>NC_090445.1:1552148932-1553472886 GCF_031143425.1 Pleurodeles waltl | reverse complement strand
AACCCATGTCATCTTGAGTGGAGCTCAGCCTCCTGTATGTTTTCCACCCAGACCACTTCTCCCCAGAGTTCTCAAGAAGATCCGGAACAACCGGGGCTCAGTCATTCTTGTGGCTGTGGACCAGGCTCAGTGAGTTTGGTATCCCAAGCTTTTGAGCATGGCCATCGATCCTTTGGTCAGACTGCCACTTAAGGAGGATCTTCTGTCGCAGCAATAGGGGAGGGCTCTCCACCTGAATCTGCCAACGCTCTGCCTTCCTGCGTGACATTGAGCCTGCAACAGTTGATAGCTTTCGCCCTTCTGCCCAAAGTCTGCAATGTTATCTTGCCAGCAACTTTCCCCTCTACTATGACTATATGCACGCCATTGGAGGAAGATTGTGGCATGGTGTGGTGCGAAATAGATTGACCCATATGACCCATAACTTCCTCCCCCCCCCCCCTCCAGCCTGCCCGCCATCGGAAAGAATAAAAACAACCTCTCACCTATAGGGGATGGCTCTGGGCACTGAAGCATCTTTCTGCCATTTCAGCCTTTCTGTGGCTGCCTGATTAGCCATCCTTTTTCAAACCCCCTGTCATTAACAGATTCTTGAAAGGGTTACAACACGTTCCACCTTCCACCTCCACCCCTTCATCATGCATCAGTGGGACCTTAATTTTCTCGTGCGCTCCCTTTGAGCCTTCTACATAATTGTCCCCTTGGGCATCTTACCATTAAGGCTGCCTTTCTGGCGTTTAACTTAATACAGGATACAGTGGGCTAAATCTGTACAGTAATGTAAAAACAGATTGTAGAAGCAATTAGAATAGTTGTTCCCATATGCAATTAATTGTAACATGTAGCCTATACAGCAGCTTTGTCGGTGAGAGGGATGATGGTGGTTGGCTTAAATTTGGGTCAGACAATTGGACAAGTTGTGTGTAATCTATGGCTTTTCTCAATTTTAAGTACGATGTACATTGCCTTGGTAACTGACTAACAAGGGTTCCCAGCCAGATGACAGGAATGTATCAAAGCAAGTGAACCTATAAAAGATCCAATGCTGGACTTTATAAAATACAAAAATATGGTGTCCTAAAACCATGCCCCATCAAGTGAATCCCTCAAACTGTCATTTTAGGTAGGGTGAAATTATTACAAATTAATACGCCACTTCTCCAATCACATGTTCTTGAACAAGCAACACCCTCTAACCTAAGTCCTGACAATTAAGTCAGAAGAGAGGCTTAAAATGTATTTTAATTTCCATGCTGCGGAACATCAGAGACAGGACAACAAAGTTCAGGATTTAACTCCTCCCATGTTGTATGGGGAGAATCCTACAAAGACCTGGAATCCCCATTCCAAAGAATTGAGCCTGGCTGCTGTAGGAGTGCACACTTGAAACGAAGTACATTTGTTTTTTTATTTTATTTAAACTTCACGTGTTTTGCTGTGGAGTGAAAAATAGGTGAACACAGGTACTGAAGAATCTACCACACTTCAATCCACCCCATATCTACCAGACTCCACTCTACCAAGGAGCCAATTCTGCAGCTGGGCCTGGCACAACCAGAGTTTCTGTGGCCTCCAGCCATGCTATGCAAGACTCAAGGATTCTGCAGAGTCCTGATCCTCAACTTTTCAGATCTCTAGCTGTTTCCTGTGGCGTGCCTTTGGACTCCATAGAACAGAGATGTCCTCCACCTGGACTACCACTAATGGGCTCGCCCGTGGTGCTAGCTGGAAGCTCTGAGACACTTCTGCTGTTGGCCTCGGTGCTGATGCAACCCCCTGTGGCCCAAGCCCACACCGGTCCTGTTGACCATGCGTCCCAAAAACTAAAAAGGCAGTCCTGATTATAGTCTGTGGTGCTGATTCAACATTGGTATGACTTCGACAGACATGTCCAGATCTGTCTGAGGCGCCTATTTATGCACCCTTATTACCTCAAGACATCCAACATTCTTTACTTTACCTATTTGATAGTGCCTGATAATCACTAACCAAAGTGGTGATTGCTCAGCCTTCAGCTGAGGAAAATTGGCACAAGGACGTGCAAGAGACTAGTGGTCTGAGGACCTCCCTGAGATGGCCTCACTTCGCAGCCTAGCCACAGAAGAAGCTGCTTCCTACATTATGGTAATGAGACCGCCAGCTCCCTGTCATGGAGGTCAAAACAAGTATTGATTGCGTTCTAACCATGTCAGACTGCTTCTAATCACCTCTGCCTTTTTCTAAGACTGTCCGATACCCTCCTAGGAGCTTGGGCCAAGCCTTGCGTTGGTACCCCACTTTCCCCCTTACCACCCCCTCCCCCAAATTGGGGTTTTCACCTAATAACGGGTTCATATACTGTTCAAGGGTTACATAGAATCATTTCAAGTGTCCAGGAGGCTCCTATAGTGGGTGAGGAATCTAGGAGGGCATTGGGGGCGTGAAGGGTGGCTGGGGGTGCAGTGCAGGTGGCCCAATAATTGCATGAACAAACCTTGTGTCTGGCGGGGGTGAGAGCTTGGTGGTGGGGGGGAATGGTGAGGGGTGGGGTGGGGTGGGGTGGGGTAGAGTAGATTGGAGACCTGGGAGCTGCACTATTGGACCAGTTCGTGTCTAGGTGCGTGTTGCTGAGTGGGCATAGTTGTCAACTGCAGCATGGTTTTGGGGGAGAGAGCGCCGTGGGAGGTGCATTGTGGGTGTTGGGAGAGGGGGGCTTACATGTTAGAGGCCATAACTCTGGTTTGGAGGGGGTAAGTTGTCAACTTGGGGGAGATGGGGCACTTGCGTATATATGCCAAACCTCTTCAAAGTGTACGGCCTTGCCCTTTGCCCTCCCCCACTGCGGTGTTGGCCCATACCAGTACTCCAGCTTGGGGGATGGATTGATCACCAGTGAAGGGTGAACGCTTGTCTATGTGTAATGCAAGGCTAGCAAAGCACACACTGACTGCTATGTGCTTTTCATGTTTGAAAATGCCCAGAGTGTAGGCCTCCCAAGGACTCCTGGGAGCTTCATTACTTTGCGTGAATTGTTTCCCAATATGCTGAAAGGGTCGGACAGGACCACAGCATATGAGGTAGGTCAACTGGAAAGCTTTGGCAGGGCGGGCAGCAGGGAAGAAACAGGTCAGGTGATGTGGTGTTGGGTAGGCTGTGTTTAGGACGGTGAATTGAATACTTTTAAACCAGGTATTGCAGGAGACTGGAGATATAAGGGCCCTGTCCCATTCAGTGGCTTGGAGTGCCCACCCAAGATCTGTTTCCCTTTCCCATTTGTCTTTAAGTGACTTTAGCAAGGGACCCTGTGTTACCATATTGCTCTATAAAGTCATGTAACAAGACGGTGTCCCATTACCATAGCTAGTAGGGACTGTGTGGCAGAGTGAGTGAGTTAGAGGCTCACTATCCACTATGGACCACTGGGTGCGGACGTGTACTGCATCTGGTGGAACAGTAAGTACTGACCCCTGAGGAGAGCAGAGTTGTCAGTTAAACAGTGTATGGTAAGAGGTTGGCCATCTGGGAATAAGTCGCCAATGGCCTTGCTGTGTGTGAGAGGTTTCTACCTCCCCCTTACCGGGGTGGTCTGCCCGGGGCCAGCTATTGTGTGAGCCCAAACTATACTCTGCGTGCAGCTGGGAGAGGCTACAGTGCGGCCTTGGTATGGTCTTGAGGGGGGGAGAGCGTTTGAGAGACATACAAAATGACAATCTGGAAAATTGGAGCTATACAAGCCCCTCCCCAAATTGAGTGGCAAAGCAGAGGGAGTAGTGGCGGCTAGTCCTCTGATGGGTAAAGTTATCAGCACTGGGGCTCCCAGTGTGGGTGGCCACAGCAGAGTCCACTGTCCAAAGGGAGGATGAATGGGTCACCAGCAGTCTTCAGGGGGAGGGGGATGGGGGGGGACGGAGAAGCTGGCCTGAGCCCCGCCAGACGTAAGCTGTGTGAGGTGGCCCCTTAAACTTTGTGCTGTGGAGTTCTGCTGTCGGACTGGTGGTATCGGAGGATGAAGGCAGAGTGTCGGGAAATACTGAGGGGCACAGGGGTGTAAGTGAGAATTACCACCACCCCTGCCCCCTCCCCCTTCTGCAATGTTTGGGGGGTGGTCCCTCAGACCTTGCTGCCATTTTCCTGTCAGATGGGGCGCAGAGTTCCTTCCTCCATGGCAAGTTGCTGATACTGGGTGTGGAGATGAGGGAAGTGTGCAACTATCTGCATGTATTATGAGAGAGGGGGGGCATCCCCAGCAGTCTTGGTACCAGCTGGCCTATGCGTTCATTGTGCTGAGCTTCCGCTACCCCCCCCCTCCCCAAATAAGGGTGGAGTGCAGGTCTTCCTGGGGGAAGTCATGCTTGTAGTCCTAAGGCCCACTGGGATCAAGCAGGCATAAAACCTTGATCAGTGGGAAGGCTGCTGCTGTTTCTCCTCCATAGCTGGCGCCTCCCTACTCTGGATCTGCTGGCTACGTCCTCAAGCCACTCCCCCCCCCACCGCCCCCCAAGACCTCTCCCAACTGTAGGCAGCATGGTGGAAGGCGACGATTGGCCTCTGGAAGGAATTTACAGGACCAATGTGGCCGATGGCATGAACTCTAAGAAGGAGCAACCGTCATTGGCATGCCAAGCCACGCTCCCTTGCACTGGTACCCCCGTTAACGAGGAGACTGCCAGGTGCCATCTTCCTGCTCTGGGAAACCCAGCCATTTTGTCGCTGGAACCCTTCCCTGGAGAGCTTCATGATTCAGGCCTCCATGAGTCAGACCAACCTCCCAACAATTTTCTACCACTCCCTCTGACCGGGAATCAAAGCGTGCAGAGATATTTGGAAAGTCCCTCTTCTTGCCAGTTTTGCCTTGCCTTTGATTAACACCTCATGCTTGTTGGACTCTTACATTCATGCATCCTTGGTGTACTGAAAAACCTTTGCCCTGTCCTTTTGCAGGCGTTTCAAGATGGTTGTGATGCAGCCAAGTTCATAATTCATTGTAGCTTGGACACCACTGACTTTGTTAGGCCAGCTATATATATATAGGCACCAGCTTTGTCATTTATCGCCATACATGGCTAGGATAGCTCAACGTCCAGTTCTCCCTGATCGACATGCCATTCGATGCGTCTTGCATGTTCAGGAAGAAGGTTGACTCTGCCTTTTGAGCGTTTTAAGGTGATTAGGGCTACCTCTCGCTCTCTAGGATTCTCTGCCAAGCCACACCAATTCCATTATTGCCTTTGTGGCTTTGACCATGGCATCCTTATCTGTCAGCCTGTCCCAGCCCTGCAGGTTTGCTGGAGAGGCTGAGATGCCCACCACCCCATGGCCAAGGTCAGTGTACCACTCAGACCACCCCAATCTTATCCGCCAAACCCCTTTAGCGTAGCTTAATGGATCACAGCTACCTGGTGGGAGGCAGAACCCCCAGATTCTGTCCGGGTTGGCAAGTGATCATATTAGACAGGTGGATCCTGCAGATCGTCTGCAAAGGTTAAGCTTTACCATTACGGTTAAATGTCCAAAATAAGAAAAACCTGGCCAGTTGATGTCTTTCTGAACAGTCACCTTTGCTTCATTGGTTTTCTCCCCTCCCTACGATATTCATGAGCTGGCAGCTCTATTTTAATGCTGCAAGATAGTTATTATTTTTTTTTTCTTCGTAATAACAAGCCCCTTGTTTTAGCTGAAACTTTTATCTGAACATGCATGAGCTGCGGAAGTACCTTCACCAATGAGCGCCATGCCATTCAATCATAATAACCATGAATCTTTTCTCTCCCAAAAATGTGTTGTATTCCCTGTGCTACGAGTGAGCCCCTGTCTACAAGCTGTGTGTCATGGAGCAGGGGTTCTCCTGAATCGGAAGATTCAAACTAGGGAATTGTATGGCTTGAGAGGTAAGCGTCAACCATTTGTAAGCCTCCAGAGAACACCTTTGTCCTTATAAAGGTCGCCATTTCGTCTATATCATATTACTTGATCCTGGTCCTGACAGGAGTGTTTTTTTAACAGGATCCCATTGTGATGAATCAGTCAGGAGTTTCACAAGGTGAGCTACAGTCTGTCACTTGACCCACATCACCAAATGGTGCCCCATATTACCTTAAAGTGCAATACTCTTTTGTATATATAGATGAAAACCCTGCCATGGTTCTCTGTGCATGAATCGGATTTCACAATTAGTTACTCATATGTACCTAAAACTGTGATCCCTTCCCCTTCAGGGTAGCAAACTGTCTCCAGTTATGGTAACCAGTTTTCAACCTAATCCTGAGAAACATGCAATTGACACTAGTCGTCCTTAAAATACACCAGCCCTTGCTATTAGGATCCCCCGGAAGAATATGGGGTCGAAATATATCGAAATATTATTAGACAAGGGAATTGAATGCAAAACAATGAGACTGGTTGGAGGTTCTCAGTATCATAAATTATAAGCAGCCCCATGTTAGTAAATACCCGAATCCTTGTCACTGTGAACAATGGACTGGTTTATTTACCTTACGAATTTCTTTGTGTAGATTTCTTATGATACTAGTCTTAACAAGACAATTTACTGTATATGTATTACGAGCACAATGTCTCACTTTGAATGAATTTGTAATGCACCACGGTATATTGGGGCACAGATTGTGCACTCTGAGATATATTGTTGATTATTGCGCAAAAAAGTAAAAACTTATCTAACAATTCAATTGTATGATACAGCGGATTCATTCTAACCATACAGTAGGTGATTGGAATAACGGGGAGGGATATCTTTTTTTGCCTAATTAGTTTAGTGACCCATGTCCTACTTTACATGGGTCCAACCCTATTGTTTCAGCCTTATCTTTCCTGCTGCACTTTCAACCATCAACCAAGCGACTGACGGAGGGCCATCTACATTTTTGCTACAGGAACTGCAAGCCCTTTTGACCAAATGGGCTCTTGAGAGGGAGCAGTGCCAGAAGTAGTAAATGGTTGTTCTTGCTAGTTTCTGATGCTCAAGAAGGACTGAGGTCTTCAGCCTATACAAGATCAGCACCCTCTCAATGGTTTCTTTCAGAAGGAGAAATTCAGAGTGCTCACCATGGACCAGGTCTAGTCTGCCCTCTACCCTGGAGACTGGATGGTGGCATTGGACATGCAGGATATCTATTTCCATCCTGCCGGCCCATCAGCACTACCTGCACTTCGTGGTAGGAGAAGAGGTTTCTTGGTTCACTCTACTCCCCTTTGGTCTTGAGAGCATTCATTCTGTGTCCACTAAAGGGATGGTGTTGGGGGCAGGTTAGCTCATCTTTCGAGGTCTGGGGTGCCAGTCATCCCCTACTTCAAAGGCTGGCTGTTGAGGATGTGTTGCCCCAGGCAGTAGTTGTCCACCTCCAAACTACAGTGACTCTTTTGTCTACTTCGGGGTTCAATATCAACATGCTAAACTCACCTGACCCCTTCTTAGATGCTCACCTTCATCTGAGCCATTCTGGACAGTTTGGTTTTGTGCCTCCAAACCCCCCTTCCCCCCACCCAGATCATAGCCTGAATTCCTGAGAGTTCAGGGCATTCAGACTATGATCCTGTTCTTTAAGTCTCAGTCCTGGATTTCATTGAGTTACACACTTAGACTCTTGGGGCTGATAGTCTCCTGCATCCTGCTGGCCGAGCACACCTGGTGGCATATGTGGTCTATGCAGTGGGGTGTGAAGTCCCAGTGGGCCCAACATCAAAAGGTCATGGTAACATTTCGCAAGAGACTGAAGGATCTGCAGTGGTAGATTCTGGACTACGATTCCCCATCCAGAGCTGACAGTCGTGACCGATGCATCACTTCTGGGCTGGGGCGGCCATCTAGTAGAGGTGAAGATCCGATGTCTGGTGAAGTCCCAGCTCTGCGTCAATCTTCTGGAGCTGTGGGCCAATCGTTCTGAGTTGAAAGCCTTCCTGGTGTCCCTCAAGGGGACGTTGGTACAGGTGTGCGAGGACAGCACCACCTGGTACTGTAACAAACAGGGAGTGCTGGTGGGGGTCATAGACCCTGTGCCGACAAACCTTGCGCTTTTGGAAATAGCTGGACAGCCAAAGAATCTTCCTGTTTGTGAACCACCTGGCAGGGTACTCTTGACGCAGCAGTTGGTGCCCAGGGTATCACACTTGACAGTTACACCTGGGGGTTGCACAAAGTCCCCTCTATTAATGGGGAGTGAAGAGAACACTCAATGTCAGCACTTCGCTTTAGAGTTTCAAAGACGTCTCTTACTTGGTGACATGTTCCGCCAACACCACTCCTGTTTTCAAGAAGAACAGGACCAACCAGGCCCAAGTCATCTTACTGGCCCAAGATTGTGCATGGGGATTATGGTATCAAGAACTCCTGGACATGAGCATCTGTACTCCAATCAGGATGGCCCTTCTGAAAGATTTCCTATTGAAGCAGCAGGACAGGATTCTTCATCAGAACATGCACACACTGACTTCATGTAGCAACAGTTGAAGGTTTTTGACCTCCATCCCAAAGTCTGCGATGTCATCAAGGCATCAATCTCACAACAGAAATGTCTTGCCCTACAGACTCTCAAAGAGGGTACTACCATCACAATCAACCAGCAGACAGTGGGGGTGGCATAGTCATACAGAAGAAGGCTTACAAGTCTGAAATATTGACAAAATAATGGAGATCCTATACCTGGGATCCAGACTGAAGTCTTTGCACCTTGGGAATTGGCATTGTGTTGTTACAGAACTATTGGATTACAGAACACCACTCCTCTATATACAACATGCTTATGATGGAGACTGCTAACCGAGCAGGATTGTAGTCCAGTAGCGCTTGTGTCTCCCACCCTCTATGCTGCTCTTGGTCTCAACACACTTACCCGGTGGAATTCGCCCAAGGTCAGATCAATGGCTTTGTTGCAGAGGGTTTCTCCTAGCCGAGGCAGCTGACTATGGCTGATGTTCCCTTTGCATGGTGTACCCCTGGTGGAGGCCTACTGATGAGTGCTCTGGAGGCTGAGTGCAGCACACTGATAGCAGTGAGGTAAAGTTGAGAGCAGGGCTGGATCAGGTGGTTGAGCCAGGGGCATACTGGTAGGAGGACTACTGCATAAAGGCATTCTTAGGGCTTGGTGGTGGTGGGGTGTACTGTTTTAAAAGCTTGCATTGATCCTTCTGCATTGTACTGGAAGACTCTGCTTATCCACACAAGATAGAGGCCTATATAGATGTGGCATGGTCTCTGCCATTAATCAGAGGGGTAGATAATGAAAACCAGATCCCATCATCTGGCCATGGATATTTGGCACAAATGCAAAAATTCCTCAAATAATTGGCCACAAAAATTAGAGATCGAGACAAAATTAGATATTCTGATTTGGTGGAGACAGACAAACAGAACCTAGCCCAATTGCTTAAGGCTGTCCCAAAACACACAGCTTTAAAGCAAATCACTACAGAGGACTATTTTGTTGGGATCATTCATAAGCTAATGAAGTTATGGCCCAGGGGGTGCTCTTATATTTGTGGTTGAGCCTCATCGAGCATAAAGAACATGAATTTTCTACTCTTGGGTCATTTTTCTAGCAGTTGATGGGAACACTAATACATTACATAACTTTGCACATGCACCTGCGCAATACAGAGCATATGCATACACAGGGATATCTTTCTTTCCAAGACCACCAGAACTGGCTTGATGGTGCTCTACCCCCCACAATACTTCATGCTCGGCTAGGTCATCTGAGCCATGACGGCCCTACCTGGCCTTTATTGGCCACGTGTAGGAGGCTGGCCTGGTTTGTAGTGGTACCAAGGGGTACTTACACTCTGCACCAGGTCCAGTTATCCCTTATTAGTGTAGAAGAGGTGTCTAGCAGCTTAGGCTGATAGAAAAGGGTAGCTTAGCAGAGCAGCTTAGGCTGAACTAGGAGACATGCAAAGCTCCCACTATACCACTGGTGTCATATGCACAATATCATAAGAAATAATATACAGATATACTAAAAATAAAGGTACTTTATTTTTATGACAATATGCCAAAAGTATCTCAGTGAGTACCCTCAGTATGAGGATAGCAAATATACACAAGATATATGTACACAATACCTAAAATATGCAGTAATAGCAATAGAAAGCAATGCAAGCAATGTACGGTCACAATAGATTGCAATGAGAGCACATAGGTATAGGGGCAACACAAACCATATACTCCAAAAGTGGAATGCGAACCATGAATGGACCCCAAACCTATGTGAGCTTGTAGAGGGTCGCTGGGACTGTAAGAAAACAGTGAGGGTTAGAAAAATAGCCCACCCAAGACCCTGAAAAGTAGGTGTAAAGTGCACCTAAGTTCCCCAGAGAGCACAGAAGTCGTGATAGGGGAATTCTGCAAGGAAGACCAACACCAGCAATGCAACAACGATGGATTTCCGGACAAGAGTACCTGTGGAACAAGGGGACCAAGTCCAAGAGTCGCGACAAAGTCGAGATTGGGCAGATGCCCAGGAAATGCCAGCTGAGGGTGCAAAGAAGCTGCCATCGGATGGTAGAAGCTGTGGATTCTGCAAGAACGAAGAGGACTAGGAATTTCCCCTTTGGAGGATGGATGTCCCACGTCGTGAAGAAGCTTGCAGAGGTGTTCCCACGCAGAAAGACCGCAAACAAGCCTGGCTAGCTGCAAGGGTCGCGGTTAGGGTTTTTGGATGCTGCTGTGGCCCAGGAGGGACCAGGATGTCGCCAATTGCGTGAGGAGACAGAGGGGGGGCGCCCAGCAAGACAAGAAGCCCTCTCAGAAGCAGGCAGCACCCGCAGAAGTACCGGAACAGGCACTACGAAGAAGAGTGAACCGGAGCTCACCCGAAGTCACAAAAGGAGGTCCCACGATGCCGGAGGACAACTCAGGAGGTTGTGCACTGCGGTTAGAGTGTCGGGGACCCAGGCTTGGCTGTGCACAAAGGAAATCCTGGAAGAGTGCACAGGAGCCGGAGCAGCTGCAAATCACGTGGTACCCAGCAATGCAGTCTAGCGTGGGGAGGCAAGGACTTACCTCCACCAAACTTGGACTGAAGAGTCACTGGACTGTGGGAGTCACTTGGACAGAGTTGCTGAGTTCCAGGGACCACGCTCGTCGTGCTGAGAGGGGACCCAGAGGACCGGTGATGCAGTTCTTTTGGTGCCGGCGGTTGCAGGGGGAGGATTCCGTCGTCCCACAGGAGATTTCTTCGGAGCTTCTAGTGCAGAGAGGAGGCAGACTACCCCCACAGCATGCAGCACCAGGAAAACAGTCGAGAAGGCGGCAGGATCAGCGATACAAGGTTGCAGTAGTCGTCTTTGCTACTTTGTTGCCAGTCTACCGGTGTAGACTGGCTTATGCAGAGATGGGCACCATCTGTGCCCATCAAAGCATTTCCAGAGGCTGGGGGAGGCTACTCCTCCCCAGCCCTGGCACCTTTTTCCAAAGGGAGACAGTGTAACACCCTCTCTCTGAGGAAGTCCTTTGTTCTGCCTTCCTGGGCCAAGCCTGGCTGGACCCCAGGAGAGCAGAAACCTGTCTGAGGGGTTGGCTGCAGCTGCAGTGAAACCCCGGGAAAGGTAGTTTGGCAGTACCCGGGTCTGTGCTAGAGACTCTGGGGATCATGGAATTGTCTCCCCAATGCCAGGATGGCATTGGGGTGACAATTCCATGATCTTAGACATGTTACATGGCCATGTTCGGAGTTACCATTGTGACGCTATACATAGGTAGTGACCTATGTATAGTGCACGCGTGTAATGGTGTCCCCGCACTCACAAAGTCCGGGGAATTTGCCCTGAACAATGTGGGGTCATCTTGGCTAGTGCCAGGGTGCCCACACACTAAGTAACTTAGCACCCAACCTTTACCAGGTAAAGGTTAGACATATAGGTGACTTATAAGTTACTTAAGTGCAGTGGTAAATGGCTGTGAAATAACGTGGACGTTATTTCACTCAGGACGTTATTTCACTCAGGCTGCAGTGGTAGGCCTTTGTAAGAATTGTCAGAGCTCCCTATGGGTGGCAAAAGAAATGCTGCAGCCCATAGGGATCTCCTGGAACCCCAATACCCTGGGTACCTCAGTACCATATTCTAGGGAATTATAAGGGTGTTCCACTATGCCAATGTGAATTGGTGAAATTGGTCACTAGCCTGTTAGTGACAATTTGGAAAGCAAAGAGAGAGCATAACCACTGAGGTTCTGATTAGCAGAGCCTCAGTGAGACAGTTAGTCATCACACAGGGAACACATACAGGGCACACTTATGAGCACTGGGGCCCTGGCTGGCAGGGTCCCAGTGACACATACAACTAAAACAAGATATATACAGTGAAATATGGGGGTAACATGCCAGGCAAGATGGTATTTTCCTACAACATGCACACTGCATCCTGATGTAGGCACCTTGGTGGTAGATGTGTGCTGCTTGTATGTTTAACCTGTAGCAATATATACTCTTAGTACAGTTTGTAATGCAAATATTACCCAGCACACGCTGCTCCAGTACAACCGCAGGTATTAACCATGCGACTCGATCACGGGTAAAGTAGCCACAAAATGTGAAACTTTTTTGGTTATCTCAAAAGATAGATGCGCTGGAAGCGGTTTTTCCCCATATGGGACCTCAGGATAAATACAGAATTCTTACTATGTGCTTGCCATTTGTGGAAGGGTCCTGCAGTGGATAACCAACACTTGGGGCACAGTATTTGCCATGCTCTGCACTACTGCACACAGTACACCAACACATGCCAATCTTCCAGGGTTGTTAAAACAAATTCAAGATAAATACAGACCATCTAGGCCCTGGATTTGGGAATGCAATTAATTAGCAACTTCACCACAGTATCTTCAATAATATTAAGTAACCTTGAAGGGGAAGCAGTAGCACTAGTGTGCATGTGGCTCCGGGATGTTCCTGTAGAGGATCAAGAAGGCAAGCTGCCAAAAATTATTTCCAAAATCTATTCAAGTATAGTTTAGGATAGTTTGGGTGACAGACCGAGTAAACCACAACTACAGGGTAAATCCAATAGGGATTTGGAGGAAGCTGGCCTGGTATGAGGTACCTAAGGTATTTAAATCTTATACCATGTTCAGGTATCCCCTATTCGTGAAGTGTAGGCAGTGTCTAGAAGCCAGGCACTCTAGAGGTAGCTGTGGATGAGCAGCCAAGTTGTATCTAGGAGACGAGCAAAACCACCGTAGTCAGCGACCCTTGACCCTACTTCAGGCAGGTCGCTCCCCTGCACCGTGTGCTGGTGTTGCCACTGCTCCAGGTTCCCTATTTTTTTCTCTGCCCTGGTCTCCCCGCTGCTGCGGCCCCGCCCCCCCTTCCACTTCATATTCCCTTTTCCCCGCTGCTGCATCCCTGTGGCCCCGCCCCTCTCCCTCTACTTCAAATTCCTTTTTCCCGCCACTGCGTCCCTGCAGTCTTGCCCCCTGCTCGCCCATTTCCTGCCCCCTCCCTCCCTGCTGCCCCCTTCTCCCACCTCCCTTTACATGGCAGCCGCTGCACGGTCGCACCGCTGGCGCACTGAAGGCAAGCCCGTCTGCGCCCGTCCGAGTCCAGACCGCACCCAGCGCCAGGACCCCTGGTCCCCAAGACCACCACGGCCAGCAACGCCATTACACCGCCAGCACCCTCCGTGCACTCAACACTGGACGAGCACACACCTGCTTCTTGGCCTCCTCCAAGCACACCCAGGGACCCTTCACCTGCTGGAACTGCAGCTTTACCAGCCTCCAAATCGCCAAACTTCCTGCCGAGCCTGACCTCAACTACCTACGATGCACCCTACTTAACACCTGCTCCGCATGTAAACACACCGTCGAACTCTTGGACCTCCGTGACACCTCCACCCCAGACGTCGCCTTCCTGGCGGAGACTTGGTTGAACGCCTCCTCGGCCCCACACATTGCCATAGCCATTCCGGATGGCTACAAGATCACCCGCAGGGATAGCACCAATGGAGTCGGAGGAACCCTCATCTACAGACCCATCCCCCACCCCCCCGACCACGGCCTCAGTTCTGCAACTCCATCGCCGACCTCGTCAGCAGGCACGCCCTAGCCTCCGCTGTCTACGGCCTCCTCAGTGACCTGAACTTTCACCTGGAGAATAACAATGACCCCAACTCTACCACCCTAATTGACAACCTCGCCACCTTCTGACTCAGACAACGCGTCACTACCCCAACACACTCCGCTAGCCACACGCTGGATCCCGTCTATTCCGCTAGCCCCTACGTCACCTTCAGCCACACCACTGAACTCCCATGGACCGACCACCGCTGCATCCACTTCACCTTCCAGAAACCCACCACGCACCACCGCACCCAACAGATCCCCCGCCGCAACTGGAGCAAAATAAGCCAAGACCAGCTGAACACCAGCCTCGCCTGAAAACCACCCACCAATCCCGACCTCGCACCCTGCAACCTCTGGCGCTGGATCGACGACTGCGCCAACACTCTCGCCCGCTCAATAAACCTTCTAACAGTGGTGCCAACAAGAGAGCCAGCTGGTTCACCTCGGACCTTCGAGCCTCCAAGCAAACCTTCAGGAAACTAGAGAGAAAGTGTCTCTTCGAACAGACACCGGACAACCATGCCGCCTTCAAGAACGCCATCCGCAATCACCATCACCTCATCAGATCTGCCAAGAAAACCTTCAAAGACTGCCTGGACAACAACGCCCACAACAGCAAGGACCTCTTCAACATCGTGAATGAACTCTCCAACCCCAGCTCCAGCACAAACGACATCCCACCTTCACAAGGCCTGTGCAACTCTCTTGCCGCCTTCTTCCACCACAAGATCACAGACATCCATGACAGCTTCAATAGCCAGACCACCCCGCCAATCACTGACTCCTCAGACTCCCCACCCACCTTCAACTACGACCCCCTGCTCGTCTGGGCCAACGTGAACGAAGAGGACACAATCAAAACCATGGGCACCATCCACTCTGGATCTCCGTCAGATCGATGCCCGCACCACATCTTTAACAAAGCAAGCGCCACCATCGCACCCCACCTCCGCAAAGTCATCAACATCTCCTTCGAGACCGCAAGCTACCCCGAGAGCTGGAAGCATGCTGAGATCAAACCTCTACTCAAGAAACCCATGGTGGACCCGAGAGACCTCAAGAACCTCCGTCCCATCTCCCTGCTCCCATTCCCAGCCAAGGTCATCGAGAAGAACGTCAACAGACAACTGACCCACTACTTCGAAGAAAACAACATCCTGGACCCATCCCAGTCAGGGTTCCGCAGCAACCACAGTACCGAAACCGCCCTCATCGCCGTCACCGACAACATCAGGGCCTGCTTGACAATGGCAAAACCACGGCCCTCATCCTCCTGGACCTCTCGGCCACCTTCGACACCGTCTGCCACTGCATCGTACGCACACGCCTCCACAATGCAGGGATCTGGGTCAAAGCTCTGGAGTGGACCACCTCCTCTCCGGCAGAACCCAGAGCGTCCGCCTCCCCCCTTTCTGCTCCAAAGCCTCCAAGATCATCTGCGGCGTTCCCCGGCTACACAACCTCAACATCATCTCCTACGCCGCCGACATCCAGCTGATACTCTCCCTCACCAAGGACCCCCTCATCGCCAAATCCAACCTCCACAAAGGAATGAAGGCTGTTGCCGAATGGATGAGGAACAGCAAACTGAAGTTTAACTCAGATAAGACAGAGGTCCTCATCCTCGGCGCCAACACCTCAGCCTGGGACGACTCCTGGTGGCTGGCCACTCTGGGAGCAGCCCCAACACCCACCAACCACGCACGCGACCTGGGCATCATCCTCGACTCAACACTCTCCATGACCAAGCAAGTGAGCGCCATCTCCTCATCCTGCTTGAACACCCTCTGCATGCTCCACAAGATCTACCGATGGATCCCCACAGATACAAGAACAGTCACACAAGCCCTCGTCAGCAGCAAACTTGACTACGGACACGCCCTCTACCCAGGAGCCCCGGCCAAACTCCTCAAATGACCAATACATACAAAACGCCTCAGCACGCCTGATCCTCGATGCCCACTGCTACAGCCACATCACTCCCCTTCTGAGAGACCTACACTGGCTCCCCGTCAACAAAAGGATAACCTTCAAGCTCCTCACCCACGCACACAAGGCGCTCCACAACACCGGCCTAGCCTACCTCAACAGACTCACCTTCCACACCCCGTCCTGCCAACTCCGCTCAGCCGACCTCACCCTCGCCCCGTCCCCTGCATCCGAAGAGCGACTACCGGAGGCAGATCCTTCTCCCACCTCGCCGCCAAGACCTGGAACACCCTTCCCTTACCCCTACGACAGACCGAAGACCTGCTGACTTTCAGGAAGCGGCTCAAAACCTGGCTATTTGAGCAGTAGCAGCACCCGCCCCCTTCTCAGCGCCTTGAGACCCTCACGGGTGGTAGTGCGCTCTACAAATACACTGATTTATTGAGTCACACAGCATTTACACACATGAAAGAAAAAACTCAGTTGGACAAAAATAAAGGTACTTTATTTTTGGTCATACAATACCACAAAGTACTAGAAGGGCAACCCTTCAATAGGAGGTAAGTAAAATTATATACACTAGTAAACAGTAATAGGCATAGAAAAGGTTAGAAAACCGTGCACATGCAGTTAGACAATAGTGACCCTAGGGGGAAGCACAAACCATACACTAAAAAAATGGAATGCAAACACAGGACCCATAGCTAGGTAAGTGGAATGTATAAAGGGGAGCTGGGAGTACTAGAAAACCACAGTACCCCCCCGCATTAGTGACCAGAAAAGCAGGAGTAAATCAATGGAATTTCCCCAAACCATCCAAAAGGAAGAAAAAGACATCCAGACAAGACTGTAAGAAACCAGCAGTGGTTTCCTGGAGAGGAAGACCTGTGGAGAGGGGACCAAGTCCAAGAGTCACAGAGTCCAGGAGGAGTAGGCGCTACTACCCACCCAGCTGTACTTGAAGGAGTTGGTTCACGGTGATGAAGAGAAGGTCAGTACTGCAGCCCTGGAGCCAAAGAAGAGTTCCTAAAGAATGCAGAAGATGTCCCACACATTAAGGAAGATTGCAGTCTGGTGTTGGTGCAGGAATTCCACCAGCAAACCTTGGCAAAGGCAACTTTACGGTTAGTGGGAAAGTGGTACTTCCGGGGACCTGCAAGGCCCAGGAGGAGTCAACCTGGGGGAGTGAGTCGGGGCGGACACTCAGTGACACAGAGCCCACAGAAGCAAAGGAGGCACCCACAGGAGTCCCACAGGACGGGGACACAGGAGTTGCGGAAGGAGCCCACCCAGCACTACAGAAAGGGCTCCCATGCTGCAAGAGAACCACACAGGACTGTCACAGGAAGGAGTGCTGAGGGCTGGAGCTGCATGTAGCCTGAAGTTCCCTTGGCGGAGATGCAAACAAGCCCTGGCAGCTGCAAGAGATGTGGTGCATGGATCAAGAGGACTCCTCCAAACCACCACCGGTGATGCAGAATCCGCGCAGCTCAGGATGAGGAGATCAGTTCAGCTGGTTTTTGTTGCAGTAGGTTCTTGTGGATGCAGGGGAATGACTCCTTCACTCCCAGGGAAATTCCTTCTTCCTTCTCGTACAGACTGAAGACTTGCTGCCCTCCGAGGACGCACAGCCGGGGAAATGTTGCAGAAGCTGGAAGGAGCCGTTGAAACAATGTTGCAAGAAGAGTCTTCTTCGTTGATGCCGATTGTCGGTTCCTTGAGGGTCCAGTCACAGTTCCAGTGGCTAGAAGTCAAATTGGAGGTTGCAGAGGAGTTCTGCTGGAATCTTGCAAGCTGAATCGGGGGACCCACCCTAGAGAGAGACCCTAAATACCCCTGAAAGGGGGATTGGTCACCTAGCCAGGTGATCACCTATCAGGAGGGGACTCTGATGTCACTTGCCTGGCCACTCAGATGCTCCCAGAAGTCCTGGCCAACCTTGGATTCTAGATGGCAGAACCCAGGGACCCTCTGGAGGAGCTCTGGGCACCACTCCTGGAGTGGTGGTGGACAGGGGAGTAGTCACTTACCTTTCCATTGTCCAGCTTCACACCAGAGCAGGGACTGGGGGTCCCTGATCCAGTGTGGACTAGTTTATGCATGGAGGGCACCAAATGTGCCCTTCAAAGCATACCCGCGGCTTGGGGAGGCTACCCCTCCCAAACCAGTCACACCTATTTCCAAAGGGAGAGGGTGTTACCGCCTACTCCCAAAGGAAATCCTTTGCTCTACCTTCCTGAGCTTGATCAGATCAAGCAGCAGGAGGGCCGAAAACTGTCTGAGGGGGGGGGGGGGGGGGGGGGCAGCAGCTTGGGCAGTCTGGAAAACCCTAGAAGACTGGTGGTAGCAATGTTGGGGGTCCTCTAAGGAGCCCCGAAAGTGTATGGAATCATACTTCCAATACTGCCAATAGTATTGGGGTATGATTCCAACATGTTTGATACCAAACATGCCTAAGTTCGGAGTGACCATTATGTAGCTGGACATAGGTAGTGACCTTTGTCCAGTACACATGTAAAATGGCGCCTGCACTCACAAAGTCCAGGAAAATTTAGTTGGAGTTTGTGGGGGCACCTCTGCTAGTGTAGGGGTGCCCTCACACACACAGGTACTTGCACCCTGCCTTTTGGGCTAGGAGGGCCTGCCATAGGGGTTACTTGCATTGATCTGGTAGTGAAAGGGTGCATGCCCCCTTTCCTGCGGGCTGCTGTAGCAGGCCTGCAGAACACTTTGCATGGGCTCCCCTATGGGTGGTATAATACATGCTGCAGCCCATAAGGATCCCCTGGTGCCCCAGTGTCCTGGGTACCTATGTACCATGTACTAGAGACTTACATGAGGGTTCCAGTATGCCAAATGTGGGGTAAAAATGTTACAAGTTACCAAGTTGGAAGGGAGAGCCCATAATCACTGGGGTCCTGGCTAGCAGGATCCCAGTGAACACAGTCAAACACACTGACAACTGGCAGAAAATGGGGGTAACCATGCCAAGATAGAGGCTACTTTCCTACAAGATTCTACTAACCAAGCAGCTAAGGGTTCTAAATAATGCTGGGATAAACAAAAACAAACATTTAAAAAGGACAGGAGAATATCTGCATTTCGAGACCCCTTAGAAACGCTACAACTTGCGAAATAGGGATAATATAAAAATTCCTGATATCAATATACTGATACACGCTCATCTCTTTCCTTTCAGGACTTGCTGGATAAACGAAGTGCGAGAGGTGGGCGTTCAGAATAACGGACAGAGAATGTGAAACTGAAAAAAGATTCACAATGCTCAGCTGAAGTTTCGAATGGAAAAAGAAGAGAAACTTCCATAACAAATACCCCCAATTAAAAAAAAAAAAAGAATGTGGCAGCTATTTCTGCAAGGAATGCCACACAAAATGAGTTTTATTGAAGAACTGGCCCTGCTAGACAGCACAGCATAGGTCACAATAGTTTGCCGGAATCTTCAAGACCATCTGGAGGTGAAAGCAACTCACTGTAGGAAGTTGGCTCTGTATGTACTATTTCAAAGTAAGAAATAGTGTGCACAGAGTCCAAGGGTTCCCCTTAGAGGTAAGATAGTGGCAAAAAGAGATAATTCTAATGCTCTATTTTGTGGTAGTGTGGTCGAGCAGTAGGCTTATCAGAGGGTAGTGTTAAGCATTTGTTGTACACACACAGGCAATAAATGAGGAACACACACTCAAAGACTTACTCCAGGCCAATAGGTTTTTATATTGAAAAATATATTTTCTTAGTTTATTTTAAGAACTACAGGTTCAAGATTTACAGTTAATACTTTAAATGTAAGGTACTTCACTTAGATACTTTAGGAACTTTGAATAAAAACATGTACAGGCTTTGTAAAAATGGCAATGAGCTATTTTCAAGGTGGACACAGTGCAAAAATCAACAGTCCTTTGGGGAGGTAAGTAAACATTAGATTAGGAGGTAAGTAAAACACTTACAAGTCTCAGTTCTGGGGCATAGGCAGCCCACCGTTGGGGGTTCAAGGCAATCCCAAAGTTACCACACCAGCAGCTCAGGGCCGGTCAGGTGCAGAGTGTCAAAGAGGTGCCCAAAACACATAGGCACCTATGGGGAACAGGGGTGCTCTGGTTCCAGCCTGCCAGCAGGTAAGTTCCTGTGTCCTCAGGGGACAGACCAGGGGGATTTTGTAGAGCACTGGGGGGGGGGGGGCACAAGTAGGCACACAAAACACACCCTCAGCGGCACAGGGGTGGCCGGGTGCAGTGTGCAAAGCAGACGTCAGGTTTCAGGTAGGAAACAATGGAGGGACCCAGCGGTCACTCTAGCGGTGCAGGCATGTACGGGGACTTCTCGGGACAGCCATCATCTGGGCTAGGCAGGGGGTCGCCTAGGGGTCACTCCTGCATCGAAGTCCGGTTCCTTCAGGTCCTGGGGGTGCAGTGTTTGTTCCAGGCATCGGGTCCCTTGTTACAGGCAGTCGCGGTCAGGGGGAGCCTCTGGATTCTCTCTGCAGGTGTCACTGTGGGGGCTCAGGGGGGCTGTCTCTGGTTACTCACGGGCTCGCAGTTGCTGGGGAGTCCTCCCTGAGGTGTTGGTTTTCTGCAGGTCTAGCCAGGGGCGTCGGGTGCAGAGTGTAGTCTCACGCTTCTGGCGGGAAACGTGAAGTCTTTGGAAGTTGCTTCTTTGTTTCAAAGAAGTAGCTGGTTTTGAACAGGGCCGCTGTTCACAGGAGTTTTTTGGTCCTGTAGTCCAGGGCAGTCCTCTGAGGCTTCAGAGGTCGCTGGTCCCTGTCGGACGCGTCGCTGGAGCAGGTTTTCGAAGTTGGAGACAAACCGGTAGGGCTGGGGCCAAATCAGTTGTCTTCTTCCTCCTTCTCTGCAGGCTTGTAGGTCAGCAGTCCTTCTTGTTTCTTTAGGTTGCAGGAATATGATTTCCTGGGATCTGGGGTGCCCCTAAATACTCAATTTAGGGGTGTGTTTAGGTCTGGGAGGGTAGTAGCCAATGACTACTGTCCTTGAGGGTGGCTACACCCTCTTTGTGCCTCCTTCCTGAGGGTAGGGGGGCACATCCCTATTCCTATTGGGGGAATCCTCCAAAATCAATATGGAGGATTTCTAAAGGCAGGGGTCACCTCAGCTCAGGACACCTTAGGGGCTGTCCTGACTGGTGGGTGACTCCTTGTTTTTCTCATTATCTCCCCTGGACTTGCCGCCAAAAGTGGGGGCTGTGTCCAGGGGGCGGGCATCTCCACTAGCTGGAGTGCCCTGGGGCATTGTAACACATAGCCTGAGCCCTTGAGGCTCACTGCTAGGTGTTACAGTTCCTGCAGGGGGGGAGGTGTTAAGCATCTCCACCCAATGCAGGCTTTGTTTCTGGCCTCAGAGAGCACAAAGGCTCTCACCCCAGGGGGTCAGAAATTCGTCTCTCAGCAGCAGGCTGGCACAGACCAGTCAGTCCTGCACTGAAGGATTGGGTAAAATATAGAGGGCATCTCTAAGATGCCCTCTGTGTGCATTTTTTAATAAATCCAACACTGGCATCAGTGTGGGTTTATTATTCTGAGAAGTTTGATACAAAACTTCCCAGTATTTAGTGTAGCCATTATGGAGCTGTGGAGTTCGTTTTGACAAAGTCCCAGAACATATACTTAATATGGCCACACTGTACTTACAATGTCTAAGAATAGACTTAGACACCGTAGGGGCATATAGTTCATGCAGCTATGCCCTCACCTGTGGTATAGTGCACCCTGCCTTACGGCTGTAAGGCCTGCTAGAGGGGTGACTTACCTATGCCACAGGCAGTATTTTGTAGGCATTGCATCCTGAGGGGGATGCCATGTCGACTTTTTCTCCCCACCAACACACACGGGGTGATTCTAACCCTGACGGGCGGCGGAGGCCGCCCGCCAGAGTTCCCCCCTCCAGAACACCGCTCCGCGGTCATAAGACCGCTGCGGTGATTCTGGCTTTTGCACTGGGCTGGCGGGCGGCCACCAAAAGGCCGCCCGCCAGCCCAGTGCAAAAGAGCCTTCCCACGAGGACGCCGGCTCAGAATTGAGCCGGCGGAGTGGGAAGGTGCGACGGGTGCAGTGGCACCCGTCGCGTATTTCAGTGTCTGCAATGCAGACACTGAAATACAATGTGGGGCCCTCTTACGGGGGCCCCTGCAGTGCCCATGCCATTGGCATGGGCACTGCAGGGGCCCCCAGGGGCCCCACGACAAAACCAATACCGCCATCCGGTTCCTGGTGGGAGAACCGCCAGGAACAGGATGGCGGTATGGGCTGTCAGAATCCCCCATGGCGGCGCAGCAAGCTGCACCGCCATGGGGGATTCCCAGGGCAGCGGAAAACCGGCGGGAAACCGCCGGTTTTCCACTTCTGACCGCGGCAAAACCGCCGCGGTTAGAATGCCCTGCGGGGCACCGCCAGCCTGTTGGCGGTGCTCCCGCCGACCCTGGCCCCGGCGGTAAGGAACCGCCGGGGTCAGAATCAGGCCCACAGTCTACAATGGCAGTGTGCATGTGTTAGGTGAGGCACAACATATGCTGCAGCCCTTAGGGACCTTCCCTGGTCCCAGGGCCCTTGATACCACTGGTACCTTTTACAAGGGACTTATCTGTGTGCCAGGGGTGTGCCAATTGTGGAAACAATGGTACATTTTAGGTGAAAGAACACTGGTGCTGGGGCCTGGTTAGCAGGGTCCCAGCACACTTCTCAGTCAAGTCAGCATTAGTATCAGACAAAAAGTGGGGGGTAACTGCAACAGGGAGCCATTTTCCTACAACAACTTTATAGAACTCAAGACTGTGGACATGTGTAGGAAGTTGGCTCTGTATGTGCTATTTCAAAGTAAGGAATAGCATGCACAGAGTCCAAGGGTTCCCCTTAGAGGTAAAATAGTGGTAAAAATAGATAATACTAATGCTCTATTTTGTGGTAGTGTGGTCGAGCAGTAGGCTTATCCAAGGAGTAGTGTTAAGCATTTGTTGTACATACACATAGACAATAAATGAGGTACACACACTCAGAGACAAATCCAGTCAATAGGTTTTGTTATAGAAAAATATATTTTCTTAGTTTATTTTAAGAACCACAGGTTCAAATTTAACATGTAATATCTTGTTTGAAAGGTATTGCAGGTAAGTACATTAGGAACTTTGAATCATTTCAATTGCATGTATACTTTTCAAGTTATTCACAAATAGCTACTTTAAAAGTGGACACAGTGCAATTTTCACAGTTCCTGGGGGAGGTAGGTTTTTGTTAGTTTTACCAGGTAAGTAAGACACTTACAGGGTTCAGTTCTTGGTCCAAGGTAGCCCACCGTTGGGGGTTCAGAGCAACCCCAAAGTTACCACACCAGCAGCTCAGGGCCGGTCAGGTGCAGAGTTCAAAGTGGTGCCCAAAACGCATAGGCTAGAATGGAGAGAAGGGGGTGCCCCGGTTCCGGTCTGCTTGCAGGTAAGTACCCGCGTCTTCGGAGGGCAGACCAGGGGGGTTTTGTAGGGCACCGGGGGGGACACAAGCCCACACAGAAATTTCACCCTCAGCGGCGCAGGGGCGGCCGGGTGCAGTGTTAGAACAAGCGTCGGGTTCGCAATGTAAGTCAATGAGAGATCAAGGGATCTCTTCAGCGCTGCAGGCAGGCAAGGGGGGGGCTTCCTTGGGGAAACCTCCACTTGGGCAAGGGAGAGGGACTCCTGGGGGTCACTTCTGCAGTGAAAGTCCGGTCCTTCAGGTCCTGGGGGCTGCGGGTGCAGGGTCTTTTCCAGGCGTCGGGACTTAGGTTTCAGAGAGTCGCGGTCAGGGGAAGCCTCGGGATTCCCTCTGCAGGCGGCGCTGTGGGGGCTCAGGGGGGACAGGTTTTGGTACTCACAGTCGTAGAGTAGTCCGGGGGTCCTCCCTGAGGTGTTGGTTCTCCACCAGCCGAGTCGGGGTCGCCGGGTGCAGTGTTGCAAGTCTCACGCTTCTTGCGGGGAGTTGCAGGGTTCTTTAAAGCTGCTTCTTGAAACAAAGTTGCAGTCTTTTTGGAGCAGGTCCGCTGTCCTCGGGAGTTTCTTGTCGTCGTCGAAGCAGGGCAGTCCTCAGAGGATTCAGAGGTCGCTGGTCCCTTTGGAAGGCGTCGCTGGAGCAGAGTTCTTTGGAAGGCAGGAGACAGGCCGGTGAGTTTCTGGAGCCAAGGCAGTTGTTGTCTTCTGGTCTTCCTCTGCAGGGGTTTTCAGCTGGGCAGTCCTTCTTCTTGTTGTTGCAGGAATCTAATTTTCTAGGGTTCAGGGAGAGCCCTTAAATACTAAATTTAAGGGCGTGTTTAGGTCTGGGGGGTTAGTAGCCAATGGCTACTAGCCCTGAGGGTGGGTACACCCTCTTTGTGCCTCCTCCCAAGGGGAGGGGGTCACAATCCTAACCCTATTGGGGGAATCCTCCATCTGCAAGATGGAGGATTTCTAAAAGTTAGAGTCACCTCAGCTCAGGACACCTTAGGGGCTGTCCTGACTGGCCAGTGACTCCTCCTTGTGGCTTTCTTTGTTCCCTCCAGCCTTGCCGCCAAAAGTGGGGGCCGTGGCCGGAGGGGGCGGGCAACTCCACTAAGCTGGAGTGCCCTGCTGGGCTGTGACAAAGGGGTGAGCCTTTGAGGCTCACCGCCAGGTGTCACAGCTCCTGCCTGGGGGAGGTGTTAGCATCTCCACCCAGTGCAGGCTTTGTTACTGGCCTCAGAGTGACAAAGGCACTCTCCCCATGGGGCCAGCAACATGTCTCTAGTGTGGCAGGCTGCTGGAACTAGTCAGCCTACACAGACAGTCGGTTAAGTTTCAGGGGGCACCTCTAAGGTGCCCTCTAGGGTGTATTGTGCAATAAAATGTACACTGGCATCAGTGTGCATTTATTGTGCTGAGAAGTTTGATACCAAACTTCCCAGTTTTCAGTGTAGCCATTATGGTGCTGTGGAGTTCGTGTTGGACAAACTCCCAGACCATATACTCTTATGGCTACCCTGCACTTACAATGTCTAAGGTTTTGTTTAGACACTGTAGGGGTACCATGCTCATGCACTGGTACCCTCACCTATGGTATAGTGCACCCTGCCCTAGGGCTGTAAGGCCTGCTAGAGGGGTGACTGACCTATACTTGCATAGGCAGTGAGAGGCTGGCATGGCACCCTGAGGGGAGTGCCATGTCGACTTACTCGTTTTGTTCTCACTAGCACACACAAGCTGGCAAGCAGGGTGTCTGTGCTGAGTGAGAGGTCTCCAGGGTGGCATAAGACATGCTGCAGCCCTTAGAGACCTTCCTTGGCATCAGGGCCCTTGGTACTAGAAGTACCAGTTACAAGGGACTTATCTGGATGCCAGGGTCTGCCAATTGTGGATACAAAAGTACAGGTTAGGGAAAGAACACTGGTGCTGGGGCCTGGTTAGCAGGCCTCAGCACACTTTCAATTGTAAACATAGCATCAGCAAAGGCAAAAAGTCAGGGGGCAACCATGCCAAGGAGGCATTTCCTTACACAACCCCCCCCCCCCCAAACGAAAGAGGATGAGACTAACCTTTCCCAAGAGAGTCTTCATTTTCTAAGTGGAAGAACCTGGAAAGGCCATCTGCATTGGCATGGGCAGTCCCAGGTCTGTGTTCCACTATAAAGTCCATTCCCTGTAGGGAGATGGACCACCTCAACAGTTTAGGATTTTCACCTTTCATTTGCATCAGCCATTTGAGAGGTCTGTGGTCAGTTTGAACTAGGAAGTGAGTCCCAAAGAGGTATGGTCTCAGCTTCTTCAGGGACCAAACCACAGCAAAGGCCTCCCTCTCAATGGCACTCCAACACTGCTCCCTGGGGAGTAACCTCCTGCTAATGAAAGCAACAGGCTGGTCAAGGCCATCATCATTTGTTTGGGACAAAACTGCCCCTATCCCATGTTCAGAGGCATCTGTCTGCACAATGAACTGCTTAGAATAATCTGGAGCTTTTAGAACTGGTGCTGAGCACATTGCTTGTTTCAGGGTGTCAAAGGCCTGTTGGCATTCCACAGTCCAGTTCACTTTCTTGGGCATTTTCTTGGAGGTGAGTTCAGTGAGGGCTGTCACAATGGATCCATATCCCTTCACAAACCTCCTGTAATACCCAGTCAAGCCAAGGAATGCCCTGACTTGAGTCTGGGTTTTTGGAGCTACCCAGTCCAGAATAGTCTGGATCTTGGGTTGGAGTGGCTGAACTTGGCCTCCACCTACAAGGTGGCCCAAGTAAACCACAGTTCCCTGCCCTATCTGGCATTTGGATGCCTTGATAGAGAGGCCTGCAGATTGCAGAGCCTTCAAAACCTTCTTCAGGTGGACCAGGTGATCCTGCCAGGTGGAGCTAAAGACAGCAATATCATCAAGATAAGCTGTGCTAAAGGACTCCAAACCAGCAAGGACTTGATTCACCAACCTTTGGAAGGTGGCAGGGGCATTCTTTAAACCAAAGGGCATAACAGTAAACTGATAATGCCCATCAGGGGTGGAGAATGCTGTTTTCTCTTTTGCTCCAGGTGCCATTTTTATTTGCCAGTACCCTGCTGTCAAGTCAAAGGTACTTAAGAATTTGGCAGCACCTAATTTGTCTATGAGCTCATCAGCTCTAGGAATTGGATGAGCATCTGTCTTGGTGACAGAGTTGAGCCCTCTGTAGTCCACACAAAACCTCATCTCTTTCTTTCCATCTTTGGTGTGAGGTTTGGGGACTAAGACCACTGGGCTAGCCCAGGGGCTGTCAGAGCGCTCAATTACTCCCAATTCTAGCATCTTGTGGACTTCCACCTTGATGCTTTCCTTAACATGGTCAGACTGTCTAAAGATTTTGTTTTTGACAGGCATGCTGTCTCCTGTGTCCACATCATGGGTACACAGGTGTGTCTGACCAGGGGTTAAGGAGAAGAGTTCAGGAAACTGTTGTAGGACTCTCCTACAATCAGCTTGCTGTTGGCCAGAGAGGGTGTCTGAGTAGATCACCCCATCTACTGAGCCATCTTTTGGGTCTGATGATAGAAGATCAGGGAGAGGTTCACTCTCTGCCTCCTGATCCTCATCTGTTACCATCAACAGATTTACATCAGCCCTGTCATGGAAGAGCTTAAGGCGGTTCACATGGATCACCCTCTTGGGGCTCCTGCTTGTGCCCAGGTCCACCAGGTAGGTGACCTGACTCTTCCTTTCTAGCACTGGGTAAGGGCCACTCCATTTGTCCTGGAGTGCCCTGGGAGCCACAGGCTCCAGAACCCAGACTTTCTGCCCTGGTTGGAACTCAACCAGTGCAGCCTTTTGGTCATACCAAAACTTCTGGAGCTGTTGGCTGGCCTCAAGGTTTTTGGTTGCCTTTTCCATGTACTCTGCCATTCTAGAGCGAAGGCCAAGTACATAGTCCACTATGTCTTGTTTAGGCTCATGAAGAGGTCTCTCCCAGCCTTCTTTAACAAGAGCAAGTGGTCCCCTTACAGGGTGACCAAACAGAAGTTCAAAGGGTGAGAATCCTACTCCCTTCTGTGGCACCTCTCTGTAAGCAAAAAGCAGACATGGCAAGAGGACATCCCATCTCCTTTTGAGTTTTTCTGGGAGCCCCATGATCATGCCTTTTAATGTCTTGTTGAATCTCTCAACTAAGCCATTAGTTTGTGGATGGTATGGTGTAGTGAATTTGTAAGTCACTCCACACTCATTCCACATGTGTTTCAGGTATGCTGACATGAAGTTGGTACCTCTGTCAGACACCACCTCCTTAGGGAAACCCACTCTGGTAAAGATACCTATGAGGGCCTTGGCTACTGCAGGGGCAGTAGTCGACCTAAGGGGAATAGCTTCAGGATACCTAGTAGCATGATCCACTACTACTAGGATGTACATATTTCCTGAGGCTGTGGGAGGTTCCAGTGGACCAACTATGTCCACACCCACTCTTTCAAAGGGGACCCCCACCACTGGAAGTGGAATGAGGGGGGCCTTTGGGTGCCCACCTGTCTTACCACTGGATTGACAGGTGGGGCAGGAGAGGCAAAACTCCTTAACCTTCTGGGACATATTGGGCCAGTAGAAGTGGTTGACTAACCTCTCCCACGTCTTGGTTTGTCCCAAATGCCCAGCAAGGGGAATATCATGGGCTAAGGTCAGAATAAACTCTCTGAACGACTGAGGCACTACCACTCTCCTAGTGGCACCAGGTTTGGGGTCTCTGGCCTCAGTGTACAGGAGTCCATCTTCCCAATAGACCCTATGTGTTCCATTTTTCTTGCCCTTGGACTCTTCAGCAGCTTGCTGCCTAAGGCCTTCAAGAGAGGGACAGGTTTCTTGTCCCTTACACAGCTCCTCCCTTGAGGGTCCCCCTGGGCCTAAGAGCTCAACCTGATAAGGTTCAAGCTCCAAAGGCTCAGTTCCCTCAGAGGGCAGAACTTCTTCCTGAGAAGAGAGGTTCTCTTTTTCTGACTGTGTTGCAGTTGGTTTCCCAACTGACTTTCCTTTTCTCTTGGTAGGCTGGGCCATTCTTCCAGACTCCTGCTCTACTTTTTCACCCTGTGCCTTGCACTGTGCTCTTGTTTTTACACACACCAGTTCAGGGATACCCAGCATGGCTGCATGGGTTTTTAGTTCTACCTCAGCCCATGCTGAGGACTCCAGGTCATTTCCAAGCAGACAGTCTACTGGGATGTTTGAGGAGACCACCACCTGTTTCAGGCCATTGACCCCTCCCCATTCTAAAGTTACCATTGCCATGGGATGTGCTTTAGTCTGATTGTCAGCATTGGTGACTGTATAGGTTTTTCCAGTCAGGTATTGGCCAGGGGAAACCAGTTTCTCTGTCACCATGGTGACACTGGCACCTGTATCCCTCAGGCCCTCTACACTTGTCCCATTAATAAAGAGCTGCTGCCTGTATTTTTGCATGTTAGGCGGCCAGGCAGCTAGTGTGGCTAAATCCACCCCACCCTCAGAGACTAGAGTAGCTTCAGTGTGGACCCTGATTTGCTCTGGGCACACTGTTGATCCCACTTGGAGACTAGCCATTCCAGTGTTACCTGGATTGGAGTTTGGAGTGGAACTTTTCTTGGGACAGGCCTTGTCTCCAGTTTGGTGTCCAGACTGACTACAGTTTCGACACCAGGCCTTTTTGGGATCAAAGTTTTTACCCTTGTACCCAGGATTGTTTTGTGAAGAGGCTCTGGGCCCACCCTCCTGTGCAGGTTTTTGGGGGCCTGTAGAAGACTCTTTGCTATTTTTATTTTTGGCTGTCTCACCACCTTTCCCCTGGGGAGGTTTTGTGACCCCTTTCTTTTGGTCACCCCCTGTGGAAGTTTTGGACACCCTAGTCTTGACCCAATGGTCCGCCTTCTTTCCCAATTCTTGGGGAGAAATTGGTCCTAGGTCCACCAGATGCTGATGCAGTTTATCATTGAAACAATTACTTAACAGGTGTTCTTTCACAAATAAATTGTACAGCCCATCATAATTACTTACACCACTGCCTTGAATCCAACCATCTAGTGTTTTTACTGAGTAGTCTACAAAGTCAACCCAGGTCTGGCTCGAGGATTTTTGAGCCCCCCTGAATCTAATCCTATACTCCTCAGTGGAGAATCCAAAGCCCTCAATCAGGGTACCCTTCATGAGGTCATAAGATTCTGCATCTTTTCCAGAGAGTGTGAGGAGTCTATCCCTACACTTTCCTGTGAACAGTTCCCAAAGGAGAGCACCCCAGTGAGATTTGTTCACTTTTCTGGTTACACAAGCCCTCTCAAAAGCTGTGAACCATTTGGTGATGTCATCACCATCTTCATATTTAGTTACAATCCCTTTAGGGATTTTCAACATGTCAGGAGAATCTCTGACCCTATTTATGTTGCTGCCACCATTGATGGGTCCTAGGCCCATCTCTTGTCTTTCCCTTTCTATGGCCAGGATCTGTCTTTCCAAAGCCAATCTTTTGGCCATCCTGGCTAACTGGATGTCCTCTTCACTGGAGTTATCCTCAGTGATTTCAGAGTTGTTGGTCCCTCCTGTGAGGGAACCTGATCTCTGACTATTATTTGTGGAGTCAGGGCTTGAGAAGCCCTGCTCTCCCTAAGTAGGACTGGAGGGGGGGAATTTCCCTCCAAGTCACTATCTTCATCCTCTGAGTTGCCATCCTCAGAGGGGTTGGCCTTTTCAAACTCTGCCAAAAGCTCCTGGAGCTGTACTTTGGTAGGTTTGGGGCCCATTGCTATTTTCTTTAGTTTACAGAGTGACCTTAGCTCTCTCATCTGTAGATGGAGGTAAGGTGTGGTGTCAAGTTCCACCACAGTCACATCTGTGCTAGACATTTTGCTTCTAAAAGTTGGAATACTTTTTAAGAATCTAAAACTGGTTCTAGAATCTAATTCAAACTTTTACAAACTTTTAAACTCTAAAAGAAATGCTAAACAGGATCTAACACAAGGCCCTAGCAGGTCTTTTAAGAATTTAGAAAACTTTTCAAATTGCAAAAATCAATTTCTAATGACAATTTTGGAATTTGTCGTGTGATCAGGTATTGGCTGAGTAGTCCAGCAAATGCAAAGTCTTGTACCCCACCGCTGATCCACCAATGTAGGAAGTTGGCTCTGTATGTGCTATTTCAAAGTAAGGAATAGCATGCACAGAGTCCAAGGGTTCCCCTTAGAGGTAAAATAGTGGTAAAAATAGATAATACTAATGCTCTATTTTGTGGTAGTGTGGTCGAGCAGTAGGCTTATCCAAGGAGTAGTGTTAAGCATTTGTTGTACATACACATAGACAATAAATGAGGTACACACACTCAGAGACAAATCCAGTCAATAGGTTTTGTTATAGAAAAATATATTTTCTTAGTTTATTTTAAGAACCACAGGTTCAAATTTAACATGTAATATCTTGTTTGAAAGGTATTGCAGGTAAGTACATTAGGAACTTTGAATCATTTCAATTGCATGTATACTTTTCAAGTTATTCACAAATAGCTACTTTAAAAGTGGACACAGTGCAATTTTCACAGTTCCTGGGGGAGGTAAGTTTTTGTTAGTTTTACCAGGTAAGTAAGACACTTACAGGGTTCAGTTCTTGGTCCAAGGTAGCCCACCGTTGGGGGTTCAGAGCAACCCCAAAGTTACCACACCAGCAGCTCAGGGCCGGTCAGGTGCAGAGTTCAAAGTGGTGCCCAAAACGCATAGGCTAGAATGGAGAGAAGGGGGTGCCCCGGTTCCGGTCTGCTTGCAGGTAAGTACCCGCGTCTTCGGAGGGCAGACCAGGGGGGTTTTGTAGGGCATCGGGGGGGACACAAGCCCACACAGAAATTTCACCCTCAGCGGCGCAGGGGCGGCCGGGTGCAGTGTTAGAACAAGCGTCGGGTTCGCAATGTAAGTCAATGAGAGATCAAGGGATCTCTTCAGCGCTGCAGGCAGGCAAGGGGGGGCTTCCTCGGGGAAACCTCCACTTGGGCAAGGGAGAGGGACTCCTGGGGGTCACTTCTGCAGTGAAAGTCCGGTCCTTCAGGTCCTGGGGGCTGCGGGTGCAGGGTCTTTTCCAGGCGTCGGGACTTAGGTTTCAGAGAGTTGCGGTCTGGGGAAGCCTCGGGATTCCCTCTGCAGGCGGCGCTGTGGGGGCTCAGGGGGGACAGGTTTTGGTACTCACAGTCGTAGAGTAGTCCGGGGGTCCTCCCTGAGGTGTTGGTTCTCCACCAGCCGAGTCGGGGTCGCCGGGTGCAGTGTTTCAAGTCTCACGCTTCTTGCGGGGAGTTGCAGGGTTCTTTAAAGCTGCTTCTTGAAACAAAGTTGCAGTCTTTTTGGAGCAGGTCCGCTGTCCTCGGGAGTTTCTTGTCGTCGTCGAAGCAGGGCAGTCCTCAGAGGATTCAGAGGTCGCTGGTCCCTTTGGAAGGCGTCGCTGGAGCAGAGTTCTTTGGAAGGCAGGAGACAGGCCGGTGAGTTTCTGGAGCCAAAGCAGTTGTTGTCTTCTGGTCTTCCTCTGCAGGGGTTTTCAGCTGGGCAGTCCTTCTTCTTGTTGTTGCAGGAATCTAATTTTCTAGGGTTCAGGTGGGTACACCCTCTTTGTGCCTCCTCCCAAGGGGAGGGGGTCACAATCCTAACCCTATTGGGGGAATCCTCCATCTGCAAGATGGAGGATTTCTAAAAGTTAGAGTCACCTCAGCTCAGGACACCTTAGGGGCTGTCCTGACTGGCCAGTGACTCCTCCTTGTGGCTTTCTTTGTTCCCTCCAGCCTTGCCGCCAAAAGTGGGGGCCGTGGCCGGAGGGGGCGGGCAACTCCACTAAGCTGGAGTGCCCTGCTGGGCTGTGACAAAGGGGTGAGCCTTTGAGGCTCACCGCCAGGTGTCACAGCTCCTGCCTGGGGGAGGTGTTAGCATCTCCACCCAGTGCAGGCTTTGTTACTGGCCTCAGAGTGACAAAGGCACTCTCCCCATGGGGCCAGCAACATGTCTCTAGTGTGGCAGGCTGCTGGAACTAGTCAGCCTACACAGACAGTCGGTTAAGTTTCAGGGGGCACCTCTAAGGTGCCCTCTGGGGTGTATTGTGCAATAAAATGTACACTGGCATCAGTGTGCATTTATTGTGCTGAGAAGTTTGATACCAAACTTCCCAGTTTTCAGTGTAGCCATTATGGTGCTGTGGAGTTCGTGTTGGACAAACTCCCAGACCATATACTCTTATGGCTACCCTGCACTTACAATGTCTAAGGTTTTGTTTAGACACTGTAGGGGTACCATGCTCATGCACTGGTACCCTCACCTATGGTATAGTGCACCCTGCCTTAGGGCTGTAAGGCCTGCTAGAGGGGTGACTGACCTATACTTGCATAGGCAGTGAGAGGCTGGCATGGCACCCTGAGGGGAGTGCCATGTCGACTTACTCGTTTTGTTCTCACTAGCACACACAAGCTGGCAAGCAGGGTGTCTGTGCTGAGTGAGAGGTCTCCAGGGTGGCATAAGACATGCTGCAGCCCTTAGAGACCTTCCTTGGCATCAGGGCCCTTGGTACTAGAAGTACCAGTTACAAGGGACTTATCTGGATGCCAGGGTCTGCCAATTGTGGATACAAAAGTACAGGTTATGGAAAGAACACTGGTGCTGGGGCCTGGTTAGCAGGCCTCAGCACACTTTCAATTGTAAACATAGCATCAGCAAAGGCAAAAAGTCAGGGGGCAACCATGCCAAGGAGGCATTTCCTTACAACATGTGCATCTCACCTCCCAATAGACTGTATAAAATGAAAATACAATTAGAGGAAGACATTGAGTGCACAATTGATATGTTTTGTAAAATATTAACTGCTATTTATGACATTTTGTTGGCTGAAAAAGACTGGGTACCAGAATCTGTCTGTGAAGTCCCGCAGGGGAAGAAAATATTAAGCCTTCTTTCCCTACCCTAGTTCCTTTATAATTAATAGTCATACTAATTTGATTGGGCATTAGCACAGGCCCCTGCGTTGTATCGCAACCATGTTGGGTGGGGATAAAGATTCTCTCTACCGCATGATACCAATTGGGTCACAGCCACAGCCTCAATACCCTATTAAGAATGAGGCTAAAGCTCCTGTTAGAGATTAGCGCACGGCTAGAGTACAAGGGTATAATTGAGCCCTGTAGCTCACCAATGAACAATCTATTTCCTGTTGCAAAACTAGATCATTCATATAGAGTAGTCATAGATTACAGACATTTAAACAGTCATACTCTCACATTTGATATAAAAAATGCACATAGCACAGCACTCAACAGTATAGTGAGCAAAAAAACCAAAACATATATTTTCAGTGGCTCCTACCAAAATATAGCGCCTGAAAGCAGGGATTTAATGGCATTTAGCGTCTAAGGCTTGCAGAAAAAAATTGTAGGCTCCCTCTGGGGTATAAACCCAGGCCTGGGCTGTTTTCAGCACGTCTAACATCCATTGTGCACGACATTGAGCCTGAAATGTTGTCCTATGTTGATGACATCTACCTAACGGATGATAACCTCATTCACCATCTGAAACGGGTGGCCCGCTTTGTTGTAGGATTTGCAGAATTCAGCTACAAATTCAATTTTAATTAAAGACAACAAAAATGACCTTTCTCAGTGTCCTATTTTTGGGATGCGAGTTATCAGAAAAGGGTAAGAGCCTAGCTCCCCAATTTGTAGAAAAATTTGCACAATTGCAACCACCAAATACCATAAAAAGCTCCAGTCATTTTTTTTAAATTTGTTTTTTTAACTTTGGTAGAACTTGCATTCCTGATTATGTACAACGCCTGACTTTTCAAGTAAATATTGGATAGTCAAACACATGCATTCTCAGAGCATTACAACAAGACATGCTTGCAGCAAAACATTTACACACAAGGGACAACAAAACACATTTGGTCATCAGAGTAATTCTGGTGCTATCCTTTTAATCTATTTAACATTTAATGAGGGTGGTATTGTGCCGATTGCATACAAATCACACTGACTCTACAGCTGAACAACTCTTTGCTCCCACAGAAAAAATTCTGACTGCTGTACAGATGGCTCAGGGTAATTGCATTATTGTCGTCTCTCCGAGCCCAACTCTTAAGGCTGTCACAAAGATTAGCATTCTTAACGCAAAAGTATTACATCCACATTGGATCCAATGGGCAACATCTCTGACGGCCACTGATGTTGACTACATTTTCAACCCAAAATTACAAACTCTAGAATTCCTACAATATGAAATGGGATATCCAATTCCGGCAAATACTTTGTTTACTATTGATCATTTGGCAATTATTTACACTGATAGTTCAGCTCAACCAGTCATAGGCACAAAACATCAATACGCCTCTGCGGCTGTGAGTGGCTACATGAAAGATGGTGGATTCCATCCACAAAATACTTACACGCAGACCTCAGGGGGGACTGCACAACTAGCAGAGCTCAAGTCTCTGGTGATGGTGCTGGAACACAGATCCAGAACAACTAACATTGATAGTCTTCGATTTGTATTACTGTGTCTGTACCTTCAATGAATATCTGCATTACTGACGTCAAAATGGGTTCAGAGATTCAAAAGGCAACACCATTAAACACAAGTTGCTGTGGGGGAAAGTAGCTAATCTTTAGGAAACTAGCCAATTCCCATGTAGTTCATACACTGGAACATCAATGTGTAGAAGTACACGTAGGCAATATCTTGGCTGCTGAAGTGGCCAAGTCTGCAGTAGCTATGACTTCAATTGCAGCAATAATTTGTTTACGAACGAGCTTGGAAGATGAAACACTTAGGCCCATATTTATAGTTTTTTAGCGCCGTATTTGCGCCACTTCTTGACGCAAAAATGGCACAAACTTACAAAATACAATGGTATTTTGTAAGTTTGCGCCGTTTTTGCGTCAAAAAGCGTCGCAAATGTGGCGCGAAAAAAGTATAAATATGGGCCTTAATGCTGTGAAAGCTTTGGCTGACGCAAGTCATTACCGAAGGCATATCCTGCTAAATATTCCTACAGTATAACTAGCCTAAACAGTGCGTTAGTAACAATACCTGGAGTTGGTGGTCTTGTGATCCCTAAACAAGACCAAAGATCTGAGTTGATAAAAGTGGCACATGAGGGAATTGCTTCTGCCCATGCTGGTGTGGCGGCTACTTTTTCTCTACTCCAAAAACGTTATTGGTGGGCAGGTCTATACAAACAGACAAAACAATATGTCTTTTGCTCTGACATCTGTCCGCAAATAAAAGGGTCCACCTTTAAACATCAACCGCTGACACCCCTTTTAATTTCAAATAAACCACTACAATGTGTGTACCTACCTGGACCATTGTGGTCTCCTGACACCTGATCTTGCAAACAAATACATCTTAGTCACTGTCGACTCATGCTCCAGATTTTTATGGGATTTGTCCACAACAATCAGCTGATGCTCGAATTGCTATTGAAGATTTGCATGTCTTTTTCGGTACATATGCAGTTGCGGCTTTCCACTCAGACCAGGGCCCTGCGTTCGCCTCAAGGGCATTCAGGGACACCATGGCTTTGTTAGGGGGGTCCAGCTAAAGTTCTCGTCTCCCTAACATCGTGCGGGTAACAGTGTAGTGGAGCAGAAGAATCAAGACTTGAAGCAATGCTTAACAGCAAAAGTATTAGGCACAGGTTGTATTTGGCTTTAGTCACCTGTATGGTGTCCAGAGAGCACTTAAAAGTCTGCCCAGAAGGTCCTTGGGAGAGTGCACCCCATTTGAGGTGCTGTTTGGGACACAAATGTATGATCCATATCTTAATGACTCTCGCGCGGATGCAGCTGACACACCTTTTGACATAAATGAACGTGTCACTGTCTTGCAGGAATTACAACAGTCCCCAGATGAAAATGCGTCTACCTGTGCTGCCTCCTTGGTACTAAGGTATGCACCAATAACATCAACCGGCTGTATTCTGAAAGTTGGGGATCTAGTACGAGAGAAGATTGCTGTGAAAAAGGAGTTTGGTCCATCATATTGTGCACCCATTCCAGTCCTGAGAATACAAGGTACCAGATCTGTCCTTCTACCACCACTGCCTGGATTAAAAGAAAACTGCTTTGTCTCCTATGATAATGTCAAGCTACACCATATGGCCAATCTGACACAGCAGACCTAGTGGACTCCAGGGTAGTTCCCGAATCCCTCTCACTACAGACCAGGACATTCTTCTACAGGTTTTGAGAAACACTGCTGAAACTTTCCTGAGCTTGGGGAGGGTGGAAAATTATCTTTCATTAGTCCCACTGTCTTCATCTACAGCAACAAACAACAGAAATAATGAAGACTACTACACAAACACAGCTCAAACAGATGAATTGTCTACTATGAACCACCAAGGGAGAGTTCTATTAGTTCTCCAACTCCTAACACAGCTCCAAATTTTGCACTAACAGGTTCTGGATACTTTGCCCATCGAGGTGATTCCTCTTTTGGCTCATCCATTTCTTCTGTGACACCACTGTCAAGAGCTCCTAAGCTGATAATTTGGCTTAGAGATAACTATTTAATTCATCCATGGAACTATCTGTGGCTTTTACTCACTGTACTTATCTTTCTTCTTGGGATTGGTTTTGTCATCGATTTATTTTTATTTTTTTCCTCCCTTTGTTCTTCTTGTTCTTACTGATACATGATCATTACGTTCCTGAATGCTCTGCAGTTGAACTGGTGGATGAGGTCCTAAAACCACATTTTTCTTCACACAAAATCCGTTGAGACTTGTACCTGGTGAATATTTCAGCTATACCAGTTCCTGATGGGATTGTTTGAGAAAAAGTTTCCTTTGATATATTCGGTCTGAAGGAGAGGTTCTTCAAATTCCATGTTTTCAAACTATCTTTAAATGATGTAATAATACCTGGGGTTGTTTATGATGACTTGGGTGTACAACAGTTGATTCTATCTGCACTATAGTACTTTACTGTATTTGAAAGTGAAGATATTTACCAAACAAAAGAAGTGTGGTGATATGTTCTGTTATAATTGTCATGGACATCACTTCATTCATAGAGCAAGTTCCCAAAAGGCTACTTTTAGCTATACACAATGTGTACATGTCCTACCCCACCAGTGGGAAGTTCCAAAACATATGGATAAGTTTACATATTTTTCTAGGCACAATGTTAAAGATGCTGCATCATATTATTTTAAATTGCCATTCATGGAAATGTACAGTGTATTGTTGACCGATACACAATTTATTCTGATTGCTTTGTTTCCCAGTTGGCTATAGAAGGATTTGAATATTGGATAAAGCTGATTGTCTTAAAGAGTGTTTGGGGAACTAAACATTGGCAAATACAGGGAAAATAAGCTTTGTTTAGAGCAGGTGTGATACCTTCAAAAATTCTATTTTTAAATGACACAGTGGAGCAGTGAAGTTGTTTAGGCTTGGTGAAAAATAAAGTATTAAATGCGCCCAGTATCCGGACTCCTGCAAAATTGTACAAATGGCAAAAATACATCAATGCAACTGAATATCAGCTCAGAAGGTGGGTCCAAAAGGGAACATTAACACATCACTTTCAAGTCCTGGCGGGTGGTTATTGTGGCCAGTGGACACAAATGGTTGCCATGCACGTTTTGTAAACTCCACAAGAGTTTGAGCGAACTGACCAGACTCTCGCTGTGTGTCATCAGAACATTCAGGTGTGACAACATACAGTATAGGAAAATTATGCTAGCAATGGTTAAAATGTTCCTCACTAGATGTTGTAAAAGAACACCTCTGTCTCTTATCTAATACCACAGACTTGACAAGGTATTCTGTTAGGCCCCATAAGACAACATAGAAAGCGCTTCTTATTTGCAGTTTACAACGAGATTTGTAAACTTTCACAACAAGAAGCCCCAGCCTGGTTAGGGCAAATAGATCAGGAAAACTTACAGAAAACATTAACTGTTATAGATAATGGGATTAACACTTTGTTCAACTGCCTTTACACTCTCAACAACATAATTTCCTCAGAATTGACATTGTCAACTGACATGGCATCTTTACACCATGGACAGTCAACTTCGGTCCATTATGCAGTTAGGTTGGACACTACAAACATTGAAAAATAGCATTACGCCATAACCAAGGACCTGTTTGCCGCATTTAATTTGAGGCAACAACAATAATGGCTAAGAAAGAAGCGACATACTATGCTGAACATCGAAAAATTAGAAAAGTTTATTTTTACTGTCGCAAAAATACCATTTGTAGTCTGGCAAATAGATGGGGTTGTTAATCTGCCAATTTCAACACTTCAATTCACATCCTGCTCAAAACGCATTCATGTGGGCAGATATGATAGGCTGGGAAATAGTTACATTCATGAGGTGTGGGAGCTACCCTTTTTGTACAAATGTTTCAATGGGATGAAAGAGGTCTTTCTTACCGGAAGTGAATGCAAGACGTCTCCAAGCCATTCAATGGTTCATAAATGGCTTTCCTTGCATGGAGCATGTAACACTTCAGATGCAAATTCAGTCTGTTATCTGTTCCTATCCCTTTGATTCAACCAGCCTTCCTCGTGCTCTCTAATGGAAGTTATGTGCTTCTTAATAGTGAGAGCTGTTGCCTACGAGTTTCAGTCTCCCATATTGTAACTTGTTGCGGTTAACATCCTTTACTCCAGTATTGGAACTTTCATAGATTCACATGTCTTTGAGTGTTTTGTTAGAAAAGGTCCTGCAAACTTTGCAGTCTTTGACTACATGGTCAGGGTAGAGGCAATAAATACAGTCCCTGCGTGGGTCCTCAAAGTGGAGCCTTTTTTCCCCACAGGTCGTACAGGCTCTGAAAAGGCTTTTATTCTCTTTATCAGACATGGTGAATTCTCTTTAAAATAGAGTTCCCTTAAGTAAAGTAAGAAGAAGACACCTTACTTGCTGTAGGAAATCCTTTTTCTGAGGAAAAATAGTAAAAAAGAACTTCTGATGGATACAACTACCTGTGGATTCCTCACCTATTGAATACTCCCATTGCGCCAGCATTCAACGGAAATCTTCTTCCTAGCTTCTGCACATCGACGAGGACGTTACAATTGCCCACGCGACGCCGTATGATGTCATACAGGCAATAAGAGGTCCTCGCCGACGTCCCTTTTTTCCGTGCCATTCGAAACGGTTATCTTCGAGGGAGCTACTGTTGCTGCTCGACGTAGTTACAGTGTTTTTTGGCTATTTTTTACTTTGAGACATTACAATGTCGCAAAGAAAGTCAGGATTCAAGCCCTGCCGAGAGTGCAGAGGCAAAATGTCGGTAACGGACCCACATTCTGACTGTTTGTGGTGTCTTAGTTCCGACCATGACGTTGACAAGTGCGATTCTTGTCAACGTATGAATCCTAAGGCCTTGAAAGAACGTGAGGCCAAACTTTTTCTTGCGAAGTCAAAGAAGAAGGAGAAAAGACATCACCGAAAGTCGTCCTCACCGAAGTCGCATCGGCATCATCGGGACTCCCGTCGTCGTCGAGAATCTCGACGCCGGTCGAGTATGGAGAGGTCTTGTTCGAGGTCACCTTCGACTCGACGTCGAAAGACTTGGGAAGTTAGTCCCACCGTCTCTCCCCAGCCACCGACGCCGTTACCATCTCCGACTTCACTGACTTCACCAATGTCAACGGTTAATCCTCCTTCGGTGTTCGAGGTTCCGCAGCTTCAGGTGTTTTCTCCATCCATGCAGACGTCGGGACCGGTGTCGATGTCGCCTTGGAACCAGGCACCTCAGTACTCGGCTTTCCCGGCCCCTGGAGCCGATAGTACCGCATTCTTGAATGCAATGTTCTCCATCTTCCAACAGATGACTCCAGGTGGTGGACCGGCTGGTCCGTCAGGCCCTTTGGCCTTCAACATGGGTGCTCCGGCTCCACTACGACCTGCACCCTTTATGCCCTTTCTTCCCTTGGGAAACGTGGGCTCGATGCCGATATCGGCACCTGTGGCTTCGGCTCCTGTGGCGTCGGTGTCTCAGCCAGCGACGCCGACTAGACCTCCACCGACTCCGGAACAGTCTTCAGTCCGTCCTGCTCAACGTTCGGCGCTGAAGAAATCCATGGCGCTGTTGGATCCGGCGTCTGACGGATCCGAGGATCGGCGTCAAGCTTCGACATCTGCTGACGCCATGTCGACGCCGAGGATAGAGGAGAGACTGCATTCGAGGAGGCTTGCTCTTCGCATCCTTGAAGAGCAAGAATACCGGAGACAGGCATTGGAGGAAGGGGAGATTGAGGACTCTCGTGAAGGTCTCCATGGCTTGGACACTGCTAAAGGTCTGGACACCTCTCCTGAATGGAACTTGTCATCACCTGGGGAGTACACAGAGGAGGCAGCAACTTTTCATTCAGTCATTAGAAAGGCGGCTGACTTTTTGGACCTCCCTTTGCTGGTGTCTGAGACCAAGCCGAACATCTTGACAGAAGTGTTACACCCTGCCTCAACAACTGCAGAGCCACTTTTGCCTTATAATGAGGCGCTACTGGACCCCATTATGGAAGTCTGGAAGAAGCCGGTGTCATCTTCGGCGGTGAATAGATCTGTGGCTCGGAGATATCGGGTTGCACCAGCTGACCCAGGCTTTCTTTCCAGGCATCCAACACCTGAAAGCCTAGTGGTTCAGGCTTCTTGCTTAGCCCGATCTGCTCCTGGATCCTTTCCAGCTGTGCCCTCGGATAAAGACTCCAAAAAGATGGACATGTCGTCGAAGAAGGTTTTCTCGTCATGTAGCATGGCTTTGAAATCCACCAATGCTACGTGCATCTTAGGGAGATACATTTACGCCCTGATGGACGAGATTAAGTCGACGCACACTGAGTTTCCTCAAGAATTATTGAGCCTGGTTTCTGATGCTCAAGCAGCGGCAACCCAGGTTATTCAATCTGGGTTGGATACATCCGACTCTGTTGCTAGAGCTATGGGTACTGCTGTGGCTACGAGGAGGCAGGCCTGGCTTCGTAGCTCTGGTTTTTCCTCTGATGTACAATCGACCCTTTTGGATCTTCCTTTTGATGGCGACAAGCTTTTCGGCGCCAAGGTGGATTCTGCTTTAGAAAGGTTCAAGGAGAGTAGGGCCACTGCCAAGTCGTTGGGCTTGCAAGCTTCTTCTTCTGCTTCCTCCAGATTTTTTAGGAGGTTTCGAGGATTTGGTTGTGGTTCCTCCTCCTCCTTTCAAGGAAAATTCCAGCAACCCACCTCTGCTTTCTCCTATAGATCTTTCAGAGGGAGGGGTGGGGTCCGCACCAGGGGAGCCACTCAGCAGCACTCTGCCTCTTCCTCTTCCTCTGGAGGGGTGCAGCATGGGAAGCAGCCTTAGGCTTCCGCCAATTCCTTCTCACTCCACTCCTGTAGGGGGGAGGTTACTGAATTTTCTCCACAAGTGGGAGGTCATAACATGAGACTCCTGGGTTACCAGCATTGTGGGGAAAGGCTATGCCCTACCCTTTCGGGAGTTTCCGCCCCCCATCCTGCCCCGTCCCTCCTATCAGAAGAACACCTCCTGTTACTAGAAAAGGAGGTTCAAGTCCTCCTTTCAAAGGGTGCGGTGGAGTTGGTTCCAGAGCAGGAAAGGGGTCAGGGTTGTTACTCGAGATACTTCCTGATCCCCAAGAAGGATGGTCGATTGAGGCCAATCCTGGACCTGAGGATTTTGAATTGGTTCCTCAAACAGGAGAAGTTCAAGATGCTGACCCTAGCTCAGGTGCTTTTGGCGCTGAACGATAGAGATTGGATGGTGTCTGTCGACTTGCAGGATGCTTACTTTCATATCCCGATACTCAAGTCGCACAGGAGGTATCTCCGGTTTGTGGTGGGGTCGCAGCACTATCAGTTTGCGGTCCTCCCATTTGTTCTTACTTCAACACCCCGAGTCTCCACAAAGGTGATGTCGGTGGTTGCGGCGGAGCTCAGAAGGATGGGGATAGCAGTTTTTCCTTATCTGGACGATTGGTTGATCAAGGCCAAGTCTCCGGAGCTCGTGCTGCATCACCTTCAGTCGACAACCCAGTTGTTGTTCGACCTGGTTTTTCAGTGAATGTACCCAAATCTCACCTAGAGCCCTCTCAGCGCCTCCTGTTCATAGGGGCAGTACTGGATACAACATTGAGTCGCGCCTTTCCTCCGCCTCAGCGGATTCAAGACATTCAGGCGTTGGTTCCAATGTTCCAAAGTGGAGCGGTCATTCCGGTCCTCAAGGTCCTACGCCTGCTCGGTCTGTTTGCTTCTTGCATTCTGCTGGTCACACATGCTCGCTGGCACATGAGGGCTCTTCCGTGGTGCCTCCGGAGGCAGTGGTCTCAACACAAAGGGGATCTCAAAGGATCAGTGAGGATCTCCGGGGACGCTGCTGCGGATTTAAAATGGTGGATTGCGGACGGCAATCTTTCCCAAGGAAGGCCGTTCTCGCAACCTCCGCTGGTGACCACAGTAATAACGGATGCTTCCACTCTAGGGTGGGGAGCTCATCTGGGGGACCTGGAGATCAAAGGGCTTTGGTCTCCAGTAGAACAGATGTTTCATATAAATCTGTTGGAGTTGCGGGCTGTACGTCTTGCGCTCAAGGCCTTCCTCCCATCCCTTCGCGGTCAGTCGGTTCAGGTCCTGACGGACAATACTACCGCGATGTGGTATATAAACAAGCAGGGAGGAGTAGGGTCGTACCTTCTCTGCAGAGAAGCTCTACGGCTTTGGTCCTGGGCAAAGGACCATCAGATTTGTTTGGTAGCAAATCATCTGTCCGGAGTCTTGAATGTGCGTGCGGATTCTCTCAGTCGCCGTTTCTCGACCGATCACGAGTGGCGTCTCCATCCGGATCAAGTCCGTCTAATCTTCCAGATGTGGGGGTTTCCTCGGATAGATCTGTTTGCCACACGGGAGAATTCGCACTGCCCGCTATTCTGCAGCCTCCAGTATCCGGTACAAGGAGCGTTAGGGGACGCGTTTCAGATGACCTGGTGCGACCAGTTGCTTTACGCGTTTCCCCCCCATACCCTTAATTCCTCGAGTTCTGAGGAAAATTCGTCAAGACCGGGCCCAAGTTATCTTAATAGCTCTGGATTGGCCAAGGAGGGTGTGGTACTCGGACCTTCTCCAACTCTCACTGTGCCCTCCGCTCCGTCTCCCTCTCAGGGCAGACCTCCTCTCGCAATCTCAGGGGCAGGTTTTACACCCCCACCTCCAGAGCCTGCACCTCCATGCCTGGAGATTGAACGGGGCAACCTGAGTTCCTTTTCTCTCCCGCCTGATGTAGTGGATGTTATCTTATCGGCCAGGCGACACTCCACTAAATCTATCTACGCTAATAGGTGGGCTAAATTTGTGATTTGGTGTGGAGAGAAGCAAATTGATCCCTTACGTGCCCACTTGTCGGATATCCTGTCTTTTGCGTTGTCTCTGGCACAGAGGGGTTGTGCAGTGGCTACGGTTAAGGGATACTTATCTGCCCTGTCAGCCTTTCTATGTCTTCCAGACCAGCCTTCTCTATTCAAATCCCCTATAGTACTTAGATTTTTGAAAGGTCTTATTAATACATTTCCTCCCACTCCTTTCATTATGCCTCAGTGGGATTTAAACTTGGTTCTGACTTTTCTTATGGGTTCCCCGTTTGAGCCTGTGCATTCTTGCCCCTTAAGGTTATTGGTCCTAAAGACGGTTTTCCTGGTTGCAATTACTTCTGCAAGGAGAGTGAGTGAGCTGCAGGCTCTATCTGTAAAACCCCCTTATACATCTTTTTATGGGGATAAGGTGGTGTTGAGGACCAAGGTTGCTTTCCTACCGAAGGTTGTTTCACCCTTTCATATGGCCCAAACGATTACTCTTTCTACGTTTTATCCTCCGCCTCATCCTTCAAAAGAAGCAGAGAGACTACACCGCTTAGATCCAAGGAGAGCTCTAAGCTTTTATGTGGACAGAACGAAGGATTTCAGGCTGGAGGATCAGCTTTTGATCGGGTACGTGGGAAAGAGGAGAGGAAAGGCAGTCCACAAGAGAACACTCTCCAGGTGGGTCATTCTTTGCATTAAAATGTGTTACTCTTTAGCAAAGAAAGTACCCCCTGATGGTATAAGAGCTCATTCCACCAGAGCTAAGTCGGCCTCTTCGGCCTTGGCTAGGGGTGTTCCTGTGGTTGACAAATGCAAGGCCGCAACCTGGTCGTCCCTCCACACTTTTGCAAAGCATTACTGCTTGGACTCTGAGGTTAGGAGGGATGGCCATTTTGCACGGTCAGTGCGGCAGGATTTCTTGGTTTGACCATTCAGGCACCCACCACCGAGTGCGGTACTGCTTTGGGAATCTATTCAATAGGTGAGGAATCCACAGGTAGTTGTATCCATCAGAAGAACGAGTTACTTACCTTAGGTAACGACTTTTCTGGTGGATACATTAGCTACCTGTGGATTCCTCACGGTCCCACCCGCCTCCCCGTGGCCTGTCTGGTCTAACCAAGTTGTTCCTGGGTGTGCTTCTCTTGGTTTTTGAGGACTTGTACATATACTGTATATATGTATATATATAATTATTCGTGAATTCATTTAGTTATTTTATTTAAAAAAAATATATAATAATATTATGTTCTTGAAATGATGTATTTATCTTGAATTTCATTAATATTGCGATTTGTTGATTTTTCTCAATGGCCTATTATTCTCAGGCACGTAAAAAAAAATTGGTACTGACATCGGCACGTCGGCGAGGATCTCTTATTGCCTGTATGACGTCAGACGGCGTCGCGTGGGCAATTGTGACGTCCTCGTCGACGTGCAGAAGCTAGGAAGAAGATTTCCGTCGAATGCTGACGCATTGGGAGTATTCAATAGGTGAGGAATCCACAGGTAGCTAATGTATCCACCAGAAAAGTCGTTACCGAAGGTAAGTAACTCGTTCTTCTCTGAAGTGTTGACTGAGCAGAGCTCAATGGAGACTCCCTAGCACGACGTGCGGTAGAAAATCTGATGGAAGGGAAGGGAGCTCCTCTCAGGAGGGTTCTAGAGTGAGGGGAAGCCTGATTGGCTGGGCCTTGCTTTGGTCCTTTTGCTCATAATGATAAGGATGGGCTACTAAAGTGAAAGCTTTAGGCCTTTTTTCATTCCAGTAGCCTGTATATACAGCTGTTTTGATGTACCGGGGCTCCCATCTCGACGACGGGGAAGGATTCAAGCATGGGAATCTATGAAAGATTCCAATACTGGAGAACTACAGTTACAGGTAAGAAACTGTAGCCACATATTGCTGGGCAGACTAAAAGTTATTTTGTTTCAGAAAAATGTAGCGCTGACATTTGCACTCGAGACCTATGCACTTCAAGTAGCAATGTCATCTGTGGAAATACAATCCCTTTTAAACACAAACTTTCTGAGACTGGTGAACTTGTGGGAGGAATATTTAATGCGCCTAATGTGGCCATTATTGTACCCTTTTTTAAGGCTGTTGGTTCTAGGTTTGTCTGCAGCTTTTCATCTATATTTGGCAGAATACTTTTACCCATACACTCAATATGGGGTGTATTCGGGAGATTCCCAATTACTTTGGCCTTAATTGGTGGCATTCTGCTGTTGCTATTTTTCATTTTCAATGGCTGCCCCATCTCAACAAGAAGAACTAATAGTGCTTCCACCAGCGCAACTGTGTTGTGAACGCATTATGCAGTATGTTGGAGCACCACTTCTTGAGGAACTGGAGTGCAACTGGTCTCTGTCATTCAGACTCGTACTGAACTGTGTGCAGCCCTTGTTTTGTTTCCTTTTCGAATGCACACTACAACTGTCTTTCTACACGGTGCTTACTTTTACTGGAAGTTGATCTGTTGATGTTGTTGATGAGGGCTCGTTACCAGACATGAACGTTGAGGGTGCGTTTGCGATGAGAAGCCTCCACCCTTTGTGGATCAAGTGGCTGTGGGCACTTCAACATCTAGCACTACACAGAATACTGTTGCCTTGGCTGGAGATGAGGTCTTGGAACACAAGTGCCCTGTGGTTTTCCTTGGTGGATTAGGGCTAATACTGCTGTGCTCTAATATAGTGCTTTAGTGGTGTTGGTAGGAATTCCAGTACCTAGCATTCTGACACTATGGCGGGACTTTTTTTATGTTTCACTTTCACTTTCATTGTCACCGCATTATTATTATGTTTTGTCATCCTAATCATTGCGGTACATCCCATTTTATCTAGAACACAATTGATTCAATAAAGTATATTGAACCAATTTTTTCTTCTGTTTGTCTTTGCATGTGTGCAATGAATGTAACTGGGAGAAATAATGAGACCTGTTCCATCACGATTTCCCCTGAGAAGTCAGAATGTCATGCGCACAGCCGCCACAAATCACGGCCACTTCCAGGTGCTGGTGAGGTACTGCTAGCTGCCCAAAAGAGTTAGGCCGACAGTTGTCACAAGGTGTTGAATTGGACTAAGTTCCCCACAACCTGTTGTGCTGCAGCCCAAATCCAGCAGTCTCATTGGTACAATCAGCCAGCACGTCAAAGGAGGAGTGTCCGAAAGCCTACCTTCACGCTTAACTTTCTTGAACAACTTATTGGGGAGATTAGACATTGTATTGGAAATTGATAATTTGGTTAAACAAAGTTATTTGATTAATCCATGCCTGGCTAAGGAGCAATTGATTCTTCATGAGTCTGATGACAAGAATACACTGCCCACTTTTCCCATTCTGGCAGCAATGGGTGCTATTAGTAACATTTTGATAAACACCTTGGATTTCCTAATAAGTCAATCCGCTATACCTAATGAACAGACAATATTTCTTAAAGATTTGGCAACAAGTGACAAAGTGTTAACTGAAGGTAGCAGTCCTTGTTTTCCTTCAGGGCCTCAAAAGAGCTTGGATTGTAAGCACAGCAGCTATTTAGGAAAGCTAAGCCCTCGTACGGTGGAAAACTCATCCACAATGCATTATGGAACTTGGGTTTCCGACAACTAAATGGTACACTTTGCACAGATCAACCTGCAGAGCTTACATTTAAATCGGCAGGTAACACCACAGTCATCGTTTATACTTTGATTAACGTGTCAAATTTACCCCTATGTTTAGACTTTCAAATTATTAAAGGGCTAGAGAGCAACCATGGACCTCAGTATTCTTCTCTAGCCTTGGATATTAGTCTGCATAACAGGAAATGACAAAGTCAGAACTGAGATAAAGCATAGAAAATAATCTTTAACTATAACTTCTCCGTTTGTCTAACATAAGTTTAAGCGAAAAACGTAGTTTGTGAAGCAATGAGAGAATTCTCTTTACATCTCCGCAAGGTATAAACTAGTATGAGAAATGGGATTTACTGTGGTCTAACGTTTGTCTTTTCTATCCTCAATGGTCACGCATAAAAGATGGGGTTTAGGATGCAATTTGATTGACAGGCTTTTGCTTGATGAAAAATGAACATTTAGGAAAAGACTACAAGCCATAAAGAAGCCTGCGTCCAGATCTGAATATATAAAAAGATTAAAATGAGTACAAAAAGAGGATCAGCTAAATAGGAGCAAAACATCTGGAAGATTGCTGGTTAGCATTGCAAATGGCAATTAAAACCAGGAATAATCACAAATGCTGCTCATTAATGGCATCAGGCCTACAGCAAGGCAGTTGCAACCCTGAGTATCTTATTATCAATTTTTCATTGCATCTCTTAATGGGAGTATCTATGAAACATCGTGGACTTCATCTGGTGATAAGGATTTTGAGCCTATCTCTCTGTGCAAGATGTAGATTTATTTATAAGGGACGTCTGAGATTCCCGGGCTGCTGGCTCTAACGGCATATCAATATGTCATAAAATCAGCCATATCTTGGTGCTGCTTTTTAACCGAACTATTTTAAATTTGCCAGTTCCAGCAACCTGGAAAGGCTTGTATATTCAACCCATATTTAAAAAAGGTCTATGATCTGAGACTAGCAGTTTTCAGCGTATTGCTTAGCTAGAGGCTGATGGAAAAATAGTATTTGCCTAACATCTCCACTCCTTTTTATTTGCCTGGGTTGAGGGAGGTTATCACCTTCTGGTCAATCAAACAGACTTTAGACCTAACTTTTCCGCCACGGACAACTTACATGTTTTAACCACTATTTCCTATCGTACACTATTTTTTTTTTTTAAACAATATTATTTGTCTGTTTTGTGGACTTTTCTACTGCTTCTGATAAGGTTATAAGGTATAGACTATAACTAAAACTGCCTCAAAGCTGAATCGACAGAGCTCTCTTACTATTGATTGACCTCCATCCTGAAACCCGGACCCAAGTAAAGTTAACTATAGCCCAAGGTCCAACACTTAAGAATAAAACCTATAACTGTCTCAAGCAAGGCTGTATATTGGCATCTCTGCTGTTTGCACTTTTCATTGCTGACCTAACCACTATACTCAGTCATGGCGGCGGGTATCCTCCAAAATTTTGCAACAAGAACATTTCACATTTGATTTATTCTACTAATCTTGTTTTAATCTCGACGACCCAAACTTGCCTCCAAAAACAGCTAAAACAATTGGGAGAGTACAGTGCCGAGAATGGTTTACTAATTAACTATACTAAAATTTCTTCTGGTAACACAAAGGCAAGATTACCTATCAGCTGGAGAAAGTAATTGAACAGGTCATGTAGTAGACGTTAGAAGGTGTGACCTCTGATCTTAAACTTGCATGGTCATTACATTTAGACTGGATCAGAAACAGACTCAGATCCACTGCTACAGCCATTGTACACTTTGCATATCCATATGGGGGAGGGTTGCCATAGGTCTGACATTAACTATGCTAACAATGGAAAATGTATCCAATTATTCTATATGAAGCAATTGTTTTAAACACGTCATGGAGGTTTTTAATATTGTTTTTATTCAGATTTTAAGAAAAAAAATTAACTTGCGGATTTCAATGCAATGATTAGATTAGATTTTGGCCTCACTCAGCTATTTAAAATTGTATAAATGTAGTTAATTACTTATGTGAAGGTAAAAATGCATCCTTGCATGAATTGCATCCAAGGGACCAAGTGATTGCAACTGATGTGGAGTTAAAACCTTTGTCTGATAGGCTGCGAGCTGCAGATTCCTTGCCTTCAAATTATCCCCCAGGTATCAGACTGAATCTGGAAGATGTTTTGTGAGCAGTACCCCCTTCACACCAGTAGGTGGGGTTGTTTGGCTTCACATGACGTCTGACGTTTGCGGTGCCTATGTAGGCACCGTCCAGGCACACTGACGTCAGTTATTTTCTTTCTGCACCAGTCAGCGCATACTGGAGAGAAACTACCCCTAGCCATTTTTTACTTTTTTTTTTTTTTGTTTTGTCAGCTCTTTTTGAGTTGTTTTCCTCATGGTGTGGCAGTGATGTCTTCCAGAAAGGCCAGCTTCAAGACCTGCAGAGCCTGTCACTGATCGATGTTAGTTTCAGATCTGTACCTTTTATGCCTCTAGTGTCTCGAGCACGACCCCAAACTGAAGGGCTGTGCCGATTGCTGTGTCATGAACCTGAAGGCCTTGAGGGAGCGATCCCTCAAAGTCCCGGTGGCTCAATGTGCGATGATCCAGATCCTGGTCGAGTGGAAAGTCCCAGGAGTGGCCGCACGGCCCAAGATCTTCGTCACACTTGAAGTTGTCTGGCTACTCTGGTATATCCCACCACCACTAACAAAAGAAGTCAAATAAATCTTCAAATCTGCCTCATCCATCAGCTGACAAGATAGCGTTGTGCAACGAGGCCTGGATCCGTGGGAGATGCTGCAACCGGGAGTCTCCCCCCTCAGAACTACTGCTCCCATTCAATGAAGCCCTCCCTGATGTCCTACTGGAGACATCGTCCCAACCCTGCACAGAGGCACCTGTGAACAGGTCGGTTGCCGCACCCAATCTTACTCACCCAACATCTTACACCACAGAGCTTGGTGGTAAAAGCCTCTATATCCCATATAAATCCTGGGGCATTCTCTACTGCATCCCCAGACAGGGAATTCAAGAGGTGAGCACTATGGGGAAGACTGTTTTCTTCCATCAGCCTGGCATAGAGGATCATCTATCAATTGTCTGCCAGGAAGTCACGACTCCCTTGGCCAAGGGAGCCACAGAAAAGATAGAGATGTCAGAAGTGGGTCGTGGTTGCTAGTCCCGCTACTTTTTGGTACTAAAAAATGATGGAGGCTTTCATCCTATCCTAGACCTACGCCCCCCTCAACTACTTCCTCGAAAAGAAAAAGTTCAAAATGCTCACATTACCATCCAATCCCCAGGTCCAGGGCAGACAGGAGCTGGGCTAGTGTTGGTCTGCAGGATGCCTATTTCCACATTCCTGTCCTACGTGCCCACAGACATTTCCAGCGGTTCACAGTAGGTCAAGAGCATTTTCAGTTCACCATGCTCCCTTTTGGCCTTACCAGCGCCCTTCTGCTGTTCACCAAGGTGCTTGCAGCTCACCTGCAGAGATTAGGGGTACCTGTCTTCCCCTCATCTCGACGATTGGCTGTTAAAGATGTGCTAACTCCAGGTTGTCGTTTCCCACCTCCAGAATACGGCAGACCTCTGGCACATTGATAGAGAGTCCCAGCAAATGAGAAAGAAATATCCGAGTCCTTCTCAGATGCTCCCTTTCATCAGAGATGTTCTGGACATGGTGCAGTTTTGGACCCATCCTCCCGAATGGTGAGTTCAGGATATTCAGGCTATGATACCGATGTTTCAGCCTCTATTTAGGATTTCGGTGAGACAGACCTTGAGGCTGTTGGGGCTCTTGGCCTCCTGCAGCCTGCTAGTAACACATGCACGCTGGCATATGCAGGCTTGGCAGTGGGGCCTGATGCTCCAGTGGGCACTGCTTCAGGGGAATCTCTTTGACATGGTCCAGATCCTGGAGTACTGCCAAAAAATCTGCAGTGGTGGCTAATGAACTGTGACTGTTTCAGCGTCAGGCCCCTCTCCCTTCCCTAGCGGGATTTCAGAGTAGTGACAGATGTGTCCCTTCTGGGATGGGCAGCCATCTAGGAGAGGTGGAGATTAGAGGACTCTGGTCTCCAGGGGAGTCTGGCCTCCACATCAACCTGCTGGTGCCTCAAGCAATCTGTTTGGCATCGAAAGCCTTTCTATCCTCCATCAAGGGAGGGCTAGCGCAGGTGTTGATGGACAACACCACCGCCATTTGATGCTGCAACAAACAGGGCGGGGTGGGGTCATGGATCCTTTGTCAAGGGGCCCTGCACTTCTGGACATGGCTAGAACATCAGGGTGGATGAATTCAGCTGACGATGCCTAGAGGATCACGAATGGTATTTCCACCTGGAGGTGGGGCAAGGTCGCTTTCAGCAGTAGGGGAGAGCCTTGGTTAGATGGGTTCACCCCCTTCAGAGAACGTGCAATGTCAGCAGTTTTGCATGCTGGAGTTTCCGAGGTGGCTCCGGCCCAAGATGCTTTAGGTCTCGGTGGAGCTCAGGCCTCCTGTATGCCTTTTTGCCAATACCACTCTGTTAGAACTGACAGCATTAGGGTGGTCATCCACCAACTTTTTGCCTGCCATTGCAAGGCCTGTGTGTGCAGTTCCACTGCCCCTTCAACTTGGCATTTAAAATTGCTTGCCAAGCCCTAAACCCCCCTTTTGCTACATATAAGTCACCCCAAGGTAGGTCCCAGGTAACCCTAGGGCTGAGTGCTATGTAGTTTAAAGGTAGGACATGTACTTATGTATTTTATATGTCCTGGTAGTGAAAACCCATGAATTTGTTTTCCTCTACTGTGAGGCCTGCTCCTTTCATAGACTAGCATAGGGGCTGCCCTTGTTAGCGCGTCAATCCTTAATAAGTAGACTTACAAGGGGACGCGTACAGGTCGATGAACCTTTTGACTTGTTTAAGATGTTCTTACCATAGTTCCAGAACAGAAACAACAATCATTTCACAATAATCATTAGTCAAATCAATAATCAATGGTTTTGACTATGATAAGCGACTCCTTCAACTTATGAAGGAATCTGCATACACACAAGACAATCCTTTGCACCCATTGTCTCAAAATATTCACTCAACAAGCGATAGAAAACATTAGAAGAAAGTTCTCCTTGAGCATTAGTAAAGTCATGAAATATTTCTCATCTAACTTAAACCTCTCTAAAGCCGTTAGTGTAGTAGTCTCGAAAGGAGAAGTATGGTTGGCTCCTTTCGCATCAAGAACAGACATACCCACAATCAGCACTATAAACAAAATTCCACACATAATTGCCAAACCAATACTCGTATATTTACAGCACCTAGCGTCCTTAGCCTGTTTATCTATGTCAGCCATGATCTGTAAAGAACCAGAAAGCAGAAGTAACTTAGAAAACGTGCAGCAAAAATAAAAAAATAGCCAATTCTTTCAGCAGTTCAGTTTCACTTCCAGGAACAATTCTTCCTTGTCAAAATCAGTTAGCAGCTTGTCAAATGAGGTTTCAAAAAGTCAAATCAGATTATAAATGTAATTTCCGGTTACTTTCAACAGTCTCCTGAAAAAAAAAAAAATCTCAGATTGTCTCAACAGTTCAGTTCATCAATGTTCTTCAAGTCACTTCAAAACATTGACTCAAAACTTCCCTATCAAATCAAAAAGATTTAAACTCTTGTTGCCATTCGCTTGTAGTTGCATATGCCCATTCAGGACCTGCGTACCTTCGACTTGCTATTCTCTTCAACTTTCGATCACCATTCAACTCTCCTTCACTTAATTCTTCCTTTCTCATTTTATCTACTTCTTCCCCTATTGTTTGATCGACAATCACCTCTTTCCTTTTCTCCAATTGCGAATTCAGCCACTTATCTCCTTTTCGTGAACCTTCTGTCAATATTCTCTTCAAGACTGAGCTTGAATCTTTCTCTTTCTCTGCGGTATTTTCTCTTGACGGACCTGCAACACGTTCAGGAGGAGTCAGATCACTTTGACTTTGATCCATCTCAACTCCTTCCCCTTCTTGGTATGGCACTTGCTCTGTCTGTCTTTCTGAATCATCTGCTTCTGGGAGAGCCCCCTCAGTACTAGGCTCTCCTACTGGTTCAGTTGTGATAGGTACCTCAGCACCCTCCTGGAGATCTCCACCTTTGTCTCTCACAGGAGTGATAGAACCATCTTCAATGAGCTCAGGTTCAGCTTCAGCTCCTCTTTGCTCCTTTCCCTGTTCTGGTGCTGTAATTTGTCTCACAGTTATTGGTACTCTCAACAACGCTTCTTCATGATCCAGTGGACATGGCACTTTCTTCGTGTGACTTGTGTGAATCTACTTTGGGATCCCAGCACACTTCACAGCTGTCGCTGTCCTTAGAACCACTTCATATGGACCCTTCCAACGAGGCTTCAAACGCGTCTTGCGCACATGTTTTCGGACAACAACCCAGTCACCAGCTCTCAGGTTGTGCCCTGGATCATGGATCGGTGGCAGTGTGGTGGCCTCCACCTGCTGAGATAAAGAGCGGACTACATCAGCCAGACCCTTGCAGTAATCCAACACTATATCATCTGTAATGTTCACAAGTGCGTTTGCTGGAACTGCTGGCAACGTCATTGCTCTACCCATGAGAATCTCTGTCTTCCTGTCAGGTATGTTTCGCATTGACATCAACACCAAAGGCAATGCATCAGGCCATTTTAAATTCTTAGCTGCACACATTTTTGCAATTCTTGACTTCAAGAAACCATTCATCTGCTCCACTAGTCCTGATGCTTCAGGGCAGTAACTACAATGCAACTTCTGCTCAAAGTTCAATGCTGCACACAACAGTTTAATCACCTCGTTATTGAAGTGTGTTCCCCTATCTGATTCTAAAGAGATCAGAAATCCGAAGCGCGGTATCAGTTCCCTACGCAACAATTTTGCTACTGTGAGGTTGTAATTTCTCTGTGTAGGGTACGCTTCAATCCAGTGACTAAAGATGCACACAATCACCAACACATATCTCAACCCTCCACACGCGGGCATTTCAATGAAATCCAGCTGCCCTTCCAATGTGGCTCAAATTAACCACTGTCCCTTTCCCTGCATTTAATTGCTGACAAATGACATATCGATGGCAAACTGCTTCAGGTGCTTGTCTAAACTTGGGGTTAAACCAATCAATTTTGAACAAACGAACCATGGCATCCCTCCCAATGTGTGCCTGACTATGATAGTACCTCGCCATCTGGGACAACAGACTATTTGGCAAAACCATCTGACCCTCCTCAGATACCCACAACCCATCCTGTCTTTGAACACATTTCATTTTGCTCCAGGACCGTTTCTCTTCTTTGTCGACATTAGTCTGCAGAGTTTTTAACTCTTCCAATGTGTCGATCACCTTTAATGCAAAACTCGTACATGTAGTGTCTTCTTCGGGTAACAATTCCCACTTGTCCTTGAACGATATACAGTTCAGTGTGCAAAACCTTGCAACTTGATCCGCATATCCATTCCCCAGTGACACGCAGTCCTGCGACTTTTGATGTGCACTGCATTTCACCACTGCAGTTTCTTCAGGGAGTTGAATCGCATGTAACAACTCCTTTATTCTCTCACCATTTCTCAATGGTTATCCAATAGAGGTCAGAAAACCTCTCTGCGACCACAATTGACCAAAATCATGACCTATTCCAAATCTGTATTGGCTATCTGTATAGATAGTGACTCTCAATCGAGCAGAAACATGGCACGCTCTGGTAAGAGCGACCAATTCCGCTACTTTGGCAGAATACAGTCCTCGAAGCCAAGAAGCTTCTAAGGTACCTTTAATTGTGCACACCGCATATCCTGCTCTCAGTGTCCCTGTGCTGTCTCTCAGACAAGAATCATCAACGAAAACAATTTGGTCATTTTTTTCCAATCGGGTATCTCTAATGTCAGGTCTCGGTTTTGTGCACAACTCAGTCACTTCAAGACAATCATGGTTCAACATCTTCCTCTTTCTCAATTTCAGTAGTATCATTTGTAAGTAAAGTTGCCGGGTTCAGCACTGTACATCTTTTCAGTGTCAAATTTGGAGCACCCAAGATGCTCGTCTCATATCTAATCAGCCTAGCACCAGTCAAGTATTGGGTTTTCATCCTTGTCAGTAGAATCTCAAATCAAGTGAGGGACCATTACAGTCAGGGGATATCCCATCACTACTCGATCACACTGTGAAAGACTTTGACCAACTGTGGCAACTGCACACAAATAACCTGGTAAGGCTGCTGCAACTGGGTCCAAAGTAGCTGAAAAATATGCTACTGGGCGATGAGCACCTCCATGGACCTGCGTCAAGACAAACAATGAACATGCATCACGCTCATGACAAAACAATGTGAAAGGCTTCGTGTAGTCAGGCATACCCAACGCTGGAGCTCTACACAAACTCTCTCTCAACTCAGTGAACACTTTCATCTGATCCTGATCTAACGCTATGGGATCTGTGACATCTTTATGAGTCAGCTTCTGCAATGGTTTTGAAATTTCGAAAAAATTCAGGATCCATTGGCGACAATAGCCCACCATTCCCAGGAAAGTCCTGACATCTCTCTGTGAAGTCGGGCGAGTTATCTGCAGTATAATTGCAATCCTTTGGATATTTTCCTCGACCCTTTCTCAGTCTGGTGACCCAAATACTTCACTACCTTCTGACAATACTGCAATTTCAGTGGTGGCACTTTATGACCATACTTTTGCAAATGATTCAATAGGGCAATTGAGTCATACTTACACTCGTCCCTTGTCTTGGATGCAATCAATAAGTCATCAATGTACTGCACCAGAGTCGATTGAAAATGCAGTTCTAATGTCTCCAAATTCTTCTTCAAGATGGTTGAACAAGGATGGTGACACCGTGTACCCTTGAGGAAGTCTACACCAGCAGTAGACTTGATCTATGAATTTGAAACTAAAGAGAAATTGACTATACTCATGAAGAGGCACAGAAAAGAACGCTTGTGACAAATCAACTACTGTGAACCATTCTGCGTCACATGGAATCTGGACCATTATTACTGCTGGATTGGGCACTACGGGGCGACACTTGACCACAATATCATTTATTTTTCTCAAATCCTGAACAATTCGAATTTTTCCCACATGGCTTCTTCAACCCCATTATTGGTGAACTACATGGGCTGCTCAACACCTCTTTTAGGACTCCCTGCTTCACGAAATGTGCAATTACCGGAGCCACTTTCATCAGAACATCTTGTGGCATATTATACCGTGGAAGCTGTGGAAAAACTGCATTTGGCTTCAAAGAAACCTTAATCAGCTCAGCTGCCTTGATTAAACCCCTTTTTTTCCTGTCAAATCCCACACGTTTTCTTGTACTGTTCCCCGCAAATCAGAATGAAGCTCTCTCACTGTGAACATGGGGAAAAACTCATTCAAGGGGTACTCTTTATTTGTAGTTTCGCACTCAGTTTCTGGAGCTGGGTCTTCCTCATCATCACTATTTGTCTGGATCTCAGTTCCATCATTTGAACAAGTAATCAGACATTTTGTTTTACACAGCAAGTCCCTTCCCAGTAAGGATACCGGACTCGAATCGCAGACTACAAACTTATGCAGTCCCTGGAAATTGCCAATTTCAACTTGACCTGGATCTGTGATCGGATTTGTCAAATACTGATTCGCTACCCCCACAACCTCAACTGTCCTTCCTGAAAGGGGCAAATTCGGAACGTCTGCACTTCTCACAGTAGAGCGTGTAGCTCCTGTGTCTACCAGAAATGAGACTCTGTGACCCATAACGTTGCCCCTCACATAGGGACCCCTCTGATCTACTTCTAAAGAAGTTGCAAGCACACATGGCTCCTCATCCGAACTACCACTCATCCATTCACCAATTATTTCATTCTCACTGTGTAACGGGAATTGGTGCACAGCATTACTACTTCTGTCTAGTCTCTGACCTGTGACCTGTCGAGAAAGCATCATCTGTTGCTGCTCCATCGGGGCTTGAGGTATCTGCCTTTGCTGTCTAGGTACCATGGGAACCTGCTTCTGCATCAGCTGCAATTGTGGCACTTGTGCGCAGGGCATTTGCACCTATTGCATGGGCTGGAAATTTTGCATTTGATTCACACTATTCTGAAAATTTGGGGTTGGACCTCTCATTCTTGGTACTCTTGTATTCTGAAATATACTGATGTCATTACCTTGCTGAACAACACCCTCCTGCACCATCATCGGCCACTCCTGCTTCCAGTGTTCCACAGCTCCGCAACTGTGACACAGCAATAGCTTCTTCATTCCCTGCACATCATTCTGGACAACTACAGTATTCAAATCCGGACCATGGTTCATATTGCTTCCACAACCTCTACCTCTCATCTGAGGCTGAAACATGAAATTTCCCTGCTGTTGCGGCATCTGTTGTACAAAAGTCCCCTGCACTCCTGTGTGAGCTGCCTTAATCTGGATCAACATGGCCTTCTCTTTCAACTTTTTCTGCTTCAACTCAATTTCATCACTACAATATTTTGCATACTGCAACACCTCATCAATCGGCTTCGCTTGCCAGCAAATCAAATGACTCTTAATCATCTGACCTGTCTCAGTCCTTCCACAAACCTAAACACAAAATGCAGCATGTCCTTTGGCTCAATCGCTTCTTTGCCACTGTACTCCTTGAACACCTTCAACAATCTCTCATAGTGTGCATGTATTGATTCCTTCACCTCCTGCAGTGTTCTATCAGTCCTCTCCCAATCAATGTTTTGGGGCAAAATCCCTGTCTTTAGGAAACCAATCACCTTATAGTAATATTTCATTACTTCAGGCGACGGTGCACCTGTACTCTTATCTCTCTCTGGTTCACTTGTTGGCCAATCTACAGCTCTCTTACACTCAACCACAAATCAGCTGAACCACTATCTCCAGTAATGTGTTCAAGTCTTCCCACAAACATTTTGCAAGTTTCACAAACCTGTTTGTCTGCTGATACAACTCTACTGGCTTTTCCGTCAGTTTTGGATAATCGTTTGTGAATGACAGAATATCGCTCCTACTCCACGGAACATGATCAAAATTTCCCCCTGGGATTTCTCTCATTGGTAAAATCTTTATTGGATCCTTGTCTTGTTGTACAATTCAGTCACTTCTAGTGAATCTCGTTTCTTTTCATCTCTTTTCTGTACCCATCTGCCTTCCCACTTTTCTAATGCTCCCCAAACCTGAGCATTCTGCAATAGTTCTTTAAGATGCGCCTTCATTCCGGCTGACCTCATGTGTTTAAAATCTTTTGCCTCTCAATCTAATCTGTAACTTCTCGTCAAATGCTTAGTTTTCTCAATTTCTATGCCATGCTTCTCTGCCAAATATGCCAATCTCTAGTGCACCTTGCCCACCTCTCCTGTAATTCTTGGGCATACGTATCTCAACTCTGCTTCTGTATAGGACTCTAATCTATTCACCCCCATTGTTCCCTCAATTAGTTCACCTGCTTCCATGCTCAATCTGACACAATTGATCTGCTCCTCACCCTTGGAAGCATTCTGTGGGGTATTCAGCTTGTCCAGCCATTCGGTCAACTGCTGAGCTGTGTCAAGCCTTGTAACGAAATGTTACTCGCATTCACTGGTGGCACCTGTTGTACCACTGCATTTGATGTCTGCGGTGTCAATAACTTCAAGCTCTGACCTGCACTAAGTCCATTCATAGCATCTGGAAGTGCAACGAGTGGTACTGAGATCTAACAATGGTCTCGACCCATCAAAGGTCTGACCCACAGAAGAGACTACCTGAACTTGCTCATTTGGTCCCCTCCTCATAAGACTCTGAGACATCTCTCCTTGTTCACTCACGCTTGGTTTCTTCTGCTCAAATAATGGTACCACTGGACCAACAATAATCAGCAGCGTTATTGCATCTGGGGCCGCTCTGGCACCCGAACACTGTGGGAGAGTAACTCCCATGCTCTGATTCATCACCGGAGTCAAGTCTGACTGTCCCTGTCATTGGTGTAAATCTCGACATCCCCTGTGGCTGTACCTGGGGCAACAAAATCGGAGGCGGCTCAGTCTGAACCAACAGTGGTCTTGGAACCACTTGTTCCGTAGGCAAAACTAAGTTCGAAGTAGTCTCTAAAACAGGCACATCAGGTTTAAATTCTCTGTATGGGTGGCAGATGCATCTGTGCATGAACTACTGGAGTAGTCAGCACATTAGGACTACCTTGAACCACACCCTGTATCTGGCTGGTATTAACCTGCACTGGGCTCACTGTTCCCATTGCCTGCGCCGGGGCTGTTGCATCAATACTAGTACTCGGACCATCGTCATGCACCGCATATGGTGGTGGTCGATCTCTCAGTATTTGTGTAACAAGATCTTCAGCATCAGAGTCCTCCTCTACTATGGAAGACTTTCTCGCTTCCTTACTCTCAGACGGACCCTTATTAGACTTTCTAGTTGCTTTCTTTCCTTTCATCTCATCTCCCTGCGTAATTGCTGGAAAGAACTTGCAATGTCTCTGCTCTCCACCTTTTCTGCTCCCAAACCCATTTAGCCTCCACTAAAGATTTCTCTACCTTTCTTACGCTCTTTCATTTGTTGTTGCTCTCTAGCTACCAGCTCCCAGACTACTAATTCCTCAAACTGTGTTGGCTTTGGAAGGGGCTTCGATTCATATAGCACCATCCGCAATTGCTCCAAAATTCTCAAATTGAACGTCCCATTCTAAGGAAATGCTAAGCTCCCATTTTTCTCTGTCAACTTGCACCATTGTTTTAACCAAAGACAGGGCGCGACACCTCTCTCCTCCATTACAATGTAAGCCGGTGTATTCTCTGGTGCTGTAGGCTCTCTTACATTTACTGTAATGTACGCATCTCCCTTTAGGGCACTCTTTAATGCCTTGAAAAACTTGTACTTTTGTTTATTCAAATTCAAATCAGGAAATGATTTTTTCACCCAAGATTCCTTTCACCCACATTCTAAGCCAATTGCCTCTCACGGACGGGTGCCAATCCATGCGCAGCACTTCTCACTAACCAACCTATCCCAGCGCGGCTCCAATGACGTCACACTCGCATGCACTGCGGCTGACAAAGTCTTGCGGCTCGTCCTCCAAAACTTCAATTCACACAATACTAATGCAGAATATTGCAAGCACTAATCAAAAAACAAAAACAAATCTGCTGGTTTACTACAGGAAAGGTAACACAATTGCTTCATAAACCTTACGGATTTTCACTGTTGGCCCTTTCGCTCATGCAGCTATTCCTCTTTCTTGGTCTTCCAGATTCGCAAGCACAATTTGACACGCAAATTTTACTCTCAACTGATCAATGGGTCTGTCCTAGTGCACATATGACTCGCTAAATCTCAGTAGAAATTTCCTTTCGCCCCTTAACACACCCACACTGACTTGTTGACCACGCCCAATCAACCTACTAAACCAGACAGATGACAACATATAACCAAGTGTCTCATACACTTTTCAATATACTCCGGAGTCTTAGACCACGCAGGGTCCGTACATCAACAACCATGTGGACAATTTTTTAGCACAAAGCATCACACATGTGAAGTTCGACGACTTCCCTACTCTCACACTGTAGAGTACGCACACTCCTACTAAAATTTCATCTGGAGTATGCAGACTCACTAAATCCTTGCATACATCACAATTCACCTGCAATTTGCCTAAGCTGTGCAAGCTCAACCTATCTCACTATCACTAGAACGCCGAAAACATACCCAAAAGCACTAGCAGGAACCAGGATCTGGGAAAGTCAATTCTGGGCCTAGGGGAATATCATTTTCTCCACAAATGCCATTTCGAAAAACAAAATCCAAATCTCAAGAATACTGAATTCTCACATATGGAAAGCTTTCCAAGAGACCAAACCATCAGTCTCCCCGCCATAACTATTAACACCTGTCACTCTGTACCAAACACCTATGGCAAGCCCTTAAAGAGACAAACCATCAGTCTGCTACCATAACTGTTAGTGCATCGATCCTTAAACTTACAGGGGGACGCGTGTAGGTCGATGAACCTTTTGACTTGTTTAAGATGTTCTTACCATAGTTCCAGAACAGAAACAACAATCATTTCACAATAATCATTAGTCAAATCAATAATCAATGAAGTCGTCATTTTCACACACCATGACTTTTCAGTCATGAATAAGCAAACCTTTTAGTAAGTTTATTTTCCTATTATTTACAATGCTAAAGTCATGTAGATTTTCAATTCAAATCAAATGCAATTAATAATAATTGTTAACCAAAAGATGCAAGAAACATGAACTAATCAAAACTTGAATCACAAGGCATTCCAAAGCATCAGCACATATCATTAGCAAAACCAATTTTAATAATACTGCAAATTCCATAGAGTTCAGCAAAATAGTTTGTCAACCATTTGTCCCTGCAATTGTCAGTCGTCAAGTGAATAGCCTCAACTAACCCAGATTAGCATTAGCATGTGGGGCTTCATGCAAAACAATTTAGAACATAAATTTGGAAAACATCCACCTAAAGAAAACTTTTAAGACAGTGCAGTTGGTACCTAAAAAGAAAAGGCACAAAAATGCAATTCAGTCACATTGTCATATCTACCTATCCACGGTATGGGTCCGCAAGCAGAATCAGTCTTCGTCCTCCGGTCATCAACTGATCATCAAAAACATCAGGCTCTCAGTCAGAGAATATGAGCCCAATGACAGAATCTCAAATCTCTTCTTCTCAATATTGCATCTCAAAATGGGGTAAGAGCTGCCCAAAATTCTCTTCAAATCGGCATAAGTCTAATCTGAATCTTTCTCCTCTGTCATGTTGTTATATCAGAGTCACCAAAACTATCCCCTATTTTCCTATTGGTCAGTTAATTATACGTTATTACTCTATCCAATAGTGACTATGTACCAATTCTATGAATTCTAATATTTTGCACTTCACATGTTGTTGATTGGTCTGCCATACGATGTTCTCATCATCTGGCTCGTCAGGTTTTGAATTTGTTGCATCTTCTTCTCCAGTCAGTGTCTTCATTGTTCACGTCCTGGGAAAGTACATCTAGCACACATTACACACGTTTTGATATATTACTAGAGACCTCATCTCCTGTCCGTCGGTTCCCATAGAAAGCTTCTCCTAAGCATTTTATTAAACAATGAGCATTTCCCAGTTAGTTCACTCTGTCAGCATTTTTCATTAAACGCTAAGAAATACAGCTCCTGCATGAGACCTGGCAAAACTAGACCAAGACACTTCCTAAATTAAGGCCAACAATTAATAAGCAAGAACATAATTCATAACCCTTAATATGACTCATTACTACATTAATCTAATACATTTTCAATATTTTGTACATATTAATCATAAATTAGTACATTTCATGCACACTGGTGGCCATTCTTCGAGGTCACATTTTCAAATGTGCACATTATTTTTCTCTGTTATTCATTTTCTACAGAATTCATTATTCAAAATAAATAAACGCTTATTCTTAACTTCTAATTAAGTCATCTGCTTCAGGACCCTCATTATACTTTTGAGTGATAGATCCTGATCTGGAAGGAGTAATCAGGTCATATTTAGTATGGCCAGAATGGTAATAGACTATTCAGCTTATTGGTGAGGTTGGATTTAATATTACTATTTTAGAAAGGCCACTTTTAGGAAGTGGGCATTTCTCTGCACTTAATACCATCTGTGCCTTACAGCCTGTCTCCAATCCACATCTGGTCGGTGCTGGTTGACAGCTCCCTTGTGCATTTCACCCAGACAACCACAAACACCTGACACTTGGTCAGAGGGTGGGCACAGGATAATTTGGATTGTGTTGTGACTTACCATGACTAGGATTGGGATCCCTGCTTGGACAAGGGTGTATACCTCCGCCAACTAGAGACCCCATTTCTAACATTGGTGATCAGTGGTGTGGATAGGACTTGTGTTTGTGCAGAGCCATACAATACCTATGTGTACACTGCCTACCCACAGTCCCAAATCAATTTGATTTGTTTTATTTTTGCTGAGGTCCTGGGAAAATCACGATGAGTTGGGAGAGCAAGGTGATGGCTCTCCTGAGGAGCTACCAACAGTAGTGGGTGGTGACACCCCTGGATTTGTTCCTTCTGTGATACCGGGAATCGGTGTCCCCAGTCACGGCCCGACCGCAGAAGAAAGGAGAGAGGAGAGAGAATTCCAGCTGCAGTTGGCAAGGTTAAAAATAGAGGCAGAGGAGAGAAGAGCCGAGGCTGAAAGAGCCTTGGCAGAAAAGAAAGTTATCTTGGCTCAAAAGGTGAGTCTGGAAGAGCTGGACCTCAAGTCTAGACAGTCTGGGTCCAGCAGTGATGGTGACAGCATACTTAAATGACCTGCTGGAGACAAAAAGGTTGGTATGCTCAAGGATTTGGTGCCAAGTTATGTGGTGAAAGATGACATTGATAAGTGGGTTTCTGCTTATGAAGTTGCATTGAGGGCACATGGGGTTCCTGAAGAGCACTGGGGTGGGGGGGGGGCGGGCTTGCAGAAACATGTGCTAATACTTGGGAGGGACACACTTCTTACACTACAGGTTGGGGACCAGACCATGTATGCCCCTATGAAAGCCATTTTGATTGCCAACCTTTGGACTGAACCCTGAGAGGTATCACCATTCAGGGCCAGTAGCAAGCTCCCCAACCAAACTTGGGTAGGCTTTATTGATTGTTCCAGTAAGGCACTGAATGGCTGGGTGCGGAGCAGTAAAGTTGGTGATTATGTTGGGTTGTACAATTTAAACCTGAGAGAGCATAGGCTCAGTATTTGCTTTACAGAGTTGCGCCAGCACCTAGTTGACTTAGGAGTTCTCTAAAGGCCCCCCAAAATAATTCCCAAGGGAAAAGTGGTAACCAGTCTGATTCTAAAAAGAAAGGGTTCTTTGACCATATGACAGGGAGGTTTGTACCCCAATGTGCAGAGTGTTCCAAGTATGGTCACTCTAAGGGTGACTCTAAATGCCCAAAAAGAGGGCACAGCCCCACCCCCCTTGGTGGGCAGACACCTTGATTGGCTAGTGTAGCGCTCGGGGAGGAGGTAGTCCCATTTAGTTTTGGGGAACAGACAGAGGTAACCCCAGTGTCCCTGGGGGGTGCAGAAATGGTGCCAAAAGCTCACATGCCTAGCAATGCTTCTAAGTATAGGCAGTGGGTCACCATTAATGGGCAACAGGTGGAGGCTCTGAGTGACAGAGGAATCTGCATGACTACTGGCAGGGGCCAGCTGGTGTCAACCGAACAGATTCCACCAAGTCTTAGTCACCTAAAATCGCAAGAGCCATATATTGGTGGCTCTGGTTCCCTTTGAGTGGGGTGGGGTTTCTGGTAGTCTGAAAGTAGCTGCGAGTCCTGCCATCCCTGTAGATTGTCTGTTAGGCAATGACCTTTAGCACATTACCCGGAGAGGGGGTAGAGCTCAGGTCTCACTGGAGATGATGGGATTGCCTGAGTGGGTCTGCATGACCACACAGTCGATGGCTGCCTGGAAGGGAAGTCACGGACATCTGGAGCCTGGAAGAATGGCCCAGACAGCTGCTAAGGAGTGTGGAAAACCGGTCCCAGAAGTCCCTGCGGTGGAGGTTGACGGGGTCCCTGAGGACATTCTCACCCTGGGTGACTTACCTGAGCTTTCTGGCTGGCAAGTTGCGGGTGGACCCACCAGTGAGGAATTCTGCAAGGCTCAGAAGGAGCATCCCACTCTTGAGGGCTTGAGGCAACAGGCCTTGGCCCCAGCAGCAGGTGAAGCCTCTGGAGATCACCTAATCTACTGGGAGAATGATCTCCTATATAGTGAGCCTAAGGCTCCGGGCACTGGGGCAGTACATGTGCTGGTGGTCCTCCAGTTTTACTGGGCCTTCCTACTGGGTTTGGCTCATGACATTCCCCTGGCAAGACATTTAGAGAACACCTTTGCCAGGCTGGTCACCCACTTCTATTGGCCCTGAATGTGGAAAGCCTCAGATACATTCTGTAGGTTCTGTCCCACCTGCCAGGCCAGTGGGAAGACAGGGAAAAAGCTGAGGGCTCCCTTGATCCCACTTCCCGTTGTTGGCACCCCATTTGAAAAGGTGGGCATCGATGTCATTGGTCCACTGGACCCCAAGACTGCCCTAGGCAACAGGTTCATCCTGGTCTTTGTGGACGATGCCACCTGCTACCCAAAGGCATTTCCTCTGAGGACGCTGACTGCACCGGCGGTGACCAGAACCTTGATGGGGATCTTTACCTGTGGGGTTCCTCAATGAGATAGTGTCTGGCAGAGGCTCTAACTTCATGTCTGCATACATGAAGTCCATGTGGGATGCGTTTGGTGTAACCTACAAGTTCACCACATCATATCACCCTCAATCCAATGGTCTTGCTGAGATGTTCATCAAGACCTTGAAGGACATGATCATAGGCCTGCCGAAGTCCATGCCTTCTCTTTGCTTATAGAGAGGCACCCAGAAGGGTTTAGGGTTCAGTACCTTTCAACTTCTCTATGGCTGCCCTGTTAGATGGGTCTTAAGCATTGTCGGGGAGGGGTGGGAGAAAGCTCCCAGGAAACCCCTAGGATGTGGTCAACTACATGTTGGCCCTTCACAACCAAATGCATTGCTTCTGGAAGAAGGCCAAGAGCAACATCCAGGACAGTCAAGAGATTATGAAACACTGGTATGACCAGAAGGCCACTTTGGTGGAGTTTCAACCTGGAAACTGTCATAGTCTTGCTCTAGGCAAGACTGCTGGTTTAAGAATGACAGTACTTATGTTTGGAGGTGACTATGCCTGTCCTACAACAAGTCACAACTGTCGTCCCAAACCTCCTAGCTCACAAGCATCACCTCACCAAAAACCCAAACAGTTAAAGGTGATTTGTGGCAGCCTTTACGCATGGACTCAACAGTGTGACATCTCAGGGAGTGTTGTGGGTAAACAGAGATTACCCCTTTCTTACATGAACAACATGACTCAATCAAGCATAGGCAATGAAAAAGATGCAGTAAAGTTTTCAATAGGTTTTATTTAACAAAACTGTAATCTACGATAGGTTGCATAGGCTGCAATCATAAGGATAATAATTAATGAAAGAAACAGAATTGTGAAGACGAGTCATTAATACAAAGACCCCCACCATCTTGCAATAACATCAAATGACATGAGATAAGAAATATGTCCTATTACCCTAGTATGTTGAACCTAATCTCTAACCTAAAGAGAGCAAGGTGTGTTAAACCTAATCTGCCAATGCCATGTCCATAAGAAGCCCCCCCCCCAACACTCGTTACCTTGGAATGAGGTCTCTAGCTCAGACTCCGTAGGGACACGGCTGGGTCAGCGTCAAGGCGACATGCAGAATTGATAGCAGCGATGGCATCTGGTCGGAATCCCTTTATCTGTCTGTGAGGTGCATTTATACAAATCTGCTCGGACCCCTGACGTAGGTCTGTTCCCAAACAAAAGATAACAAGACATGCTTGGGACGGCAATTTATGTAAACAATTCCCTCGAAGGCGTGAAGCGGGAAAGTACCTAATATGAATGCCTACAGTTTGTTTATCTTTGTCGCTCAATAGTGACGTCTTAGCGCGGTGGCCCTGATAACGTGAAATTAAAACATTGGCCTAACTAGAAACAAGGCAGCCATCTTGAAAGCTATAATTAAATAAATGCACTAAAACAGAGCAAAGTAGGTACGGGAAAAGTCAGTAGATGACAGGGGCACGAGTCTACAAGCCAGAGGGCTAAGCTAACTCCTGCTTCCCATTAAAACAAGAAAGGATTTACTACAAAACAAAGTGTGGGTTATGGAACCAGTAGAGCCCAGAGCTCTCCAGAATCGCTGGACTGGTCCATGTGAAATCAAGGAGCGTAAGGGAGAGGCCACTTACTTAGTGGACCTCCAGACCCTAGAAATGCCCTGCCAGTGTTCCATGTCAACAGACTGAAGCCTCACATTGAGAGGTCTGAAGTCAGCCTTCTCCTAGTGGCAGATGAGGGTGTGAAGGAGGAGAGTGAACCTCTCCCTGACCACCTCTCTGCACAAGAAAGTGATGGGTCAGTGGAGGGTGTCAACGTCTCGGACTCCCTGACCCTAGACCAGCAAGGTGACTGTTACCAGTTACTGGAACAGTAATCCTCTCTGTTTTCCCTCACCCCTGGACTCGCACACCTGTGTGTTGATGATATTGATGTGGGAGACAGTCCCCCCTGTAAAGAACAAAATTTACAGGTCGTCAGACTGGGTAAAGGCCAGCACCAAGGAAGAAGTTGCCAAGATGCTAGCTGTAGGGGTGATTGAAACCTCCAACAGTCCTTGGTCCAGCCCTATGGTGCTGGTACCGAAGGCTGCCCCATCGGGCACCAAACCAGAACTTCAGTTCTGTGTGTATTACCGAGGTATGAATTCCATCACTAAGACTGATGCACACCCCATCCTCCGAACTGATGAGTTCATTGACATGCTAGGCGCTGCCAAATTCCTCAGTACCTTTGATTTGACATCAGGGTACTGGAAGATTGCCTTGACTGAGGGGGCAAAAGAAAGGTCTATATTTTCAACCCCTGAAGGACATTACCAGTTCCGGGTGATGCCCTTTGACTTGAAGAATGCCCCTGCTATCTTCTAAAGGTTGGTTAACAGGTTCCTGGCCTACCTAGATGACGTTGCCGTCTAAAATGCCAGCTGGGAGGAACACCTGCTTCAGCTCCAAGAGGTGCTCCAGGCTCTGCAACAGGCAGGACTGACAATCAATGCCAGTAAGTGCTAGATTGGGCAGGGTTCTGTGGTGTACTTGGGACACCTAGTAGGTGGTGGCAAGGTGCATGCCCTCCAGGCCAAGATGGAAACAATCATGACCTGGCAACCACCTACAACTCAAACTGAAGTGAGAGCCTTCCTAGGCCTCACTGGTTAATACTACTACTAGATTTGTTAAGGATTAATGCACCATGGTGGCTCCCTTAACTGAGCTGACTTCCAAAAAGCAGCCGAGGTTGGTGATATGGACAGAGGCTTGTCAGAAAGCCTTTGATTCTCTCAAGGAAGCCATTTGCATAGCACCCGTGCTCAGGGCCCCTGATAACTCCAAGGAATTCATAGTGCAGACCGATGCTTCACAGCATGGCATAGGGGCGGTCTTAGCACAGCTGAATGAGGACGGCCTGGACAAACCAGTAGCCTTCATTAGTAGGAGGTTACTACCCTGGAAAAAGACGTGGAGTGCCATTGAAAGAGAAGCATTTGTGTGGTCTGGGCACTAAAGAATCTGAGACCATACCTGTTTGGGACTCACTTCTGGATTCAGACAGACTACAGGCCCCACAAATGGCTCATGCAGATCAGGAGTGAAAATCCTAATCCCTTGAGGTAGTCCATCTCCTTACAGGGAACGGGCTTTATGGTGGAGCATCGCCTGGAGACTGACCATGCCAATGCTGATGGTCTCTCCAGATTCTTCCACCTTAGTGCTGAAAGCTCCCAAGGGGTTGGGTAGCTCTCCCCACTTCCAGCTGGGGGGGGGCACATGTTAGACCTGACCTGACCACCAACTTCTTTCCTGCATCCCTCCACTTTTTTGACACTGTTTTTGCTGGTTTTTGGACTCTGCACACTTTACCACTACTAGCCAGTGCTAAAGTGCATATGCTCTCTCCCTTAAACATGGTAACATTGGTTCATACCCAATTGGCATATTTTATTTACTTGTAAGTCCCTAGTAAAGTGCAACACATATGCCCATGACTTGTAAATTAAATGCTACTAGTGGGCCTGCAGCACCGATTGTGCCACCCAAATAAGCAGCCTCTTAACAATGTCTCCAGCCTGCCAGTGCAAGGCCTGTGTGTGCACTTTCACTGCCACTTAGACTTGGCATTTAAAATTGCTTCCCAAACCTTAAGCCCCCCTTTTGCTACATATAAATCACCCCTAAGGTAGGCTCTATGTAACCCATAGGGCGCAGAGCGCTATGTAGGTAAAAGGCAGGACATGAACTTATGTGTTTTATATGTCCTGGTAGTGAAAAACTCATAAATTTGTTTTCCACTACTGTGAGGCCTTCTCTTTTCATAGACTAGCATTGGGACTTCCCTCATATACTTTTGAGTGGTAAATTCTGATCTGGAAGGAGTAACAAGTTCATATTTAGTATGGGCAGAATGGTAATAGAAAATCCTGCTTATTGGTGAGGTTGGATTTCATATTACTAATTCAGAAACGCCACTTTTAGAAAGTGGGCATTTCTCTACACTTAATACCATCTGTGCCTTACAGCCTGTCTACAATCCATGTCTGGTCTGTGCTGGTTACAGCTTCCTTGTGCATTTCACCCAGACAACCACATACACAGGACAGTCAGTCACCTCTGCATTCATCTGCAATGGATCAGCCTGGGCTGGAAGGGTGGAGGGCCTCACACTTACATTTCAAAGGCCAGTGACCTGCCCTCACACAAAAAAAACCACAGGGACCCTGGCAGACAGGACAGGACTGGGCTGAATGGGGAACTTGTGCACTTCAAAACCACTCTTTGAAGTCTCCCCCACTTCAAATACATGTTTGGGTATATAAACTGGATCTCTGACTCCATCAACTACCTGTTTGGGACTCACTTCTGTATTCAGACAGACTACAGGCCCCACAAATGGCTCATGCAGATCAGGAGTGAAAATCCTAATCCCTTGAGGTAGTCCATCTCCTTACAGGGAACGGGCTTTATGGTGGAGCATCGCCTGGAGACTGACCATGCCAATGCTGATGGTCTCTCCAGATTCTTCCACCTTAGTGCTGAAAGCTCCCAAGGGGTTGGGTAGCTCTCCCCACTTCCAGCTGGGGGGGGGGGCACATGTTAGACCTGACCTGACCACCAACTTCTTTCCTGCATCCCTCCACTTTTTTGACACTGTTTTTGCTGGTTTTTGGACTCTGCACACTTTACCACTACTAGCCAGTGCTAAAGTGCATATGCTCTCTCCCTTAAACATGGTAACATTGGTTCATACCCAATTGGCATATTTTGTTTACTTGTAAGTCCCTAGTAAAGTGCAACACATATGCCCATGACTTGTAAATTAAATGCTACTAGTGGGCCTGCAGCACCGATTGTGCCACCCAAATAAGCAGCCTCTTAACAATGTCTCCAGCCTGCCAGTGCAAGGCCTGTGTGTGCACTTTCACTGCCATTTAGACTTGGCATTTAAAATTGCTTCCCAAACCTTAAGCCCCCCTTTTGCTACATATAAATCACCCCTAAGGTAGGCTCTATGTAACCCATAGGGCGCAGAGCGCTATGTAGGTAAAAGGCAGGACATGAACGTATGTGTTTTATATGTCCTGGTAGTGAAAAACTCATAAATTCGTTTTCCACTACTGTGAGGCCTTCTCTTTTCATAGACTAGCATTGGGACTTCCCTCATATACTTTTGAGTGGTAAATTCTGATCTGGAAGGAGTAACAAGTTCATATTTAGTATGGGCAGAATGGTAATAGAAAATCCTGCTTATTGGTGAGGTTGGATTTCATATTACTAATTCAGAAACGCCACTTTTAGAAAGTGGGCATTTCTCTACACTTAATACCATCTGTGCCTTACAGCCTGTCTACAATCCATGTCTGGTCTGTGCTGGTTACAGCTTCCTTGTGCATTTCACCCAGACAACCACATACACAGGACAGTCAGTCACCTCTGCATTCATCTGCAGTGGATCAGCCTGGGCTGGAAGGGTGGAGGGCCTCACACTTACATTTCAAAGGCCAGTGACCTGCCCTCACACAAAAAAAAAACACAGGGACCCTGGCAGACAGGACAGGACTGGGCTGAATGGGGAACTTGTGCACTTCAAAACCACTCTTTGAAGTCTCCCCCACTTCAAATACATGTTTGGGTATATAAACTGGATCTCTGACTCCATCAACTCAGATGCTTCTGGACCTACACCTGCACTTTGTCAGAGTAACTGCCTGGCTGCCCAAAGGACTTATCTGGACTGCTTTGCTGAGAAGCACTGCTGCCCTGCTTGTTGTCCTGCTGGTCTCTGACTCTGCTGGAAGGACTCTGCCTTCCTCCTGAAGTGCACTTCAAAGGGTTGGATTGAGCTTGCCTCCTGTTTCTGAAGTCTCGGGCCAACAAATACTTCATGTCTTCAAGAAACTCCTTGTGCATCGAAAATCAGAGCAACACCTGCAGAAATCAACGCATAGCCCGCATTGCGGCTGAGAAATCGGAGTACAGCCGACCAGAACGACACAGCACCGACTGGAAATTCGACACAGCACCTGCCTTGCAATGGGAAATTCTACGCATCGCCTACCGGATTGACGAAGCGCCTGGTCCTTCTACCAGCATGTCAAGGAATTTCAATGCATCATTCCTGGGTGTCAAAATATCCCTGCATCACAGCGAGGAATCAAGACTGCATGCCGAAAAACAACGCAAACCCTTGCAGCGTGGAAAGAAATGAAGCATCGTCTGTGCCGTGCCACGAAATCCGACGCAACACATTATTTTTCCATGCATCTCCTCCTCTGGGGTCTCCGTGCGTCGTTATTTTTGACACATTCCCTGGTACTTTGTGTAACACAGAAACAACTGTTAGTTTCTAGGGATTGAGACTCTTTTAAACCTTTTAAAAGTGATATTTCAACTAGTGCTTATTGACTTTTAGTCGTTTTTACCTTATTTTATTCAGATAAATATCTATTTTTCTAAACCTGTGTGGTGTATTTTTGTGGTGTTTTCACTGTTACTGTATGATTTATTGCACACATACTTAATACATTGCCTTCTAAGTTACGTCTGACTGCTCAGTGCAAAACTACCTGAGGGTGGGCACAGGATAATTTGGATTGTGTTGTGACTTACCCTGACTAGGATTGTGGTCCCTACTTGGACAAGGCAAATTAGACACCCCATTTCTGCCAATTAGAGACCCCATTTCTAACACACTCATATCCAGAGTTCTTAAGAAGATGAAGAATGACCTGACCCAAGTCATCCTTGGGGCTCCTGACTGGGCACAGAGAGTCTGGTATCCCGAGCTCTTGAGCATGGCAGTCGATCCTCTGATCAGGTTGCCCATTCGGGAGGATCATCCATTGCAGCAACAGAGGATGGTCCTCCACTCAAACCTTTCCAGTCTCCACCTTCTTGCATGGGGATTGAGCCACGATAGTTAACAGCTTTTGACCTGCCTTCCAAAGTCTGTGAGGTCATCTTGGCACGTCAGGCATCCCTCCTCCAATATGGTATACCGCTGGAAAGAATTTGTGGCATGGTATGCAGAAAAATAAATTGATCCCCTTTTTGCACCTCTTTCTCAAGTCCTTTTCATTCTCTCTTGCCCAACAGGACTCTGCCATGAGTACTTTTAAAGTGTATCTCTCTGGTATCTCTTCTGTTTTGTAGTTGCCTGACCAGCCATCCCTCTTCACGTTTCTTGTTGTACATATGTTTCTAAAAGGTCTTGTACATCTCTTTGCTCCCTACCTCCCAATTTATCATGCCTCAGTGGGATCTTAATCTTGCTCTAACTTTTGATGTGTGCTCTCTTTGAGTCACTTCATAATTGGCTCCTTGTGAGCAAGGAAGCCTTCCTCGTGGTGATCACATCTGCCCGAAGAGTAAGCGAGCTTCAGTCTTTATTATCCAAACCTAAAGTTTCTATCCACCCTGAAAAACTTGTGCTTTGCACTAGGGCCTCCTGTCTAACTAAAGTGGTCACTCAATGTCATGTAGGCCAATCCATCACTTTGTCTACTTTTTATGCTCCTCCACATCCCTCTAAAGAAGAGGAGTGGCCCCACTGTCTGGACCTAAAAAGAGCGTTGTCAGCATTAGAGTTCTGGGTGGACGTCCAACTCTTGGGTATGTTGGAGCGAAGAAGGGTTTGGCCATGCAGAAGTGGACCATCCCCAGATGGGTCACACTCTGCATTAAAATCTGCTATGCACTGGCTAAAAAGCACTCCCTGAGGGCTTGCAAACTCATACCACCAGAGCTCCGGTCCTGGATATCTGCTAGGCAGCAACGAGGGCCTCTTTGCACATGTTCACAAACCATGGCCAGCTAGTCCGGTCGGTAGGGATGGGCACTTCCTTGTCTGAAATTAGTCCGCAGACCCACCTCTGGAGATGGTTTTGCTTAGGTGTCTATTCTTAGGTAAGGAATCTGCGGCTAGAAGTTCTTATCAGATGAACAAGTTACTTACTTTCAGTAACGCCTTACCTGGTAGAGACTATCTAGCTGCAGATGCCTTACTAACCCACCCATCCTCCCCGCTCTACAAACAGATTTCTAGTTACAGGGCTATTACCCTTTCAGGGCCCTAGTTTTCCGCACGCGTGGTGAGTTTTCTATGTGGCTCTGCGTTCTTGGCATGGAAACTAGCGAAAAGAAATTGATGTCAGCGTGCCTTGGTGGCACCGCAAACTTCACTTTCAGTGCGGATGACGCCACGCATAGCTGAACTACACTACTTACTGGCTCCTAGGGATACTTCTCATGAAAAATCTTCTGAATCTAGTCTGATGCCTTGGGATAATTCTAAGATAAGGAATCTGCAGCTAGATGTAGTCTCTACCAGGTAAGATGCTACTGAAGAAAAGTAACTTGATCACCATGAAATCACAAGCTTCTAACAATGAAAACCTTAGAAGCTCCCAAGATAACCCGTAAATGACTAAAAAGGCTAAAGTAATATCAATGGAAAGCAATTTACTTGCTGTAACAAAACTAAAGCATTTTCAATATACATTTACAATTCCCAATAACTGTACTTAAACTCCAACTTAACTTCATGGGCAAAAAAAAGCCTTTTTACGTTCCAGCCTTTTACATATTTAGTTATTGAAGTTCGAAGGGTCTTTGAATATATCTGGGGAGAGTAAAAGGGAATTCTGCTTGTGTAATTTATTTCCAGGAACAGTAGAACATATCCTTTGCCCTTCAGTACAGTACTTGAAAAACAATTTCTGAATCTACTCTTTCTTCAAGCAGGTATAAGGACACTCAAAATGCTATGCAATTTTGTTTGTGGGAGTTCTAATAAATCTATTGGTGCCTAACTAAATTTCTGTTATTGATAGAACTGCGCTTCAAAACCCACCTGAAGTAAACTTTTCTAGGTGCTTTGTACATAATATTATCATTGGATATTTAATGATGATTGATGAATGAGGGAAAACTCTTCTTCTAGGATCAGTTAAGCTGTTGTACTATTCATGGTATTGTATTTATTCTACGTATCAGACCAAAAGCTTGAGATTAACGACTGTAGCTTAGTTCCTAGTAAAATTAATTCATTTTTCTAAATGTGAAAAATCCACGCCATCTGGTTATATATACTGTACCAAAGGTACACAAAAACATCCCCAACCATCCAGGAAGACCAATTGGCTCCGGGTGTGGCTCAGAACTTGAATCCATTTGTCACTATGCTTACTTTTTTATCAAACCATTCGCCCCTTTGACTTCATGCTACATTCACAATACTATGCGTAACACAATTGAAAACATGTAATTTCCTTCCACTGATTGCCTACTGGTGACCTTGGATATTGAGGCCCATATTTATACTTTTTTAGCGCTGCATTTGCGCCGGCTTTTGATGCAAAAACGGTGCAAACTTACAAAATACAATTGGGGCATATTTATACTCTGTTTGCGCTGAATGTGCGTCAAAAAATTTTGGAAGCGGGAAACTGCCTTGCGTTAATGATATGCAAGGTAGGCGTTCCCTTCCAAAAAATGACTTTCAGGCTTGTGCGCCTTATTTATCCCCCAGTGTCATTTTGACGCACAGGAGGGGGTGGGCCTTAAAAAACGACACACAGCCTGATGTGCGCCGTTTTTTAACGCCTAGGTTAGGGTAGGCGTTAAGGTATCTGTGGGCTCGGAAGGAGTCCAGAGCTGCCCTCCCCTGCCCCCAGGGACACCCCCTGCCACCCTCACCCACCCCTGGAGGACACCCATGGATGGGGGGGACCCATCCCAGGGAAGTAGAGGTAAGTTCAGGTAAGTATTTTTTTACGTTTTTTTTAAGTGGCATAGGGGGGCCTGATTTGGGCCCCCCTACATGCCACTATGCCCAATGACCATGCCCAGGGGACATAAGTCCCCTGGGCATGGCCATTGGGCAAGGGGGCATGACTCCTGTCTTTGCTAAGACAGGAGTCATGTCAATAGGGATTGTGCGTCAAAAAAAATGGCGCAAGTCCGGTTTGAGGCCTGATTTTAGCCTCAAACCTGACTTGCACAATTTTTGGATGCACAACCCCCATTTTCCCATACGCCGGCGCTGCCTGGTGTGAGTCCTTTTTTTTTACTCAGACCAGTCCACAGCGCCGGCTAACATCATTCCATAAATAAGGCGCCCGCATGGCACGTTGGAATGGTGTTAGCCGGCGGTGAAATTTTCGACGCACAACTGCGTTGGCACAGTTGTGCGTCAAAAAGTATAAATATGGCCCAGTTGTATTAAATATGGGCCTGAGTCCTTACAAACATTCCCCAGCTCAATGGCATATCTGTGATACGGGCGCTCCTGAACACAAGACCTAGACCACACAAGGCCCCAAGTGCATTCATCATAGATTTACTCTCCTTAGCTTTAGCTAGAAACCTTTTCCAGTTTAAGAACAACTTTTTTCTCCTAGCCAAAGGCACTTCAATGGGGGCTGTTTTTGCCCCAGATTTTGCCATTCTCGAATTATCATTCTCGTTCCATCCAATCCATTCAGGATCTATTTCCAACTATGGAAGATATACGTAGATTTAATTTTTCCTATCTGACAAGGCCCCACAGTGAAGGCTTAACCTCACCTTAACTAGCAGCAACATAAGATCTCATTCCTGGATGTCTTACAGACAGTTGGCAAAAACTGGCTACCCCACTCTGTATCACAAGCTGACGGAAAGGAACACTGAGAGTATTCTAGTTACCACCCACACTCACTGCGGGAGTCTCTCCCATGGAGTACATTTCTTTGAATCAGGTGTAATTGCAACAATAAAGCGGATTTCTTCAGGGACGCTGAAATCCTATCATGGAAATTGATGCCCCAGGGTTTATCAAGTGTTCCTGATACTGCCCTACAGAGACTTTGCTCGCATCACAGACCAGAGAGCGGACACCGAATAGACTAATTTATGTCACCACTTTTTCTCCTGTATCCAATGTTTGTCTCAAAAACCATCAAACATACTGGAAAATATTAGCAGTAGGGGTCTTGCCTTGGAATCCCCGTGTTTACTTACAAAGGGGTAATAACTAAAGAATCACCCAAGTGTCTATTCCCCATGGAAGAAGCATCCACCATGTTAATAGAACACTGGAGGGAATCCCATCCTTGACTGGCCACTATAAGTGTGCCCAATGCCGTGTATGCTCATACCACATAGATTCCACAACATTTTCATATGAGGATCTGCAGGAGGAACTATGATGGATTTTGCGCACAGGCACAATGAGAACCGATCTTAACTGGCAGGAAGACTGGACTACTTTGGTTTAAATACAGAGAGTTCCCCAGTTCCAACATGAGGTATTGTAATTTTCACCAGCATCATATGCCTTGCTTGGATCTTCGCATGGGAGACTGTTGAACTATCTGGTTCTGGTTTCGTCTTAGACAACTATTCTTTTTTCACATTACACTTAGGGGGTTAAGAATCAAGTGGGGGTATGCCAATTTACGATTGTTACCTTATTTTGGTTTCTATTCCTATGGTTTTCCTCGCCTTCATTGTGATCCTTTGTTGTGTGAATGTCATGTATGTTTCCTTTGTTGCGGTCCGGAGTGCTTCATTTTGTGTTGTCTCCTTCCTAGTATCTCTTACTCTTTGCTGCATTACACTTCGTTTTATGGTCACTCGATTTATTTTTCCCTAGTTCCCAACTGTAGGAAAGTACCCTCTTTCTTTGTATGTTTATCCCCATTTTCTGCCTGTTGTCAGTGTGTTTGACTGTGTTCACTGGAATCCTTCTAACAAGGACCCCAGTGATTCTGCTCCCCCCCTTCTAACTTGGTAACTTGTACCATTTTCATCCCACATGTAAGTCCCTAGTATATGGTACACAGGTACCCAGGGCATTGCGGTACCAGGGTATCCCAATGGGCTGCAGCATGTGTTATGCCACCCATGGGGAGCCCATGCAAAGTGTTCTGCAGGCCTGCCATTGGGGCCTGCGTAAATGGGTGCATGCACCCTTTTTTTACAATAGGTCACTGCACCAGGTTACTATAAGTCACCCATATAGCAGGACCTTCTAGCCCAGAGGGCAGGGTGCAAGTACCTGTGTGTGAGGGCACCCCTGCACTAGCAGAGGTGCCCCCACGAACTCCAGTGCCATTTTTATGGACTTTGTGAGTGCGGGGATGCCATTTTATGTGTGTACTGGACATACGTCACTACATATGTCCAGCTACATAATGGTAACTCCAAACCTAGGCATGTTTGGTATCAAACTTGTCGGAATCATATCCCATTACTGTTGACAGTATTGGGAGTATGATTCCATGCACTCTGGGGGCTCCTTAGAGAAGCCCCAGCATTGCTCCTACCAGCCTTCTAAGGTTTTCCAGGTAGCCCAAGCTGCTGCTATCCCTCCGACAGGTTTCTGCCCTCCTGCTGCTTGAAGAGCTCAAGCCCAGGAAGGCAGAACCAAGGATTTCCTTTGTGGGGGAGGGGATTACACCCTCTCCCTTTGGAAATAGATGTTACATGGCTTGGGAGGGGTAGCCTCCCCAAGCCACTGTTATGCTTTGAAGGGCACATTTGGAGACCTTCATGCATAAAGCAGTCTACACCGGTTCAGGGACCTCCAGCCCCTGCTCAGGTGTGAAACTGGACAATGGAAAGGGGAGTGACCACTCCCCTATCCATCACCACCCCAGGGGTGGTGGCCAGAGGTGGTCCTGAGGGTCCCTGGGTTCTGCCATCTTGAATCCAAGGTTGGTAGAGACCTCTGGGAGCATCTGGTTGGCTAGACCGGGCAGGTGACATCAGAGCCCCCTCCTGATAGTTGGTCACCCGGCTAGGTGAACAATCCCCTTTTCAGAGCTATTTAGGGTCTCTCTCTTGGGTGGGACTTCAGATTCGGCTTGCAAGATTCTAGCAGGACTCCTCTGCAACCTAACTTCGACTTCTAGCCACTGGAACCGCAACTGGACCCTCCAGGAACAGACAATCTGCACCCACGACGAAGACTGTGCTTGCACCATTGTTTCCACGGCTCCTTCCAGCATCTGCAACATTTCTGCGGCTGTGCATCCTTTGAGAGCAGCAAGTCTCTGCATGAGAAGGAAGAAGGAAACTTCCTTGGAATGAAGGAGTCACTCCTCTGCATCCACAGGCACAAACTGCAAAGACAACCGGCTGCGTGGATCTCCTCTCATTCCAAGCTGCTTGGATCCTGCATCACGGGTGGTGGTCTGGAGTAGTCCTCTTGGTCCTCTCTGCCAGCTGTCCAGCTTTGCTGGAGGTAAGCCCTTGCCTTCCCACACAGGACAGTACCCCCGTGCAGAGCATCTCTTGCAACTACCAATGCTTGTTTGCATCTCCTCTAAGGGATGTTCAGCCCCGTGTAGCCCCAGCCCTCCTTCCTGTGATGCACAGCCCCCTGCATGCTTTTCCTGTGGCATGGGACCCTTCTCCAGTAGTACTGCGTGGGCTCCTCTGTGAGTCCTGGTTCCTCGTCCAGTGGGTCTCCTGTGAGGGCTGCCTCTTCTTCTGTGGACTCTCTGACTTGCTGATGGTCCCCCTTGGTCTCTTCTGGTCCCAGCAGCTCCAATGTGGCTTCACCGCAACTTCTACCTTTGCCAAGGCTTGGTGGTGGATTTTCCACGCCACTGACAGAATGCAATCTTCCATCCGGCATGGGATGTCGACTGCATCCTCCAGGAACTGTTCACCTGCTCCAGGGCTGTATTCCTGACAGTCTTCGTCTCACTGTTGACCAACTCCTGCATCCACAGCTGGGCGGGTAGTAGCTCCTACTCCTCCTGGACTCTTCTGTGACTTCTGGACTTGGTCCGCTTCTTCCACAGGTCTTCAGGAATCCACCGCTTATTTCTTGCAATCTTGTCTGGGTGTTGCATTTCCTTCATTTTCTTCCTTTGGGGTGGTTAGAGGAAAATCTAGTAATTTACTCCTTTCCTCCTAGTCGCTAGGGGGCACTGTGGTACTTACCTTTGGGGTTTCCTTGTACCCCCAACTCCCCTCTACACATGCCACTTATCTAGGTGGGGGGTCCTGTGTTTGCATTTGTAAGGAAATGTCTCCTTGGCATGGTTATCCCCTGACTTTTTGCCTTTGCTGATGCTAAGTTATGACTTGAAAGTGTGCTGGGACCCTGCTAACCAGGCCCCAGCACCAGTGTTCTTTCCCTAAACTGTACTTTTGTCTCCACAATTGGCACAACCCTGGGACTCAGGTAAGTCCCTTGTAACTGGTACCGCTGGTACCATGGGCCCTGATGCCAGGGAAGGTCTCTAAGGGCTGCAGCATGTCTTATGCCACCCTAGGGACCCCCCACTCAGCACATGCACACTGCTTCACAGCTTGTGTGTGCTGGTGGGGAGAAAATGACTAAGTCGACATGGCACTCCCCTCAGAGTGCCATGCCAACCTCACACTGCCCATCGCATAGATCAGTCACCCCTCTAGTAGGCCTTACAGCCCTAAGGCAGGGTGCACTATACCATAGGTGAGGGCATAGGTGCATGAGCACTATGCCCCTACAGTGTCTAAGCAAAACCTTAGACATTGTAAGTGCAGGGTAGCCATAAGAGTATATGGTCTGGGAGTCTGTCATACACAAACTCCACAGCACCATAATGGCTACACTGAAAACTGGGAAGTTTGGTATCAAACTTCTCAGCACAATAAATGGACACTGGTGCCAGTGTACATTTTATTGTGAAATACACCCCAGGGGCATCTTAGAGATGCCCCCTGAAAACATACCGACCTCCAGTGTAGGCTGACCAGTTTCTGCCAGCCTGCCACACACCAGACATGTTGCTGGCCACATGGGGAGAGTGCCTTTGTCACTCTGTGGCCAGGAACAAAGCCTGTACTGGGTGGAGGTGTTTCTCACCTCCCCCTGCAGGGACTGTAACACCTGGCGGTGAGCCTCAAAGGCTCACCCCTTTTGTTGCAGCACCACAGGGCATCCCAGCTAGTTGAGATGCCCACCCCTCCGGCCACTGCCCCCACTTTTGGCGGCAAGGCTGGAGGAGATAATTAGAAAAACAAGGAGGAGCCACCCACCAGTCAGGACAGCCCCTAAGGTGTCCTGAGCTGAGGTGACTCCTGCTTTTAGAAATCCTGCTTTTAGAAATCCTCCATCTTGTGAGTGGAGGATTTCCCCAATAGGATTAGGGATGTGACCCCCTCCCCACAGGGAGGAGGCATAAAGAGGGTGTAGCCACCCCCAAGGACAGTAGCCATTGGCTACTGCCCTCCCAGACCTAAACACCCCCCTAAATTCATATTTAGGGGCACTCCAGAACCTAGGAAATTAGATTCCTGCAACCTTAACAAGAAGAAGGACTGCTGTCCTGAAGCCCTGCATAAAAGACGGAGACGACAACTGCTTTGGCCCCAGCCCAACCGGCCTGTCTCCCAACTTTGAAGAAAACTTCAACAGCGACGCATCTAACAGGGACCAGCGACCTCTCAAGCCTCAGAGGACTGCCCTGCACCCAAGGACCAACAAACTTCCGTGAACAGCGGCCCTGTTAAAAAACCTGCAACTTTCTTGCAACAAAGAAGCAACTTTAAAGACTTCACGTTTCCCGCCGAAAGTGTGAAAATTTCCACTCTGCACCTAACGCCCCGGCTCAACCTGCAGAAAACTAACACTTCAGGGAGGACTCCCGGCGACTGCGAGCCCGTGAGTAGCCAGAGACGACCCCCCTGAGCCCCCACAGCGACACCTGCAGAGGAAATCCAGAGGCTCCCCCTGACCGGACTGCCTGTAACAAGGGACCCGACGCCTGGAACCAACACTGCACCTGCAGCCCCCAGGACCTGAAGGAACTCCAGTGCAGGAGCGACCCCCAGGCGACCCTCTACCTAGTCCAGGTGGTGGCTACCCCTAGGAGCACCCCCTGTGCCTGCCTGCATTGTTGAAGTGACCCCCGGGGTCTCTCCATTACTTCCAATACAAATCCTGACGCCTGGTTGCACACTGCACCCGGCTGCCCCTGTGCCGCTGAGGGTGTACTTTCTGTGCCTTCTTGTGTCCCCCCCCCCCCCCCCGGTGCCCTACAAAACCCCCCTGGTCTGCCCCCCAAGGACGCGGGTACTTACATGCTGGCAGACTGGAACTGGGGCACCCCTGTTCTCTATTGAAGCCTATGTGTTTTGGGCCCCTCTTTGACCTCTGCACCTGACTGGCCCTGAGCTGCTGGTGTGGTAACTTTGGGGTTGCCTTGAACCCCCAACAGTGGGCTACCGATGCCCCAACTTTGAGACTTGTAAGTGTTTTACTTACCTTCAAACCTAACCTTCACTTACCTCCCAGAGGAACGGTTGATTTTTGCAGTGTCCACTTTGAAAATAGCTTATTGCCATTTTTACAAAGACTTTATGTGATATTGCTTTTATTCAAAGTTCCTAAGGTAGCTAAGTGAAGTACCTTACATTTAAAGTATTACTTGTAAATCTTGAACCTGTGGTTCTTTAAATAAACTAAGAAAATATATTTTTCAATATAAAAACCTATTGGCCTGGAGTAAGTCTTTGAGTGTGTGTTCCTCATTTATTGCCTGTGTGTGTACAACAAATGCTTAACACTACCCTCTGATAAGCCTACTGCTCGACCACACTACCACAAAATAGAGCATTAGAATTATCTATTTTTGCAACTATCTTACCTCTAAGGGGAACCCTTGGACTCTGTGTACACTATTTCTTACTTTGAAATGCATTCCATTTTTAGTATATGGTTTGGGCTCCCCCTAGAGTCACTATTGTCTAATTGTATTTGCACTGTTTTCTAACACTTTCTAGGCCTATTGCTGAATACTAGTGTATATATTTAGTGTGCTAATTACCTCCTATTGGAGGGTTGCCTTTATAGTACTTTTTGGCACTGTCACTAAAATAAAGTAACACTGTTTTCTGTCATGTGAAAGTGCTGTGTGACTACAGTGGTACTGCATGAGATTTGCTTGTCTCCTAGATAAACCCTGGCTGCTCATCCACAGCTGCCTCTAGAGAGTCTGGCTTCTAGACACTGCCTATATTACACTAATAGGAAATACTTGGACCTGGCATAAGGTGTAAGTACCCTAAGTACCATCCACACACCAGGCTAGCTTCCTACACCAACCCCTCCAACATGGCAACTGTTCACCACCCCAGTCCTATTGCTATTATGACTTGCGGGAAACATGCACATTACCCCTGTCCATGGTCCTATCTTTGGAGTCTCTGCTCCTTCTGCAGGAGGTGACACTGCTCACCCCATAACAAGATCTTCTGGGGCTTTGTATGCTTTGAACATGCTCTTTTCCCTGTGGTCCCACCTTGAACACCTCTCACTAGCCAACTGCAACCCGGCCCTTTGCTGTCGCTACTTTTACTTCCTGCACATTGATCGGCTGTGGGGGCTTTGCTATCCTCATAAAGACGCTGTCCTCTTCGGGTATTAGATTTACCGTTCTCCCTCATACCCTCAATCCAAATCACGATTGTTCTTTTGATATCTGATAGAGACTTCTAGCTGCAGCTGGCGTCGTCGTTCGGATCCGCGTGCGTCGACCACCTCCGCGTGCGTCGTCAGCGTTGTTGGAGCTGTCTATGGCGTCACGGTTGCCTATATAGACGCCGTCCCGGCGGGCATACTTCAGTTCTTTTTCTTCCACGCCGGTTAAGCGCAGTTCCAGAAAGAGCTACCCTTCGACGGTTTGTCGAGGCTTTTTCGACTGTTTGAAGTCATGTCTTCGAGAAAGACAGGGTTCAAGCCATGTGGTGTGTGTCATTGCACCATGTCGGTGACGGACCCGCACCGTGTTTGTCTTTGGTGCCTTGAGAAGGACCACGACTCCACTTTGTGCTCAGACTGTTGGGCCATGGCTTCGAAGGCCTTGAGGGAGAGATCCCTCAAGCTTCTCGCTGCCCGACATTCGTCCTCGGTCGGCGCGACTCCGCAGAGGTCAGGGTCCTGCAGTAGGAGGAGGTCACGGCACCACTCCCGCAGCCCCAAGTCCTCTTCCTCGCTTTCAAGGTCATCTGAAGGTAAGAGGCACAAGAATAAGAAGCGGACTTCGTCTTTGGCACGGCCGTCGGCCGACGAGGCGTCTGTGGACGTCGTCATTCCGAGCGCGGTTCTGCGGAGCCGTCACTAGGGCCGACTCCGCATCTTTCCCCTTTTCCGGGGACCGGATCGACCCCCGCTCAGATTAAAGAATTTTACGAGGCCATGGGTCTCATTTTTAGCGGGCTGCACACTTGGAGGGGTCTTCGGGCCCTGCAGGGTCAGCAGGGGCCCCTCCGGATTCGAGGTTGGCGGCTTCGGCGCCGTTGGGTACCCCAGGATCCGATACTGGATCCGGACCTGCGCCGGTCCCTCACAGTCGACCTCCTCCGGCGTCGGGTCCGACGTCGACGATTCCGCCAGCGGCACCCACCGGTGGTGGCCCCCTCCTTATTCCGGATGATCCGGAACCGGAGCAGCGTCGTACGAGGTCGACTCCGACTTCGACGGATCCAATTTGGCCCAGATCATTGTCTGAGCATTATTTAGATTTAGATCAGCCAGACGCAGGAGAGGAATGGGAGGGGTCTGAGGACCCTTTAGAATGTGGCTTGCAGCAGGACTGGTATGAGGATCTAGGGGAGGCCAGTGGACTGGACACCTCTCAAGATGCTGGTATGCTCTCTCCTCCTAATGTGGTTACGGAGGAGGGTGCTTCATTTGCTATGGTGGTGTGTAGGGCAGCTGAGGTCTTGGACCTAGATTTGCCTACGATGCCAGTCAGGACGAATATCCTGACAGAAGTGCTTCAACCAGGGGTGACAACATCAGAGCCGATGTTGCCCTTCAATGAGGCTCTTACAGACGTCCTTCTGGGTACATGGGCCAAACCAGCACAGGGGCTCCTGTGAATAGGACGGTCGGCCACCGCCATAGACCCGCTCAGAGCGACCCTAGTTTCCTGACTCAACACCCCACTCCTGAGAGCTTGGTTGTCCAAGCCTCTACTTCCCGTGGTGTCTTCCCTTCCGCTCCCCCAGATAGGGAATCCGAGAGGCTGGACCAGCTTGGGAAGAAGATGTTTTCTTCCACCAGCCTGGCATTGAGGTCCGTAAACACCTCTTGCCTATTGGGCCGTGTAGGAAGTTGGCTCTGTATGCACTATTTCAAAGTAAGAAATAGTATGCACAGAGTCCAAGGGTTCCCCTTAGAGGTAAGATAGTGACAAAAAGAGATCATTCTAATGCTCTATTTTGTGGTAGTGTGGTCGAGCAGTAGGCTTATCAGAGGGTAGTGTTAAGCATTTGTTGTACACACACACAGGCAATAAATGAGGAACACGCACTCAAAGACAATTCCAGGCCAATAGGTTTTTGTATAGAAAAATATATTTTCTTAGTTTATTTTAAGAACCACAGGTTCAAGATTTACAAGTAATGCTTCAAATGAAAGGTATTTCACTTAGGTAACTTAGGAACTTTGAATCAGCAAAATAACATGTACAGTTTTCACAAAAATGGCAATAAGCTATTTTAAAACTAGGCAGTGCAATTTTAAATAGTTCCTGGGGGAGGTAAGGGGTTGTTAGTTTTGCAGGTAAGTAAACCACCTACAGGGTTCACAGTTGGGTCCAAGGTAGCCCACCGTTTGGGGTTCAGGGCAACCCCAAAGTTACCACACCAGCAGCTCAGGGCCGGTCAGGTGCAGAGGTCAAAGTGGTGCCCAAAACGCATAAGCTTCAATGGAGAAGGGGGTGCCCCGGTTCCAGTCTGCCAGCAGGTAGGTACCCGCGTCTTCGGAGGGCAGACCAGGGGGGTTTTGTAGGGCTCCGGCGGGGATACAAGTCAGCACAGAAAGTACACCCTCAGCGGCACGGGGCAGCCGGGTGCAGAGTGCAAACAGGCGTCGGGTTTGCAATGGAGTTCAGTGGGAGACCCAGGGGTCTCTTCAGCGAAGCAGGCAGGCGAGAGAGGGGGGGCTCCTCGGGGTAGCCACCACCTGGGAAAGGGAGAGGGCCACCTGGGGGTCGCTTCTGCACTGGAGGTCGGATCCTTCAGGTCCTGGGGGCTGTGGGTGCAGTGTCTTTACCAGGCGTCGGGTTCTTTGAAGCTGGCAGTCGCGGTCAGGGGGAGCCTCTGGATTCCCTCTGCAGGCGTCGCTGGGGGGGCTCAGGGAGGTCAACTCTGGCTACTCTCGCAGTCACCGGGGAGTCCTCCCTGTAGTGTTGTTTCTCCGCAGGTCGAGCCGAGGGCGTCGGGTGCAGAGTGCAAAGTCTCACGCTTCCGGCGGGAAACGTGTTGTCTTTAAAAGTTGCTTCTTTGTTGCAAAGATGTTTCTTCTTTGGAGCAGAGCCGCTGTCCTCTGGACTTCTTGGTCCTTTTAGATGCAGGGTAGTCCTCTGAGGCTTCAGAGGTCGCTGGACCCTGTGGAACGCGTCGCTGTTGCAGTTTTTCTTGAAGTGGGGAAACAGGCCGGTAGGGCTGGGGCCAAAGCAGTTGGTGTCTCCGTCTTCTCTGCAGGGCTTTCAGGTCAGCAGTCCTTGTTCGTCTTCAGGTTGCAGGAATCTATCTTGCTAGGTTCTGGGAGCCCCTAAATACTCAATTTAGGGGTGTGTTTAGGTCTGGGGGGTTAGTAGCCAATGGCTACTAGCCCTGAGGGTGGCTACACCCTCTTTGTGCCTCCTCCCTGAGGGGAGGGGGGCACATCCCTAATCCTAATGGGGAATCCTCCATCTGCAAGATGGAGAATTTCTAAAAGTCAGAGTCACCTCAGCTCAGCACACCTTAGGGGCTGTCCTGACTGGCCAGTGACTCCTCCTTGTTATTCTCATTATCTCCTCCGGCCTTGGCGCCAAAAGTGGGGCCGTGGCCAGAGGGGGCGGGCATCTCCACTAGCTGGAGTGCCCTGGGGCGCTGTAACAAAGGGGGTGAGCCTTTGAGGCTCACCGCCAGGTGTTACAGTTCCTGCAGGGGGAGGTGAGAAGCACCTCCACCCAGTACAGGCTTTGTTACTAGCCACAGAGTGACAAAGGCACTCTCCCCATGTGGCCAGCAACATGTCTGGTGTGTGGCAGGCTGCTAAAACTAGTCAGCCCACACTGGAAGTCGGTATGTTTTCAGGGGGCATCTCTAAGATGCCCTCTGGGGTGTATTTCACAATAAAATGTACACTGGCATCAGTGTGCATTTATAGTGTTGAGAAGTTTGATACCAAACTTTCCAGTTTCCAGTGTAGCCATTATGGTGCTGTGGAGTTCGTGTATGACAGACTCCCAGACCATATACTCTTATGGCTACCCTGCACTTACAATGTCTAAGGTTTTGCTTAGACACTGTAGGGGCATAGTGCTCATGCACCTATGCCCTCACCTCTGGTATAGTGCACCCTGCCTTAGGGCTGTAAGGCCTGCTAGAGGGGTGACTTATCTATGCCATAGGCAGTGTGAGTTTGGCATGGCACCCTGAGGGGAGTGCCATGTCGACTTAGTCATTTTCTCCCCACCAGCACACACAAGCTGGCAAGCAGTGTGTCTGTGCTGAGTGTGGGGTCCCCAGGGTGGCATAAGACATGCTGCAGCCCTTAGAGACCTTCCCTGGCATCAGGGACTTTGGTACCAGAGGTACCAGTTACAAGGGACTTACCTGGATGCCAGGGTGTGCCAATTGTGGAAACAAAGGTACAGGTTGGGAAAGAACACTGGTGCTGGGGCCTGGTTAGCAGGCCTCAGCACACTTTCAAATCATAACTTGGCATCAGCAAAGGCAAAAAGTCAGGGGGTAACCATGCCAAGGAGGCATTTCCTTACAGGCCGTTATTCCCATACTTTATGGGATACGGTTACACAGGTGCTGCCCCAGGTCCCGGAGGGTGTACGGGACACTCTCACCCAGGCTGTCAAGGATGGGAGAGATGCAGCCAAGTTCACGATCAGGTGTGGTTTGGACAGAGCGATTTAATCGTCAGTGGCCCTACGTCGCCACGCCTGGCTGCGTTCAACTGGTTTCTCAGGGGATGTCTAGTCCAGCTTGACGGACATGCCCTTTGATGGCTCCTGCCTTTTTGGCGAAAAGGCAGACTCCGCGCTTGAGAGGTTCAAGGATTCTCGAGCTTCGGCCAGATCCTTGGTCCTTTCAGCACCAGTACAACAGCAGTCTGTCTTTCGCCCCTTTCGAGGATTTGGAAGGGGCATGGTACCACTCCATCCACAGTTTAGCCACCGTCCTCAGGCTTCACAACATCCCGGAAGAGGATGTGGTCGTGGTACCATCAGACCCAGAGGGTCTGGCCAGAGGTCGGCCACCACACAGCCCCCCTCCACTGCACCCAAACCCTCCTAGTATGGTTCTGCAGGATCACGTCCGTCCAGTTGGAGGGAGGATTCAATTTAATCTCCTTCACTGGCTTTCCATCACAACGGACAAGTGGGTCCTGCAGATCACACGGAAGGGCTACTCCCTTCCCTTCCAGTCTTTCCCTCCTTCTATCAATCTGACAAAGGAATGGCTGATGGAGGACCATCTGGTTTTGCTCCACGAGGAAGTTGCGGCTCTCTTGGCCAAGGGTGCAATAGAAAGAGTCCCAGTATCAGAAGTAGGCAGTGGTTGTTATTTCCGCTTCCCAAAAAGAACAAAGGCCTTCACTCTATCTTGGATTTAAGGGACGTCAATCTCTTCCTCAAGAAGGAGAAATTCAAGATGCTCACTCTTGCTCAGGTTTTCTCTGCCCTAGACCAAGGATACTGGATGGTAGCGTTGGATTTGCAGGTTGCGTATTTCCACATTCCTATCCTGCCAACCCACAGGCGTTACCTGCGGTTCAAGATGGGCCCGAGCACTTCAGTTTACCGTGCTTCCTTTCGGTCTCACCAGTGCCCCTCTTGTGTTCACAAAGGTGATGGCGGTGGTGGCAGCTCATCTGCGCAGGTCAGGGATTTCAGTCTTCCCCTAACTAGACAATTGGCTGCTGAAGGCTCCTACGCCCCAGGCTCTTGTCACCCACCTCCAGACGACGGTGGACCTCCTGCATTCGCTGGGGTTCACTATAAATTTGCCGAAGTCACACCTGACTCCCTCTCAGAAGCTCACTTTCATCGGAGCTGTTCTGGACACAGTGCAGTATCGGGCCTATCCTCCCGAACAGCGGGTCCAGGATTTTCAGGTTATGATACCGATGTTTCGGCCTCTATCTTGGATTTCGGTGAGACAGACTCTGAGGCTGTTGGGACTCATGGCTTCCTGCATTCTATTGTTCAAGCATGCCAGATGGCGCATGAGGGCTTTGCAGTGGGACCTGAAGTTCCAATGGGGCACAGTATCAGGGAAATCTTACCAACGTGGTTCTGATCTCGGAGGGGACTGCAAAGGATCTGCAGTGGTGGTTAGTGAACTGCAATTGGGTCAAAGACAGTCTCCTCTCTCTTCCCCAACCAGATGTGTCACTTCTGGGATGGGGAGGCCATCTGGGAGAGGTGGAGATCAGAGGTCACTGGTCTCCGGCAGAATCTGGGCTCCACATCAACTTGCTGGAGCTTTGGGCGATCCGACTAGCAGTAAAAGCATTTCTTCCTGTTGTGAAAGGGAAGGCGGTGCAGGTGTTCATGGACAACACTACTGCAATGTGGTACTGCAACAAGCAGGGCGGTGTGGGGTCGTGGACCCTTTGTCAAGATGCTTTACGTCTCTGGACATGGCTGGAACAGCAGGGCATGACCCTGGTGGCTCAACGCCTGGCAGGTTCTCTGAACGCCATGGCGGACGAGCTCAGCCGGAAATGCTTAGAGGATCATGAATGGTGTCTCCATCCGGAGGTGGCGCAAGGACTCTTTCAGCAGTGGGGAGAGCCTTGGTTAGATCTGTTCGCCTCCATAGAGAACGCGCAATGTCAGCAGTTTTGCGCGTTGGAGTTTCCAAGGGGGCGATCGCTAGTTGACGCTTTTCGCCGCGAGTGGAGTTCAGGCCTCCTGTACGCCTTTCCACCTATACCACTTCTGCCCAGAGTTCTCAAGAAAATCAAGAACGACCGGGCCCAAGTAATCCTAGTGGCTCCGGATTGGGCACGGAGAGTTTGGTATCCAATGCTTCTCAAAATGAGCATCGGTCCTCCAATCAGGCTGCCTCTTCGGGAGGATCTTCTGTCGCAGCAGCAGGGGAAGGTTCTCCACCCGAACCTGTCAACTCTGCGCCTTCATCCGTGGAGATTGAGCGGCAACAGTTGATGGTTTATGACCTCCCTCCCGAGGTCTGTGATGTCATTCTGGCAGCCAGGCGCCCCACTACTAAATCGATCTACGCCTGCCGTTGGAAACGTTTTGTTTCATATTGTACAGAGAGGTCTATTGATACTCTTTCTCCTTCTCTGTCTAATATCCTTTTGTTTATAGTATCTCTTGACCAACAGGGTTCCTCCTTAGGGACTCTCAAGGGCTATCTTGCAGCCTTATCGGCCTTTCTTCAGTTGCCCGATCAACCATCTTTGTTTAAATCACCTATAGTACAGAGATTTTTTAAAGGGCTTGTGCATTTGTTCCCACCTGTGCATTTTGTTATTCCCCAGTGGGACCTTAATCTGGTTCTTACCTTCCTTATGTGTGCTCCCTTCGAGCCCTTACATAACTGTCCTCTTCGGCTGCTCACTATTAAGACAGACTTTTTGGTGGCAATTACATCTGCCAGAAGAGTGAGTGAGTTACAGGCTTTGTCATCAAAACCGCCGTATCTCACAATCTTTCCTGAAAAAGTGGTTCTCAGAACTCGTGCCTCTTTCCTCCCGAGGTGGTGACCCCTTTCCATCTGGGTCAAAATATCACCCTGCCCACCTTCTTTGCACCACCGCATCCCTGTAAGGAAGAGGAGCGTCTCCATCGGCTGGACCCAAAAAGAGCATTATCGTTCTATCTTGATCGCACTAAAGAGTTCCAGGTGGACAACAAACTCTTTGTGGGGTACGTTGGTACAAAGAAGGGTCGGGCAGTACAGAAGCGATCCATTTTGTGCTGGGTCGTTCTCTGTATAAAGATCTGCTACGTTTTGGCAAAGAAGCAGCCTCCTGAGGGCTTGAGAGCTCACTCTACTAGGGGGAAAGCTGCTACCACTGCGTTAGCACATGGTGTACCTGTGGTGGATATCTGTCAGACGGCAACGTGGGCTTCCTTGCACACGTTTGCAAAACACTACTGCCTGGATAGCCAGGTGAGAAGAGATGGGCATTTTGCCCGTTCTGTCTTGCAGGACTTCCTGGTATAAAAATCTCCTTCAGACCCACCGCCATGGGTTATAGCTTGGGTATCTATTCTAAGGTAAGGAAGCTGCAGCTAGAAGTCCCTATCAGATGAACAAGTTACTTACCTTCGGTAATGAGGTATCTGGTAGAGACTCTATCTAGCTGCAGATTCCTTACACCCACCCAAGCTCCCCGCTCTGTGGATATATTTATACAAATATATATATATATATATATATATATATATATATATATATATATATATATATATATATATATATATATATATATATATATATATATATATGTATATATATGATTTTGGCATTTTTGCCTTTCTTAAAGGCATGTAAGAATTTTTACTTCAAACAGTCAAATTAAGAGATAAAGGGGGTCATTCCAACCCTGGCGGTCGGTGTTAAAGCGGCGGCCAACCCGCCAACAGGCAGGCGGTCCGAAAAATGGAATTCTGACCCTGGCGAAAACCGCCAACACAGACCGCCACTTTAACACTCCGACCGCCACGGCGGGACAAACAAACAGCGCGGCGGTCACCGCCAACAGACAGGCGGGAGACAATGTACCGCCCACCCTATCACAACTCACCAATCCGCCACCTTTTCCGGGGCGGGAGCCCCGCCGATAAAAACACGGCAGAAACAGACTACGAACGGGAAAACGCTCACCTCTACACACTCCACGAGGAATCTGGACAGCATGGAACCAGAACTACACATCCTATCAGCTATTGTCTACCTGCACCTCTACCAGGAGCACGAACGCCGGCGCAGAAGACAACGGTGAGTACTGCACCTACGACACAGGGGAGGGGGGAGGAGAAAAGATTAAGGGCACACACATACGCGACACACCCACCCTCACCCACAACTACCTACACATCAATGCAGAGCAACAACTCAGAGTGACACCCCCAAGCCCCCTGGAAGAATGCAAAGACAAAATAAAATGATCATGAAATTCAAATATATTGTAAGGCTACGTAAAAAAAAAAATCAAACATCTATAACTATATACACATATGTAAATTGTCCTGTCCAAATTGGGTTTCAGTCATTGTACGTGGGCCGATGGGCCTCAACACATGGGCAAAGCCCACACAGGAGACCCGAAGCCATTGGAGAGAACACTGCAGGGGCATCAGATAGAAAAACTACAGGCACCTCAGGGGGAAGGGAAGGGGAGGCACCTCAGCCACATGAGTCCACGACGCCAGATCCACGAGGGGCCTCCATGCCCACTGTCCCATCCTGGGGAGTGCAAAGCCACAGTCTCACAAGTTTCTACAGTGGGTGGCTTGCCCACTGTGCCATCCTGGGGAGTGCAAAGCCACAGTCTCACAAGTCTCTACAGTGGGTGGCTTGCCCACTGTGCCATCCTGGGGAGTGCAAAGCCACAGTCTCACAAGTCTCTACAGTGGGTGGCTTGCCCACTGTGCCATCCTGGGGAGTGCAAAGCCACAGTCTCACAAGTCTCTACAGTGGGTGGCTTGCCCACTGTGCAATCCTGGGGAGTGCAAAGCCACAGTCTCTCAAGTGGATTACAGACTCCACTGGTACTGGAGGAGGCATGGTGCCCAGGGTGCATCGTGCAGCCCTGCCCGACACAGATCCGGGCCTGCCCCTTCTGCCAATGGGCCAGCGGTGCTTGAGATGAAGGGCCCAGCGGAGCGGTGCTTGAGATGAAGGGCCCAGCGGAGCGGTGCTTGAGATGAAGGGCCCAGCGGAGCGGTGCTTGTCTTGAAGGGCCCAGCGGAGCGGTGCTTGAGATGAAGGGCCCAGCGGAGCGGTGCTTGAGATGAAGGGCCCAGCGGAGCGGTGCTTGAGATGAAGGGCCCAGCGGAGTGGTGCTTGTCTTGAAGGGCCCAGCGGAGCGGTGCTTGAGATGAAGGGCCCAGCGGAGCGGTGCTTGAGATGAAGGGCCCAGCGGAGCGGTGCTTGAGATGAAGGGCCCAGCGGAGCGGTGCTTGTCTTGAAGGGCCCAGCGGAGCGGTGCTTGAGATGAAGGGCCTAGCAGAGCGGTGCTTGAGATGAAGGGCCCAGCGGAGCGGTGCCTGTCTTGAAGGGCCCAGCGGAGTAGTGCTTGTCTTGAAGGGCCCAGCGGAGTAGTGCTTGTCTTGAAGGGCCCAGCGGAGCGGTGCTTGTCTTGAAGGGCCCAGCGGAGCGGTGCTTGTCTTGAAGGGCCCAGCGGAGCGGTGCTTGTCTTGAAGGGCCCAGCGGAGCAGTGCTTGAGATGAAGGGCCCAGCGGAGCGGTGCTTGAGATGAAGGGCCCAGCGGAGCGGTGCTTGTCTTGAAGGGCCCAGCGGAGCGGTGCTTGAGATGAAGGGCCCAGCGGAGCGGTGCTTGAGATGAAGGGCCCAGCGGAGCGGTGCTTGTCTTGAAGGGCCCAGCGGAGCGGTGCTTGTCTTGAAGGGCCCAGCGGAGCGGTGCTTGTCTTGAAGGGCCCAGCGGAGCGATGCTTGAGATGAAGGGCCCAGCGGAGCGGTGCTTGAGATGAAGGGCCCAGCGGAGCGGTGCTTGAGATGAAGGGCCCAGCGGAGCGGTGCTTGAGATGAAGGGCCCAGCGGAGCGGTGCTTGTCTTGAAGGGCCCTGTTCAGCGGTTCTTGAGACGGCGGTGCCCTGTTCAGCGGTGCTTGTCTTGAAGGGCCCTGTTCAGCGGTGCTTGTCTTGAAGGGCCCTGTTCAGCGGTTCTTGAGACGGCGGTGGCCTGTTCAGCGGTGCTTGTCCTGAAGGGCCCTGTTCAGCGGTTCTTGAGACGGCGGTGGCCTGTTCAGCGGTGCTTGTCTTGAAGGGCCCTGTTCAGCGGTTCTTGACATGTGTCTCCAGGGCACCATATCCGGCCAATATATGGAGTTCACTCGCCATCCGACTTCTCGCTTCCGGGGCCCTCCTGTGCTGGAGTCCCGGGCCCGTGGGTGTCCTCCTTCACACCCGGAATGGGGCTGGTGGGGCCCTCCTGGGCAGCTCGCCTGCTGCCGGACTTGTCAGCCGTGCTGCCCTTGCCATCCTTCCGTGATTCTCTGTGGCCCTTGCCTCCCTTTGTAGATGTGCCAGGTGGCACCCCACTTCCTGACGGTGCCAGGGTAGTGCCTTTGGAGGCTGCCGTCTCTGGCCTCTCGCGCCGGGCCTTGCCTTTCTTGGTTTTCTTCCCAGGGGGTGGGCTGGCTGTCCCTTTACTGCTGGCCGATGTTGCTGCCCTTGAAGTTGGTGGACTCCAATATCCCTGTACTATGGACCTTGTAGGTCCAGGGGTTGTGGTGGCTGAGGTGCTGATTGGACTCTTACGAGATGGAGGGGGTGGGTCAGGTGATGGAAAGAGGTTCATTTTGGACAGGAAAAACTTTTTAGGAGCAGTGGGAAGGGTAGGTGCAGTGGGTATGGGAGTGGAGGAAGAGGATGTGGTTGTAGGAGAGTCAAGTGTGCTGTCTTTGGGTGCAGGTGCTTGTGACGGAGGCTGTCGTGAGGTGGATGGCTGTTGGGTGAGTGGCTGCCTGCGTTTGTGTGGTTTGGAAGAGGGGGTGACAGACACACTGGGAGAGGACACAGGGGACGTGTAAATGGCAGTGGGGGTGGTGACTGCACGTGTGCGGAGTGTTCTGGTGGGTGTGCTGGTGATGGACGTAGTGGCTGATGATGTTGTGCATGCAAGTGTGAGTGGAGACGTCACAGGGAGGGAGGAGGGAGACGAGTGTAGGAGGCAGGACTGGCTTGTAGTGAGTACCAAGGGGTACTTGCACCTTGCACCAGGCCCAGTTATCCCTTATTAGTGTATAGGGTGTCTAGCAGCTTAGGCTGATAGATAATGGTAGCTTAGCAGAGCAGCTTAGGCTGAACTAGGAGACGAGTGAAGCTCCTACAGTACCACTTAGTGTCATATGCACAATATCATAAGAAAACACAATACACAGTTATACTAAAAATAAAGGTACTTTATTTTTATGACAATATGCCAAAGTATCTTAGAGTGTACCCTCAGTGAGAGGATAGGAAATATACACAAGATATATATACACAATAGCAAAAATATGCAGTATAGTCTTAGAAAACAGTGCAAACAATGTATAGTTACAATAGGATGCAATGGGGAAACATAGGGATAGGGGCAACACAAACCATATACTCCAAAAGTGGAATGCGAACCACGAATGGACCCCAAACCTATGTGACCTTGTAGAGGGTCGCTGGGACTATTAGAAAATAGTGAGAGTTAGAAAAATAACCCTCCCCAAGACCCTGAAAAGTGAGTGCAAAGTGCACTAAAGTTCCACTAAGGACAAAGAAGTCGTGTTAGAGGAATAATGCAGGAAAGACACAAACCAACAATGCAACAATGCTGGATTTCCAATCTGGGGTACCTGTGGAACAAGGGGACCAAGTCCAAAAGTCACAAGCAAGTCGGAGATGGGCAGATGCCCAGGAAATGCCAGCTGCGGGTGCAAAGAAGCTTCTACTGGACAGAAGAAGCTGTGGTTTCTGCAGGAACACAAAGGGCTAGAGACTTCCCCTTTGGAGGACGGATCCCTCTCGCCTTGTAGAGTTGTGCAGAAGTATTTTCCCGCCGAAAGAACGCCAACAAGCCTTGCTAGCTGCAAATCGTGCGGTTAGTGTTTTTGGACGCTGCTGTAGCCCAGGAGGGACCAGGAGGTCGCAAATTGGACCAGGAGGTAGAGGGGACGTCGAGCAAGACAAGGAGCCCTCTTAGCAGCAGGTAGCACCCGGAGAAGTGCCAGAAACAGGCACTACGAGGATGCGTGAAACGGTGCTCACCCGAAGTTACACAAAGGAGTCCCACGTCGCCGGAGACCAACTTAGAAAGTCGTGCAATGCAGGTTAGAGTGCCGTGGACCCAGGCTTGGCTGTGCACAAAGGATTTCCGCCGGAAGTGCACAGGGGCCGGAGTAGCTGCAAAAGTCGCGGTTCCCAGCAATGCAGTCTAGCGAGGTGAGGCAAGGACTTACCTCCACCAAACTTGGACTGAAGAGTCACTGGACTGTGGGAGTCACTTGGACAGAGTTGCTGGATTCGAGGGACCTCGCTCGTCGTGCTGAGAGGAGACCCAAGGGACCGGTAATGCAGCTTTTTGGTGCCTGCGGTTGCAGGGGGAAGATTCGGTCGACCCACGGGAGATTTCTTCAGAGCTTCTAGTGCAGAGAGGAGGCAGACTACCCCCACAGCATGCACCACCAGGAAAACAGTCGAGAAGGCGGCAGGATCAGCGTTACAGAGTTGCAGTAGTCGTCTTTGCTACTTTGTTGCAGTGTTGCAGGCTTCCAGCGCGGTCAGCAGTCGATTCCTTGGCAGAAGGTGAAGAGAGAGATGCAGAGGAACTCGGATGAGCTCTTGCATTCGTTATCTAAAGTTTCCCCAGAGACAGAGACCCTAAATAGCCAGAAAAGAGGGTTTGGCTACCTAGGAGAGAGGATAGGCTAGCAACACCTGAAGGAGCCTATAGGAAGGAGTCTCTGACGTCACCTGGTGGCACTGGCCACTCAGAGCAGTCCAGTGTGCCAGCAGCACCTCTGTTTCCAAGATGGCAGAGGTCTGGAGCACACTAGAGGAGCTCTGGACACCTCCCAGGGGAGGTGCAGGTCAGGGGAGTGGTCACTCCCCTTTCCTTTGTCCAGTTTCGCGCCAGAGCAAGGCTACGGGGTCCCCTGAACCGGTGTAGACTGGCTTATGCAGAATTGGGCACATCTGTGCCCAAGAAAGCATTTCCAGAGGCTGGGGGAGGCTACTCCTCCCCTGCCTTCACACCATTTTCCAAAGGGAGAGGGTGTCACACCCTCTCTCAGAGGAAGTTCTTTGTTCTGCCATCCTGGGCCAGGCCTGGCTGGACCCCAGGAGGGCAGATGCCTGTCTGAGGGGTTGGCAGCAGCAGCAGCTGCAGTGAAACCCCAGGAAGGGCAGTTTGGCAGTACCAGGGTCTGTGCTACAGACCACTGGGATCATGGGATTGTGCCAACTATGCCAGGATGGCATAGAGGGGGCAATTCCATGATCATAGACATGTTACATGGCCATATTCGGAGTTACCATTGTGAAGCTACATATAGGTAGTGACCTATATGTAGTGCATGCGTGTAATGGTGTCCACGCACTCACAAAGTCAGGGAAATTGGCCCTGAACAATGTGGGGGCACCTTGGCTAGTGCCAGGGTGCCCTCACACTAAGTGACTTTGCACCTAACCTTTACCAGGTAAAGGTTAGACATATAGGTGACTTATAAGTTACTTAAGTGCAGTGTAAAATGGCTGTGAAATAACGTGGACGTTATTTCACTCAGGCTGCAGTGGCAGGCCTGCGTAAGAATTGTCAGAGCTCCCTATGGGTGGCAAAAGAAATGCTGCAGCCCATAGGGATCTCCTGGAACCCCAATACCCTGGGTACCTCAGTACCATATACTAGGGAATTATAAGGGTGTTCCAGTAAGCCAATGTAAATTGGTAAAATTGGTCACTAGCCTGTTAGTGACAATTTGGAAAGAAATGAGAGAGCATAACCACTGAGGTTCTGATTAGCAGAGCCTCAGTGAGACAGTTAGGCATCACACAGGGAACACATACCTATAGGTCACAAACTTATGAGCACTGGGGTCCTGACTAGCAGGGTCCCAGTGACACATAACAAACATACTGAAAACATAGGGTTTTCACTATGAGCACTGGGCCCTGGCTGGCAGGATCTCAGTGAGACAGTGAAAACACCCTGACATACACTCACAAACTGGCCTAAAGTGGGGGGTAACAAGGCTAGAAAGAGGCTACTTTCTCACAACGAGGAGGAGGGGGACACAGAGGAGGCAGTGGCTGTTGGTATGTCTGCATGTGGCTGTTGCTTGTGTGAATGCTTGTGTGATGTGTGGTGCTTATGTCTGGATGGGCTGCCCTTGGGTGTTAAGGTGTGTGCAGGCTGGTCTGTAGGTGTGTCTGGGATAGGCAGAGGAACAGGGGAGTGGGACTGGGTGGAGGAAGTTGGAGGAGGGAGGCAGGAGACAGGGACAATGGCTGCCGTCAGTGCTGAGGCCAGAGCGTTGAACGATCGCTGATGGGCAGCCTGACCCGAATGAATGCCCTCCAGGTATGCATTGCTCCGGTGCACCTCCCTTTCTACCCCCTGGATGGCATTCAAAAGGGTAAACTGCCCAACAATGAGCGTCCTGAGGAGGTCAATGACCTCCCCACTGAGGGCAGCAGGGGTAACTGGGGCAGGGCCTGAGGTGCCTGGGGCGAAGGAGATTGCCACCTTCGTGTGCGAGCGGGCACGGGGCGATCGCAGAGGGGCTGCTGGGAGGGCGGAGCTGGTGCGCTGGGTGGCGGTTGTACCTGTTGTTGCGGGGGGCACGGATGTTGCCGCCACCACAAGGGAGCTCCCTTCCGAGGACGTGTCTGTGTCGCTGATGTCTCCATGTGCCCCCGTTGTGGAGCTCCCCTCGCCCTCCGTCTCACTGGTGAACTCTGAGTCGGTTGTATGGCCCTCCAGGGCCATGTGAGATGCAGCTCGTGCTCTCGATGCCACTTCTCCTCCGCCTGATGATGCTAATGCACACATGAACAGGGAGAGCAGCAAAAAAGGGGGGGGGGGAAATGAAGACATGTTGAGTGCATCCATTGGCAACACAGTTGGCGGAGAGGACAGACACAGAAGCCCCCTGCACTACGCCGCGCACTTGGGGTACACTACTCAATCATTGGGACTTGGCCTACAAGCCTATGGACGACAACTGCACACATAGGTGACACAGGGCCATGGATAGCTGTACTTGGCACCCTATAGAGGTGGGGCGGGGGGCACAGGGCCTTGACTTACAGAGGGGCCTAGCCTACAGAAATCGCCCTGGCCTAGGGATACCCACAGCCCTCCTCCCCCACCCAGACACCTCCACTGCGCTGCTAAGATAGCAGAATGTGCTGGTACTCACCCCCTTGTGTCTGCTGTGATGTCCTCACGCGCCCATCCAAATCTGGGTAGGCCACCGCCAGGATCCGAGACATCAGGGGGGTCAATTGACGAGTGGCACCCCTCCTACGTTGGGAGACCATCCCCAGCAGAGCCTCCGCGGTCTTTCTGCTCCCGCGGCGGATGTCCTCCCACCTCTTGCGGCAGTGGGTGCCCCGTCTGTTGTGGACCCCCAGGGTCCGGACGTCCTTGGCGATGGCACGCCAAATCTCGATTTTCTGATGGGTGCTGACCTATGTGACATGTCCAGGGGGAGAAATAACATTATTATGATTTTCTGCATGCTCGATGTGAGTGGCCCCCCATCCCCACCCTTGCCATGTGGCACATGCTCTCATCCGTCGTTTGATGCATGCCTCAATTGCTCCCCTCCCCACCATCTTTCATCCACCCGACTCAACACAGGCATTGCCCCCAAAGCATGCTCCCAGTGTACTTACCTGTTGGTCTGGAGGACCGTAGAGTAGCGCATACTGGGGGAGGACCCCATCCACGAGTTTCTCCAATTCTTCAGAAGTGAAGGCAGGGGCCCTTTCCCCAGTCGCAGCAGCCATTGTATCTTCCAGACCGAGGTCACAGCAGCACTTGCAGTATAGGTCCTCTCCTGTGGATGATCAGGTCTTGAGTGATTAAGCAGATAGAAAATGGCGGTCACGCCCGCGGCGGTGCGTACCGCGGCAGTGCGTCCCGCGACCGCCGGCGCACTTCGTTATTGGCTCCTGAAACGCATAGGGTTCAATGTTAACCAATGCAGCTTTGCGCCGCGGTCTTCGACCGCCTACCGCCACGATGTGCCACGCCAGCGCATTGACCTCACATCCCATTGTCGCACTTCACAGGTCAGGCAGCCGCCATTTCAAGGGCCCACATGGCTTAATTTCTACTGCGTCACACATGCCTACGCCTTGCATCGACACTCATACAAGCCATTCAATGCATAGAGAATCGTGTACTGTGCAAGCTGTGGGAACTTACCTGTGGGTTGATTGACTCTGTGCTCGCTGTTGTCCTTCCTAGGCACCGTCCGCTGGGACTTGCGAGGAGATGGAGGAATGTTCCCGTGTACAGACCGCTGGTGGACCTGTCGACAATGGAGGAACGACACGTCATTCTGACATACAGGTTTGACCGAGCCACTATACATGAACTGTGTGCCCAGCTGGAGGCAGACCTGATGGCACCCATCCGCCAAGCCACAGGGATCCCCCCCTCTAGTGCAGGTGCTGTCAGTACTCCATTTCTTAGCAAGTGGGTCATTTCAAACAACAGTGGCCATTTCATCAGGGATGTTTCAGCCTATGTTTTCCAAGGTGTTGTCCAGAGTGTTGTCTGCCCTGCTCAAACACATGCGGAGATACATCGTTTTCCCTGAGGTGGGGGATTTGCCTACAGTGAAGGGTGATTTCTATGCCCTTGGACATATTCCCAACATCATTGGTGCCATTGATGGGACACATGTGGCTTTGGTACCCCCCAGTGAAAGTGAACAGGTGTACAGGAACAGAAAAAGTTATCATTCCATGAATGTCCAGGTGGTCTGTTTGGCTGACCAGTACATCTCCCATGTAAATGCCAAGTTCCCTGGGTCAGTGCATGACGCGTACATCATGCGAAATAGCAGCATCCCTTATGTGATGGAACAACTACGGAGACACCGTGTGTGGCTAATTGGTGACTCAGGTTACCCCAACCTGTTGTGGTTACTGACCCCAGTGAGGAATCCCAGGACAAGGGCAGAGGAACGCTACAATGAGGCCCATGGGCGAACTAGGAGGATTATAGAAAGAACCTTCGGCCTCTTGAAGGCCAGGTTTAGGTGCCTGCATATGACAGGTGGATCCCTAATGTACTCACCAAAGAAGGTGTGTCAGATCATCGTGGCCTGCTGTATGCTTCACAAGCTGGCATTGCGACGCCAGGTGTCTTTTCTGCAGGAGGATGGTCCAGATGGTGGTGTTGTAGCAGCTAGGGAGCCTGCGGAGAGTGAAGAGAAGGAAGACGAAGAGGACGACACAGACAACAGGGACACAGTGATACAGCAGTATTTTCAATAACACACAGGTAAGAATCAACACCGGCATTTCACATTTACTTACAGTCTCCTGCCTCTCTACTGTCTGTCCTTTTCACCCAGTGGATGCTAACAGAGTTGTGACTTTCCCTTCCAATTTCAGAGATGTGGGCCCCACTGCGTGACCTCTGCTTTGTTTGCCCATGGACTACAGCTGTGTGACAGTGGTATGTTGTCATCACAATGTAACTGGTCATTTTTGCACGTTTATGTCTAATACATATTTTCAAAAAAACAGGCAGACTCCAGATTATTTGTGTGCAATAAGTGTGTTTATTAAAGTGCTCATTTTGGGACATGGTTGAAAATCGGTGATGGGTGATGGTGGAGGAATGTCCATGGCAGAGTCCAGATTCTCAGTCTCACGGGTGCATTGTCCATATGCCTGTGGAAGGTGGAGCAGGGGCAGTTTAAGGTTGGACAGGGTGACAATGTGGGACAGTGGGATGACATCAGGGGGTATCCTTTCCCGGCGGGGGTCTTGGCATCCTACTCTGTCTTCTTCCTAGATCTCAGGTCCCGCTTGCGGGGTGGTTCTTCTTCTGCAGGAGGTAGGGATCTTGTGGCAGGTTGTTGCTGTGTCGGGGCCTCCTGTCCACTAGCGCCGGCGGAGGTGGTAGGCTGTTCCTGGTCCATGCAAGTGACAGGGGCCCTTTGTGGTGCCACATGGTCCCACAATGTGGTGACAATCTGGTTGAGAGCCACAACAATGGTGCCAATTGCGGAACTAATGTTTCTCAGTTCTTCCCTGAACCCCATAAACTGTTCCTCCTGCAGTACCTGCATCTCCTGGAACCTGGCCAGGACCGTCGCCATCGTCTCCTGGGAGTGGTGGTATGCTCCCATGATGGAGGTGAGGGCCTCGTGGAGAGTGGGTTCCATGGGCCTGTCCCCCCCCTGTCGCACAGCAGCCCTCCCAGTTCCCCTGTTTCCCTGGGCCTCTGTCCCCTGGACCGTGTGCCCACTACCACTGCCCCCAGGTCCCTGTTGTTGTTGGGGTGGTGGGTTAACCTGGGTGCCCTGTAGTGGTGGACACACCGCTGATTGACGTGTCCTGGAGACAGAGGCATGGGCCCGCTGGGTGGGTGCTGTGCTGGTGTTCCCAGAGGGGGGTAGGTCTGCTGTAGCCTGTGGCTGTCTGAGGGGAACCGGCTGTCCCGAGGTCCCCGATGGGCCGGGCTGGTCATCTGGGTCCAGAGAGACAGAGCTGCTGTCATCACTGGGGGCCTCTTCTGGGGGTGGGATGGACATTTCCGGACCCTCCTGGGCGGTGTGGTGGCATTCGGGTCCTGCAGGGGTATAAGAGTATGGTTATTGCTTCTGTGTGTGCCATAGCGTGCAATGGGTGGGTGCCCGTGTACCCCAGTGCTGGCATTCCTTTGTGGGGGCTGTTGTGACGGCGGTTTGTGTGGGAGATGGGCATGTGCAGTGGGCATGCTTAGGTGATGGCTGTCGATGGTTTGTGGTGGCATGCAGGGTTTGGTGTTGGGATGGGTGGGTTGTGATGGTGAGACATTAGCAATGAGGATGTGTGATGGTGGTGGGGGGGTGGGGGTATGAGTTGGCATGCTGGTGGGGTGGGGGGGATGAAGTAGTGGAGATTAGACTTACCAGAGTCCATTCCTCCGCCTACTCCTGCGAGGCCCTCAGGATGCAGGATGTTCAAGACCTGTTCCTCCCATGTTGTAAATTCTGGGGGTTGAGGTGGGGGTCCGCCGCCAGTCCGCTGCACCGCGATGTTGTGCCTGGATACCATGGAACGCACCTTCCCCCATAGGTCGTTCCACCGCTTCCTGATATCGTCCCGATTTCGTGGATGCTGTCCCACAGCGTTGACCCTGTCCACTATTCTTTGCCATAGCTCCATCTTCCTGGCAATGGTGGTGTGCTGCACCTGTGTCCCGAAAAGCTGGGGCTCTACCCGAACTATTTCCTCCACCATGACCCTGAGTTCTGCGTCTGAGAACCTGGGGTGTCTTTGGGGTGCCATGGGGTGGTGTGGATGAGGTGTGGGGTGGTGTTTGCGGTGATGAGTGCGGTGAGTGTAGTGGTGTGTCATGTTTTGTGCGTGGTTGTTGTGTGGGTGATGGTGTAGTGTGCCTCTGTGTGATGGTGTTCTCTATTCTGTGCTGTCTCTCTCTGGGCTTCTTCTCTGATTTGTGGTCGTAGGGGTTTGTGGGTGATGTGGGTGTGTGTTTTATAGTTAATTGGGTGTGTGGGAGTGTTGTGTGTTGGTGTCTCAGGTGTGTGTATTTCAAATTGTCCAATGTGGCTGTGTTTTGGAGCTGTATGTGTATTTTGAGCGCAGCGGTGTGTACCGCCAATGGAATACCGCGGTTGAAAGAATGCTGCGTGGATTCGTGGGTCGTAATTGCATGGGCGTTTTTTCTGTTGGCGTGACGGTGGAGGTTTGGTCTTCGCCAGTTTAACACTGGCCGTTGGTGTGGCGGACTTTTGTTGATGTCAGGTTTTTGGCGGTTTGCCTCTTGAGGGTCAGAATGACCGTGGCGGTTTACCGCGGCGGTGTTGTGGCGGCCTTCTGACCGGCAGTAAGCGCCTTTTACCGCCGAGGTCAGAATGACCCCCAAAGACCCTAATTGACCGCCAGGGCTGTTTTGGAGTTTGTACCGCCAACAGGCTGGCGGTACAAACTTGTGCATTAGGACCGCGGCGGAAACGCAGCGGTCGCACCGTCGGGACAGGCGGTTTCCCGCCACTTTTGTCCCGGCAGTTATAATCCCCCAGGGCAGTGCTGCTTGCAGCACTGCCCAGGGGATTACGAGTCCCCCTCCCGCCAGCCTTTTCATGGCGGTATGAACCGCCATGAAAAGGCTTGCGGAAAGGGGAGTTGCGGGGCCCCCTGCCACGGCCCCATGGAGCTTTTCACTGTCTGCAGAGCAGACAGTGAAAAGCGCGACGGGTGCAACTGCACCCGTTGCCCAGCCGCAACACCGCCGGCTCCATTTGGAGCCTACTCCCGTGTTGCGACCAAGATCCCCGCAGGGCTGGCTGGCGGAAAATAGGTTCCGCCGGCCGGCCCAGAGGGGATCTCCAAATAGCCACAGTGGGAATGCGGCCGCATTGGCGGCCGCTCGGGGGTTTCAACTTGGTGGGCGGCAAATGTTGAAATGAGGGCCAAAATCCATAACTGTTGGTTCTTCCATGACTCTGTGGAAAGTTGTGGGAAAAGAACTGGCGTATGCGCGCCGAGACTTCGTCTATATAGACAACCGCGATGTCATAGACAGGTCCAATGATGCTGACGACGCACTCGGAGCTGGTCGACGCACGTGGATCCGAACGACGCCGCCCAACGGTGCACGCAGGGTACTGCTCAGCAGAAAAATTCTGGATTCGAAGCTGACACCAGGGAATTCTAAGGTAAGGAATCTGCAGCTAGATAGAGTCTCTACCAGATACCTTGTTACCAAAGGTAAGTAACTTGTTCTTTTGGTTCAATTCCTCCTCATACTCCATAGACAATGAGAACTCCAACGCCGACTTGCTGTGTACGTCTTCACAGAGGTGAACCATTTGTCCGCCATTAACTTAATGCACCCCCTGTGATTCCGCGCCTCCTCCTTTATTCATATCCTGTTCCCATTTTTGTCTCTCCAGTTCTATCTAAGATCTTTGTTATACTGTAAGGAAAAGCCTCCTTGGCATGGTTACCCCCTGACTTTTTGCCTTTGCTGATGCCAAGTTATGATTTGAAAGTGTGCTGAGGCCTGCTAATCAGGCCCCAGCACCAGTGTTCTTTCCCTAACCTGTACCTTTGTTTCCACAATTGGCACACCCTGGCATCCAGGTAAGTCCCTTGTAACTGGTACCCCTGGTACCAAGGGCCCTGATGCCAGGGAAGGTCTCTAAGGGCTGCAGCATGTCTTATGCCACCCTGGGGACCCCTCACTCAGCACAGACACACTGCTTGCCAGCTTGTGTGTGCTGGTGAGGAGAAAATGACTAAGTCGACATGGCACCCCCCTCAGGGTGCCATGCCAACCTCACACTGCCTATGGCATAGATAAGTCACCCCTCTAGCAGGCCTTACAGCCCTAAGGCAGGGTGCACTATACCAGAGGTAAGGGCATAGGTGCATGAGCACTAGGCCCCTACAGTGTCTAAGCAAAACCTTAGACATTGTAAGTGCAGGTTAGCCATAAGAGTATAAGGTCTCGGAGTCTGTCATACACGAACTCCACAGCACCATAATGGCTACACTGAAAACTGGGAAGTTTGGTATCAAAATTCTCAACACAATAAATGCACACTGATGCCAGTGTACATTTTATTGTAAAATACACCCCAGAGGGCATCTTAGAGATGCCCCCCTGAAAACATACCCGACTTCCAGTGTGGGCTGACTAGTTTTACCAGCCTGCCACACACCAGACATGTTGCTGGCCACATGGGGAGAGTGCCTTTGTCACTCTGTGGCTAGTAACAAAGCCTGTACTGGGTGGAGGTGCTTCTCACCTCCCCTGGCAGGAACTGTAACACCTCAAAGGCTCACCCCCTTTGTTACAGCGCCCCAGGGCAATCCAACTAGTGGAGATGCCCGCCCCCTCCGGCCACGGCCCCACTTTTGGCGGCAAGGCCGGAGGAGATAATGAGAAAAACAAGGAGGAGTCACTGGCCAGTCAGGACAGCCCGTAAGGTGTCCTGAGCTGAGGTGACTCTGACTTTTAGAAATCCTCCATCTTGCAGATGGAGGATTCCCCAATAGGATTAGGGATGTGCCCCCCTCCCCTCATGGAGGAGGCACACAGAGGATGTAGACACCCTCAGGGCTAGTAGCCATTGGCTACTAACCCCCCAGACCTAAACACACCCCTAAATCGAGTATTTAGGGGCTCCCAGAACCTAGCAAGATAGATTCCTGCAACCTGAAGACGAAGGACTGCTGACCTGAAAGCCCTGCAGAGAACACGGAGACACCAACTGCTTTGGGCCCAGCCCTACTGGCCTGTCTCCCCACTTGAAGAAAAACTGCAACAGCAACGCGTTCCCCAGGGTCCAGCGACCTCTGAAGCCTCAGAGGACTACCCTGCATCTAAAAGGACCAAGAACTCCCGAGGACAGCGGCTCTGTTCCAAAGAAGATACAACTTACGACGCCTGTTTGCACTCTGCACCCGGCCGCCCCGTGCCGCTGAGGGTGTACTTTCTACGCTGACTTGTGTCCCCCCCGGTGCCCTACAAAACCCCCCTGGTCTGCTCTCTGAAGATGCGGGTACCTACCTGCTGGCAGACTGGAACCGGGGCACCCCCTTCTCCATTGAAGCCTATGCATTTTGTGCACCACTTTGACCTCTGCACCTGACCGGCCCTGAGCTGCTGGTGTGGTAACTTTGGGGTTGCCCTGAACCCCCAACGGTGGGCTACCTTGGACCCAACTGTGAACCCTGTAGGCGATTTACTTACCTGCAAAACTAACAAACACTTACCTCCCCCAGGAACTGTTGAAAATTGCACTGTCTAGTTTTAAAATAGCTTATTGCCATTTTTGTGAAAACTGTACATGCTATTTTGCTGATTCAAAGTTCCTAAGTTACCTAAGTGAAATACCTTTCATTTGAAGTATTACTTGTAAATCTTGAACCTGTGGTTCTTAAAATAAACTAAGAAAATATATTTTTCTATACAAAAACCTATTGGCCTGGAATTGTCTTTGAGTGTGTGTTCCTTATTTACTGCCTGTGTGTGTACAACAAATGCTTAACACTACCCTCTGATAAGCCTACTGCTCGACCACACTACCATAAAATAGAGCATTAAAATTATCTCTTTTTGCCAATATCTTACCTCTAAGGGGAACCCTTGGACTCTGTGCATGCTATTCCTTACTTTGAAATAGTGCATACAGAGCCAGCTTCCTTCATTGGTGGATCAGCGGTGGGGTACAAGACTTTGCATTTGCTGGACTACTCAGCCAATACCTGATCACACGACTAAATTAAAAAAATTGTCATTAGAAACTGATTTTTGAAATTTGAGCTATTTTTCTACATTTTTAAAAGTCCTGCTAGGGCCTTGTGTTAGTCCCTGTTAGCATTTCTTTTAGAGTTTAAACGTTTTGTAAAAGTTTGAATTAAGTTCTAGAGATAGTTTTAGATTCTTAAAAAGTATTCCAACTTTTAGGAACATAGGCGGTCATTCCAACCGCGGCGGGCGGCGGTAGCCGCCCGCATGGCGGGAACCGCCGAATGACCGCACCGCGGTCAAAAGACCGCGGCGGCCATTCTGGCTTTCCCGCTGGGCCGGCGGGCGACCGCCAAAAGGCCGCCTGCCGACCCAGCAGGAAAGACCCAGCAACGATGAAGCCGGCTCCGAATGGAGCCGGCGGAGTTGCTGGGGTGCGACGGGTGCAGTGGCAAAGCAGACACTGAAAATCATTATGGGGCCCTGTTAGGGGGCCCCACGACACCCGTTCCCGCCATCCTGTTCCTGGCGGTAAAAACCGCCAGGAACGGGATGGCGGGAAGGGGGTCGGAATCCCCATAGCGGCGCTGCAAGCAGTGCCGCCATGGAGGATTCCCTGGGCCAGGGGAAAACCGGCGGGAAACCGCCGGTTCCCCTTTTCTGATCGCGGCTTTACCGCCGCGTTCAGAATGGCCCAGGAAGCACCACCAGCCTGTTGGCGGTGCTTCCGTGGTCGTCGACCGCCAGGGTCAGAATGACCCCCATAATGTCTACTACAGAAGAGTTAGTGATGGAACTCAACCTCACCCCTTACCTGCATCTTAGGATGTCAGAGTTAAGGTCTCTCTGTAAAATCAAAAAGGTAAAAACTGGTTCAAACCCTTCCAAAGTACAGCTCCAGGAGCTTTAGGCAGAGTTTGCTAAAAACAACTCCTCTGATGATGGCCTCACAGAGGGGGACACTAGTGAGTTGGAGGAACTCCCACCTCCAACCCTAGATAGGGAGACCAGGGTTCCTCCAACCCTGACTCCAAATGTTATAGTCAGAGATGCTACTTCTCTCACAGGAGAGTCCAGCAACTCTGGAAGCATTGAGGAAAGCCTCCTGCTAGCCAGGTTGGCCAAAAGATTGGCTTTGGAAAGACAGATCCTAGCCATAGAAAGGGAAAGACAAGAGATGGACCTAGGTCCCATCAATGGTGGCAGCAACATAAATAGGGTCAGAGATTCTCCTGACATGTTGAAAATCCCTAAAGGGAATGTAACTAAATATGAAGATGGTGATGACATCACCAAATGGTTCACAGCTTTTGAGAGGGCTTGTGCAACCAGAAAAGTAAACAAATCTCACTGGGGTGCTCTCCTTTGGGAAATGTTCACTGGAAAGTGTAGAGATAGACTTCTCACACTCTCTGGAAAAGATGCAGAATTCTATGACCTCATGACGGCTACCCTGATTGAGGGCTTTGGATTCTTAACTGAGGAGTACAGGATTAGGTTCGGGGGGCTCAAAAATCCTCGAGCCAGACCTGGGTTGATTTTGTTGACTACTCAGTTAAAACACTGGATGGTTGGATTCATGGCAGTGGTGCAAATGATTATGATGGGCTGTACAATTTATTTGTGAAAGAACACCTGTTAAGTAATTGTTTCAATGATAAACTGCATCAGCATCTGGTAGATCTAGGACCAATTTCTCTCCAAGAATTGGGAAAGAAGGCGGACCATTGGGTCAAGACTAGGGTGACCAAGACTTCCACAGGGGGTGACCAAAAGAAAGGGGTCACAAAGACTCCCCAGGGGAAGAGTGTTGAGACATCCAAGGGAAAAAGTAAAGAGTCTTCTACAGGGCCCCAAAAACGTGCTCAGGAGGTAGGGTCCAAAGCCTCTTCACAATCCTATTTTGGGTTCAAGGGTAAAAACTTTGATCCCAAGAAGGCCTTGTGTCGTAGCTGTAATCAGCAGGGACACCAAGCTGGAGACCAGGCCTGTCCCAAGAAAGGTTCCACTTCAAACTCTACTCCAGTTAGCACTGGAATAGCCAGTCTCCAGGTTGGATCTACAGTGTGCCCAGAGCAAATCAGGGTCCACACTGAAGCTACATTAGTCTCTGAGGGTGGGTTGGACTTAGCCACACTGGCTGCCTGGCCCCCTAATATGCAAAAATACAGGCAGCAACTCTTAATTAATGGGACAAGTGTAGAAGGCCTGAGGGATACAGGTGCCAGTGTCACCATGGTGACAGAGAAACTGGTTTCCTCTGGTCAATACCTGGCTGGAAAAACTTATCCAGTCACCAACGCTGACAATCAGACTAAAGTCCATCCCATGGCTATGGTAACTTTAGAGTGGGGAGGGGTCAATGGCCTGAAATAGGTGGTGGTCTCCTCAAATATCCCTGTAGACTGTTAGCTTGGAAATGACCTGGAGTCCTCAGCATGGGCTGAGGTAGAACTCAAAACCCATGCAGCCATGCTGGGTATCCCTGAACTGGTGTGTGTCAAGACAAGGGCACAGTGCAAGGCTCAGGGTGAAAAAGTGGTGTTGGAGCCTGGAAAAAGGGCCCAACCGTCAAAGAGAAAAGGAAAGAAGACTGGGGAACCAGCTTGAACACAACAAGAGAACGAGAACCTCTCTTCCCAGGAAGAAGTTCTGCCCTCTGAGGGAACTGAGCCCATGGAGTTGGAACCTTATCAGGTTGAGCTCTTAGGCCCAGGGGGACCCACAAGGGAACAGTTGTGTAAGGGGCAAGAAACCTGTCCCTCTCTTGAAGGCCTTAGGCAGCAAGCTGCTGAAGAGACCAAAGGAAAGATCATTGGAACACATAGAGTCTATTGGGAAGATGGACTCCTCTACACTGAGGCAAGAGATCCCAAACATGGTGCCACTAGGAGAGTGGTAGTGCCTCGGAGTTTAGGGAGTTCATACTAACCTTAGCTCATGATATTCCACTTGCTGGGCATTTGGGACAAACCAAGACTTGGGAAAGGTTAGTTACCCATTTCTATTGGCCCAACATGTCCCAGAAGGTAAAGGAGTTTTGTGTCTCCTGTGCCACCTGTCAAGCCAGTGGTAAGACAGGTGGACACCCAAAGGCCCCCCTCATTCCACTTCCAGTGGTGGGGGTCCCCTTTGAAAGAGTGGGTGTGGACATAGTGGGTCCACTTGAACCTCCCACAGCCTCAGGGAACCAATACATACTAGTGGTAGTGGATCATGCTACTAGATACCCTGAAGCAATTCCCCTTAGGTCCACTACTGCCCCTGCAGTAGCCAAAGCACTCATTGGTATCTTTACCAGAGTGGGATTTCCTAAGGAGGTGGTATCTGACAGGGGTACCAACTTCATGTCAGCATACCTGAAGCATATGTGGAATGAGTGTGGGGTGACTTACAAATTCACCACACCATACCATCCACAAACCAATGGTCTTGTAGAAAGATTTAACAAGACATTGAAAGGCATGATCATGGGGCTCCCTGAATAGCTCAAAAGGAGATGGGATGTCCTCTTGCCATGTCTGCTTTTCGCCTACAGAGAGGTGCCTCAGAAGGGAGTAGGGTTTTCCCCCTTTGAACTTCTGTTTGGCCATCCTGTAAGGGGACCACTATCTCTTGTAAAAGAAGGCTGGGAGAGACCTCTTCATGAGCCTAAACAAGATATAGTGGACTATGTACTAGGCCTACGTTCCAGGATGGCAGAGTACATGGAAAAGGCAAGCAAAAACCTTAAGGCCAGCCAACAACTCCAGAAGATGTGGTATGACCAAAAGGCTGCTATGGTTGAGTTTCAGCCAGGGCAGAAAGTCTGGGCTCTGGAGCCTGTGGGTCCCAGGGCACTTCAGGACAGATGGAGTGGCCCTTACCCAGTGCTAGAAAGAGAGAGTCAGGTCACCTACTTGGTAGACCTAGGCACTACCAGGACCCCCAAAAGGGTGATCCATGTGAACTGCCTCAAACTCTTTCATGACAGGGCAGATGTGAATCTGTTGATGGTAACAGATGAGGACCAGGAAGCTGAGAGTGAACCTCTCCCTGATCTCCTCTCCACAGACCCAAAAGATGGCTCAGTTGATGGAGTGATCTATTCAGACACCCTCTCTGGCCAACATCAATCTGACTGTAGGAAGGTCTTACAACAGTTTGCTGAGCTCTTTTCCCTAACCCCTGGTCAGACACACCTGTGTACCCATGATGTGGACACAGGAGACAGCATGCCTGTCAAAAACAAAATTTTCAGACAGTCTGACCAAGTTAAGGAAAGCATCAAGGTGGAAGTCCACAAGATGCTGGAATTGGGAGTCACTGAGCACTCTGACAGCCCCTGGGCTAGCCCAGTGGTCTTAGTCCGCAAACCTCACACCAAAGATGGAAAGAGAGAGATGAGGTTTTGTGTGGACTACAGAGGACTTTATTCTGTCACCAAGACAGATGCCCATCCCATTCCAAGGGCAGATGAATTGATTGATAAGCTAGGTGCTGCCAGATACTTAAGTACCTTTGACTTGACAGCAGGGTACTGGCAAATCAAAATGGCACCAGGAGCAAAAGAAAAGACAGCATTCTGCACACCTGATGGACATTATCAGTTTACTGTTATGCCCTTTGGTTTAAAGAATGCCCCTGCCACCTTCCAAAGGTTGGTGAATCAAGTCCTTGCTGGCTTGGAGTCCTTTAGTGCAGCTTATCTTGACGATATTGCTGTCTTTAGCTCCAGCCGGCAGGATCACCTGGTCCACCTGAAGAAGGTTTTGAAGGCCCTGCAAGCAGCAGGCCTCTCTATCAAGGCATCCAAATGTCAGATAGGGCAGGGAACTGTGGTTTACTTGGGACACCTTGTAGGTGGAGGCCACGTTCAGCCACTCCAGCCCAAGATCCAGACTTTTCTGGACTGGGCAGCTCCAAAAACCCAGACTCAAGTCAGGGTATTCCTTGGCTTGACTGGGTACTACAAGAGGTTTGTGAAGGGATATGGATCAATAGTGACACCCCTCACAGAACTTACCTCCAAGAAAATGCCCAAGAAGGTAAACTGGACTGTAGAATGCCAACAGACCTTTGACACCCTGAAACAAGCTATGTGCACAGCACCAGTTCTAAAAGCTCCAGATTACTCCAAGCAGTTCATTGTGCAGACTGATGCCTCTGAACATGGGATAGGGGCAGTTTTGTCCCAAACAAATGATGATGGCCTTGACCAGCCTGTTGCTTTCATTAGCACAAGGTTACTCCCCAGGGAGCAGCGTTGGAGTGCTATTGATATGGAGGCCTTTGCTGTGGTTTGGTCCCTGAAGAAGCTGAGACCATACCTCTTTGGTACTCACTTTGTAGTTCAAACTGACCACAGACCTCTCAGATGGCTAATGCCAATGAAAGGTGAAAATCCAAAACTGTTGAGGTGGTCCATCTCCCTACAGGGAATAGACTTTATAGTGGAACACAGAGCTGGGACTGCCCATGCCAATGCAGATGGCCTTTCCAGGTTCTTCCACTTGGACAATGAAGACTCTCTTGGGAAAGTTTAGTCTCATCCTCTTTCGTTTGGGGCGGGGGGGTTGTGTAAGGAAATGCCTCCTTGTCATGGTTACCCCCTGACTTTTTGCCTTTGCTGATGCCAAGTTATGATTTGAAAGTGTGCTGAGGCCTGCTAACCAGGCTCCAACACCAGTGTTCTTTCCCTAACCTGTACCTTTATCTCCACAATTGGCACACCCTGGCATCCAGGTAAGTCCCTTGTAACTGGTACCCCTGGTACTAAGGTCCCTGATGCCAGGGAAGGTCTCTAAGGGCTGCAGCATGTCTTATGCCACCCTGGGGACCCCTCACTCAGCACAGACACACTGCTTGCCAGCTTGTGTGTGCTGGTGGGGAGACAATGACTAAGTCGACATGGCACTCCCCTCAGAGTGCCATGCCAACCTCACACTGCCTATGGCATAGATAAGTCACCCCTCTAGCAGGCCTTACAGCCCTAAGGCAGGGTGCACTATACCATAGGTGAGGGCATAGGTGCATGAGCACTATGCCCCTACAGTGTCTAAGCAAAACCTTAGACATTGTAAGTACAGGGTAGCCATAAGAGTATATGGTCTGGGAGTCTGTCATATACGAACTACACAGCACCATAATGGCTACAGTGAAAACTGGGAAGTTTGGTATCAAACTTCTCAACACAATAAATGCACACTGATGCCAGTGTACATTTTATTGTGCAATACACCCCAGAGGGCATCTTAGAGATGCCCCCTGAAAACATACCCGACTTCCAGTGTGGGCTGACTAGTTTTGCCAGCCTGCCACACACCAGACATGTTGCTGGCCACATGGGGAGAGTGCCTTTGTCACTCTGTTGCTAGTAACAAAGCCTGTACTGGGTGGAGGTGCTTCTCACCTCCCCCTGCAGGAGCTGTAACACCTGGCGGTGAGCCTCAAAGGCTCACCCCCTTTGTTACAGCGCCACAGGGCATTCCAGCTAGTGGAGATGCCCACCCCCTCCGGCCACGGCCCCACTTTTGGCGGCAAGGCCGGAGGAGATAATGAGAAAAACAAGGAGGAGTCACTGGCCAGTCAGGACAACCCCTAAGGTGTCCTGAGCTGAGGTGACTCTGACTTTTAGAAATCCTCCATCTTGCAAATGGAGGATTCCCCCAATAGGATTAGGGATGTGCCCCCCTCCCCTCAGGGAGGAGGCACAAAGAGGGTGTAGCCACCCTCAGGTCTAGTAGCCATTGGCTACTAACCCCCCAGACCTAAACACACCCTTAAATTGAGTATTTAGGGGCCCCCAGAACCAAGCAAGATAGATTCCTACAACCTAAGACGAAGAAGGACTGCTGACCTGAAAGCCCTGCAGGGAAGATGGAGACACCAACTGCTTTGGCCCCAGCCCTACCGGCCTGTCTCCCCACTTCGAGAAAAACTGCAACAGTGACGCGTCCCCCAGGGTCCAGCGACCTCTGAAGCCTCAGAGGACTACCCTGCATCTAAAAGGACCAAGAACCTCTGAGGACAGCGGCTCTGCTCCAAAGAAGATACAACTTTGCAACAAAGAAACAACTTTTAAAGAACTGCACGTTTCCCGCCGGAAGCATGAGACTTTCCACTCTGCACCCAACGCCCCCGGCTCGACCTGCGGAGAAACAACACTACAGGGAGGACTCCCCGGCGACTGCGACCCTGTGAGTTGCCAGAGTTGACCCCCCTGGGCCCCCCCAGCGATGCCTGCAGAAGGAATCCAGAGGCTCCCCCTGACCGCGACTGCCTGCTTCCAAGAACCCGACGCCTGGTAAAGACACTGCACCCGCAGCCCCCAGGACCTGAAGGATCCAACCTCCAGTGCAGGAGCGACCCCCAGGTGGCCCTCTCCCTTGCCCAGGTGGTGGCTACCCCGAGGAGCCCCCCCCCCTTGCCTGCCTGCTTCGCTGAAGAGACCTTACTATTTACTATAGGTCCTCCCCAGGTATTCCCTTGGTTAAGGTAGGCCCTTCCTTCCCTTCCCCTTGTTCCTACTGCGATTAATTCTGCAGCGCGCAATAAGCATTTACAACAGGGATCCAACGCCCTGATGAATGCCCAGAGACCCTCCATAGCTCAATCACAAGGGCAGAAACATGTCGGCTACTTTTTTTTAGATATGTTACCTTGTGAGTCATTGCTCTCACACTGGTTCCCCACTTCTTTTAATCACACCACACAGAACCTTCTATTAAACTCACCCTGGTATCTGAGTAGGTGTTTTTATTCCCATAGCACAGCTGGATCCCTTCTTTCCAGAAATCAAACTAATTTACGCACTCCCTCCTGTTCTTTTAACAGTGAGGTTGAGTCCGCCCAGGTGGTATTATCCTACCTGGGTGGGGCTAGGTGGTCATATGATGAAGCATGACACTCTATAGTGTGTGAGACCACCTAGTCCGTAAAGGAAATCCCCCTCTACAGACCTCATACCACCCCACGTTGCATCCACATTTTACCTTTAGTCGAGGTACAAGATTGGTCTAGTGTCGCAACTGGCACACTATCAATCCATTTATAGTTAAAAAAACCCGTACTCTCTTTTGTGATTTAGTATTATGTTTGGGGAGTCGAGTACGGTGTGTGTCCTTTCCCGCTCCCTCATACTCTCCCGTTGTGTATTATCATAGTAGAGCAGCCTTCTGGTTGCGAGAGTTGTTTGCTCTTTACCCCTTTTTCCCTTAGCAAGCGCATTGCTTTGCTTGCGCCCCTCAGTACTTTGGGCCTTTTCCTTTTTCTGACGTTCCCTCCACCTGTGGACCGAACCCCTTAACTACCCATCTTCCTTTTCTTTATCCCCATCCCCCTCCACTACGTCTGCCACACTATGGCAGAAGGTCTCTCCTTCAACGACGAGGAAGTATCAGCTATCCTCTCAGCCCCCTCACTCCTTGGGGACACGGCTTTGTCAAAAAGCCTATCCCAGCTTGGGGACTGGGACTCCCTAGTGGAATTGAAACGCTCCCAGGTTAAGACCATATTACACGGAGCTGTCCTCACTGAATACCTACGCAGTAACTCTGCACCAAACGGATTACTTGTCACCAATGAACCTCGCATATTCCTAGACGACCTGGAGTTTCGTAAAGATTGGTCGCTCATAGCATGGAAATGCACACGAGATTGGCTGATATTAATTATAAAAACCGCTACTAGGCTATCTGAAACCCTACTGATTCAGATAAAAACCAGTGAAAATAACCTGAAGTCAGGTGTGAGTATTCTCTCCTTCAAAAAGAAACTGGAGGAGGTAAACAAAAATATAAATGAATACAAAGAATATTTAACTCAGCAAAAAATAGGAAAGTTTCAAAAAGACCTAAATCGGTTCTCCCTAGAAAAGATATACCCCTATACAAAACCTGACTACGTAGCAAAAAATTCCTCTAACACATCTGATACTTCCTCAGGGAGCAACACCAACTCAGATAGTGATAGCAACTCGTCAGGGTACACACGACAACGCCGCGGACGACGTGGCCAACGTCGAGGAGGATGGAATTATCCACCCTTACCTCCCCAATACCCCCCATACTTTAACCAACAATGGGGTTGGCCTAACCAGTATGGCCCCCCTCCACAATACCAAGCACCTTACCTGCAACACCCTGCCCAATGGTCCTTCTCTGAACCCCCACCCCCTTTTTTAGACAGAGGTCATGGGAGGGACAGAGGGAGGAGAAAAGAAGTACAGTGGCATCCAAAAGAGGATGTTTTGGAAAACCCAATGCACAGGGACGCCATACCATGGACAAGCAAGGCAAAGTGAACCCCGATTCAGAGAATACAGTTAACATCATTAACCTAACCAATCGGACCCTGAGTCAAATCGAAACCCAAGCATTAAATAAAGGCCTGAATTTCGTGCCTACCCCTAAAGTAGACCTATTCAGAACCAGAACAGAACTGGCAGGTCTGTTTCGTAAGATCCGCCTAAAGACCTTTTTCCTCGGGAAAGAATATGATACTCCCGCACAGAATACAGGACTACGCCCGAAATCTACCTTTTGCCCCCCAGCAGGGCCAATGCCCCCGGAGGTACTGGCTTTCGAGAAATCAGTATCCCTTAAGATCAATGGGCTGACTGAGTCATCCAACAAAGTATTCCACAATATGAGGGAAACCTTCGGGTAGCTGTGCGCTATATAAAATCAATAAATAAATAAAATAAATGAGTAGAATCGAAATAGAGTCACTGAAGAGCCTTACAGCCGATCCTAATATTATCATCAAACCAGCAGATAAAGGCGGGGCCACTGTGATTCTTCCACACAAAATGTATAGAGACGAGTGTGAGCGACTACTGGGGAATACCAGACACTACAAGCGTCTGTCACGTGACCCTACAATTGATGTCCAAGAAGAGATCACCTTCCTAGTATCAAAAGGGAAGGAAAACAACTGTATCACAGATCATGAGGCATCATATTTGATACAAACCAACCCAAAAATCCCGTACTTTTATATTCTACCAAAAGTACATAAAGAAAAGATTCCTCCACCCGGTAGGCCCATAGTTTCCGGGATAGGCTCGGCACTTGAGCCCTTGTCAAAATTTGTGGATTTCTTCCTTCAACCGTTAGTCAAAAGGATCCCGACCTATCTTAAGACACCACCCATGTCCTCCTTTTACTTGAGTCTATAGCCTTTGACAAATCTAAGGAACTCCTAATTACTCTTGATGTGGAATCACTCTACACAAACATCCCGCAAGAGGCTACTCTGGAAGTAATAAGCAACCTGCTGGACATACATATGGGTGAATCCCAAACCCCCCCTGGGTTCATACTGGACTTAGCACATCTCGCTCTCACCAGAAACTACTTCAAGTTTGAAGATAGTTTCTTCTTGCAGACACAAGGCACATCGATGGGTAGTACATTTGCCCCTAGTCTAGCATGTCTATACGTTGACCATTTTGAAAGACATACGGTCCTACATGAGGACAACCCCTACCGAGATCAGATCAAACTCTGGAAGTGATACATCGATGATGTACTGCTAATATGGACCGGTAGTAAAGAAGAGGCCCAGGCATTCACTGTTTGGCTCAACAGGGCTAACCCATTTTTAACCTTCACAATAAACATAGGTGAGAAAAAACTACCTTTCCTCGATCTACTAATCTATGAACAAGACGGCGGGTTAGCTATTGAAGTTTACTATAAACCAACGGACTGCAACAATTTATTACAATACCAGAGCTTCCACCCACGAGCCCTACGAGATAACCTCCCGGTTGGGCAGTTCCTACGGTTAAGACGAAACTGCTCATCCGTCACTGATTACCGCAAACATGCAGACAAACTGTCTACCAAACTACACACCAAGGATTATCCCCCACATCTGGTTAATAGGGCACGAAAACGGGCACGCAACAATAACAGAGACCAGTTGCTACAGCCTCGAGCACAGAAACCAAGTCTGGATAAGATCGTATGTGTCACCACCTTTAATCCCCTATCCAATGAAATCTAGAAGATTATTAGAGAGAATTGGAAAATTTTGACATCAGGTGGTTTACCCTTTGAACCACCATTACACGCGTATAAGAGAGCATCCAATATACGGGACATGGTGGTCCACACTAGTCCAAAGGAGAAGCGAGGTTCCACACAGACTACACTTTGGCAAATGGCCCCCCCCGCAGGTCATCACCCATGCAGCAACTGCAGCGTTTGCCCTTTTGCCCATAGATCTACTACCATCGATCTTGACCTCAAAACCCCATGGGTGCAAAAATCACTTACAAATTGTAACAGCAAAAACGTAGTTTACTTAATCAAATGCCCTTGCCTACTTAAATATGTGGGTATGACTACGAGGAAGGTGAGCACCAGAATTTGTGAACATAGAAGCACGATTAGGTGCAAACGAGACGCAACGAAGCTCACTAGCCATTTCCTACAAAGAAACCACTCTCCAGATGACATGTCTTGGACGGTCCTGGAACATTTCTCTCCTTCGACCCCCAGCATGTCAGAAAAACTATTTAGGGCAGAACAACGCTGGATTTGGAGATTGCACACCGACACGGTTGGATTAAATGACGAGATACCTTGGTTCTCTCTTTAAAATTAGAACCCTCTTTGTTCCCCCTTTTTCGCCTTCTCTGGCCTTGCTCCCCCTTTTTTCCTTCCCTCGCTTCTTAACTCTTTTCTTCTTTCCCTCTTCTCTCCTTCTCTCACTTTTTTCTTTACTTTCTTCTTTTCAATTTCATCCTCCTGTCCCTCACACCTTCTTTTTCCTTCACCTTTTTCCTTCCCTCCGCTTCCTCGACCCTCGGTCTCTCCTTGGTCCTCTCTTTTTCTTTCTCTTCACATCTCTTTCTTTCTCTGCCTCCCCTCTTTTTCTTCTGCTCCCCCCTTTTCTGCCAGTTCCTTTTCCCCCCTAACCCCCAACCCACCCTACAAACCCCCCCCCACCCTTCCCTTTTCATTTCCTTTTTCCCAAACCCTCCCCGCCCCCTCCCGCGCCCCTCCCCCCCTCCTTCCGCCCCTGTCCCGGCCTCTCCTTTCCTTAGCAGCCTCGCTCGCTACTGGGAGACTACGTTTCCCAGACCCGCGAGTGTAGGCAGCCCGCATGGCTGCCGGGAAACTACGTTTCCCGACAGCACTTGCGGGTTGGCGCCCCCGCCCAAACAGGGCTTTCCCCTAGCCGCGGTCGCTTACCGCGGCGGCTCCGGCACCCAGAGGGGGCACAGCATGTTAGGGTGGCGCTGCCCACGGGCGCCCCCATCACTATTGGCCATTTCCAGCCCCCGGCACCTCAATTCTGGCGCATAGAATCATTAGCAGCTCGCATTACTTCCGGCCCCCGGGCCGCGGCGGTGATTGCCTGCAGCTGCAAGTAATTCTCCCCATTAAGACCACTATATCAGCTACCGACTTTCAGGTCACTTTACCCCTTCTTCCTAATCCCCTTCCGACATGTCAGTGTCCTGAGGTAAAGTCATATCCGGCGTGGTCACATTTGTTAGTGGCAATGAGGTCGGTCTCTGACGTAGAGTGGTAACCCCGGAGACGGGCGACGGCGGAGGTTGCTCACCTTGAGGAGGAAAATGCCTACTGTAATCAGCCAACATCGTCCGGCGGTCAGATAGCAACGAGGTTGGAATGTATGCCCCTTCCTGATTTTGTTGATCTCCTCCATAGTACTGAGGGTCATAAGTTTCCTCAAATTCGTCGTCGTCCTGATATTTGACGTTCAATTGAGAGGGACTATGGGCTGTTCCAAATGGACCCTCGTCATCTGACTCTTCATCCCCCTCTAACAAGTGAACTGGAATGAGAGGGGTCACCTTACTAGGTGAGGTGTGCTTTGGAGTAAGCCTTTCTTGTTTTTTATGTTGTTGTTCCCTCGTCGACGGAGTCGTTGACGCCGCAGATATAGTCTTCGGCGATGGTGGAGTCGTCGACGAGGAACACATGGAGATCTTGAGCGTCAACAGCCTTACCGAAGAGTCTACCGCCGACGAGGCCGTCAACGATGGTGAGGTGTAGATCTTCATCGACGATGACGTCGTCGACGGTGGGGCACTCGTCGACGATTATGGCATAGTCACAACTGTCGTCGACGATGGAACAGTGGAAGTCGCCGTCGACGGTGGGAAAACACTCACCGACTGTCTCGTTGACGATGAGTCCGTCGTCGACGGTACATTCTTAGCTGCAGAAGTAGATGAAGGCCTTTTAAACAGCACAGATGGTGGTACAGAGGATGATTTCTTATGCCTTTCAGAACTGCTGGCATGACCTCTCTCCCCTTTCCTGGAAGATTTATGAGGTGAAGTAGAGGGGCTGCAGCCCTTGTAAGACCCTGAAGCAGTATTTTTGTGGGCTTTTCTTGGTTGTTGGGAAGGAGATCTTGTGTCTGATCTCGCACTTCTTGATGACTTTTTGGTTGTTGAAGAGTCATCACTATCAGAAGCAGAGACTGGATTATCTCTGTACTTAAATTCCTGCAGCCAAATTAGTAACCTGCCTTCTCTATCCTTAAGCGTTTTAGAGGAAAAGGTACGACAAACCTTACAGTCCTTGGCTGAGTGGTCTGGATAAAGGCAGTATCTGAAATCCTGATGAGGGTCTTCAGAATGTAGTCTTTTCTTACCACAAGTTTTGCAATTTCTGAATAAACCCTTCTTCTCCTTGTCAGACATGTTGTAGGTGTTAACCCCAATCAGTCAAAACAAGGTTCAGCAGATGTAGGAAGTTGGCTCTGTATGTACTATTTCAAAGTAAGAAATAGCATGCACAGAGTCTAAGGGTTCCCCTTAGAGGTAAGATAGTGGCAAAAAGAGACAATTCTAATGCTCTATTTTGTGGTAGTGTGGTCGAGCAGTAGGCTTGTCAGAGGGTAGTGTTAAGCATTTGTTGTACACACATAGGCAATAAATGAGGAACACACTCAAAGACAATTCCAGGCCAATAGGTTTTTGTATAGAAAAATATATTTTCTTAGTTTATTTTAAGAACCACAGGTTCAAGATTTACAATCAATACTTCAAATGAAAGGTACTTCAGTTAGGTATCATAGGAACTTTGAATCAGCAAAATAACATGTACAGTTTTGGCAAAAATGGCAATAAGCTATTTTAAAACTAGACAGTGCAAATTCCAACAGTTCCTGGGGGAGGTAAGTATTTGTTAGTTTTGCAGGTAAGTAAACCTAAATCACAAAAGAGAGTACGGGTTTTTTTAACTATAAATGGATTGATAGTGTGCCAGTTGCGACACTAGACCAATCTTGTACCTCGACTAAAGGTAAAATGTGGATGCAACGTGGGGTGGTATGAGGTCTGTAGAGGGGGATTTCCTTTACGGACTAGGTGGTCTCACACACTATATAGTGTCATGCTTCATCATATGACCACCTAGCCCCACCCAGGTAGGATAATACCACCTGGGCGGACTCAACCTCACTGTTAAAAGAACAGGAGGGAGTGCGTAAATTAGTTTGATTTCTGGAAAGAAGGGATCCAGCTGTGCCATGGGAATAAAAACACCTACTCAGATACCAGGGTGAGTTTAATAGAAGGTTCTGTGTGGTGTGATTAAAAGAAGTGGGGAACCAGTGTGAGAGCAATGACTCACAAGGTAACCTATCTAAAAAAAGTAGCCGACATGTTTCTGCCCTTGTGATTGAGCTATGGAGGGTCTCTGGGCATTCATCAGGGCGTTGGATCCCTGTTGTAAATGCTTATTGCGCGCTGCAGAATTAATCGCAGTAGGAAAAAGGGGAAGGGAAGGAAAGGCCTACCTTAACCAAGGGAATACCTGGGGAGGACCTATAGTAAATACAATAACATAAACAGACCAAAATTGGCGGTGAGAAGATAATCCACAGCAAACCACAGCACACATGACAAAATTTCATGCAGAACACAAGAGTACTGTTTGCAGATAAAACGATCGCAGCAATGCTGGCTATGCGCGGCGAGTGGTAGGTCAGGGAAGACAATTCCTTACCCTAACAATAGAGGCTACTAGCCTCTGGTATCCTGGAGAGGGAGCGTCCCCTTATAGTCAGACTCTAGGGTTAGAAGGGAAAGAGCAGAAGGGGAGAGTAAAGATGAAAAAATATATATGAAAGAATAGTACAGAAGTAGTCAAGGAATAGACGGTAGAAGTCAAGATCAGAGTGGAAAAACTGTAGAAATCTGAAAAGGAGGACACTGGAGAAGGGGGAAAAGAAAGGGTGGGGGCGGGGGGGAGAAAAGGGAAGGAAAAAGGGGAGAAAAAGGGAAAAGAAGGGAAAAAAGGGGAAAAAAGGGGGGAGGGGGCAAAAAGGGAGGGGGGAAGAACAAAGAAAGGAATAAGAAAGACAAAGAAAAGGAAAGACAGCTGAGAAAAAGGAACGAAAGCAAGAGAAAAGGGCAGGAAGGAAGGGAGAAGTGAGGCTTCTTATCTGTATTTCCATCGTTGGTCGACTCACTGCATCAAAGGTGGGCGCTCTCTGTGCGCCTATACCGACCTCTCTGTCAGGATCGCTTGGGTAGGAGCGGCTAACTCCCTAGCGGTGTTAGCCAGGTATGATAGACAGCTCTGGACAGACATCGGCCCGCATATTGACCAGTTGCCAGAGGATGGAAGATCAGAGGCAAGAAAGACCTTACAGGAAGGTCAGCGCACTTCAGCTGAGCTCATAGACTGTGCAATGGACATAGCCACAACTGCATTTTGCCAGCTCGCAGGTGCGGCTGTACTTAGGAGACAAGGCTGGCTAAAGGCTACATCATTCCGGCCTGAGGTACAGAATAAGATTTTAGACCTACCTTTTGATGGCCAAGCATTATTTGGTAGACATATTGATGAGGCCTTACAATCTATTAAATCCGACACGGATACAGCAAGATCGCTAGGGACTCTCCAGTTTCGGAAGCCGTCCTTTCGAGCTAGAGGACGAAGACTGCCTTCATTTTTTCTTTTTTTTTTCTTTCATAAATCAGTTTATTAACATTTTAACATTTTTGACTTTTTATCATTACATTACTTCATGCTTTGATAGTTGGTTCATTATAGCATATTGCGACATATATTGTTTGTAACACTTGGTGATGATTAATAAGTTAATTACACAATATTGCAATTTGTTTTACAGTAAATCTTTACTATTGTTTAAGTCTTTATAATTGTTTCATAGTGCTCATTTAGTATTGTGCTATGTGGTTCTTGCTCTGTTTCGCTATTGTGGTTAATGTGTTCATAATTGTGCTCAGCATGTGCTAATCGGCACGTCTTTGGCTGTGTTCAGTGTCATAGGCCCTCATTCCAACCGCGGCGGGCTGCGGTTGCCGCCCGCCTGGCTGGAACCGCCATATGGCCGCTCCGTGGTCGAAAGACCGCTGGGGCCATTCTGACTTTCCAGCTGGGCTGGCGGGCGCTAGCCAAAATAGCACCCGCCGGCCCAGCGGGAAAGAGGCCTGCAACACTGAAGCCGTCTCCGAATGGAGCCGGCGGTGTTGCAGGTGTGCGAAGGGTGCAGTTGCACCCGTCGCGCTTTTCACTGTCTGCTAGGCAGACAGTGAAAAGCATACTGGGGCCCTGTTAGGGGGCCCCTGCACTGCCCATGCCAGTGGCATGGGCAGTGCAGGGGCCCCCAGGGGCCCCAGGACACCCGTTCCCGCCAGCCTGTTCCTGGCGGTAAAAACCGCCAGAAACAGGCTGGCGGGAAGGGGGTCAGAATCCCCATGGCGGCGCTGCTTGCGGGAAACCGCCGGACCCAGTTTTCCGACCGCGGCTTTACAGCCACGGTCGGAATGGGCAATGAAGCACCGCCAGCCTGTTGGCGGTGCTTCAGTCGTCCGTGGCCTCAGAATGACCCCCATAGTGTTGTTCCAGTTCCAGATATTCAACTGAGATGTTATGACATTTATATAGGTTAACATTTGAATATATAGAAGAAAAAGTAGAAGAAAAGAGGAAACAAAAAATAGGAATAAAGAAAAAAAGGGGGAAGGGGAAAAAACAACAGTAATGTTTGCCAGTGTCAAATACTTTTGTGATTATTTCCCTCGTATCTGTTTCTAAGTCGGGGTGTGTATCATGTTACATAAGATCGATTTGCGGGTGGAGGGGCTGGATCAATTGTTGAGTCTAGTATGTGAAGTTTTCCTACCTCTCTGTGTTGTGGTGTGCCTTGCTGATACCCAGCTTCGGCTCTCTTGAACAGCTTGCTTTTCCGCCTACCGGTGCTCTCTCGCTTTAGTCTGATCCCACCTCTGTTGAGTGCATTCCTATATTACGCAGCTGTAGTGTTGCGTAGGCTCTCATTATCCTAATGAGACTACTGGATTTTTGGGTAGCAGGGTCGTTCTCAATGTGGGGGACTAAGTCTAACCCACGGAGAAGGACCCTTGTCACCCTCAATCTGGTTTTGCTCTGGCTAACTAGCAGTGCCTCATCTCTCCCAAAGGAAAGGGATGATTGGGCAGCTGAGCGCATGACATCTTAGAGCTTTTCAGGGAAGTCATGGTCACTCAGATCCCAACCAGTTCTCTCATACCAAGTGTGATCTCATATACAACTGACAGAGGCAGTTTAAGTTTTACAGATTGATTTAATAAAACGACTGCATTTTAGATAACAAGGCGTAAGCCGCAATGCCCAGAACCATACAACACAGTAGGATTGAAACAGTAACGAGGAGAGTGAAACATAGAAATAACGCTATCATAGTTTTACCAGATTACGTTCTCTCTTCTAAGTTCTATTTTGAGCACAGCATGTTAAGCTCTAAGCTTGCCTTTCAGATTCCCAGGGAGGACATCAACCCTCATACCTGAGCAAAGGCCTGTGATCTGGATCAGCATCTGCAACAGGGCAGTCAGCGTCTAGTTGTGGTTCCCTGGTCGGAATCTCCCTCTTACGTGTACTAGGACTACGAAGTGTTTTTATAACTAACACGCCGGTGTTCTAAGAAACGTTCCTACGTAAGAATGTGTAATTTCTACGAACCCTAAAGACGAAGGGGGTGATTCTCACCCTGGCGGGCGGCGGAGGCTGCCCGCCAGAGTCCCCCCCTCCAGAATACCGCACCGCGGTCATTAGACCGCTGCGGGTATTCTGGGTTTTACACTGGGCTGGCGGGCGACCGCCAAAAGGCCGCCTGCCAGCCCAGTGTGAAACAACCTTCCCACGAGGACGCCGGCTCCGAATGGAGCCGGCGGAGTGGGAAGGTGCGACGGGTGCAGTGGCACCCGTCGCGAATTTCACTGTCTGCAATGCAGACAGTGAAATTCATTGTGGGGCCCTCTTACGGGGGCCCCTGCAGTGCCCATGCCATTGGCATGGGCACTGCAGGGGCCCCCAGGGGCCCCACGACACCCCATACCGCCATCCTGTTCCTGGCGGGCGAACCGCCAGGAACAGGATGGCGGTATGGGGTGTCTGAATCCCCATGGCGGCGCAGCGAGCTGCGCCGCCATGGAGGATTCAGAAGGGCAGCGGAAAACCGGCGGGAGACCGCCGGTTTTCCACTTCTGACCGCGGCCGAACCGCCGCGGTCAGAATGCCCTGCGGGGCACCGCCAGCCTGTTTGCGGTGCCCCCGTCATTTTAGCCCTGGCGGTCGACGACCAACAGGGTTAGAATGACCCCCTAAACTCCTACCACGTCTATCGGCAATGTCCCAGACTGTATCCTTGACTCAAGCACGGAGCGAGCAAGAATGTATTGTTTGAGAACTCCGGTGCTGAAGTAAGCTAAACAGTGTGATAGAAGAAAATAAAACAAGACCGTGAAACTGGTTATTGAAAAATAACAGTACGAGGCTGAATAAAATGCATCTAGAACAAAGTGCACAGAGGCCTAATGCTTAAAGCAAATGCGCAAAGGCTATATTAAAAATGTCTACACTACACCCTCCCCTTATCGGTAGAAAGTGGTTCTAATCGAAGTTTTAAAAAAAAGAATATGCCCTATGTTAAGAAACTATTAAAACGTTATATAATTTCAACAAATCAAGAGGACACCAAAGCACAATAATCCTAAATTTAAAAATAAGCATGCGGCTAAGAGCCAAATTCATGTAACAGTGTCAATTTAGATGAAATCCAATTCAAACGGTGGTAATTGAAAGCAGGAGGCTCTCCACTTCAGCAGATGACAAGACCGGAAAATCCACGCCAAAAACTATTAAGGAGCAGGTGTGTTCCAAAGCCTCAGAATCATCCAAGGCGGCATCCCGTGCAGGGCCTGTGAACGAGTTAATATTAACTTTCTCCAGTAATCAGCCTCACGAAGTAAACGCAGCCGCAGCGCGCATGTCTGGGAATGAGCCCTCATCGGGAACATCAACAGATCAGCATCAACCACTGGGGGGCGTTGCTGTGAGAGACAGACGTCTAGTGCATGTTCAAAAGAGCACCAACGGCACCGAAACACGGGCTGCACACAATCCAAAACCGGTCTGAATGACAGAGACCAGTCACACTCCAAATGTCCTAGGGGTGTTGCTCCGAAGTGCTGCATCATGCGTTCACGACACAGCTGCGCTGATGGGAGCGCCCACATTTGTCCTTGTTGCGGCGGGACAGCCATTGCGGAAATACCACAGCAACAGCAAAATGCCAGCTTACAAAGCCAAAGTGATCGGAAATCCCCCAAAAATGCTTCAGAAAATTGAATGAATAGCCGAAGGTATGAAACCGAATATGGAAGAGAAGGTGTGAACAAAACCAACACCCACGGCTTTAAAAAAAATGTGCTAGTCCAGCTGTGTTGGACGCATTAAATATACGTCCCACGAGTTCACCAAAGTGGCTCGGAAAGTTGGTATTTAACAAGGACTGTATTTCTGCTGATGACCTTGCCACCTGAAGTGCGTAGGTCTCGCGCACAGATGTAAGGGCCACATGCTTTTGGAACAATAGAGCCTTTAGTCTACTTAACTTGTCGAAATTCACCTTGGAAGTAGCAATGTGAGGCCAGATATCTGCTACCTCTCTTAATTTAGTGGGGGGAAACAACACATTCCCGCAGCAAATAACGACCTTGGTGACCGAAACAATGTAAACTATTCGGGCCCGCATGCCACAACAGTCTTGACTATTGAGGACGACGTAGCTGCCGTTTGAAAGCACCTGGAATGTGTGTTTAATCAAGGGGACCGGAACTCCCTTCAGATAGCAAGCCAAATTCGCAACCGAGGCATTACATGCCCCATGCAAGGACAGCTGCTTACAAATCATCGAATGGCTGACTGAAGTCTTACATTCACTACCGCTAAGAAAAATCTCTCTCATGCCATTAAGACATTTGTACAAGAAGGGAAGTTCCCACACCTCATGTATATAACTGTCTCCCAGCTTTTCATATCTGCCTACTGGAACATGTTTTAAACAAGAAGTGAATTGTAGTGTAGAAATAGGCAGATTAATAACCCTGTGTATCAACCACTCAGCTGAGGGAATCTCAGCCATGGTAAAAGGCAATCTTTCCAATTTTTCAATGTTTAACATGACATAAGTCGCCTCCTTCTTAGCCATCACTTGTTGTTGACGTGTCAAATTAAAGGAAAAAAATATCTCCCTGGCTCTGATATACTGCCACGGAACCCGACCCGCCTTCAGTGTCTGAAGTGTCCAACCCAACTGCATAATGGACCTTGTTTGACTTTGTCCATGTTATAAGGAAGATATGTCAGATTGTATAAAGTCTATAGCAGAAGAAACAATGTTGTCAATGGTATATATTCGGTCGGACAGGGTGTGAATTCCATTATCTACAACAGCTAATGCCTTTTTCAAATTTTCCTGATCTATCTGCCTTAATCGGGCCGCAGCCTCTTGTTGGGAAAGTTTCCATATTTCATTGTACACTTCTTACAAAAAACGTTTCCTACGTGGTGTCTTCGGGCCTGACAAAAAATCTTGCAAGTCAGTGCTATTAGACAGGAGAGTGAGATGTGTCTTAACTGCATCTAGCGTAGATGATTTTAACCATTGTTGACACAATTTTCCCACGCTATATGTAGTAATAATCTCATGTTCAGGTGATATGTAGCGAGGGTCTGCCCTAATCGTCCTGAAACCCCCCGAGGAGGTGACAAAACGTTGATGACACCCATTGGTGTCTATGGGCCACAATAACCACCCGCCCGGACGTGTCAATGAAGTGTTAAATGTACCATTCTGGACCCATTCTGTAAGTTCACTTAAGGTGGCATTTATATAGTTCTGCCAATCCTTCATTTTGGTAGGGACAGGTATACCAGGCATATTCAATTCTCTAATCGTTGCTAAGCCCAAACAGCTAGTCTGTTGCACAGTTTCATTTAAAAAAATCATCTGGACAGGAATGAGACATGCTCTAAACAATGTTTCTCTACCCTGGGTTTGCCAATGTTTTGTTCCCCAAACACTTTTCAAATCAACATTTTTTGTCCAATATTCATAGCCTTCAATTGACAGTCGGGAAACAAAAGAATCTGAGTATATGAATTTCATATTAGTCAATAACATTTACTTATCTTTATACGGAGTTAACTTAAAATAATATGACTTAGCATTCATTTGATGATGCCCAGAAAGATACGCAAATTTGTCAGAATATGTTTTAGAACTCCCTCGCGGGGGAGTCGGGCAATGCTCCCATTGCGTGTAGTCAAATATTGTCTTTGGACTTTATGTATAAAGTGGTGCCCATAATAATGACAACAAAACATGTCACCATAATTGTCTTTAAACTGGTAAACATCTTCATTCTCATAGACAGTATAATATTGTAACTCAGTCATCATGGAATCAACTGTCTTCACGTCCCAATCATCAGATACAATGCCTGGTATTACGATATCATTCATGGATAACTTTAGAACGTACGGTATTTGAATTATCTCAGTGGGACCGTATATATCAAACATCACTTTATCCCACACAATCCCATCCGGAATTGGCACTGCAGAAATGTTCACAAAGGACAAGTCTCTTCGAACCTTATGTGATGAAAAATGTGGCTTCAACACCTCCTCCACCTGTTCAACCGCTGATTTCTCAGGAAGAAAATGACCATGTATTAACAGAAAAAAAGGTAACAACAAACCCTATCCACAGAAAAAACGCTATCATAGTCAGTAAGAGCCACAGATAGTTCCAAGGAAAAACAAAATACGTATCTTTAAGCCAATAAATCAGCTTACGTGGACCTGGGTCAGGTGTTGAAGAGGCAAATGAGTCCAACAGACCATCGTCGTTGTTGGCAAAGTACCCAGAGGCAGTTCTTGCAAAAGGTGCTGCCGTAGTCAATGGAGGAGTAGGTGTTTCTCGCGGTGGTACACTGTAGATAACACCACCCACAACATCAGCAGTCATTGTGACTCGATCAAATGTTTCCAATTTATTCGTCGTCAGGGGAACTATCGCAAGATCATCTTCCACCCTCCCCAAGCTCGGAGAGGCAACAGTGTTGGTGTAAATCACTTGGAGCGGAACATCTTCCCCAGTAGTGAGAGGGATTCGGGAACTACTGGACGTTCCTCTTGGTCTGCTGTGCAGAACCGGCCACATGTTGTAACTTGACATTGTCGATGGAGACAAAGCAATTTTCTTTGGCATCTGGTAATGGTGGCAAAATAACAGTTCTTGTTCCGTGTAACCCCAACACAGGGACCGGTGCTCGATAAGAAGGGCCAAATTCTTTTTTCACTGCGACCTTTTCACGCACAAGATCCCCAACTCTGGGAATCCAACCAGTAGGCGTTACTGGCACATCCTTAATTCCTCTGGAGGCAGCACTTTTAGAAGAGTTATCTTCACGGAACTGTTGTAATTCCCTCAAAACAGTGACACGATAATTTATGTCAATAGGCGTTTCCGCCGCCTCCACACCAGGACCATCTAGATCCGGAACAAACATTTGTGTTCCAAACAGGCACTCATATGAAGTACGACCCCCCAGGGACCTTCTAGGCAAGTTATTCAGTGCTCTCTGTCTCCATACAGGTGGGTTAGCCAACTAAGACCCGTACCTAAGATTCTAGCCATTAAGGATTGCTTTAAATCGCGATTCAAACGCTCCACGACAGAATTTCCCTCAGGGTGAAATGGAGATGAGAACTGGAGCTGGACCCCCAACGAAGCCATGGTGTCCCTGAATGCCCTTGAGGCAAAAGCAGGGCCCTGGTCCGAATGGAACGCCGCAACTGCATATGTACCGACAAAGACACGCAAATCTTTAATAACAGTTTGAGCGTCAGCCGAGCGTTGTGGCCATACCCACACAAATCTGGAGCAAGAATCTACAGCCACCAGGATATATTTGTATGCACTGTCTGGTGTCAGTGGACCACAATGATCCAAGTACACACATTGTAATGGTCTGTTTGATATTAAGAGGTGCGTCTGCGGTGGGCGCTTAGCCGTTGTAACTTTAATTTGTTGACAGATGTCACAACAAAGGAGATACTGCTTTGTCTCCTTATAGAGACCAGGCCACCAGTAACGGGCCTGTAATAGTGAAATTGTGGCGGCCACGCCAGCATGTGCAGATGCCACCCCCTCATGCGCTGCATTAATCAATTGAGGTCTTACAATTTTACTGGGGATCTCACGTACGCCTACGCCTGGGATTTTAACCTTAGCATTCAGCATACTTCCCATTAAGTATTGATATTTATTAGGAAATCCTTTAGGATAAGGCGTGCCATCAACCGTAGCTTTTATGGCAGCCAAAATCTCTGTGTCTGGTTTGGAACTCGAACGAGTAACTGCGGCCACAGTGGCAACTGCCACTGCTGACTTTGTGGCTTCATCAGCAAAAGTATTCCCAGCAACGTGTATTCCAACGCGCTGGTGTCCAAGAGTATGTACAACATGGACTTTAGGTAGCGTCTCCTTCAGGTCTGCTACCTTCCCCCACAATAGTCTGTGTTTTATGGTGTTGCCCTTTGAATCTCTGAACCCATTTAATCGCCAGTAATGTAGGTATTCATTAAAAGACTGGACACAGTACTACGAATCACAAACAATTAGTGTAAACTATGTTGGATCCGTATGTTCTAGTGCCATCAATAGAGCTTTCAGCTCAGCCAACTGTGCCGTACAGTCCCCTAATGTTTGTGTATAAGTATGTTGGGGGCAGAATTTCTCCCCCTCCATATGTCCGCTCCCTACTGCACATGCAGCTGAATATTGGTGTTTTGTCCCCACCGCCGGTTGCGCAGAGCCATCGGTGTACATGACTACTTGATAGTGATCAATAGGCAACGTGCCAGCGGGAACCGGATATTCAATTTCATATTGCAGAAATTCCTGAGTCTGTAACTTTGGGTCAAAAATGTAATCTACATCAGTGGCTGTTAAAGACGTAGCCCATTGTATCCATCGCGGGTGCAGTGCTTTCGCATCAGGAACACTCTCTTTTGTAACAGCCTCTAGGGCCGGAATAGGGGAAACGACTACAATGTGTTTGCCCTGGGCAACAGGTCGTTCTTTAATAACAGCCATCTGTACAGCAGTGAGAATTTTCTCTGTTGGTGCAAATCGTTGTTCAGCAGCCGAATACAAGTGGGACTTGTATCCAATCGGGACTGTCTCACCTTCATTGAATGTGACATACGTAAACCCAATGGCCCCAGCTATTACCCTGATGACCAAGTGTGTCTTATTGTCCCGTGTATGTAGATGTTTTGCAGCTAGAAGATCTGCTTGCAACTCTCGAAGGGTATGTGTATGCTCAATCGGCCAAAATTTGCTTGAAAAATCAGGACGTATTAATTTGCATAATGGTTTTATGAGTGTAGCATAATCAAGAATGTATGTTCTGCCAAAATTTAGAAATCCCAACAATGATTGTAGTTCCTTAATCGTATTAGGAGGTTGCAATTGTGCAATTGTTTCTAAGAATTGTGGCGCTAGGCTCTTACCCTCGTTTGACAGCTCATATCCCAGGCATATGACGCTGAGGAAGGCATTTTTTGACTTTTTGAAGTTAAATTTGTAGCCAATTTTGGCAAACCCTACAACAATGCAGACTACTCGTCTTAAATGTTGTAGTAACTCATCATCTGTGAGATATATATCATCTACATATGACAATGCTTCAGGGTCCAACTCGTGCAATATTTCTGTCACACGAGCCGCAAACAGTCCTGGGCTATTCTTATACCCCTGAGGCAAACAACAGAATTTTTCTGGGAGCCTAACGCACTAAAACTTGTAAGGTCCCTACTTTCGGGTGCTATATTCTGGCAGAAGAAACCATTCGAGATATCTAAAGTTGTTTTGTACTTTTTCCGCACAATGTTGTTCATTAGTGCCGTGCTATGTGAATTTTGTATAGCATATGTACGGGAATGTCCGTTCAAATGTCTGTAGTCTAAGACTATTCTATATGAATGGTCCGGTTTAGCTACAGGAAATAAGGGATTATTCATCGGCGAGACATAGGGTTCAATTACTCCCTGGTACTCCAATTGTGTAAGTATTTCTCTCACTGGTGCCCTTGCTTCATGTTTTATTGGATATTGCGGTTGTGGCTGAGGTTCGCCTTTAATCGGAATTACATGATATGGAGAGTCCCTATCCCACCCTACGTGATTTCTATATAAGGCAGGTGCTTGTGCTAGAGCCCATTTGATGCTATATGACTCCGCGAGTTCCCCTGGAACAAGTGGTGAGAACGAAGGTTTAATAACCTCCTCCCCAACTGGGCATGTGCAAACAAAGTCAGGCGGCCAATCCTGTTAAGCCAGCAAAATGTCATATATCTTGACTACACAATCCCAAAAGATTGCGTTTATAGTGCGTTCAATGTCTCCTTCCAATTGTACAGTCACTGTATATACCCTATCGGGATCAGAGACACGCATATCTGCTGTTTCAACTTGTATGAAGTCATTAGTTGCTTTCACCTCCAGATGCTCTAGAAGATTCCGGCAAACTATTGTGACCTCTGCCGCGCTGTCTAACAGTGCTAGTGCCCACTTCTTGTTCTTCAAGAGAACTCTCTTCCTGTGTGGCATGTCTAACAGAGACTGCCGCCACCTTTTTCTTTTTAAACTGTTGTTTTGGTTGTATCGGTTTCTCTTCCTTCTTGACAGAAACCTCTGAAGAGAGTTATGATTCCTGTCTTGGCTTCACGTACTCTGTTCTCCGCTCTGACCGCCCACCTCTCTCATTTCTCTTTTCCGATGAGTCCTGAAAGGAACGAGATTGGCGTGTATCAGTGTATTGATATCTATCAGGCGTTTTCAAGCTATCTCTATTTCTGAGATTATACCTAGTCTGCGGGGTCTCCGCTCTCGGAGATTCTCCCCTTTCTTTTTTAGGTGTCTGTTGTTTCTTTTCCCAGCGCTTCTTATTACCCTCAGCTTGCTGTTTAGTATTATCCTTACTAATTTTTCCTTGAAACTGTGGTTACTGTGGTCTAGCCGCTAGGCTATCTCGACCGATACTGGAATATGTTTCCGCTATTATTTTGGGGAGTTCCCGCTCCTGATCTAGTTGCGGGACGTCGCGGAGGCGCATGCGCACCGCTAATGCAACTGCCTCCCCTTTAAGATTACTTAGTATTATTGAAGAAACCATGGCAAAATTGCCCATCAGTTGCATTCCCAAATCTAAGGCCGGGGCAGCCCCATATTCATCCTGAATCTGTTTAAGCACTTCCGGTAGGTTTGCCAATGTTGGTGTACCGTGTGCCGTTGTGTAGTGCGCGGCAAACACCGTGCCCCATGTATTACAATGTTCCATTGTGGGAACCATTCCAAACGGTAAACACATTGTTAATATCCTATGTTTATCCTGAGGTCCCGTATGGGGAAATACCGCCTCCAGCGTATTAAATTTTTGAGCCAGCCAAAATGGAGTCTCTTCCCGTTTGGCTGGAACCTTACCCATGATAGAGTGTACAGTCGCCGGGTTTATACCTGGAGCTACTGCATTTTGTTGAGCTGGGGCAGCACGCGCTGGGTTTGTGTTTAGTGTCTGCATCACAAATTGTACTAAGCGTCTATATGTAGCCGTTAAGTCTGTATATAAACGACGAACTTCAGCCACCGGCATATTTGCAACCGCAGGATGTGGTGTATATGTGGCCAATAGAGGCCATGTCGGACCATCACTACTCAATGGACCTAACCTTACTGGTAATATTGTATGGGGTACGGCACCATCAAGCCAATTAATATGTTCTTGATAAGATAAGATAAGATAAGATAAATACGCGTATGCCCTGTACTGGCCAGGCGCGTTCGCAATCGTATATGTGTGAAATGTATTTGTATTCCCATCAACTGCTGGAAATGTGACCCAAGAGTAAAAAAGTTCTGTTCTATAGGGTGCATGGGCGGCCACCACAAACGTGACTGGACCCCCCTGGTTCGTAAGACCATGTGCAAGCAAATGCGCTGTGAGCGGTTGTCTCATATTAAGAGCTATTTGTATTACCTGGGGATTCGCCATTAAAAAAAACAGCGTTGGTTCAGAGATGGCACACCAAAAACGGGGTCTTTCCTTTTAAGGTTCAAGCTTGAACAACCATCTGCTATATCTAGGATTACCTATATCGCTGTGGTGGAAGTCCTCAGTGCCACGGACATCTCCGTTAAAGGAACTGAGGGATCGTTATAATATATGAGACCGAGAGAGACTGGTGGACCCGAAAATTAGAGCCAGACCAAACGTTGGCGGCGCCATGTCGCGTTGGCTCTCATTATCCTAATGAGACTACTGGATTTTTGGGTAGCAGGGTCGTTCTCAATGTGGGGGACTAAGTCTAACCCACGGAGAAGGACCCTTGTCACCCTCAATCCGGTTTTGCTCCGGCTAACTAGCAGTGCCTCATCTCTCCCAAAGGGAAGGGATGATTGGGCAGCCGAGCGCATGACATCTTGGAGCTTCTCAGGGAAGTCGTGGTCACTCAGATCCCAACCAGTTCTCTCATACCAAGTGTGGTCTCATATACAAATGACAGAGGCAGTTTAAGTTTTACAGATTGATTTAATAAAACGACTGCATTTTAGATAACAAGGCGTGAGCCGCAATAACCAGAACCATACAACACAGTAGGATTGAAATAGTAACGAGGAGAGTGAAACATAGAAATAACGCTATCATAGTGTTACCAGATTACGTTCTCTCTTCTAAGTTCTATTTTGAGCCCAGCATGTTAAGCTCTAAGCTTGCCTTTCAGATTCCCCAGGAGGACATCAACCCTCATACCTGAGCAAAGGCCTGTGATCTGGACAAGCATCTGCAACAGGGCAGTCAGCGTCTAGTTGTGGTTCCCTGGTCGGAATCTCCCTCTTACGTGTACTAGGACTAGGAAGTGTTTTTATAACTAACACACGGGTGTTCTAAGAAACGTCCCTACGTAAGAATGTGTACTTTCTAGGAACCCTAAAGACTAAACTCCTGCCATGTCTATCGGCAATGTCCCAGACTGTATCCTTGACTGAAGCACAGAGCGAGCAAGTATGTATTGTTTGAGAACTCTGGTGCTGAAGTAAGCTAAACAGTGTGATAGAAGAAAATAAAACAAGACCGTGAAACTGATTATTGAAAAATAACAGTACGAGGCTGAATAAAATGCATCTAGAACAAAGTGCACAGAGGCCTAATGCTTAAAGCAAACGCGCAAAGGCTATATTAAAAATGGCTACACTACAGTAGCAACAACCCCTCCCAGCAGGTGGAAATTGGAAACTGTCGCAACCCCAGGATCTCCTGTCTTCTTAGTGCTGTGCTCTCTGCTCCCGCCCATACCTCAAGTGAGCGCCTCCAGGCACGTATCGGCAGAGGATCTGGTGATTTCCATCTGCGAGTCAACAATCGCTTCGCCACTATGAGCCCTAGGTCTGTAAACCGTGACTCTGCTCTGCGTTGCTTGCTTCTAGGGAATAGTCCCAGGATACATGCCTCCCATGTGTGGGGTATTTGTTGTGCTATCCATTTAGATAATTTGTCAATCACTTCCCTCCAATAGGGGCCCAAGCTAGGGCAGGACCACATCATATGCAACAGGTCCTCTCCAACCTCGTGGCATCGAGGACAGGCCGCGTCTTCACGGGCAAAGTATCTGTTCACGCGGGCTGGTGTGAGCTAGGCTCTGTGTACTATATAGTATTGGATTAGGCGGAATCTAGCGTTACGGGGTACATTTAGGTGACTCATAAGAGCAACTTTCCATCGCGGTATCGCGATCGAACCGTCAGTGTCCGTTTACCATGCCACACACAGTGCTTCATTTTCAGGGGCGGTTTGGGCTCTCAGGGCGTCTGCCAGCCAGCTAACCTGATGCTGGCCACAACCCACCATCTGCAGGTACTGTACCAGCAGGTAATTAGGTGGAGCCTTTGTGATGTCTCCCCATTTGGACCCTAAGGCCCCCACCAGAGATCGGTATAATAGGAATTGGCCATGTGGTAGTCCCATTTCCTGAAGGTTTGCGAACGATAATAGTTGGGTTTCTTCATAGAGGTCACCGAGTGTGTGTAAGTCTATCTCATGCCACGCACGTAGCTCAGAGTCTGACGTGATTCTGGGTCCCCTTGGTGTGCCCGATAGCGCCAAGGCAGGCGCATAAGGGATCGCTGGTCTTGTGAGGCGGAGTTATCTGTGGTATCATTTGTGGGCTACCTTGACAAACATTTGCCGTGGGGTCTGTGCTTGTGTAAGTGGGTGAAATAGATGCTGTATCTGTTGTAGTGACCATGGTTCTTTCTCCGATGCGGTGTCTGCTAGTTGTGTGTTCACCAGCCACCTGGATATCCACTGGAGCTGGGCGGCCAGATAATAGTGTTCTAGGTTGGGGACCGCGAGTCCTCCCTTATCAGGCGGTCTGTATAGCTTTTTCAGGGCAACCCTGCAATGGCCGCCATTCCAAATGAATTCCCTCAATCCTGTTTCCAATGTCCTAAAGTAGCCGGGGGGGGGGACATAATGTGGGAGATTAGAGAAGAAGTATAAAAGTCGCTGCAGGACAACCATTTTCAGGAGTGCTATCCTGCCCGCCACCGATAGCGGCAGTGTCCTCCAAAACGTCATTTGAGACCTGATTGAGGACACCGCTATTACAAGGTTGCCCTTGAATATATCTTCTTTGCTGTGATAGATTCGGATACCTAGATATCTGAATGTGCGTGGTTGCCATGGGACAGGGTTCCCCATTAAGTTAAGTCTCGGGTCTGAAAGTCCCGGATCAAATGGGAAGAGGCACGATTTAGACCAATTAACCTTTAGGCTGGATATTGACGCAAATTGTTGCAGGAGTGAGCCAGCCATCAGTGGGATTTGTGTGATATCTTTAAAATATAATAAGAGGTCGTCCGCGTACAGTGACACTGTGTGCAAATTATCCCCTGGAGGGATTCCCCAGTTACTTCCTTCTCTGCGCAAGGCCGCTGCTAGGGGTTCTATAGCGAGTGAGAATAGCAACGGTGAAAGAGGGCAGCCCTGTCTTGTGTATCTGCACACCTGTATTGGTTCAGATATCTCGGGCCCCATCCGTACTCAAATCAGCGGTCTGGTGTATAGTAGTTTAACTAGGCGAGTGAAGTATAGTCCCATGCCAAATTGTTGTAACACTTTGAACAGGTAAGGCCACTCCAGGGAGTCGAAAGCTTTCTCTAAATCTAAAACAAGGCAGCCCACTCACGGCCAATCGTGTCTTGCGTACTGCATGACCCGAAACAGTCGTCTGATATTATGGGAGGTGTCCCTAACCGGCAGACCCGTTTTGGTCGTGGTGTATTAGGCCCGGCACGCTTGGCGCAAGTCGTGTCGCCAGTACCTTGGCCAATATTTTGTAATCAGTGTTTAGCATTGCCAGGGATCTATACGAGCCTATGTCTGCTGGGTCTCTTCCAGGCTTGGGAAGGGAGACCAGCAGCGCTTCCCTTTGAGTGGCCGATAAATGGCCCTCTCGTTCACCGGTCTCGTATACCTGAAGTAGCTTGGGTGCTAGCTGTACTGCGAAGGCCTTATAAAAGTCAACTGGTAGCCCATCCGGGCCCGGTGTTTTGCCGGATGCATGTTCCCGGCTGCTAGATTTGATCTCTTCGAGATCAAGAGGTGCCTCTAGTGCTTCAGATTTATCTGTGAGCGAACTTCCACTATTGGTGTCCTCTCAGAGTCTTGACGAATTAGCCAGACTAAGAGCTTGGCCGCCTTGTCAGCTGACGCGTGGGTTTTCGCGGAGTGCGCTGTGTAATTTAAACATCTCAGGCGCTCCAGTAGTGACAGGTGTTCTGCTAGCCTCAACTCTCCAGTGTGGTCACCAGTTACTTCTCCCTCAGTTTGCAACAGAGTCTGTTCCACCCGGATCAAGTCACGCTCGACAGAGCGGCGCATGTTACTCTGGGTTCCCAGACAGTGCCCCCGGGTGAACACCTTGAATGCATCCCACTCTATCAGTCCAGAAGAGGCCGTGCCCTCATTTTGCTGAAAGAATTCTGGGATTATAGCACTTAATGATGCTCTAAATGCGGCATCCTCTAGTAATTCTGGTCTCAGTCTCCATGTGGGAATAGCCGAGCGGGGGGTTCCCAGCCCAGGCGCGCTATCAGTGAGTTATGGTCCGAGTGTGCGCGCCCCAGATAGTCTAAGCTCTCCATCACCGGGGCGAAGCCTGCCGTGCAGAGCATTCGATCCAGGCGCACATGTAGGGAGTGTGGAGCATAGTGGAGTAAAAGGAGTAGACACTGTCGTTTCTATGTCGTTGTCGCCACACATCTACTAATTGCCATTGTTGTATCCAGTCCGCCAGACCACGCAAGGCTGATACCACTGGCGATGTGGGCAACGGGGGGAAGGAACGGTCCAAGTTCACATCGAGCACGCTATTGAAATCTCCCCCAGTAGCCACGGAAGGGTACTCCAGTCAGCTAGGTGGTGTGACAGATTATGTAGGAAGGTGGTCTGGTCTGTGTTTGGGGCATATATGGAGCCTAATACCATTGTGCGGCCCGCTAGTTTACCCTTAACTAGTACAAACATACCCTGTGGGTCTATGACCTGTTCTTCCGCTGTAAAGGGGGTGCCTGCCCTAACCCAAATGAGCGCACCTCTAGCATACGCTGAATGCCCCGTCGCAAACAATTGCCCTCTCCAGCGCTGGCGCAGTCGGGGAAGCTCGGGCCTGTCAGGTGTGTTTCTTGCAAGAAAGCTAATTGGACTGAGTGTCTTTTGAGGTAGGAGTAGATAGCATATCATTGCTTGGGGGTATGAATACCTCTTACATTCCAGGTAATTGTTGTGTATGTAGCCATATCTTGGGGATTGAGTCTTTTTACAGTTTCACCCTCCCAGCCCCTCCATGCAGCGCCACCCGGACTGTCTTCCGTTCTCGGTTAATACTCAGTAGTTCAGTAAGTGTCAACCGGCAAAAACAAAACATAACTAATGCCATCAGAGCAGATAGACAACCGGTCACCGCCCAAAACTATGGCTAAAACTATAACATGTAATCGCGTGTCTATACATTGCGTGCCTCCACTGGTAGGAGCGTGGGGGGTAGGCCAACCTTGTATAAGGCTAGTGCAACCACAGGACATGTTGTTTGGCTGTGGCAGATAACTGAAAGGATGGGGGGAACATGTGGGGGGGGCCCGCTATAGTTAATCGCAACGAAGCGCAGCGCGCGGGACCGGGCACTAGACATGCCAGTGTGTACTTAGCTCCATATGATCTGATATTCATGTTTTATTGTCTGGTTCAGTGCTTGTTTTTCTTTTGGGGCATGTCCATCCTGGCGTCTCTGGTAGGATGACTCCCACTGGGTGTAGTCTCTCTGCACTGTACTGTGATCCTTTTTTTTTTTTTTAAAGAGTTCTTCTGCGGTGGCCAGTGTCACGAGGGGCCCCTCGGAGAGACCCGATTCCAGCAAGTGATCCGGTGTAGTGGGACGTTCACCAGGCGGCTGCAAGAGATCTGTGTCTGACCCCGAACCCGGGGGGATGTACCCATCGCTGCGGCTGTGTGGATCGCCTCCCTTCTCTCCTGAATTAGCTGTTCTAGGTTTGGGGCACATTTCGTTGGTCCTCTGTGAGTTGCATTCCTTCTACGGTCCCGTCTGGTTCGGCTGCGCTTAGCTCGGGGTGTTGGCTCAGCTCCCACCGGTGTGCCACCAGAGGACAGTCCTGTCGACTAAAGCCATTGCCATGCTGCCTCAGGCGTGGGGAAGAAGTGTGTTTTGTTTTCCGCTACAACTCGTAGTTTGGCCGGGAACAGCAGAGAGTAGGTTAGGCCAAGGGATCGTAGCTTGCGTTTTAGAGGAAGGTAAGAGGCACGATCTCTTTGCACCGCCAAGGTGTAGTCCGGGAACAACAGGATCTGTACGTCATCTACTCGGGGAGGTGGTGCGGCCCTCACCACTTGTAGTATAATGTCTCTATCTACGTAGTGGAGGAGGCATATGATGAATGGACGTGGAGCACTCCCCGGCGGTCTCGTCCATGCCGGAATTCTGTTGGCACACTCCACAGAAAAGAAGGGGGTAAGCTTCCCCTCAGGCACCAACCCCCGCAGCCAACTCTCCGAGTACGCTGTTGGGTCTCGGCCTTCGATGCCCTCCGGTAGATTCACCACTCGGATGTTGTTTCTTTTAGAGCAGCCTTCTGCATCTTCCACTTGGCGTTCCAACTCCGTCACCCTAGCTCGTATGTCCTCCATTCCTGCTTTCAGCTGGGTGGCGCAGGCACATTTACTGTGGCTTCGATTTCGTTGGTTTTGTCCGTTAGTTTGCTGTGGTCTGCGTGTAGTAGGACAAGGTCACTCGCCACCTTATCTATCTTGGCTTCCAGCGACGTGCGGGCACGCTCCAGTGAGTCTCCAATGCACTTTCCATTATTAGCGGTAGCTGAGTGGCTCCGTCTCCAAACAGAGCACGCTCATCTGTCAGCGGGGGTGGGGAGGGCTCGGGACACCACAACCCCGGTACGTGGCTCCAGCCGCATTAGCCGTGTCTCTGTGCGCTCGCAGCTCCGGTCGCACTAGCCGCATCTCTCCGCGCACGCTCCCTTCTTCTCGGCTCAGTCCCGAGGTCTAGTGAATGCGGCCGCGGCCCGGGACGCCGCTGCAACTTGTCGGGGGTCCGTCCCCGGGGCGTTTGGGTCCCGGAGCCTCCTCGGTTCCGACCCAGTCCAGCGATCAACAATGCGCCCCCCGTTTCCCCTCAGGAGTGCCAGTTTGGCCGAATGCGGCGCGGAGCTCTAGCAGCTCGCGTCCGCCATTGTTGGTGGCTTGGCCACGACCCCACGAAGATTGCCTTCATATAGAGGAGGCTATCAGCAATATAGGTACTCAACCTATCCTTCCTCCTCTCAGCAGTTTCATCAGTAGTACCCACAAAGGCAACCACCACAAGCAGCTTATGGTAGATCTGGCACTAGGGGATGCTCAACTCACCGTAGAGCCAGATACATCCAAGGTGCCAGCTACATCCAACCCTCCTCCTCTGGTTCTAGGCTGAAGGATATCCCTGTTTCTCAAGCAATGGCAAGTCATCACATCAGACAAGTGGGTCCTCCAATTAGTGAAACAGGACCACACTCTGGAGTTTATCCAATACCTCCCTCCAATCCTCCTCGCAGGACTCCATCAAGGTATCCAGAACAACTCAAGAGGGAGATCAGCAAGATGCTCCTAAAAGGAGCTATAGTGATAGTACCTCTGTCACAGCGAGGAAGGGGGTTTTACTCCAGGTTCTTCCTCATTCGCGAGTAGTGGAAAGACTGGAGGCCGATCCTCCACCTAAGAGAATTAAACATCTACTTAAAAAAGCAGTCGTTCCGCATGATAAGCCTACAGGATGTCCTCCTGCGTCTGAACCAGGGCGATTTCATGTCTACACTAGATCTAAAAGATGCATATTTCCACATTCCCATCCACCCTACCCACAGACATTACCTGAGACTCATGGTAGCCGGAAGCCATTTTTAATTTTGTGTCCTTGCTTTTGGCCTAAAGTCTGCTCCCAGGATATTTACCAAATGTCTAGCGCCAATCGCAGCTTTCCTCAGGAGGAGAAAACACCAGATATTTCCTTACCTCGGCGATTGGCTAATAAAAGTCAACACCTACGCAGGAGCGTGCAGATCGACAAGAAGGTGCATTTCCTTACTCAACAGTTTAGGCCTCACCATCAACTGGGACAAGTTAAAACCTCTACCATCATGCAGTATTATCTTTTTAGGGGTCAGCCTGGACACTCAATCCACCATGGCGTGTCCCACAGTAGAGAGACAACAGAAGTTACTGACTCTAGCAAAGTCAATAAAGGGTAGAAACTCTGTTTCAGTTCGCCTTTTCAAATCCTTGTTGGGCATGATGTCATCATGCATACCTCTGGTTCCCCTCTGCAGACTAAAAATGCGACCGCTACAGGAACAACTCAATCTTCAATGGCTCCATGTTTCGGGAAGCTTTGAAGATCGGAAAAAAATAACCACAGCGATAGTCAAAGCTCTGACATGGTGGTCTCAAAAGCATCATCTGTCTGTCGGCCATTCCTTTCTACATCGTCCAGCCTGCTAGAGCTCAGAGCAGTTTATCTCACTTTGCAGGCTTTTCTTCCGAAGATAGCGGGATCAGACGTAGTAATAAGAACAGACAACACCACTACGATGCATTACCTCAACAAACAAGGAGGCACAAGGTCTCTCACCCTCTCCATGGAAGCCCAAAAGATTTGGAATTGGGCCTCGCAGCAGGGCATCAGACTCACAGCGGTGCATCTGCCAGGGATAGAGAACAAGATAGCGGACTCACTCAGCAGACAAAGATCGAGCTGCCATGAATGGGAGCTGGACCAGTCCACAGTGGATTACATCTTTTCCCAGTGGGGAACACCCAGAATCGACCTGTTCGCCACCAGATGGAAAGCCAAATGCCAGTACTTCGCAAGCTGGCATCTCCAAAAGGGATCTTGGGGGGAATGTGTTTTCCATAGCTTGGTCAGGCATCTTTGCTTACGCCTTTCCTCCAATTCCACTGATCCCAAGAGTCCTCAAGAAGATGAAAAAAGAGCTATGCACCCTGATATTGATAGCTCCGTACTGGCCTCGCCAACACTGGTTCGCAGAGCTTCTTCTTCTATCAATGAAGCCTCACGTGAACATGGCGGGCAGCGAAGCACTGAGCCGCGAGTGCTCCGTACGGAGCCGGAGGACTGAGCGGCGCTGACACTGACGGAGGAGGATGGGCTTGCCGGGGGCTCTGAATCAGCGCGGGGTTGGATGCCGGCAGCTCCAATGCGAGCCCGGCTTTGTTTTTCTTGGATTCTGTTTTGGTTTGCGCTTTTTTTTTTTTTTTTCATGCAGCGAAGCATTGCTGGAAACTCTGGCCCTTATTTACACTGGAGCCGCTGTAGCGCCAGTTCAAGGCACACGTGGGGAGACACGTCGGCGGTCTCACTCAACCTCAGGGGTGTGGAGTGAGGCCGTGAGGGGTGTGCCTCGGGGAAGATGCTACACCTCCAGGTGCAGCCTTCGAGGCCCAATAACATTTCCTAGGGCCGGTTTAACGGAGATAGAGAAGCAGGGAGAAGAGGCATCTGGAGCAGCATTAATGTCACCGGTTAAGCACTATTTGAAAGGTCCCCAGGTATGCGCTACCAAACTAGGGGCAATGCGAAAAGGTAAGCCCGGCTCTAGGGGGTCGGAAAACATTACAATTGCGGATAATACATGCTTAACCAAAAGGAGGGGCCAATCTCAGATAAAGGGAAGTCTGGGAGAGTCTGAGAATTACACGGGAGGTACCGGTGAATCTGGGGGGGGAAGTGTTACCCTAGGATCAATAGCTAAATATTTTCAGCCAGGGGTAGAGGAGGCGAGTGAGATCTCTCCTTTACCTATGGAGTCACAACTGACCTTAGGGGGCTCGGAGGCATCAGAACAGGAGTCCCTGGAGAGTAATTGTAAGGAAATGCCTCCTTGGCATGGTTACCCCCTGACATTTTGCCTTTGCTGATGCCAAGTTATGATTTGAAAGTGTGCTGAGGCCTGCTAACCAGGCCCCAGCACCAGGGTTCTTTCCCTAACCTGTACTTTTGTTTTCACAATTGGCACACCCTGGCATCCAGGTAAGTCCCTTGTAACTGGTACCTCTGGTACCAAGGGGCCTGATGCCAGGGAAGGTCTCTAAGGGCTGCAGCATGTCTTATGCCACCCTGGGGACCCCTCACTCAGCACAGACACACTGCTTGCCAGATTGTGTGTGCTGGTGGGGATAAAATGACTAAGTCGACATGGCACTCCCCTCAGGGTGCCATGCCAACCTCACACTTCCTATAGGTATAGATTAGTCACCCCTCTAGCAGGCCTTACAGTTCTAAGGCAGGGTGCACTATACCATAGGTGAGGGCATAGGTGCATGAGCACTATGCCCCTACAGTGTCTAAGCAAAACCTTAGACATTGTAAGTGCAGGGTAGCCATAAGAGTATATGGTCTGGGAGTCTGTCATGCACGAACTACACAGCACCATCATGGCTACACTGAAAACTGTGAAGATTGGTATCAAACTTCTCAGCACAATAAATGCACACTGATGCCAGTGTACATTTTATTGTAAAATACACCCCAGAGGGCATCTTAGAGATGCCCCCTGAGACCTTAACCGACTACCAGTGTAGGCTGACTAGTTTTAGCAGCCTGCCACACACCAGACATGTTGCTGGCCACATGGGGAGAGTGCCTTTGTCACTCTGTGGCTAGTAACAAAGCCTGTACTGGGTGGAGGTGCTTCTCACCTCCCCCTGCAGGAACTGTAACACCTGGCGGTGAGCCTCAAAGGCTCACCCCCTTTGTTACAGCACCCCAGGGCACTCCAGCTAGTGGAGTTGCCTGCCCCCTCCGGCCACGGCCCCACTTTTGGCGGCAAGGCCGGAGGAGATAATGAGAAAAAGAAGGAGGAGTCACTGGCCAGTCAGGACAGCCCCTAAGGTGTCCTGAGCTGAGGTGACTCTGACTTTTAGAAATCCTCCATCTTGCAGATGGAGGATTCCACCAATAGGATTAGGGATGTGCCCCCCTCCCCTCAGGGAGGAGGCACAAAGAGGGTGTAGCCACCCTCAGAACTAGTAGCCATTGGCTACTAACCCCCCAGACCTAAACACACCCCTAAATCGAGTATTTAGGGGCTCCCAGAACACAGCAAGATAGATTCCTGCAACCTAAGACAAAGAAGGACTGCTGAGCTGACCTTCAGAGAAGACGGAGACACCAACTGCTTTGGCCCCAGTTGTACCGGCCTGTCTCCCCACTTCACAAGAACTGCTCCAGCGACGCGTTCCACAGGGTCCAGCGACCTCTGAAGCCTCAGAGGACTACCCTGCGTCTAAAAGTACCAAGAAATCCCGAGGACAGCAGCTCTGCTCCACAAAGACTGCAACTTTGCAACAAAGAAGCAACTTTGAAAGAACACACATTTCCCGCCGGAAGCGTGAGACTTTGCACTCTGCACCCGACGCCCTCGGCTCGACTTGTGGAGAACAAACACTACAGGGAGGACTCCCTGACGACTGCGAGCCCGTGAGTAGCCAGAGTTGACCCCCCTGAGCCCCCACAGCGACGCCTGCAGAGGGAATCTAGAGGCTCCCCCTGACCGCGACTGCCTGCTTCAAAGACCCGACGCCTGGTAAGGACACTGCACCCGCAGCACCCAGGACCTGAAGGATCCGACCTCCAGTGCAGGAGCGACCCCCAGGTGGCCCTCTCCCTTGCCCAGATGGTGGCTACCCTGAGGAGCCCCCCCTTGCCTGCCTGCATCGCTGAAGAGACCCCTTGGTCTCCCATTGAACTCCATTGCAAACCCGACGCCTATTTGCACACTGCACCCGGCCGCCCCCGTGCCGCTGAGGGTGTACTTTTTGTGCTAACTTGTGTCCCCCCCGGTGCCCTACAAAACCCCCCTGGTCTGCCCTCCGAAGACGCGGGTACTTACCTGCTGGCAGACTGGAATCGGGGCACCCCCTTCTCCATTGAAGCCTATGCGTTTTGGGCACCACTTAGACCTCTGCACCTGACTGGTCCTGAGCTGCTGGTGTGGTAACTTTGGGGTTGCCCGGAACCCCCAACGGTAGCCTACCTTGGACCCAACTTTGAACCCTGTAGGTGGTTTACTAACCTGCAAATCTAACAAACACTTACCTCCCCCAGGAACTGTTGAAAATTGCACTGTCCAGTTTTAAAATAGCTTATTGCCATTTGTGTGAAAACTGTATATGCTATTTTGCTAATTCAAAGTTCCTAAAGTTCCTAAGTGAAATACCTTTCATTTAAAGTATTGTTTGTAAATCTTGAATCCGTGGTTCTTAAAATAAACTAAGAAAATATATTTTTCTATATAAAAACCTATTGGCCTGGAATTGTCTTTGAGTGTGTGTTCCCCATTTATTGCCTGTGTGTGTACAACAAATGCTTAACACTACCCTCTGATAAGCCTACTGATCGACCACACTACCACAAAATAGAGCATTAGAATTATCTCTATTTGCCACTATCTTACCTCTAAGGGGAACCCTTGGACTCTGTGCATGCTATTTCTTACTTTGAAATAGTACATACAAAGCCAACTTCCTACAGTCATGATGCTCAGATGTCCCAGATACTTCAAATAAAGAGGGGCTTTTTAGGGAGTAGGGAGGATTCCTTGCTCCTACAAGCTCCTCCTTTTGAGACCAGTACCTTAGCCCCTTCAGAGCCTAGCAATGTGGCTGTTTATGAACTTTTGGTTTCCCTCACGAAGGAGATTCAGGAAAAGTTTTAGATTTTTGAGAGAAACCAAACTAAAATACAGGAAGCTTGTATGGTCTTGGAGACCAAGATTAACCAATTGACAGATTGGGTTGGTAGGTTGGAGGAGGCCGTGGAAGAGCAAGATGGCCGGGTGTTGGCCAATTCTCAAGATATCTTACAGCTTAAACGTGGGGAGAGGAGCCTACAGGATAAATTGAGTTTTTGGAGAACAATATGAGAAGAAACAATATTAGGGTCCTAGGGGTCCCGGAGGGGATGGAAGGGGCGGATCTTAAAGGATACATGGTTTCATTGATAAAAGACACAATGCTGGGTTTAGCACATTTGAAACTGGAGGATGATATTCAAAGAATACATTGAGATCCGTTCAAGAAGAACGCGGGTAGGAAATCCCCCAGAAGAATCCTAGTGAACTTTGCCACTTATTCAATAAAAGAGATGATCTTGTCCAAGGCCTTGAAGGTGGGAAGTTTTGTTAAAGGTGACTGGTCCTTCAGAATACGGTCAGATGTCTCTAGAGTGACCTTGGACAGACAGTGGGAGCTGGGGAAACTCATGCAAGAGCTCCGATCTTTGGGTGCAACAGTGCAGTTGAGGTTCCCAGCGGCCCTACGGATTATGTGGCAGAATAAAACCCACAACATAAGACATCCAGAGGAAGTTAGGGCTCTAATAGAACATATTAAGGCGTCACAATAATGTTACGATTGGATATACTCCGGCGTATGGAGTGCTCTACTGGGTAACTTTGGTTGTCCCGCTGGAAGAAGGGAGGGTTCCCATGGGAGGACGGATTATGGGTGTGGGGGGGTTTGTGTGGTATAGGAAGTGTGTTGTTTTAGGTGTGGGAGGATGAGGGGGAAAAAAGTATAAAAATATAAAAGTCCTCAGGAGATCTCGGTTACAGTTGAACAATGGAAGGGCCCAAGAAGTCTCTCGAGAAGATGGGTAAGCAGGAGGGTTTACTTCTAAAAATAATCTCATGGAACATCAACGGGTTAAGGGTCGAGCGCAGAAGAAGGAAGATTCTGGAGTTTCTCAGACAGGTAGAAGAGGATGTGATTATTTTACAGGAGACACATCTCTCACGAGATGAATGGGACAATGTGCTTAGAAATACACTGTGGATCTCCCATGGGATAGTGACTAATCAATTGTGCTCAGTTAAAGGCGTTGCTATTCTTTTCAAAAAGAAAAAAGCAAGGGGGATAAGGGTAGGTGATGTGCAGGTAGATTCAAGGGGTAGATGGGTGGTGGTTGAGGTATGTTTTTTTGGGTTATGGCTTACGTTTGCAGGTTACTATGGCCCTAATATCGATGATTCTATCCCGTTTACAGAACTCTATAACCTTCTTTTACAAACTAAGGGGGTCATTCTGACCCTGGCGGTAGACTACCGCCAGGCCAATGACCGCGGATGCACCGCCAACAGGCTGGCGGTGCATCCATGGGCATTCTGACCGCGGCGGTACTGCCGCGGTCAGAAACGGAAAACCGGCGGTGTCCCGCCGGTTTCCCGCTGCCCTGGGGAATCCTCCATGGCGGCGCTGCAGGCAGCACCGCAATGGGGATTCCGACCCCCGTACCGCCAGCCTGGCTCTGGCGGTTCTGACCGCCAGAACCTGGATGGCGGTAACGGGTGTCGCGGGGCCCCTGGGGGCCCCACCAAGATTTTCAGTGTCTGCCAAGGCAGCCATTCAGAAAGTTTTAAACAAGATTTTGGTGAAGGAATAACATTGAATCCTCTTTTGGTCCTATTCGGGGTTTGTGATTTGAAAGCCCAATCACAGCAATATCTTCTGTTTGTGTTGATGCTTATTGCCAGGTGGCAAATCTGCTATAAATGGGTATGCTCATCACCTTCCACAGAGCAGGAGTGGCAAAGATCGGTAGATTGATTGTGTAATTTGGACAGAGCTGGGCCTATTAGTAAAAGGGACACTTTTTGGGTGGGATGGGAAAATGTTTGTCAAATTTTCACTTGATTGGTGGTGTTTAGTATCAGATATGAAGTCCGATGATTATACCTTGCCACCCTTTCCGTGTATTGTCGTGCTTTGGCACCAGACGGATAGTCAGTAAGGGCTTGCCAAGGATGTGGGGGGGATCCACAGAAGAGAGTGGCAGGTGGAGTGGCCCGTTAATATTGTGGGGTTATACACCTGGGGGCTAACGAGTAGTGGATCCTTCCTTTATTGGGGCGGATTAGTGAGATGAGGACAAAAAAAAAAAAAAAAAAATGAAGCCTCACATACCGCTGAAACTGTCTGTGCACTTACTCACAATGAACAAAGGGCAAATATCGCACCCGGATCCTCAGTCGATGCGATTGTCTGCATGGCTCCTGAGCACAGGGAGTTCGCACATCTGAATGTCCCACAGGAATGTAGAGCTAGAGCAGACAGCACTAATAAGGCTTATTCTTGCAAATGGAGAAGATTTTGTTTCTGGTGCCACCAGCGGCAAATTGATCCACTGTCTTCACCACCGGAACAATTATTGCCTTACTTATTGCATTTAGCGCAATCAAGTCTGGCGCATTCATCCTTAAAGGTGCATCTGGCGACAATAGCATCATACAGATGTTCAGACTCTTCATCTTCGCTGTATTCATCTAGATTAATCAAACGGTCTTTGAAAGGACTTTTCAGGGTTTTTCCCCCATTCAGACCTGCTCCTCCCTCGTGGAACCTGAATATTGTTCTAGCACAGTTAATGAAGCATCCATTCGAACCAATTCATCGTGCTCTTTGAAATACCTTACTTGGAAGGTTGCTTTACTGGTGGCTCTCACATCAGCCAGACGGGTCAGTGAGATACAGGCCCTCTCCATACAGGAGCCGTTCTTGCAGATCAAACAAGACAAACTACTACTTCGCACAAACCTGCATTTCATACCGAAGGTCCCTTCGGATTTCCACATGAACGCGCCATTATTTTTTAAAACCTTTTTCCCACATACTGGAGAACTATAGTTACAGGTAAGTAACTAATTTTCTTCCGTAGCTAACTTTGTCTTTTTGTAGCAATTTGTGGACTTTTTTTCCAACATCCTAGGGATTCTAAAGGCACCCAGAGTTTGTGGGTTCCCCTGGAGGAGACCAAAAAATTTGCCAAAATACAGGTAAAATTTTGTTTTTTTTAAAAATGGGAATAAGGGCTGCAGAAGAAAGCATGTGATTTTTTTCCCTGAAAACGGCTTCAGCAAAGGATTTGTGGTGCTAAAATCACCATCTTCCCAGCTTTCAGGAACAGGCAGACTTGAATCAAAAATACACATTTTTCAACACAATTTTGGCATTTTACTGGGATATACCCCATTTTTCCTATTTTTTGTGCTTTCAGCCTCCTTCCAGTTAGTGGCAGAAATGGGTGTGAAACCAATGCTGGATCCCAGAGAGCTAAACATTTCTGAAAAGTAGACAAAATTCTAAATTCAGCAAGGAGTTGTTTGTGTAGATCATCCAAAGTTTTCCTACAGAAAGTAACAACTAAAATAAATATTGAAATTGAGGTGAAAAAAGAGCCATTTTTGTCCACGTTTTCTTCTATAACTTTTTCCATCCATAGCAGATGTTTGAAAGCAATATACAGTTACGTCTGCTGGACTCTTCTGGTTGTGGGGATATATAGAGCTTGTAGGTTCAGCAAGAACCCTAGGTACACGGAGCCAATAAATGAGCTGCACCTTGCAATGGGTATTCATTTTATACTGGGTATACAGCGATTCATTTGGTGAAATATAGAGAGTGAAAAATAGGTATCAAGGAAACCTTTGTATTTCCAAAATGGGCACAAGATAAGGTGTTGAGAAGCAGTGGTTATTTGAACATCTCTGAATTCCGGGGTCCCCATACTAGCATGTGAATTATAAGGCATTTCTCAAATAGACTTCTCTGTTACACACTGTTTTACATTTGGAAGGAAAAAATGTGGAGAAAGACAAAGGGCAATAACGTGTTCTTCTATTCTGTGTTCCCCCAAGATACCCGATAAAAATGGTACCTCACTTGTGTGGATAGGCCTAGAACCCACAACAGGAAACACAACATGGACACATCACATTTTTACCTTGAAATCTGACATGTTTTCTGCAAAGTGCCTAGCTGTGGATTTTGATCTCTAGCTCACCCGGCACCTAGGGGAACCTAGCAAACCTATGCATTTTTTTAAAACTAGACACCTAGGGGAATTCAGATTGGGGTGACTTATAGGGCTCTCACCAGGTTCTGTTATCCAGAATCCTTTGCAAACCTACAAATTTGGCAAAAAACACTTTTTCCTCACATCTCAGTGATAGAAGGTTCTGGAATCTGAGAGGAGCCACAAATTTCCATCGACACAGCATTCCCCCAAGTCCCCTAATAAAAATGGTACCTCACTTGTGTTGGTAGGCCTAGTGCCCGCAACAGGAAACGCCCCAAAACGCAACATGGACACATCAAATTTTTACATTGAAAACTGACGTGTTCTTTGGAAAGTGCCTAGCTGTGGATTTTGGTCTCTGCCTCAGTCGGCACCTAGGAAAACATACCAAACCTGTGCATTTCTGAAAACTAGACACCTAGGGGAATCAGGATGGGGTAACTTGTGGCGCTCTCACCAGGTTCTGTTACCCAGAATCTTTTGCAAACCACAAAATTTGGCAAAAAACACTTTTTTCCTCTCATTTCGGTGATGGAAAGTTCTGGAATCTGAGAGGAGCCACAAATTCCCTTCGACCCAGCATTCCCCCAAGGCTCCCAAAAAAATGGTAGCTCCCTTGTGTGGGTAGGCCTAGTGCCTGTGACAGGAAATGCCCTAAAACACTATGTGGACACAACAAAATTATCAATTCCAAAACGACATGTTTTTGCAGGAGGGCATCTGCATTTTTGGTCCTGGGCTCAGCAGCCATCTAGGGAAACCTACCAAACCTAGACATTTCTGAAAACTAGACACCCAAGGGAGTCCAGGGAGGTGTGACTTGAGAGGATCCCCCAGTGTTTTCTTACCTGGAATTCTCAGCAAACCTCAAATGTAGCTAAAAGAAAATCACATTTTTCCCACATCTCCGTGTGGGATCACCGCACCGGCACAAATTTCCTATCACCCAACTTTCCCCTCAGTCTCCTGATAAAAATGGTACCTCACTTGTGTAGGTGGGCTAAGTGTCTGTGACAGCGAAGACCCCAAAAACAAGTCAAAATTGAGGGGGAACCAAAGCGGGTCCAAAAGGGCAGTGTGAGAAAAAACGTTTTTAGGCGACAAGTGGGGCAGACTTTTTATTGTTATAGATGCGACAATGCTGGGTGGTAGGAATTTTGTGGATTCCTGCAGATTCCGGAAAGATGTGTGATTTCAAGCAAAGTTGGAGGTTTGCAGGGCATTGTGGGTAACAAAATGGAATGGGGTGCATGTGACGCACACCACCCTGGACTCACTCAGATGTTCAGTTTTCGGATGTGTCTAAGTCTCGTAGATTTTTCTAGATGGCAGCATACCAAAGTCCAAAAAGTGCAGCCCTCACCATTCCAAGTGGGGTGATTTTGAGAGTCAGCCAAGCTCTCATGGCCCAAATGTAAAACCAAAACCCAAAACAATCAAATGTCCTCTTGCTTGCCGTTGGGATAAGATCTTTTATGGATCAAATCTGTTTATTGTTTCAACGTACCAACATAGAAAGTACAGAGCATCGCAGTATAACAAACACACTGCAGCATTTTTAGTCCAAAAGCATTTAATCGGCCCATACGGATCATCTCCTGTGTATTCATATCAGAGGGGGCCTCCCCCTCACCTCCTCCCTGCAATCCCAATTATATGTGAGTCACTCGCAGAAGACTGCTGCACTGGTAAGCGAACTCCAGACATAGTAAAACAAAACATATAACACCAACATTTCTTCCCTTGGTATGCCCCGTCATTCATCAGTCTCTCCATTCCCCACCCCGTCCCCGCTTAGCCCTAGTTCTCCCAAAGATCTCTCCAGCAGACACCTTCCCAGAGGCTCAGGTCAACCCCAGCACTCTCAGATGAGCCAGACATGTCAATTCAGTGAACTCTGTGGATAAAATCTGCAAGAACGGTCTCCATAAGTCACTCAGGTCCCCCACCCGCTGTTGAGAGGCCAGAGTGAGCATCTCCATTGCCAGAATAAACCACAACTTCTGCAGCCATGACACGTATGTCGGTATCTTTTCCGTGCCCCACAACGCTAAAATCAGCTGCAACGCCGCATTGAGGGCCAGGGCCATTTGCCGCCCTTTTAACGATCTCAGAGTAAAGGTGAACGGATTGGGCAGACCTAGTAAGATATACAATGGGGATCTAGGGATCTTGGTACTAAACGCTGCATCAGTAGCATCTATAATGCCCTCCCAATATCTATGGAGCTTGGGGCAATGCCAGAGTAAGTGTACAAGTGTACCCCTGCCCCCACACCCTCTCCAACAGAGGCTAGACTTAGTGGGATCCTGTAGGAAGTTGGCTCTGTATGCACTATTTCAAAGTAAGAAATAGCATGCACAGAGTTCAAGGGTTCCGCTTAGAGGTAAGACAGTGGCAAAAAGAGATCATTCTAATGCTCTATTTTGTGGTAGTGTGGTCGAGCAGTAGGCTTATCAGAGGGTAGTGTTAAGCATTTGTTGTACATACACACAGGCAATAGATGAGGAACACACACTCAAAGACAATTCCAGGCCAATAGGTTTTTGTATAGAAAAATATATTTTCTTAGTTTATTTTAAGAACCACAGTTTGAAGATTTACACATAATACTTTAAATGAAAGGTACTTCACTCAGGTATCATAGGAACTTTGAATCAGCAAAATAGCATGTACAGTTTGGGCAAAAATGGCAATAAGCTATTTTAAAACTAGACAGTGGAAATTACAACAGTTCCTGGGGGAGGTAAGTATTGGTTAGTTTTGTAGGTAAGTAAACCACCTACAGGGTTCAAAGTTGGGTCCAAGGTAGCCCACCATTGGGTGTTCAAGGCAACCCCAAGGTTACCACACCAGCAGCTCAGGGCCGGTCAGGTGCAGAGGTCAAAGTGGTGCCCTAAACGCATAGGCTTCAATGGAGAAGGGGGTGCCATGGTTCCAGTCTGCCAGCAGGTAAGTACCCATGACTTCGGAGGGCAGACCAGGGGGGGTTTGTAGGGCACCGGGAGGGGGATGCAAGTCAGCACAGAAAGTACCCCCTCAGCGGCACGGGGGCAGCCGGGTGTAGTGTGCAAACAGATGTCGGGTTTGCAATAGGTTTCAATGGGAGACCCAGGGGTTTCTTCAGCGAAGCAGGCAAGGGGGGGGGGGGGGGTCCTCGGGGTAGCCACCACCTGGGCAAGGGAGAGGGCCACCTGGGGGTCGCTCCTGCACTGGAGGTCGGATCCTTCCGGTCCTGGGGGCTGCGGGTGCAGTGTCTTTACCAGGCGTCGGGTTCTTGGAAGCAGGCAGTCGCGGTCAGGGGGGAGCCTCTGGATTCCCTCTGCAGGCGTCGCTGGGGGGGGCCCAGGGGGGTCAACTCTGGCTACTCACAGGGTCGCAGTCGCCGGGGAGTCCTCCCTGTAGTGTTGGTTCTCTGCAGGTCGAGCCGGGGGCGTCAGTTGCAGAGTGGAAAGTCTCACGCTTCCGGCGGGAAACGTGCAGTCCTTTAAAAGTTGTTTCTTTGTTGCAAAGTTGTAGCTTCTTTGGAACAGAGCCGCTGTCCTCGGGAGTTCTTGGTCCTTTTAGATGCAGGGTAGTCCTCTGAGGCGTCAGAGGTCGCTGGACCCTGGGGGACGCGTCGCTGTTGCAGTTTTTCTTGAAGTGGGGAGACAGGCCGGTAGGGCTGGGGCCAAAGCAGTTGGTGTCTCCATCTTCTCTGCAGGGCTTTCAGGTCAGCAGTCCTTCTTCATCTTCAGGTTGCAGGAATCTAGTTTCCTAGGTTCTGAGGAGCCCTTAAATACTGAAAATAGGGGTGTGTTTAGGTCTGGGAGGGTAGTAGCCAATGACTACTGTCCTTCAGGGTGGCTATACCCTCTTTGTGCCTCCTCCCTGAGGGGAGGGGGGCACATCCCTATTCCTATTTGGGGAATCCTCCAAAATCCAGATGGAGGATTTCTAAAGGCTGGGGTCACCTCAGCTCAGTACACCTTAGGGGCTGTCCTGACTGGTGGGTGACTCCTTCTTGTTTTTCTCATTATCTCCCCTGGACTTGCCGCCAAAAGTGGGGGCTGTGTCCTTGGGGTGGGCATCTCCACTAGCTGGAGTGCCCTGGGGCATTGTAACACAAAGCCTGAGCCCTTGAGGCTCACTGCTAGGTGTTACAGTTCCTACAGGGGGGAGGTGAGAAGCACCTCCACCCAGAGCAGGCTTTTGTTTCTGTCCTCAGAGAGCACAAAGGCCCTCACCACATGGGGTCAGAAACTCATCTCTCAGCAGCAGGCAGGCACAGACCAGTCAGTCGGGCACTGAACAACAGGGTAAAATACAGGGGGCATCTCTAAGATACCCTCTGTGTGCATTTTTAAATAAATCCAACACTGGCATCAGTGTGGGTTTAATATTCTGAGAAGTTTGATACCAAACTTCCCAGTATTCAGTGCAGCCATTATGGAGCTGTGGAGTTCGTTTTTGACAAACTCCCAGACCATATACTTAATATGGCCACAACTGTACTTACAATGTCTAAGAATAGACTTAGACACTGTAGGGGCATATTGCTCATGCAGCTATGCCCTCACCTGTGGTATAGTGCACCCTGCCTTAGGGCTGTAAGGCCTGCCACAGGGGTGACTTACCTATGCCACAGGCAGTATTTTGTGTGCATGCCATCCTGAGGGGGATGCCATGTCGACTTTGCCTTTTTCTCCCCACCAACACACACAATCTGCAATGGCAGTGTGCATGTGTTAGGTGAGGGGTCCCTTAGGGTGGCACAACATATGCTGCAGCCCTTAGGGACCTTCCCTGGTCACAGGGCCCTTGGTACCACTGGTACCTTTTACAAGGGACTTATCTGTGTGCCAGGAGTGTGCCAATTGTGGAAACAATGGTACATTTTAGGTGAAAGAACACTGGTTCTGGGGCCTGGTTAGCAGGGTCCCAGCACACTTCTCAGTCAAGTCAGCATCAGTATCAGGCAAAAAGTGTGGGGTAACTGCAACAGGGAGTCATTTCCTTACACAAGCCCCCCCCCCCAGCCCACAGGCCAGGAGACTCAGCCAAAGCTGGGAGAGTCTTCCTAGTCTGTCAGGCGAGGAAGAGTAGAGGAAATAGGATGGTTTGTTGCAGGGACTACTCTGCCTTACATCCTCCTGTTCAGGTCATTCCCTCTGGGGAACTGACCCACTTCAACAGTGATAGGACCTAGTCTGAATTGCCTCTTGTCTGTGCTTTTAATGTCTTCACCCATTCTCTCTTGTTTGGGGTTAGAGGTATCCACCTCTGCTAATCTTATCTTAGCCAGGGTCCCCCCTAGCTTACCCAAAGAGGTTACCCAGAGCTGGAGTAACCCCACCATGACCAACAGGGTCAGGGGGCCTAACTTGCTATTTGGCGTGGGGTCAGACCACCATGCAAAGGATAGTGCAGCCATAAAGGCTAACACCCAGCAGAGGCCACTGACAGCTGTCAGTGCCCAGAACCACACCTTTAGCTCTTCACCTGCAAGGGAAGGAGCTAAGTTACAGGCTTCTTTGGGTTCAGGGTGCCTGTCTGTTGTGTAAGATTGGGGGGTTACTACATCTTGTCGTAAACACCCTTCTTCCACTCTTTCTTCTGTTAACTGAGGAGCCACCCACTCAGGTTTAACAGTTGCCTGACTAGCCAGGACTTCTTGTGGGTCAGGTTGGACTTTACCAGTGCCATTTTTTGAGTTCTCCCCTACTGGAGCAGAACCTCCTTGGCTTGCTGGAACCTTGGCTAAAGGTTGTCCACCTTTCCTACTCTGTTTTCTTTTCTTTTTCTTTTGGGGCCTACTTGCAGTAACTGCAGGGGTAGCACCTCCAGAATCCTTGGGAGAGGGCTGGCCCTGGACCAGTTCCTCTCTTGGGCTCTGACTAACCTCTGGGTAGTCATTTCCAAGGAGACAATCAAGGGGGAGGTCTGTACTGACTACCACCCTTCTCCAGCTAAAAGTCCCACCCACTTCTATAGGCACAAAAGCCACACGCCTATCAGTGACCCTGTCTCGGCTAACTCTTACTCTGGCAGTCTCGCCTGGGATGTACTGGTTTGAGAACACCAGCATGTCATGCACAATAGTGTGACTGGCACAAGTGTCTCTCAGGGCAGTGGCTGGGATTCCATTCACCAGTAGGTGGTGGAAGTGTCTACTTCCCTCTGGAATCTCCAACTCACCTGTTGGGCCTTTTTTCCAGTTGAAGGCTATGAAGACCTCCTCATCTGAGAAGTCATCCCCAATGGCTACACTGGTCACCCCTGGGATTTTGCTAGGGAGTTTGTTTTTGGGACAAGAAGTGTCCTTGGTGTGGTGCCCAGTCTGTCTACAGTTTTGGCACCATGCCTTAGTGGCATCCCAGTTCTTACCCTGGTACCCACCTTTGTTTTGGGTTGTGTCTTGGGGCCCACCCACCTGTTCTGGTTTTTGGGGGCCTACAGAGGACTCTTTTTCTTTGTTTTTTAGTGTCACCCACTTACCCCTGGGGAGGCTTTGTAACCCCTTTCTTTTGGTCACCCCCAGTGGAAGTTTTGGTTACCCTATTCTTGACCCAGTGGTCTGCCTTCTTTCCCAATTCTTGGGGAGAAATTGAACCTAGGTCTAGCAGATACTGATGCAACTTTTCATTGAAGCAGTTACTTAAAATGTGTTCATAAACAAATTATAAAGCCCAACATAGTCATGCACTTCATTTCCAGTTACCCAACCATCCAGTGTTTCCACTGAGTAGTCAACATAATCAACCCAGGTCTGGCTCGGGGATTTTTGAGCCCCCCTGAACCTAATCCTGTACTCCTCAGTGGAGAATCTAAAGCCCTCAATCAGGGTAGCCTTCATGAGGTCATAAGATTCTACATCTTTACCAGAGAGTGTGAGGAGTCTATCCCTACACTTTCCAGTGAACATTTCCCAAAGGAGAGCTCCCCAGTGAGATCTGTTTACTTTTCTGGTTGCACAAGCCCTCTCAAAAGCTGTGAACCATTTGGTGATATCATCACCATCTTCATATTTTGTTACAATCCCTTTGGGGATTTTTAGGATGCCAGTATTCTCTCTGACCCTATTTATGTTGCTGCCACCACTGATGGGAGCTAAACCCATCTTTTTTCTTTCCCTTTCTATGGTTAGGAGCTGCTTCTCCAAAGCCAATCTTTTGGCCATCCTGGCTAACAGGAGGTCCCCTTCATTGAGGCTGCCCTCAATGCTTTCAGAGGTACTGGACTCCCCTATGGAAGAACTAGTCTCTCGGACTATGATTTGTGGAGTCAGGGTTCTGGGAACCCTGGTCTCCCTATCTAGGGTTGGAGGTGGGAGTTCCTCCAACTCACTAGTGTCCCCCTCTGTGAGGCCATCATCAATACCGACTCGCGTTCCGACATCTGCTCCAAAGCCGTAGGGCGCTGCTGCTTCCTTCTTCTCTCCTTCCGTCGCCAGCGTGGGCAATCACCGTCAGTCAAGCCCCCGTTAGCACCCGGGTCTGGGCTATCACCCTCCAAGCGCAAAATCCGATTTGCCTCCGATACGATCCTCACCTGTCGGAGCTGATCCTCCCAGCGGAAGACAAGGCGGAATGGGTGACCCCACGAGTAAGTCACATCATGCGCTCGCAAATGCTCTGTGAATTCTCGCCGCCGCTGCAAGGTCCAGGCCGAGAGGTCCTGAAATAGTTGGAGCACATGCCCTCTGAAATGGACCTGCGGAAGATTGCGAGCCTGCTGCAAAATGCTTTCTTTAAGCCCATAACTATGAACACAGGCTAAAATATCTGGTGGCCGGTCCCCGGCTCCACCCGCGCGGCCTACTCGGTGAACTCTGTCTAACGTAATCTCCCGGGTCTCCTCCAGGCCAAGTAATGAGCGAAACAGCTCCACCACAAAATCTCCAATGTCCTCCTTCTCCGCCCCAGCCGGGACCCCTCTGATTCAGATATTATGCCTCCTCGAGTGATTCACCAAGTCCTCCACCGCTATCTGTAGGAGGTCCTGCTGCTCCCGCAGGCATATGACCTCCTGTTGCAGGCCTGCTACTTCCTCGCCACAGGAGATCTCGCCGTCTTCCATCTGTGCCACTCGCTCACCCAGGGACGTAACCTCCCCTCGCAGCTCTCCCACCTCCTGAGATATGTCCCTTCGGAGTTCCTGTATATCACTCCAGAGCGAGTCGAACAAGGAGGTAAGGAAGCCCTTCGTGACCGGGGACCCCTCGTCCACCTCCATCTCCCCACGCGTCTCAGGGGACTTCGCCGCCGGTGGAACCTCGGCTGCACCACTCGGCACCGGTCGTGCTCCAGTCAGCATTTCTCTTACTGATCGCTCCCGCTTGGACTTGGAAGCGGCCATCACTCCTGTTTGCTGCCGTGCTCGTTCTATCACCCGGCCAGGGCCTCTTCACAGACTCCCGCGGAGACCTGATCACTACGGCCTCGTGTTCCACCAACCGCTGCTTGCCTTTCGCACTCCATCTGGCCTCTCGTCCCCTTGTTGCTTATTGCGGCGCCAGGCGGGGTCACCGCGGGCCGACCGCACCGCCGATCAGCGGCCTAGCACCGTGTGCCGTCCCGCCTCAAAGACGGGGCGACCAGCTGCACCCCTGCTCCTCTACCGCTACCTCCTGGGAGGGGGAGCCAAGCTCTGTGGGCGGATCCGCCTTCTGGGGCCGTCGGCGCTCCTCTCCGCACCGGGCCCTCGGTACAGCCCTCACCTTGCCACAGCCCCGCCGTCCACTTGCTGTGCTGCTGCCGCCATGTCTCCCGCGGCTAGGGGTGCGCCAGGTCTGGAGCAACCACGCGGCTCACTCTTCTGCATGCCGCGCACGTCGCCCGCAAGCGCAGACCTAGGCTGTGTGGCTCCGCGTCCTCGTCTCTGCCTGCCGCGGGCTTCTCCGGCCTTCTCGGGGTGCCCTGCGCCCTGTGGCACCTGTCACCAGCTCTGGGCGCCCCGGGTCATCAACCTCCGGGGTCACGCGGCAATATTCTGGGGCCCGGGCGGCGGAGCTCAGACGAACGCGTCCACTCACGCCGCCATCTTGGCCAAGCCCCTGGGATAATATTTTTAGTGTGCAGGGGGAGAGCTGAAAGACTGTTACCCCCTTCAGTTGGGGTAGGGGCATAACCATGCCCATACTGGTTGGTAGCCACCACCACACTGTTTTTTTTTAACTCCCTGGCATCTGGTAGGCTTTCTTCCCCCCGGGGAGGTGGATTGGGGAGGTGCTTAATTGTCTCAAATGTGCACCGGTGGGTAGAACAACTTTGTTCCCATTTATTTGGGGTGGGGGTATGGCCATACCTCTACCCTCTTTTTAAAAACAAAATTCTTCCCTGGTGTCTGGTGGTCTTTCTGCCCCACTTGGGGGCAGATGGGCCTTACAGAAATAGGTCGATCTGCAGCCAAGGGGGGCAGAAATGGCCAACAGTAATGTGCCCCCGTGGGGAGCAACCCTTCCCCAAGGGGCTGCCCCCCCTAACAAAACACACACACACACACCAATCCCTGGTGCCTAAGTGGTTTCTGCCCCCCTTTGGGGGCAGATCAGCCTAATTAAAATAGGCCGATCTGCCACTAAGGGTGCAGAAATGACCTAAAATACAATTGCCCCCCCAGGGGAGCGACCCTTGCCTAAGGGGTCGCTCCCCTTGCGTGAAATTGGTGCAAAAAAAATCCCTGGTGTCTAGTGGTTTCTGCCCCCCTTGGGGGGCAGATTGGCCTAATAGAAATAGGCCGATCTGCTCCCAAGGGGGGCAGAAATGGCCTAAAAACAATTTGCCCCCCAGGCAAGTGACCCTTGCCTAAGAGGTCGCTCCACTTCCGTAAAAAATATATCCCTGGTGCCTAGTGGCTTCTGCCCCCAGGGGGGGCAGAAACGGCCTTAAAAAAAAAAATCCCCCTTGGGCAAGGGTCGCTCCCCTTCATTGTTTATATCAAGTAACTAAAACTCCCTAGTGTCTTGTGGCTTTACGATCGTCCTGCAGAAATGCTCAGAGAGACATGAAAGGAAAGGAAAAGCCTTTCCTTTCATATCTCTCCGATCTACCTCACCACCGATTGGAAGAGAAATGCTTTCATTTCTCTTCCGATCGCGATGGGGACAGCCTCTGATGAGGTCGGTGCATGATCGCATGCTGATGTCATCAGATGTCACTGAGGGGAGGGGTGGGGGTGGAAGCGGAAGTGATTCCGCCTTCCATCCCTGCCCAGGAGAGGAGGGTGGGCTGAGTGCAGGAGGAGCTGGTTACGTCCTCAGCACACGAGCGCCGTGGCCGAGGATGTAACCAGCTTGTCCGCGACACCCAAGGGGTTAATAGGAAGGTTAGAGCTTTTCTAAATTCAATTGAGACCACACATTGTCCATACTATATTCTGTTTGATGCACCTGCACTGCTCCCAGAAATCAATCTGAGGATACTAATTTAATTTTTTGCCTCCATTTACAAATTCCTTCACAGTACCTTTTAAAAATGTCCTTTATACATTTAGCCACTTCATTTATATACACTTTGATTAATTTGTTAATATTATTTACTTTTCTAAACAGTCACGGACACCTTGAGGAGGCTTCAAGGACCCCCATGGGTCCTCAGACCACAGTTTGGGAACCACTGCCCTAGATGATTCTGAAGTCCCTTGCCATATATTTATTTGCTAAGTTACTTGCTTTACTTATACCAAAACAATGCTCTGCTGCTAGAGAGGGAACAGCACAGGCTAGTTCTATCTTATTGCGTGAGGAGGTTAATCTTTACCCCACCCATCAAAGTGTATACTCGTTAGTAATACCCTTGTTCTGCTACCCTCTGTAACTATATTGACCACAGGGGGGTTTATGCCTATAACATACATTAAAAAAAATCTTCATCTTCAGTAGAACTTACTAACTTAACTAGTTCCTTTCACTTCTTAGTTCTACCTGAATAGATGAAGTAATGGCTGCTACCTCTCTCAGTCTTCTAAAATGTTATTGCAGGGTTTTCCAGAGTGCCTTCTTAATGGTGATAGTAATAGCGAGCTATTACGCTGACAAGGAAGTCATCACAAGTGAGGTCCCAGTACCACCTAGGTTAATTCCAGCTGTTGGATTATTTGGAAGACGGTCCCAGGCAACTAAATAGAAGGAAATCCCAGAGTTAGTGGGTAATTTATTATCATAACTTATCAAAGACTGAGACCAGACTATCACCATGACACAGACCTGGTATTATCAAAACTAGCTCTTCACGTCGACGTCACAATTGCACGGCTCAGCACGCGACTCCGTCTGACATCATCGTGGCAATAAGAGGTCTTCGCCAGCGTGCTGACGTCAGTTCCCTTTTTTACGTGCCTTCGACGCTAACGTTTGTTTCCTGGCTCTTAAAACAGCTACTGTTTCGAAGGTGTCTTGTTGTACTTGTTACAATGTTTCTACCAAAGAAATCAGGGTTTAAGCCTTGTTGCGAGTGCGGGGGTCGTATGTCAGTCACAGACCTTCATGAAGACTGCTTGTGGTGTTTGAGTTCGGACCACGACGTAGAAAGGTGCGTGTCTTGCCAGAGGATGAACCTAAAGGCCTTAAAAGAAAGAGAGGCTAAACTCTTCTTAGCAAAAGCTCAGAGAGGACAGAAGGATCATCGGAGATCTAAGACAAGGGACTCTTCTTCCCATAAGTCATTGAGCGCTCACAAGAAGTGGCGCTGGCATGATTCTCAGCGCCGTTCTTCCAGAGATTGGACTCAGTCCCCTTCTATATGACGTGGCACGGCGTGAGAGGTCAGTCCGACTGTTACTCCCCAGCCTCAGAGTCCTCAGGCTTCTCCAGCGCCATCACTGATCGAGGTCCTCAAGTCCCCGGCGAGTCCTCTGACTCACTTTTCACCTGTGTTGGTCGAGGAACCGGTGGCGCAAGCTTCGGATCCAACCCACGCGCCGCAAGATGAAGAGAGGTTTCCCACCTTCCTGACTCCGGGAGCCGATCCGGCGGCTTTCCTAAATGCTAGGTTCAGCATTTTTAACAATGCCATGGCCCCTGCTGTTGCACCCGCTGGTCCCACTGATCGATTAGCGCTCTCTTTGGGTTCACCGGCACCATACACGTCTGCTCCGTTTGTGCCCTTCTATTAGGCTGAGGATGCTGTTTCGGCGCCGATGACGTTGCCTCAAATGATGCTGACAGCGCCGATGGAGTCAATACCGGAGCCGGATGGGACCCGGTCGGGATGCAGTGTGTCTCCACCATCTCCTCTGCCACGTCCATCTGCCTTGAAGCCGGTGTTGTCGACATCGGCTAACTCTCTGTTTATGCCGAGATTAAAGGCCAGATTAAGATCGAGGAGGAGAGCGTTGAGGCTCTTGGAGGAGCAGGAATACCATCAACAGTTGTTAGAGTAAGGAGAAATTTCTGAACCTATGGGAGAGTTTCAGGGTCTGGACTCTGCTAGTGGACTGGATACCTCCACTGAGTGGGATCTTTCATCCCCGGGTGAATTTACAGAGGAGGCAGCATCCTATCACACTGTCATAAGGAAAGCTGCAGAATTTTTGGAGCGTCCGTGTAGGAAAGTACCATCTTCCTTGACATGTTACCCCCATTTTTCACATGTATGACGGTATGTTTTTCCCTGTCTCACTGGGATCCTGCTGGTCAGGACCCCGTGCTCATAATTTGTGGCCTAATGTGTATGCCTGTGTAGTGCCTAACTGTGTCACTGAGGCTCTGCTAACCAGAACCTCAGTGCTTATGCTCTCTCTGCTTTTAAATTTATCACTGTATGCCAGTGACTTCATTTACCAGTTTCAATTGGAATACTGGACCCCCGGTATAAGTCCCTAGTATATGGTACCCAGGGCATTGGGGTTCCAGGAGATCAAAATCGGCTGCAGCATTTCTTTTGCCACCATAGGGAGCTCAGATAAACCCTTACACAGGACTGCCACTGCAGCCTGCGTGAAATAGTGTACACACTATTTCACAGCCATTTTCACTGCACTTAAGTAACTTATAAGTCATCTAACCTTCACTTGCTCAAGGTTAGGTGCAAAGTTACTAAGTGTGAGGGCACCCTTGCACTAGCTAAGGTGCCCCCACAGAGTTCAGGGTCATTTGCCCAGACTTTGTGAGTGCGGGGACGCCATTACACGCGTGCACTACATATAGGTCAATACCTATATGTAGCTTCACAATGGTAACTCCGAATATGGCCATGTAACATGTCTAAGATCATGGAATTGTCCCCCCCTTCCAAATCTGGTATTGGGGAACCAATTCCATGCATCCTGGGGGCTCCACCATGGACCCCCTGTACTGCCAAACCAGCTCTCTGAGGCTTCCACTGCTGCTACAGCTGCTGCCACCTCACAGACAGGGCTCTGCCCTCCTGGGGTCTGGGCAGCCCAGTCCCAGGAAGGCAGAACAAAGCATTTCCTCTGAGAGCAGGGTGTTACACCCTCTCCCTTTGGAAATAGGTGTTACAGGTTGGGGAGGGGTAGCCTCCCCCAGCCTTTGGGAATGCTTTGAAGGGCACAGATGGTGCTCTTCTTGCATAAACCAGTCTATACCGGTTCAGGGACCCCTTCTCCCCTGCTCTGGTGCGAAACTGGACAAAGGAAAGGGCAGTGACCACTCCCCTGTCCATCACCACCCCAGGGGTGGTGCCCAGAGCTCCTCCAGTGTGTCCCAGACTTCAGCCATATTGCTTTGTAAGGTGTGGGGGCACTCTGGAGGGCTCTGAGTGGCCAATGCCAGCAGGTGACGTCAGAGACCCCTCCTGATAGGTCCATACCTGATAAGGTAGTCAATCCCCCTCTCAGGGCTATTTAGGGTCTCTCCTGTGGGTTCTCTTCAGATTCTGCTTGCAAGTTTCCTTCAGGAATCCTTTGCAACAACTTCAGACTCTTCTGACCTCGGTTCGACCGCAGCCTGCTCCAAGAAACGCTGTAACTGCAACAAAGTGTCTACAATAGACACTTTTCTTCAGCAACCTCATCTCCAAGTCTGCAACTGCCACAGTTTCCACGGTGTGCATGCTCTTGGGACTCCCTCCGTGTCTTCATCCTGCACCAGACGGATCGCAGAAATCTCCCGTGGAGTGATGGAGTCCCTCCCCTGCTCCAAGCAGGCACCTTCCAAGACGACAACCGGTACCCTGGGACTCCTCTCACAGCGACGAGCGTGCTCCTAAGGACACAGAGGGTGGACATCATCGACATAGACTATCCTAAGGTCCTGCTGAAGCAATTTGGAGGAGGTAAGACCTCGCCTTCCCCGAGAGCGATGGTACCCATGTGTACTGCGTCTTCTTCGCCTCCTGAGGCCTCTGGGCACTTTTTGCAAAATTCCTTTGTGCACAGCCTGGCCCAGGTCCCCAGCACTCCATCTTGCGACGCTCAACTTGCTGAGTTGTTCTCCGGCGGCATGGGACCTTCTTTTGTTGTGCTGCATCAACCGCATTTTGCACCTCCTTTGAACTCGGATCCTGTGGCTTCTGGGGGTGCTGGCTGGCATCCTGAGGGCTCTCTCAAGTGCTGAGAGACCCCTTTTCCTCCTCACACAGAGTTGAGGCCCCAAGATCCCTCCTGGGTCCATCCAGGGCCATTTTGACTCAAAAAGCACTTTTGTCGTAGCCAAGGCTTGTTGGCGCCTTCCAACACGGAATATCATCTGCAACGATCTTCAGGCCGTGGGACATCTTTTGCATCATGCAGGAACCCGCTGGCATCTTCCTAGGGTGCATTCCTGAAGTCTTCGACTAACCGGGGACTCTTCTTTTGAACCATCTTCTGGGATGGCAGGGGCTCCTGTCCTTCCTGGAACTTCTTTCGACTTCTGGACTTGGACCCCTTCCTTTGCAGGTCTTCAGGTCCAATAATCCAGCAGTTGTTCTTGGATCTTGGATGACTGCTGCAAAATCCCAAAAACGAGGTGTAGTGTGTCCTAAGGTAACTTGCAGTACTTTACTCCTGCTTTTCTGGGCTCTGGGGTGGGGTAATTTACTTACTTTTCCTGTATTCTTACTCTCCCAACGATTCTGCACACACTACACTTGTCTAGCGGGGAATACGTGATTTGCATTCCACTTTCTTAGTATATGGTTTGTGTTGCCCGTAGACCCATTTTCTCAAATTGCATTCTATAGGATTTTCTGCTGTTTGCATTGTTCTATGACTATTTACTTGTCTAATTTTTGTATCTAGTGTATATATTGGGTATAATACTTACCTCCAGAAGGAGTATTGTCTCTAAGATATTTTTGGTACTGTCACCCAAATGAATACCTTTATTTTTGGTAACACTGAGTATTGTCTTTACTTGTGCATAAGTACTGTGTAACTATAAGTGGTATTGCATGAGCTTTGCATGTCTCCTAGTTCAGCCTAAGCTGCTCTGCTATAGCTACCTCTATCAGCTTAAGCTGCTAGAACACTACTACTTCACTAATAAGGGATAACTGGACCTGGTATAAGGTGTAAGTTGCTCCTGGAGATCATGGATTTTTATCCCAACATCTGACTCCTGAGAGCTTGGGGGTCCAAGCTTCTTGTTCTGCTCGATCTGCACCTGGCTCGTTTCCTGCTACTCCATCGGACAGGGAGTCCAAGAGAATGGATCAAGCAGCCAAGAAGAGTTTCTCCTCTTGTAGTATGGCCCTAAAATCGGTCAATGCTACCTTTGTGCTGGGGAGGTATGTTCATGCCCTGATGGACACAGCAAGAGCTGTGGTGCCTAACTTGCCTCAGGATATGCAGGGGCAGCTTGCTGAGCTCCTTTTGGACGCTCAAGCAGCGGCTAAGGGGATTATCCAGTCTGGTCTGGATACAGCGGACTCAGTAGCCAGGGCAATGGGTACTTCAGTGGCCACCAGGAGGCGTGCATGGCTTAGGTCGAAAAGCATTATTGCTTGGACTCGGAAATAAGGAGGGGCGGACATTTTGCACGTTCTGTGTTGCAGTATTTGTTGGTGTGAGTAGTCAGGCACCCACCTCCAAGTGTGGGACTGCTTTGGGATTCTATTCATAAGGGAAGGAATCCGCAGGTAGTTGTATCCATCAGAAGAACAAGTTACTTACCTTCGGTAACGTGTTTTCTGGTGGATACAGTAGTTACCTGTGGATTCCTCACAGTCCCACCAGCCTCCCTGTTGTCATGTTTTTGGTGTTTTTTATATAAAAAAAATATTGTGATTTATATTTGGATTTGGATTGGTATATATGTATATGTTGTTCTTGTGATGTCGATATTCACCTGTTCGCCTTAAAGGCATGTGAAAAAGGGTGAAACTGATGTCAGCACGCCAGCAAGGACCTCTTATTGCCACAATGACATTAGACGGAGTCGCGTGCGGAGCCGTGCAATTCTGACGTACTCTCATCGTGAAGAGCTGGGAAGAAAGTGTCTGTTGAATGCTGGTGCATTGGGAGAAATCATAAGTTGAGGAATCCACAGGTAGCTACTCTATCCACCAGAAAAAGCGTTAACGAAGGTAAGTAACTTGTTCATCTATCACTTGGGTGAGTAGGTGGGGCTGGCATGGGCCATTGCTGAAGTAAGAAGATACCACAATGAGTTGGTGTTGTTTTCACCACATCCACCCCACTAAGTGTGTGATCCATTTATGGTGTCAATTCATAAGTCACACCTCATTATAATCACCCAGCCTGGGGGATGTGCTTTAGGGGTTTGATGGATGGGAATGGGGAGGTGGGGAAAGGTGTGACATAGACAAACACTACACAACATTCATCAGGTCAATGAGCAGTACATCATCAAATATGTTCTGGGAGGAAATGAAAGAATGACACTGTTCGATTAAATACATTGAAAATAGTCCTTCAGCCCCAGGGACCCAAGTTGTTATTATATATCTAAATGGTCTGTCATCTAGGTTTGGAAAATACAAATTATGGAGGAGTGGACCCACACAGTTCTAATAATTATGCCTGTTAAAAGAAAAATTATACTGTATAAATGTAGAATTGGGTGGTGCATCTGCATTCTTCTTAGAATATCCATCTTGGGTGCCTGGCTGAACCAGCCTGGTAAGGTAAGCAAGAGTGTTATGGAGCTTTCGTCTTTCGTGCTAAAGAAGAAAAGACTCTGAACTGTAAAACAGTAAGGCCCAGATTTAAGAGGGCCTAGTGCTGTTCTAACGCCACATTAACGTAATTTTTTATGCTAATGTGGCGTTGGAAGGCCAAAAACGCCAATCACTATTTACAAAGTGGCGCAATGCTTGCATTGCACCACTTTGTAACCCCTTGTGCCACAGTATACCTGCGCCAGGCATAATGTATGCAGGGGGGCTAGGGGGGCCAAAAAATGGGGCAAAGAACTCTAAGAGATTTCTTTGCATCATTTTATCAGCATTTTTAATGCCTGCTAAGAGCAGGAGTTAAAGGGAGGCTCCCATTGAATTCAATGAGCCTCCAAGTGCTTTGCACGATTAGCGTCAACATTTTTCATGCTAATCCTGCAAAGCGCCGGACTAGCGTAAAAAAATAATGACACTCTTTTCTCTGCCCCCCACCATGGTGCACCATATTTTAAATACCGCGCACACACAGTGGCGTTAGGAGGGGCGTTAAGTGGTGTATGAAAAGTGGCGCTGCACTAGGTGCAGCGCCACTTTTTATAAATCTACCCCTAAATGTTTATATTGTAGAGTCAAGGTGGAGATAAGCTTCTTGAGGAGTGGGCCTAGAGGCAGAGCAAGATTAACTGAGAACAATTTTACAACCAATCCCAGATCAGCAGCTGCATACACCTGGCTGTCAATCTGACAACTATCATAACATTTAGCTGAGTGCGTCCATAATGTGACATGGCTGTCTCCAGTTACAGCCCTCCTCGTGCCAACCATAACCACTTCAATAGAGAAGTTTGACATATGAGCCAGCACACTACTCAGCATTTCCCAAATCGACACACCTCTCACCAGTGAAGTTCACAGGGCTAAGTTGGCCTCTTTGAGTGATGTTTGTTTCCCTTTGAACTTAAAGTAGATAAGTTACTTCATCAGGCTGTGGAGGTGGTACTGGCCTGAGTCTGTCTAATTTAGAGTCCTGAATTCCGAGTCCTATTCCTCCTCACCCAAATGAGAATGAGAGAGACAGTCCTGTAATGCACTGCTGTAGATAAACATGAACAGTAGAAGAATGTGAGCAACCTAGAAATAAAGTACAGCAAAGTGGACCATGCAAGTAAATTTAGCTGTTTGAAAGAAAGGTCCAACAAGCACCTTCAGGTAGAATTACCCATCAGATCCCCAAACATTGCAAATCATCAAAATGAGGTTTACAAATATTAGTTGAATAACACCTTCACTGTCTATCACCACTATCAATCATAAATACCACTCACAAGTACTCAATAATACCACTCATTGGTGCAATTGTTAGTTACCTGTTCCAAACCAAGCACAGTGGTACACAATTGCCTATCGAATCTCCTCTTTTTCCCATGGAAGCAACACAATGGCAGTCTTGTAAATTAATGTTCTGCAGTGGTGCAGCCCAGCTAGGGAATAAAAAAAAGAATGGGGATGAGATGGAGGCAGGCATTGTTTTTGTGTCCTTTAAGTGAATGGGGAGTCTTCTTCTTCCATGCACACACTGGTCCAAATCCAGTCCGACAGTACATGTGAATAAATGGTGGGGGCTACCTAATGCAGACACCAAATATATAATGTTTCTCTAGCTATATCAATTTTTTTCTTGGCAAGCAGTTTGATGAAAATGTGAATGTTCTTTGTGGTCTACTCAGTCAGAGAAGTAGAGTCCGTCCTCAAATTCAGGGGATTTGCCCAGAAGTTTCTCAGCTAACACAGTTGAGTCTGCCCAATTGCCCTCATCCTCTTCCTGTGCTGTTTCAGGAACAGTGTAATCTTGAGGAATGAGGTGTTGGTTCATTTTAATCATGGTCAATCCAAGTTTTGAGGGGAGAGATTGGTCCTTCTTACTGTGACAACTGTCGCAGCTGCATTGAACACATGTTCAGCAGACACACCAGTTAGTGGACACGCCAGATAATTTATTGCCATTGTGCTGAGCTCTGGTCATTGGTGCATCTTCCCAGAACAATGGCTTTTGATCCACTTAAACCTCTTTTGGGTCATCCAGATAGTCTTGACCATCCTCTTAAAAGTCATTGCTAATGCCATTTGCCCGACCTCATTTGCCTTCACCTCTGAATATGACCTAAGCCCTGCCACTAGAAATCAAGCCATTGCAGAGGTTGGATTTGATTCTTTTGTTGGTGGTGTTGTTGCCGGTGTTGGCTGCTATGAGACAATAGCACTGCCCTCTCAGGAGGTAGAAGGCTGTATGACAGAACTTCTGTAGAAAGTTGGCTCTGTATGTACTATTTCAAAGTGAGAAATAGCATGCACCGAGTCCAAGGGTTCCCCTTAGAGGTCAGATAGTGGCAAAAAGAGATAATTCTGATGCTCTATTTTGTGGTAGTGTGGTCGAGAAGTAGGCTTATCAGAGGGTAGTGTTGAGCATTTGTTGTACACACACAGGCAATAAATGAGGAACACACACTCAAAGACAATTCCAGGCCAATAGGTTTTTATATAAAAAAATATATTTTCTTAGTTTGTTTTAAGAACCACAGGTTCAAGATTTACAAGTAATACTTCAAATGAAAGGTATTTCACTCAGGTATCTTAGGAACTTTGAATCAACACTATCATACACAGTTTTAGCAAAAATGTCAAGCTATTTTAAAACTAGACAGTGCAATTTTCAACAGTTCCTGGGGGAGGTAAGTTTTGGTTAGTTTTGCAGGTAAGTAAAACACCTACAGGGTACAAAGTTGGGTCCAAGGTAGCCCACCGTTGGGGGTTCAGGGCAACCCCAAAGTTACCACACCAGCAGCTCAGGGCCGGTCAGGTGCAGAGGTCAAAGTGGTGCCCAAAACACATAGGCTTCAATGGAGAAGGGGGTGCGCCGGTTCCGGTCTGCCAGCAGGTAGGTACCCGCGTCTTCGGAGGGCAGACCAGGGGGGTTTTGTAGGGCACCGGGGGGGACTCAAGTCAGCACAAAAAGTACAACCTCAGCGGCACAAGGGCGGCTGGGTGCAGAGTGCAAACAGGCGTCGGGTTTGCAATTGGTTTCAATGGGAGACCCAGGGGTCTCTTCAGCGAAGCAGGCAGGCAAGGGGGGGGCTCCTCGGGGTAGCCACCACCTGGGAAAGGGAGGGTGCCACCTGGGGGTCGCTTCTGCACTGGAGATCGGATCCTTCAGGTCCTGGGGGCTGCGGGTGCAGCGTCTTTACCAGGAATCGGGTTCTTTGAAGCAGGCAGTCGCGGTCAGGGGGAGCCTCTAGATTCCTTCTGCAGGCGTCGGTGTGAGGGCTCAGGGGGGTCAACTCTGGCTACTCACGGGGTCGCAGTCGCTGGGGAGTCCTCCTTGTAGTGTTGTTTCTCCGCAGGTTGAGCCGGAGACGTCGGGTGCAGAGTGGAAAGTCTCACGCTACCGGTGGGAAACGTGGAGTCCTTTAAAAGTTGTTTCTTTGTTGCAAGTTTTGGTTTCTTTGGAACAGGGCCGCTGTCCTCAGGAGTTCTTGGTCCTTTTAGATGCAGGGTAGTCCTCTGAGGCTTCAGAGGTCGCTGGACCCTGGGGAACACATGGCTGTTGCAGTTTTTCTTGAAGTGTGGAGACAGGCCGGTAGGGCTGGGGCCAAAGCAGTTGGTGTCTCTCTCTTCTCTGCAGGGCTTCAGGTCAGCAGTCCTTCTTCATCTTAGGTTGCAGGAATCTATCTTCCTAGGTTCTGGGGGCCCCTAAATACTCAATTTAGGGGTGTGTTTAGGTCTGTGAGGTTAGTAGCCAATGGCTACTAGCCCTGAGGGTGGCTACACCCTCTTTGTGCCTCCTCCCTGAGGGGAGGGGGGCGCATCCCTAATCCTATTGGGGGAATCCTCCATCTGCAAGATGGAGGATTTCTAAAAGGCAGAGTCACCTCAGCTCAGGACACCTTAGGGGTTGTCCTGACTGGCCAGTGACTCCTCCTTGTTTTTCTCATTATCTCCTCTGGCCTTGCCGCCAAAAGTGGGGCTGTGGCCAGAAGGGGCGGGCATCTCCACTAGCTGGGATGCCCTGTGGCGCTGTAACAGAGGGGGTGAGCCTTTGAGACTCACCGCCAGGTGTTACAGTTCCTGCAGGGGGAGGTGAGAAGCACCTCCACCCAGTACAGGCTTTGTTTCTGGCCACAGAGTGACAAAAGCACTCTCCCCATGTGGCCAGCAACATGTCTGGTGTGTGGCAGGCTGGCAAAACTAGTCAGCCCACACTGGAAGTGGGGTATGTTTTCAGGGGGCATCTCTAAGATGCCCTCTGGAGTGTATTTCACAATAAAATGTACACTGGCACCAGTGTCCATTTATTGTGCTGAGAAGTTTGATACCAAACTTCCCAGTTTTCAGTGTAGCCATTATGGGGCTGTGGAGTTTGTGTATGACAGACTCCCAGACCATATAGTCTTATGGCTACCCTGTACTTACAATGTCTAAGGTTTTGCTTAGACACTGTAGGGGCATAGTGCTCATGCACCTATGCCCTCACCTATGGTATAGTGCACCCTGCCTTAGGACTGTAAGGCCTGCTAGAGGGGTGACTGATCTATGCCATGGGCAGTGTGAGGTTGGCATGGCACCCTGAAGGGAGTGCCATGTCGACTTAATCATTTTCTCCCCACCAGCACACACAAGCTGGCAAGCAGTGTGTCTGTGCTGAGTGAGGGGTCCCCAGGGTGGCATAAGACATGCTGCAGCCCTTAGAGACCTTCCCTGGCATCAGGGCCCTTGGTGCCAGGGGTACCAGTTACAAGGGACTTACCTGGATGCCAGGGTGTGCCAATTGTGGAGACAAAGGTACAGGTTAGGGAAAGAACACTGGTGCTGAGCCTGGTTAGCAGGCCTCAGCACACTTTCAAATCATAACTTGGCATCAGCAAAGGCAAAAAGTCAGGGGGTAACCATGCCAAGGAGGCATTTCCTTACAACTTCTGCCTGGTACTCTAACTTACAGTTGTTCTTCTTCTGGGTCTCCCACTTGCCCAACAATCCACATTTTGTATAGTGAAACATCTCCTTCTGAAAAAGGAATGAAAGTGGCCAGGACTTTTTTGGAGTGTGGATCAAGTATTGTGGCACAGATGTACTCTTTGGAGGACACAATCCCTCTTTGCAGCCTTGGATTAACAGCCAAGCAAAGGGTTAAGCTCTCAACCAACTCATATGCTTCTCTATTCACAACAACAAACCTTTGTGACAGCTTTTTTTTAACTGGTCCTGGAGGCGATGTAACAACGGGATAGCTTGGCTCATCATACTTTTGTCCTTGCTGACTTCCCATGTGTAAACCTCAAAAGAAAGTAGTATTTGTGTCAAGTATTGGACAAATGAAGCTTAGCAAATTTCCATGGTAAAGCTTTTCCAAGTTGCAGCCCTTCCTTTTTGAAGGACATTGTCAGTGATCTGTCCATACTGCTAAAACAGACGTTGCCAGATGTTGTACGAAGAGTTCCAAATTGTTGCCACCTCCTTATGAGGGCTTAAACTGGTACTCAATTAGCATACTGAATGATCCTCAACTGCTTCCAGGCTTTAAAAGAAGGGCAGAAATTAGTGCAGATTCTTCTGCAGGTGGCCAATATGTTGCTTGACTATGTCTTCTTTTTTTTAGAAGGTCCTGCACAATCAGGTTGATGCAATGTGCCAAACACAGGACCCTGAAATAGCCACCATCTGCCATGCCCTTGACTATATTGCTGCCATTGTCTGTGGCAACAAATCCAATTCTGAGACCTCTGGCACACAGCCATTAAAACACATTCCTGTTAAAGTGTTCCAAGATGTTTGCAGCTGTATTAGATTTCTCCATAGAACATAGCTACTGCTGCATGACGCTGAACGCTGAGACCTGTAGATACCTGTTACCTAACCCCCCACTAAAGAGATCCAGTGTGAAGTGATACACGTGATTAGTTGCTTGACAACTGGTCTGCATGTCTATCATCAGATGGTAGTGTAAACAGCACTCTGCTGCAAAGCTTGTCCAACCAGTTGTAGCACATCGCAGTGGAGTGCTGGAAAAAGCAACTCTGGCAAAATAGGTCCAGATGGGAACCTTCCGTTTCAGGCAGCTGGCTCCCACAAGTTCGAAATATCCCACTCCTTCCAGAAAAGAACAATCATTTGCAATGCAATGGGTCTCACGTTTGCTCGAGTTAGAGCTTAGCGTTGTAAATTCTTAACTGGACTTTTCTTGCCACATAAATTGAAAATGAAAAGTAAAACAGTTGAATTAAGCGAGCCCATTAAAAGTGCCACCGCCGCCATGAACATGAGCACAAGATTTATTGGCTCCCTGCTTGAATGTCTAGAAAGGACCGCAGCTGGGATAAATTGCAAACCGAAACTGTAGTGTGATGGCCAACAAAAATGTTCACTTATTGAAATTGCCTGGGGAGGGAACTCAGCACACAAAGGAGGGGCATTTCACAACATGCACCAATAAAACTGAAGCATTTAAGACAAGCACAACAAAGAATGAATACCAAGGGTGGGCGTGTTCAAAAGTCCACAGAGAGATTACAACAGGCTAGAGCGCTTGCGCACTCGACCCTAAAAAGGGAGGAAGTCCAGCACTAACACATTAGCTAGCTTCATTATACAAAGATGCCATTGGGAATTTGTGTTCATAGGGTCCTTATTCCCTGAACATGCTCTTAATAGTAGCTCGGATTTGTTTCTCTTGTGGTGCCACTGATGCAGGCAACTTCTAGAGGGAACCAGGAAGTGGCAGACTCAATGGGCATCCTGGGGGTAGTCACTGTATGCTGTCTCCATCTGAGTCTTGTGCTGTTTTGAGGATGCTGATGCAGGTGATGCTGGAGCACTGCTGGAGAGAGGGCTGCTTTGTGTAAAGCTGTCACCCTCTTATTCCTCAATTCCTCATTACTTCCCACTGTGATCCAAACTGATTTCCATCTCTCAATACCACCACTACCTACAGCAATATTTTTAAGGTGCTCCTCTCGTGTGATGTTTTTTCATATGGGTCTTTGGCCTCCAGCTTCTGAATCTAGCTTATATCATCGGACACTTTCATGGCAAATTGAACATATTGCAATGTTGTCCTCCTGCTTGCTAATCAAATCCCAAACTGGGGAGGAGAACTTTTTTAGTGTGCCACTGGTGCCACTGCATGAAGAACAGGAGGTAGGTCGGTGTGTCAAGGATTGCCTCTCTGCAGTGTGTAATTCGACTGAGGTAGTGGTGGATGCAGGCCTCAGCAGCAACCTTACAAATATGGAAGCTGGCAGTGGTGGAACTAGTGCCAAATTCCTCTGAGCAGGTTGAATAGGAGGGATAATGATGGTTTCCTCTGAGCCAGCTTCCATTACTGGCTTGTCCTCCTTCCCCTTCCATTATTCTGAGGTTTTCAGAAACTTTCCTTTTCCCTTGTCTCTTGTGCTGGGTCTCAGACTCAGCAGGGGTCCAATCCCAATTATCATAAGGGAGCTTTGAGAAGATGGTGGAGTAACCTTTCATTGTTTTTGTTTTTGCTGGAGATCTTGCTAAGAAGGTTAACATCCTATTCGTGTCCTACTTCAGGAATAAAACGATTGCTGTCTGTGCCTCCTGTTCTCCACTTTGCTCAGTTTCCTGCATGATTGCAGTGGCTGCCTTGCTAACAGACAGGGGCTTTGGGCTTAGGTTGGGGTGGTGCTCCATGCTGCTGCCTAGAGGATGGTGCGGCAGACAGACAAAGTTGCCTGAGAAAGGAGGAAGGCAGCAAGTCAGTGGTGGCAATCTGCTGCTTCTTCTTTTCACTAGCCACTTTCTTGGGGCTATCTTCAAGCTCTATCAGTTGGCACTTAGATGCACAAGGGGAAGCAAAAGTCATATGTTATGGTCATGTCACTTTATGCCGGCTGTCTGGCAATACCATGGGTGATAACTCTTGTGCACCTAAAAGCAAGCAAACAAACAAGAAAAGCATTTAATGAAACATGGCATTTGTGCAGTTTGAATTATGCATAGTGCAGACAACACAATTTAGTGAGGTTATCCCAAATAATTACCAATAGTGTATTGAGTCCAATCCACACCATAACATAATATTTTAATCAGGATATTAACATACAGATGTAACTGCTTAATGTGCATCTAAGGGGAAACACCTGTGGCCAGTAGGGGGTTGCTGGGGGAAATTGAATAATCCTTAAAAAAATTAATGCTGGTGTGTGCCTATTGCAGGCGGGGGTTGCAGGGGAAAATAGAATAATCCATTAAAAAAAATGAATGTTGGTGTGTGCCTATGGCAGGTAGGGGAAATGACATAGGCCCTCATTATGAACTTGGCGGCAAACACAGTCGACCGCCGTGGTGACAGTGAACAGAAGACCACCAGTGGCGGAAGACTGGACACTGCTGAATTATGATGCCAAAAAGACAAACCTCCAAAAATCCTGCAACCTCCACCCACCGCCAGGGCCTACGACGGCGGAAAGGCAGTACACTCCCCACCCGCCACTGCCATGCAGACAAATCCTCCGCCCACCAAATAATGATGCACAAATCAGCGTGGCAGATAGTGGATGCCGAACGACCATTGACGGTACAGACCGCTACGGCCAGCAATGGGACCCAACAAAGACAAATGCACACATTGGCAACATTGAAACCCACACACCTGACACATCCACAACACTATAAAACACTCACATACACACCCCACAATCCTTTGCAGCGCCAATAACACGATTGAGACTGACAACACAACACGCATACACTGAACACAACAAAATTCACACGCACAAATACACCACCAAAACACACACAAACCCCAAACACCCTCATAGACCACACACATAACCACACAACAGCACCCTGACCAATACACCCACAACACACCATGGCACCCCGCTTCACAGATAAGGAGCTAAGTACCATGGTGGGTGAAATATTCAAGGTCGAGCCACAACTATTCGGGACACAGGTGCAGCACACACCCATCAACAGGAAGATGGAGCTATGGCAGACGATTATCAACAAGGTTAAAGCAGTGGGAAACCACCCACGCACAAGGGATGACATCCGGAAGAGATGGAACATCCTGTGCTGGAAGGTGAGGTCAATGGCATCCAGGCACAACATCGCAGTATAGAAGACTTATGGCGGCCCCCCACCTACACCCCTGACTACACCGATTGGGAGGAGAAGGTAGTCTATCCTGCACCCGGACGGCCTCAGTGGACTCACAGGAGGACTGGACTTGGGTAAGTCAACTACAATACCTTAATAGTCACCCCGCCTATAATGCATGCAGAACCCCACCCCTCTCACTACCACCAGGGCCCCAGCCCCACCCAGGCCACAACACCCACATCCAATGACCCTGCATGCCCACAATCCCACAAACAGGCCCCCATCCTGCCCCCTGTGCACAGTCACCTACCACTGCAATGAATCACAGTGGCACTACAGCACCCACAATGCACCTCCACCCCCCACACAAAATGCAAAGATAAGTACACGAAAGGACCCTGCATGCTACGACAGTGGAATAAAAGCACAAAATAAGGCAGAGCTGTGCATCAATTTCTGAAATAGTACATGATGCATTCATGTCCATTCCCCCCCACAGGCACCACCACCCATGTCACCCGGAAGGGAAGGCCAAGGAGTGCCAGCGCCTCACATGGAGACAGAGGCTCCACTCAGGAGACTGGAGAGGGATGTATGGAAAGTGAGGAATACCCTGGCCTGTCACACAGTCCTGGACTGTCACCCTCCAGCAGCCCACCCAGGATACTACTGACAGCCCTACCACTCAGCAACCAACATCAGCTCTGCCCAAATGACCCCACACCAGTGTCTTCTGTGCACAGACTGGCGGCCCACGTGGCCAGAGTCTCCACCCACCAACAGGCAGGATGATGAAGGCCCCAGTGCAAGTGGGGATGCCAGACCTGTGCAGGGGACTGTCAACATCAGGACAGTGCGCGCTCTACGGGCGACGTAATACAAAAAGCCAATCCTTATGTACTGTAATGATTCATGAATTGTGTTAATGCAGTATGTTAACCTTTTGCATCGCAGAGATTCATATTGAAACATCATTAATACTGTTTGCAATGTATTGCTCATTTTCAAGGCTTTTGCTGCAGGATTACAGGGTGTGTTCCCTATTCTAAGCCTTTCTAGAAACCTTTCCTGCAGCCTGACTGGGTGTGGCACGTGGGCAGGGCCTAGTTCTATTTAAGGGAGCCAGCCCAATTCCACGTGTTCACTATTCAGAGGTCCCGGTGCAGAGCAGCAGCATTTTCCTGAGCTCCTGTTCCGGAGGCCTACCTAGGATTTCCAGGCCCTGTCTTCATTTCCTTGGTGATCTTCAAGCAGGGTGGTAAGGCGGAGGTCGGGTTAGGCCCCGATTCCTTTTTCAGAAATACTCGAGTTTTGGGTCTTTTGGTGAAATCGCATGTGTGATGGTTTTCTTGGCATTTAACTCTTGCAGTTCAGATTGGCAGTGTGCACGATCGTATCTTGCCATATGAACCTTGATGGTTGAATCGGCAGCAGAGTGCACGATTCATATTTGGCATTTAACTCATACAGTTCGGATCGGCAGTGTGCGCGATCGTATCTTGGCATTTAAACCTTGATGGTTGAATCGCCAGCAGAGTGCACGATTCATTCTTGGCATTTAACTCTTACAGTTTGCATCTGCAGTGTGCGCGATCGTATCTTGGCACTTGAACCTTGATGGCTGAATCGGCAGTAGAGTGCACAATTTATTCTTGGTCTGTAACTCTTACAGTTCGGATCGGCAGTGTGTGCGATCGCATCTTGGCATTTAAACTTTGATGGATGAATCAGCAGCAGAGTGCACTATTCATTTTTGGCATTTAACTCTTGTAATTCGGATCGGCAGTGTGCGTGATCATATCCTGGCATTTAAACCTTGATGGTTGAATCGACAGCACTGTGCGCAATTCATTCTTGGCATTTCCTCTTGTAGTTCAGATCGGCAGTGTGTGCGATCATGTTTTGACATTTGAACCTTGATAGCCGAATCGGCATCAGTGTGCGCGATTCATTCTTGGCAATTAAAACCTGCAACTCAGATCGGCAGAGTGCGCAATCATATTTTTGACATTTAAATCCTGATGGTTGAATCAATGGAAGAGCGGGTGAGTAATTTTTGGCATTTGACCCTTGTGTTTCAGATCGGCAGATTGCGCGATCATTTCAAGACATTGAAATCTTGATGCACAGTTTGATATTCAAAGTGTATAATAATTCCTAAGCAATTGAATCTTGAAAGTCTAGACAAAGTGTGTCCTTGCAGTATCATTCATGAGCTTATCACAGTTTATTCCTGAAAAACAATGTGTTCATTGATTACTGTTATAGTGTGTCCTTGAAGTATCATTCATGAGTCTAACACAGTTTATTCCTGAAAACTAATGTGTTTATTGATTACTGTTATGAAGTAGTTTCTATTCAAAGAAATAACTTGAGTCAGTTCGAGGTTCAGAGCTTAAGATTGTATTCTACAAAACTCTCATATGAAAGCTTGCATAACCCTTATTTATTTTCCAGGTCCTCAGAGCTAATACGGTCATGATATAGGAAAGCTCTTGATCATTCATGTTATCAGTATATAGATATTACGAACAAAGCTTATGAAAGTCAATGTGAAAAATCTGGCTATAGTGTTCTTAACTTTTACTTCCACAGGTCTCCTTCCCAGCTGTTCCCAACCTAAAACCCCATCCCCCACTTGGCCATTCTTTAACTCTGTGCTATAATGGCTAGTAGAGTTTGGAGCTGCCAAGAGATGGACATATTGGGAACAGGCGCAAACCCCCGAGGATCCGGACTCCCTGACAGAACAGTGAACCCACTCATTTTTTAATCCTCCTGGTTTGCGCTAGGTTGTCAATATGGCCACATTGGATGAGCTAGTTAAAGCAATTACGCAGCTCCAATCGGATGTAGTAGCATCTAAAGATAAAGCAACCAGTCTAGCAGAGAGAGTGAGTCAGTTGCAAGACAGAGTAGAAAAGAAGGAGCAAGGTCCTCTGGGTGCCGGTTGGTTTGGTCCTCCTACTCAAGGTTCAGGAAGAAATCCTCGAACTAACATTTCCCTCACAGTTCCCTCAGCCATTCCTTTGGCTCCTCCAGAAAGGTTTTCAGGTGATCCTCAGAAAGCACAATCCCATTTGACTCAAGTAGAATTGCATTTCACCTGTCAACCAAACACCTTCCCTGATGCCCAATCCAGGGTGGCCTTCCTGGTATCCTATTTGACTGGAGACGCGGCCACTTGGGCAATTCCTCTTGTGCATAAAGACAGTCCACTGCTTTATAACTGGAGAAACTTTGTCTGGGAATTTGAAAGAGTGTTTGATCGAAGAACTGTCACTTTATCCACAGACTGAGAACTGCTGGAATTGCGACAAGGCAATGAAGACTTAGTTTCATACGTGGCTAGCTTTAATCGTCTGATAGCAGAAACATCTTGGCCTGAAGAAAAACAAGCAGCCCTGTTCTATCAAGGACTCAAAGATGAGTTAAAAGACATTCTTGCTCAGATTGATCTTCAACCCACGGATTGTCAAGGCTTGATAAATCTTGTTTTAAGACTAGACCATCATCTTTCTGAACGACAAGGAACATGCAAAAAGACTGAGAAACATTCCTGGCATGTTCATGAACGCAGAGAATCACGAGTTCAGAAAGAGCATAGTCATTAACCAATGGAAATTGGAACCATCAGGCGGCCTTTGACGAAAGAAGAAAAAGATCTACGTAGAAAGAACGGACAATGCCTATACTGTTGTAAAAAGGGTCACTTTGTCAAAGAATGTATAGTAAAACCAAAAAGCAAACAAATCTCCACCAAGAAAGTGGTAGCTAATGTACAAATGGAGTCGGAAAACTAGAACACCCAAGGTGTAAATAAGGGTTGCTCTTGGGTGTAACTATGGACCCTTTACAGTCAAGACATCTCAAGTTAGACCTAGAAGTGCTAGTAAAAAAGAAGAGTTATCTAAAGAAAGCCTTAGTCGACTCAGGAGCTACTGGCAACTTTATTGATGCACAATTGGTTCAAACATGGGGGATCCCATGTAAGAAGAAGAAAACAACAGAAATAGTACAAGCCGTAGATGGAAAGCCCCTAGATGGAGGTCCAGTGACTCTACAGACCCTCCCCCTATCTGTGATCTGCAAAGGGGGAAATCAAGATACCAAACGCGTAGGAAAACTAATCATTGACGTCATCCATGCTCCTCAGTATGGGATCATCCTTGGAATGCTGTGGTTAAGTCACCATACCCCTGTGATAGACTGGCAAGAAAGAAAAATCATGTTTTCTTCACTCATATGTAATGAAAAATGTCTCCAGACAGCAAGAGTCACAGTTCCTCACAAAACTCACATAGCCACAGCCGCTGAAAAAGATGTAACGCTACCCAGGCAGTATTCATCTTTCCAAGGCGTATTTGATGAAAAAGAAGCAGAAAACTTGCCACCTCACAGACCATATGACTGTCAAATTGACCTGACTCCTGATGCTATACTCCCTAGTTGTCGTGTGTATGCCCTGTCAGAATATGAAAACCAACACCTAAGAAAATACTTAGACCAATTTCTAGCTAATGGGTTCATTCGTCCCTCCAAGTCTCCTGCAGCATCTCCTCTTTTTTTTGTCCCAAGGCTAATGGGGATCTCTGAGCCTGTATAGACTACAGAGGATTGAATAAAATCACAGTAAAAAACAAATACCCATTACCCTTGATTCCTGTCTTGTTGGATCAAGTTAAAAACGCCAAAATCTATACCAAGTTAGACCTAAGAGGTGCTTACCACTTAGTCAGAATGAGAGAAGGCGACAAATGGAAAACTGCCTTTAAAACTCGATATGGTCTATTTGTATACACAGTCATGCCCTTTGGACTTTGTAATGCACCAGCAGCGTTCCAATTTTTTTTAAATGATGTCCTCAGAGAATTTCTAGATATATTTGCAATAGTCTATATTGATGATATTCTAATCTATTCTGAAAACGAAGTCGAACACGTGCAACATGTCAAGAAGATTCTCACAGCCCTTCGAAAACATCATCTATATTGCAAATTAACTAAATGTGAATTTCATGTTACCACTGTTGAATTTTTAGGGGTCATTCTTACCCCTAAAGGCATGGTCATGGCAGAAAGAAAAGTACAAGCAGTATCTGATTGGCCAATTCCAAAGATTGTTCGAGATGTTCAATGCTTTCTAGGCTTTTCAAACTTTTATTGTAGGTTCATAGATCATTTCTCACAGACAGTGGCACCAATCACCAAGCTATTACGAAAGAAAGAACCATTTGTATGGTCTCCAGAAGCTGACAAGACTTTTTCCACCTTAAAGGAAGCTTTCTCTACTGCCCCAGTCTTGACTCACCCAGATACTGAACGTCTGTTCGTAGTGGAAGCAGATGCTTCTGATGTGGCAATTGGTGCAGTGTTATCACAACACAGTAAAGATACTGGTCAGCTACACCCTGTAGCTTACATGTCTCGAAAACTAAACGAAGCAGAACGAAACTATGTCATCGCTGAGAAAGAGCTTTTAGCAATCCGTGATGCCTTCAAAGAGTGGAGACACTATTTGCTAGGTGCCAAGTACACTATCACAGTATACACAGATCATCCCAATCTTCAGTTCATGAGCTCAGCTAGACTTTTGACTCCTCGACAATTGCGTTGGATGCTGTTTTTTGCTGAGTTTGATTTTGTGGTAACCTTCCGTCCCAGTAAAGACAATCGCAAAGCGGATGCCTTGTCCAGACAAGATTCTACTATGTTACCCACAAGCCAGTCTCCACGAGCTATCATTGCTCCAGCCAAAATCCTTTGAATCATCAAAACAGAAGACTTTTTTGAAGAGATTCGTAATTCTTACACCATTGTAAAATGGCAGAACTTGGCTCAAGCAGATCCCAAATGATCAATCATACAAGGCCTACCTTTTCATGATGCATGTTTATTTGTTCCAACTACCAAGTTGCGCAAATTAGTGTTTCATTGGTTACATGTTATACCTACGGCAGATCATCCAGGTATTCCTAAGACTCTTGATCTAATACAACAATACTTTTGGTGGCCTACTTTGACAAAAGACGTCAAACAAATGGTAAACACCTGCGAAGTTTGTGCTCACACCAAGACAAGTCATTCAAAACCAAAAGGGCTGTTACACCCTCTCCCAACTCCACTCCGACCTTGGGAACACATATCATTAGACTTTATTACAGGATTGCCAGTTGTTCATTTTCACTCAGTGATCCTTGTGGTAGTAGATAGTCTCACTAAATATGCACATTTCATTGCTTGCAGGAAATTGCCTACCTCCAGTGAATTGGCAACAATACTTTTAAATCGAGTGGTCCGTTATCACGGATTACCAAAAGTGATCCTCTCTGATCGAAGGTCACAATTTGCCTCTAACGTCTGGAAGACGTGGTGCAAAACACTCCAAGTTACATCTACACTATCTACCAGTCATCATCCTCAAACAGATGGCCAAACTGAGAGACTGAATCAGACATTCAAACAATATCTGCGTGCTTTCTCTGAGAAAGCACTTCATTCTTGGAAATCAGTGCTTTGGTTTGTTGAACTGTCCTACAATGACTCGTATCATACTTCCACTGGTGCAACACCCTTTTTTGGTCTATTTGGTTACCATCCTGCTACTTTGCCAATAACAATTCCACAAGAAAGTTCACTTACACCAGCGGTGTCAGAAACAATACGACAACTCCATCAAACCCGGAAACAAATCCAACAACACCTAGATAAAGCAAAACAAACGTATAAAAAATATTATGACAAAAAACATTGTGAAGGACCACAATATAAGCCAGGAGACAGAGTATGGCTTTCCACACGCCATATTGATTTCAAGAAAAAACATATGTTTAATCCCAAATATATAGGTCCTTACACAGTCCTTCAGCAGATCAATCCAGTAACCTATAAGCTGCAGTTACCAAAATCACTACGTATTCATCCAGTGTTTCATACTTCTCTCCTGAAAAAATGCTCACAACCAGCTCCAGTTCTAGTACAAGGAGAATTGGAATACGAAGTAAAACAGGTTCTAGATTCAAAATGTAGAGGTCGTAATCTCTGGTATCTAATATCTTGGAAAGGTTACGGTCCAGAGGACAACTCATGGGTCTCCGCATCTGACATTCATGCTCCACAACTAATGCAGTGTTTTCATCGCCTAAACCCAGACAAACCTGGCCCTAGAGCGCGCTCGGGAGGGGGGAGTACTGTCAACATCAGGACAGTGCGCGCTCTACTGGCGACGTAATTCAAAAAGCCAATCCTTATGTACTGTAATGATTCATGCATTATGTGTTAGTGCAGTATATTAACCTTTTGCATTGCAGAGATTCATATTGAAACGTCATTAATGCTGTTTGCAATGTAGTGCTCATTTTCAAGACTTTGCTGCAGGATTACAGGGTGTGGTTAGGGTGTGGTCCCTATTCTAAGCCGTTCTAGAAACCTTTCCTGCAGCCTGACTGGGTGTGGTACGTGGGCGGGGCCTGGCTCTATTTAAGGGAGCCAGCCCAACTCCACATGCTCACTATTCAGAGGTCCCGGTGCAGAGCAGCAGCATTTTCTTGAGCTCCTGTTCCGGAGGCCTACCTAGGATTTCCAGGCCCTGTCTTCATTTCCTTGGTGATCTTCAAGCAGGGCGGCAAGGCAAAGGTCGGGTTAGGCCCCGACTCCGTTTTCAGAAATACTCGAGTTTTGGGCCTTTTGGTGAAATCGCGTGTACAATGGTTTTCTTGGCATTTAACTCTTGCATTTCTGATCGGCAGTGTGCACGATCGTATCTTGGCATTTGAACCTTGAGGGTTGAATCGGCAGCAGAGTGCACGATTCATTCTTGGGATTTAACTCTTACAGTTCTGATCGGCAGTGTGCGCGATCGTATCGTGGCATTTGAACCCTGATGGTTGAATCAGCAGTAGAGTGTACGATTCATTCTTGGCCTGTAACTCTTACAGTTTGGATCGGCAGTGTGCACGATCGTATCTTGGCATTTAAACTTTGATCTTTGAATCGGCAGCAGAGTGCACAATTCATTCTTGGCATTTAACACTTGTTATTCGGATCGGCAGTGTGCGCAATCATATCCTGGCATTTAAACCTTCATGGTTGAATCGGCAGCCGTGTGCACAATTCATTCTTGGCATTTAACTCTTGTAGTTCAGATCTGCAGTGTGCGCGATCATATCCTGGCATTTAAACCTTGATGGTTGAATCGACAGCAGTGTGCGCGATTCATTCTTGGCAATTAAAACTTGCAACTCAGATCGGCAGAGTGCGCAATCGCATTTTTTACATTTAAATCCTGATGGTTGAATCAATGGCAGAGCACGTGAGTCATTCTTGGCATTTAATCCTTGTGCTTCAGATCGGCAGATTGTGCAATAATTTCTAGACATTGAAATATTGATGCACAGTTTGATATTCAAAGTGTATAATAATTCCTAAACAATTGCAGTATCATTCATGAATCTAACACAATTTATTCTTGGCCTGTAACTCTTACATTTCTGATCGGCAGTGTGCACGATCGTATCTTGGCATTTGAACCTTGATGGTTGAATCGGCAGCAGAGTGCACGATTCATTCTTGGGATTTAACTCTTACAGTTCGGATCGGCAGTGTGCGTGATCGTATCGTGGCATTTGAACCCTGATGGTTGAATCAGCAGTAGAGTGCACGATTCATTCTTGGCCTGTAACTCTTACAGTTTGGATCGGCAGTGTGCACGATCGTATCTTGGCATTTAAACTTTGATGGTTGAATCGGCAGCAGAGTGCACAATTCATTCTTGGCATTTAACACTTGTAATTCGGATCGGCAGTGTGCGCGATCATATCCTGGCATTTAAACCTTCATGGTTGAATCGGCAGCAGTGTGCACAATTCATTCTTGGCATTTAACTCTTGTAGTTCAGATCGGCAGTATGCTTGATCATATCCTGGCATTTAAACCTTGATGGTTGAATCGACAGCAGTGTGCGCGATTCATTCTTGGCAATTAAAACTTGCAACTCAGATCGGCAGAGTGCGCAATCGCATTTTTTACATTTAAATCCTGATGGTTGAATCAATGGCAGAGCACGTGAGTCATTCTTGGCATTTAATCCTTGTGCTTCAGATCGGCAGATTGTGCAATAATTTCTAGACATTGAAATATTGATGCACAGTTTGATATTCAAAGTGTATAATAATTCCTAAGCAATTGCAGTATCATTCATGAATCTAACACAATTTATTCTTGGCCTGTAACTCTTACATTTCTGATCGGCAGTGTGCACGATCGTATCTTGGCATTTAAACTTTGATGGTTGAATCGGCAGCAGAGTGCACAATTCATTCTTGGCATTTAACACTTGTAATTCGGATCGGCAGTGTGCGCGATCATATCCTGGCATTTAAACCTTCATGGTTGAATCGCAGCAGTGTGCACAATTCATTCTTGGCATTTAACTCTTGTAGTTCAGATCGGCAGTATGCTTGATCATATCCTGGCATTTGAACCTTGATGGTTGAATCGGCAGCAGTGTGCACCATTCATTCTTGGCATTTAACTCTTGTAGTTCAGATCTGCAGTGTGCGCGATCATATCCTGGCATTTAAACCTTGATGGTTGAATCAACAGCAGTGTGCGCGATTCATTCTTGGCAATTAAAACTTGCAACTCAGATCGGCAGAGTGCGCAATCGCATTTTTTACATTTAAATCCTGATGGTTGAATCGATGGCAGAGCACGTGAGTCATTCTTGGCATTTAACCCTTGTGCTTCAGATCGGCAGATTGTGCAATAATTTCTAGACATTGAAATATTGATGCACAGTTTGATATTCAAAGTGTATAATAATTCCTAAGCAATTGCAGTATCATTCATGAATGTAACACAATTTATTCTTGGCCTGTAACTCTTACAGTTCGGATCGGCAGTGTGTGCGATCGCATCTTGGCATTTAAACTTTGATGGTTCAATCAGCAGCAGAGTGCGCAATTCATTCTTGGCATTTAACTCTTGTAGTTCAGATCGGCAGTGTGTGCGATCATGTTTTGACATTTGAACCTTGATAGCCGAATCGGCATCAGTGTGCGCGATTCATTCTTGGCAATTAAAACTTGCAACTCAGATCGGCAGAGTGCGCAATCATATTTTTGACATTTAAATCCTGATGGTTGAATCAGTGGAAGAGCGGGTGAGTCATTTTTGGCATTTGACCCTTGTGTTTCAGATCGGCAGATTGCGCGATCATTTCAAGACATTGAAATCTTGATGCACAGTTTGATATTCAAAGTGTATAATAATTCCTAAGCAATTGAATCTTGAAAGTCTAGACAAAGTGTGTCCTTGCAGTATCATTCATGAGCTTATCACACTTTATTCCTGAAAACCAATGTGTTCATTCATGAGCTTATCACAGTTTATTCTTGAAAACCAATGTGTTCATTGATTACTGTTATAGTGTGTCCTTGAAGTATCATTCATGAGTCTAACACAGTTTATTCCTGAAAACTAACATGTTTATTGATTACTGTTATTAAGTAGTTTCTATTCAAAGAAATAACTTGAGTCAGTTCAAGGATCAGAGTTTAAGATTGTATTCTACAAAACACTCATATGAAAGCTTGCATAATCCTTATTTATTTTCCAGGTACTCAGAGCTAATAAGGTCATGATATAGGAAAGCTCTTGGTTATTTGTGTTATCAGTATATAGATATTATGAACAAAGCTTATGAAAGTCAATGTGAATAATCTGGCTATTGTGTTCTTAACTTTTACTTCCACAGGTCTCCTTCCCCTCTGTTCCCAACCTAAACCCCATCCCCCACTTGGCCATTCTTTAACTCTGTGCTATAATGGCTAGTAGAGTTTGGAGCTGCCAAGAGGTGGACATATAGGGAACAGGCACAAACCCCGAGGATCCGGACTCCCTGACAGGGACACAGTCACTGGGGAAAGGGCCAGTGGGAGGGCATCATGGCCCTGGGGGGAAGCCAAAGGATGGATGCTGCAGCCTGGGAGGTGAGATCTGAGGTCCTGGAAGCATACCACCATACCCAGGACCGGATGGGCCAGATCCTGTCCACCCTGGAGCAGAATCAAAGGCTGCAGATAGCACACCACCAAGAAGCCATGGAGCAGTGGAAACATCTCAATGCCACAAAGGCCACCATTGCAGGAGTTCTTCAGCACCACTACCCTGGCCAGCCTGAGACCTCCACCTACCTGCAAGCCCCTACCACTAGCCAGGACACTGCCCTGCCATCCACATCTGCAGCAGCTACTGGGCTGATGGCACTGCCAGAGGACACACAGGAGACCAGCACCCCTAACCCTGCAGCCCAGCTCCAGTCACGCAAACGTGCCCTCAGACCCAGACAAGGCACTGGAACACCAGTCAAGACCAAGGCCCCTGCTAAGAAATGTCTCCCTTGTGTGCCACGGCTCTCCCTTGTTGACCTGCCACTACCAACACAACATCTACCAATGGACACATGGACCAAAACCCAGCGCCACCAACCGCTGAGCACATGCACCAGAGTATGGATATGCACCAGGAGCCCACTCCGTATCACTGTACAACGATATACCAAATTTGTGTCACTTAATAAAAACACATTTGCACTCAAACCGTATGTCCCTCGTCATTATGAGTTCAAATTGTGAGTGTGTATGCATTAGCCAGTCAATTTCATAATCATCCCTTTATTACAGGAGGGGATCCCACGCACTGTAGTGTCTGAAATAAGTCACAATGTACACAATATTGGGTTCCCTGGCACATGCCACTTCACTACTCAGTTAACAGTGCCAATGACTATAGACACCACATTACCAATTACATGAGTCATACTGAAACTATGCTGTGAAGACAACAGCATCACTGAACAATACCTTAGGGTCACTGGAAGTATAGGCGGATCAGCTGGATCCTGAAGTTAAGATCTTCCCCCTCTTCCTCCTCACCATCACTCTCATCCCCCTCTGGGGTTGCTGGGCTGGTTGGACAGCACCCTCCTATTCAAGAAGGGAGATATCTTTCCTCACAGCCAAGTTGTGCAGCATGCAGCAGGCCACCACTATCTTACACACCTTGTCAGGGACATAACACAGGGATCCCCCAGAGAGATGGAGGCAACAAAATCTAGCCTTCAGGAGACCTATAGTGCGCTCAGTCACCCTCCTAGTACATCCATGGGCCTCATTATTATTATTCTCTGCTTCTGTCCTGGGATTCCTCACTGGTGTCAGGAGCCATGGCAAGTTGGGGTAGCCAGAATCACCTGCAATAATGGATGTAAACAGGACCATAATGAACTGACTGCACATACATATTGGCTGGCTGTCACATATGTACATAACCATTGTCATACACACTTAACTATGAGCCATCCACTAACCCCTTGTAATTGTCCCATCAAGTGTGGTACACTGCTGTTTCTCAGGACAAAGGAATCATGGACTGAGCCTGGGAACCTTGCATTCATGGAGTGGAAGTTCTTTTGATTCCTTTACACCTGTTCATTCACTCTTGGGGGTATGAGAGCTATGTGAGTTCCATCAATGGCACCTATCACATGTGGGATGTTAGCAAAGGCATAAAATCCAGGCTTGATAGCAGACAGTTCAGCCTTTGGGGGAACTAGACATATGTCTGCAGGTGTTTGACAAATTCATCCAGGAATTTTGACAGGATGAGGCTAAACATTGGCTGTGAGACTCCTGCTCCCATGCCCACTGCTGCCTGAAATGAGCCTGTAGCCAAAAAATTGAGTACCGATTGCAATTGCACTTCAGTAGGGATGGCATGCTGATTCCGATTAGCCGGTCTCAGTAGAGGATCCAGTAAAGCACAGAGGTCATGGATTGTAGCACAATTGAGTCTGTAGGTGTTAGAAATTGGGTTTTAGGTTGGCAGTCAGGTTAACCTCTGTCCAAGCAAGAACCCTCACTCTAGTCAGGGTAAGTCACACACAATCCAAATTATCCTGTGCCCACCCTCCGGTAGCTTGGCACGAGCAGTCAGGCTTAACTTAGAAGGCAATGTGTAAAGTATTTGTGCAATAAATCATACAATAACACAATATAGCACCACAAAAATACACCACACAGTGTTTAGAAAAATATAGAATATTTATCTGTATATTTGTAGATCAATACAGTAAAAGATGCAACAAGAATTCGTAGAAATATCACTGAAAGGTGATATAAAGTGTCTTAAGTCTTTAAAAAGCAAACAAAGGCACTCATTCCAACCCTGGCGGTCATGGACCGCCAGGGTGGAGGGACACGGAAGCACCGCCAACAGGCTGGCGGTGCTTCCAGGGCCATTCTGACTGCGGCGGTAAAGCCGCAGTCAGAAAACAGGATGGCGGGAACGGGTGTCGTGGGGCCCCTGGTGGCCCCAGCACTGCCCATGCCACTGGCATGGGCAGTGCAGGGGCCCCCTAACAGGGCCCCATAAAGATTTTCACTGTCTGCTTTGCAGACAGTGAAAATCGCGACGGGTGCAACTGCACCCGTCGCACCCCTGCAACTCCGCCGGCTCCATTCGGAGCCGGCTTCATTGTTGCAGGGTCTTTCCTGCTGGGCCGGCGGGCGCACTTTTGGCGGTCGCCCGCCGGCCCAGCGGGAAAGTCGAAATGACCCCCGTGGTCTTTCGACGGGGTTACTTTGGCGGGCGGCGTCCGCCGGCCGCCAAAGTTAGAATGACCCCCAAAGTCTCTTTCAAGCACAAAGTACCTGGTTTGAACTGGAAAATCTCTGCAGAGGGCCGCAAAGGAGAAGATGCGTGGAAAAATGGTGTGTGCGTCGGTTTCGCCCCTTCACACACAGACTTGTGTCGTTATTTTTCACACGGGGAGACGTGTGTCGTTCTGCGGGAAGAAAAATGGTGTGTGCGTCGGTTTCGCCCCTTCACACACGGACTTGCGTCGTTATTTTTCACTCTGGGAAGACGTGCGTCATTTTCCGGCACGCGGACCGTCTCCAGCTATGGATCGCGGGATTACCAGATGTGCCAGGGTCTGTGCGTGGATTCCTCGGCTTGTTAACCGGCTGCGCGTCGTTCCGGGAGGTTGTGCATGGAATTTTGTTTCTCACTGCAGGCGTCGCGTCAATTTCCCCTCTGGAAGTCGGGCGGCGTTGTCCATGCGAGGCCGTGCGTCGAAGTTCCGTTCACACCGCAGGCGTCGCGCCGAGCGGCGTCTTTCTGGATTGGCCTGCAGTGAATTTTTCACCGTGGAGCAAGCGGTGTGTCAAAATGTTTGGCGCACAAAGAGTTCAAATGAAAAAGAAAAGTCTTTTTGGTCCTGAGACTTCAGGGAACAGGAGGCAAGCTCTATCCCAGCCCTTGGAGAGCACTTTTACAGCCAGACAAGAGTTCAGCAAGGCAGCAGGCCAACAGCAAGGCAGCAGTCCTTTGTAGAAAGCAGACAGGTGAGTCCTTTGAGCAGCCAGGCAGTTCTCCTTGGCAGGAGTTAGGTTCTGGTTCAGGTTTCTTCTCCAGCAAGTGTCTGAGGTGGTAGGGCAGAGGCCCTGTTTTATACCCAACTGTGCCTTTGAAGTGGGGGAGACTTCAAAGAGTGGCTAAGAAGTGCACCAGGTCCCCTTTCAGTTCATTCCTGTCTGCCAGGGTCCCAGTAGGGGGTGTGGCAGTCCTTTGTGTGAGGGCAGGTCCTCCACCCTCCCAGCCCAGGAAGACCCATTCAAAATGCGGATGTATGCAAGTGAGGCTGAGTACCCTGTGTTTGGGGTGTGTCTGAGTGAATGCACAAGGAGCTGTCAACTAAATCTAGCCAGACATGGATTGTAAGGCACAGAAAGATTTAAGTGCAAAGAAATGCTCACTTTCTAAAAGTGGCATTTCTAGAATAGTAACATTAAATCCGACTTCACCAGTCAGCAGGATTTTGTATTGCCAATCTGGCCATACTAAATATGACCTTCCTGCTCCTTTCAGATCAGCAGCTGCCACCTCAACAATGTATGAGGGCAGCCCCAATGTTAGCCTATGAAGGGAGCAGACCTCACAGTAGTGTAAAAACGAATTTAGGAGTTTTACACTACCAGGACATATAAACTACACAGGTACATGTCCTGCCTTTTACCCACACAGCACCATGCTCTAGGGGTTACCTAGGGCACACATTAGGGGTGACTTATATGTAGAAAAAGGGGAGTTTTAGGCTTGGCAAGTACTTTTAAATGCCAAGTCGAAGTGGCAGTGAAACTGCACACACGGGCCTTGCAATGGCAGGCCTGAGACAAGGGGAAGTGGCTACTTAAGTGGGTGGCACAACCAGTGCTGCAGGCCCACTAGTAGCATTTAATCTACAGGCCCTAGGCACATACAGTGCACATTACTAGGGACTTATAGGTAAATTAAATAGTCCAATTGGGTATGATCCAATGTTACCATGTTTAAAGGGAGAGAGCATATGCACTTTAGCACTGGTTAGCAGTGGTAAAGTGCGCAGAGTCTAGAAACCAGCAAAAATGAGGTCAGAAAAAGAGAAGGAGGAAGGCAAAAAGTCTGGGGGTAACCCTGCAGAAGGGCCATTTCCAACAGTAGGTGACAATGATGTGATGCTCATCCATTGTTTCCAAATCAACCAAAGGTCTGTACACAGATGGGACCTTCCCTCGCCACATAGGTCTGTACCTATGGGGGAGGAAAGAACACATATGAAGGGCACACATACACCTGCAACACATGATGTTACTGTATCAATTAATGGGCAACACGTAGGTTACACACACAGACGCTAAGTATTAAGTACACTGTCAGGCAAATGTGTGAAGAGTCAACTCTGTTGTAATAGCATATCAGTGTGGACACATTTCCAAAGATGTGTACATGTGAGGAACAGAAACTCGTGTCAGCAATCGACTAAGGTCGGAGACTAGGAGGCCCTGAATGGGGCCCCTGGCAAGGCTATGATAACGTGCTGGTAGCAATATGGCAGCCTCCTGCCATCCAGGTCTGAGGGAGTGGAAGTGACATCATTCCGCTGGCAGTAGTCGTCATGTCGGAAGGTGGTGTTCACTGCCGTGCACCCGATCATTGGATTACATGGTTGTCTATGGGGAACCTGGACCTATCATGATCGCCGCCGGCAGTGATGGTGCAAACCGCCGTGGAACGTACGCCATGTCGTCAGACCCTTGCCACTTGACTCCTGATTCCCGTGCAGGGCAGTACTCCACTGCGTGTGCTGCTGTGTCCTGACTCTGGTCCCAGAGACGGCGCGAGTCACAGGGGAACAGGCCCCAGCCTTCACCACAGAGGAACTGAAGAAGCTGGTGGACGTGGCCCTACCCCTGTATGCCAAGTTAATGGGCGACCAGAGGAGCAGGTGAGTTAGCAGCTGTCATCCTTGGATATGTGTGATTGTGGCGGATGCCTGTATGCATGTGTGTTCAATTTGTGACAGCCCCAGCAGTAGACTGTCTGGCATGTACTGTGTGTGTGTTGATAACATGGCTTTCTAAAATCTCCATTCCATAGGGAACGCCATGACATCTGTATTAGGTGAACACATATTGACGTCTGTTTTTCTGCTCTATGTGTCCCATGCAGGTCAGCGCCCATCAGAAGAGGGGACTGTGGCAAGCCACCAAGGAAGTGCGGACCCTGGGGTGTACAACCGGCGGAGCACCCACTGCAGGAAGCGGTGGGAGGCCCTGAGGCGCTGGGCAAGGAAGACCGGAGAGGCCCAGCTGGGGAAGGCCTCCCAATGAGGAAGGGGTGCCCGTTGGACCATGACCCCTCTAATTTCTTTAAAAAAATATATTTTTATTGATTTTATATTTCAAAAAATAATACAAATTGTTCAATTTGCAACCACAGGATAAACCAATACAATAACTAATATTTAGATCATTTAACAATCACCCCCCCCCCCAATATGCACTTCACGGAACACTTCTAGTTTTACAGTATCATTCCTGGCTGCACCCTCCATAGGTTTATCCTTTATTGTTTACTTTATATAGGCATTCGCTCGTGACCAGTGTGGGCCTTGTTTGCATGCATGAGTTCCCTGGCTGCCTGAGGAGGGCACCATCCGGATTAGTATATGCAGATAGCTACCCTGGTTTTCTGCTCCTCACGTGTCGCTGGGACTGTGGTAACGAAAATTTGATGGACAATTATTACTAGAGAGATGGGAGGAAATGATGTGTGTGCGTTATGATGCCTGGGTGCCCTATGAATTTTGTTTCCGTAATGGGGGATGCAGGGGAATTTATGTCGTGATTATCGCGAATATATGTGCCCCGATTCAAGGAGGCTTCTCATCGTTTTTGGCCTCCAATTTTGTTACCAAATCATCCCAAGTGGAGCATCCTGTGTGTTGTCGCCCTTCGCGCACCATTCTTTTTAGTACCTGGTATTCAGTGCGAGCCCAGCGTATTATTAGAGAGTACCAGGATTTCAGATCGGGAGCCTTAGGGGCTTTCCAATGCATTGCTATTAATCTTTTGTACATTAAAAAGGCCAAGTCTATAAATTTGTGCAGGTGTCTTTGTTTTTTTGGTCTCTTCCTCAGTCCCAGCAGGCAGGACCCAGGGTCTGCTAACAGTGCAAGTCCCGTTAGCCCAGATACCTCCCCTACCACCTCCGCCCAGGCCTTTTGTATATTAGGGCAATCCCATACCATGTGGTAGAAGGGTGCTGACGGTATTTTGCATCTGGGGCATGTTGGTACTGAATCAGGGAACATGCGCTTTATTCTGGCTGGGGAAAGATATGTTTGGTGCGTGTAATTGAATTGGGTATATCTAAATCTGGGATTCCTTGACACGCCTCTGATGTGAGACAAGGCCTTGGCCCAGTCTTCCAGTGGGATCGGGGTGGGGAGTACTGCATTCCATCTACTCCATGCTTTCCCTGCCTGTGCATCAGGAGTCTTATTGAGGATTCTATATAGATTGGATATTATTTTTGTTTGATCATTGTGTTGTAGAAGCTGGTGGAGCACTGGGGAGGTCTCTGGTTCCGAAGTGCCTATTCCCCATATTTTTCTAATTTCATGACATACGGCATGATATGTCAGGAACTGACCGGAATTTATCTCTGTGAGGGCCTGGAGAGCCTCGAACGTCATTAATTTGCCGTCTTCAAAGCAATCCCCTACTGTCTGTAGTCCTGCTTCATTCCACAGCTTTACAGCTTGCATTCCAGCTGCAGTCCCCGCCAATAGATAATTTAGCGGTATGTGTGGGGAGTAAGGAAGCTTATCCGCTCCTCTTTGCACATATTTAACCCAACACGCATGCGCGGCTGCAAGCAAAGGGTTAACCAGTACCGCTTTGGGGGGCTTTGACGTCAGCCAATTTAAAAGGGGGGTCCCGTTCCGCCGAGGCTCTAGGCTCATGGGTTCCGCTTGCTCTGGTCTGTGGATCCAATATTGGACCCACTGAAGTTGTGCGGCAGCATAGTATCTTTTGAAATTCGGAGTTCCCAGGCCACCGTTATCCAACGGGCATTGCAATGTGGATAGCGCCACTCGCGCTCTACCACCTCCCCAAATGAGTTGCAGTAATGCTGTGTTTAAATTGCCGAAGAAACTTTTGGGAATGGTTATCGGCAGGGCCGCAAAATAATATAGGAGCCTAGGTAGAATCAACATGTTAGCTATCGCCACCTTACCGGGTGGCGAGAGCGGGAGCTTGTTCCAAAATTGTAGGGAGCCTTTTATGGAAGTTAGCGCCTTCCCCAGGTTCCCGTCTCTTAAGTCTTCTGTGGCATGATATATATTTATCCCAAGATATTTAAATGTTGCCGGGTACCACTTTAGGTGCCCTACCTCTGGGGGGTCTTGGTTGTTGGGGGCCCTTTTTGCCAGGGGGAACACACAGGACTTCTCCCAGTTTACCACAAGGCCAGACAGGCCTCCAAATTCAGCCAATAAGGACATCACAGGTGGGATAGCTGCACAACCGTTCCTGATATATATCAAAGCATCATCTGCATATAATGAAATCGTGTGATGTAACCCATTCCTAATAATTCCCCATTCGTGCTCCATGAGGCGTACTTTTGCTGCTAACGGTTCCATTGCTATGGCAAACAGTAGCGGGGATAAGGGACATCCCTGCCGTGTCCCCCTGGAAATCAGGAAACTATCAGAAATCACCCCGTCTGTCTTCACCCTCGCGCTTGGATTAGAATACAATGTCCGGACCCAACGAATGTAATTAGGGCCTATTCCCATACGGGCCATCGTAGCCATCAGGAAGTCCCATTCCAGCGTATCAAAGGCCTTTTCTATGTCTAGTGAGAGCACCATTTCCTCCTGTGCAATCTTGGGGGTGTCTCCTATTATACTCAGCAATCTGCGAATATTTAGGAAGGTGTTACGCTTTGGGATGAAGCCATTTTGATCTGCATGAATCAATAAGTGCATGAGGGGGGCTAACCTATTAGCCAATATTTTGCCTAATATTTTGCAGTCTGTATTTAACAGCGATAGTGGTCTATAAGATTTAACATCCGTGTGGTCTCGACCCTGTTTAGGGAGTACCACTATCATAGCTTCCCTTTGAGATATAGGTAAGCTTTCTTTAGTATACGATTCCTGGAACACTCCTAGCAGATGGGATTTTAGGCTGGGTAAATAGGCTTTATAATACTCCGAGGGGAGGCCGTCTGCGCCCGGCGCTTTGTTCCTGGGCAGCTGTGAAAGGGCTAGTTCTATTTCTTCTGTTGTTATGGGGGTTTCAATTCCATCTCTATCTGTTTGTGGTAGTTGGGGTAGGCAGGAGTCCGCCAGGAAAGCCTCAAGTTGTGTAGCCGTGCACGAGGTACGTTTAGTGTATAAGTTTGAGTAGTAATTCCTAAACATCTTGTTTATTTCTACTTGTGTAGTAGCCATCTCATGTGCGCCCACCCGAATGGCACCTATTGGAGCTTGCTGTCTATCCTCGCGGAGTAGCCACGCTAGCATTCTTCTTGATCTGTCTCCTTCCGTTTGCAACCTGGTTAAGTAATAGTTGTAGTCGTGGCAGCGGAGCCTGCTATCTGCCTCATTATATTTTGAGCGCTTTTCTTTGAGGACAGTGCTAGTGATTTCCCCCCGTGCTACCGCTATTTCCGCAATCCTTAGCTCCTTCTCTAGTTTGCTAATTTCCGCCTTTAAAGAACGTCTCACTCCCCATGTAGTGGACATGCATACTCCGCGTGCCACTACCTTGTGGGCATCCCATTATATCGCCCGGGTTGTTGCAGACATAGCGTTTGTTTCCCAATATTGGCCTATAGATTTCCCCAATGTTGCGGCGAATGCTTGATCTTGTAGAGCCTCCGCCTGGAATCTCCAAGTGGGAATTGCCTGATGTGCCCTGCCCCAGTTCAGTGTTACTCTCAGAGGCGCATGGTCCGAGACTGTCTTTGCCAAGTATTCAGATTCAGTGATCAGCGCCCCTATTTCGCGGGTGCCCCATACTATGTCTATTCTAGTGTGGGTGTTATGTGGGACCGAGTAAAATGAATATTCTTTTTGCTCTGGATGGCCTAATCGCCATATATCATATAGACCCATAACATTTGCCCATTCTTGCAGGGGACTTACGGACTTCCTACTAGATGGTGCGCTCGATTGGGCACTGGTTCTGTCCAATGCTGCTGATGGGGTACTGTTAAAATCACCGCCCCAGATGGCTAGGGGCATGGGGTGGGACAGCAACGTTGGGGTGAGAGTGGTAAGAAAGCCCGAGATGCCACTGTTGGGGGCGTATACCCCGATCACAGCCATTTGTCTGCCGTCTAATCTGCCCTCCACTACTACGTACCTCCCTCCCTGATCTATCTTGTGTGCTGACATGAGGAATGGAACTCCCGCCGCTATCCAAATCAACACCCCTCTCGCAAAGGCCGAGTATGTTGTGCCTATCAACTGGCCTCCCCACTTCGTGCGCAGGTCGCATATGTCCCCCTCTAGCATATGTGTCTCTTGCAGAATAGCGATATGCACTCCTAGTCTTTTAAGTCGAGCGTGCACTCTAGCCCGTTTGCTCAGCATCCCAAGGCCCCTGATATTCCATGTTAATATAATATACTGGTTTTTCGTATTATTTCGGGAGGACATCATATGGGGTACTGGGGATATGTTGCTGTGTTGTGGATCTGGGCTTTAGTGTTGGCCCACCTGGTCTCTGCCTTTCTGTTGCTGATGTTTAAATATAGCGGGTGCAGATCTATGTTTTGTGCGTTAAGTAATTCCGATTCTTGCATTTCTGCTGAACTGTTAGTCCCCACCCCCCTAATTAAACCCCCTGTACTACTTACAACTACAGTGAAACTACAAAACTTAAAAGTGTGTGAAATAACTCTTATCCGGTTTGATTTGCATAGTGGGATTCTCATATCGTACAGACGTGGCTCTTGTAAGGGGCTCACATCGTGCCGCAGACCTAGTCTGCCAATATCGTCAGGCGCCCCCCCTTGGCATAAATCCGTTCCCTCTGGCCCCGCCCATCCGCCATGTACCACCTACTTATGCCCCCAATCACTTAGCTTAGTGTTTATATCAAAGATGCATGTTATTGAAGGCACTTTATCCCCACGTCTCGGCAGTGCCGCAGAGTCTCTGTAGATTTTCAAGTTACAAGCATCGTCCCTGGTAGTCTCTCTGGGCCTGAACGAATAGTTTACAGTTCGTCGGCAGTTCTTGGGGTGACCTTCGGCCCACCTAGTTCTCCTGTTACCGTGGATGCGGAGCTGGCTGTGTCTGAGTCCGATCCCTGCTCCTCAAGACCACTGGCAATTGTACTGCGGCTTTGCATGTGCAACGGCGTCTCTTTCAGCACTTTTGCTCTTTCCTCTGCTGCTTGCCAGACATTGGGCTGGCCTCTGGTGCGCCGTTTGGATCGCTTCCTTGAAGCAGGTTTTTGCCATTTCTCGTCCCCCTCTTCGTCCTCCCGGGGGTGTGCAAGGCCCTTGGCGTGGAGCCATGTCCAGGTATCCTCGGGGTTGGTGAATATATGGGTACGGTCCTCCGTCACTACCCTTAGCTTGGCTGGGAAGAGCAGGGCATATTTTATGCCCTGTTCTCGTAAGCGTTGCTTGACCTTAACAAAAGAATTGCGTTGGTTCTGAACCTCTTGCGTAAAGTCTGGGTAAGCGTTAATGCTCGAGTATTCATACTTGAACGGGCCCTTATTGCGTAATTGTTGCAATATTGTGTCTCGGTCTCTATAGTTCAAGAACCTGGCAATCAATGGTCTGGGGGACTGGCCGGGGGCCGGAGGTCTGCCCGGGACTCTGTAAGCCCTTTCAACTGAGAAAAACTTGGATGGAGCCCCATTTAACACCTCCTTGATTAGCCACTGCTCTAGGGAAATTTCTGATTCCGGTTGACACATACTTTCCGGAAAGCCCAGGAATCTCACGTTATTTCGGCGCGCCCTACTCTCCATTTCCTCCGATCTTCTCCAGAGTATCTTCAGCTCCTCGTCCATACGCTGAATCTGTTTTTGGTTCCCTTGCGCTATTGGAGTTAGATCAGCTATTTCCGCTTCCGTTGTTTTCACTTTTTCAGCTAGGCTTCGATGATCCACTCGTAAGAGATTCAAGTCTTGCGCGACTGCATCAATTCTGCCTTCCAAGGATGACTTAGTGCCCAGTATTGCCTGCAATACTTTCTCGAACTGAGCAGAATGCGCTAGAAGTGTGCTTTCCAGTGACTGTAGGGATGGGCCAGATTGTTGGTCGGTAGGCGTTGTCGTTTGGGTAGTTCGATCTGGATTCTTGGTTGACTTGGCTCTGCCGGCCATTTTGGCTGTTCTGAGATTACCTCCCAATCTTCAGAGATTACGCACTTTTAATCTTCCTGATTCGTTGTTTTAAACTTTTACTGAGTTGCCTGGGCATGGAGCGCACATCCGGCGTTGAGGGCATGAGATTAGGCAGCAAAGCAAAGGACATTTAGTCTTATTCTGACTTATTGTGGCCTGGATATTCAATGACAGATGCTGCAGTCATTAATGGATTCAATGTTCCAGCTATGAGTTCTTGTGGGGCTGTCCTCCGGGCCCACTGGAATATGCAGAGGGTGTAAACGCTAGGGGAGAACACTTGTTCCTTCTTGTGTGGCGGGAGGGCTTGGTGTCAGAGGCTCCCTCAGATAGAGGGGAGAAGTGCTGGACAGCCGGGAGAGGCGTCGACACGCGGGAGAAATCGCAGGTCAGGGCGCCGCAGATAAACTTTGTGCAGCTAAGGACAGTCGCGGCAGGGACCCATTGCAGGGGAGTCCAGGGCAGACCGCACGCCCGCGGTCCAACCCAGCCGTCCACTCTGCGTTGGTTGAGTAGTCCGAGCTCCCAGTAGCACGCGGTCCACATCCATCTTTTTGCGTAACTGGGGAGGTGGGGTGGCGGGGGGGAGGGTGCTTGTCGCTCCAAGGGTTTTTCCCCCTCCTCAGCTTAGTTTTGGTGTTCCCCCCCCTCGCAGGTGCCCTCCTCACCTCGTTTTTTTGAAAAAAATTCCCTGCACCGGGAAACCCCGCAGCCTGCTGGGCCGCCGCCGCTGCGCGTCTTCTTTGCCGGGCCTCTTCTTTGTTCCTCTGCAGCTTACACACGCGGCTGCTGTCGCGGCAAAATTCAAGATGGCGCCCCAGTTCCTCAAGCCGGCTTCACGCGTCCCGGGGCGCCCAGTGGGATCAGCCGTGCGGTCCGCTTTTGGGACGCGTCTCTTCAGCCCCCCTGGCCACGAGCAGGCGTGGAAGCGGGAGGCGGCCGCGCCTGGCGAGAGCGCGATCGGGCCGCAGCCGCAGCTCCTCCCGCTCTGCGCCACTCGCGAGTTTCAGCCCCGCCTTGCACGCGCACCGAGGGGCGCTCGCGGCACAAGTTGGGTGCCCCGGTCTCCCCCGGTCAAGCCGCCGTCCCGGCCGCCGCTACCAGGCCGCGGGGGGCGCCTTCCAGGATGTTTCGAGGTAGCCGGGAACGGAGCGCTCAGATCAAGCGACCGTCCCGGCCGCCATCTTGGCTCCTCCACCATGACCCCTCTAATGGCCCGCATTCTGATGGTGGCCTATCTGGATTTGGATGGGCGCTTGAAGGCAGCACAGCAGCCACAAGGGGGTGAGTACCAACACTGTTGTAATACTCATTGATGGATGTGTCTGGGTGCTGTGGTATGTATGCTGTCTAGTGCAAGGCACTCAGACAGGTGTGTTCCTGCAGTCCTGCCCCCTCAAAGACCCAGGGATGGTGTGAGGGCATTTTTGGGCGTTTCCAATAGGCCAACGGGGGGCCCTTTCTGTAATCTTGGATGGTATGTGGGCTCATTGACTGGTGAGTGCATTGGCTGGGCATGGTCTCCCATTTGTGTACTCCACACAGTTTATCAGGTCCGTGTTTCCTGTGGGTAATGGGGTGTATTCTGGGGCAGTGGCCACTAGTCAGGGGCACAGTCATGACTCTTGTTGTAGGTGCTGCGTGTATGTGTGTGACCTGGATGGGAGTGTGTGTGAGCCGGGAAGTATATTCATCCAGGTATTTACAGAGTTCTCCCATGTTATGTCTCTTCACCCCTGTGCTCTTGTGTCCTTTGTGTACATCAGCATCATCTGGCGAGGAGGCAGTGGCACCGGCGAATGGGGATGCAGCGGCCCACGGTTCCAAGGAGACAGAGTGGGCGGATGCCAAGGGGACCAGTGGGTTGGAGGGCGAGGGGAGTACCACGGGGGAAGCGACTACCACTGGCGGTAGTGACTCTGTTACCTCCTCCGATAGGAGCTCCCTGGTGGTGGCGGACCCTACTGGGCCCACCCATTCTGTTTCATCTTCTGCCACCCCACATACCATCACCGGCCTCCCAGTTGCCCCCACCCAGTTGCCTGTGCCCGCTCACCCAGGAAGGTGGGCGTCTCCTTCGCCCCAGGCATCTCTTCCCCTGCCCCAGTCAGCCCTGCTGCCCTCACAGAGGAGGCTATTGACCTCCTGAGAGCCATCTCTGTAGGGCAGACAACCATCATGAATGCCATCCAGGGGCTAGCATCCCAGATGCAGCAATGTAATGCATACCTGGAAGGCATTCACAGTGCCATGTCTGACCTACAGAGATCTTTTCAGGCTCTGGCCTCCTCTTTGACGGCAGCCAGTCCCTGATCTTTCCGTCCACCCTCCCACCACCTCTACCCCTTCCAGCACCCCACTCCCTTCACCCATCCCAAGCACACATCCAGACAGCCATGCACACAGATCAACACACAAGAAGCACACAGAGAAACACAAGCACCACACTTGCCACCACAGGCATGCACACACCCAACATACCAAAGCAGAGACAACAACATCCACTTCCCCCAGTGTGTCAAACTGCCCCGCCACCCTGTCTGTCACCTCACCATGCACACCCACATACATTGCATCCTCAGTCGCTGCTGTTGGCCCCATTCTTGCAGTCACCGCAACATCTGACATCCAGTCATGCACCCCAGACACCACACCTGCACTCACCACACCTGCACTCACCACAACTACATTGTCAGACACTTGCAGCACACTCACCAGACCTGCAGACACCCAGACAACATCCATGTACACTGGCATCCTGTCTTGTCCCACTGTGCCCACACCCCCCTCATCCCAAAACACTCAAACATTCGCAGACATCCATACAACACACATCCACCACACATCAGCATATTTTACAGGCACCTGTATCCACATTCGGCACACCTACACCTGATACAAGCACTCCCTCCACCTCCACTCCCAGATCTTCCTCCAAATCCCCCCCAACTTCCCCAAGAAGCTTTTTCTCTCTGTGTTGACCTGTTTGAACCCACTGACCCACCCAGTCTCATCCCTAAACTTGCCCATCTCCTTGCCCAGTCCACTCCTTCCACGTCCAAGTCCACCCCAGTCCACCCTTCCCATTCCTGTGCCCCTTCCCCAGGGAGGAAGAAGCCCTGTGTTGCCCCAGGTCCCTCTGCCACCCCTGTTCCAAGCCCACTCCCCCACCTTCCAAGGGCAAACCCAAATCCCCTCCACCTCCCACACCAAAGCCCAAGCCCCCCCTTCCAGACGTAAGTCCCCACCCCGCCACCCACTGTCCCTGTTCCCTGAGATGCCTGGCTGCCCCACTGATGCCCTCTTCAGGTAGAGTACCCTTTGCACATGCGGGAGTCAAGTCTGGCCTATTTTTGCCCTTCTGGGATTTTCAAATGGATTGGCCAATGGCCTTATTTGGACAGTACGTTTTCTTACTGTGAATAAATTGCAGTGTCCAGTAGTGCTGTTGGCATATTATGGTGATGTTGTTTCAGCGTTTCACTATGGGAGTGTGGTGTGCACATGTGTGTACTTTGATGCAGGTCTTTGTTGCCTTGTGTCGGGTAAGTACATCTTGTTCTGGTGTGTATGGTGTGGGATGGTGTGAGGGGTTGGGCGTGCGTTGCAGTGTGGGTGGGGTGGGTGTGTAACTGTGCCCTTTCTTCCCATGTGTACTAGGTTGCGGTACTTACCGTCTTCGTCGGCGGTCACGGTCGTGGAGGTATATGGCAAGGAGCAGCAGTGGTATTATTTCCAACTCTCTCTCCATGTCTGCATCAGCATGTTGTGTGTGCCTACGGTTAGTGTTTCCTTTTATTTTGTTCTGGTGGTTCCCGCCCCGGAACTGACGGCGGTCTTGTGCTTCATTATTTGGTGGGCGGGTAGTTCCTCTCAGCTGGCCTGTGAGCGGCAGCCTCCGTCCTCGTTGGCACTACAATGATGTGTGCGGATGGACCGCTACTTGTTTCTCATGTGCTTCATTATTTGGAGGTCCGGACCGCCAGCTTATTAGTGGTTGTTACTGCCACCGCCAGCGGGGTGGCGTTTACTGCCATGTTCATAATGACCACCATAGTCCCAAAAAAATGAATGCTGCTGTGCGTCTATGGCAGGCAGTGGAAAATTACATAACCCTTAAAAAAAATGAATGCTGTGCACCTATGACAGGCAAGTGGTGCAGGGAAAGATGGAATAATCCTTACAAAAATGAATGCTGATGTGCTTCAATGGCCTATGAGGAAAAGACCTATGGCGGGTGGAGGGAAAATGCAAAAACAATTTGCTTGGGACTATGAAAAATCTATTGGGAGGCAAGGAGGTGCATGGAAAAAAATGGAAAAATGCATATATTATTATAAACACTGTTCATACACATACTAAAATGATCCTCAAGCACATTAAACTGATATCAGGGAAAAAAGTAAAAAAGTGAACAAAACATGTCATAGCCCTCTTCGATCAATGCCCCTAGAAAATGTCTTTGGAAACTGGAGAAAAAGGATTAATACACTAGGCAGCTCGCTGAAAATGGCTGCTCGCCACATGGTCAAACACAACAGCAAGGAGGCACGGAGACAAAGAAAACATGCAGGCCTGTGGCAAAAGCACACTGACTACCTACACAAAATGGCCAGTGGCCACATGGTCAAACAACAAAAGCAAGCAAGGAGGCATGGGCAACAAGAACACATGCAGGCCTACGGTAAAAGTACACTGACTGCCTACACAAAATGGCTGCCATCCAAATGCTCAATCAACATGAATCAAGTAGGCATGACAACAAGAACACATGCAGGCCTATGAATGGACACTGACTACACAAAATGGGCACCGGCCATATGGCATGGAGAACAAGGACAAAATGATGGTGGCCTATGGCAAACACATAAAGGCACACACTAGCTGGCCGAAGGAGGCATGGTGCCCAATAAAGAAAATAGTACCATTCAGAAATGCTAAAAACAAAAATTAAGGGCCTGATTTAGATGTTGGTGGTAACGGTCCCGCTGTCGACTTTTCAACTGAAAAACCCGTCTGCGGTCATGACGGTCCGCCCACTGTATTTAGATGTTGGTGGTCCCATAGACGAAAGAATGCTCGAGACCCGCCAACTCCACCAAGAAACGTTACTGCGTCAACAGTGCAATTGAAAAAAATGGCTGACGGCGGGACCTCAGCTACACCTACCGGTGCGCAGATGTCGACCTGCCTTACCATCAAGGAAAAAGTTACGGTCCGACCTCCAAATCCGAGTTGGTGAATTGGAAGGGGTGGGGGGTGAAAACAAGATTGGCTATAGTTGCTGTCACTGTCTCATGGAGAAAACACGACCCACCCTGTTGATGGACCAGAAGGTAGCATCGCCGGATTGCCAGGTTACGTTGGGTGGGCACTGCACGGGAGCTGGGGGCCACTGCAGGCATATACATATCACAGTATTTTTTTTAATTACTGTGACATGCATATGCAGGGTATACAATGGTGTCACACATGCCTGGGGACACACTGGCACAACACGCATATTGTACACATATACTACTGTCATTATAGTGTCAGTATTCATTGCCCAATGAATGCTGGCATCACAATGACCATACATTTACACTGGACAATGGTGTCCATGTGTGCGCATTGTAAGGGGACCTGTATGCATGGGTTTGTGCCATCTGTTGTGTATGTGAGTGTGTACATGTATGCATGTGTGTGGATTGGCTGGTTGAGGTGGTGGGAGCTGAAGTGGGTGATGTGGTTGTTCTATATGTGTGGCACTTGCACGTGAGACCAATGTTTTGTTGCCATGTGACACATTCAGGTGATTGTGGTTGTTGTGTGGCAGGCGTTGTTGTGATGTGTGTAGTTGTGTGTGTGTGACTGTGTGGTGTTTTTTGTGGTTGTGTCATGTGTGGGTGCAGTGTCAACTGTGTATTTTGTGTCATGGATGTATTTCAATGTGTGTTTTCGGCATGTACGGGATGTGTTGTGTCGGAATGACAATGGGTTATTGTGTGAATGTGGTATGTTGTGTAGTGCGGGGATAAGCATATAGCTAAGGGACAGTGTGTGTGTCATTTACCTCTCTTCCATAGCCACTCCTATTGTACGAAGGCCATTGGGTCCCGCTGTAGTTTTCCTCCGTCAGTAATCTGCCACCATTCAATCCGCTTGCAGAACTGTAACATCTAACTACGGTGGGCGTAAGACTGTTGACTTGGCAGTCTTATTGGGTCTGCCGCTAATGCATCTTGGCAGTGAGACTGTCAAGATCTAAATCAGGCCCTTAGTCAGCTATGAAAATGTTTAGAACAACACATAGCCTCCCAAGGCATGATATTACCAAACCAAAATACATTTTTTTTTACAGAAAAACAAAGTGAAATATAAAAATATATATTCTTCATTTAATCCAGCAGCATCCATGGCCTAAATTATCGAAATTGTAAAGCAACGTGTACCACAGAAACAGTTGTTTCATATACCCAATGATTACTACTGACCGGATGGCCCATGGGCAGACTAGGCCACTTGTTAAAATAAAGGAATAGTGCAAATATAACAAGCATGGACAAAATGTACTTAATTGTGTATCTTTTTCCCTTATAAAAGAAAAAATAATTGAATGCAAAAAAAATATACAACAGGAAGCTAAAGTTAGGGAATGATTCCAAGAAATCTCTACTCCTGGGATTGCTCCTCCAGGCTGATAGCCAGAGCAAAGCACGTCAGGAAGAGCAGGAGTTAGAGACTGCCCCTCCTGTATTAGATAGGGTGGACATAGATTTCACAGGGAGGGTCAGGGAGAAACTGGGGAAACACACCAGTCCTGTAGGGAGCACTCATGGCAGTGAAAAGGGGGGACACACTAGTAGGCCCACTTTACTCCAAAGGGGTTGGTGCAATGGGTCTCCAGGAGGATGGGTAGATCCTTCTATCTGTCCACACTCATGTCTCAGCAGCATCTGATGAGACTAACCACTCTAGCTCAGAAGGGGAGTCCCTAGATAGCGAATTCAGCAAACTGAGGCCAGACTGAGGCTGCAGCAGCAACAGTTAGCCAAATATAGGGAGGCAGGGAGGCCTTGGCAGTGGAGAGGGAAAGGCAGAATTTAGGGTTGATACCCCATGGTGGTAGCAACAGCTTTAGAGAAACTAGCGCCAGGGAGGACTCATATGACTCCAGAAATCTCAGTAAAACTGTACCACCTTATGAGGGTGGGGATGATATCCATAAGTATATCATCCCCTTCGAGAGGGCCTGTAAAGTACAGAATGTCACTCAAAGACAGTGAGCAGCCATCTTGTGGCTTTCCTTTATTAACACGGGTATGGACAAACTCCTCACTGTCAGGGAGGAAGATGCAGATAACTATTAGGCACAGAAGAATGTTCTTATAGAAGGTTTTGGGTTAACCACAGAAGAGGACAGGATGCAATTCAGGGAACCAGGGGGGAGTCCTCTCAGCACTGGGTAGATTTTGTGGACAGCTCAGTCAAGGCTTTGGAACACTGGTTACATGGCAATAAAGTGCAGGGCTTGTACAATCTTCTAATGAGAGAGCACATGCTTAACAATTGCATATCTGATAGACTGCATCAGCATCTGGTGGACTAAGATCTGACCACTCCCCACGAATTGGGTAGGATGGCAGACAATGGGTTCTCACCAAAGCGGGTAGAAAAACTCACACTGGGGGTAACCAGAAGAAGAAGGATTCTTCCAAGAATTAGGACAAAGGTGGGGACATCAGGCCCACAAAACTCTTCTGGAGGTGAGTCTAAATCCTGTTCCTCCTCCTACAAGAAACCTTGGTGCTACATTTGTAGACAAAAAAGGCTACAGGACAGGTGACAGCACCTGTCCTAAAACGAGCACTAAGCCTGCTACTACCACTACCTCTTCTGCCCCTAGCAATAGCACAGGTAGTAGTAGTCAGTTCAAGGGTGTAGCTGGGTTCACCTTGGAAACTGCAGTGGCCTCTTTGGTAGTCAGAGAGACCACTGAGGCAGTGTTGGTCTCTGAGGGGGGTATTGATCTTTCCACCCTAGCTGCTTGTCCCCTTAATATGGGTAAGTACAGACAGAATCTTCTTATCGATGGTGTTGAGTCTGAGGCCTACAGGGACAGGTGCTAGTGTCACAATGGTGACTGAAAAACTGGTATCACCTCAACAACACCTACTTGGTCACACTTACAGTTACTGACACTCATAATAACACCCAGAGCCAGTCCATGGCTGCTGTTGGCCTTAGCTGGCAGAGGTTACTGGCCCAAAGAAAGTTGTAGTAGCAGCTTATCTGCCTGTAGAGTGTTTACTGGGCAATGATTTAGGGACTTCAGCGTCTCAAAAAAAAAAGGCAGGCAGGGTAAGAAATTACCCCCGTAGAGGCCTCAGGGAGAGGAATCTGCCCCGTGGTGGAACCCACACCAGAGGAGCTTAAAGTTGATACAGCTGAGCTCTTGGGAGCAGAGTACCAACCAGGGAGGAACTTAGGCTGGGACAGACGTCCTACCCTGCTTTATAAAGCCTGAGGCAGCAAGCAGCTGTTCAGGAACCAGGGGATATCAGTGGGACCCATAAGGTCTACTGGGACAATGGCTTATTTTATTCTGAGACAAGGGACCCCAAACCTAGCACAACTAGGAGGTTGGTCATCCCTCGAAAGTTTAAGGAGTTCCTATTGACCTTGGCACACGATCTTCCCCTTGCAGGCCATTTGGGGCAAAGCAAGACTTGGGACAGACTTGTCTCTCACTTTCACTGGACTCATATGTCTGAGAACACAAAGGAGTTTTGTCGCTCCTGTGTGACCTGTCAATCCAATGGCAAGACAGCTAGCACTCCAAAGCCCCCCCTAATTCCACTACCAGTGGTTGGGGTACCTTTTGAGAGGGTGGGGATAGACATTGTTGGCCCTTTACACCCTCCAACTGCACCCGGGAACAGATGTATATTGGTGGTGGTGTTGGACCATACCACTAGGTACCCAGAAGCAATTCCCCTTAGGACCACTACATCCCCTGCAGTGGCCAAAGCCCTCCTGGGAATTTTCTCCAGGTAGATATTCCTAAGGAGGTGGTATCAGACAGGTAGTAACTTTATGTCTGCTCACCTGAAAGCTATGTGGAAGGAGTGTTGGGTGAAAAAGAAATTCACCACCCCTTACCATCCACAAATGGTTTAGTTGAAAGGTTCAACAAAACCTTATAAGACATGATAATGGGACTCTCTGAAAAACTCAGGAGGAGATGGGATGTCCTATTGCCTTGCCTCCTCTTTGCCTACAGGGAAGTTCCACAAAAGGGAGTGGGATACAGTCAATTTGAGCTTCTGTTTGAGCACCTAGTTAGGGGTCCACTTACACTGGTAAACGAGGGTTGGAAGCAACCTCTCAACCCACCCCAAGCAAGACATAGGCCCTCATTACAACCCTGGCAGTAAATCCTGCTTTCTGCCGTGCAGAAGACCGCCAACATACCGCTGCGGCTGCGGAATTCCGCTACAGGTATTACAACCTACAGCTCGGAATCCGCCACAATACAGACACCCACACAAGTCCACCACACCAAGGTCAGTGATAAACTGGTGATACCAAAACCGACACCGTCACGCCAACAGGAATACGCCCACACTATCACGACCCACGAATCAACGTGGCGGTCTTTCAACCGCGGAAATCCATTGGCGGTACACACCGCTGTGCTCAAAATACACACACATTTACAAAACACAACCACATTGGACAGTTCGAAATACACACACCTGATACACATACACACCACACCCACACAGCCAATCCAATATAAAGCACACACCCACATCACCCACAAACCCTTAGAACCAGAAATTTGAAAGAAGGCCAGAGAGAGAGACTACCTCAAAACAACACCAGCAGCCACAGACACACAACACCATCACTTACAGAACATACATGCACCTCAAACAACACACACCAACACATCCCCTCACACATCACAACAGACACCACCTCACACATCACCCACACCACATCATGGCACCTCAACGACATCCCAGGTTCTCTGAGGAGGAGTTCAGGGTCATGGTGGAGGAAATCGTCCCGGTAGAGCCACAGCTATTCGGATCACAGGTGCAGCAGACGTCCATTGCAAGGAAGATGGAGCTATGGCACAGAATTGTTGACAGGGTTAATGCAGTTGGACAGCATCCAAGAACACGGGATGACATCAGAAAGAGGTGGAACGACCTACGGGAGAAGGTACATTCCGAGGTATCCAGACACCAGATTGCAGTACAGAGGACTGGCGGTGGACCCCCTCCCCCACAACTAACAACATAGGAGGAGCAAGTCTTGGCGATCATGCATCCTGAGGGCCTTGCAGGAGTAGCAGGAGGACTGGACTCTGGTAAGACATATCTTTACTACTTTATCCCCCACACCCCACCTGCATTCCATCACATACCACCACCCTTACCCTCACACCCATCACCCCAACAACCCACAGATACCCCACTAACACAACCCACACATCCCAAAACCAAGCTCTGTATGTAACACCAATGCATGGACACCCATCACCCAAGCATGTCCAGTACGGAGACTCACTCATGCCCCAAAATCACCAATCACACAAGGGCCAAGCCAATAATGCAAGCACAGGAGTGGAGGGTCACACACCCAATGCACAAGATGGCACACACAGATACAATAACTATGCATTTACACCCCAACTGGACCCCTACCCAACGTCACCGGACAGGAGGTGCCAGACATATCCATTCCCCCCACAGAAGAGACCCACAGTGATGACAGCAGCTCTTCACGCATGGATCAAGATGACCAGCCTGGCCCATCAGGGACGTCGGGACAGTCGGTTCCCCTGACACTGTCACAAACCACCACTGAACCTCCCCCCCCTCAGGAATCACCACCACAGCACCCACCCAGCGGGCCCATCCCGCTGTCCCCAGGACACATCAATCAGCAGTGTGTCCACCACTACAGGGAACCCAGGCAACCCCACTAACACAGGACGATCAGGGATCTGGGGGCAGTGGGCACACAGTTCAGGGGACAGAGGCACAGGAGAACAGGGAAGCTGGGAGGACTGCTCTGCGACGGGGGAGGACAGGCCCAGGAAACCCACTCTCAACGAGGCACTCTCCAGCATCATGGGAGCTTACCACCATTCCCAGGAGACCATGGGCAGGGTACTGGCCAAGTTTCAGGAGACCCAGCGGCTGCAGGGGGAACACTACCTGGGGATCAGGGAGGACTTGAAGTCCATCAACACCACCCTGGTCACCATTGCAGGGGTGCTGGCAGACCTTCTCAACACCAGGAGGGACAAAGTGGCACACCAACGGGCCCCTGACACTAGCCTGGACGATGAACAGCCCTCCACCTCCGCCAGCGCTAGTGGACAGGAGGCACCACCATAGGAACAACAGGGCATCAGCACCCCACCCCCTGCAGATGGAGAACCACCCCGCAAATGGTCCCTGAGATCCAGGAACAAGACAGAGAACATTGCCAAGACCCCCGCCAGGAAATAAGACCCCCCTGAATGTCACCCTCCTGTCCCACTTTGACACCATGTCCACCTTAAACTGCCATTGCTCCACTCCCTATGCCCCATTGGACAATGCACCTGTGAAACAAATAGACTGGGCTCTGCCTTGGACATTCCTCCACCATCACCCCATCCCATTTTACAACCCCCTCCACTTATTTGCACAGAAATAAACACACTTGAATCACAAAACAATCTGGAGTCAGTCTGTGCTTTCACAAATATGTAATTGCAATATCTATGGAATATAGCAATGTCAATTTACTTGTTCACATACCAATGAAACACAGCTGTAGGCCAGGAGTAAACATAGCAGAGGGTACAAAGTGGGATCCAGATCTGTGAAATGCAAAGTCAAAGTGACAAGTCAGTGTCCATACACTGAGTAAAAATGACAGACTTATGCTAGCTCCAACAATAGTATGAGATGTGGGAAGCAGAGACATCTTCTTACCTGTGTCTCACTGGAAGTATTGCAAGATGATGTTGTTTCGGTTGTCGATATCCTCTTCTTCTGCCTCTTCTTCTTCACTGCCCTCAGGCTCCAGAGCTGCCACAAGACCACCATCTGGCTCATCCTCCTGCAGAAAAGGCACCTGGCGTCGCAAAGCCAGGTTGTGCAGCATACAGCAGGCCACGATTATCTGACACCCCTTCTTCGGTGAGTAGTATAGGGAACCACCTGTCAGATGGAGGCACCGGAATCTGGCCTTCAGGAGGCCGAAGGTGCGTTCTATTATCCTCCTTGTTTGCCCATGTGCCTCATTGTAACATTCCTCTGCCTTTGTCCTGGCATTCCTCACTGGGGTCAGTAGCCATGAGAGGTTGGGGTAACCAGAGTCACCTGCAAATGTCGAGGGACAACTGTTAGACACACACTAACCCTTAGGGAGTACCCCAGACACCTATGTCAACTGTATTGGGACCTTGGCCTCGCCTATTAGCCACACACGGTGCCTCAGGAGTTGGCCCATCACATAAGGGATGCTGATATTCCTCCAAATGTAAGCATCATGCACAGAGCCAGGCTACTTGGCATTCACATGGGAGATGTACTGGTCTGCCAAACACTCCATCAGCACATTCATCGAATGGTAGCTTTTCTGGTTTCTGTACACCTGTTCATTCCTGAGGGGGGGGGGGGGCGACAAATGTCACATGTGTACCATCAATGGCACCAATGATGTTGGGGATATGCCCCAGGGCATAGAAGTCACCTTTCACTGTGGGCAAATCCTCCACCTGAGGGAAAACGATGTAGCTGCGCATGTGTTTCAGCAGGGCTGATAACACTCTGGCAACACGTTAGAGAACATTGGCTGGGACATCCCTGATGCCATGGCCACTGTTGTTTGAAAAGACCCACTGGCCAGGAAATGGAGTACAGACAGGACCTGCACTAGAGGGGGTATCCCTGTGGGATGGCGGATAGCTGACATCAGGTCTGGCTCCAACTGGGCACACAGTTCCTGGATTGTTGAACGATCAAGTCTGTATGTGATTATGATGTGTCTCTCTTCCATTGTCGACAGGTCCACCAGGGGTCTGTACACCGGAGGATGCCGCCATCTCATCACCTGCCCCAGCAGACGTGCCCTATGGAGGAGAACAGCGAGCAGAGAGTCATCCAACACTGAGGTATCACAAAGTGTTTTATTGCAGAAACTTTAGTAATCCGCAATGTGCTGGAATCTGTCTGTATTCCCAGCCTAGATAGGTGTGACGCAGTTTTAATCCATCCCATGTGGCCCCCTGAAATGGCGGCTGCCAGACCTGTAAGGTGGGACAAGGGGATATGAGGTAACTGCGCTGGCGTTGTACATCGTTGCGGTCGAAGACCGCGGCGCAATTCTGCATTGGTTAACATTGGGCCCTATGGGTCCCAGGAGCCAATGACGATGTACGCCGGCGGTGATGGTACTCACCGCTGCGGACGTGACTGCCATTTTCTGTCTGTTCACTCACCTGATACCTGACCTTCAACAGGAGAGGACCTACACTGCAAGTGCTGCTGTGACCTCAGTCTGGAAGCGACGATGGCTCATGTGTCTGGGGAAAGGGCCCCTGCCTTCACTTCGGAGGAGTTGGAGAAACTAGTGGATGGGGTCCTCCCCCAGTACACGCAACAGTACGGTCCTCCAGACAAACAGGTGAGTACACTGTGAGCATGCTGCATGGGCAATGCCTGCTTTGAGTGGTGTGGATGGAAGATTCATGGGGGGGGTGGCAGAGGCCGGCATGTGCGGATGGTGAGTGTATGTGCGTCAGGTCATAGGTGGGAACTGGTGGGCAATGAGTATGACGGTCCGGACGGTTGAGTAATTTCCTTTCCCCCTGAACCATTCCTCTAGGTCAGCGCCCACCAGAAGAAGGGTATTTGGCGTGCCATCGTCAAGGACGTCCGGACCCTGGGGGTCTACAACAGACAGAGCACCCACTGCTGTAAAAGATGGGAGGACCTGCGCCGCTGGAGCAAGAAGACGGCGGAGGCCCAGCTGGGGATGGCCTCCCAATGTGGAAGGGGTGCCCGTCGCACCATGACCCCCCTGATGTCCCCGATCCTGGCAGTGGCCTATCCAGAGTTGGATGGGCGCATGAGGGCATCACAGCAGCCACAAGGGGGTGAGTACACTCTCATTCAGCTGACTCTGCGCGCATTACGATGTGTCTGGGTGGGGAGGTGGGCAGTGGGTTCCCCTAGGCCAGGGAGAACTTGGGAGGCAAGGTCCCTTGTGAGGCCGGCTATGTGGCACCCCAACCCCACTAGTGGTAAGAGCCATCTACACCTAGTCAGGCTCCTGTGACTTCCAGGTGTGCAGCAATTGGGCATAGGCCTCGTACCCCATGGTCAGGTGAATTTTCTAGGAACTGTTAGTGCATGGCGTAGTGCTGAGGGCTGCTCCCTGTGTGTTGTGTCCGCCAACGGTAGTGGTGTTGCATGCACTGAACATGTTTTTCTTCTGTCTCCCCCTCCTTTTTGTGGTCTCCCTGTTCTTGTGTGCAATAGCATCATCAGGCGGAGGAGCAGTGGCACCGGAGCAGGAGGGAGCTGCAACCCACTTGGCCCTGGAGGGTGAACCAACAGAGTCTGATGCCACCAGTGGGACGGAGGGTGAGGGGAGCTCCACAGTGGGGACAGGAGCATACACCAGTGACAACGACTCCTCCTCTGATGGGAGCTCCCTTGCGGTGGCGGGCACCTCTGTGCCCAATGCATCAACAGGTACAGCCGCCACCCCCCTCCTACCAGCACTGCCCTCCCAGGAGCCCCTCAGCGTGTGTCTAGTGCCCGCTCACCCAGGAGGGTGGGCATCTCCTTCGCCCCAGGCACCTCAGGCCTGCCCCAGTCAGCCCTGCTGCCCTCAGTGAGGAGGCTATTGACCTCCTGAGATCCCTCACTGTTGGGCAATCTACCGTTTTGAATGCCATCCAGGGTGTTGGGAGGCATTTGCAGCAAACAAATGCATACCTGGAGGGCATTCATTCTGGGCAGGCGGCCCAACAGAGAGCATTTCAGGCTCTGGCATCAGCACTGATGGCAGCCACTGTCCCTGTGTCCTGCCTCCCCTTCCAGCTTCCTCCACCCAGACCCAATCCCCTGAACCTCAGCCTATCCCAAGCACACCATCAGACCAGCATGCACACTCATCAACACACAAGAGTGGACATGGCAAACATAAGCACCACACATCCCACAGGCACTTACACAAGCACCATCCCCATGCAGACACAGCAACATCCACTGCCTCCACCGTGCCCCCTTCCTCCACGTCCTCCTCCTCCCTCCCTGTCTCGTCTCCACTCACACCTGCATGCACTACATCCTCAGCCACTACCTCCATCACCAGCATGCCCATCACCACACTCTGCTCACGTGCAATCACCAACCCCACTACCATGCACACGTCCCCTGTGTCCCCTCCCAGTGTGTCTGTGAGCCCTCCTCCCAAAGTACACAAACGCAGGCACACACCCACCCAACAGCCATCCACCTCCGAATAGCCTCCGGCACATGCACCTTCACCCAAGTTCAGCAGATGTACACCTCCTACAAGCTCTTCCTTTTCCTCCACTTCTAAACCCCTTCCATCTTCCCATCCCAGTGTGTCTAAAAAACTCTTCCTGGCTAACATTGACCTCTTCCCTACACCTCCTCCCCCCCGTCCTTCCCCTAGGGCCAGGCTTTCCAGGTCCCAGCCCAGCACCTCAGCCACCAAATCCCCAGGCACAGTGGTGCCAGCAACTGCGGGGTCATCGAGTGCACCACCCATCAGGGCTGCCAGTGTGCCACGTAGCGAGGCCAAGGACATTCGTCCACCTGCCAAGGTGAAAAAGGTGCCCACATCCCGGAGGGAGAAGCCGCACCTACCAGCCACCAAGGGCTCAGCAAAAACAAAAGGGGATAGTGGCAAGACAACTGCAGCACCATCAAAGGTGGGGAAGGGACAAAATCACAAGAGCAGGCCAGGAGAGGGCACGGTGGCACCGACTGAGGGTCCAGTGTCACACCTTCTATCCAGGACCACACCAACCTGTACGGCGGCGAACACCGATAGCTGCCCCGCCACCTGGACAGCCACTGGCACGTCTACAGCCTCAGCGACAGTCCCCAGCCTGTTCCCCAGTGGGCTGCCCTCCGAGGCTGCAGGCGACGTCCTGCTATGTCGCTCAGCCGGAGCTGACCCATGCACCACCACCAGCACCGCCGCCACAGACACCGCCTCAAGCTCCGCCACCACAGACACCGCCGCAAGCACCGCCACTAGCCCCGCGATGTGCTCGGACAGTGGCACCACCGCTGACATGGCTACCATCCCCAGTGGTCAGTTGTCCGAGGCTGGAGGAGACTTCCTGGACCCTGGCCAGCTTCCAGGAGGCATGACTTCCATCACTGTTTGCACCTGCAGGTGGAATGCGAAGCCGCAGCAGTGTGGGGTATGTCGCTGCCTCCATGGCGTATCATACTACCTGTACCTCAGCAATCTCGTGGCACACACACCCAGGTGAGGACCGGCCACACTGCACATGGAGCACTCTGGGCACCATGCCCCCTCCAGAACCAGTGGAGATTGACATCCACTACCTCAGTCCTTTGCAGGTTGTAGCACTCTGGGCACCATGCCCCCTCCAGAACCAGTGGAGATTGACATCCACTTTCTCAGCCCTTGGCAGGATGAAGCACTCTGGGCACCAGGCCCCCTGCAGAACCAGTGGAGAGATACATCCACTTCCTCAGTCCTTAGCAGGATGAAGCACTCTGGGCACTAGACCCCCTCCAGAACCAGTGGAGATTGACATCCACTACCTCAGTCCTTGGCAGGATGAAGCACTCTGGGCACCAGGCCCCCTCCAGAATCAGTGGAGAGATACATCCAATACCTCAGTCATTGGCAGGATGAAGCACTCTGGGCACCAGGCACCCTCCAGAACCAGTGGAGATTGACATCCACTACCTCAGTCCTTGGCAGGATGAAGCACTCTGGGCACCAGGCCCCCTACAGAACCAGTGGAGAGAGACATCCACTACCTCAGTCCTTGGCAGGATGAAGCACTCTGGGCACCAGGCCCCTCCAGAACCAGTGGAGATTGACATCCACTTGAGAGACTCTGGCTTTGCACTCCTCAGGATAAAGCACTGGGCAAACCACCTACTTGAGAGACTGTGGCTTTGCACTCCCCAGGATAAAGCAGTGGGAAAACCACCCACTTGAGAGACTTGAGAGACTGTGGCTTTGCACTCCCCAGGATAAAGCAGTGGGCAAACCACCCACTGGAGAGACTAGAGAGACTGTGGCTTTTCACGCCCCAGGATAAAGCAGTGGGCAAAGCACCCACTGGAGAGACTTGAGAGACTGTGTCTTTGCACTCCCCAGGATACAGCAATGGGCATGGAGCCCCCTCGTGCAGCAGTGGTGCCGTGCGTTCATCTGGCTGAGGTGCCCCCCCTCCCACTCCCGTGAGGTGCCTGTATATTTTCGACCTGATGCGTCAGCAGTGTTCACTCCATTTCCAGTCAGGTGTCTAGTGTGGGCTTCGCCCATGCATTTTGGCCCCAGTGGTCCATGGACAATGATTGGTACACTATCCAGATTTGTGTAGTTGGTGTACATATTTGTATATACTGAATTTTGATTTTTGACTATCAGATTTTTCATGATTACACTCGTTACAATCATTTCCTTTTGTCCTTGCGTTCTTCCAGGGGGTGAGGGGGTGTACATGTAATGTTGCTGCATGTATTTGTGTGTATGTTGTTGTGGGTGGGGGTGGGGGTATTGCGTGTTGCGTGTGTGTGTCACTCTCTTTTCCCTCCCTTGCTCCAACCGGAACACTAGTTTTCCTTAAAAAACACAACAAAGTGAATTGTCTAGTTAGTCCTGAACACAACTTTACAATTGCTGAATAAAACTGGCTGCCCGGAATTACCTTGTCAGAGAGACACTAATCCCTTCAGACACTGTTTAGATATCTGAAATACTGAGAAGCAGTAAAGGGAAATGTCAATACAAAGTATTCCCACACACGAGTGGGACAGAGACACTACTCCCTCTATACTGCTTATGAGTCTAGTCGAGAAGCTGATTCTTTGGGATTCCTGACTGGAAAAAACCTGAAGAACGAAGCACTTAGGAGAGACACTATCGACGTCTTGAAAATTTCAGTTGAAGTGCAGCTTTCTTCCTTTTGAGCATGAGCAAATAAGACTCTGCATGCTGCTCTCGCTCAGAGCTAGACCGCTAACCTTTCTTTTAGTAAGATCGGAGTCCACCATATTGGAAACTTGCATCGGTCAAAGTAGAAAATGAACGGATGAACGCTCTCAGTTGTTTTGTGGATGGCCTGAGATGTTTCCAGTGTGGGTACTTTCGGACTCTTGCAATTCTCAAGCCCTTTGTTACCTTTGGGATTTGAATGCTTGCTCCTACAGTCTGGTTCCTGACAGTACCTCCTTCCAAAGCTGGGGCCTCTGGTTTTGGTTTCTTTGGATATATTCTGTGGAAAGACTTTAGCAGTCTGGGGGCATGTACATGTGAAAAAGGCTCCCAAGACGTTTCCTCTGATCCAAATCCCTTCTATTCAATCAAGTAATACAATTTCCCTTTAACATTTTTAAAATCAAGTATTCTGCTTGCTTCAAATTCTTCTCCAGAATTCACTTTTAGAGGTGTAGATGAGTTAGGTAGTCTCATTCCTGGAGGATTCTGTTTAACCAGAGATACATGGAAAACAGGATGAACCTTTATCTGAGCTGGGAGTGGGGGTTTTGCAGCAACAGGATTAATCATCTTTATTACCTTAAAGGAGCTAATGTATCTGGGTTGAAACGTTCGATTTCCCTTCAAATGCAAGTGACGAGTAGACAGCCAAACCTGATCTCCTTTCTCATAGACTGGTCCTATTCTCTTTTTATCAGCATATTTCTTATAGGACGCCCTAGCCTTTGACAATTTGCTCTAGCAGATTGAGACATGTTTTGCAACTCTTTTACTTTGATTCTTACTACTGGGACTTATTCATCGTCTTTACCCCAAATCAAATTTGGAAGTCTACCTGAATTCAAATGGGGTATACTCTGTAGAGTCATGTGTGAAATTTTTGTATCAGAATTCTGCAGTCCAAACCAAATCTGGCCAATCACCTTCTTAGTCTATAATGTAAAGGTGCAAATATTGTTCCAATTCCTGATTTACTCTCTTGGTTTGTCTATCAGTTTCAGGATGGTAACTGGTGGAAAACAGAGTGTCAATCTCCAGCATTTTTGCAAATGCCATCCAAATTTTGATATGAATTGTTAACCCCTATCTGAGGTTAGAATTTTTGGAACCCTGTGGACTCACACAATATTCTAGGCAAACAATTAGCCTAACTGTGGGCCTTTGAACCTGACTTTAAAGGAACAAAATATCTAATTTTTGTAAAGGTATCTACAAAAACTAAAGTGGTATTAAAACTTTGAATGAAGGAAAGATCCACAATTAGATCCATAAACAGTGTGTGCCAAGAATGGGATGCTATGGGTAGAGGCTACAAAATCCTTGCAGGGCTTGTCGATTTGACTTCCCTTTCATGCACTTATCTCAAGATGACACATACTGTCTCATTTCAGCATCCCTGCTAGGCCACCACAAGTGTCTCTTGACAAGATCCAAAGTCTTCTTTCCGCCTTTGTGTCCTGCCAAAGAGTCATTGTGACAGGTCTTTAAACCTAGTTCTTGTAACTTTTGTGTAGGAAGATAAAGGGCATCTCCACAATAGGGGAGACCATTTCTGATTTGTCTCTATGGATTTAATTTCAACCAATTTATCACTTCTTTTTGTGAAAGAGCTTCATGTATTTCCTTAGTGAATTCTACAAATTGGGTGGCACATATATATTTTGTGGTTGGATTGATAGGTTCTATTTCTGGAATTTTAGTCTCTTGATCCAAATTCAATCGGGACATGGCATCTGCTTTACCATTAGTTGCTCCGGGCTTGCATGTAATTACAAAATTAAAATCTCAAAAATACAAGGACCATCGTAATTGGGGCGATGTCAAGGTTTTTGCAGATTTTAAAAATTGAAGATTGCGATGATCAATAAATACTGTCACTACAAGTTTGGCTCCTAGAAGGTAATGTCTCCAATCTTGAAAGGCATCTGTAACTGCCAACAATTCTTTATCTGCAATGCAGTAGTTAATTTCTGGAACTGACAACTTTCGAGAATGGTAGGCAACAGGATGCAATTGACCAGTTTATTTTATTTCTTGGCGAAAGATTGCCTCCAGTAGCAAAGTTTGATATATTGGTCTCAACAAAAAATGCTTCTTCCAGATTTGCATGCATCAATATTGGTGCTGTGATAAATGATTCTTTGAGGAACATGAAGGCCTGGTCAGCCTGTTCAGACTACTCAAACTTAACTTCTTTCTTCAACAACTGAGTGATTGGGCTCACCTTAGCAGACAAAAAGTATGGTTAAATTGCTGACAATAATTGGCAAAAACAATAAAACTCTGGATTTCCTTCACATTCCTAGTAATTGGCCAGTCTTCTATAGCTGTCACCTTGGATGTGTCCATGGATGTTCCAGCTGGTGATAGGACATAACCTAAAAATTCCACTTGCTCAGTGTGAAAAGAGCATTTTTCCATCTTTACATAAAGCTGGTTGTCATACAGTTTCTGCAAATGGCTCTTCTATGTTTTACATGTTCTCTGATTTCTGAATTTTCGCAATACATACATAGATTTTTAGATCTTCTTTTTTCTCTTTCTTCTTTGGACAATGGACCTCTTATAGAGCAAATCTGCAGGGGTTTCGTTACTGGGAGAGTCTTCAAATTTGTTGACTTCAGTTTTAACACTGTCAAATCTTGGAGGGATAGGTTGAAAATCTCTTCTCTTTTCCGATTTCCTCTCACTTAATCCATGATCAATCTGTAGAACTAAATCAATCAAGTCAGAAATCTCCTGAGGTATTTTAGGAATTTAGGCCAAAGTATCTTTTAGTTCGTCTTTGAGCCCTCAGTAAAAGATCACTGCCAGCTTACTACCTGGCCAATCCGTTTCCACAATTAATTTGTTAAATTGTGCTATATAGGAGATTAAGTCTCGGTTTCCCTGCTTTAATTCCAATAGTTCATCATCCGTAGCTTGATTTGCCAATCTCCGATCAAATATCTGAAAGAATTCTGATTTCAATTTTCAAAATTGTACAGAATGGAATTGTTCAGAAAAATGAGAGGCGTAAACCATGCAGCAGCATCCAAGCCTCTGCTGGTATAAAATAACAGTGAGGGGGAAAGGAGAAGTGGATACAGAAAAAGAGAGACTGCCTTGTTGAGATCACTTCACCTCTGCACTTACACCCAATGGGCCTCATTATGACCCTGGCGGGCGGCGGAGGCCGCCCGCCAGGATCCCGCCCTCCAAATTACCGCGCCGCGGTCAAAAGACCGCGGCGGGTATTACGAGTTTTCCCCTGGGCTGGCGGGCGGTTCCAGTTAAACCGCCCGCCAGCCCAGGGGAAAACGACCTTCCCACGAGGATGCCGGCTCGTAATCGAGCCGCGGAGTGGGAAGGTGCGACGGGTGCTACTGCACCCGTCGCGTATTTCACTGTCTGCAAGGCAGACAGTGAAATACATTTTGGGGCCCTCTTACGGGGGCCCCTGCCGTGCCCATGCCATTGGCACCCCCCCTACCGCCATCCTGTTCATGGCGGCTTTCCCGCCATGAACTGGATGGCGGTAGGGGGGGTCAGAATCCTCATGGCTGCGGAGCGCGCTCCGCAGCCATGGAGGATTCCAATGAGCAGCGGAAAGTCAGCGGGAGACCGCTGACTTTCCGCTTCTGACCGCGGCTGAACCGCCGCGGTCAGAATGCTCATTGGAGCACCGCCAGCCTGTCGGCGGTGCTCCCGTGGTCGGTGGCCCTGGCGGCCACCGGCCGCCAGGGTCAGAATGACCCTCAATGTGTCTTTTCTTTCTGGATGTATTGGTGTCAGTTACCTGTAGGGTAAAAATATAACAATATACACAATATGCATTTATTGCACCTAAACGTCTAAATTATATACACATTCTAACTACGTATCAGTTACCCATTGTATCCAAGACTTGAGATACTCTCTTTAGAACAGTAATGTAGTGGGTTGATGAAGAATAAAATATTGAGACTGCTGACTGAATTTGGAAATGGTCTTTGTCATTCAAATTTTCTTGTAGTTGTAGAGAAATATCTTTAATTCTTTTCTGCGCTGTTGGCTAAATATTGTATATATATATATATATATATATATAATAATGGATAGTCAATGTAGTTCTTCTGAACTCCACAGAAGTTCAAGCCTGTTATCTTCGGTATTAGGTTTGCCCCATCCAGAATAATAGTTTTCCTTAAAAAACACAAGGAAGTGAATTGTTTTACCTAGATAGTTCTGAACACAATTTTCCAATTGCTGAATAAAACTGGCTGACTGGAATTAACTTGTCAGAGAGACACTAATCCCTTCAGACACTGCTTTGATATTTGAAATACTGAGAAGAAGTGAAGGGACATGTCAATACCAAATTGCTCCTGCACACGAGTGAGACAGAGACTACTTTCTCTGTACTGCTCACGGGTCTAGTCCAGAAGCTGATTCCTGGGGCTTCCTGACTGGAAAAAACCCTGAAGAATGAAGAGCTGAGGGGAGACATTATCAACATCTTGAAAATTTCAGTAGAAGTGCAGCTTCCTTCCCTCTGAGCGCGCGCAAAGAAGTCTCTGCATGCTGATCGCGCTCAGAGCTAGACTGCTAACCTTTCTACAAAGACCTCAATGCAGTCACTAGGACTGATGCCCATCCAACTCCAAGGGCAGATGAACTGAGAGATACTCTGTCTGCAGCCAAGTATCTCAGTACATTTGACTTGACTGCAGGATATTGGCAGATCAAGTTATCTGAAAATGCAAAGGCCAAACAGCATTCTCAACACCTAGTGGGCATTATCCTACTTCACAGTGATGCCCTTTTGGTTTGAAGAACGCCCCTGCATCATTCCAAAGGTTGGTGAACAAAGTTCTCCAAGGCTTGGAAAGCTTCCGTACAGCTTATCTAGATGATATAGCTATCTTTAGCTCCACCTGGGAGGATCACCTAGTCCACCTTGGGACTGTGCTAGAGGCCTTAGAAAAGGCATGCCTCACTATCAAGGCATCTAAACACCAGATAGGGCAGGGAAAAGTGATTTATTTTGGCCACTTGGTAGGTGGAGGCCAAATTCAGCCACTCCAGGGCAAGATCCAAACCATCATGAAATGGGTTGCCCTTACCACCCAAACCCAAGTCAGAGCCTTCTTAGGCTTACCTGGGTATTACAGGAGGCTCACCAAATGGTATGTTTCCATTGTAGCCCCCTTACATGACCTCACATCCAAAAGGATGAGGATGCCCAAGAAGGTATTATGGACAGCTAGCTGCCAGAAACCTTTGATGACCTGAAACGGGCTACATGCTCTGCTTCCATTCTAAGAATCCCTAACTATTCAAAATAATTCATTGTCCAGACAGATGCTTCTGAGGTAGGGATAGTGACAGTGCTTTCACAACTTAATAAAGAGGGACAGGTTCAACCTGTTGCTTTTATAAGTAGAAGGTTGACCCCCAGGGAAAAGTGTTGCTCATCCATTGAGATGGAGACCTTTGCTGTGGTCTGGGCTATGTAGACGGTGAGGTCAGACCTGTTTGCCGCTCACTTCCTTGTTCAAACAGACAACAAGCCCCTCCTATGGCTTAAGCAAATTAAATGTGAAAATCCCAAACTGTTGAGGTGGTCCATTTCCCTACAGGGAATGGACTATACAGTGTAACATAGACCTGAGAGTAACCACTCTAATGCAGATGGACTCTGCATTATAGTGGACGTAGACAAGGAAGACTCAACTGAGCAAGGTTAGTCTTATTGTTCTTCGTTTGTGGGGATTGTGTAGGAAAGTCACTCTTTTGGCATGGTTACCCCCCACTTTTTGCCTGTTGTCAGTATGCTTGGACTGTTTTCACTCGGACCCTGCTAACCAGGACCTACGTGATTGTGCTCTCTCCCCTAAATTTGGCTGACATGGTACCTTTTACACCCCACACTTGGCATACTGGTGTACCCCTGTAAGTCCCTAGCATATGGTACTTTGGTACCCATGGCACCGGTACACCAGGGATCCCCCATGGGCTTCAGCATGTATTATGCCACCCAATGGAGCCCATGCAAACTGTGTCTGAAGGCCTGGTATTTGCAGCCTGCATGAAAAGGTGCATGCACCCTTTCACTGCTGGTCACTACACCGGGTTACTGTAATTCACCCTTATGGTAGGCCCTTCCAGCCCTAGGGGCAGGTCCTTATGTGTGTGGGCACCCCTGCAAGAGCAGAGGTGCTCCTACAAACTCCAGTTCCAATTCCCTGAACTCCGTAAGTGCAGAGAAGCCATCTTAGCTATGTACTGGCCATAGGTCACCACCTATGGTCCAGCTACATAATGGTAACTCCGAATCTAGTCATGTTTGGTATGAAACATGTTGGAATCATACCCCAATACTGATGCCAGTATTGTTGGCATGATTCCATGCTCCCTAGGGGCTCCTTTGAGGACCTCCCACTATTGCTCCTTTCAGTCTTCCAGGGTCTGCAAGCAGCCCACGCTGCTGCAGCCTCCCAGGCAGGGTTCTGCGTTCCTGCTGCTTGACCAGCTCAAGCAGGGAAAGGCAGAACAAAGGATTTCCTGTGAAAGACAAGTGCAACCTCCTCTCCCTTGGAAATAGATGCTACAAGGCCGGGGAGAGGTAGCCTTGCATAATTCAGTTTGCACAAGTCGAGGGACTACCCGTCCCTGCTCTGGCGTGAAACTCCACAAAGGAAAGGGGAGTGACCACTTCCATGTCCATCATCACTGCAAGCGGTACCTAGACTCCTCCAGGTGGCCATTTGATTATGCTGTCTTGAAACCAAGATGGTTTGCAGCCCCTGGGAGCATCCAAGTGGTCAGGTTAGTCATATGACATCAGTTACCCCCTCTGGGAGGTGGTCACCTTGCAAGTGACCAAGCCCCTTTTTGGGCTATTAAGGGACTCCCTTGGGGGGTGTCCTCAGATTCAGCATGCAAAACTCCACTAGGACTCCTCTGCAACAACCCCTTCTGCTCCTGGCGACCGGAACCACTGCTGGATTCCCCAGGAACTGAACAAGACTGCAACACCAAGATGACCTCGCCATGCAACATTGTTTCCGCGGCTCCTGTCAGCTCTTTGCAACATTTCCACGACTGTGCATCCTCTGGGGTCGGCAAGACTTCAGCTGCCTCAGAAACAAGAAGGAATCTCCCTTGGAGTGAAGGAGTCACTCCCCTGCATCTGCAGGCACCTAAGGCAAGGACATCCAGCTGCTGAGATCTTCTGTCCTCTGGATCTGCAAAGATTCTCCAACGCAGGTGCTGGTCCTCTGGGTTCCCTTTGCCTTCTGTCCAACTTGGTTGACGGTGAGCCCTTGCCTCTTCCTCCGTGACAGAATCCCTGTGAACCACGTCTGTTGCAGCAACTAAGGTTTGTTGACTCCTGCTCCAAGGGATCTTCAGGCTCCTAGTAGTCCCGGCCCTCAGCACTCTACCTCTGCAAGTACAGTGTCCTCTCTGCTGCTCCAGCGACATGGGACTCCTCTTCATGTGTGCTGCCTGTGCCTCACTCTGACTTACGTTGGCTGCTGCTGGTGGGTTGCTCAAAAGGGTTCTGACTGCTTCTGCTGGTTCACCTGTCTTCTGGGAGTCAGTTCGAACTCCCCTCAAAGGATCAAGTCCCCAGGATCTTGCTGGTTCTATCCAGCCCTGCACATCTTTTTCAGCTCTGACTTGCATTTGCTTGTTGGTGGTCCTCCTGACACTGACCCATCTGCAATCCGGTGACCATCGAGGGACAGCTCCTAGATGACTCCAGTGACTCATCTGCAGCTCCTGGACCCCACAGCTGGCCTTCATCCATCACCGTCGCCCAGGATCTTCACCCACAGAAGGGTGGGCATTGCCTCCTGCCTCATCTGGACCCTCCTGCGTGGACTAGACTCTGTCCCCTTCTTCCACTGGGTTCCACCGGTCTGGTCCTCTTCTTGCACTGTTCCAATTCTAAGTACCCATGTTAGCCTATGGAACGACCAGGTAACTTACCTCTGCTCTCCTTGTCGCTGGGGGTCTTCTAGTTACTCACCTCTTTGGGTGCCATACTCTCCCAGCCCTTGGCTAAATACTCCATAACCTCTGGTTGGGGGCCCATTCTCGCATTCCACTATTTTAGTATATGGTTTAGACCCCCTGTAGGGCCCTTGCTATTTCCTGTTTTATGCTAATCCTTAGTACCTACCTGTGTATATTTTGTGTGTACTTACCTTCAGAAAGTGGGGATTATCTATAGTATTCTAGTTCAGTGTTTCTATTATAAAGTACCTTTATTTTTGGCAACACTGTGTGCTTCCTTTCATGTGTGATAAGTTGCTGTGTGACTACGGTTGTATTGCAAATGCTTTACACTCCTCCTAGATAAGTCTTGGCTGCTCACAACAGCTACTACTAGAGAGCCATGGCTTCCTAGACACTGTAACACTTACTAATAAGGGTTGCCTGGACCTGGTATAAGGTGCCAACACCTTACGGGTCCCCCACACACCAGGCTAGCCTCCTACAGTGAAGCTGGATTTTAAATTACAATTCTGAAAATGCCACTTTTATAAAGTTGGCATTTTCTTGCCTTAGCCATTTGGTGCCTGCAGCCTGTCTCTGGTCACATGACCTGGTGTAGTTAGCAAATGGGTTTTGTATATTCCTCCTAGACAGCCACACATAGTGGAAGCTTAGGTGTGACTGGATGGGCCATCACTGGCAGGATGGGAGGGAGGAGCTGGGAACAGCCCCATTAACACTTCAATAGGCCGTGTCCTGTCTCCACACCAAGGGCTGCATACCCCCCATAGTTAGTCTGGAGTCGGGGAAGGTAGGGCATCTGTGCATAACTTTGCATGAAAGAAGGACCTTAGACACCCACTGTTCAAAACACTTCTGGACCTGTGGATACTCTGCCAGGAAAAAAGACCGATGTACTGCTACAAGGACTGCCACTGTGCTGGACTGCTGCTCTAAAGGAACTGCTGCTCTGCAGCTTGGTGTAATGTTGCTTGGGGAAGAAGGACTGGACCTGCAACTTCATCTTCTGCCCAGAGGGACTCAAAGGGCTAGTCTGCTGGCCTCCTGATCTGAGCCTCACGGACATAAAAGGCTATCCAACCAGCACATGGACCCAGCTGCAGTGAGTTCCTGACCCCCAAGTGGTGCATCCCATGTCCTGTACCCTTGTTGTGACTCAGCGGACTCTCAAGCTTTTGAGCTCCTTGTATACGGGCCAGTTCACACCATGACTGTGTCACTTGCACTGATATTCAGCGTGAGCCAGCCCGTCTCTTTGCACCACAGCATCGAGAGCCCACGGGGGACGCCATCATCAAGCTCCACCCCACCCATTTCGACACCTGCTCTTTGCACCATGCCGACTACCATCTTTGACACTCCATTGTCTTCAGCCTGAACTCTTGACTTTGATCCGGTCCAGAGTGACCAGTTAGCTGCGGTAGGCGCTTTCTACTTATAGGTGCTATTTTACACTTTATTCTTTGAAGAATTAATATTTCTGGTCCTGGTGATTGGATTTTTGTCATTTTGGTCTTGTTTTATTTATTAAAGTGTGCTCTATTTTTCTAACCTGGCATGGGATGTTTTTTATGTGGTGTTTTCACTGTTTTACTGTTTGAAGTGTTTTACTTAACACATTGCCTAAGTTAATCATGACTGCTGTATGCCAAGCTACCAGGGGTTTGCTTGTCCCTTACCCGGAGTAGGATTCTGGTTGCTGCTTTACCAGGATCACACCCCAGTCAACCTGTTACCCAATTTCTAACATTTAGCCCAACACAACTAAAGTCAAAGATTCAGATGAGGATAAATATGAACAAGCTGAAGATCCTTGTTCATTCACAAGGTCCAGATATCATCAGATCTTACCAAGGTCATCTCTGGTAATATGATTATAAGCCACATACTCCAGTTCCACAAACATCACAAGAAGCTGACACAAGCCCTTCCAGCTCTGATCACATAGCTATGGCTCATGCTTACAGACTACTAAAAATAGCTTCCAGAACCTTCAACTGATCCTCATGTCCAACCTGCAAGGCAAGATTCAACTCGGTCAAGATTTCACTTCCATGCACACCCATGTGTTCTCCTGCAAGGCTGATCGCATCAATGCCTTTAGTAATCCACCAATCACAGGTGACACTTATACAGATGACCATCAGGATGACTATCGAACACACACAATTTCCCCTCAGTCAACTGGCGTGGAATAGGATGATGATTTTATGGCTCCCACTACAGGAAATGCATCCCAGGAGTGAACTAGATGTTGAGGTTTTCACACACTCGAGTGAGCTTCAAAAAGATTCAACTTGCCAATACCAACAAAAGAGATTGACTGTTTTGTTTATGGCTGTAACCCCTGCCGTTGAGTCCTTTTTTGGTTATCTGGGGTGCTTTGAGCCTAGGCCTCCATTACTTTTTTCAACATAAAGTATCCATGCAAAATTTCTGTCTTATTTTCCTAACATCATGGGTATCCAGGGTGTGTGGATTCCGCTGGAGAGAACCAAGAAAATAGTCAAAATATAGCTACATTTTGCTGTCTGTTTTGTTCCTACAAATGGCAATAATGAAAGGTTTACTGCGCTAAATGCACCATCTTCCTAGTTTTCAGGAACATGCGGAGCTGCATAGATTTTTTTTTTTGCCACGTGTGAAACCCACCTATACATTTCTGAAAAGTAGGCAAGATTATGAATTCAGCAAGGGGTAATATCTGTAGATCTGTCAAGGTTTTCCCAAAGAAATGAACTGTTGAAATGAAAACGGAGTACGAAAAACCAGCCTTTTGTGACGTTTTCATCTGTAACTTCTTTTCAGGATAGCCGATTTACAAAAGCAATATACTGGTACATCCGCTATACCCTTCTGGTACTAGTTATATATTTGGTTTATGAGTTCTCCAACAAATCGAGGAATAAAGAGTCAACAGCTGAGCAGCACCTTACAATGGTTTTCCACTGTGTACCAAGTATAAACCAATTCATAAGATAAAATATAAAGAGTGAGAAAGGGCTATGAAGGAAAGCTAGCCTATGTATTTTTCAAATGTACACCCAATGTGGAGTTTAGGAGCAATGGTTATTTGTACATCTCTGTGTTTGTGTGTACCCATCTCTGTGTTTGTGTGTTTCAGAAGGCTTTTTGAAAACTGTTGTCTTTCTTACACAGTGGTATATATTTGGATGGCACAAATGCATAGAAAACCAGTTGGTAAAAACAAATGTTTACTATTCTGTGTTCCTACATGTCTCACAATACAAATGGTACCTTACTTGTGTGGCTGGGCCTAGTACCTGAGACACAATGTACCCCAAAACAAGACCTGTAAGCATCATATTTTTCCAGCAGAATCTGTGCATTTTTTTTACAATACAGGTAGCTGCGGATTTTGGGCCAAACCTTAGTCATCACCTGGGAAACTAGACACCCAGGAGTGTCCAGGCTTGTGTGACTTCTGTGGTTCTAACAAGGTGTTTGTATCCAGAAGCCCTGCAAACCTTAAACTTTGCCGAAAATCTCACAATTTCTCAGCTGGGTTCAGCTGCTTTATCGTGAGCCAGTGGCATGGGTGCGGGTAGCTAGAGCAGTTTCCGCCAAATTTCACCTCCAGTGCGGGACTCGACAGGGTTGCCCCCTGCCTCCACTACTATTTGCACTAGTGATGGAACCTAAAGCCTGCCTACTGGGAATAGTGATGCGAGGTTGGGGCGTGACTGTGGGTGGCGCCACTCATGTGATCTCGTTATATGCGGATGACGCACTGATATATCTGCGTCTGCTGGGGTTCTCTGTCCCTATCCTACTAGCACTATTGGATGAGTTTGGAGAGATTCCTGGCCTTCATGTTACCAAAGTGAAATCTAAATTATTTCCTTTGGGAATACTGGGTGAGAATGATTCTTGTTTACTTCCGGAACTGCCCATTCTGTGAGAAACTAAGGATACCCGAAATTTAGGTATTCGGTTGGACAGGTCTGCGGATGGCTTTCTCTCCTTGAATCTAGGACGTGTCTTAGACAGCATGCATTCCTCCATTAAATTTTGGCACACCCTACCCTTATCCTTTATGGGCAAAGTTGCGCTAGCAAAAACGGTGGTCCTCCCGTGATGTCTATATTTCTTTTAAAGGCGCGCTCTTTGATATTCCCAAATGATATTTCCAGGAAATTTATAGGATCATGTTTGAATTGCTTTGGGCTGCTGGTAGGAAGCGTGTAAGTTTAACTATATTACGAAGACCCTGGAATCGCGGTGGGTTAGAATTTCCGGGCTTGAAACTCTGTTACTTTGCAGCTCAGTTGCAACACACGGTACAATGTTTTGATGATGAGGATAGTTGCCTAGTGGCTTACACGGTGCCACATCGTTTCCAGAATTACTTAAGATGGGGGAGTCGGTGCCGACGGCTATACCCTTTGTGATCGTGCAGGGGTGTCGGACTTGGGAATAGGCAGTCAGAACAGTCATTCGAAGGGCACCCTATGCCCCTGATTTGCCTGTGTGGTGCCTAAAACCCTTCCATCAGATAACAAAACTTATGTCCATGGATAAATGGCGGTCTGGAGGTTGTAGCACACTTCGGTATATGTACCCAAACAACAGGTTTATCACAATACCAGAGGCAATTGACACATTCCAACTCGATGCAGGCAGTTCTTAAAGTTTTCTAAGCTAGCGGCTACTGCCCTGGGTATATGGCCGTCATTCCCACAGGCCCCAATTGAGTCTACTACCCTGGTTACCACATTATATATGGCAGGGGGCTGATACCTGGCTTCCTTCTCGTATTGTGCACTCCGGAACGATAGGCCCCTCAGCCCTCTGTGCATACAAGCGAAGTGGCATGCTGCGCTGGGCGAATGACTCACTGATAAAGAGTGGAACTGAGTGCATTCTCCAGTTCAGACATCTACCGCAAATGCCAGGGTCAAGCTGATCCAATTCAATGTAGTGTACCACGTGTACTTGACCACAGCCACATTGCATGTAATGTACCCTGGTCATTTCTCTACTTTCCCCAGATGATTCATGGACTGGGCAGGCTTCCTCCATTTGAGCTGGAATTGTACATCATTGGATTCTTATTAGCAGACTGTAGTAGATCACTTAACTTCCGCCACAGGTTGGACTGTCCTTAGGGTTCCAAAGATATGCAAACTTGGCCTCCTTCCAGCTAAACGAAGAAGGGGCTGAGTAGGAACTTTCTAGTGCTGGGACTGGTCCTGGCGAAATAACAGATAGCAATAAGCTGTTTGGTAAATGTGTGGGTGAAGGATGTGGCCGAATGGGCAGTGGCAGAGGAGTGCCATATGCGCTGATGCAGGCAGAATGACAAACTGACTGATGATCTAAGCACCTGGGTCACCATGCTTGTGGATGTGCTGGACCCTCAGGATGTTAGACCCCATAGAGTGCAACCTAATGAGATGCCTGAGTGACTGGTTGGTTGGCTGTTGTGGAGCGGTCCCAAGCTGGGGTGCCCAAACTGGGGGATTGGCATGTTGTGATCTCCTTTACTTTATTCTTCCTGATTATGGATATATGCGGGAGGGATCTGATCTGGAGTGAGTTATGTACCTCTGTTTCTCTGACCCCCCCTTTTTGTGTTTTTTATCTTCTTTTATGTTTAGCACTCCTCTCAGTTGACATTTCCCCAGGGCAGAGTGAGGATGAGGTTGGGTGGGCAGATACTTGTTTGATGGGTTATAATCTGAGTTTAGGAGTCATATCTTTGACATGTTCAACTGCCAATGAATATATTCTAGGTAATGAAAAGACTGCTGATGGAGCTAGGGGTGTCTCATTGTCATCTTGGCCTCTTGGTGTTCTATGCTCAGCTTCTTTAGATGGGACATTTTCTATGCTTTCCATTACTGCAAACCTGAATGTTTACAGATTGCATTGATGCCTCAGATGTGGAATTGTATGGTGTTGAAATGTCAATAAAAACATACTGAAAAAATAAATCTCCCATTTTCTTTGTATTTTTGTAACGTCAACTTCGGAAATCTCAGGTATCCACAAAATTCCTACCATGATAAAGATTATACCCCACTTTTGGATGGAGTAGTGGCTGCCACAGGAATGGATCAAACCAGGGTTAGTGGGAGTCTCCCCATGAGGTGCAGGGGGCAGATTGGTGTGAACCCCCCCAGGGAGGGGGAGCAGAAAGACTAATAGAGCCTGTGCAGGGATAAGCACAGGTCCATGCCGGCTGCTCCCCCCAAAAAAGTCTGGTTGGCTTTCATTCTCCCTGAGAGTAGTGTGGGAGGACAGATTCTGGGTGAAACCTGCCATTCGCCTCTGGCAGGGTTTGGGGGTAGGCAGACAGGCTAATGGAACCCAGGCGAGGGGGCAGCATATGCCCATGCCCAAGGGGATCTCTACCCCGCCTCTCAACAATACACATCCTTGGTGTCTATTGGTTGGATCAGTGCTTGGGAATAGCCCTCCTTTGGCAATCCCTCCTCAGGCAGGAGTACACAAGGGAGAGATATCTTAGGAATGGAGAGATTCTCCCCTTTTCAAATGATACCTCCGCCTTGCAGATTGGTGCTCTGGGGGCTTAGATATGCCCAAACACTGATCCAGTGAAATGAGAAGATCAGCTAATTTCACTTTCACTTTGAGTGGAAATTACATGAGTGTGCCATGTGCACTGATCATTATTTCCTTTAAAAAAAGACTTGGGCTGCTGAGAAATAAAAAACAGAAAACCCTCTTGTGCAAAAACATTGCAATATCACTGGCGCTGTACTGTGGGGTCAAGATGCGTAGGGAACATATGCTTAATTTAGAAAAAGCAGTGTCACTAATACACTAAATCGCTTTAAACTAGTCTTTTGCTTAGGTAGTGTTGGAGTGTAGCTTTATAATCAAAATTAACATGAACTGCTCGCAAAATAAGGTGTAATGAAGCTGCATAGAAAACGTGATAGACTAATTTTGACATACGGGTTTGAAATGTGCCCACGGGGAGTGGCCACCAATGTATACGATGATTAATGAAATGGACTAATAATGAATTAATAATGTACTAATGTATGATTCTGTATTAGTATTAATAGTTATATGTTAAGGTTTTGTTAAATTAATCACTAGGCCTTAGTTAGCAAGGGTCTGGGCCCAGCTGCCTGGTCTCATATTAAATGTGTTTTTCTAACGTGCAATGTGCTGTCTTCCTGAAGGACATGAAACTGTATTTTTCCAGAAGTTAGAGATGTGTGTGTAACCGTAGTAAATTCTTTCTCATGAGACCCGACTTGCTCAAGGAGATATTCTTGCCGAATGCAACAGTGTAATTTGCAACAGGTGCAAGGTCGCCTGAACTGGTAAAGACAATGGAACTACTGACTGAAATGACGAGTGTAACTTTTCCTACCTGACATTCTACCGTTGAAGACGTCAATTACAGGAGCCAATAAAATACGTGAGAACTGTCTTAAGTGAAAATTCTAGTAAGGTAATCGATGGATCATTGGACAGAGATAATGATGCACCAAATATTGCCCAATTGGAAATTAGAAGCTTGTTAGCCGGATTCGATATAATGATATGCCACAAGGAGAAATCAGCTATTATTCAGCCATTATAGGGACATTCATGCTGTTACTTTGACCTTCTGTCTTAAGACTTTGCTGTTTGATTCTTTAAACCATCCTCACTTTTCTTGCCTTGCCCGATACTTACTTCGCCTCTTCATGAGGGAAAACCTTATTGCCCTGTCTTGCTGAGACTTTGCTGCTTACCCTGGCTGATGGCGAATCAACTGATGTCCTGAGGATGAAGACTGACTCTGTATGCTGACCCATTACGGAGGTTAACTATGCGATGATGAAATTGTAATTGTCTGTTTGCCTTTTCTTTCTAGGTACCAACTGCTCTTTTTATAGAGTCCATAGTTAGATGGTTTTTCTAAATTTGTGTTACCAAATTGTTTTGCATGATGCCCAACATGCTAATGCTAATTAGAGGTTAGTTAAGGAACTCACCAAAACGGTGAATCTTTGCTTTGTTGAATGTTGCGCTAATGATACTCTGCTAAAGTTAATTCATGTTGACTTCGTGCTTTGTTCTAATGTTCATGATCTTTGCTTTGATAAAGTCTTATTCAAGTTGCCATATTGTGACATTGTTGATGTGTTTTCTGGTATTGAGACAAATAAACTTGCTAGTAGAGTGTAACAAATAGGAAATACATTTCATAAATCTTACTAAATTTGTGTGGTTATTCATGGCTGAAAGGTCATGAGGTGTTTTGAATCCTATTAATGTCATTAACTAATTTGATTGATTTGTTATTGTGAATATAGATGAGGTTATTGATCTATTGATTGAAATGCTTGATAGATGTCTCGTCTTAAGGTGTCTCCAATCAGGGTCAAAAGGTTCATTGGCCTAAAACGAGTCCCTGATGAGGTAAAGTAGCTAAGACGGGTCACGTTATCAGTAGTTATTTCTTAATTCTTTGTTACTTCTTTATTAGTTGTTTGATTAGTGCGCACTAACCTTTACTATTGTACTTAACCAAATTGTTCTCTTTTCCAGGTGTGCGACGAGGAGATCAAGACGGGAGGCATTGCAGAATCAGGAAGTGAGCTGCCATACGGGAAACAGAATTGGCTTCAGGTCCAGGGATCATTCGACAATATCATACAGGTGAATGAGAAATGCTTTACCATGGTGGGCTCAATACCTCTCTACAATACCCCACAATCTCAAACTGCTGATCGCTCACTTCCCATTCTTCATTGCAGAAGTGGTAATATCATTCTACAAGAAGAGTAAGATACTAGCGCAAGCATCGGACCAAAATAGGGAAACCACTGATCTGATCAGTGGTTCTCGAAGTTCAGAGCATGCACAAGCGAGGCAGTATTCTGGTGAACTCCCCAAGACTCGCCGGTTGCCCATCAGCTACACTGGACCTGCAACACACCAGACCAAAGTCTAAACTAACTTAACATTGATCAGTCCAAAATCACTATCCCAACCCCATCCAACAGAACCACAATGATAAAAGGAACTAGACCTGCCCTCAAGCCTGTAGAGTCATTACCATCCACCCACCTCTCCACATGGTTACACCATCTAAGGGAGGAGATCAGAGACCTCACACAGTCTCAACAGTAGATATAGCTGTCTATCTAAACATGAAAATAGAACAGAGTCCACCACGACACCCCTCCGGCATGAAGACAATCACAGACTCTCATCTCGATTTGACAACCTAGCCACAAAGAATGCCCATAGAAGGCAACAGAAATTCCAATAGTCATACGCCCTGATCAACTTATCAGATCAACCAACAGAGAGAACAAGTAACGGGTGAAGCCCCAGAACATATCCCCTACCACACTTCCTAACACTACATGGGCATATAATAACACCTTCAGCACAGCAAACACCGAGCTCAGACAACAGAAAGTTCAACGATTTCACACCCAGATCAGTCTTCTGAGAAAACAACAGAAAGAATAACATGTTAGTGATTCCCCGGGGAATGTCCATAACTGCAGACATGATCTCACTTCATATTGGCAAACCTGTTTCAATAGGCTAGTACATAAAATCGAAGAAATGATTGAGGAACTAAGAGCCAACAATATGAACCTAAAGGAGACCTTACTAGCTTTTCAGGAGATGAAGTCTTCCATGTCACCTTCAACTAACAACAGTCTGTCCCACACAATTCCAAGCTCCTCAACACAGTCTTGCCCACCTGCACCTGACCAAATGAGTCCCATTGTTGTAAGGGAGCACATAGTCTATTATACACGACAGATATCGAAGTACTGCTTCAGTCCTATGAGAAAACCTTGCAGCCCTCCACATTGTTGACCTACTACATATAGACTGTCAACATCATTAAAACATGCAGGCCGCACTACAAAATGCAGAGTGCAAACCGCAGGAACATAATTTCAGTTTCACTTACCCTAAACCATGAATGTATGTGCCCTCCAAAGCTGACATCGAAGTGCATGTTACTCACCTGAAGATCAGTGGTTTAACCTGTCACAGACATTGCCCAAACTATCATCCATTATGACTTGGACATTCTATCCCTGACTGAAACGTGGCTAAATCAATCATCTCTACCCTTGTGGTTAGACCTGAAAGCCATTTGGGTGGTCATCTGACCTCGTTTGCTGCTGGTATTAAGCTCCTGTGCTCTTCACCACTGCAAACAGTGCTAAAGTGCTTGTGTGATCTCCCCTAAACATGGCTTATCCCACTTGGAATATTTAATTTACTTATAAGTCCCTAGTAAGTTGCACTACATGTGCCCAGTGCCTGCAGCACTGATTGTGCCACCCACAATGTAGCCCTTTAACCATTTCTCAGGCCTGCCATTGCAGAGCCAGTGTGTACAGATTTACATTGCCATGTCGGCCTGCCAAAATATCCCCTTTGCCACTCCCAAACCTTCCCTTTTTATACATATGTCACCCCTAAGCTAGGCCCTGGGGACCCCACCGGGCAGGGTGCAATGTGTTCATAAGGCAATGTGTTAAAAAGGTAGGACTTGTATTTCTGTGTTTTACATGTCCTGGCAGTGAAAAGTCTCCAAAAGTCTTCTTTCAGTGGTGCAAGGCCTATTTCTCCCATAGCTTAACATTGGGATTACCTTATCACATCTTATAAGTGTAACTCACAATCTAGAAGAGGTGAACATTTTGTGTTTGGTGCCTCTGGAATAACAATTTAAAATCACAATTTATAGTGAAGTCAGTTTTTAAAGTGCAATTCTGGAAATGCTACATTTAGAAAGTTGGCATTTTCTTACTTTAGCCTTTTGGTTCCTGCTGCCTGTCTCTGCTCACTTGTCTCGAGTGGGTGACAGCTGGGCTGTGTGTATTCCCCTAGACAGCCACACAAAATGGAGAGAGGAAGTGGGCAAAGCTTCACTTAAATGTGAATAGGTTGTGTCCTGTCCCCACACAAAGGGCTGCATAACCTCTGTAGTGAGTCTGGAGCCAGGGAGGAAAGGAGAAAGGGTGGGACCCCTGTGCACTTCAAAGGCATGTCTTTGAAGTCTCCCCCACTTCAGAGGCCCAACTGGATACTAGTATTGGACCTCTAACACCACCATTTCAGTAAACCTCTGGACCTGTGGATACTCTGCCAGGAAGAAGGACTGCAGTGCCGATGAAGGACTGCCACTCTGCTGAACTTAACACTGCTGGACTCCAGCACTGCTGTGCTGGCCTTCTGCCCTCTGCCTGGGAGAGAAGGACTGGACCTGCATCATTTGAACCCAGAACCCAGAGTGACTCCAGGGGCTAGTCAGCTGGCCTCCCGATCTGAAGTCTCAGGGACATAAGACTTCCAACCACCCTTCTTCTGCACCCCAGACCTGGACCCTTGGAAGTGGGTCTAAGTTACTTTCTCAGGGTAACCAATGCATCCTCTTCTGAGTGAAGCATCCCAGAGTAGAACCAATGTCTCCTCGGCTGAGTGGTGCATCTTCGAGCAGAACTTACGCATCACCGCAGTTGCATGGATCGGACCCGTTGCATCAGACTAGTATCACATCAGTAACCTCCATCTGGGTTCAATGCATCGCCTTCTGAATCGTCACTGTGCAAGGCTTTTCCTGATGCATGCTCTGCACATCTCCCATCAATGGCAGCCTCGACAATGAGGGCGAAACTCTGCATCGCAGCTTCACAACTCACAGGAAACAATGCATCGCCAGCAGCGCTCCATCGTGTGCAGCCTGTACTTTTGACTTTGTCCCAGTCCGCTCCACCAGATATCCCCAATAGCGCTTTTTTGCTTCTTAGTGGTATGTTTACTTAAATCTTTGAAATTAAATATATCCAGTTCTACTCCTTTGAGTTTTATTTTTTTGGTCTTGTTTTGTTTATTAAATTTGGATCTATTTTTCTAACTTGGTGTGGATGTTTTTCGTGTGGTGTTTTCTGTTTGAAGTGTTGCATAAAAACTTTACACATTGCCTCTAAGTTAAGCTTGACTGCTCTGTGCCACGCTGCTAGAGGGTGAGCACAGGTTAATTTAGGGCTTGTTTGTACCTTACTCTAACTAGGACTGTGTAGGAAGTTGGCTCTGTATGTGCTATTTCAAAGTAAGGAATAGCATGCACAGAGTCCAAGGGTTCCCCTTAGAGGTAAAATAGTGGTAAAAAGAGATAATACTAATGCTCTATTTTGTGGTAGTGTGGTCGAGCAGTAGGCTTATCCAAGGAGTAGTGTTAAGCATTTGTTGTACATACATATAGACAATAAATGAGGTACACACACTCAGAGACAAATCCAGCCAATAGGTTTTTATATAGAAAAATATCTTTTCTTAGTTTATTTTAAGAACCACAGGTTCAAATTCTACATGTAATATCTCATTCGAAAGGTATTGCAGGTAAGTACTTTAGGAACTTCAAATCATCAAAATTGCATGTATACTTTTCAAGTTATTCACAAATAGCTGTTTTAAAAGTGGACACAGTGCAATTTTCACAGTTCCTAGGGGAGGTAAGTATTTGTTAGGTTAACCAGGTAAGTAAGACACTTACAGGGCTTAGTTCTTGGTCCAAGGTAGCCCACCGTTGGGGGTTCAGAGCAACCCCAAAGTCACCACACCAGCAGCTCAGGGCCGGTCAGGTGCAGAGTTCAAAGTGGTGCCCAAAACACATAGGCTAGAATGGAGAGAAGGGGGTGCCCCGGTTCCGGTCTGCTTGCAGGTAAGTACCCGCGTCTTCGGAGGGCAGACCAGGGGGGTTTTGTAGGGCACCGGGGGGGACACAAGCCCACACAGAAATTTCACCCTCAGCAGCGCGGGGGCGGCCGGGTGCAGTGTAGAAACAAGCGTCGGGTTTGTAATGGAAGTCAATGGGAGATCTAGGGATCTCTTCAGCGCTGCAGGCAGGCAAGGGGGGGGTTCCTCGGGGAAACCTCCACTTGGTCAAGGGAGAGGGACTCCTGGGGGTCACTCCTCCAGTGAAAGTCCGGTCCTTCAGGTCCTGGGGGCTGCGGGTGCAGGGTCTCTCCCAGGTGTCGGGACTTAGGATTCAAAGAGTCGCGGTCAGGGGAAGCCTCGGGATTCCCTCTGCAGGCGGCGCTGTGGGGGCTCAGGGGGGACAGGTTTTTGTACTCACAGTCTTAGAGTAGTCCTGGGGTCCCTCCTGAGGTGTTGGATCGCCACCAGCCGAGTCGGGGTCGCCGGGTGCAGTGTTGCAAGTCTCATGCTTCTTGCGGGGAGCTTGCAGGGTTCTTTAAAGCTGCTGGAAACAAAGTTGCAGCTTTTCTTGGAGCAGGTCCGCTGTCCTCGGGAGTTTCTTGTCTTTTCGAAGCAGGGGCAGTCCTCAGAGGATGTCGAGGTCGCTGGTCCCTTTGGAAGGCGTCGCTGGAGCAGGATCTTTGGAAGGCAGGAGACAGGCCGGTGAGTTTCTGGAGCCAAGGCAGTTGTCGTCTTCTGGTCTTCCTCTGCAGGGGTTTTCAGCTAGGCAGTCCTTCTTCTTGTAGTTGCAGGAATCTAATGTTCTAGGGTTCAGGGTAGCCCTTAAATACTAAATTTAAGGGCGTGTTTAGGTCTGGGGGGTTAGTAGCCAATGGCTACTAGCCCTGAGGGTGGGTACACCCTCTTTGTGCCTCCTCCCAAGGGGAGGGGGTCACAATCCTAACCCTATTGGGGGAATCCTCCATCTGCAAGATGGAGGATTTCTAAAAGTCAGAGTCACCTCAGCTCAGGACACCTTAGGGGCTGTCCTGACTGGCCAGTGACTCCTCCTTGTTGCTTTCTTTGTTCCCTCCAGCCTTGCCGCCAAAAGTGGGGGCCGTGGCCGGAGGGGGCGGGCAACTCCACTAAGCTGGAGTGCCCTGCTGGGCTGTGACAAAGGGGTGAGCCTTTGAGGCTCACCGCCAGGTGTCACAGCTCCTGCCTGGGGGAGGTGTTAGCATCTCCACCCAGTGCAGGCTTTGTTACTGGCCTCAGAGTGACAAAGGCACTCTCCCCATGGGGCCAGCAACATGTCTCTGGTGTGGCAGGCTGCTGGAACTAGTCAGCCTACACAGACAGTCGGTTAAGTTTCAGGGGGCACCTCTAAGGTGCCCTCTGGGGTGTATTTTGCAATAAAATGTACACTGGCATCAGTGTGCATTTATTGTGCTGAGAAGTTTGATACCAAACTTCCCAGTTTTCAGTGTAGCCATTATGGTGCTGTGGAGTTCGTGTTTGACAGACTCCCAGACCATATACTCTTATGGCTACCCTGCACTTACAATGTCTAAGGTTTTGTTTAGACACTGTAGGGGTACCATGCTCATGCACTGGCACCCTCACCTATGGTATAGTGCACCCTGCCTTAGGGCTGTAAGGCCTGCTAGAGGGGTGTCTTACCTATACTGCATAGGCAGTGAGAGGCTGGCATGGCACCCTGAGGGGAGTGCCATGTCGACTTACTCGTTTTGTCCCCACTAGCACACACAAGCTGGCAAGCAGTGTGTCTGTGCTGAGTGAGAGGTCTCCAGGGTGGCATAAGACATGCTGCAGCCCTTAGAGACCTTCCTTGGCATCAGGGCCCTTGGTACTAGAAGTACCAGTTACAAGGGACTTATCTGGGTGCCAGGGTCTGCCAATTGTGGATACAAAAGTACAGGTTAGGGAAAGAACACTGGTGCTGGGGCCTGGTTAGCAGGCCTCAGCACACTTTCAATTGTAAACATAGCATCAGCAAAGGCAAAAAGTCAGGGGGCAACCATGCCAAGGAGGCATTTCCTTACACAACCCCCCCCCAAACGAAAGAGGATGAGACTAACCTTTCCCAAGAGAGTCTTCATTTTCTAAGTGGAAGAACCTGGAAAGGCCATCTGCATTGGCATGGGCAGTCCCAGGTCTGTGTTCCACTATAAAGTCCATTCCCTGTAGGGAGATGGACCACCTCAACAGTTTAGGATTTTCACCTTTCATTTGCATCAGCCATTTGAGAGGTCTGTGGTCAGTTTGAACTAGGAAGTGAGTCCCAAAGAGGTATGGTCTCAGCTTCTTCAGGGACCAAACCACAGCAAAGGCCTCCCTCTCAATGGCACTCCAACGCTGCTCCCTGGGGAGTAACCTCCTGCTAATGAAAGCAACAGGCTGGTCAAGGCCATCATCATTTGTTTGGGACAAAACTGCCCCTATCCCATGTTCAGAGGCATCAGTCTGCACAATGAACTGCTTAGAATAATCTGGAGCTTTTAGAACTGGTGCTGAGCACATTGCTTGTTTCAGGGTGTCAAAGGCCTGTTGGCATTCCACAGTCCAGTTCACTTTCTTGGGCATTTTCTTGGAGGTGAGTTCAGTGAGGGCTGTCACAATGGATCCATATCCCTTCACAAACCTCCTGTAATACCCAGTCAAGCCAAGGAATGCCCTGACTTGAGTCTGGGTTTTTGGAGCTACCCAGTCCAGAATAGTCTGGATCTTGGGTTGGAGTGGCTGAACTTGGCCTCCACCTACAAGGTGTCCCAAGTAAACCACAGTTCCCTGCCCTATCTGGCATTTGGATGCCTTGATAGAGAGGCCTGCAGATTACAGAGCCTTCAAAACCTTCCTCAGGTGGACCAGGTGATCCTGCCAGGTGGAGCTAAAGACAGCAATATCATCAAGATAAGCTGTGCTAAAGGACTCCAAGCCAGCAAGGACTTGATTCACCAACCTTTGGAAGGTGGCAGGGGCATTCTTTAAACCAAAGGGCATAACAGTAAACTGATAATGCCCATCAGGTGTGGAGAATGCTGTTTTCTCTTTTGCTCCAGGTGCCATTTTTATTTGCCAGTACCCTGCTGTCAAGTCAAAGGTACTTAGGAATTTGGCAGCACCTAATTTGTCTATGAGCTCATCAGCTCTTGGAATTGGATGAGCATCTGTCTTGGTGACAGAATTGAGCCCTCTGTAGTCCACACAAAACCTCATCTCTTTCTTTCCATCTTTGGTGTGAGGTTTGGGGACTAAGACCACTGGGCTAGCCCAGGGGCTGTCAGAGCGCTCAATCACTCCCAATTCCAGCATCTTGTGGACTTCCACCTTGATGCTTTCCTTAACATGGTCAGACTGTCTAAAGATTTTGTTCTTGACAGGCATGCTGTCTCCTGTGTCCACATCATGGGTACACAGGTGTGTCTGACCAGGGGTTAAGGAGAAGAGTTCAGGAAACTGTTGTAGGACTCTCCTACAATCAGCTTGCTGTTGGCCAGAGAGGGTGTCTGAGTAGATCACTCCATCTACTGTGCCATCTTTTGGGTCTGATGACAGAAGATCAGGGAGAGGTTCACTCTCTGCCTCCTGATCCTCATCTGTTACCATCAACAGATTCACATCAGCCCTGTCATGGAAGAGCTTAAGGCGGTTCACATGGATCACCCTCTTGGGGCTCCTGCTTGTGCCCAGGTCCACCAGGTAGGTGACCTGACTCTTCCTTTCTAGCACTGGGTAAGGGCCACTCCATTTGTCCTGGAGAGCCCTGGGAGCCACAGGCTCCAGAACCCAGACTTTCTGCCCTGGTTGGAACTCAACCAGTGCAGCCTTTTGGTCATACCAAAACTTCTGGAGCTGTTGGCTGGCCTCAAGGTTTTTGGTTGCCTTTTCCATGTACTCTGCCATTCTAGAGCGAAGGCCAAGTACATAGTCCACTATGTCCTGTTTAGGCTCATGGAGAGGTCTCTCCTAGCCTTCTTTAACAAGGGCAAGTGGTCCCCTTACAGGATGACCAAACAGAAGTTCAAAGGGTGAGAATCCTACTCCCTTCTGTGGCACCTCTCTGTAAGCGAAAAGCAGACATGGCAAGAGGACATCCCATCTCCTTTTGAGTTTTTCTGGGAGCCCCATGATCATGCCCTTTAATGTCTTGTTGAATCTCTCAACTAAGCCATTAGTTTGTGGATGGTATGGTGTAGTGAATTTATAAGTCACCCCACACTCATTCCACATGTGCTTTAGGTATGCTGACATGAAGTTGGTACCTCTGTCAGACACCACCTCCTTAGGGAAACCCACTCTGGTAAAGATACCAATGAGGGCCTTGGCTACTGCAGGGGCAGTAGTCGACCTAAGGGGAATAGCTTCAGGATACCTGGTAGCATGATCCACTACTACCAGGATATACATATTTCCTGAGGCTGTGGGAGGTTCTAGTGGACCAACTATGTCCACACCCACTCTTTCAAAGGGAACCCCCACCACTGGAAGTGGAATGAGGGGGGCCTTTGGATGCCCACCTGTCTTACCACTGGCTTGACAGGTGGGGCAGGAGAGGCAAAACTCCTTAACCATGTTGGACATATTGGGCCAGTAGAAGTGGTTGACTAACCTCTCCCACGTCTTGGTTTGTCCCAAATGTCCAGCAAGGGGAATGTCATGGGCCAATGTTAGGATGAACTTCCTGAACAGCTGAGGCACTACCACTCTCCTAGTGGCACCAGGTTTGGGGTCTCTGGCCTCAGTGTACAGGAGTCCATCCTCCCAATAGACCCTATGTGTTCCATTTTTCTTGCCTTTGGACTCTTCAGCAGCTTGCTGCCTAAGGCCTTCAAGAGAGGGACAGGTTTCTTGTCCCTTACACAGCTCCTCCCTTGAGGGTCCCCCTGGGCCTAAGAGCTCAACCTGATAAGGTTCAAGCTCCAAAGGCTCAGTTCCCTCAGAGGGCAGAACTTCTTCCTGAGAAGAGAGGTTCCCTTTCTTTTGCTGTGTTGCAGTTGGTTTCCCAACTGACTTTCCTTTCCTCTTTGTAGGCTGGGCCATTCTTCCAGACTCCAGCTCTACTTGTTCACCCTGTGCCTTGCATTGTGCTCTTGTTTTCACACACACCAGTTCAGGGATACCCAGCATTGCTGCATGGGTTTTTAGTTCTACCTCAGCCCATGCTGAGGACTCCAGGTCATTTCCAAGCAGACAGTCCACTGGGATATTTGAGGAGACCACCACCTGTTTCAGGCCATTGACCCCTCCCCATTCTAAAGTAACCATTGCCATGGGATGTACTTTTCTCTGATTGTCAGCGTTGGTGACTGTGTAAGTTTTTCCAGTCAGGTATTGGCCAGGGGAAACCAGTTTCTCTGTCACCATGGTGACACTGGCACCTGTATCCCTCAGGCCCTCTATTCTAGTCCCATTAATTAAGAGTTGCTGTCTGTATTTTTGCATGTTAGGCGGCCAGACAGCTAGTGTGGCTAAATCCACCCCACCCTCAGAAACTAGAGTAGCTTCAGTGTGGACCCTGATTTGCTCTGGGCACACTGTTGATCCCACTTGGAGACTAGCCATACCAGTGTTACCTGGATGGGAGTTTGGAGTGGAACCTTTCTTGGGACAGGCCTTGTCTCCAGTTTGGTGTCCATGCTGTTTACAGCTATGACACCAGGCCTTTTTGGGATCAAAGTTTTTACCCTTGTACCCATTGTTTTGTGAAGAGGCTCTGGGCCCACCCTCCTGTGCAGGTTTTTGGGGGCCTGTAGAAGACTCTTTACTATTTTTAGTTTTGGTTGTCTCATCACCCTTCCCCTGGGGAGTCTTTGTGACCCCTTTCTTTTGGTCACCCCCTGTTGAAGTCTTGGACACCCTTGTCTTGACCCAATGGTCCGCCTTCTTTCCCAATTCTTGGGGAGAAATTGGTCCTAGGTCTACCAGATGCTGATGCAGTTTATCATTGAAACAATTACTTAACAGGTGTTCTTTCACAAATAAATTGTACAGCCCATCATAATTACTTACACCACTGCCTTGAATCCAACCATCTAGTGTTTTCACTGAGTAGTCAACAAAGTCAACCCAGGTCTGGCTCGAGGATTTTTGAGCCCCCCTGAACCTAATCCTGTACTCCTCAGTGGAGAATCCAAAGCCCTCAATCAGGGTACCCTTCATGAGGTCATAAGATTCTGCATCTTGTCCAGAGAGTGTGAGGAGTCTATCCCTACACTTTCCTGTGAACATTTCCCAAAGGAGAGCACCCCAGTGAGATCTGTTCACTTTTCTGGTTACACAAGCCCTCTCAAAAGCTGTGAACCATTTGGTGATGTCATCACCATCTTCATATTTAGTTACAATCCCTTTGGGGATTTTCAACATGTCAGGAGAATCTCTGACCCTATTTATGTTGCTGCCACCATTGATGGGTCCTAGGCCCATCTCTTGTCTTTCCCTCTCTATGGCTAGGATCTGTCTTTCCAAAGCCAATCTTTTGGCCATCCTGGCTAACTGGATGTCCTCTTCACTGGGGCTATCCTCAGTGATTTCAGAGGTGTTGGTCTCTCCTGTGAGGGAACCAGCATCTCTGACTATTATTTTAGGAGTCAGGGTTTGAGGGACCCTGTTCTCCCTAGATAGGACTGGTAGGGGGGAATTGTCCTCCAAGTCACTATCCTCTTCCTCTGAGTTGCCACCCTCAGAGGGGTTGGCCTTTTCAAACTCTGCCAACAGCTCCTGGAGCTGTATTTTGGTAGGTTTGGGGCCCATTGTTATTTTCTTTATTTTACAGAGTGACCTTAGCTCCCTCATCTTAAGATGGAGGTAAGGTGTGGTGTCGAGTTCCACCACAGTCACATCTGTGCTAGACATTTTGCTTCTAAAAGTTTGAATACTTTTTAAGAATCTACAACTGGTTCTAGAATCTAATTCAAACTTTTACAAACTTTTAAACTCTAAAAGAAATGCTAAACAGGATCTAACACAAGGCCCTAGCAGGTCTTTTAAGAATTTAGAAAACTTTTCAAATTGCAAAAATCAATTTCTAATGACAATTTTGGAATTTGTCGTGTGATCAGGTATTGGCTGAGTAGTCCAGCAAATGCAAAGTCTTGTACCCCACCGCTGATCCACCAATGTAGGAAGTTGGCTCTGTATGTGCTATTTCAAAGTAAGGAATAGCATGCACAGAGTCCAAGGGTTCCCCTTAGAGGTAAAATAGTGGTAAAAAGAGATAATACTAATGCTCTATTTTGTGGTAGTGTGGTCGAGCAGTAGGCTTATCCAAGGAGTAGTGTTAAGCATTTGTTGTACATACATATAGACAATAAATGAGGTACACACACTCAGAGACAAATCCAGCCAATAGGTTTTTATATAGAAAAATATCTTTTCTTAGTTTATTTTAAGAACCACAGGTTCAAATTCTACATGTAATATCTCATTCGAAAGGTATTGCAGGTAAGTACTTTAGGAACTTCAAATCATCAAAATTGCATGTATACTTTTCAAGTTATTCACAAATAGCTGTTTTAAAAGTGGACACTTAGTGCAATTTTCACAGTTCCTAGGGGAGGTAAGTATTTGTTAGGTTAACCAGGTAAGTAAGACACTTACAGGGCTTAGTTCTTGGTCCAAGGTAGCCCACCGTTGGGGGTTCAGAGCAACCCCAAAGTCACCACACCAGCAGCTCAGGGCCGGTCAGGTGCAGAGTTCAAAGTGGTGCCCAAAACACATAGGCTAGAATGGAGAGAAGGGGGTGCCCCGGTTCCGGTCTGCTTGCAGGTAAGTACCCGCGTCTTCGGAGGGCAGACCAGGGGGGTTTTGTAGGGCACCGGGGGGGACACAAGCCCACACAGAAATTTCACCCTCAGCAGCGCGGGGGCGGCCGGGTGCAGTGTAGAAACAAGCGTCGGGTTTGTAATGGAAGTCAATGGGAGATCTAGGGATCTCTTCAGCGCTGCAGGCAGGCAAGGGGGGGGTTCCTCGGGGAAACCTCCACTTGGTCAAGGGAGAGGGACTCCTGGGGGTCACTCCTCCAGTGAAAGTCCGGTCCTTCAGGTCCTGGGGGCTGCGGGTGCAGGGTCTCTCCCAGGTGTCGGGACTTAGGATTCAAAGAGTCGCGGTCAGGGGAAGCCTCGGGATTCCCTCTGCAGGCGGCGCTGTGGGGGCTCAGGGGGGACAGGTTTTTGTACTCACAGTCTTAGAGTAGTCCTGGGGTCCCTCCTGAGGTGTTGGATCGCCACCAGCCGAGTCGGGGTCGCCGGGTGCAGTGTTGCAAGTCTCATGCTTCTTGCGGGGAGCTTGCAGGGTTCTTTGAAGCTGCTGGAAACAAAGTTGCAGCTTTTCTTGGAGCAGGTCCGCTGTCCTCGGGAGTTTCTTGTCTTTTCGAAGCAGGGGCAGTCCTCAGAGGATGTCGAGGTCGCTGGTCCCTTTGGAAGGCGTCGCTGGAGCAGGATCTTTGGAAGGCAGGAGACAGGCCGGTGAGTTTCTGGAGCCAAGGCAGTTGTCGTCTTCTGGTCTTCCTCTGCAGGGGTTTTCAGCTAGGCAGTCCTTCTTCTTGTAGTTGCAGGAATCTAATGTTCTAGGGTTCAGGGTAGCCCTTAAATACTAAATTTAAGGGCGTGTTTAGGTCTGGGGGGTTAGTAGCCAATGGCTACTAGCCCTGAGGGTGGGTACACCCTCTTTGTGCCTCCTCCCAAGGGGAGGGGGTCACAATCCTAACCCTATTGGGGGAATCCTCCATCTGCAAGATGGAGGATTTCTAAAAGTCAGAGTCACCTCAGCTCAGGACACCTTAGGGGCTGTCCTGACTGGCCAGTGACTCCTCCTTGTTGCTTTCTTTGTTCCCTCCAGCCTTGCCGCCAAAAGTGGGGGCCGTGGCCGGAGGGGGCGGGCAACTCCACTAAGCTGGAGTGCCCTGCTGGGCTGTGACAAAGGGGTGAGCCTTTGAGGCTCACCGCCAGGTGTCACAGCTCCTGCCTGGGGGAGGTGTTAGCATCTCCACCCAGTGCAGGCTTTGTTACTGGCCTCAGAGTGACAAAGGCACTCTCCCCATGGGGCCAGCAACATGTCTCTGGTGTGGCAGGCTGCTGGAACTAGTCAGCCTACACAGACAGTCGGTTAAGTTTCAGGGGGCACCTCTAAGGTGCCCTCTGGGGTGTATTTTGCAATAAAATGTACACTGGCATCAGTGTGCATTTATTGTGCTGAGAAGTTTGATACCAAACTTCCCAGTTTTCAGTGTAGCCATTATGGTGCTGTGGAGTTCGTGTTTGACAGACTCCCAGACCATATACTCTTATGGCTACCCTGCACTTACAATGTCTAAGGTTTTGTTTAGACACTGTAGGGGTACCATGCTCATGCACTGGCACCCTCACCTATGGTATAGTGCACCCTGCCTTAGGGCTGTAAGGCCTGCTAGAGGGGTGTCTTACCTATACTGCATAGGCAGTGAGAGGCTGGCATGGCACCCTGAGGGGAGTGCCATGTCGACTTACTCGTTTTGTCCCCACTAGCACACACAAGCTGGCAAGCAGTGTGTCTGTGCTGAGTGAGAGGTCTCCAGGGTGGCATAAGACATGCTGCAGCCCTTAGAGACCTTCCTTGGCATCAGGGCCCTTGGTACTAGAAGTACCAGTTACAAGGGACTTATCTGGGTGCCAGGGTCTGCCAATTGTGGATACAAAAGTACAGGTTAGGGAAAGAACACTGGGGCTGGGGCCTGGTTAGCAGGCCTCAGCACACTTTCAATTGTAAACATAGCATCAGCAAAGGCAAAAAGTCAGGGGGCAACCATGCCAAGGAGGCATTTCCTTACAGACTGTGTTTGCTGCTTGACCAGGGCTTACACCCCAGTCAACCAGCAACCCAATTTCTAACACCTGCTAGATATTCTAGTACGTCTGAACTTCACAATCTTACATCTAGATTGTTCACAGCGCCAGGGCAGAGGGACTACAGTAATCAATGAAGATTTGCTACATGCCAATACCTTTCCAATAGACATTCTCACATCTTGTGAGAACATGGGAGTAGAATTCTTTACAGCAGGCAGATCACTAGCTAAAATACACTTCATTTATCATCTTTCAGGAGACAAACAGTTGCTCATTGAGCAAATTGCGGAAGCAATTACAGGATACTACATGCTACACCCCAATGATAATTCTTGGAGATTTCAATCCATACTGGAACGACAAGGATGACAAACATGTCTCTACTCTACCACTTACTCACAGATCAAAACCTGACGCAATCCTGCACAAGCCCAACACATAACAAAGGAGCAAAGCTTGATCTAATCATATCCAGAGAAGGAGCGATGACGAGTGACTATTGCACCTAACTATCGGTCTGATCACTCAGTTGTATTCCGCTTAACAGCACACACAAAACACACTAGACAAAAGGACAAGAATTTAAACATAAATGCTGGGTAAGAGGTAGCAGAAACATGAATAGGGAGAAGATTGCATCTCTTTGCCTGGCAAATGCCCTGCCCCGATCTCAAATGCGGAATGTACTTGAATTAACAGAACACTCCACTACAATGCTAAATATAATGTAGACAATAATCCCCACTTAGCCCTAAAAGTCACAAAATCAAATCCTCCCACCCTTGGTATGATCAAAATCTATATGACGACAGCAGAAATCTCGATGTGCCGAACACCTGTGGAGACAAGAACCCTCAACATTGCAGCTAATAAAGCTACGGGAGCAATTGAATAACTACAAAAAACAGATTTGGAATGCAAAAGCATCATACTTTAGAACACAATTTGATAACACAAGAAACCAACCAGGTAAACCTTTGCAAATTGTGAAACAAACAGTGCAACCAGGATCACAAATACCTTCAAGGAAAACTGAAGCTTTCTCAACCTTTTTCAAAAAGAAAATATTAGAAATTATTAGAAACTGAAAAATGAATCGCTAGCGACAGAACATTGACAATCATCCTTCCCATTGTGAATCTTCATCCTCAAAGAAGGATCAAATTACCAACCATCCATCCAAGATTAAAAATCGGGCAACCTGGAATGAGTCCAAAACACTAAACGAAGATGCCCACAAGATCTTAATATCTATGAAACCAATCTCACATTTCAACAACCCAATCCCCTCTGCAATACTAAAGGAACTCAGCCAAATTTTCTCCCCCCGTTGACGATGATTGTAAACTCATCCCTAAATCAAGGTACAATCTTGGACTGTGTGGAGATAGGGCAAGTGAAACTCCTCCTGAAAAAAGCAGGGCTGAGCAATTTTCATCTGGTGTTGAAGTCTCCTTCCTTGCCAAATTGTTGGAAAAATGTATCCACAACTGTGTCAGCACATTGAACAGTTTTCCTACTGATCTACTTCTCACTGTTATTCAACACTGTCAATCACAACATTCTGTTACAACTGCTAGAAAGCAGAATGGGATTACCAGGACACGTACTAAATTGGTTTGCTTCTTTCTTACAAACCAGCTCACAACAAATTAAATTAAGTAGCTCAATATCAAATGCATCCCTGGTGAGGCATGGATTCCTACAAGGGTCGACCAACTACTGCACACTCTTCAACCTTTATATGGAGACACAGACAGGAATACTCAAACAATCAAACCTTGTATATCACGTGTATGCAGATGATATGCAGCTATACCTAAAGAAATCCTCTCTGGAAGATGTCATCCAACTAAACAACTCTCTAGTAAAAGCCAAAAATTGGCTGTCAAAAAAGACTTCAAGATCCCTGAAAATATATTTATACTCATCTCCCCTTCTAACAGCTCCCCACTCATCCAAGAATGGCTCACCCACCTAGAGGCCCTCAACTGTAAACCCGTCATTATAGAATCAACTAAATCCCTCTGAAGAATTCTTGATAAAAACCTCAACATGCAAGCGCATGTCAGCGCAGCCATGCACAGTGTGTCATTCCAACTCAACATCCTGAGGAAGGTGTTTTTACCACCACCAGACTTCCATTTAGCGGTACAATCTCTAGTCAACTCCAGACTGAATATGGCTGTGGGACATTAACAGGTCTTTATAAGTTGAGAATGGCCCCACTCAAGGCGACCCTCAGTGCAGCAGCAAGGCTGATAAAAGGCACAAGAAACTTTGGCCGCATCACCTCTTCTTTAAAGTTTTTCAACTGGTTATCTTAGAAAATAGGGCCCAGCTGAATAGAGTGTGCCTAACACACAAAGCCTTGCACTACAGTGAACCCAGGTACCTAGCAGAAAAGATCCAAATATCTGGGGGGCGGCACCTCAGGACTGCGAACTCCCTCTGGCTGGAACACCCCAGATTTAGAAAACAAAAAACCTACACATGCCCTTTCTCGGTATCTGCCCTTGGATATGGTGCTCTCTCCTGCAAGAAATTCGTTGAACCCATTGACCTCTATATTAAAAAAAAGAGATTAAAAGGATTCTAATAAACAGATTCCTACCATAAAGTTAGGAACTGGAGATGACTCCTGGACAGCCTGACTCCTGGGGCGACCCCTCAATTATACTCAGTGTACTTATCTGGCGAGAGCGCCAAGCACACAGTGAAAAACGAAACGGGAACAATTATCTGGTTCCCTTGCACTGGATCAGTACTGGCTCCCAAAAGGACATCTTTAGAGAAACCATGTAATGTTTGTGACTGAGCTATGGGTGCTTGGTGAATATTTGCAATATAACAGGTTATGTTTCTGTTTCTGTTCAGTCTTATGTACAGTGCTCTAATACTTCGGGGTCATATTTACGCTTTCTTGAACTATTTAAATAAATAAATGTAGGATCATCCTTTGTGCAAGAAAACACTTACTTCACTGTTACCACAGGTGCCTCCTTGGAAGGCTGAGACGTGCACTTGCAGAAACTAGCAATCAGTGGCATATGGTTGCCCAGCGAGAAGCAAATGCTACGAGATGATTGCTATAGCACTGGGTGTACGTGCATTTCTTCCAAGGATAGCTAACTCTTAGTCTTTCTGTAAATAAACAAGCAAGAACATGTTCCCTACAGCTTTTTATGGATGTACAGTCAAAACTGTATCTAACTGAAGGTCAAACATCTCAAAGGAACAACATACTCCTGAGCCGACAGCCTCAGCAGAACTCCTCAAGAATGTCACAAGTGGGAGTTGCAGCAACAACTGTTGCACATTTGTTCACGCTTGGTCTAGACCTAAATCTCTTTGCGACCGGCCTGAACCACAAATGCATATACTATGCCAGCAGTAAAATCTTTTTGGAATGGGAATGGGGAATGCTTTTTCAGCTAATTGATCAGGAATGTATTCATATGCCTTTCCACCCCTCACACTGATTTCGAAGCACCTAGCAAAGATGAAGAGAAAATGATGTTTCGTTCTAATAGCTCTCTGGTGGCCCAGACAGTACTGGTTCACAGAGCTACTTCGCATCTCGGAACAAATAGAATTCAGTTGAAACCATCCAAGAACCCGTTGACATGCAACGGCCAAAGACTTCATCCAGACCTGAACTCTCTAAGATTGACAGCTCTTGAATTCAATGAATTCCAAATTCTGGATATACCAGAAGATTGCAGGAGGATTTGAACAAACCACTGATGAACAAAACGTATGTAGCCAAAAGGAAACTATTTTGCTTATCATGCATTAATCAGTTATAATCTCTACCACACACAATACCATATCTGTTACATGTGTCTCAGTCAGATCTGAGACACTCATTTGTCAAAGTTCATCTAGGCCTATTTCTCGCTACAGTAAAACCCTCAAGCGACCATTGCCACAGTCTGAAAGAATAATTAAAATATTTCTTATTACCTTTTTAAACTTTATCAGCCAATATGAAACCCCACCATCCGAGTGGCAATAGAATGTAACTTTAGTTCAACTAATGAAGACTCCTTTTGAACCAGGATGCAGGGCCAAGATGGCGACTAATACAGTCGAATAAGCCAGAGCTCTGAGAGAGCCCCCTAATCTTTATTCTGAAATCGGAGGTGAACTGGAGCCGAATATGTCCAAAACCGTCAGCACGAGAGAGGGGCACACAGGGCTGAAGCTGAAGGTGATGGGGTTGTGTTTGCACCTAGAGCGATGAAGCCTCTAAGCAGCAATGCGGCCTAGGAGTGAAGCGGGCAGCGACAACTGCATGGCCGCGAGACAACGCCGGGGGTGATCCTGAGGCACAGCGGAGCATTGGATCGGTGGTGGGCGGCTCTCTTCCCGAGCAGAGCAAGCAGCAACTACAGCAAGACAGAGGTGAGGTGCGGAGAGACGCCGAGGGAGGTAGCGGCCTACCCTGTGCACCTGAGGAGGGTGAAGAGCACCAGAACGAGGAGGGGAGCCGCAGCGCAGTCATCCGATCCAGGAGTTTACGGTGGTACTTGTGGGTCGCGGGCGAGCTTCTGTGCGACTGGGAGCAGGACTGGCAAGGGTGGTGTGCTGATGGCGAAACTAGGATGAACTTTGACATCCCCAGCTCCTGCAGCTGTAACCAGCTGGATGCACGCTGCCTCTTGGACCCCCCCCCAGCAGATCAAGACAGCTATGGGGAGAGGGACCCCCGCCTCCTTGTATTGGAAGACCCCTTAAGGAGGCTCCCCTCGCTATCTATAACCTGAGGGGACTTGTGCCTTTGATGTTAGACGGCTCCGCATAGTGACCTGAGCACGGAGCCCTATGGAATCAGGGGAAGGGACCCCTCTGAGACCGGTTACACCTAATTAAACACTTGTCTTGGCCTGGGCCACATCCCTCATGGGAGAGTGACTGGAGGCTGGGGAGTTACGAGGTGGTGTTTTCTGAAAATCAAGCAGTAGGAAATTCCCAGCAGAGGTGCAGGGGGGTATAGGATTACTCCCCATCTTACATCAAGAACTGTACAAGTCAGCTGACATAAGTAGTTGGATTTTGACCCTCGGAGGGATGGCTCTCCTTCCCGCTGACATTGTGGCCGTAGCTGGAGGACCAAGTCTACCCAGCGTAGGGTGACATCTGTTTCCTTTGTGCCATCATGATGGGAAAGCCCAAGGGGAGAAAAACCCCATTGCAGGGTCTTGGACCGCTTGCCCCCTGAATCTCCCCGGCGGAAGCCTTCACTCAGTTCGAGACTACTCTTAAGGTGCACTCTGCTCAGTTTTGACAAGGTACTCCATGCTATCCTAGACACAAAGACCTCCCTAGAATCTAGGATTGATGCAATATCCATAGACGTAAATCTGCTTAGGGTGGACCATCGCAATTTAACGGAGCGGGTTGAGGAGATGGAGACCTTGCTCGCCTCCCTTCTCCCTACAGTTAAGGAATTACAGACCCAGATGACACAGCTTCAGACAGAGGTCACTGCCCTACACAGACAAGCGGAAGATGCTGAAGGAAGGTCTCAGCGCAATAACATAAGATTGCTGGGCTTTCCTGAGCGAGCAGAGGGCCCCAGTGTGGTTATTCGTTGAAAATTGGCTGATCGACAATGTTCTGGGAGGTACTCCTTCAAAGTGTTTCTCAGTAGAGAGGGCCCACAGGGTGCTTGGGAGGCCTCCAAACCTGAGTACCCCACCGCGGCCCATCATAGCTCGCCTACTTAATTTTAGGGATCCAGACTTGATTCTCCAACTGTCCATACAAAAGGCTCATGGCAACATGAGAACGCAGAGATTACGTCTTATCCTCATTTCACCACTGAGGTACAGAGGCAACGTAGTTTTTATGGTAAAGTGAAGCAACGTCTCAGAGAGCTAAACTTCAAATACGCGCTCCTGTTCCCAGCAAAACGGAGGGTGGTGGACGGTGAGGCTACGCAGAGGTTTGCCACCCCCGAGGATGTGTGGACGTGGCTGCACGCCAAAGGCTTAATGCACACCCCACAGAAAGTTCATGATGAGATTACCTGGCTGAGTCCACGTGGAATGTGACAAGTGCGCAGACTGCCTAGAACCGTGCTGACTCGGACACAGGCAGCTAAAGAATGAGCAGAAGCGTCAATGGAGGCCTCACAGCTGTCATTCAATCCCTTCCAAGTCCTAGATGACCGACCGACAGTGGATCCAGGCTCTGATATGGAAACTCCGGCTTCTTCACGGACCTCAGGGGAGGACGGTCCTGCGCTCACCCCGCGCACAGCTGATGACTTGTAAGAACGTAGACATTTATCGCTGCCTGGCCTCCAGGGCTCACCCAAATGGAGGGTGCTCACATTGTAGCTGGCTCACCTTTCGGCTGCTTGTGTCCTCCTAGTGGGCTTCCGTTCCCTATTTGATCTTCTTCCGAGGTGCCCCTTCATGCGGATCTTCTTTTGCAGAGAGCTGTCCTATGGCCCCCCCCCCCCAAGGTGTGGAAGAGAGTGAGTCTTGTTGCCTCCCCCATATGGACTAGTGTGTTTGAAAAATGCTTTTGCGCATTGGATGAACAGTTTGGGAAGTTTTGGTGTGCTACTTGTTGAAGTTCACGCCTGGGCTCGGAGAGTTGTTAAAGTTTTTGTTGTTCTGATGTGTCAAGCTGGCAAGGGAAACATTTGGCACTTGGGAGAAATGTTTAGAAGTGGAGGATAGGGATAGCATTGGACACTGTAAACCGACCTCATGGTTTCTGAGGAGGCTGCACTAACATGGAATGGCCGGGGCATGAGTACCCCGGCTAAAAGACACAGGGTGTATGCTTATCTCAGACTAAGACATGCACACTTTGCATGCCTTCAGGAGACACATGAAAAGCTGCTTAAACTGAATCGGAGGTGGAGGGGACAGATATATGGCATGGGATACTCTGCCTATGTTAGGGGAGCTCTTATTTGGATAGCCAAAGGGATGCCTTTCCGTAAACATAAAATTCATGTTGACACGGAAGGCCGTTATGTTCTTTTAGAAGGAACCCAAGACGGGCGTTTTATCATGATTGCATCGATATATGCACCAAACACAGCACAAGGCACCTTCAAACATGCTCTCTCCAGCCCTCCTGCAAGACCCTCGAGCGCCAGGACTATGGGGAGGGAACTTTAATTGCATACACAATACAACACTAGACAGCTCGGTACCTCTCATCCTGAACACCCCTGGTCTACAGGCCACTAAACACTTTCAGCAATGGTCCTTCTCTAAATTTACATGACATATGGCACCTACATCACCCTGGAGACAGGGAATATTCCTACTGTGCACCGGAACACCAAATACACACGCAACTGGACAATTTCTTTTGTAACTCAGAGGGCTCACCTATTATACGAACCTCAGAGTATTTGGGCAGGACACTGTCAGATCATAATCCCCTTAAGATTACATTCCAATGGGGTAGAGTTAGACCGCCCATCCCAACGTGGAGATTGAGAGTAGAGGCTTTACACGATTCTACATACAGTGAAATGATAAGTAAATATATCACAGATTACTTTGCTACCAACTCGGGTTCTATGATGTGATCCGAGGGTGGAGTGGGATGCAATGAAAGTGGTTCTAAGAGGCCACTGTTTAGCTACATCGTGGGGAGTGAGGTCTTCTCTCACGCACAGTGACAGAACTGGAAGACAACATCCGCAAACTTGAGAGGGAAGAAACCCACACCCCTTCTGCGGGCCCTCTCCTGGCAGCCCAAAGGTGCTACTATCTTTAGGAGCTTCAGCGTCTTTGTAACATGGATTATAAGATGTATTTAGTCCGACAACACATGGAAGGAGATAAACTAGGACACACATTGGCATGATTACGGTGCTCTGAAACTCCTAGAACTGTTCTGGGAGCGATTTGAGATTGTAGAGGCCAGGTGGTACTCACTCAAGAAGGGATCCATTAAGCCTTTGCCCTTTATTACGAGCAACTCTACTCTTCACCAGATTGTTCCTACCTGTTAGACCTGACAGCCTTAGGGTGGCCACCCCTAACTTTTTGCCTGCCTCCCTCCACTTTTTAGATACTGTTTTGCTGGTTTTAAGACTCTGCACACTTTACCACTGCTAACCAGTGCTAAGGTGCATATGCTCTCTCCCTTAAAACATGGTAACATAGGATCATGCCCAATTGGACTATTTAATTTACTTATAAGTCCATAGTACAGTGCACTATATGTGCTCAGGGCCTGTAGATTAAATGCTACTAGTGGGCCCGCAGCACTGATTGTGCCACCCACTTCAGTAGCCCCTTAACCTTGTTGCAGGCCTGTCATTGCAAGGCCTGTGGGTGCAGTTTTACTGCCAATGCGATTTGGCATTTAAAAGTACTTGCCAAGCCTAAAACTCCCTTTTTTCTACATATAAGACACCCCTAATGTATGCCCTAGGTAACCCATAGGGCAGGGTGCTGTGTAGGCAAAATGCAGGACATGTACCTGTGTAGTTTACATGTCCTGGTAGTGTAAAACTCAGATATTCGTTTTTACACTGCTGTGAGGCCTGCCCCCTTCATAGGCTAACATTGGGGCTGTCCTCATACATTGTTTGAGTGGTAGCTGCTGATTTGAAAGGGGTAGGAAGGTCATATTTAGTATGGCCAGAATGGTGATATGAAATCCTGCTGACTGGTGAAGTTGGATTCAATATCACCATTTTAGAAATGCCACTTTTAGAAAGTGGTCATTTCTCTGCACTTAAATCTTTCTGTGCCTTCCAATCCACGTCTGGCTGGGTTTAGTTGACAGCTCCTTGTGCATTCACTCAGACACACCCCAAACACAGGATACTCAGCCTCACTTGCATACATCTGCATTTTGAATGGGTCTTCCTGGGCTGGGAGGGTGGAGGGCCTGCCCTTACACAAAGGACTGCCACACCCCTTACTGGAATCCTGGCAGACAGGATTGAACTGAAAGGGTATCTGATGCACTTCTAAGCCACTCTTTGAAGTCTCCTCCACTTCAAAGGCACATTTGAGTATATAAACAGGGCCTTTGCCCCTACCAACTCAGACACTTCCTGGAAGAGAAACTTGTAACCAGAACCTGCATCCTACCAAGAAGAACTGCCTGGCTGCCCAAATGACTCACCTGACTGCTTTCTGTGAAGGACTGCTGCCTTGCTGTTGCCCTGCTGCCTTGCTGCTCTCTAGCTGTGGTGAAGAAGTGCTCTCCAACGGCCTGGATAGAGCTTGCCTCCTGTTCCCTGAAGTCTCAGGACCAAAAAGACTTCATCTCTTCAAGAAGGAGTCCTTGTGCAGCAAAATTGGACGCACAGCCTGCCAGAAACGACGCACAGCCTGCAGGGGGGTGAAAATTTCACTGCATGCCGAACCAGAACGACGCAGCCCGACTACACAACAAGAAGATCGACGCAGCGCCAGCGTAGCGACTGGAAATTCAACGCACGGCTCACTTAAACAACGCACAGCCAACCCGGAATGACACAGCCCGACTTCCAGAGAGGAATCGACACAGCGCCTGCCGTGTGGTAGAAAATTAGACGCAACGCCCACTGCATCGACGCAGGTCCTGTGACTTCATCCTGCCTGCACATCCACGCACCATCCCCGGGGCATCTGAAAACCCTGCAACCCGAAGAGGATCCAGGACCAAGTGCCAGAAATCGACGCACAGCCGTCCCTGCATGAAACCTAAATGACGCATCGCTGTGTGTGGCCCGAACAATCGACACACACCCCTTTGTTTCCACGCATCTCCTCCTCTGCGGTTCTTTGCAGAGATTTTTCACGCAAACCAGGTACTTTGTGCTTGAAAGAGACTTTGTTTGCTTTTTAAAAAGACTTAAGACACTTTGGCCCTCATAATGAACATGGCGGTTTAGACTGCCATGCTGGCGACGGCGGAAAAGACCTCCACCGGCATGGCTGTCTGAACCACTATATAAACAACGCAGGGAGGGCTGCCTGTGGCGGCCCTCCGCCACCCCCAGGCTACCGCCAACAGGCAGCTTGGCGATGGTGGATAACATTATCCGACGGGGCAGTGATAATGTACCCTGATTCCCCCAGCCTTTAAAAAGACTTAAGACACTTTGTGGGTCATTCTGACCCCGGCGGGCAGCGGTCGCCGCCCGCCTGGCGGGAACCGCCATTTGGCCGCTCCGCGGTCAAAAGACCGCTGCAGCCATTCCAACCTTCCCGCTGGGCCGGCGGGCGCTAACATTGTTAGCGCCCGCCGGCCCAGCGGGAAGGGGGCCTGCAACACTGAAGCCGGCTCCGAATGGAGCCGGCGGTGTTGCAGGTGTGCGACGGGTGCAGTTGCACCCGTCGCGCTTTTCACTGTCTGCTAGGCAGACAGTGAAAAGCAGGCTGGGGCCCTGTTAGGGGGCCCCTGCACTGCCCATGCCAGTGGCATGGGCAGTGCAGGGGCCCCAGGGGCCCCTAGACACCCGTTACCGCCAGCCTCTTCCTGGCGGTGTAAACCGCCAGAAACAGGCTGGCGGTAAGGGGGTCAGAATCCCCATGGCGGCGCTGCTTGCAGCGCCGCCATGGCGGATTGGCCCAGCCGGGGGAAATCCGGCGGGAAACCGCCGGACCCGGTTTTTTGACCGCGGCTTTTCCGCCACGGTCAGAATGGGCAGGGAAGCACCGCCAGCCTGTTGGCGGTGCTTCCGTCATTCACGGCCCTGGCGGTCTTTGACCGCCAGGGTCGGAATGACCCCCTTTGTCCATCATAATGAACATGGCGGTTCAGACCGCCATACCGGCGACCGCAGAAAAGACCGCCACTGGCATGGCGGTCTGAATCGCCATATAAACAACACAGGGAGTGCCACCTATGGCGGCCCTCCGCCACCGCCAGACTACCGCCAACAGGCAGCCTGACGATGGTGGATAACATAATCCTACAGGGCAGCGATAATGTACCCTGATTCCCCCAGCCTTTCCCTGGCGGGATCCCCTGCCAGGGAAAGCCTGGCGGAAGGGGTGCTCCGGGGCCCCCCTGGGGGTCCCTGCACTGCCCAGCGGGAAGGGGGCCTGCAACACTGAAGCCGGCTCCGAATGGAGCCGGCGGTGTTGCAGGTGTGCGACGGGTGCAGTTGCACCCGTCGCGCTTTTCACTGTCTGCTAGGCAGACAGTGAAAAGCAGGCTGGGGCCCTGTTAGGGGGCCCCTGCACTGCCCATGCCAGTGGCATGGGCAGTGCAGGGTCCCCCAGGGGCCCCTAGACACCCGTTACCGCCATCCTCTTCCTGGCGGTGTAAACCGCCAGAAACAGGCTGGCGGTAAGGGGGTCAGAATCCCCATGGCGGCGCTGCTTGCAGCGCCGCCATGGCGGATTGGCCCAGCCGGGGGAAATCCGGCAGGAAACCGCCGGACCCGGTTTTCTGACCGCGGCTTTACCGCCGCGGTCAGAATGGGCAGGGAAGCACCGCCAGCCTGTTGGCGGTGCTTCCGTCATTCACGGGGTCGGAATGACCCCCTTTGTCCATCATAATGAACATGGCGGTTCAGACCGCCATGCCGGCGACCGCAGAAAAGACCGCCACTGGCATGGCGGTCTGAATCGCCATATAAACAACACAGGGAGTGCCACCTATGGCGGCCCTCCGCCACCGCCAGTCTACCGCCGACAGGCAGCCTGACGATGGTGGATAACATAATCCTACAGGGCAGCGATAATGTACCCTGATTCCCCCAGCCTTTCCCTGGCGGGATCCCCTGCCAGGGAAAGCCTGGCGGAAGGGGTGCTCCGGGGCCCCCCTGGGGGTCCCTGCACTGCCCGCGCATTTAGCATGGGCAGTGCAGGGCCCCCCGTGCAGTGCCCCGTTGCGCAGGTCACTGCCCGAATTACGGGCAGTGATCTGAGCTACAGGTGCTGCTGCACCACCGCACAGCAGCATTGACGGCGGCAATGTCCCGGCCCTGCATTCTGCTGGGCCGGCGGGTGGAAAAAATGTGTCTGCCGGCCCAGTAGAATGTTCTTTATGCTGCCGGCAGGGTCCCAAGGGGGCTGGCGGTCAGTGAAATGACCGCCAGTATGAACACGGCAGTAAACACTGCTGTGTTCATAATGACCACCTTTATATCACTTTTCAGTGATACCGCAACATATACTATATATTGCATTTTAATTGTTTTGACCTGCATTTATCCAGATAAATATTATATATTTTTCTAAACACTGTGTGGTGTATTTTTGTGGTGCTATATGGTGTTATTGTATGATTTATTGCACAAATACTTTACACATTGCCTTCTAAGTTAAGCCTGACTGCTCAGTGCCAAGCTACCAGAGGGTGGGCACAGGATAATTTGGATTGTGTGTGACTTACCCTGACTAGAGTGAGGGTCCTTGCTTGGACAGGAGGTAACCTGACTGCCAAAAAAAGACCCCATTTCAAACACTCCTCCTCTCACAGTCAGTCGTTCTTGCAGGATCTCACCTTCCCTCATCTAACGTGGCCTCAAATGAGTGAGTCAGAACAACCATTGGATATAGATGAGATACATTTAGAAAAACAACAAGTGGCTAGGGGAAAACGCTGGGTACATATGGTTCCCAGTAGAATATTATGCCACTTTCAAGAGTATCCTAGCACCATGGCTACTGGACGTGTATAGGGCTGCCCATTAGATGGGGGGGAAATTACCTGGTTCGCTTCGCGAGGCACTTATAGTAGTGTTACTTAAACCAGGCAGGGATTCCCTTGAAGTGAGCTCATACTGTCCGTTATCAGTGTTAAATATTGACTATAAAATTATGAGTAAAGACCTTGCAAATAGACTGATTCCGTTGATCCACCATCTAATTGGGGAATCCACGTGGGAAGACAATGGCACATAATGTCGTTATATGCAGACGTTGTCCTGGTTTATGTACGGGATGCAGCGGGCACTCTCCTGAACCTTTTTGACCTATTGGATAGGTTTGGCAAGGCATCAGGCCTAAGGGTGAACTGGGGGAAATCCTGTGTTTTCCCTTGCGTGCAGCGGATGACCCGCAGCTGTTGTACCCAGGTGGTGAACACCTTCCTTGGGCTCAGGGGTCCTTCTTATACTTGAGGGTTAATATATATCACACAGAGGCTAACTTAATAGAGGGAAACCATGGCAGGGCTCTTGCTTCTATTCGGCGCTCCTTACCCTTCTGGACATGCCTCCACCTATCACCAATGGGTAGGGCGTCCATAGCTGAGATGTTGGTGCTGCCCTGACTCCTGTATTTTTTCACGGCGCTACCGGTGACCCCTGACAAAGCTTTCTTTCGAACTCTACGAGGCCTGCTAACAGTGCTTATATGGGGACAGGGATGCAAGAGGGTGTCCCTTATCTTGCTGCAACACCCCTTGTTGGAGGAAGACGTGGCGGCCCCCGATATAGAACGCTACTGTGCAGCAGCCCAGTTACAGTGGCCGATGCGCTGGATAGTTGGGGATTATACGACAGAAGGCAACATAGTGCAAGCCACACGGCGCGGAGAAGGGGTGCTCGAATGGCTGTTAGCCTCGGACTCGCAACGTGCTGCCCCTGGGCTGCTTATGCGGACCGTGAAATTGGTTTGGAATCGGTACATCCAACCATGGTGAGCGCTGATGCCATATTCCCCACAGCTCCGAATATGGGGGGGGTGCCCCAATTAGAATGCCTCCATCGCTTTATAATTTTGCTCAATGGAAAGGAAGTGGGCTACTATGCTTAGGAGATCTCTATGATGGTGGCTTGTTGCTCCCTTTCCGGGACCTTGCGGAAACACATGGGCTTGACCCGGGACAGTTTCTTGCCTACATGGCTGTGAGTACAGTGATTGGCAAAGTCTGGCAAGCGGGCTCATCTGAGCCCCTATCCCACAGAGGACTATACTGTATATAGACACATGAACACGACGGCAAGGCAATCTTAGCCTTATACGTAACACTGCGAGAACCCCAACGCGTCCAACACCCGCGCGGCTAAGCTAGATGAGATGACTGCCTATGCATGAACTTATCGACAGGCAGTGGGAGATGGCACTGGATCAGGTGAAGTACATCTCACGCAACACTAAGCTGAAGTACTCGCAATTCAACTATCTTCATCAAACATACCTAACGCCACATCACCTTCACAGAATATTCCCGGAAACTTCATCCCTGTGTCCGAGATGTGGGCACTGCAATGCCACTTTCTTACACATGACCTCGGAGTGTCCTTCGCTGCACTCCATATGGTCCCAGGTTCTTCGGCATGTATCAGAGATGATAGACACACTGCTCACACCAGACCCACTCCTCTGCCTTCTAGGAACCAAAAAGACCAAACATTATTTAAAATGTGTGGACTTGGCGTTAATATTGTTTAAATGACTTATTGCCATGTCCTGGAAGTCAGCTCAGCCCCCAATATTGATAATTGGTTACATGTGACATTACGATGGGCCACAGCAGCAGCTAAGGCATTAGTTCAAGACGATAGATCACGGGGTGGGAGCGGGGTGGCCACATTGTGGGACACTTTCCTGCTGAAATTAGCAGATAAACCGACTCCCCAAGTGATTGATGAGGCAGGAGCCCATAACCCACCTCCCGTGACCGAAGTGCTGCCCCAGCCTTGAACACTGCGACCACTCCACGGAAGGACCCGTAGAGGCTCCTCCTCACAAGCTTGGAACTACGAAGTAATCGTTAACATACCCCCTATGCACCCGGCAATGCATATAAAGCGCACCCCATAATGTACCACTGCTTCCCTTGTTCCCTAGTTAATTCCCACCGGGCGAAGATTAACTCAAGGAGCACGTGATATCCCACCCACTTACCATTAGGCCAGACTAGACACTATCCAGGTTACTTAACCCCCTAGTTTAAATTCCCTCATCTCCCCTGCATCTTTGACGTGGGGTTTATCAGCAAGTTCTACATTGTGGAAATGATATACTGATGCGCGCAAAAGAAAGAAGGAGTTTGACTACTGTTTATTCCTAGAACCTCTGTGTAGAAATCGAGTATTTGTGCTGATTGTATAATCTTAAAATTTCAATATGTCAAACTTCACGCTTATTATCTAACGCAATGCTGTAGTTAAACACTGTGTGATTGATTGCTTTTGACAAGATTATGTTGATACTTGCTATTTCCCTCACATTGGCAAAACCAATAAAAGCTTTTTTTTTTTTTTAAAGACTCCTTTTGAACCAATCCACGAAGCAGAATTTTTTTTTTTTCTGAGAAGGTGGCACTTTTATTAGCGCTTACTTCTGCCAGGACAGTTAGCAAAATACAGTCTTTTACAATCATAGCATTTTCTCCCGTTGAAAGACGATTAAGTAATTCTAAGAAGAAATCCTCGTTTTATACATAAGGTGCGCCCTGATTTCCATTTCAACTAACTAATAATGTTAAAAGTGTATTTCCAGAATTCACCAAGGAAGAGAAAAAAGCACTTCTTACCTTAGGTGGCTAAAATTCTATATTGACAGACCTAATCGCCCCAACAGTCTGATCAGTTATTAGTGTCCTCTTGCTCTCCTTGAAGAGGACAACCAGTGCTTAATTTGAGACAGTGGTTGCCGGTGGGGGGCAAATGGCAGTCTTATTTTGGGGAGCAAGAGAGGGAAACACAAAGATGAAAGAAAGAAAGAGAAAGACAGAAAACCGTCACAAAGGGAAAAGTAGGAACCTGCAGGAATGAGATAAAGAGGCAGGGGTGTATGGTAGTCGATTAAACAGGAATGAGTTGAATTCTAGACTATGCAGCCTTGGTATTTCAAGTGCTGACAAGCAATAGCATTAACCGCAGGCTTCTAAGTACTGCTTCGGGCACCAACACTCATTCTTTACAAGTTGTAAATGCTATTGTACTCAGTATAAAGGTGGAGTGATAGGGCCAACACAGGGACTAAGAAGACTTCAAATGATCGAAGCTCAACAACTGAAGTATTTTCCATACCTGATGGAAAAGAACACCAACCTAGTGGTCACTGTTTCAACAGATACTGGGCTGTAACACAGTGGATGTATTTTAAAATGGTACAGAAAAGCATAGTGGAAAGAATAACCAAAATACATGCAAGACAAAGATCAAGAAGAAAAATACAGATAATATGAAAGAATAAATGACAGTGGCTGAGGGCAGAAACTATGTTAGAACTTTCTCAAAGCGCAATAAAGAAGGCAAAGAATAAGGCAGACACTCGAGACAAGAAATGAAGAACAAGGCTAGTGACTTGAACAAGAATTCAAATATCAAGAACAGTCTCTACCGACAGTCACTGGCACAACTAATGCTTGCTTGTTACAGGGAAACATGAACAAGGAACTCTAGAATGTACATAACAGGTACTGTGACAGGAAAAGCCCTTCTGGCACATGGAACTTAACACAGGAATTCAGATCAAGGTTACAGACAGACAAGCATAACAACCTGTGGGAAAAAAAGAAGTGCTCGCAACTCAGCAAATATGCAGAGACCCAAAAGCGAAAAAGACTGAAATACATGATACCAGGGTAGAAAGCTAATGCAGAAAGTTGATGAGACTAGAAGGAAAAGAAGAAACAAAATTACATAATGCTGTCCCGGGGGGGCGGGGCACAATTAGGAAGGCATATAACGTCAAAATCGGTAGCCGGAATCTGGATTATTTTAAGAGTTTCATTGAAAGGATCACCAATGCAAGCAAAATGAGTAGAAAGCAGGAGCCCCTGGTAACTGTAGAGGTGGCAATAAATGGATACAAGGTTCAAAGAAAGGATACAATAGAAGGAAAGGAGCGCAAGAGCGGTACAGCCACTACAGTAAGTGCCCAAACCAACTGTCCCTGCTAACATTCCACGCTCAAACCAACACTATAGAAAAACATTTGTGCTTACAGTACACTCCTATATCACACACTCTACAGTACCACAGTAATGGAATTTGAATGAATTCAGGGAAGCCACTCTTTAATCCTTCCTACAAACTCACACCAACATAGGACGGGACTTATTGCATCAAACAACAGTTGTGAGCTATATGTAGCATAGTGCAGGTGAGAGCAGTTAATAACCCTCCTCCAGCTGTCTGTCTAACGTAATGGATGGAGGTTCCAGGAAGCAATGGACAGAGGTAAACTCTGGAATAGGCCATGGATTTAATCCTGTTTCGGAACATGAAAGGAAAACAATAAAGGCACACTGGTGGGTCCTTGAGGTGTTAAAAATGGGATCTAAGTATAAATAGATCCACTGAAGATCGCCTCTCCACACTCGAGGTTAGGGAAGCCATACAACAGCATTTCGAAAGCAGTCTTTGAAACATAATCTAGGCTGGATTTGCTTTCAAAGAAGATTAGGGAAGTTTGTGATTAAACACTGGATCTTGGTGCAAGTTCCGGACTGGTGTTCATGGTGAAGGTATAGTCTTCATGTAGCATCGCCTGATGGCAAGTTCCTTCCAATTTCCTCAAATCAAGAAGCTTGGAATTCTTCAATAAAGTCAAATGGAACATGTTCAGTGGCATTTTGTTTAGAGTCGTTTAGCTTTCTTTTTACCACGCCCTCCCTGATTCTTATTGCATGTGGTAGCACACAGCAGTCCTCCAGAGTACAGCACTTTATCCTATTAATTTATTTTTATTTGATTAAGGACTCTCTTAGCTGCACTTTTGTATTGGGTAACGGAGCTTAGAAAAGGTAATTGTTTAGAATTTGTAGCCAGATGAAGGTACGTGAACATGACCAACATAAGAAACGTGTGTCAATGAATGTTATCTATTAATCCACGAAGCTAATACCTTTAATCGAAGTGTGGGATCTAGGGAAAAGGCCAAATCAGTTTCCATGACTGTCATATCAATCTCAGTGCAGAGAAGAAATACTGAGAATTACGGACAGGAAAACCTCTCTAACTCTAGGCCCACACAGAAATCTGCTTGCTCCTATCACAGTGTCTACCTGGCTCCAGAGGCTTGTCTCCTGTTTAGGTAGATATCAGGCTACTGCCGGTGCACCCCTCAACATCGGCATCCAGGAAGTTGCACTCAACATAAGTAAGAGTCCGTTGCTGATTTTATCCATAGCATTACCTCCTCCCTTTGAGGTTCTGTCCAGCATTGCACACCTCTTTGTCATAATATTTAACAATGGTGTTGCCCAAAACAGCAGTGATAAAGGGCAAGCATTAAGAAGGCGAAGAGGGAAGCGCTGACCTCAAGAACACAAAGCGGCCAAGATGAAGAATATGCAACATTCTGGGGAGTTGTCTGTAACGTGAGACTCGCATCTTCCTGATGAGCAAGGTCCTAAGACGTTAATCAGGTCTTTATAGCAGATCATCAAGGAACACGAGTAAAGTCCCCTCAGAGCTCAGGAATCAAAACAAGATATGGCTTTGTTCTTGCTGATGGGTTGTCTCTTCTGGGAAAAATCCGACAACCCCTTCAAAGAATGCTAGTGGGATGAAATGTATAAGGAGTATCCAGCTGACATGGCAGAAGAGGGCTTGTCTGAGGACTGGCCCTTGCGTGCTGGCAACTGCCCATGGAACATGAGCAGTTTCTGCATTAGGGCTCTGGGGCTCCGCCCCTCTGAATTTGCTGCCTCTTTTCTACAAAAACATTAAATACACATATGTAAACAGATGTATTTAGAGATATGATCTCTTCCTGGGCTGCGTGATCTTCCCTCCAAGCAAGCATCTAGAAAGCAGGCAGAAATCAACATGCTGTACGTCACGCACAACGCAGGGCTTACCTTTTTACAGCCCTTCATGGAAATCTTTGGGCATATCTAATGTAGCTCCCAGGCGTTGCAGGTTGCATGCCTGCGTGAGGTTAGAAATCAGTCACCAGCAGTTATCCACCCTTTCTTGTTCATTACAGGGCAGGATTAGATGAGCCAGCCTTCCTGGGAAGAACCCCAACGAGAGAACAAGCATTTGCAATGCAGTGGGTCTCGCATCTGCTCGAGTTAGAGCTATTAGCGTTGTAAACTCCTAACCCGACTTTTCTTGCCACATAAATAGAAAATTAAAAGTTAAACAGTTTCACATAAGGGAGCCGATTCACAGTTCCACGGCCGCCATGAGCATCAGCGTGAAGAGACACACAAAAAGAAAAAAAAGTTTGCTTGCAGTAAAACTAATCGGCAAAAGTACAATTAGCCATGTAACAGGGCCGATGGCCAAGGCGGTAACAAAACCTCCCCAAGGAGGGACAAAGGTAAACCATTTACTAATGTCATCAAAGGATTTTTTGAAGGGCAAGCCCACGAACGAGTGGTAGTGATGGGCGTGAGGTGGTCGTTGTTAAAAGCCCAGATACATACCAACACATCGGAAAAGCAGCTAAAAATAGGAAATGATGCACTGCAACGCCAAAGAAAAGAACAGCGTACCAAACTTTTTACTTATACACTGCCATGTTTTTTAGGGAGAGTAAAACATTTTCTAGCATTCACGTTAAGAATTTTTCAATTCTATTAAGGACACAGAGGCGAGGATTATGCTTCTCTTTCCATGCTTTATTTTTAACAGCAGCCAATGAAAACCATGGAAAACAAAAAACTACATATCCCAAGTACAGATATGTCACGTGATAACCATAGAGGAGGAAGCCTATAAAGTGTTGCTTCACACCCAACCACTCCTCTTTCTTTGTCCAGTATTCGCAACAGAAAAAGTCATAGGGGGTCATTCTGACCTCGGCGGTAAAAGGCGCTGACCGCCGGTCAGAAGACCGCCATAACACCGCCGCGGTCGCGGTAAACTGACACGGTCATTCTGACCCGCAACTGGCAAACCGCCAAAAACCCGACATCAACAAAAGTCCGCCACAGCAACAGCCAGCGCAAAACTGGCGATGACCAAACCTCCACCGTCACGCCAACAGAAATACGCCCATGCCACTCGGACCCACAATTCCCCGCAGCGGTCTTTCAACCGCGGTATTCCATTGGCAGTACACACCGCCGCGGTCAAAATACACACACCTTTACAAAACACTACCACATTGGACAATTCAAAATACACACACCTGAGACACATACACACACCACTCCCACACACCCAATTAAATATAAAACACACACCCACATCACCCACAAACCCTTACGACCACAATTGCGACTGAAGGACAGAGAGAGACAGCACAGCATAGAGTAGACCATCACACAGAGGCAAATCACAACATCACCCACACAATTTCCACGCACAAAACACCATACACCACCACACTCACCACACTCTACAACACATACACCACCCCTCACCTCATCCACACCACCCCATGGCACCCCAAAGACACCCCAGGTTCTCTGACGCTGAACTCAGGGTCATGGTGGAGGAAATAGTTCGTGTAGAGCCCCAGCTCTTCGGGGCACAGGTGCAGCACACCACCATTGCCAGGAAGATGGAGCTATGGAGCAGAATAGTGGACAGGGTCAACGCTGTGGGACAGCATCCACGCAATCGGGACGACATCAGGAAGCGGTGGAACGACCTACGGGGGAAGGTGCGTTCCATGGTATCAAGGCACAACATCGCGGTACAGCGGACTGGCGGCGGACCCCCACCTACTCCCCCAGAATTCACAGCATGGGGGGAGGAAGTCTTGCACATCCTGCATCCTGAGGGCCTCGCAGGAGTAGGCGGAGGAATGGACTCTGGTAAGTCAAATCTCCACTACTTCATTCCCCCCACCCCATCTGCATGCCAAATCATACCTCCACCCTCACCCCCACACCCATCACACCAACTCCTTGCAAATGGCTCACCATCACAACCCACCCATCCCAAAACCTAGCCCTGCATGCCTCCCCAAAGCATGGACACCCATCACCAAAGCATGCCCACTGCACATACCCATCTCCCCCACAAGCCACCGTCACAAAAGCCCCCACAAGGGAATGCCAGAACTGGGGTACACGGCCACCCACCCATTACACGAAATGGCACACACAGAAGCAATAACCATACTCTTATACCCCTGCAGGACCCGAATGCCACCACACCGCCCAGAAGGGTCCAGAGATGTCCATCCCACCCCCAGAAGAGGCCCCCAGTGATGACAGCAGCTCTGTCTCCCTGGACCCAGATGACCAGCCCGGCCCATCGGGGACCTCGGGACAGTCGGTTCCCCACAGACAGCCACAGGCTACAGCAGACCTAACCCCCTCTGGGAACACCAGCACAGCTCCCACCCAGCAGGCCCATGCCTCTGTCTCCAGGACACGTCAATCAGCGGTGTGTCCACCACTACAGGGCACCCAGGTTGACCCACCACCCTAACAACAACAGGGACCTGGGGGCAGTGGTAGTGGGCACACGGTCCAGGGGACAGAGGCCCAGGGAAACAGGAGAACTGGGAGGGGTGCTGTGCGACAGGGGGGGGACAGGCCCAGGGAACCGACTCTCCAAGAGGCCCTCTCCTCCATCATGGGAGCATATCACCGCTCCCAGGAGACGATGGCTACGGTACTGGCCAGGTTCCAGGAGATCCAGGTACTGCAGGAGGAACAGTACATGGGGTTCAGAGAGGAACTGAGAAACATTAGTTCCGCAATGGGGACCATGGTCGTGGCCCTAAACCAGATAGTCACCACATTGCGGGACCATGTGGCACCACAAAGGGCCCCTGTCACTAGCCTGGACCAGGAACAGCCTACCACCTCCGCCGGCGCTAGTGGACAGGAGGCCCCCACACAACGACAGGCCACCAGAACCCCACCTCCTGCAGAAGAAGAACCACCCCGCAAGCGGTACCTGAGATCTCACAAGAAGACAGAGTAGGATGCCAAGACCCCCGCCAGCAAACGATACCCCCTGATGTCACCCCACTGTCCCACATTGTCACCCTGTCCAAACGTAAACTGCCCCTGCTCCATCCTTCCACAGGCATATGGACAATGCACCTGTGAGACTGAAAACTGGACTCTGCCATGGACATTTCTCCACCATCACCCATCACCGTTTTACAATCATGTCCCTTAATTTAGCACTTTAATAAAATCACTTATTGCACTTAAAAAATCTGGAGTCTGCTTGTATTTTGAACAAATGTATTAGACATAACGGTGCCAAAATGTTCAGTTACATTGTGATGACAACATACCACTGTCACACAGCTGTAGTCCATGGGCAAACAAAGCAGAGGTCACGCAGTGGGGCCCACAGCTCTGAAAACGGAAGGGAAAGTCACAACTCAGTTAACAGGAACTGGGGGGAAACACAGACAGTAGAGAGGCAGGAGACTTTAAGTAAATGTAAAATGGCGGGGTTGATTCGTACCTGTGTGCTACTGAAAATACTGTTGTATCACTGTGTCTCTGTTGTCTGTGTCGTCCCTGTCGTCTTCCTCCTCTTCACTCTCCACAGGCTCCACAGCTGCTACAATACCACCATCTGGACCATCCTCCTGCAGGAAAGGCACCTGGCGTCGCAAAGCCAGGTTGTGAAGCATACAGCAGGCCACGATGATATGGCACACCTTCTTTGGTGAGTACATTAGGGATCCACCTGTCATATGCAGGCACCTAAACCTGGCCTTCAGGAGGCCGAAGGTCCGCTCGATCACCCTCCTAGTACGCCCATGGGCCTCATTGTACCGTTCCTCTGCCCTTGTCCTGGGATTCCTCACAGGGGTCAGTAGCCACGACAGGTTGGGGTAACCAGAGTCACCAATTAGCCACACACGGTGTCTCTGTAGCTGTTCCATCAAGTAAGGGATGCTGCTATTTCGCATGATGTACGCGTCATGCACTGACCCAGGGAACTTTGCATTTACATGGGAGATGTACTGGTCAGCCAAACAGACCACCTGGACATTCATCGAATGATAACTTTTTCTGTTCCTGTACACCTGCTCACTTTCACTGGGGGGAACCAAAGCCACATGGGTCCTATCAATGGCACCAATGATGTTGGGGATATGGCCAAGGGCATAGAAATCACCCTTCACTGTAGCCAATTCGCCCACCTCAGGGAAAACAATGTATCTCCGCATGTATTTCATCAGGGCAGACAACACTCTGGACAAAACCTTAGAAAACATAGGCTGAGACATCCCTGATGATATGGCCACTGTTGTTTGGAATGATCCACTTGCCAAAAAATTGAGTACTGACAGAACCTGCACCAGAGGGGGAATCCCTGTGGGTTGGCGAATGGGGGACATCAGGTCTGGCTCCAGCTGGGCACACAGTTCCTGTATAGTGGCTCGGTCAAGTCTGTATGTCAGTATGACATGTCTTTCTTCCATTGTCGACAGGTCCACCAGCGGTCTGTACACGGGAACATTCCTCCATCTCCTCGCAAGTCCCAGCAGACGGTGCCTAGGAAGGACAACATGGAGCACAGAGTCAAGCAACCCACAGGTACGTAACCACAGCTTGCACAGAACACGAATCGCTATGCATTGAATGGCTTGTATGAGTGGCAATGCAAGGCCTAGGCCTGTGTGACGCAGTACAAATTAAGCCATGTGGGCCCTTGAAATGGCGGCTGCCTGACCTGTGAAGTGTGACAATGGGATGTGAGGTCAATGCGCTGGCGTGGCACACCGTGGCGGTAGGCGGTCGAAGACCGCGGCGCAAAGCAGCATTGGTTAACATTGAACCCTATGGGTCTCAGGAGCCAATGACGATGTGCGCCGGCGGTCGCGGTACGCACCGCCGCGGCACGCACCGCCGCGGGCGTGACCGCCATCTTCTATCTGCTTAATCACTCGAGACCTGATCATCCACAGGAGAGGACCTATACTGCAAATGCTGCTGTGACCTCGGTCTGGAAGATACAATGGCTGCTGCGACTGGGGAAAGGGCCCCTGCCTTCACATCTGAGGAATTGGAGAAACTTGTGGATGGGGTCCTACCCCAGTATGCGCTACTCTAGGGTCCTCCAGACCAACAGGTAAGTACACTGGGACCATGCTTTGTGGGCAATGCCTGTGTTGAGTGGGGTGGATGAAAGATGGTGGGGAGGGGAGCGAATGAGGCATGCATCAAACGACAGATGAGAGCATGTGCCATATGGCAAAGTTGGGGAGGGGGGTCCACTCACATCGACCATGCAGAAAATGATGTTTTTTTTTTCCCACCCTGTCCATGTCACATGGGTCAGCGCCCATCAGAAGATCGACATTTGGCGTGCCATCGGCAAGGACGTCCGGACCCTGGGGGTCCACAACAGACGGGGCACCCACTGCCGCAAGAGGTGGGAGGACATCCGCCGCGGGAGCAGGAAGACCGCAGAGGCTCTGCTGGGGATGGCCTCCCAACGTAGGAGTGGTGGCTCCCGTCAATTGACCCCCCTGATGTCCCGGATCCTGGCGGTGGCCTACCCCGATTTGGATGGGCGCGTGAGGACATCACAGCAGACACAAGGGGGTGAGTACCAGCACATTCTGCTATGTTAGCGCACAGTGGAGGTGTCTGGGTGGGGGAGGAGGGCTGTGGGTATCTCTAGGCCAGGGCGACTTCTGTAGGCTGGTCCCCTCCGTAAGGCATGGCCCTGTGCCCCCGCCCCCCACCTCTGTAGAGTGCTAAGTACAGCTATCCATGGCCCTGGGTCACCTATGTGTGCAGTTGTCGTCCATAGGCTTGTAGGCCAAGTCACAATAATTGAGTAGTGTACACCGAGTGCGCGGCGTAGTGCAGGGGGCTTTTGTGTCTGTCCTCTCCGCCAACGGTGTCGCCAATGCATGCACTCAACATGTCATTTTTTCTCCCCCCCCCTTTTTTTTGTGGTCTTCCTGTTCATGTGTGCATTAGCATCATCAGGCGGAGGAGAAGTGGCATCGGAGCACGAAGGAGCTGCATCTCACAAGGCCCCGGAGGGCCATGCAACCGACTCCGAGTACACCAGTGAGACGGAGGGCAAGGGGAGCTCCACAACGGGGACCCGTGGAGACGTCAGCGACACAGACACGTCCTCAGAAGGGAGCTCCCTTGAGGTAGCGGCAACCGCTACAACAGGTACAGCCGCCACCCCGCGCACCAGCTCCGCCCTCCAAGCAGCCCCTCAGCGTTCGCCCCGTGCCCGCTCGGCCAGGAAGGCGGGCATCTCCTTCGCCCCAGGCACCTCAGGCCCTGCCCCAGTTACCCCTGCTGCCCTCAGTGAGGAGATCATTGACCTCCTCCAGACGCTCATTGTTGGGCAGTCTACCCTTTTGAATGCCATCCAGGGTGTAGAAAGGGAGGTGCACCGGAGCAATGCATACCTGGAGGGCATTCATTCGGGTCAGGCTGCCCATCAGCGATCGTTCAACGCTCTGGCCTCAGCACTGACGGCAGCCATTGTCCCTGTCTCCTGCCTCCCCCCTCCCATTTCCTCATCCCAGTCCCACTCCCCTGTTCCTCTGCCTATCCCAGCCACACCTACAGACCAGCCTGTACACACATCAACACCCAAGGGCAGCTCATCCAGACATAAGCACCACAGATCACACAAGCATTCACACATGCAACATCCACATGCAGACATGCCAACAGCCACTGCCTCCTCTGTGTCCCCCTCCTCCTCGTCTCCCTCCTCCCTCCCTGTGACGTCTCCACTCACACCTGCATGCACCACATCTTCAGCCACTACGTCCATCACCAGCACACCCACCAGAACACTCCGCACACGTGCAGTCCCCACCCCCACTGCCATTTACACGTCCCCTGTGTCCTCTCCCAGTGTGTCTGTCACCCCCTCTTCCAAACCACACAAACGCAGGCAGCCACCCACCCAACAGCCATCCACCTCACGACAGCCTCCGTCACAAGCACCTGCACCCAAAGACAGCACACTTGACTCTCCTACAACCACATCCTCTTCCTCCACTCCCATACCCACTGCACCTACCCTTCCCACTGCTCCTAAAAAGTTTTTCCTCTCCTAACTGAACCTCTTTGCATCACCTGACCCACCCCCTCCATCTCGTAAGAGTCCAACCAGCACCTCAGCCACCACAAGCCCTGCACCTACAAGGACCATAGTCCAGGGCTACTGGAGTCCACCAGCTTCTAGGGCAGCAACATCGGCCAGCAGCAAAGGGACAGCCAGCCCACCCCCTGGGAAGAAAACTAAAAAAGGGAAGGGCCGGCGCGAGAGGCCAGAGACGGCAGCCTCCAAAGGCAATACCCTGGCACCGTCACCAGGCACATCCACAAAGGGAGGCAAGGGTCCCAGAGAATTGGCGAAGGAGGGCAAGGGCAGCAGGGCGGACATTTCTGGCAGCAGGTGAGCTGCCCAGGAGGGCCCCACCAGCCCCATTTCGGGTGTGAAGGATGACACCCACGGGCTCAGGACTCCAGCACAGGAGGGCCCCGCAAGCGAAAGGTCGGAAGGCGACTGAGCGGAAAATATTGGCCCGATCTGGTTCCTGGGAACACATGTCAAGCACTGCTGAACTGGGCCCCGCCGTGGCAAGCACCGCTGAACAGGGCCCCGCCGTGGCAAGCACCGCTGAACAGGGCCCCGCCGTGACAAGCACCGCTGAACAGGGCCCCGCCGTGGCAAGCACCGCTGAACAGGGCCCCGCCGTGGCAAGCACCGCTGAACAGGGCCCCGCCGTGACAAGCACCGTAGAACAGGGCCCTGCCGTGGCAAGCACCGCTGAACAGGGCCCGCCGTGACAAGCACTGCTGAACAGGGCCCGCCGTGGCAAGCACCGCTGAGCAGGGCCCCGCAGTGGCAAGCACCGCTGAACAGGGCCCCGCCTTGACAAGCCCCGCTGAACAGGGCCCGCCGTGGCAAGCACCGCTGAACAGGGCCCCGCCGTGGCAAGCACCACTGAACAGGGCCCCGCCGTGGCAAGCACAGCTGAACAGGGCACCGCCGTGACAAGCACCGCTGAACAGGGCCCCGCCGTGGCAAGCACCGCTGAACAGGGCCCCGCTGTGACAAGCACCGCTGAACAGGGCCCCTCCGTGGCAAGCACCGCTGAACAGGGCCCTGCCGTGGCAAGCACCGCTGAACAGGGCCCCGCCATGACAAGCACCGCTGAACAGGGCCCTGCCATGACAAGCATCGCTCCGCTGGGCCCTTCATCTCAAGCACCGCTCCGCTGGGCCCTTCATCTCAAGCACCGCTCCGCTGGGCCCTTCCTGTCAAGCACCGCTCCGCTGGGCCCTTCCTGTCAGGCACCGCTCCGCTGGGCCCTTCCTGTCAAGCACTGCTCCGCTGGGCCCTTCCTGTCAAGCACCGCTCCGCTGGGCCCTTCCTGTCAAGCACCGCTCCGCCTGGCCCTTCATCTCAAGCACCGCTCCGCTGGGCCCTTCATCTCAAGCACCACTCCGCTGGGCCCTTCATCTCAAGCACCGCTCCGCTGGGCCTTTCCTGTCAAGCACCGCTCCGCTGGGCCCTTCATCTCAAGCACCGCTCCGCTGGGCCCTTCATCTCAAGCACCGCTCCGCTGGGCCCTTCATCTCAAGCACCGCTCCGCTGGGCCCTTCCTGTCAAGCACCGCTCCGCTGGGCCCTTCATCTCAAGCACCGCTCCGCTGGGCCCTTCATCTCAAGCACCGCTCCGCTGGGCCCTTCATCTCAAGCACCGCTCCGCTGGGCCCTTCATCTCAAGCACCACTCCGCTGGGCCCTTCATCTCAAGCACCGCTCCGCTGGGCCCTTCCTGTCAAGCACCGCTCCGCTGGGCCCTTCATCTCAAGCACCGCTCCGCTGGGCCCTTCATCTCAAGCACCGCTCCGCTGGGCCCTTCATCTCAAGCACCGCTCCGCTAGGCCCTGCATCTCAAGCACCGCTCCGCTGGGCCCTTCCTGTCAAGCACCGCTCCGCTGGGCCCTTCCTGTCAAGCACCGTTCCGCTGGGCCCTTCATCTCAAGCACCGCTCCGCTGGGCCCTTCATCTCAAGCACCGCTGGCCCATTGGCAGGGCCGGATCTGTGTCGGCCAGGGCTTCACGAAGCACTCTGGGCACCATGCCTCCTCCAGAACCAGTGGAGTCTGTAATCCACTTGATGGACTGTGGCTTTGCACTCCCCAGGATGGTACAGTGGGCATGGAGGCCCCTCGTGGATCTGGCGTTGTGGACTGAACTGGCTGAGGTGCCCTCCTTCCCTTCCCCCTGAGGTGCCTGTCGTTTTACTATCTGATGCCCCTGCTGTGTTCTCTCCAATGGAATCGGGTCTCGTGTGTGGGCTTTGCCCATGTGTTTAGGCCCATTGGCCCACGAACAATGGATGATAGCCAATATGGGCCGGACTTTTGACCTATGTATATATTGTTCATGATGTAATATATTTTATTTATATTTTCATATTTCACTTAACTTCAATTATGCTATATTATACTTCATTTTTAATGATCATTTTATTTTGTCTTTGCATTCTTCCGGGGGGGTTGGGGGTTGTCACGCTGACTTGTTGCTCTGCATTGATGTGTGTGTTGTAGTGGGTGAGGGTGGGGGTGGGTGTGTGGCGTATGTGTGTCCCCGTAATATTTTGTCTCCCCCCTCCCCTGTGTCGTAGGTGCAGTACTCACCGTTGTCTTCTGCGCCGGCGTTCGTGCTCCTGGTAGAGGAGCAGGTAGACAATAGCTGGTAGGATGTGTAGTTCGGGTTCCATGCTGTCCAGATTCCTCGTGGGGTGTATGGAGGTGAGCGTTTTCCCGTTCGAAGTCTGTTTCCGCCGTGTTTTTATCGCCGGGGCTCCCGCCCCGGAAAAGGTGGCGGATTGGTGAGTTGTGATAGGGTGGGCGACACATTGTCTGCCGCCTGTCTGTTGGCGGTGACCGCCGCGCTGCTTGTCTGTACTGCCGTGGCGGTCGGAGTGGTAAAGTGGCGGGCTGTGTTGGCGGTTCCCGCCAGGGTCGGAATTCCATTTATTTGGCCGCCTGCCTGTTTGCGGGTTGGCCGCCGCTTTAACACCGACCGCCAGGGTTGGAATGACCCCCATAGTCTTAAACATGAAACTTGCAAACGCAATCCTGGAAACAGACGAACTGGAATGAAAAAGGATGGGTCCAACATGTCAGGAACTTGAACGGTGACAGAAGGGACCGCTCATCATTTCCTAGGAAGAAAGGAAAATACGGACGATAAAAACTAAACATCATCAAATGATACATATATCCTTTACCAAATAGGGTGGGTTAGCACTGAATTACAATAAATTTATACCTGAACTTCATAATAACAATAAGTACCACAAGATAACATTATACAACAGTGCGGCGGGATAATCCTCGCCTCCGTGTCCTTAATAGGATTGAAAAATTCTTAACGCGAATGCTAGAATTTTTTTTATTCTATGTCAGGACCGGAAGCTCAGATTATGCTTGTTCAAAGCTGATTCACAACCACCAATGCAATACCCACAATAGGTTTACAATAAAAAGTTTTAAAAGTCGAAGGAGAAGACCAGTCTGCTGCCCTTAGAATGTCCTCTAAACGAGAACCCAAAGCAAAATACTTTGATGCCATAGCGCCTCTGGAGGAATGAGCCCCAAATTTAGAAACATCAATGCCTGCTTCATTCAGTAACCATTGCATCCATCTAGCGAGGGTGGCCGATGAAACATGATGATAGGGCTTAACCAAGGAAATAAGCAATTGACCCCCCCCCATATCAGAACAAAACTCTTCTGTACTCACCTCGTAAGCTCTAAGGCATTGCACAACACAGAGATTAGGGTTGTCCACAAAACAGGGATAAGAAACGGACTTCAGATTGCATTTAGTTCTACGTGAAATAGAAAACGTAACCCCATCGGGAGAAAATTCTCTCCCAGCCAAATCCAGAGCTCTAACATCTGAAACTCTCTTACATGAAATCAAGCACAACAACATCGTGAGATTAGCTGAAAGTTGTTTCCTAGATAAAAATCTATTGGAAGGCCAAGATTCCAAAAAACGAAGAACAATGTTCACATCCCAAAGGGAAGAATAGCGAAGTCGAGGAGGATTAGCCAATCTGATACCTCTCATTAATTTACAAACAATGGGAGACTCTCCAATAGGTTTGCCCTCCACGGGTAAATGCCCTGCTGAAATAGCAGACCGATAAATATTAATAGATCTATAAGCTAGACCTGACGCAGCTAAAGAAGATCAAAAGTTTAAGACCAGACAGCAATCTGCTGAAGAAGGATCCGCACTCCTAGTACTACACCAAGAGCTCCATCGCTTCCAAGCCGAAGAGTATCTCTTGTGAGTACTGGAGGACCAGGAACCTGCAATGAAATCGGAAGCTTCTTGCGAAAGACCTGGGATACTCCATCTTTCCCTGAAAGACGCCAAGCCACCAGAGATAGCTGACCCGACAGGATCAATGAATGTAATAGACCCAGAGGGTCCTGGAGAAGATTCTCCCGGAAGGGAAGTAAAATCGGATGATCGCAACTCAACTCCATTGCCAACGGAAACCATGCCTGAGACCTCCAAAGAGGTGTCACCAGAACCAGCTCCGCTTGCTGACGTCTGATTTGTGCCAATACCCTGGGTATCATCAAGAACGGGGGAAAGGCGTAACTCTGTTCATGAGACCAGTCCTGAAGGAAGGCATCCGTGTTCGTTGCCTCCCGATCTGGCCTCCAACTGAAAAAACGTTTGGTCTGCCGATTGAGGCAAGACGCAAACAGGTCTATCGAGAAAGAACCCCACTGAGCAGAAAGTGCCCGGAAAACTCAGGGGTGAAGCCTCCAATCGCTGTAATCTCTCAGGTGTCGCGAGTTCCAGTCCGCCATCAAGTTGCTGACCTCTGGGAGGTACTCCGTGACAACTGAAATCCTGTGCTGAAGGCAAAAGTGCCAAAATTCCTTGGCTAGCTCTGCCAGAATGCGGGAGCGAGTTCTCCCAACTTGTTGACATATCTCACAGCCGAGATATTGTCCATGCGAAGGAGAATACAACAGTTCGCCCTGAGAGGGGAGAGACTCCTGATCGCAAAAGAACCTGCTAGGAGCTCCAAACAATTGATGTGAAGGTTCAGCTTCGTGTTGGACCATCTGCCTCCCCGTGGACACAGATCCGCAACGGGCTCCTCAGCCCCAACGACTGGCATTGGACTCTATCACTACATCCGGGAGAGAACTGAAAATAGCTCTGCCATTCCAGGCTTCCATATGTTCCAACCACAAATTCATCTCTGCACGAGATTCCTCAGAGAGGAGTACCTGATCCGCATAGCTGAGACCTCTTTGCAGATGGGAGATCTTTAAACGTTGAAGGGTTCGGTAATGTAAAGGGCCCGGAAAAATTGCTTGAATCGAAGAAGAAAGCAGGCCCACCATGCGGGCAATCGCCCTCAATGATACAGTCTGTCTGGATAATAGAGACCTCAACTCTCTCTTGGTCGAATGAATCTTGCTTGGGGGAAGAAGCAACTGAGACTGTACTGAGTCTATCTGGAAGCCCAGGAAGTCCATCTGATGAGATGGAGTCAGGATGGACTTCTGGGAATTGATTATAAAACCCAGACTCTGAAGCAGAGACACTGTGCATTCCAGATGAGAAAGCAGCAGGTCTTGATTCTGGGCCATGATCAGGATATCGTCTAGATAAATTATTAGACGAACCCCTTGAGAACAAAGGAATTCCACCACTGGATGCATCACCTTCGTGAAACACCAGGGGGCAGAAGACAGGCCAAAGGGGAGAACCCTGTACTCGTAATACTCTGTCTCCCACTGGAACTGAAGAAATCTCCGATGAGGAGGAAAAATAGGAATTGTCAAGTAAGCATCCTTTAAATCTAAACAGAACATCCAGTCTCCCTTTTGGAGAACGTCTCTCAACAAATGAATGCCCTCCATTTTGAAATGACGATACAGTAAAAAACCATTGAAGTCTTTTAAGTTTAGCACCAGCCGAGTTCCGCCTCTGTTCTTGTCCACTAGAAACTCTGGACTGACAAACCCTGAAGGGTGAAGTGGTACCTTGACGACGGCACCCTTCTTTACCAAAGCAGATATTTCTGCAGAAATGAGACTGCGATCTTGATGGGAAAAAAGTGTTGGCCTGGGAGGGTACAGCTGAGACGGGGACTCGTAAAATTCTTGTTTGAACCCCTGCACTGTCTCTAAGACCCAAGCATCTGAAGAAATAAGACGCCATTCTTGTAGAAATCTCTGAGTTCAGCCCCCCAACATTACATCCGAACTTACAATCAAGCTCACCTGTGGCTCCCGACTCCTGGGAGAAAGATCTCCCCCTGTGGAATCTGCCCCGACCAGATCTTGGTCTTGATGGATAGAAGGTAGAAGTGGAGGAGTCATACTCCTGAAATCTGCCTCTTCCTTTGTGGTAGTAACCACGTTGAGGGCCTTGTTGGTTGATGCGGCCAAAGGCACACCCTCTGTAGCGTCCGGCCCCTCTAAAAAGTGGACGTAGCACTCTTCTGATTGATCCTTGTGCTTTGTCCAGACTGGCGTAAGTAGAAACAAACTTAGAGAGCTCCTTTAGGAAGGGGGAACCAAACAGCAAACCCTGGGCCACTGGGCCCGATTCAGAGGAAGCAAGGTCTGCCAATTTGGGGTCTAACTTCATCAACACTGATCTGCGACCTTCAGAAGATACGGCGCAATTGGCATTGCCCAAGAAACAAAGTGCTCTCTGAGCCCAACCCACTAGAATGTCAGGGTTGATGGGCTCACCTGACTCCTTGGCCTGAAAAGCCAACTCCAAGAACTGTGTTAATGGACCGGAGACATCCAAAAGCTTATCCTGACATCCGCGCCAGGCACGATCTATACCCTTCTTAGGGTCTTTTGCAGTTTTTTGGAGAAAAGTGACTAGAGTAGGGTCTAATTCCGGGGTCTCAGTCACCTTTGAAGGAAAATCCGGTCTGGGGCATTCAAACCTCAGCCTAGAGCGAATTTCCTTGTCGAAACTATGCCTAATGTGGGATTCCGCATAATCAGCCACTTCAGGAGGTGGTAACCAAAGTGAAGACCTGGGATGGACAATGTCCTCCGGCTCGAATGTCAGGACCTTGGGAGCAGGTGTCTCCTGATGATGAACCTTCTTCTTGCGTTTGTGAGGGGGATCATCTCCCTGCTCGAAGGATTGTTCAGAAGAAGAAGAAGCTAGGTCACTTACAGCTTTCTTATGAGAGCCCGAATTATAATCATGCTCCCTTGCCATAGTCCTGATAAGGGATTCAAAGTCCGCAGAATGCGGATTAGTACTCTGCTTAGAGGCTTGGGTGTTCGCCGGAAGGGGAGGTTCCCTAATGGGTTGGATGCCTGACGGGGCTACCCAGCCTTGTTGTTCCACAAAACCCAAAAGCTGGTGCTTAAAGGGCTGAATAGCTTGAGCTAAAGCTTGATTAACATTATGACGCACTCCTGCGTCAAGAGCATATACCAAGTCTTGTTCAAAGGAACCAACTGGTTCATCCAGATAGTATAAATCTTTGGCTTGGTCTTGATAGTCAGCCATACTGTAATACAGCAGATGAGCCCCAAAGGAGCAGTAACAATAATACTAGTAAAACAGGGCAAAAACCATTTTTTTTTTAATAGGACGTGGAGGGAGCTGCCCTGTGAAGTGAAAACACCCTTAGTGCAGGCCCAGCCTGGATAGGTAATTTATTGCAACCCCAGAGTACAGGCCCTGGGGTGTAGATGGGGAGCTTAGACGGTATGAAATTTATTTGGTTTTGAAAAAACAAACGCTCCAACAATGAGCGTGTAAACTAGGAACTCCTAGCTCCAAGAAAAAAATGCTCCTGAGAACGAGCGTGTAATATTTCAATTGTATAAGCCAATCGAAGCTTGAAGATTCTCCAAAAGACGCTCCGCGAGCGCTCGATAATTAGGCCCCTGGGGCAGTGTAAACATAAACTCGGTCCGGCTCCAAGAACACTCGGGACACGAGCGTAACTAGGAGCGGCCCCCTGGGGAAAAGTAAACTCTTCTTCAAACTCCGCAATGAAACGGAGGGAAGTTATGGCCGCAGGGCAGACGAAACACTTCTCACTAGCCGGCACAGAGACGCGCAACAAAAGGCTGCTGCGTGGACTCTGGCCGGATGGGTCTCACGCTGATCAGCGTGATAATAAAACATACAAATAACCGGCAATAAAGAGAGGACTGTGCGGAGACGCGTGAGTCCTCGCTCCCCTGCTCCCAAACTCCACCAAATAAAAAGCGACCCGAGCGGCCGCTTTAGGGAGGGAAACACCGCTCCCAGACACCATTAAAACCACACAACCACATGTGAAATTAGATAAGTTAAAGGGTCACTTAACTGGCTGCGAAGCAGCAAAGAAAGAGGAGTGGTGGGTGTGAAGCAACACTTTATAGGCTTCCTCCTCTATGGTTATCACGTGACATATCTGTACTTGGGATATGTCGTTTTTTTGTTTTCCATGGTTTTCATTGGCTGCTGTTAAAAATAAAGCGTGGAAAGAGAAGCATAATCTGAGCCTCCGGTCCTGACATAGAATCACAAGTAACACAATGCTGCCGTTAAAGAGTAATCCTGCTATGCCTAATTAGGTGTTTGGTTGTGGCTCTGACACCTGTACAAGCAGCCAGCCTGCCTCACTCCACATTGGCTCTACCCTTATAAAAGATGAGGTGTTTTACGGGCATATCTTAGCTAAAATAAGCATGTGTTGTTAGCTGATCTCTGACCTGCAGTGTTTCTCTCTCTCTACTCTTTGTTTATCTCTTTCATCTCTGGCATTCAGCTATTTTTAAAATCATTAACAACAAATACACCATTACATTGATTAAGCCCTGTGAGCAGAGATTGTATCCCCTACAGTATCCAGAGACCCCAGTGATTAAAGAAACGTGAGTTGTAATTTGTGCTTCTATTGGTTGCAGCTTAAATTGTTGACCACCAGCACAGAGCCATCAAGACATTTGACATGAAATACAGCATTTAAGGGTTGTGCATTAAATTATTACACTGTCACAGGCAGCATAACAGTTTCATGCTGTAAACGAACAAGTTACTTACCTTCAGTGACGAGTTATCTAGTAGAGACATATTCTTGTTGCAGATTCCTTACCTTCGAATTTCCTCAGGCGTCAGTCTGTATCCAGAGATTTTTTCTTCAAGCAGTACCCCTGCTCGCCATCAGGTCAACTCCTCGTCCGTTGTTGGCGTCGTGGTCATCGGATATGACGTTGCAGCTCTTACATAAGCACCCCAGAGTCTCAGAGGGAGTGAAGAGGAAAAATGCAGGCAAGGGCTCATCCTTCTCCATAACTGTTCAAGTAAACCTAACAGGAGCCCAGCCCTACCTATACCGTTATTTCTCCAAAATGACTGAAAACTTATATTGTTTCCTATGAAAACCCTCACTCACTAGGGATACTACTTGGTGGCATGCTTCATCACCAAGTCCATCCTGTTCCATTGCAGAACAAGACATGTTGCAACCGACAGATACGTGGGAGCACTTAATCAGTAATTCGCTATGATGGTGTAGAAATAGGAGTGGGGAGTCATAAAAAGTAAAATACCTGCCTTCTAGAACACCCAATGTCTTAATTTCTACTCTAGTGTTGGTATGATTAAAAGTGGGGTGGGTGGAAAGGGTGGTGTGCTATGTACCTATCTTTCCAGTATAGAGTCTACATGTTTCAAGCCTACCCCAAGGCTTTACATAAGGACCAGGGTTGACTCCCTGGTACAACTCCTAACATCAAAGATAATGCCAGTACAAAACTAATGTGAAAGAATACTATACCTATTGGTTAGTGAGTTGTTTTCTGTATGTCACATCCACATATCAGAAAGTAGACTTGTATATCATGGATCTTTTGGTGGGGGAGGGGGGCTTTTAGTCACACTTACTTCAAAGCTCTACCCTCACCTCCAAACCTGCGGTTACACCATCCATGGTCTGAATGTCGTACATAAGCGCCACCAGGACGCGCTGACATCAGTTTCTTTTCATGACTGTCCGTGGCAGAAGCATTGAGCCATGAAGAACACTGATACTGGTGTCCCAGAACTAGGACCCTGAAAGGGAAGTCCCTGTTCCTAGAAATCAGTAGTTCGCAGAGCGGGGAGGATGGATGGGTCCATAAGGAATCTGCAAATAGAATATGTATCTACCAGATAAATAGTTACTGAAGGAAAGTAACTTGTTCATCTGATAGAGATGTCTAGTTGCAGATTCCTTACTTTAGAATAGATACGCAAGAAATACCACCCCAGGAGGTGGGTCTGTGAACCAAGATCATACTAGGAAGTTTGGCAGGACGGAATGGCCAAAGTAGCCATCCCTGCGGGCCTGACTGTCCAGACAGTACTGTTCAGATAACATGTGCTGTGCAAGGGCTTCCATGTTGCTGCCAGGCAGATATCCAGGACTAGAACTCCATGTGCTAACGCAGTAGTGGTAGTTGTTACCCTGGTAGAGTGAGCACACAAACCCTCATGGGGTTGCTTCTTAGCCAAAGCATAGCATATTTTAATGCAGAGAACAACCTATCTTGCGATGGTTCTTTTTAGCACTGTCCAACCATTCTTCGTGCCCACATAGCTCACAAAGAGTTGATCATCCACCGGAACTTTTGAGTATGATAGAGGTAGAGCGGCAACCCTCTTTTTGGGTCCAGGAGGTGGAGTCTCTCCTCTTTCCTAGAGGGATTTGGGGGCGCGTAAAATGTAGGCAAGATGATGGATTGGCCTACATGAAAGGGCGTGACCACTTTAGGGAGAAAAGAAGCTCTAGTATGAAGAAACACCTTGTCAGGGTCGATGGAGAGGAAAGGTGGCTTAGAAGAAAGAGCCTGCAATTCACTCACTATGCGGGCAGAGGTGATATCCACAAGGAAGGCTGTTTTCAGGGTAAGCAGGTGAAGTGGACAATTGTGAAGTGGCTCAAAGGGAGTGCACATCAGATAAGTAAGAGCCAAGTTCAAATCCCACTGGGGCATTATGAACAGGGAAGGAGGAAAGAGATGGGTAAGACCCTTAAGAAATCGTCCAACAATGGGAGATTTAAACAAGGAGGGTTGGTCAGGCAAGCAGAGGAAAGCCGAGGTACATACAAATTACCCTTGAGGGTGCCCAGAGCAGAGCCCGGTTGGGCCAAAGAAAGAACAAACAGAAGAACCTCAGAAAGAGGGGCAGAGAGGGGGTTGACAGACTTGTCCATACACAATGCCACAAATTTGTTCCAACGGCAGGTATATACCGTATTGGTGGAGGGACGCGTGGCTGCCAAGATAACATCACAGACTTCGGGCAGAAGGTCAAAAACTGTCAACTGCCTCTGCTCAATCTCCACGCAAAAAGGCAAAGACTGGACAGATTCAGATGGAGAACCGTACCCTGCTGCTCCGACAGAAGATCCACCCGAAGGGGAAGTCTGATTGGAGGATCGATGGCCATGCTCAAGAGCTCCGGATACCATACCCTCCTTGCCCAGGCCGGGGCCACAAGAATTACTTGAGCCCACTCGTTCTTGATCTTCTTGAGAACTCTGGGCAGAAGTGGAATTGGCGTAAAGGCATAAAGGAGACCTGAATTCCACTCGAGATGAAAAGCATCGCCGAGCGATTGCTGCCTTGGAAACTACAACGCACAAAACAGCTGACATTGCGTGTTCTCAGCGGAGGCAAACAGATCTAACTAAGGCTCTCCCTACTGCTGAAAGAGACCTTGTGCCACCTCCAGATGGAGACGCCATTCATGATTGACCAGGAATCGGCGGCTGAGTTCTGGCGTTCAGAAAGAGCCCACCAGGAATATGCCCTGCTGTTCCATCCATGTCCAGAGGTGGAGAGCCTCCTTAAAAAGGGTCCACAACCCGACTGTGTCCTGCTTGTTGCAGTACACCATGGCGATGGTGTTGTCCATGAACACCTGCATCACTTTCCTTTTGAGAGAGGGAAATAATGCTTTAAATGCCAGCCGGATGGCCCTGAGTTTCAGAAGGTTGATATGGAACTCAGACTCTGCCGGAGATGAGACACCTCTGATCTCCTCCTCTCCCATGTGGCCGCCCCATCCCAGGAGTCTTTACGGTGCGATCAGTTTGGGGAAGGGAGAGGGGTCGGCCCCTGACCCAATTGCGGTTCAAAAGTCACCATTGCAAATCTCGTGCAGTCCCCTGTGAGATCTGGACCATATCTGGGAGATTTCCATGATGCTATGCCCACTGAAACTTCAGGTCCCACTGCAGATCCTGCATATGACATCTGGCATGATTCACTAGCAGGATGCAGGAGACCTTGAGGCCCAGCAGCCTCAGAGTCATTCTCACCCAAATCCAGGATAGAGGCTGAAACATCTGTATCTTAACCTGAATATCCTAGACTCGCCGCTCGGGAGGACATGCCTGAAACTGCACTGTGTCCAGAACAGCTCAGATGAAAGGGAGTGTCTGAGAGGGAGTCAGGTGTGACTTTGGCACATTTATAGTGAACCCCTGCCAAATGCAGGAGCTCACCATCAACAGCTAGTCGCTGAGGTAGGGGAAGACTAAGGGGGTCATTTTGACCTTGGCGGACGGCGGAGGCCGTCCGCCAAGGTACCGCCGCTTAATGACCGCACCGCGGTCAAAAGACCGCGGCGGCCATTCAGACATTTCCTCTGGGCCGGCGGGCGCTCTCCAAAAGAGCGCCCGCCGGCCCAGAGGAAATGCCCCTGCAACGAGGACGCCGGCTCAGAATTGAGCCGGCGTAGTTGCAGGGGTGCGACGGGTGCAGTTGCACCCGTCGCGTATTTCAGTTTCTGCTTAGCAGACACTGAAATACTTTGCGGGGCCCTCTTACGTGGGCCCCTGCAGTGCCCATGCCATGGGCATGGGCACTGCAGGGGCCCCCAGGGGCCCCGCAGTACCCCCTACCGCCATCCTGTTCCTAGCGGATAGGATGGCGGTAGGGGGTGTCAGAATCCCCATGGCTGCGGAGCGCGCTCCGCAGCCATGGAGGATTCACAAGGGCAGTGGTAAACCGGCGGGAGACCGCCGGTTTACCCTTTCTGGCCGCGGCTGAACCGCCGCGGTCAGAATGCCCTCTGGAGCACCGCCAGCCTGTTGGCGGTGCTCCCGTGGTCGGTGACCCTGGCGGTCACCGGCCGCCAGGGTCAGAATGACCCCCTAAAACTCCTAACCTGTGCAAATGAGCTGCTACCACTGTCATCACTTTGGTGAACGCCCGAGGAGCAATGATAAGGCCAAATTAGGAGCACGGTGAATTGAAAATGCTCATGACCGACCACAAACTGTAAGTAATGTGTGTGGGCAGGCAGGGCAGGAATATGTAAATAAGCGTCTTGCAAGTCCAACACTACTATCCAGTCTTCAGGGTCCAGGGCAGATAGGACCTGAGCCAGAGTGAGCATTTTGAACTTCTCCTTCCTGAGGAAGAGATTGAGGGACTGGAGGTCAAGGATAGGGCGAAGGCCCTTGTCCTTTTTGGGCACCAAAAAGTAGCAGAATTAACAACCACAACCTCCATCTGGTGCAGGGACTGGCTCACTTGGCCAAGAGAGGTGTAACCTCCACACGAAGAAGTGGCAGGTGATCCTCCATCATTCGATCGTAGGATGGTGGCATGGGCGTAGGGGTAGTCTTGAAGGGGAAGGAGTAGCCCCTTCTGACTATTTGCAAAACCAACTTGTCTGATGTATTAGTGGTCCAGTGGGGCAGGTGAGGGCAAATCCTACCTCTGACTGGTTCCTGGTGGGGAAACGCCAGATCAGGAAAGGCTTGGAGGCTTCCGCGGGGAGGGGGGGTGGACTAGCTAGACCGCTGGCTCCCAGATCGATGTGAATACTGGATCCCACATCCTCGGCCATGCAGATGTTGTGTAGCATGTGCGGTACGGTGGCTGGCAGGGAATGTATGTGGCTGGGAGCCCCTTCCGTAGCCACTAAATGGGTGAAAAGCAGACTCAGGGGGACAAGGGACAGCCACGAGGCCAAGGGACCGAGCCGTAGCCCAAGACTTCTTAAAGCCCTTGGACACCGAGCCTGCTTTGTTCCCGAAAAGACATGTGCCATCAAAGGGTATGTCCATCAGAGTAGATTGGGAATTCCCTGAAAAGCCAGATTGTAGGAAGCTTGTCAGGTATTTTATTTTTGGAACACAATACCACAAAATACTATAAGGGTAACCCTCCAACAAGAGGTAAGTAATACACCATAATTATATACACTAGTAAACAGTAATAGGCCTAGAAAAGGTAAGAAAACAGTGCAAATAGCAATAAGCCGTAGAAACCCTAGGGTGTGCCCAAACCATATGCTAAAAAAATGGAATGTGAACACAGGGCCCCCACCTAGGTATGTGGAATGAGTAGAGAGGAGCTAGGAGTACTAGAACACCGCAGAGGAAAGTAACACAGTACCCCCCAGTGACCAGGAAAGCAGGAGTAAATTATTGGAATTTCCCCAAACCACCCAAAAGGAAGGAAATGAAGAAAATAAGACACCCAGACAAGACTGCAAGAAACCAGCAGTGGATTCCTGGAAAAGCAGACCTGTGGAGAGAGGGGACCAAGTCCAAATGTCACTGCAGAGTACAAGAGGAGTAGGAGCTACTACCCACCCAGCTGTACTTGCAGGAAGTGGTCGACGGTGAGGAAGAACAGGTCAGCACTGCAGCCTTGGAGCCGGAGAAGAGTTCCTCATGGATGCAGAAGATGTCCAAGTAAAGATTGCAGATGGATGTCGGTGCAGGAATTCCACCAACAAGCCTTGGCAAAGGCAAATTTGTGGTTAGTGGAAAAGTGGTGCTGCTGGGGACCAGCAAGGCCCAGGAACCCTCAGCGACACAGAGGACCCACAGGACCGGAGGCAGCATCCACAGGAGTTCCACAGGATGGGGAAATAGAAGTTGCAGAAGGAGCCAGTACAGCACTACAGAAAGGGATCCCACGCCGCAGATGAACCACACAGAGGTGTGCATCGTAGGAAGGAGTGCTGTGGACTGGAGCTACACGTTGCCTAAAGATCCCTTGGAGGAGATGCAAACAAGCCTTCGCAGCTGCAAGAGACGTGGTACATTGGTACATGGGGGTACTGTCCTGTGTGGGAAGGCAAGGGCTTACCTTCACCAAAGTTGGATAGCTGGCAGAGAGGATCAAGAGGATTACTCTGAACCACCACCTGGAAAGCAGGATCCAAGCAGCTCAAGATGAGAGGAGATTCATGCAGCCAGTCGTCATTACAGCAGGTGCCTACAGATGCAAGGGAATGACTCCTTCACTCTATGGTAGATTCCTTCTTTCTTCTAGTGCAGACTGAAGACATGCCGCCCTCAGTGGATGCACAGCCGGTGGAAATGTTGCAGGTGCTCGCAGGAGCCCTGGAAACAATGTTGCAGAAGAGTTCTTCTTCTTGAAGGCAGCTTGTCTGGTCCTGGAGGTTCAAGTCACAGTTCCGGAGGCCGGAAGTTGAAGTAGAGTTTGCAGAGGAGTCCTGCTGGAATCTTGCAAGCTGAATCTGAGGACCTACCAATGAGAGAGACCCTAAATAGCCATGAAAGGGGGATTGGTCACCTAGCCAGGTAAGCACCTATCAGGAGGGGGCTCTGAGGTCACCTGCCTGGCCTGGCCACTCAGATGTTCCCAGAGTTCCCTGCCAACCTTGGAAACAAGATGGCAGAACCCAGGGACCCTCTGGAGAAGCTCTGAGCACCACTCCTGGGGTGGTGATGGACAGAGGAGTGATCACTCCCCTTTCCAATGCCAGGTTTCACGCCAGAGCAGGGACTGGGGTGTCCCTGAACTGGTGTGGGCTGGTTTATGCGCAGAGGGCACATTGCCTTGAAAGCACACCAGTAGCTTGGGGAGGCTACCCCTCCCAAGCCATGAAACACCTATTTCCAAAGGGAGAGGGTGTTACCCCCTCTCCCAAAGGACATCCTTTGTTCTGCCTTCCTGGGCTTGAGCTGTTCAAGCAGCAGAGGGCCAAAATCTGTCTGAGGGATGGCAGCAGCTTGGGCTCCTCGGAAAACCCTGGAAGGCTGGTAGGAGCAATACTGGGGGTCCCCTAAGGGCCCCCCGAGTGCATGGAATCCTACTTCCAATACTGGCAACAGTATTGGGGTATGATTCTGACATCTTTGATACCATTATGTAGCTGGACAAAGGTAGTGACCTATGTCCAGTACATGTATAAAATGATGTAGCTGCACTCGCGAAGTCCAGGAAAATAGAACTGGAATTTCTGGGGCACAGTGCCACTGGATTCAAGCTAGCCTGGACGATGAAAGGTGATACCCTGAAACTGGTCCCTGGATGCTTGTTTCTGGTCCAGGGAGGACCTGGCCTGGCAGTTCGGGCTGGACTGTTCCCATGAAGAACAGGGTCAAGACTGATTTGCATATGGCTGGGTCCAAACTGGGGTGGCATGGTGAGCAAAAGAAGGATGGGTTAAACCCAGATCTGTGACTGGGGGTGAGTGTTTGCGTTGTTTAGCACTCTGTCCATCATCCTTTTGTGTTGCTAAAGTTACCCTAAGTGGGAAGGGTATGCCCAGACATGGGTCCCTTGCTCACTGTGCTACTGGATTTAAACTAGCCTGGCTGATGAAGAGTGATACCCTGAAACCGGTCCCAGGATGCTTGTTTTTGGTCCAGGAAGGACCTGGTCTGGCAGTTCGGGCTGGACTGTTCCCATGAGGAATAGGGTCAAGACTTATTTGCATATGGCTGGGTCCAAACTGGGGTGGCAGGGTGAGCAAAAGAACGATGGATTAAACCCAGATCTGTGACCTGGGGTGAGTGTTTGCATTGTTTAGCACTCCGTCCATCATCCTTTTGTGTTGCTCTAAGTGGGAAGGGTATTCCCAGACATGGGGCCCTTGCTCACTGTGCCACTGGATTCCACCTAGCCTGGCTGATGAAGGGTGATACTCTGAAACCGGTCCCAGGATGCCTGTTTCCGGTCCAGGGAGGACCTGGCCTGGCAGTTTGGGCTGGACTGTTCCAATGAGGAACAGGGTCAAGACTGATTTGCATATGGCTGGGTCCAAACTGGGGTGTCATGGCGAGCAAAATAACAATGGATTAAACCCAGATCTGTAACTTGGGGTGAATGTTTGCATTGTTCAGCATTCCGTCTATCATCCTTTTGTGTTGCATTTATAAGAAGGGACAGCCTCTAAATGTGAACTGTTTTTGCCTCTCACCCCATCAACTGGACGACAAAGTCAGTAAATAATGAGAGAAAAGTGTTTTATCATGTGCACCCTGTATGTGGCCTGGTTCCATGTTATGCAATTCAGCCATTAGATGGGTTTTTCTGTCTCCCTCCCATTTTATACTAGAGGTAGAAATCCCCAATGTTCCAGCCCTGTGTTCAAACCCTTCGGATGGTCATACTTGATTGGTAAATCAGAAATTGTACTAAATGGCTGATGAATTTTCCTATTTGTCTGGTTTATCATGTGCACCTTATATGTGGCCTGGGTTGTGAAGCTAGACAGAGCAATAGTGTAGTATTTTAAAAGTTGCATGAGAGGCTGTAGTACAGCATGCATCCTGAAGTATTTCAAGATGCTCTATCAATCCCAGATTCTCGCTTGACCAAACTGTATGGTCCTTATTTCTCTGTGCAAATTTTTCCTTTATCATCACATTTGGTGAGATGATTTAAGGATTTAGGGGAACAGTGAAAAAAGGCAGTTGCCTAGGATCTCAGAAGGTGGTCAAGCAGGGAAGACGCCATTGATCCGAGGTGTGCGGTGTGCGGTTTCACGCAGTGCAATTCAGCCACTAGATGGATATTTCTAAACATAAAACATTCATGCACTGAAGACCATGACAGTAAAGAATTAGGAAAAGTCCGCTATAGTGCACCTTATATGTGGCCTAGGTTATTACAGACAGGTCAACGTTATAGTCTATATAAGTATCCACAAGAAAGGTTTTTGTATAGTGCACATCTTCAATTGACGCATTCAATGTGTTATCAAATGTGATTATAAAAGACAAGGAAGCATTATGAGATGAGGCAGTTCCCTGCTACCCCATGGGTTGGTCAAGCGGGGAAGCCAGGGTTGATCCCATGTTTTCTGGTTTCATGTTGTGCAATTTAGCCTTTAGGTGGGTTTCTCTGTCTCCCTCCCATTTTACAATAGAGTGGAGTTCCCAAATGTTCCAGCCCTGTGTCCATACCCTTCGGGAGGTCATACTTGATTGGCAAATCCGAAATTGTACTAAATAATCAATTCATTTTCCTATTTGTCTTTTGAAAGGCTGTAAGAGACGTTATTTTTGGGCAATTTCTTGAAAGAAATTATGCTGGAAAATGCACCATTAAACACTAGGATTTAGCGGGGGGGAAGGGGGGGGGGCGGGCACCCATGCATGCTTCCTGCCCATAGACCATTAATTAAATAACAATGTGCCGACCCCGAGGAGGTTGTCCTTTTCTAGAGGCATGAAGAGAAAGTGTGGGGGAACGCAATGCACCTGAGGTTAATGCCCTTCCATTTCTGGTGCTTTGCAGCAGTTTTAATATCTTCTTAGAGTTTCTCGTTGCTCAAATGGGTGTCATTTCTGATATTTGTATGCTTCCCTTGTCTTCATTGCTTGGTTTTGCTTGTGTGAAAATGTCACTCTTAGTTGTTGAAATGTCACTCATACTTACACTGAAATTATGAAAATGTCACACACAGCAATCGGAAGCCTTGGCAACTATGGGTTGTGTCTTGCCGCCTGGAGTCACAATTGTGGAGCTAACCTGCCACAGTCACCTCAGCCTTCTTCAGGATGCTTCGCTGGATCTAGCACAATGCTGCTTCCTGGTATCACCACCTGGGAAAAAACTGAGAGAAAATAATAAAAACTAAGCTATTACCAATGATGCAAGGGATTGGCAATACACACTTCTATTTAAAGAAACATAGACCTGAGTAAAATTCTCCATGCGTGATGGATACTTTTGAACTGCAATCGAATAGACAGTGTTTAATTCCTAAGAAAAACATTCTCAGGGACATTTGATGGTGTATTGTAACACCACCTGAGTATTCAAGCAATTCCCTGTTCTAAACGTTTGATGGTAAGAAGTGAACTGGTCCTGTACTTGAGTTACAGTGCATGGTAGTAACCAAAAGACATCGAGTAAATGATTGTAATAGGTGTGTTTTTGTTTTCATGATAGTTCTCATGGGTAACTCAGTCCTTCCTCCCACAAAATAAATCAGATCAGAAGAATCAGAGAAGATTATCTTATACCAATCACTGAAGAGCACATGCAGCACCAGTTGCTGGAGCAGACGTAGGGGGGAGTAATCTAACCTCTAAGTGCTGTAACAGAGAGAGCAGAGAAACCCAGAGAGCATTAGGCTGAATGATTGTAATTTCTTGCTTCTTTTGCCACAATCTTTGACAATGGAGTCTGCCGGATGGAAAAGAAATCCCAACAGACCAGCCCTCCTCCTCCTACTTGAACACTTTTCTGGCTAATCATGTAATTCACTAGAGGAAATGTTGCGCATAAAGGAGTGGGTCAATATCGTCTCTGCAACTCTTCCATATATGTGTCCTTAATGTAAGGTACTTCATACTGTTAGTCTTCCAGAAGGCAAAGCCAATGAACTTCGCCTCTCTCAGATAATATGTATTGATGTCTGAATTCACAAGACGTGACACTACGAGTCATAGCCATCATGTTAACAGCTATTCAGATGGAGAATGCCGCTCTGTGACATGACATCGCTGTCCTGCAGGAACAGGTAGCTCCAAAACCAGAGAACCCCTGGACCTTGACTTCCCTCGGTTCATGAGAAAACAAGAACAGGGTTGAAGCCTGCTAATTTTCAGTCTTAAGGTGGTGCAGTGTAGTAAATTACCCTCTTTCTTGGCGTGGTTTCCCCTTTTTTCTGCCTTTTGTCAGCGTGTTTGACTATGTTCACTGGGATCCTGCTAACCAGGACCCCAGTGATTATGCTCTCTGCCTTCTAACTTGGTAACTAGTACCATTTTTACCCCACATTTGGCATACTGGGCCCCCATGTAAGTCCCTAGTATATGGTACACAGGTACTCAGGGCATTTGGGTACCAGGGGATCTCATGGGCCGCAGGATGTATTATGCCACCCATTGGGAGCCCATGCAAAGTGTTCTGCAGGCCTGCCATTGCAGCCTGCGCGAAAGGGTGCATGCACCCTTTTTCACTCCAGGTCACTGCACCAGTACACTGTAGGTCACCCCTATGGCGCAGGCCCTCTTAGCCCAGAGGGCAGGGTGCACGTACCTGTGTGTGAGGGCACCCCTGCATTAGCAGAGGTGCCCCCATAAACTCCAGTGCCATTTTCATGGACTTCGTGAGTGGGGGCCACATTTTATGCATGTAGTGGAGATAGGTCACTACCTATGTCCAGCTACATAATGGTAACTCTGAACCTAGACATGTTTGGCATCAAACATGTTGGAATCATACCCCAATACTGTTGCCAATTGGAAGTATGATTCCATGCACTCTGGAGGCTCCTCTGAGGACCCACAGCATTGCTCCTACCAGTCTTACTGGGGTTTTCCAGGAAGCCCAAGCTGCTGCCACCCCTCAGACAGGTTTCGGCCCTTCTCCTGCTTGAACAGCTCAAGCCCAGGAAGGCAGAACTAAAGATTTCCTTTGGGAGGGGTTGGTAACACCCTCTCCCTTTGGAAATAGGTGTTACATGGCTTGGAGGAGTAGCCTCCCCAAGCCACTGGTATGCTTTGAAGGGCACATTTGGAGCCCTCCTTGCATAAGTCCAGGCTTGTTTGCATCTCCTCCAAGGGATCTTCAGGCTATGTGCAGCTATAGCCCTCAGCACTTCTTCCTGTGAGGCACAGCTCTCTGTGTGGTTCTCCTGTGGCGTGGGATCCCTTCCTGTAGTGGTGCATGCGCTCCTTCTGCAACTTCTGCGTCCCCATCCTGTGGATGCTGCCTTTGCTCCAGAGGCTCTCTGTGTTGCTGAGGATCTGCTCTGACTCCCCCTCCTGGGTTGAGTGCTCCTGGGCCTTGCTGGTCCCCGGCAGCACCACTTTTCAACTAATACAAATTTGTCTTTGCCGAGGCATGTTGTTGGAATTCCTTAACCAACACCTGTCTGCAATCTTCATTCCAGTGTGGGACATCTTCCGCATCCCTCAGGAATCTTCTCTGACTCCAGGGCTGCAGTGCTGACCTTCTCTTCATCACCGTCGACCAACTCCTGCAAGTACAGCTGGGTGAGTAGTATCTTCTACTCCTCCTGGACTCCATTGTGACTCTTGGACTTGGTCTCCTCTCTCCACAGGTCTTCCTCTCCAGGAATCCACTGCTAGTTTCTTGCAGTCTTGTCTGGATGTCTTCTTTTCTTCCTTTTCTTCCTTTGGGTGTTTTGGTGAAATTCCAGTGATTTACTCCTGCTTTCCTGGTCGCCGGGGGTACTGTGGTTTTCTAGTACTTCCAGCTCCCCTTTAAACATTCCACTTACCTAGGTGGGGGTCCTGTGTTCGCATTCTATTTTTTTAGTATATGGTTTGTGCTACCCTTATGGTCACTGTTGTCCAACTGCATTTGCACTGTTTTCTAACCTTTTCTATGCCTATTGCTGTTTACTAGTGTATATAATCAGTGTATTATTTACCTCCTATTGGAGGGTGGCCCGTCTAGTACTTTGTGGTATGGTGAAATTCCAGTGATTTACTCCTGCTTTCCTGGTCGCCGGGGGTACTGTGGTTTTCTAGTACTTCCAGCTCCCCTTTAAACATTCCACTTACCTAGGTGGGGGTCCTGTGTTCGCATTCTATTTTTTTAGTATATGGTTTGTGCTACCCCTATGGTCACTGTTGTCCAACTGCATTTGCACTGTTTTCTAACCTTTTCTATGCCTATTGCTGTTTACTAGTGTATATAATCAGTGTATTATTTACCTCCTATTGGAGGGTGGCCCGTCTAGTACTTTGTGGTATGGTGTGACCAAAAATAAAGTACCTTTATTTTTGTACAACTGAGTTTTCTTTCATGTGTGTAAGTGCTGTGTGACTACAATGGTTTTGCATGAGCTTTGCATGTCTCCTACATAAGCCTTGGCTGCTCACCCACAGCTACCTCTAGAGAGCCTGGCTTCTAGACACTGCCTAAACTTCACTAAGAGGGGATACCTGGACCTGGTATAAGGTGTAAGTACCACACCAGGTCAGCTTCCTGCAGGTAGCAGCAGCCCTAAACACCACACCCCTTACACAGATTCAGGTAGAGACCCCAGTCCCAGTTCCATTAGCTTCCCGGAATAGTTTTGGGAAGACAGCAGTAAATTCAGCGTGTTTATGAACCAGAGCCACTTGCATGTCATGGTCAGACCCATAGCTTTTCCCGATGACGCCACAGAGGTGGCTTTCATCATTTTGTACCTGGGAGTAGATGCAGTATTGATGTCAATCCTCCTTGTGGAGCAAGATGACACCCTGGTGTACAGTTTTCAGAATTTGAAAGACACAGTGAAAATGCACATGCCACGCCTTCGTCCACGGGGCAGACAATGAATAATTAAACCTTAAGCATGGTTCTTAAGACCTGTTACATTACACTACTATCTTCGAGCGCTTGATGGTAGAAACCAATTGGCCTGAAGGTAAGCAAGTGTCTCTCTTTTATAGAGGTCTCAAAGATGAGCTTAAAGATCTTCTATCCCATATCTTTGAACCTCCAGAATACTGTACATAAATCATATATTAAGTGGTAAAATAAAACCATAGGCTAGTGGAACAGAAGTGTTAGAAGGGGAGACAAGTAGATCATGGAGTGATCCTGTTTTGCAATAAAACCTGATCAGAAACTCCAAGTAAGTCTATCAAAGCCACCAAACCCATTTAGATAGGAACAGTTAGAGGACCTTTAACAAAAGAAGATAAAGGACAAAAGACGCAAATGTAATCAGTGCCTTTATTGTGGCTTTATTGTATCAAACAGAACATTTTATGAAAGAGTGCCCACTCGGCCAACCCAAGGCAGGGTGGCAAGAGTGAATCCAATAACTGCCTCTGTGACAGTGAGTGAGCCGGCCGAAAACGAATCTGCCTGGTAGAAGAAGAGGTCGGCCTATCAGGTGTGACTTTCAGTTCAGCTTCCAGGATTTATTCCTTTGCAATGTACCACCACTTAGATATTTCTGTGGTTTTACAATCCCTTTCATGCCACTCATGGAATGTACAGACTTTGATTGATTCAAGAGCCACTGGCAATTGTCTATACACACTGCAAACAGCTACATTAGAAATTCACCCCCGGCAGAAGGACAAATCAGAGACAGTAAGGGAAGTAGATGGCAAGGAACTAACCTCAGGGCTTATCCAACTCATTCTTAAAACTTAAGTCATGAGCTATGACAATAGACATAGAGAAGATGTGTACTTCAATGTCATAGATCCTCCTCAATTCCAAATGAAAACACAATCCTCAGATTAACTGGAGTACTAGAGTAATCATGCTAGGATCAGATTTCTGTGAGGATAATGCTTGCCTCATCTGTGCAAAAGTCCTCCCCAGGCTTACTAAAAGTGTGTCTATAGTTGAAGGCCTTCCAGCAGTGTATATGGACCTGATAAATGTATTTTACCAAAAGAGGGCTAACACCTTGCCACCGCATCATGATTTTGACTATCGAATTGATCTTCTGCCAGGTCTAAAGTGCCATCTAGTCCGGTGTATGCTGTCACGGAAAAAGAAACTGAACATCTTCGCCGGTACCTGGGCGAATGCCTTGCAAATGGGTTTATTCAAGATTCAAAATTGCCTGTGAACACTTATTTTTTTATAAACAGATTGTATTTGATTTTGCAACTTTACAAGCACCCTCCGAGTGAGAATCCTGCCATCCGACCAACAATTAGTAAGTTTGTGCAGTTGTGGCAATACAGTAGTATACAGGATAACAGTCCCAGAGCAGGTTTATGTCACAGTGTTGTCAATAGTACGTACCGACCGGGGAATCCTCGCTCTCCCACATCCACACAGGTGCTCCCCCTGGCAGTAGGACAAACAATAAAACAACTTAGTCTCCTGCTGTGCTTCCCACCATCCCCTTGCCTAGTGCTAACTGAGCTCTCTGTGTGAAATCAGCTACAGTAAAAGGAAGAAAGTGTCCTGAGTGCAGTCGCGCAACTAGGACATAAGCTGGTTAGGGTCCCCCACCGAAAATCTGGGCAGAGAGAGTGTATGCTCCCATTGACCCTCTCATGTCATGGAGAGCCTCTTCCCGGTGAAGGCTGGCCGTCATCTGAAACGTGGGAGTCCTGGTGATCTAAAGCAGACACCAGTGTCTCCCAGGCCCTGGCTCCATCTAGGGAGCCTTGTCCCAGTCTGGCTTCCTGCAGCCTAGTCACACTCTCGCTGCCCATTTCAACAACTCAAGTCACCACCTTATAAGACTTGGACCTCGAGGTTCTTCCAGTTTCTGGTGATTTCCCTTTTCACCACAATAAACACTAAGGCCCTCATTACAACCCTGGCGGTCGGTGATAAAACGGCGGTAACACCACCAACAGGCCGGCGGTAAAAAATTGGAATCATGACCACAGCGGAAACCGCCAACACAAACAGCCACTTTAACACACCGACTGCCACGGCGGTAGCAACAAACACCACGCCAGTAACCGCCAACAGCCAGGCGAAGACAATGTACCGCCAACTGCATTACAACCCGCCTATCTGCCACCTTTTCCGGGGCGGTACCAACGCCATCAAAAGCACGGCGGAAACAGTACTCTGAAGGGAAACGACTCACCTCTCGACACTCAAGGAAGAACCACAACACCATGGAGCCTGAACTGCAGGTGTTCCCCATGCTCGTGTACCTTCTCATACACCAGGATCACGAACGCCGGTGAAGGCGACCACAGTGAGTACTGTACCTAGCACACAAGGGAGGGGGGGAGTAAAAAGAGAGTGACACACACACACGCAACACCGCCACCCCACCCTAACACCATACACACAAACAGATGCAACAACATTACATATACAACCCTCAGGAATAACGCAAGGACAAAAGGAATGGATTAAAATGAGTGTAATATAAACATTTTTGAAAAATACGTTCTCAAAGCAATAAACAGTATGTACAATATATACAAAAGGAGGGACAATGCCCACTCCAAAATGTCAGTTGTCCACTGGGCCAAACCACATAGGCCAAGACCACATTTGACTCCTGCCTCAATATGGAGAGAACACTGCAGGGGCATCAAGTCAAAAACACACAGGCACCTCAGGGGGACGGTGAATGGGGGGGCACCTCAGCCGGAAGATGGTACAACACCACTGGCCTGGAGGGGGCTCCATTCCCACTGCTTGGTCCTGGGGAGTGCAAAGCCACAGTCTCTCAAGTGGGTGGTTTTCCCACTGCTTGGTCCTGGGGAGTGCAAGGCCACAGTCTCTCTAGTGGGTGGTTTGCCCACTGCTTGGTCCTGGGGAGTGCAAGGCTACAGTCTCTCAAGTGGGTGGTTTGCCCACTGCTTGGTCCTGGGGAGTGCAAAGCCACAGTCTCTCAAGTGGGTGGTTTGCCCACTGCTTGGCCCTAGGGAGTGCAAGGCCACAGTCTCTCTCGTGGATGTTTTCTTCCACTGGTTCTGGAGGGGGCCTTGTGCCCAGTGTGCTTCATCCTGGCAAGGAGGGGGTGAGTGGATGCCTTCTTCCACTGGTTCTGGTGGGGGCCTTGTGCCCAGTATGCTTTATCCTGGCAAGGAGGGGGTGAGTGGGTGCCTTCTTCCATTGATTCTGGAGGGGGCCCTGTGCCCAGTGTGCTTCATCCTGGATGGGGCAAGGTCACAGTCTCTCTCCTGTGTGTCACACTGACAGGTGTTGCAGGGGCCAGGATGCACTGCAGCCCATGTAGTCACCACTACACACTGCTGGCCGGCGGTGACGGCTGCTCAGTGGATGCCAGTTGCACTGCAGGTGGCGGTGCTGGCAGTGGTGGTGGTAGCCTCCAGGCCTTCACCTGCAGCCTCGTATGGCTGCCCACTGGGGCTGCTGCTGGTGGCAGTGGTGCTGCTGATGGCGGGGCATGTGGTGGTGCTGGCCGCAGTGCAGGTGGCTGTGCTGGCAGTGGTGGTGGTAGCCTCCAGGCCTTCACCTGAAGCCTCAGACGGCTGAAGCGCCATGGCTGGTGTTGTGTGCCCCTTCCTGCCCTTGGCAGATGGTGGTGCCTCCTTGCTTTTGCCAGCTGGTGTCTTTTTCTTGCCCTTGCTGGCTGGCTGTGCCTCCTTCCCCTTGCTGGCTGGTGTCCCCTTCTTGTCCTTGCTAGTTGGCGGACCCTTCTTGGCCTTGGCAGGTGGTGCTTGCACACTCGCTGGGCTGATGGGTGCCTCCTTGGAGCCTCTCACACCTGCAGTAGCTGCAGAAACCACAGTGGCTGTGGACTCGGTGGCTGAGGTGCTAGGCTGGGTTCTGGCCACCCTGGCCCGAGGTGAAGGTTTGGGGGGAGGGGTAGGGAATACGTCAAGAATGGCGAGGAAAAGCTTCTTAGGGACACTGGGGCGGGAAGAGGGTGAAGGTTTGGGAGCGGAGGAAGAGGGAGTGGTTGTAGGAGGTGTCAGTCTGCTGTGTTTGGGTGCAAGTGCATGGGCTGGATGCTGTTGTGATGTGGATGGCTGTTGGGTGTCTGTGTGCTTGCGTTTGTGTACTTTGGGAGGGGGGGTCACAGACACAGTGGGAGAGGACACAGGGGATGTGTGCATGGATGTGGGGGTGGTGACTGCCAGTGAGTGGCGTGTAGTGATAGGTGTACTGGTGATGGAGGTAGTGGATGAAGATGTAGTGCATGCAGGTGTGAGTGGAGACGCTACTGTGAGGGAGGTGGATGACGAGGAGGAGGGGGATACAGTGGAGGCAGTGGATGTTGGTGTGTCTGCATGTGGATGGTGCTTGTGTAAGTGCCTGTGAGATGAATTGTGGTGCTTGTGTGTGCCTGAGCCACTTCTGTGTGTTGATTTGGGTGATTGCTGGTCTGAAGGTGTGCTTGGGATAGGCTGGGGTTGAGGGGATTGGGAGTGGGTAGAGGAAGTTGGAGGGGGGAGGCTGGAGACAGGGACAATGGCTGCCATCAGTGCGTTGGCCAGAGCCTGGAATGCTCTCTTTTGGGCCACCATGCCAGAGTGAATGCCCTCCAGGTATGCATTTGTTTGTTGCAAATGCCTTGCTACACCCTGGATGGCATTCAGTATGGTTGACTGCCCAACAGCAAGGGATCTCAGGAGGTCAATAGCCTCCTCACTGAGGGCAGCAGTGCTGACTGGGCAGGGCCTGAGTTTCCTGGGCGAAGAAGATGCCCACCCTCCTGGGTGAGTGGGCACGGGAAGCACGCTGAGGGGTTGCTGGGAGGGCGGTGCTGGTACATTGGGTAGCGGCTGTACCTGTAGTTGGGGTGGGCACAGAGGTATCCGCTACCGCCAGGGAGCTTCCATTGGAGGATGTGTTGCTGTCAGAACTGTCCCTTCCTGTCTCCGTTGTGGTGCTCCCCTCGCCCTCTGTCCCACTGGTGCCCTCACCGTCAGTGGATTTGGCCTCCAGGCCCATGTGGGATGCAGCTCCCTCCGTTGCCGGTGCCTCTGCTCATCCGCCAGATGATGCTAATGCACACAAGGACAGGGTGACAAAACAAAAAGGGGGGGGAGAGACAGAGGATACACTTGGTCAGTGTCAGCAACAACACTACCGTTGGCATACACAACTCACAGGGAACAGCCCTATGCACTAGGCCATTCACTACCAGTTACACTGCTGGTCACCAGGCCATGGGGTACAATGCCTAACGCCATTAGCTGCACACCTGAAACCCACAGGACCCTGCCTAGTAGTAGATGCCCACTAACAATATTGGGGTTGGAGTGCATCTGAGCTTGCCCATCATTGAACATACCCTGCCATGTTCGCCCTGGCCTAGGGGCACCCACAGGCCACTTCCCCCACCCAGGTAATACCTTAACGCGCGCAAAGTCATGATTCTGAATCTGTACTCACCCCCTTGTGGCTGCTGTGATGCCTTCAAGCGCCCATCCAACTCCGGATAGGCTACTGCCAGGATGTGGAACATCAGGGGGGTCAGGGTACGACGGGCACCCCTTCCTCGTTGGGAGGCCAGCCCCAACTGGTCCTCCGCCGTCTTCCTTGCCCAGCAGCGCAAGACCTCCCACCGTTTGTGGCAGTGGGTGCTCCGCCTGTCAAAGACCCCCAGGGTCCACACATCCTTGGCAACGGCACGCCAAATACCCGTTTTCTGATGGGCGCTGGCCTGCAGGAAAACACAGCAGAAAAGGTATTAGTCATACCGTCTGGACTGTTATACTTATGGCCCACCATATCCCTCCCATTCACTTACGCACATACATTGCCCACCATATATGCAGCACTCTGCCCAGGACCCCTCAGACCCCCCCCCCACACGAGGCTTACACACACAGCAATCCATACATTCATGGCCCACGCATCATGCTCACAATGTACTCACCTGTTTGTCTGGAGGACCATAGAATAAAGTGTACTTGGGTTGGACCCCAGCCACCACTCTCTCAAACTCCTCGGAAGTGAAGGCAGGGGCCCTTTCCCCAGACACTCGAGCCATTGTCGCTTCCAGACACAGGTCACAGCAGCACTTGCAGTGTAGGTCCTCTCCTATTGGTCAGGTAGCAAGTGAGTGCACAGATAGAAAATGGCGGTCACATCTGCGGCAGTGCATACCGTCACCCCCGGCATACATCGCCATTGGCTCCTGGAACCCATAGGGCCCAATGATAACCAATGCGGTGTTGAGCGGCGGTCATCGATTGCCGAACGCAACATCACACAATGCCATTGGAATTACCTCATTTCCACTTGTCTCTCCTCACAGGTCAGGCAGCCCCCATTTCAGGGGGGCACAGGCCATGGCACCTAACTGTGTCACAGCAGACATTGGCACATCAACTGACTGACATGTGTGAATATGACCTTCTGCTCACTGTTTTTCACCCTAGAGTTCAACCGCTGAGGATGAATAGGAGTTAGAGACATCCCCTGAGTACAGACCCCTGGTGGCCTTGGCGACAATGGAGGACAGGCACATTATCCTGACCTACAGACTTGATAGGGCCACAATCCAAGAACTGTGTGTCCAATCGGAGCCCGACCTGACTTCAGCTATCCGCCACCCCAGAGGTATCCTCTCTCTAGTGCAGTTCCTGTCAGTGCTACATTTCCTGGCAAGTGGTTCCTTCCAAGCGACAGTGGCCATGGCATCAAGGATGTCACAGCCTATGTTCTCAAATGTGCTGACCAGAGTGTTGTCTACCCTGCTGAAACACATGCACAGCTACATCGTATTCCCCTTAGGTGGAGGATTTGGCCACAGTGAAGGCTGACTTCTATGCACTCGGACATATCCCCAACATCATTGGTTCCATTGATGGTACACATATTGCATTTGTCCCCCCCCCGGAGAAAAGAACAAGTGTTCAGAAATAGGAAAAGCTTTCACTCTCTGAATGTGCAGATGGTGTGTTTGGCGGACCAGTACATCTCCCAAGTCAATGCCAAGTATCCTGGCTCTGCGCATGAGGCCTTTATCTTGAGGAATAGCAGTATCCCATATGTGAAGTCTCAACTCCAGAGGCACCGGGTGTGGCTAATAGGTGAGCCCATGGTCTCCACCCAGTTGATGTAGGTATATGGGTGTGGGTTTGGCCCTAAGGGTGAGTGTGTGGCTAACAGGTGACCCTCGAATATTTGCAGGTGACTCTGGTTACCCCAACCTCTCATGGCTACTGACCCCAGTGATGAATGCCAGGACAAGGGCAGAGGAATGTTACAATGAGGCACATGGGCGAACAAGGAGGATCATTGAGAGAACCTTTGGTCTCCTGAAGGCCAGATTCCGGTCCCTCCATCTGACAGGTGGATCCCTGTACTACTCACTCAAGAAGGTGTGCCAGATCATCGTTGCATGTTGCACAACCTGGCCTTGAGACGCCAGGTGCCTTTTCTGCAGGAGGATGAGCCTGGGGATGGTCGTGTGGCAGCTGGAGCTGGTGGACAGTGACGAAGAGGAGGCAGAGGAAGAAGATGTGGACAACAGAACTACACTAATTCAACAGTACTCCCAGTGACACACAGGTAAGACACTGTAACTTCACCTTCCGTTGCAGTTTTGTGTTTGACATTGAACATGGCAGCCTGATTTCCCTATTTCTATGGCCACTTACTGTACCCTTTGGCATCTCTATTTTCAGATCTCTGTGCCCCACTCTTGCTCCTGGTGTGTTTACTGCTGTCCACTACAGGTCATACCTTGGAAGTATTACAGTACATTTGAATTGCAATGTTTACAGTTTGTGAAACTAATACATTTGTCAAACAATTGACAGACTCCATATTTGATTTTGTTCCAAGGGTGTTTATTTCTGTGATAATAAGTGTAGGGGGTATTGCAATGCACTGGGTTGCTGATGGAGGAAAGTCCAGGGTAAAGTCCAGTCTAATTGTATCACAGGTGCATTTTCCAAGGGGGCATAGGAAGGGGAGCAATGGCAGTTCAGGGTGGACAGGATGACAGAGTGGGACAGAAGGGTGACAATCAGGAGAGTCTTATTTCCTGACGGGAGTCTTGGCAATGTTCTCTGGCTTCTGCCTGGATTGCAGAGACCGTTTGCGGGGTGGTTCTCCTTCTGCAGGGGGTGGGGTGCTGGTGGCCTGTTGTTCCTGTGGCGGGGCCTCCTGTCCACTAGCGTCGACGGAGGTGGAGGGATGTTCTTTGGTTTGGCTAGTGCCAGGGGCCCGTTGGTGTGCCACTGCCTCCCTCATGGTGTCAGCCATGTCTGCCAGCATACCTGCAATGGTGACCAGGGTGGTGTGAATGTCCCTCAAGTCCTCCCTGATCCCCAGGTACTGTCCCTCCTGCAGCTGCTGGATCTCCTGTAGCTTGGCCAGTATCTGGCCCATGGTCTCCAAGGAATGGTGGTATGCTCCCAGGATGTTGGTGAGTGCCTCGTGGAGAGTTGGTTCCTTGGGCCTGTCCTCCCCCTGTCGCACAGCAGTCCTTCCAGCTTTCCTGTTGTCCTGTGCCTCTGTCCCCTGAACCGTGTGTCCACTGCCACTGACCCCAGATCCCTGATCGTCCTGTGTTTGTGGGGTTGCCTGGGGTCCCTGCAGTGGTGGACACACTGCTGATTGAAGTGTCCTGGGGACAGAAGGATGGGCCCGCTGGGTGGGTGCTGTGGTGGTGTTTCCTGAGGGGGAGGGTCTCTGGTGGGTTGAGACTGTGCCTGGGTCACCGACTGTCCAGAGGTCCCTGATGGGCCAGGTTGGTCATCGTGATCCAGGCATGCAGAGCTGCTGTCATCACTGTGTGCCTCTTCAGGGGAGGGACTGGATGTGGCTGGCACCTCCTCTCCGGTGACGTTGAGTGTGAGTCCTATGGGGATGTAAAAGCAGTGTTATTGTATCTGCATGTGCCATCTTGTACATGGATATGTTTCCCTCTATGGTTGTTATTAGCAAGGCAGCTTTGGCTTGTGTGAGTTGTGCTTGGTTTGGCTAAGTGATTGTCACCAGTGTGCATGCTGTGGCGATGGGTGTCCATGCAGGTCTGTGATGGGGGTCCATGCACAGGTGTTGCATGCAGGGCTTGGTATTGGGACGGGTGGGTTGTGATGGTGGGGTATATGTGAGGTGGTAGGGTGATGGGGGTGAGGGTAGGGGTTGTTGTTTGTGATGGCATGCAGGTAGGTTGGGGGATAAAGTAGTAAAGATTTGACTTACCAGAGTCCAGTCCTCCTGCTACTCCTGCCAGGCCCTCAGGATGCATGATCGCCAAGACTTGCTCCTCACATGTTGTTAGTTGTGGGGGAGGAGGTGGGGGTCCACCGCCCGTCCTCTGTACTTCTATCTGGTGTCTTGCTACCACGGAACGTACCTTCCCCCTTAGGTCATGCCACCTCTTCCTGATGTCATATCTTTTTCTTGGGTGCTGTCCCACGGCGTTGACCCTGTCCACGACTCTCCGCCATAGCTCCATCTTCCTTGCAATAGATGTCTGCTGCACCTGTGATCCCAATAGCTGTGTGAGGGTAGGTGGGGTGATGTGTTGGTATGTGTGCTGTGAGGTGCGTAGATGGTGTTTGGGTGATGGTGTTTTGTGGCTCAGATTCAGTGGGTGCTCCTGGCTTGTCTCTCTCTCACTTGACAAAATCTTTGGGTCATAAAGGGCTGTGAGTAGTGTGTGTGTGTGTGTTTTATATTGGTGTAGGTGTGTGGGTGTGGTGTGTGTATGTGTGTCAGGTGTGTGTATTTTGAATTGTCCAATATGGTGTTGTTTTGTATGTGTGTGTGTTTATTTTGATTGTGGCGGTCTTTACCGCCAATGTTTTACCACGGTTGAATGACCGCCGCAGTGATTCATGGGTCATGATGATGTGGGCGTATTTCTGTTGGCGTAACGGTGTGGGTTTTGGTACCGCCATTTTATCACTGACCTTTGGGCTGGCGGAATTGTGTGTGTGTGTGTGTCTGTATAGTGGCAGATTTCTATGTGTGGGTCATAATACGGGTAGCGGAATACCGCCACGGTCACAGTATGTTGGCTGCAGTCAGCATGGCGGTAAGCGGCACTTACCGCCACTGTTGTAATGAGGGCATAGATCCTGGAACTGGCTCGTAATTTTGGTTCTGCTGTATGGGGGAACCAACTGAGTAGGCAGTGTTTAGGAGTACAACGGACCTATTGCTCAACAACCGCATTTAGAACCCTCACAATGCCCTCCCAGGACTCGAGCAAGGGCCCACAGCTCCAGAACCTGTGAATGAACTCGGCTAATGCCTCAATGCATCTCAGGCATCTAATATCCTCTGTTCCAAAATAACAGCCAATCTTCCAGGGAGTGAGATATGCCCTATGTAGTATGTAAAAATTGGTGACTTTGAATCAGGCATTTCTAGAGACTTTGGGAACATGTTCCAAGATACGCTCTCAGCCATCATCGGTCATGGGAGTCCCCAGGTCACATGAACCCTAGAGGAACCCCATAATAATGGTGTTTCATTCCTTGAAAAACGCCCACGGAATCCATACTGGTAACGCCAAAAAAGTAGAGTATGCGTGGAAAGGCTATAATCTTCACTAAGGTTACACGACCTGCCTCCAAAAGCAGGAGCACCCTCCAAAAGTCCATGCTAACATAAAGCCCTCGGGGTGCCTTTCCCACATTGCCCTTCAGTAAATCTGCCGGGTCATGAAAGACTTGTAACCCCAAATATTACAAGCACCAGAGTTCCCAAGTAAAGGGCCCCAAATCAGAAATTAGCTCTCTCAGGGCCAACTTGGGAAAAATATAGGATTTCCACCAATTAACAGGAAGGCCCAAGAAGTCACTGAATCATTCCAGGAGGGCACGAGCCCCTGTCAAAGCTCCATATGTGTCTCAGAGAAAGAGTAGAAGATCATCTGGACAGTGCGCAATGTGATGGTCTTGTGCACCTACCCGCGCACCTTCATACCACTCATCCTTCCTAGCATGGCATGCAAGGGGCTCCATTGCGAGAGCAAAAAGGAGGGGTGACAGAGGGCCACCCCTGCTATGTACCTCATTCCACTCTGTACCCCTCGGATATAGATCAGCCCATGCAAACTCTTGCATGCGGTTCTACATATAGTAATTTGGTCCAGGCCACGAAACCCTCCCCAAGGCCGAACTGCCTCCATACCTCGAAGAAGTATAGGCATTGTAAGCTTTCTGAATGTCCATGGTGAATATCGCAGCTCGTGTTCTCTTATGTGTGTCTGCTTCCAAAATTGTAAGAAGTCTCCCAATATTAAGGGCCGTATTGTGACCTGGAATAAATCCCACCTGGTCTCAGTGGATAAGGGTGGGCATAAGACGGAACATCCTAGTAGCTAGGATCCTACTGAATATTATGTAATCAATAATCAGCATCAATAAGGGACAATAAGATTTGACATCAGTGGCCTCCTTTCCTGGTTTCAGTAGAGAAACAATAAGGGCCTCTCTAGCAGAGGGTGCTAGCAGGCATGTTTCTCTGGCCGTTTGGTATAGGTTGACCAGCTTAGGAGCAAGGCGGTCAGCAAAGATCGAGTAAAACTCCACTGGGAGGCTATCAGTACCCTGCTTCTTATTGCAGGCCATATGTTTGATAGCAGCCCTAAATTCTGGAAGCATAATGGCCTCACCAAGGTCCTCAGCGTTCTGTGACAATAGCACTGGGAGATAAGAAGTTATCAAGATCCCCGCACCGTTTATAGCAGTGTGGCGGTATAGATCAGAATAGTAGGGAAAAAATACAGTGTTAATATTCTTCTGTCAGTATAATCTATCGCCTAGGGTGGATTCCAGCTCCACTATGACCAAACCATGTTTGGCTGGGTTTCCGAGCTATGCTAGAATAGATCCAGTTCAATCTCGTTCAGCATGGGCCTTGATCATATGATCGACCTACATGGTGAGGGGGCAAGACTGTGACCAACCTGTCTTGTTTTCGTCCTTGTCCATTGTTGGGGCCATAGATAGTCCCTATAGTATCGTCACGCCCATCCAGTTGTCCTATAACACCAGGTATCTGGCCGTTGGGTCCACTAAATGGCCAGTATGCTAGAAAGGAACCCCTGCTCTGATCCATACCAAGACCCCTCTTGAGTACGCGGAGTGTGCAGTGTACAACACTTGACCCATCCACAGACGTTGAAGTGCGAGGCCATCTTTAGCACTAAGGTCCCTCTCCTGGAGTAGTGCAATCTGGACTCCCCTTCTAGAGAGGTATGAGAAAACCTTGCGTCATGCCATGGAATGTATTCCTCTAATATTCTTAGAGAGTATTTTTTAGGTCACGGGGTCGCCATGGTGGGTATGAATTACAAAACCTAGCCCATTTTGGTTAAGGGGTCAAACACCAAACCTCCATTGACAGCCCATTTCGCACAAGTCGAACGCTCTTAACCCCTTCGCTGCCAGGCCTTTTCCCCCTCCTGTGCCAGGCATTTTTTTGCCTATTTGGAATAGTTCTCGCTTAGGCCCTCATAACTTTTTGTCCACATAAGCTACCCATGGCAAATTTGTGTCCTTTTTTTTCCAACATCCTAGGAATTCTACAGGTACCCAGACTTTGTGGGTTCCCCTGAAGGAGGCCAAGAAATTAGCCAAACTACAGTGAAAATTTCGTTTTTTTCTAAAAAATGGGAAAAAGGGGCTGCAGAAGAAGGCTTGTGTTTTTTTCCCTGAAAATGGCATCAACAAAAGGTTTGCAGTGCTAAAGTCACCAGCTTCCCAGCTTTCAGGAACAGGAAGACTTGAATGAGGAAACCCAATTTTCAACACAATTTTTGCATTTTACTGGGACATACCCAATTTTTACATTTTGTTGTGCTTTCAGCCTCCTTCCAGTCAGTGACAGAAATGGGTGTGAAACCAATGCTGGATCCCAGAAACCTAACCATTTCTGAAAAGTAGACAAAATTCTGAATTCAGCAAGTGGTAATTTGTGTAGATCCTACAAGGGTTTCCTACAGAAAATAACAACTGAAAAAAACAATATTGAAATTGAGGTGAAAAAAACAGCAATTTTTCTCTACGTTTTACTCTGTAACTTTTTCCTGCAATGCCAGATTTTTGAAAGCAATATACCGTTATGTCTGCTAGACTCTTCTGGTTGCGGTGATATATAGGGCTTGTAGGTTCATCAAAAACCCTAGTTACCCAGAGCCAATAAATGATCTGCACCCTTCAGCTTTTCATTCTATACCGGATATAAAGAGTGAAAAATAGCTATCAAGAAAACCTTTGTATTTCCAAAATGGGCACACGATAAGGTGTTGAGGAGCAGTGGTTATTTGCACATCTCTGAATTCCGGGGTGCCCATACTAGCACGTGAATTACAGGGCATTTCTCAAATACGTCAAACGTCTTTTTTACACACTCTCTTATATTTGGAAGGAAAAAATGTAGAGAATGACAAGGGGCAATAACACTTGTTTTGCTATTCTATGTTTCCCCAAGTCTCCCGATAAAAATGATACCTTACTTGTGTGGGTAGGTCTAGTGCCCGCGACAGGAAATGCCCCAAAACACAACGTGGACACATCCCATTTTTTTGGCAAAAAACAGAGGTGTTTTTTGCAAAGTGCCTACCAGTAGATTTTGGCCTCTAGCTCAGCCGGCACCTAGGGAAACCTACCAAACCTGTGCATTTTTGACAACTAGAGACCTAGGGGAATCCAAGATGGGGTGACTTGTGGGGCTTTGACCAGGTTCTGTTACCCAGAATCCTTTGCAAACCTCAAAATTTGGCTAAAAATACACATTTTCATCACATTTCGGTGACAGAAAGTTCTGGAATCTGAGAGGAGCCACAAATTTCCTTCCACCCAGCGTTCCCCCAAGTCTCCCGATAAAAATTATACCTCACTTGTGTGGGTAGGCCTAGCGTCCGCGACAGGAAATGACCCGAAATACAAGGTGGACACATTACATTTTTTGACAGAAAACAGAGGTGTTTTTTGCAAAGTGCCTACCTGTAGATTTTGGCCTCTAGGTCAGCCGGCACCTAGGGAAACCTACCAAACCTGTGCATTTTTGAAAACTAGAGACCTAGGGGAATCTAAGATGGGGTGACTTGTGGGGCTCTGACCAGTTTCTGTTACCCAGAATCCTTTGCAAACCTCAAAATTTGGTTCCTCACATTTCGGTGACAGAAAATTCTGGAATCTGAGAGGAGCCACAAATTTCCTTCCACCCAGCGTTCCCCCAAGTCTCCCGATACAAATGATACCTCACTTGTGTGGGTAGGCCTAGCGCCCGCGACAGGAAATGCCCCAAAACACAACGTGGACACATCACAATTTTTGGCCAGAAATCAGAGGTGTTTTTTGCAAAGTGCCTACCTGTAGATTTTGGCCTCTAGCTCAGCCGGCACCTAGGGAAACCTACCAAACCTGTGCATTTTTGAAAACTAGTGACCTGGGGAATCCAAGATGGGGTGACTTGTGGGGCTCTGACCAGGTTCTGTTACCCAGAATCCTTTGCAAACCTTAAAATTTGGCCAAGAAAACACTTTTTCCTCTCATTTCGGTGACAGAAAGGTCTGGAATCAGAGATGAGCCACAAATTTCCTTCCACCCAGCGTTCCCCCAAGTCTCCCGATAAAAATGGTACCTCACTTGTGTGGGTAGGCCTAGCGCCCACGAAAGGAAATGGCTCAAAATACAACGTGAACACATCAGAATTATCAAATACAAAACTACCTGTTTTTGCAGGGGGGCGCCTGCGTTTTTGGTCCTGGGCTCAGCAGCCTTCTAGGGAAACCTACCAAACCCAGACATTTCTGAAAACTTGACACCCGAGGGAGTCCAGTGAGGTGTGACTTGCGTGGACCCCCCAATGTTTTCTTACCCAGAATCCTCAGCAAACCTCAAATTTAGCTAAAAAATCAAATTTTTCCTACATTTCTGTGTGGGATCACCGCACTAGGACATATTTCACACCACACAATGTTCCCCTCAGTCTCCCGGTAAAAATTATACCTCATTTGTGTAGGTGGGCCAAGTGCTTGTGAAAGGGAAGAGCCAAAAACATGTTGATATTTAGGGGGAACAAAGGGGGTCCAAAAGGGCAGTTTGCAAAAAACATTTTTAGGCAAGTGCAGCAGAATTTTTATCGGTATAGATGAGACAATGCTGGGTGGTAGGAATTTTGTGGATTTCTGCAGATTCCGGAAGGTTCCATCACAAAAACGTGGGAAAAATGTGTGATTTCCAGCAAAGTTGGAGGTTTGCAGGGGATTGTGGGTACAAAAATGGTGTGGGGTGCATGTGAAACACACCAGTCTGGAATCACTCAGATGTTTAGTTTTCAGATGTGTCTGGGTCTTGTGGATTTTTCTACATGGCAGCGTCCCAAAGTCCATAAAGTGCAGCCCTCACCATTCCAAGTGGGACGATTTTGAGAGGAAGCCAAGTTCTCATGGCCCAAATGTAAAACTAAAACCCAAAATAATCAAATGCCTTCTTGCTTGCTGTGGGATAAGATGTTTTAGAGTGCAGGGGAGAGCTGAAAGACTGTTACCCCCTTCAGTTGAGGTGGGGGCGTAACCAGGCCCGTACGAGTTGGTAGCCACCACCCCAATATTATTATTATTTTTTTAATTCCCTGGCATCTAGTAGACTTTCTGCCCCCCCGGGGTGTGGATCGGGGGTAATTGCCCCATCTGCCCACTAGTGGGCAGAACAACTTTGGCCCCATTTATTTGGGGTGGGGGTATGGCCATACCCCAACCCTCTTATTTTTGGAAAAAAACTTCCCTGGCCTCTAGTGGGCTTTCTGCCCCCCCTTGGGGCAGATGGGCCTTCCAAAAATAGGCCCATCTGCCCCAATGGGGGGCAGATATGGCCAACAGTAATGTGCTCCCATGGGGAGCGACCCTTACCCAAGGGGCTGCCTCCCTAAAGAAAACACACGCATACACACACACCAATCCCTGGTGTCTAAGTGGTTTCTGCCCCCATGGGGGCAGATTGGCCCAACAAAAATTGGCCGGTCTGCCCCCAAGGGGGGCAGAAATGGTCTAAATACAATTTGCCCCCCAGGGGAGCGACCCTTGCCTAATGGGTCGCTCTCCATTTCTAAAAAAAAAAAAAAAAAAAAAAAAACACAAAGAAAAATTAGCCCTGGTGCCTAGAGGTTTCTGCCCCCCCCCCCCCGGGACAGATCAGCCTAATAACAATAGGCCGATCTGCCCCTAGGGGGGGCAGAAATGGCCTAAAATAAATCCCCCCCCACCCTCAGGAGCGACCCTTGCCTACGGGGTCGCTCCCCTTGCATGACATTGGCGCAAAAAAAAAATCCCCTGTGCCTAGTTGTTTCTGCCCCCCTTGGGGGCAGATTGACCTAAAATCGGCCGATCTGCCCCCAAGCGGGGGGACAGAAATGGTTTAAATACAATTTGCCTCCCAGGGGAGCGACCCTTGTCTAATGGGTCGCTCCCCATCTCTAAAAAACAAACCAAAAAAAAAACTACATGTTTTTTTTAGCCGTGGCGCCTAGAGGTTTCTGCCCTCTGGGGGCAGATCGGCCTAATAACAATAGGCTGATCTAAATGGCCTAAAATAAATTTGTGGGTGTACCTACAGAACTCAAACACAAGAGGGGGGAAGAAGAAGGTCACAACTCAGCCCCCTCACCAGCTCTCTCCCCACCCTGTAATTTTAACACAGGTATGACGCAGCCCTAGGGCCCCACATGATCCAGAAACATTCACAGCTAGAACAATTCTCTCCACACTCCCCACATCTATGTCTATAGGCTTACAGTTCCTCAACTTCTCTATATCAGTTCATCAGCTGTTCTCGCAGTAACATGCAGCAGGGGAGCATCAGACTACTCAGAGCTGAAATCTGCTGTTGTGTCTGACTGCCTGTCTGCTCCTGCACTGAGAGAAGGAGTAGGACTCAGCCCCTCTCTGCTCATCACAGCCACCACCCCCAAGGCTTGCTGTTGCTCTCTCTGGATCTCATTAACAGATGAGCCTTTGAGTTGAGAACTCCTGTCAGTCTGTCTCTGTTTTCGACGCTTAGGTGCTCGGTTCGAATGGCCCCCAGCTGGGACCAGTGCTTGGATAGGTCTCTAGCCAGTCTCACACCTCTTGCGGTGTGTGGAAGAAGTCTGGCCAGGAACAGCATTGCATATTGCAGGCCTTGTGTTCAGTGTTGTTTCTTAGCATCATGGAATGAAGAAGGCTGCTTCTGAACATCCCTCATAAAGTCCAGAAAGATCATGACTCTTTTGTTCCCAAGTTTAAGGTCACCTTTAGCTCTAGCATGTGCCAAAATATGATCTCGGTCTCTGTAATGCAAGAGGTGGGCAATTATTGGCCTTGGCGGCTTGCCCGGCTGAGGTTACCTTGAAGGTACTCTATGTGCCTGTTCAAGGGTTAGGAGGAGGACAGGCCAGTTGGAGCCACTTTATCTTTCAGCCATTGTTCAAGGAAATCCATCATATTATCACCTTCAGGGTGCGTCGGAAAACCTATGATACGTATATTATTTCTGTGGACCTATTCTCACTGTCCTCCGCTCAGGTTTTTAATATCGGCACCCTGTTCTTCAATTTCTTAAGGCAGTCGCGCATCCTTGACATGTCCGAGGAGATATCTTCCACTAGCCTCTCCGTCGTTGTAACACTTTCTGCAAGGTGTCTATGGTCTTTCCGCAGTATACTCGGGTCATTCCCCAGAGTTTCTTTTTTATTTTTCAAGACCTTGCAGGATGCGGTTATGGCCTGCAGGATGTCCTATAGTGTGGGGCCTGTCTGGGCTCTGAGTGGAGGATCAGTCCTGGTCCCCTCCAAGCTCTCCAAAGGCAGTACTTCCATGACCTGTTTGCCCAGGTTCATCTCCCTTTTCTTGGTGGCTTTTCTCATCGCTGTAGATCTGCACTTGTTAAACAGTTGCAGTGATACAGTTCAGGGCAGTGAGGGCTGTGCTGGCATGGGGGATGCCAGCTCCTTGCCCCTAAAAAGCACCGGAGGGGCCCCCTGTGTACAGTCTAAAGGTGTAGCACACAGCTCAACATGACACTCAGAGAGATGGAAGTGCAGTAATGCATCTGGGTGCAGAGAATGGTCCCGCTCCCCCACCAGCAAGTAGCTCTGGGTCATCTTGAGGGGGCAGAGCACCACTCCTAGCGGATTAGTCTGTATATACAATATTTTAATCTACCCACAATCCTCAACAGGCCATGCAAAGCAGGTATGTACCATTCTTCAACAACTTCTAGGGTACAATCTGTATGCAAAATAGAAAAGAGCCAATTCCACAGCACCCAAGAACACGGGATGACATCAGGAAGAGGTGGAATGACCTACGGGGAAGGTGCGTTCCGTGGTTTCAAGACACCACATCGCGGTTCAGAGGACTGGCGGCGGACCCCCACCTCCTCCCCCACAACTAACAACATGCAAGGAGCAGGTCTTGGCTATACTGCATCCTGAGGGCCTTGCAGGAGTAGCAGGAGGAATGGACTCTTGTAAGTCAAATCTTAACTATTACATCCCCCACCCTACCTGCATGCTATCAGATATCCCCACCCTCGCCCTCACCCCCATCACTCCAACTCCTCACACGTGTCCCACTATCACAAACCACACATCCCAAACCCAAGCCCTGCATGCAACACCAAAGCATGGACACCAATCACCAAGGCATGGCCACTGCACATACCCATACACCCCCCTAAACCATTATCACACAAGGTCCCACACAAGAATGCAAGCACTGGGGTACAGGGTCACCCACCCATTGCACACCATGGCATATACAGATGCAATAATCATGCCTTTATACCCCTGCAGGACCCCTACCCAACGTTACCGGACAGGAGGGTCCAGACATGTCCACTCCACCCACAGAAGAAGCCCACAGTGATGACAGCAGCTCTGTCCAACTGGAACTAGATGACCAGCCCGGCCCATTGGGGACCTCGGGACAGTCGGTTCCCCTCACACAGTCACAGACCACTACAGAGTTTCCCCCCTCTGGAAACACCAGCACAGCACCCACCCAGCGGGCCCATACCTCTGTCCCCAGGACACGTCAAGCAGCAGTGTGTCCACCACTATAGGGAACCCAGGCTAACCCACCACCCCAACAACACCAGGGACCTGGGGGTAGTGGTAGTGGACACACGGTTCAGGGGACAGAGGCACAGGAACACAGGGGAACTGGGAGGGCTGCTGTGTGACGGGGAGGACAAGCCAAGGGAACCCACACTCCACGAGGCCCTCTCCAACATCATGGGAGCCTACCACCATTCCCAGGAGACGATGGCAACAGTACTGGCCAAGTTTCAGGAGACCCAGTGGCTGCAGGAGGAACAGTATTTGGGGTACAGGGAGGAACTCAAGTCCATCAACACCACCCTGGGCACCATTGTAGGGGTGCTGAACGAACTCATCAACACCAGGAGGGACACTGTGGCACAACAAGGGGCCCCTGACACTAGCCTGGACGATGAACTGTCCACCACCTCTGCCGGCGCTAGTGGCCAGGAGGCAACGCCACAGGACCACAACACCAGCACCCCACCCCCTGCAGATGGAGAACCACCCTGCAAATGGTCCCTGAGATCCAGGACAAAGACAGAGTACAATGCCAAGACCCCCGCCAAGAAATGAGACCACCCTGAATGTCATCCTTCTGTCCCACTTTGTCACCCAGTCCATACTTAAACTACTCTAGCTCCACTTCCTATGCCCCTTTGGACAATGCACCTGTGAGACTAATAGACTGGACTCTGCCATGGACATTCCTCCACCATCACCCCTGACCAATTTACAACCCCCTCCACTATTTTGCACTTAAGTAAACACCCTTAAATCACAAAACAATCTGGAGTCAGTCTGTGCTTTCGAAAATGTGTATTTGCAATAACCGTGGAAAAATGCTATATCCAATGTATTGTCAACATACCTATGTCACACAGCTCTAGTCCATGCGGAAACAAAGCAGATGTCACACAGTGGGACCCACATCTGTGAAATTGAAAGGGAAAGTGACAAATCAGGGTCCATACACTGGGTGAAAGTGACAGACAGATGAGAGGTAGAAGAATTAAATCAGATGTAGCAGGCAGTGTTGTTTTCTTACCTGTGTCTCACTGGAAGTATTGATGAATCACCATGTTCCTGTTGTCTATGTCCTCTTCTTCTGCTTCCTCATCTTTACTGTCCACAGGCGCCACAGCTGCCCCAACACCTCCATCTGGACCATCCTCCTTCAGAAAAGGCACCTGTCATCGCAAAGCTAAGTTGTGAAGCATACAGTAGGCCACGATGATCTGGCACACCTTCTTTGGTGAGTAGAACAGGGAACCACCTGTCATATGGAGGCACCTGAACCTGGCCTTCAGGAGGCTGAAGGTCCTTTCTATAATCCTCCTAGTTCGCCCATGTGCCTCATTGTAGCGTTCCTCTGTCCTTGTCCTGGGATTCCTCACTGGGGTCAGTAGCCATGACAGGTTGGGGTAACCAGAGTCACCTGCAAGTGTCGAGGGACAACTGTTAGACACACACTAACTCTTAGGGACATACCCAGACACCTAGTCACACTGTATTGGGTCCATGTCCTCACCTAATAGCCACACGCGGTGCCTCTGGAGTTGCCCCATCACATAAGGGATGCTGCTATTCCACAGAATGTAAGCCTCAAGCACTGAGCCAGGAAACTTGGCGTTCACATGGGAGATGTACTGGTCGGCCAAACACACCATCTGCACATTCATAGAATGGTAACTCTTTCGGTTTCTGTACACCTGTTCACTTCTGCGGGGGGGACCAAGGCCACATGTGTCCCATCAATGGCACCTATGATGCTTGGGATATGTCCCAGGGCATAGAAGTCACCTTTCACTGTAGGCAAATCCTCCACCTGAGGGAACACGATGTAGCTGCGCATGTGTTTCAGCAGGGCAGACAACACTCTGGACAACACGTTGGAGAACATAGGCTGTGACATCCTTGATGCCATGGCCACTGTTGTTTGAAAAGACCTACTTGCCAGGAAATGGAGTACTGACAGCTCCTGCACTAAAGGGGGGATTCCTGTGGGATGGTGGATAGCTGACATCAGGTCTGGCTCCAACTGGGCACACAGTTCCAGGATTGTGGTACGATCAAGTCTGTAGGTGACAATTACATGTCGCTCCTCCATTGTCGACAGGTCCACCAGCGGTCTGTACACCGGAGGATGCCACTATCTCCTCACCTGCCCCAGCGGACGTGCTCTATGGAGGAGAACACCGAGCAGAGAGCCAACCAACACTGAGGTACGTAAACATAACTTTATTCCATCATTTTTGAAAATTGATATATGCCTGTATTAGTGTTTATGCATGGCCTAGATATGTGTGACGCAGTCAAAATTAATGCCATGTGGCCCCCTGAAATGGCGGCTGCCTGACCTGTAAGGTGGGACAAGGGGATATGAGGGAACTGCGCTGGCGCTGTACACCGTCGCGGTAGGCGGTCGAAGACCGCGGCGCAATCCTGCATTGGTTAACATTGGACCCTATGGTTCCCAAGAGCCAATGACGATGTACGCCGGCGGTGACGGTACGCACCGCCACGGACGTCACCGCCATTTTCTCTCTGTTCACTCACTTGATACCTGATCTTAGACAGGAGAGGACCTACAATGCAAGTGCTGCTGTGACCTCAGTCTGGAAGAGACAATGGCTCATGTGTCTGGGGAAAGGGCCCCTGCCTTCAGCACGGAGGAGTTGGAGGAACTAGTGGATGGGGTCCTCTCCCAGTACACGCTACTCTACTGTCCTCCAGACAAACAGGTAAGTACATTGTGAACATGCCGAATGGATAATGCCTGTGTGGAGTGGTGTGGATGAAAGATAGGGGGAGGAGAATGAGGCGTGCATGAAACGACGGTGAGTGCATGTGCGTCATGGCAAGGGTAGGAATGCGGGCCAATGACTGTGACGGTGCAGAGGGTTATATCTTCTCCTTTTCCCCTGTATTATTCGTGTAGGTCAGCGCCCACCAGAAGAAGGATATTTGGTGTGCCATCGCCAAGGAAGTCCGGACCCTGGGGGTCCACCACAGAAGGAGCACCCACTGCCGGAAAAGATGGGAGGACATTCGCCGCTGGAGCAAGAAGACGGCGGAGGCTCAGCTGGGGATGGCCTCCCAACGTGGGAGAGGTGCCCGTCGCACCATGACCCCCCCTGATGTTCCGGATCCTGGCGGTGGCGTATCCGGAGAAGGATGAGCGCTTGAGGGCATCACAGCAGCCACAAGGGGGTGAATACACTCTCATTCTGCTGATTCAGCGCGCATTGGAGGTGTCTGGGTGGGGGAGGTGGGCTGTGGGTTCCCCTAAGCCAGGGCGAGTTTAGTAGGCAAGGACCCTTCTTAAGGCAGGCCATGTGACACCCCACCCCACCTGTGTTCAGAGCCAACTACACCTAGTCAGGCTCCTGTGACTTCCATGTGTGCAGCAATCGGGCATAGGCCTTGTACCCCATGTCCCTGTGATTAATTAGGGAACTCAAAGTGCACTCCGTAGTGCAGGGGGCTTCTGTGTCTGTAGTTTCCGCCAACGGTAGCGGTATTGCATGCACTCAACATGTCCTTCTTCTGTCTCCCCCCCCTTTTTGTGGTCTCCCTGTTCTTCTGTGCATTAGCATCATCAGGCAGAGGAGCAGTGCCACCGGAGCAGGAGGGAGCTGCATCCCACATGGCCCTGGAGGGCGACACAACGGAGTCAGAAGCCACCAGTGGGACAGAGGGCGAGGGGAGCTCTACGGCGGGGACAGGAGCTGAAACCAGCGACACTGACTCCTCCTCTGATGGGAGCTCCCTTGTGGTGGCGGGCCCCTCTGTGCCCCCCGCATCTACAGGTACAGTTGCCACTCCCCTACCAGCACCGCCCTCCCAGCAGCCGCTCAGCATGTGCCCCGTGCCAGGACACCACCGCCACCAGCACCACTGAACAGGACACCGCCGCCACCAGCACCGCTGAACAGGACACCGCCGCCACCAGCACCGCAGGCCAATGAGCGTCAAAAGCTCCGACTCTACTGAGGCCGCCATGAGCAGGATGGGCACCAAGCCCCCTCCAGAACCAGTGGAGAAAGGCATCCACTACCTCAGTGCTTGGCAGGATGAAGCACTCTGGGCAACAAGCCCCCTCCAGAACCAGTGGAGAAAGGCATCCACTACCTCAGTCCTTGGCAGGATGAAGCACTCTGGGCACCAAGCCCCTTCCAGAACCAGTGGAGACTGTTATCCACTTGTGAGACTGTGGCTTTGCACTCCCCAGAATAAAGCAGTGGGCAAACCACCCACTGTAAAGACTTGTGAGACTGTGGCTTTGCACTCCCCAGGATACAACAGTGGGCAAACCACCCACTATAAAGACTTGTGAGACTATGGCTTTGCACTCCCCAGGATACAGCAGTGCGCAAACCACCCAATGTAAAGACTTGTGAGACTGTGGCTTTGCACTCCCCAGGATACAGCAGTGGGCAACCCACCCACTGTAAGGACTTGTGAGACTGTGGCTTTGCACTCCCCATGATACAGCAGTGGGCATGGAGCCCTCTCATGGATCTGGCGTCGTGCACTCATCCGGCTGAGGTGCCCCACCTTCCCTTCCCCCTGAGGTGCCTGTTGTATTTCTATCTGATACCCCAACAGTGTTCTCTCCGTTTTGATTGGGTATCTTGTGTGGGCCTCGCCCATGCATTTTGGGCCCAGTGGTCCACGGACTTTAATGGTGCAATACCTTGGACTTGTATTCTTGGTGTATATATTTGTTTATAGTGTAGATATATATATATTTTTGATAACTGTATTTTAATAAATTACAAACGTTCAACTCATTTCCTTTTGTCCTTGAATTCTTGCAGGGGGGTTTGGGGGTTGTAAATGTTATGTATCAACATGTACTTGTGTGTGTGTTGTAGTGGGTGAGGGTGGGGGTGGGAGTGTAGCGTGTGTCACTCTTTTTTCCTTCCCCCTCCCTTGTGTCTTCACCGCCGTCTTTGATGTTCCTGGTAGAGGCGCAGGAAGACAAAGGCTGGGAGTATCTGGAGCTCGGGTTTCATGGCGTCCTGGTTCCTCGTGGGGTGTGTAGAGGTGAGCGTTTTCCCTTCCAAGTCCTGTTTCTGCCGTGTTTTTGTTTGCAGTGAATCCGCCCCAGAAAAGGTGGCAGATTGGACTGTTGTAATACAGTGGGCGGAACCTTGTCTTCCGCCTGTCTGTTGGCGGTTACCGCCGCAGTGTTTGTTTGTACCGCCGTGGCGGTCGGAGTGTTAAGGTGGCTGTCTATGTTGGCGGTTTCCGCCACGGTCGTGATTCCATTTTTTTTACCACCGGCCTGTTGGCGGTTTTACCGCCGCTTTAACCCCGGCCGCCAGGGTTGTAATGACCACCAAAGTGACACAGTTGGAACCTAGAGTTTGGATCAATAGCTCATGGAAAACAAAGACCTGGTAGTAAGGAAATGACTCCTTTATTTTGAAGACAGACTATGACCCTCATTATGACATTGGCGGTAAATGCCGCCTACAGCCACGCTGACAGCCGCCAACATACCACTGCGGTGGCGAATATCCGTTCACCATATTATGACACCAAACCGACACAATACAGCCACATACACAAATCCTCCAGCCCAAAGGTTAGTCACAAAACCCATACCATTACGCCAACAAAACAACACCCATCACATTATGACCCACGAATGACCACAGCGGACATTCAACAGCGATAAATCATTGGCGGTACATACCGCTGCGCACAACATACAAAGCAACACTACATTGGCCAATACGAAAAACACACACCTGACCCTCATACAAACAGCACACCCAAACACCCACAGCACTATAAAACACAGACCCACATTACCCACAACCCTTTACCAAGGGAATTGTCAGGGTAAAGCCATAGCTGTTTGGAGCACAGGTACAGCAGATATCCATTGCAAGGAAGATGGAGCTATGGCGGAGAATCGTGGACAGGGTCAAGACTGTGGGACAGCACCCAAGAAAAAGGGACAACATCAGGAAGAGGTGGAACGACCTACGGGGGATGGTGCGTTCCATAGTAGCAAGGCACCAGCTTGCCATACAGAGGACTGGCGGTGGACCCCCATCTCCTCCCCCACAGCTCACAGCATGGGAGGAGCAGGTACTGGCAATACTGCATCCTGAGAGATTTGGTGGAGTAGCCGGAGGACTTGACACTGGTAAGTCAACATTTAACACTTATCACCCCCATACCTGCATGCCATCACACCCCCTCAACTTCACTCCCATCACTCCACTCCATCCCACACACTGCACCTACACATTTGACTAACCACAATGCCAGGCCCTGCATGCTACACCAATACATGGAGAACCCTCCCAGCCCTGCATGGACATCCATCTCTGAAGCATGCACAGCATAGGGAAACTAATAATCACACAATATATCACCATACACAAGCAAAAGTTGGCAGGGCAACACCAACGATAGAGGGGAAGCCAGGGATGTACAATATCTCTCACACATGAAGCATAATACATCACTTACATCCCCACAGGTGCCCTAGCCAATGTCACTGGAGAGGAGGTGCCACAACTATCCAGTCCCCTAACAGAAGATGCCCCCAGTGATGACAGTAACTCTGGACTTCAGGATCTGGATGACCTACCTGGCCCATCAGGGACCACTGGACAGCCGGTTACCAAAGCCCACTCACAGACCACCAGAGATGGCCAAATCCTTGACAACGTGCAGGAAAACAGGTGGCTGCAGAGGGACAGTCTCAGGGGATCAGGGAGGACTTGCAGGCTATCAACACCACCCTGATCTCCATAGAAGGGGTGCTGGCAGACATGGGCAACATCATGAGGGAGGCAACAGCACACCAGCGGGCCCCTACCACTAGCCAGTCAACTGAACAGCCCTCTACTTCCACTGCTGCTAGAGGCCAGGAGGCCCCACCACAGGACCCATGGGCCACCAGCACCCCTCCCCCTGCAGAAGGTGAAGCACATTGCAAGCATTCCCTGCTACCCAGTCAGAAGCCAGAGACAATTGGCAAGACCACCGAGACTCTCCTGATTGTTCCCCCTTGTGTCCCACCCTGTTACCTTGTCCACCGTGAACTGCCTTTGCTCCCCTTCCTATGGCCACTTGGACACTGAATCTGTGCTACAAACAGACTGGAACAATACACTGGACTTTCCTCCATCATCACCCCATTCCTTTGCACTTTCCCCTCAATTTCTTTGCACTACAATGAACACCCCTGTACACAACTCAAATACTTGTATGTCATGTGTTGAAACAGTGTATTTATGGAAACAGTTACATCCGTTGCAAATGAATTGTACAGTGTGAGAGCATAGAAATAATGACCTGTAGCTGGCTGTAGTCAGCACATCAGTACACAGGTGTCATTGCACCAACATCTGTAAAACGATAATCCATAGGCGACAGTAAGTGGAGGTCAAAACTGGGTAACGCCACCATGCCACAGCCACACTCAATACATCAATAGCCATAGAAATGTGAATTTGCACTGTCTCACCTGTGTGTCATTGGAAGTACTGATGGATAACTGTGGTTCTGTTGTCTTCATCCTCATCTTCAGCCTCTTCATCCGCACTGTCATCAGGGTCTACTGCAGCCATAGGGGGGCATCTTCAGTCTCTCCTCCTGCAGAAAAGGTACATGGCGTCTGAGGGCCAGCATGCCACCAATATCTGGCAGACCTTCTCGAGTGAGTAGCACAGGGATTCACCTGTCAGATGGAGGCACCTGAACCTGGCCTTCAGGAGGCCGAAGGTTCTCTTGATGATCCGTCTGGTTCGCCCATGTGTCTCATTATAACGTTCTTCAGCCCTTGTCCGGGCATTCCTCACACGGGTCAGCAGCCACGATAGGTTTGGGTAACCAGAGTCACCTGCAGGTATTGAGGGACAACATTTAGCCACACACTATCCTATGAGGTGAACACCAGAGCCATGCACTAACATACACTCAGTGGGGACCAAGGCTCACCTATTAGCCACACCCTGTGCCTCTGTAGCTGGGCCATCACATTTGGGATGCTGCTATTCCTCAGGACAAAGGCATCATGCACTGACCCAGGATGCTCAGCATTGACGTGGGAGATGTACTGGTCCTCCAGGCACACCATCTGCACATTCATGGAGTGGAAACTCTTACGATTTCTGTATACCTATTCATTCTGGCAGGGGGGACAAATGCAATATGTGTCCCATCAATTATCCCAATAATATTGGGGATATGTCCCATTGCATAGAATCCGGCCTCCACAGTGGCCAAATCTTCCACCTGGGGGAAAGCTATGTAGCTGCACATGTGTTTTACCAGAGCAGACAACACTCTTGGCAGCACGATTGAGAACACTGGCTGTGACATTCCTGCTGGCAAGCCCACTGTCATCTGGAAAGAACCTGTCGCCAGGAAATGGTGCACTGTTAGCACTTGCACAAGAGGGGAGATCCCAGTCATATGACGGATAGATGAGATCAGGTCAGGCTCCAACTGGGCACATAGCTCTGTGATTGTGGCCCTGCTGGTCTATAGGTGAGGACAATGTGCCTGTCCTCCAGTGTAGCTAAGTCCACCAGGGGTCTGTACACAGGGGTATGTCACCACCTCCTGTTCATCCGCAGCAGTAGGTATCTAAGGGACACAAGAGTGAGTTGGGTGTCACAATTTGAACAACTAAACCACATCAGTTCACCTGGTACACTTATGTATTGGGACAGAGTCAATGGCGAGGCATGTGCTAATCTAGGCTGTGATGCAGTTCATGTCGATATGCCTGTTCCCCCCCCCCGAAATGGCGACCGTCGGTCCTGGATGGAGGGACAGGTGGAAGTGAGGTAACTCTGCGGACGTTGGGCGTCGTGGCGAAAGGGGGTCTTGCACCGCCGTGCAATTCCTCATTGGATAATATGGGGCTCTCTGGAGTACAGTGGCCATGGGAATCTATGCCGACGGTGACGGTGTACTCCGCCGCGGACGTGACTGCTGTTTTCGAACTCAATCCTCACTTGTTTCCTGACCTTCAACAGGAGAACACCTACACTGCGTGTGTTGCTGTGACCTGTGTCTGTATCCTACCATGGCCTGTGCGACCGGGGAAAGGGTCCCAGCCTTCACTTTGGAGGAGTGGGACCCTACCCAGTATGGACAGCTGTATGGGCCTCCAGACCAACAGGTGAGTACACTTTGGCCAGAATGCATGTGGCAAGGATGCATGGAGATGTGTGTGCAAGCATCATGTAAGGGTGGGTGTGGGGATTGTCTGTTGGTGGTGTACATGTTGTGCGCTAGGCTATGTGTGTGCCAATGGTGATGGAAACGGGTATGGTGGGTATTTGTCTGTCGGGCTGGACTGTTTGTTTAATGGTGTTCTCCTGTCTATATTGCCTCTGCAAGTCAGCGCCCATCAAAAGAAGGGATTATGGCATGCCATCGCCAAAGACGTGCGGACCCTGGGGTTCTATAGCAGGCAGAGCACCCACTGTCGGAAATGGTGGGAGGACCTGAGACGCTGGGCACGGAAGACCGGGGATGCCCAGCTGGGGATGGCCTCCCAACGAGGAAGGGGTGCCCGTCAGACCCTAACCCCCGATGGACCGCATACTGGCGGTGGCCTACCCAGATGGGCGCTTAAGGGCATCACAGCAGCCACAAGGGGGTGAGTACAGTGGGTATCAATACATATTTTGGCTGATGGGATGGTATCCAGGTGTTGGATGTGTGTCAGTGGATGCCTCTAAGTCCAGGCCAGACATTGCAGCGTGGGTCATCTGAAGGGTAATAGGTGTATGGCAAATACAGCTAACCTAGCTTGTTAGCAGTCCATTACAGGCAAGGCATCGTGGGTCCCAGGAGTGCTGCAGTTGGCCGTTGTGTGGTCCTCATCTTGCCTTAGTGACTAGCCATATCCCTGGTAGTGCAATGCATAGTGCTTAAGCCTGTTTCCTGTGTGTGATGGTGATGTGTATGCCAACTGTGGTGTTGGTACAGTCATTGACCTAGTGTATCCTTTGTCTCTCTCCCCCCTTTCTTGTTTTGTCATCCTGTCCTTGTGTGCATTAGCATCATCTGGCGGTGGAGCAGGGGCACCGGCGACAGAGGGAGCTGCATCCCACATGACCCAGGAGGCAGAATCCACAGACGCCGAGGGAACCAGTGGGGCAGAGGTAGAGGGGAGCACCACGGCGAAGACTGGAGGAGACAAAACTCAGATACCTCCTCGGATGGAAGCTCCCTGGTGGTGGCGGACACCTCTGTGACCACCCCAGCTGCAGGTACAGCCACCAACCCCATACCAGCAATGCCCTCCCAGCAGTCCCTCAGCGAGTTTCCCGTGCCCGCTCACCCAGGAGGGTCACAGGCAAACTTCCTCCCACAAGCACTCACGCAAACACCATACAGTTGCAGACATGACAACATTGACTGCCTCCACTGTCTCGACCTCCTTCTCCTCCTCCCTCCCAGTCATCCACACTCACACCTGCATGCAGTACTTTAACATCCACTACTAGCATCACCACACCAAGCAGGACACACACCTCACTGGCAGACACCTCAACAACAGCCATGCACGCATCCCCTCTGTCCTCTCCTACCGTGTCTGTCCCCACCTCCTAAAGGACACAATTGCAAGCACTCACACACCCAACAGCCATCCACCTCACATCAGCATACTGCCCATGCACCTTCACCCAAGTCCAGCAGTCATACACCTCCAACAACCACACCCTCAACCTCCACTTCCATTACTCCTCCCTCCTCCCACCCCAACATCCCTAAAAGCTTTTCCTTTCCCAAATTGACTTCTTCCCTACCCCTCCCCTCGTCTTGCCCATTTGAGCAGGGTACCATGGGCACAGTCAAGCACCTCAGCCACACAGTCCACAGGGACAGTGGTAGCACCACCTACTCATGGTGGTAAGGATACCACTCCTCCATCGAAGAAGGGAAAGGAGCCAGCACCACCAGGCAAGATGGGGAAGGAGTCAGCACCACCAGGAAAGAAGGGGAAGGAGCCTGCACCACCAGGAAAGAAGGGGAAGGATCCTCCACCACCAGGAGAGAAGGGGAAGAGCCCATCCACCCCTGCCAGGAAGGGTAAGGGATCCACGCCCCGTGTACCGGAGGAGACAAAGCCCTCTACTCCAACGGAGGCTGTCAGGGTAACACCTCCACCACCAACAGCTATCACGGGGCCCCCACCACCAGCTGATGAATTGCAGCCATCAGACAGTGCAGAGGCTGCCCAGGAGGTTCCTCCATCCACCACCACACTGCAGCCATCAGACAGTGCAGAGGCTGCCCAGGAGGTTCCTCCATCCACCACCACACTGCAGCCGTCAGACAGTGCAGAGGCTGCCTAGGAGGCTCCTCCATTCACCACCACATTGCAGCCATCAGACAGTGCAGAGGCTGCCCAGGAGGCTCCTCCATCCACCACCACACTGCAGCTGTCACTGCCAGCGGACACCATGTAGGCCACCCTCCAGGGGCTGCTGTGCGTGTTACCCCCTCCAGAACCAGTGGGCAAGTCACCCACCTGAGAGACTGTGGCCTTGCACTCCCCAGGACAGAGCAATGGGCATGTTGTCCCCTCCAAAAGCAGTAGGCAAGTCACCCGTCTGAGAGACTGTGGCCTTGTACTCCCCAGGACAGAGCAATGGGCATGCTGCCCCCTCCGGAAACCAGTGGGCAAGTCACCCACTCCAGAGACTGTGGCCTTGCACTCCCCAGGACCGAGCAATTCCAGAACCAGTGGGCTTGTTCCCGCGTCCGGCTTAGGTGCACCCCCCTCCCATCTCCCTGAGGTGCCTGCCTATTTGCAAACTGATGCCCCTGCAGTGTACTATCCGGATGTGGTCAGGATTCGAGTTGGGCCTTAGACTGTGCCCTGTGGCCATGTGGACTCTTTGAATATTGGACTGGGCAGTGTCCCTTTGTGTACATGTGTACATATCTGTTTTATTGACAAATCGAATTATTGATTTTTAATTTGATCTAATTACAATCACTTTCATCCATTCCTGTTGTCCTTGAATTATTCTTCCATTTTTTGGGGGACAATTTTTTTCGTGTGCAGCTGGTTGTGCGTGTGTGTCGGGTGTGTGTCGTGCGTGTGTGTGTCACTCTCGTTTTCCTCCCTCCCTCCCTTGTGTGCTAGGCGGCTGTACTCACCGTCGTTTTCTTTGTCGGCGTTAGTGTTCCAGGTGGAGCATAACGTAGAAGATCATTGGGAAATCTTGCAGTTCAGGTTCCATGGCGGCATTGTTCTTACCTGTGTCTCCGAAGGTGAGTAGTTTCTCTTCTGTGATGTTCTTTCTGCCAGGCTTTTGATGGCGTTGCTTCCGCCCCAGAAAAGGTGGTGGATTGCAGGGTCAAAATATGGTGGGCGGTACTTTGTCTCCTGTCTGGCTGTTGACGACGACCGCTGTGGTGAGTATTGTTTCCGCCCTGGAGGTTGGTGTGGTAAATTAGCTGTCTATGGAAGTTATCACCGCCATAATCATAATTTGGCGATGCTTACCGCCAGCCTGTTGGCGGTATTACTGCCACTTTATCACTCACTGCCAGGGTCATCATGAGGGCCTATATGTGCCCACTGAATCCTTACAACTTGTTGCCTTAAACTTGTGTCACTTCTGATTGGTCATCAAGGAGCGCAAAAAACTTTGAAGTTGATGAAACAACATTTTTGATGGCCATCCATGTCTAAAGATGTACAGAAAGATGTGGGAGTCTGCACATCTTGCGAGCAAAATAAAACCCCTCATGAATCCCCCACAGGTCTCTTACACCCAATTCCTGTTCTGCCCAAACCATGGCATACAATATCACTAGATGTTGTGGTGGAGCTTCCCAAGACTGTCACTGGCCACACCGCTATACTGATGGTAGTAGATAATTTATCCCAAATGGCCCATTTGATTCCACAAAAAAAAAAAAAAAACTACAGCTGTGGAACTAGCTCCCATATTTATGATCACATTTGGGTGATTATATGACTTACCCTGGGTCTTTATCACAGATTGTGGTTCACAATTTATCACTGAGCAGCTTTGGACTGCACTATGTAAATCTTTAGACATGGAGGTGCGGTTATCCTCTAGTTACCATCCCCAAATGGATGGTCAAGCTGAACAAACAAATCATTCCATGGAGCAATATATACATTGCTTAGTGATTAATTTTGTAGAGGACTGATCTTCCCTGTTATGGGTCATATAATTTGCTTACAACAAAAATGATTGTGCTTCTCTAGGGATGTCCCCTTTTAACTTGTTCTTGGATACCAGACCGGAATAACAGCCTGAGAAGACACACCTTAAGGCAAAGTACCAGCAGTACAAGATTATCACTCACACTTACAAACCCTATTAGATCAAGCTTGATTCCACTTAGCAAAGGCCAAAGAAGCAAATAAAACCACAGCTGACAAGCACCGAACAACAGAACCACAATATTCTGTTGGGAATAAGGTTTGGCTCTCCACAAACCATATATCCGTGCAAGGCAAGAAAAAACTGCTTTCTTGTTTCATAGGTCCATTTGTGATTTCTAAAGTAATAAACCCAGTGGCCATGAAATTACACTTACACTTAACTGAAGATACACCCAGTATTCTACATTGCTCTACTGAAGCCTTGGGACCATAATATCAGAGCATTCCTCACGCCTCCTCCAGGAGAGGTGGATGGTCAGTGGGAATACAAAGTTCTAGCAATTTTAGACACCATAAGGATCTGAGAGAGACTCCACTATTACGTGGATGGGAAGTGCTACAGCCCAGAAAGCCTGTCCTGGGAACCCCTTTCCCATGTACACAATGCCTTCGCCTGGTTTGATCCTTCCTCAATAAACCATTTCCTATCCATCCTGTTTTGGGGCTCTTTTGGGAGAGGGATACTGTCAGGGTTTGACCACCATAAACATCCTTTCTGCGACAACCCAGCTGAAACACTCACTCTTGGCGCTGTAGAAACCATAGGCCTTATTGAGGAATCTCAGCATTAGCCTTAGGAGGAATCTCAGCCGCTCATCACTATTGGCGTGATTAGGAATCTTGCCCCCCCATCCCTAGGCACTAGATCTCAGTCCCCAGCACTGGAGGTATGGTATTTGACAGCGTGTGAAGTAGAAGCATCTTGCTCTACTTACATTTTATTGTTGTTTCCTTACGTGCACAGCAGAAAGGTGTCAGCATGGCTGCTTGAGTTTTTTGTGCATCGTCTATTGGATACTGTGAGATTTGCTGAACTCTCGAGAGAGCTCAGCAAGTCTTACGGCCATCTTGGGCATGGCTCAGCTATTTAAGCCACATCCATGGCTAAGTCAGTGTGTTGCTCTAAGAGTTTTAAAGGGGTTGGTCTCTCTTTGCTTGGGTCTCGCCGGCAGGAGTTGCCATCATAGACCTTACCTGTCACAGTCCCTCAGACATCCTTAAGATGCTTCGCCAGGCAGCAGCACTATGCCACTTGCTGCAGTCATCACCTGGGAAAAAAACAAAGAGAGAAAAGAAGTGAAGTAAGTGCTTATCACCAATAAAAGCTATTGAAAATACACACCTCTATTTAAAGAAACAGAATTGAGTGGAATGCTACATGCATGATAGATGCTTTTTAATTGCAATCAAGTAGACATTGTTTCATTCCCAACAAAGACAATATCAAGGACATTTGATGGTGTGATGTAACACCACCCAAGAATGCAAGCAATTCCTTGTTCAAAACGTTTGAAGGTAAGAAGTGAGCTGTACATGTGCATGAGTTACGGTGCACAGTAGTAACCAAAAGACATCAAGTGAGTAATTGTAATAGGTTTGTTTTTATTTTAATAATAGTTCCCATGGGGGTCTCAACCCTACTTCTCACAAGAGAAATCAGATCAGCCGAATCAAAGATTATCTGATACCAATCAATGAAGAACACTTGCACACATGGGGAGGTGTAATCCAGCCACTAAGCGGTGTGAGTAGATTAAAGTAGAGAGCACTTTCCAGGACCAATGTAATTTCTACCTTCTTTCTCCACAAGGTTTGAAAATGGAGTCTAGCAGACGGAAGAGAAATCTTAACAGACCAGGCCCTCCTCTTCCTGCTTGACATTTTTGTGGTTGGTTACGTAATTCTTTAGAGGAAAGTTAGGGCATACTCCCTGGTAGGATGGTGGGACCTAAGGAGATTCAGACAACCGGCCTGCCTAGAAATGAGTGTGAGGGTGACTGAGCAATGGATTCTGCCTCACTGTTGAACATGATCTCTTGGGGCAAGTGGATTTGAGACATTCTAATATATAAACACATAGTGGAGTTTTCAACTAAGCCACCTCCCAGGCCGCTTGATGATGCAAGGAATGTGGAACTCTACTTTGTCAGCTGTGGGTAGATGTGCTGATTCTCCTCAGCAAGTTGTTTTTAAACCAGTGCTGGTACATGAAAGGAACTACATGAACTGCTGTAAATACTACCTGGTACAGAAGAAGCACTAGCTGGTATAAAAGGAAGAACAGGACCTTTTCCTATCTTAGATCTGTGCGTCTTAAACAATCTGAAAGCAGTCAGTGAAGATTGTGACCCTTACAGAAAACATCCTGTATCTGTAGCATGGTGACTTTGAGGCATCTTTGGGTCTTGAACTCTGTTTTGTGTCCCCATACACCAGAAATATCGAGAAGCTCTCAGGTTAAGGGTGGACAGGGTAGATGAGGTGTCTAGGGACCTTCTCTTTGGAAGGTGCTCTGCCCATCATTTTCCTACCGAGGTCTTGACAAAGTTCATCATCTTACTGTGCATACTCTTAGATACCAAATGCTGCAGTATATAGCCAGTGAATTGATTCCTTTGTGTCTTTCTGGAGAGGTCTGAGTTTTGGTGACAGCCAGTCAGTTCAAGTCCCTTTTGGGTCTCATGTCATCCTGTAATATCATGCCTCCACTCTGTGGATCCATGATGTCAACATTTCAGGAGGACCTTATTAGAGTGAGTGTAGCAGCACGCAAGAGCTGCTTTTCGACATGTTGTTTTCTATCTGTGGACTTTAACCACGCCCACCTCACCCCATCACTTTCATTCCTTGTTGGGCTTGCCTTGCAAAAATGTGTTCATTCAAATGCATCTGTTGATAAAACTAACACTCTTTCTCCGTCGAGAATCTTTGTCTCCTGGGAGGTAAAAATACATTTAGGACCTCATTACAATATTGGCGGTAAAAGCCGCTTACCGCCGTGCAGAACACCGCCAACACACCACTGAAGAAATCTGCCACAGCTATTATGACCCACAGCACGGAATCCGCCACACTTCAGAAACCCTCACAAGTCCGCCACACCAAAGGTCAGTGATAAACTGGCGATAACAAAACCTCCACAGTCACGCCAACAGAAATACACCCACACTATCACGACCCACGAATCCACGCGGCGGTCTTTCAACCGCGGTATTCCATTGGCGGTACACACCGCTGCGCTCAAAATACACACACATCTCCAAAACACAGCCAGATTGGACAATTCGAAATACACACACCTGATACACATACACACACCACTCCCACACATCCAGTACAACATAAAACACACACCCACATCACCCACAAACCCCTCACTACCAGAAATCACAAACGAAAGCCAGAGAGAGACACCACCAGCAACAACACTAGCATCCACAGGCACACAACACCATCACCCACATAACTTCCACGCACCTCACACAACACCCCACTACATATCAGCACACTTATCACCACACACAACACCCCACACATCACCTACACCACCCCATGGCACGGCAAAGACACCCCAGGTTCTCGGAGGAGGAGCTCAGGGTCATGGTGGAGGAAATCGTCCGGGTAGAGCCACAGCTATTCGGATCACAGGTGCAGCACACATCCATAGCTAGGAAGATGGAGCTATGGCAAAGAATAGTGGACAGGGTCAACACAGTGGGACAACACCCAAGAAATCGGGAGGACATCAGGAAGAGGTGGAACGACCTACAGGGGAAGGTGCGTTCCGTGGTCTCCAGACACCACCTGGCGGTTCAGCGGACTGGCGGCGGACCCCCACCTCCTCCCCCACAACTAACAACATGGGATGATCAGGTCTTGCTGATTCTGCATCCTGAGGGCCTCGCAGGAGTAGGTGGAGGAATGGACTCTGATAAGTCAAAGCTTTACTATTACATCCCCCACCCTACCTGCATGCTATCACATACCCCATCCTCGCCCTCACCCCCATCACTCCTCACAAATGTCCCAACATCACAAACCACACATCCCAACACCAAGCCCTGCATGCAACAACAAAGCATGGACACCCATCACTAAAGCATGCCCACTGCACATACCCATACACCCCCCTAAACCATCATCACACAAGGTCCCACGCAGGAATGCAAGCACTGGGGTACACGGTCACCCACCCACCTTGACACACACAGATGCAATAATAGTCCACACATGTCCACACCACCAACAGAAGAGGCCCACAGTGATGACAGCACCTCTGTCCAACTGTCTAGATGACCAGCCCGGCCCATCGGGGACCTCGGGACAGTCGGTTCCCCACACCCAGTCACAGGCCACTACAGAGCTTCACCCCTCTGGAAACACCAGCACAGCACCCACCCAGCGGGCCCATACCTCCGTCCCCAGGACACGTCAATCAGCAGTGTGTCCACCACTACAGGGAACCCAGGCTAACCCATCACCCCAACAACAACAGGGACCTGGGGGTAGTGCTAGTGGGCACACGGTCCAGGGGACGGAGGCCCAGGAAAACAGGGGAACTGGGAGGGCTTCAGTGCGACAGGGGGCGGACAGGCCCAGGGAACCCACTCTCCACGAGGCCCTCTCCTCCATCATGGGAGCCTACCAGCACTCCCAGGAGACGATGGCAACGATACTGGCCAAGTTTCAGGAGACCCAGCGCCTGCAGGAGGAACAGTATATGGGCTTCAGGGAGGAACTCAGAACCATCAGCTCCACCCTGGGCACCATTGTAGGGGTGCTGAAGGAAGTACTCCACACCAGGAGGGGCACTGTGGCACAACAAGGGGCCCCTGACACTAGCCTGGACAATGAACTGCCCACCACCTCTGCCGGTGCTAGTGGACAGGACGCCCTGCCACAGGACCACCACACCAGCACCCCACCCCCTGCAGAGGGAGAACCACCTCGCAAACAGTCCCTGAGATCCAGGACATAGACAGAGAACGATGCCAAGACCCCCGCCAAGAAATGAGACCACCCTGATTATCATCCTACTGTCCCACTTTGTCACCCTGTCCATACTTAAACTGCCCCAGCTCCACTTCCTATGCCCATATGGGCAATGCACCTGTGAGACTAATAGACTGGACTCTGCCATGGACATTCCTCCGCCATCACCCCTCACCATTTTGCTACCCCCTCCAATTTTGAGCACTAAAATAAACACCCTTAAAGCACAAAACAATCTGGAGTCTGTCTGTGATTTCGGAATACTGTATTAGCAATAACTGTGGCAAAAAGCTCTTTATTTTGTCATGTCAACATACCTATGTCACACAGCTCTAGTCCATGAGGAATCAAAGCAGATGTCACACTGTGGGACCCAGGTCTGTGAAATCGTAAGGGAAAGTGACAACTCAGTGACCATACACTGGGTGAAAAAGACAGAGAGTAGAGAGGCAGTAGTGTTTAAGTACATGTAGTAGGCAGGTTTGTATCCTTACCTGTGTTTCACTGGAAATATTGCTGGATCACTGATTCCCTGTTGTCCACGTCTTCTTCCTCTGCTTCCTCGTCTTCACTGTCCACAGGCTCCACAGCTGCAACAACACCGCCATCTGGACCATCCTCCTGCAGAAAGGGCACCTGTCGTCGCAAAGCCAAGTTGTGAAGCATACAGGTCCGCTCGATCACCCTCCTAGTTCACCCATGGGCCTCATTGTAGCGTTCCTCTGCCCTTGTCCTGGGATTTGTCACTGTGGTCAGTAGCCATGAGAGGTTGGGGTAACCAGAGTCACCTGCAAATGGCGAGGGACAACTGTTAGACACACACTAACCTGGAGGGATATCCCCAGACCCAGACAACCATTCCCACTGTCTTCCTTCAAGGTGCTCACCTAATAGCAACACACGGTGCCCCTGGAGTTGCCCCATCACATAAGGGATGCTGCTATTCCGCAGGATGTAAGCGTCATGGACTGAGCCAGGGAACATGGCACTCACATGGGAGATGTACTGGTCTGCCAAACATACCATCTGTACATTCATCAAATGATAACTCTTCCAGTTTCTGTACACCTGTTCACTCCTGTGGGGGGGACCAAAGCCACATGGGTCCCATCAATGGCACCTATGATGTTGGGGATATGTCCCAGGGCATAGAAATCACCTTTAACTGTAGGCAAATCCTCAACCTCAGGGAAAACGATGTAGCTCTGCATGTGTGTCAGCAGGGCAGACAACACTCTGTACAACACGTTGGAAAACATAGGCTGGGACATCCCTGATGCTATGGCCACTGTTGTTTGAAATGACCCACCTGCAAGGAAATGGAGCACTGACAGCACCTGCACTTGAGGGGGGATTCCTGTGGAATGGCGGATAGCTGACATCAGGTCTGGCTCCAGCTGGGTACACAGTTCCTGGATTGTGGCACGGTCAAGCCTGTATGTGATTATAACATGTCTTTCCTCCATTGTCAACAGGTCCACCAATGGTCGCAAGGCCCCCTCCAGAACCAGTGGAGAGATACATCCACTACCTCAGTCCTTGGCAGGATGAAGCACTCGGGCACAAGGCCCCCTCCAGAACCAGTGGAGAGCTACATCCACTACCTCTGTCCTTGGCAGGATGAAGCACTCTGGGCACCATGCCCCCTCCAGAACCAGTGGAGACTTATCGACTTGAGATACTGTGGCTTTGCACTCCCCAGGATTGAACAGTGGGCAACCCACCCACTGTTGAGACTTGAGAGACTGTGGCTTTGCACTCCCCAGGATTGAACAGTGGGCAACCCACCCACTGTAGAGACTTGAGAGACTGTGGCTTTGCACTCCCCAGGATTGAACAGTGGGCAACCCACCCACTGTAGAGACTTGAGAGACTGTGGCTTTGCACTCCCCAGGATGGAACAGTGGGCAACTCACCCACTGTAGAGACTTGAGAGACTGTGGCTTTGCACTCCCCAGGATGGAACAGTGGGCATGTGGCCCCCTCGTGGATTTAGCGTTGTGCACTCAAGCGGCTGAGGAGCCCCCCCTTTCCCTCCCCCTGAGGTGGCGGTTTAGTTGCTCTCTGATGCCCCGTACAGTGTTCTCTCCGCCATGGTTGGGGATCTTGTGTGGGCCTTGCCCATACCGTGTGGTCCCAGTGTTCCACGGACTTAATTGGAGCACTACCTGGACTACTATGCTTGGTATATATTTTGTAAATGGTGTAAATATATATTTCTGCCTACTTGATTTTAATATATTACAATGGTTACACTCATTTTCTATTGTCTTTGCATTCTTCTGAGGGGTTTAGGGGGTGTAACTGTGATGTATTAATATGCATTAGTGTGTGTGTTGTAGTGGGTGGGGGTGGGGGTGTTGCGTGTGTGTGTCCCTGTTTTTTCCCTCCCTCCTCCTCTGTGTCGTAGGTGCAGTACTCACCGTGGTCTTCACCACTGGCGTTCGTGCTACTGGTAGAGGAGCAGGAAGACTATCGCAGGTAGAATTTGGAGTTCATGGTGTCCTCGTTCCTCGTGGGGTGTAGAGGTGAGTGTTTTCCCTTCGGAATTCCTGTTTCCGCCGTGTTTTTATTGTGGTGAATCCGCCCCGGAAAAGGTGGCGGATTGGCCTGTCATAATAGTGTGGCCGGTACATTGTCTCCCGCCTGTCTGTTGGCGGTGACCGCCGCGCTGTTTGTTTGTACCGCCGTGGCGGTCTGAGTGTTAAAGTGGCTGTCTTTGTTGGCGGTTCCCGCCACGGTCGTAATTGCAAAATGTTTACCGCCGGCCTGTTGGCGGTCTTACCACCACTTTAACATCGTCCGCCAGGGTTGTAATGACCACCCAAATCTTTGCTGCTCGTTTCTGAAGCACAGACTGGGAATTTGCAGTAGGCACCCTAAAAACCAGGGTTTCTTGCAGCAAACGCTGGCAGAGCCCCGGATTTTACAAGCTTGTGTGTAGCATTCAAGGTATGACCTCGTTTGGAAGATGTCTGTAAGGAGGAGCAAATGGTGGTACATGTGGATGGACAGACTTTTTTGTGAGTGCAGAGTACTGGAGACGCCACTCAAATGATGCAAAATGTGTTTTGCTTCTGTGTTATTAAATTAATCTGTAAGCAACTTCTAGAACTGAGAAGCCTACATTGTTCCTGTGGATATGCATTTTGAAGGTATGGCTAGGACCTAAGCATGATGAAATGGTGACCTCATTCTTCCTACAAGGAAAGGGTGAAAATACACTATTTCAAGTTTCTGTAGTTTATGCTTGGATTGCCAAGCTTGTTTCTTCTTCCACTTCTTTCTTCGTTCATGAGGTGTATTTTTTTTTAGATTTTTAGATGTAGGCAATCAATATTCCTGCCTTTAAAAAAGGTGCATGGCTACTACCAATGTCATCAACTCTCCTCCCTGCCCATAGTGGATCATTGTACTCATTTGACAACATTTCTACCTTGCATGTGTTGCCATATATATTATTAGGTCATCTCTTATTATCTACTTCCTTTTAAGGTTGAGCACACATATGCTTTGACCTGATGTAAGCCTTGTGGACTTTTGACCAAGCCCACCTCATGCCCATCATTTTCACTCATTCGTGGGCTTGCCTTTCAAAAATCACTTGATGTCATTGGTAAATGCTTTACTTTTGTTCCGCCTTGGGACGGTTTGGTTACCTTCTTGGACACCGACCCTTTTACAGGGATAATTGCACGATTGCTGATATACTTCATCATGGGCGAACTACTTTTTTCTTTCGTCTGCGCTTTGTGGCTTCCAAGGCGCACACAGCACTCACAGCGCAAACTCTTTCGGTGGTATCGTTTTTACATTATATGCACTCTGATCTGCTTTGTACACTTTTTTTGCAGCAGGCATATTAACTATGTGTGCTACCTTATTATGACTGCAAGCTTCCACTAGACGAAAGTATGTTCTCCTGGCTGCCAGGGCGCTCACAGCATTCCGAGCTCGAACTCGATTGGCTGTATCATTTGTACATTATATGCACTCTGATCTGCTTAATAAATGTTCTTTGCAGCAGACATATTAACCCGGTGCGCTACTTTATGATGACTCCAACCTTCCACTAGACACACGTACGTTCTCGTGGCTGCCATGGCGCACACAGCACTCAAAGCGCAGACTCCATCGGCGGTATCGTTTTTACTTTATATGCACTCTGATCTGCTTGGTTCTTTGCAGCAGACATATTAACCCTGTGCGCTATCTTATGATGACTCCAATCCTACACTAGACAAAAGTATGTTCTCTCTCCAGAAAGAACATAAATCGCCAATTACTTGACTTGTGATTTGCCTAGTACATGTTCTTTGCAGCAGGCACATTAACCATGTGCGCTAACTTATGATGACTCCAAGCTTCCATTAGTTCATGTTCGCCTTACTTCAGGAAGGGCCTGCAAAGTCACTTAAGAATGTCCATATGCACCCTAAAGGAAAGGCTATAGTGTCTGAAATTCTTCATCTTGTTTCCTTTAAAAAGGACCAATAGCTAAGGCTAGGTTGCTATTATAAATGAAGAAAAAGGAGACTGTGGGGGTTATTACAACTTTGGAGGAGGTTTTTATCCGTCCCAAAAGTGACGGTAAAGTGACGGATATACCACCAGCCGTATTACGAGTTCCATAGGATATAATGGACTCGTAATACGGCTGGTGGTATATCCGTCACTTTACCGTCACTTTTGGGACGGATTACACCTCCTCCAAAGTTGTAATAACCCCCTGTGTCTTTAAGAACAGCTAGTCCTCCATTATTCCATCAGCGCTGTAGAGAGGCAGTTACCTCAGTTCTTTTTTCCAGCTCCTGCTGACAGGACCCTGGAGCATTGAGCTCATCCTGTTTAGTTTTTTTCTTAGAAAATTGAGAGAACATCTCAGTGACAACTGTTTCTTTAACTTTCTTTCTTGATTTGTGTCTTTATCTGACAGAAATGAAGGCATTTTTCCCAGAAAAAATGGCTTCTCTGTTTGATAAATGCCCACGATGTGGCAGAAAAAAGGCCAAAACAGACTCTTATGATGTCTGTATCATCAGCCTGTCGTCTTCACACCTTCCTGCCTCCTGTAACATCTGCAAGTCATTTTCCAGACGTACCCTGCATGACAAGGAGAAGATTTGCCTTCAAGGGAGAGCAGAGAGACGATGCCAGCAAGAAAGCAGTGGGACCTCTGAGCGAGGTTAAGGTCAGTCTTCCACCAGAGCTCTTCCCTTGGCCTCCAATGGACGTGGAAGGTCTGCGAGGCGTTTTTCTGGGATAAAACGCTTTTGAGAGGAGGTACAGTGGAGACATGTTCGCCGTCTAAGACAGGTTCGACATCTCACAAACGTCACCGCTCAATGTCAAGACGCCGCACAACATCGAGGACTCCGGCTACTTGGCACACGAGATTGAGGAGTATATCAACGTCGTTGGAATTGACATCGCAGCGAATGAAGTGCCGCTGTTGCAGTTCGAGGTCCCGCTCAACGTCGGCACCTAAACGTCGGGGAGAAAGATCGATGTCAAGGAGTCCCTCGACGTCGAGGAGGCAGAAATCTGCAAAACGGAGAAGGATCTATTCAGAATCGCACCCTTCAAACAAGATCAAGATGGCATTCCTACTGTCATGGAGATTCCTGGTCCTCCAACAGAGACTATTCACTCACACTAACAGATTCGCCTCAACCTCGTTCCTCGCCTGTTGACAATATCAACACCTTTCATTAAGTTCCAGTACAAGGTGCTGTGAAACTGAACATTCCAATGGCTGTCCCAACTTCATCCACTTCTGTCATATTCAAGACTTGCTAGCAGCGCATAGCAGCCAGACCTTTGATATCACTAGGGGCGGGTCTTCTGGAACCTGCCATGGAAGTCTTCATTATGCCAGATACAGCTAAGTCTGCTCCTTCTAGACTACTAAAAAAGTATTGTCCTCCGGAACAATACCCTTTGTTTCTGCGCTCCGATCCTTCACATGATTCGGTGGTAATACTGGCTGCCCACAAATCTCACGCAACATCTCCGTCTCCTCCTGATAAAGAGAGTAAGAAGGTGGATTAGACAGGCTGCAAAGTCTGTAGTTCAGCTGCAACGTCCATGAAGGCGGCAAGCGCAATGGCCCTCTTGGGCAGATACGATAGGGCCCTGTGGGAATCCCTGCTCCATTTTGCCGACCATCTCCCGAGAGCTCAGAAAAGGGATTTTTTAGAGATCATCCAAGAAACTGCCATGGTCTCTAACCAGATCATTAGTGCTGTGGCGGATTCATCCTTGCTCCCAGCACAGACATACTGCCATGGGGTAACCCTAAGGAGGCATTCCTGGCTGTGTCTAACGTCACTGAAACTGGAAGCTCAGCAACGCATTCAGAACTTGCCATTTTCAGGCTCCACTCTGTTCAGCTCTCACACCGACAATGAAATGGCATGGATGAAGGCTGAGGTAGACACATTGAAGGCAGTGGGCCTTGAAAAACCCAAAGAACAACAAAGACGCTTCCGACCTTTCCAACGTCACTATTCTTCTCAGAGGGTTCAAACCCCTCAGTGGCTGTCTGGGGGAACTCAGCAGCAATTCCAAAGAACTTACCAGCCTGAGTGGAAACAACAAAGAGGGCGGGCTACACAATAGCCCAATCAGGATTCTCAACAACCTACAGCCTCAAAACCGTGAAAAAATTCTTCCCCGCGCCCGTTACGCACTCTGGTGGGGGGAAGCGTCACCAATTGCCCAGCAGAGTGGCAGCGAATTACAACAGATGCTTGGGTGTTGAACATTGAACAAAATGGATATTGTCTCAGGTTTTCCACCCCACCACCAAGTATTCCTCCAAAGTCGACCACTTCTCATCTTGGCCTTCTAAAAGCGGAAGTTTCCATCCTGCTGGAAACGAAAGCGGTAGAACCTCTTCCGCTCAACCAGCTCGGAAAAGGCATTTACTCAAGGTACTTCCTCATTTAAAAAAAGGACAAGAAAGAGTTCAGACCCATTCTAGACCTGAAGATTGCAAACAAATGGATCCAAAAAGAAAAGTTCAGGATGCTTGCCTTACATCAAATATATCCCCAGATTCACCAGGGGGGACTCGCTTTGCTCAGTAGACCTACACAATGCCTACTTTCATATCCCCATCGTGAGAAACCATTGGATGTTCCTGAGATTTGTTGTGGGACAAGAACATTTCCAATACACAGTCCTACCATTTGGTCTCAAGTCAGCACCCAGAACTTTCTCCAAGTGCATGGCTATGGTGGCAGCACATCTTCGAAGGCACCTAATCTTCGTCTACCCATATCTGGACGACTGGCTAATCAAGGCAACTACACTTCAAATGGACAAGTGATCTCCTTTATTGGCTAGGGCTTCATGTCAACTTTCCCAAGTCCATGACAACTTCCTGAAGTTGCACAACTTAGGAGCTACCATAGACACACTACAGGCAAAAGTGTGTCCTTCGGAGGAACAACGCTTATCCATTCTCCAGAAGTGTTGTGCACTCAAAACTATGCATCGCCCAACAGTGCGCACAGTCTCTTCACTTCTAGGCTCCATGGCCTCCTGCATCTTTCTGACACCCAACGCTCGCTTCCACATGCAACCTCTTCAGGAATGCCTCAAGGACCAATAGAATCAACTGTCTGGAAACTGGGAAGACAGAATCATTCTATCCACCCACGAAATCAGATCCTTCAGTTTGTGGTGTTCTCCAACCAATCTCCTACACGGGATTTTTTTGGTCCACAGCCTCCATCGCAGACCACTGTGACAGATGCCTCTCTCCTCGGCTGGGGAGCTCATATGGGTCACCAGCAAACACAAGGCCTCTGGTCTCCCAAGGAGACATCATACCACATCAATCTCCTCGAGCTACATACTGTACACCTAGCTCTCAAGGCGTTTCTCCCGTCCTTCAACACTGACACCCTACTTGTCCAGACAGACAACACAACCACCATGAATTACCTGAACAAGCAAAGAAAACCAGATCCAGAGTCTTGTCTCAAGAGGCACCGACGATATGGCACTGGCTCCTTGCCAGGAAGTTGAAGATAGTAACAATCTACCTTCCAGGTATTCAGAATGTACAAGCGTGTGCCCTCAGCAGAGTTCCTGAAGAGAACCTCAGGTGGGTGGTGAACGAAGACGTTGTTTAATATAGCTTCCATTTGTGGGGCACAGCCTCTATCGACCTTTTCGCCACAGCAGAAAACAGAAAATGTTGACGCTTTGCCACCAGGTTTGACCATCCAGAATCATTGGGGAATGCTCCGTGGATAGATTGTCCAACAAATTTCTGTACACCTTTACACCAATTCCCTTGAATCCCAGCAGTCCTACTCAAACTTTAAACAACTTCAGCCAGAATGATCCTCGTTGCACCAGAGTGGCCGAGGCAGTGGTGGTTCCCAGACCTCCTTCACCTGTCGCTCCGACCACATCTCAGGGTGCCAGGCAAGCCAGACCTCCTGACTAAATTTGGAGGGCAGATGAGACACCCCAATCTCTCCTCCTTGAGTTTGGCAGCATCGCTCCTGAGTTAGTACATTATGGACACTTAAATCTTCCACAGAATTGCATGGAGATCCTAAAAAAGGCAAAACAGGCATCCACCCGAGCTGCATATTCCTTCAAATAGAAGGGATTCTGCATCTGGTGTTCCTCCAGAAAGATAGATCCTACATCTCGCCCGGAGGATGTCATTCTTCCATATTTGTTACACCTGCCTAAATCTGATCTGCAACTCTCTTCTATTAGTGTCCATCTGGCAGCTCTGACTGCATACAGAAAATGTCCTTAGCAAACCTTTTTCTTTAGGATACCAGTCATCAAAGATTTCCTAGAAGGGTTAAAGAAGGTTTTTCCTCCAGTTAGGCACCCTTCTCCACCAAGGGAGCTTAATGTGGTCCTTTCACGCCTCATGCAAAATCCATTTGAGCCCATACACAAAGCATCTCTCCAACACCTAACTTGGAAAACTGCTTTCCTTGTGGCAATTACATCAGCACGCAGTGTTAGCAAGATTCAGGCTCTCTGTGCTCACGAGCCTCACACAGTACTACACTCCTCCAAGGTAGTGATGTGAACACATCCTAAATTCTTGCCTAAGGTTATCTCTGACTTTCATGTAAACCAGTCGATTTCCTTGCCAGCTTTCTTTTAAAACGGTTAGAAATGGGGTCTTTGGTTGGCAGTCAGGTTACCCCCAGTCCAAGCAAGGACCCTCACTCTAGTCAGGGCAAAGGAGAATCACCCTCAGTTAACCCCACTCACCCCCTTTGGTAGCTTGGCACGAGCAGGCAGGCTTAACTTCAGAAGCAAGGTGTAAAGTATTTGTACACACACAGTAACTCAGTGAAGACACTACAAAATGACACAACATAGGTTTAGAAAAATAGATTATATTTATCTAAACAAAACAAGACCAAAACGACAAAAATCCAACATATACATGTCAAGTTATGAATTTAAAAAGCAAAAGAGTCATAAATTCTTTAGAAAACAGTGAGAACGTTGCTAGCGTACAAAAGTACCTGGGTAGTGTCAAAATAGGGCCGCATGGGCGAGTATGCGCCGAAAAAAGGCCAGCGATGCGTCGATTTCTCACTCGCAAGTGAGACCGTGCGTCGTTCCTCCTCCGGTCTGGTCGGCATGCGTTGTTTCTTCTCTCCCATAAGACAGCGATGAGTCGATCCTGACAGGCACCTCGGGTCTGGAGAGACTTTGCGTTGATTTTCCACACCAGGCGATGTTGCGTCGAAATCCGGTCGCACAGTGTCAAGAAACCGCGCTGCGTGGGGTCTTGCATTGTTAACAGCAGCTGCTGCGGGTGTTGTGCATCATTTCTCCAACCACGTTGCATCGATCTCCCAGCCGCGATGCAGGTGGAGTGTTGATTTTAGCTGCGAGCCCGGTGGTGAATTGTTTTCCAGACGCAAAGCGGGTGGTGCGTTGAACGTTTCCCAGCACGGTGATCTTTGCGTGGATTTATGTCCTTTTCCACCAGCTGCACCTTCCAAGGGCCCTGAGACAGGTTAGGGCACCACTTGGTAGGCAGGACTCCCAGCAGAAAGCCCAAGTGCTGGCAGAGAGAAGACTTTGTTGTCCCTGAGACTTCAACAACAGGAAGCAAGCTCAAATCAAGCCCTTGGAAAGTCACACAAAAGTCGGTCTTTGTCCTCTCTCAGGCAGAAGCAGCTACTGCAGGCCAACCCAGGAAAGCACAGTCACAGGCAAAGGGGCAGTACTCCTCCTCCAGTTTCTCCAGCTCTTCTCCTTGGCAGAGGTTCCTCTTGGTTCCAGAAGTACTCTGTTTTTCAGGGGTTTTAGGTGCTCTTCTTATACTCCTTTCTACCTTTGAAGTAGGCCTACTTCAAAGAAAAGTATCACTTGTTTGTAAGATCTTGCCTTGCCCAGGCCAGGCCCCAGATGCACACCAGGGGGTCAGAGACTGCACTGTGTGAGGGCAGGCACAGCCCTTTCAGGTGTAAGTGACCACTCCTCCCCTTAGCCAAGATGGCACGTCAGGATATGCAGGCTATATCCCAGCTCCCTTTATGTCACTGTCTAGAGGAGAGGTGCAAACAGCCCAACTGTCAAACTGACCCAGACAGGGAATCCACAAACAGGCAGAGTCACAGAATGGTTTAAGCAAGAAAATGCCTACTTTCTAAAAATGGCATTTTCAAACATACAGGGGGTCATTCCGACCCTGGCGGTCCATGACCGCTAGGGCGGAGGGCAGCGGAAGCACCGCCAACAGGCTGGCGGTGCTTCCTGGGCTATTCTGACCGCGGCGGTAAAGCCGCGGTCAGAAAAGGGGAACCGGCGGTTTCCCGCCGGTTTTCCCCTGGCCCAGGGAATCCTCCATGGCGGCGCTGCTTGCAGCGCCGCCACGGGGATTCCGACCCCCTTCCCGCCAGCCTGTTCCTGGCGGTTGTCACCGCCAGAACCAGGATGGCGGGAACGGGTGTCGTGGGGCCCCTGGGGGCCCCTGCACTGCCCATGCCATTGGCATGGGCAGTGCAGGGGCCCCCTCACAGGGCCCCATACAGATTTTCACTGTCTGCTTAGCAGACAGTGAAAATCGTGACGGGTGCCACTGCACCCGTCGCACCCCTGCAACTCCGCCGGCTCCATTCGGGAAAGTTGGAATGGCCGCCGCGGTCTTTTGACCGCGGGGCGGTCATTCGGCGGTAACCGCATGGCGGGCGGCGACTGCCGCCCGCCGCGGTCAGAATGACCGTCACAATCTAAAAACCAACTTCACAAAAATATGTTATTTTTTTTAGATTGTGAGTTCAGAGACCCCGAACTCCACATGTCTATCTGCTTCTAGGAATCTGCGCTTTAATCATTTTTAAAGGCAGCCCCCATGTTAACCTATGGGAGAGATAGGCCTTGCAGCAGTGAAAACCAAATTTGGCAGTATTTCACTGTCAAGACTTGTAAAACACATAAGTACATGTCCCACCTTTAACATACACTGCACCCTGCCCACGGGGCTACCTAGGGCCTACCTTAGGTGTACCTTACATGTATAAAAAGGGAAGGTTTAGGCCTGGCAAGTGTGTACACTTGCCAAGTCGAATTGGCAGTTTAAAACTGCACTCACAGACACTGAAGTGGCAGGTCTGAGCCATGTTTACAGGGCTACTAATGTGGGTGGCACAACCAGTGCTGCAGGCCCACTAGTAGATTTGATTTACAGGCCCTGGGCACCTCTAGTGCACTTTACTAGGGACTTACTGGTAAATTAAATATGCCAATCTTGGATAGCCAATGTATACATACAATTTATACAGGGAACACTTACACTTTAGCACTGTTCAGCAGTGGTTAAGGTGTCCAGAGCAAACAAAAACAGAAAAAACAGAGTCCAGCACACAGAAACAACCTGGGAAGTAGAGGCAAAAAGTTAGGGGGGACCATGCCAGTGATGCCAAGTCTAACAAAAACCAATCTACTCCAGCGGAGAGGGCTCTCCACTCTCTAGGCGTAAAGAGGGTTTTAAAATTCTACTTAGATACAACAAGATCTATTAGAAAATCTCCACAATTACGGTCCAATTCGCACTGGTCTGGCCACCTCCGAACAATCAAGCTCTAGATGGATTGTCTCCTGTATTCTATTTCGCTACCAACTAACTAGCTAACAAAACCCTAGCTGGCAGACCAAGAGCACATTCTACCAGAGGCAAGTCTGCCAGGACTGCCTTGATGAGGAATGTTCCCTTAGCAGGTATCTGCAGAGCTGCAATCTAGAGGTCTGTCTACACGTTCTCTAAACATTACTGTCTTGACTCTGATGCCAGGACAGATGCTCAAGTAGGACAAGCTTCTCTCAGGAACCTCTTTGCTTGATAGCGTATTTCAATATTGTTTGTCTACTCTTCGCTGTCTATGGGATGGGCTTGCTATTCTATTAAACACTTATGACTCTACATGGAAATCCCCTACGAGAGAAGGAATAGTTTGTTACCTGTAACTCCAGTTCTCTCATAGGGGTATTTCTATGATAGTCATAAACAACCCTCCCTCCTCCTTGGTGGAGTAGACAAAATATCTCAGGTATAGCATTACTCTCAGCTAGGACTGCCTACAAAATGAACTGAGGTAACTGCCTTTCTCTAGGCATGCTGGGATACTGGAGGACTAACTGTTCTTAAAGACATGACCGCGGCGGTAAAGCCGCGGTCAGAAAAGGGAAACCGGCGGTTTCCCGCCGGTTTTCCCCTGGCCAAAGGAATCCTCCATGGCGGCGCTGCAAGCAGCGCCGCCATGGGGATTCCGACCCCCTTCCCTCCAGCCTGTTCCTGGCGGTTTACACCACCAGGAAGAGGCTGGCGGGAACGGGTGTCGTGGGGCCCCTGGGGGCCCCTGCACTGCCCATGCCACTGGCATGGGCAGTGCAGGGGCCCCCTAACAGGGCCCCAGCAAGATTTTCAGTGTCTGCTTGGCAGCCACTGAAAATCGCGACGGGTGCCACTGCACCAGTCGCACCCCAGCAACTCCGCCGGCTCCATTCGGAGCCGGCTTCATCGTTGCTGGGTCTTTCCCGCTGGGCCGGCGGGCGGCCTTTTGGCGGTCGCCCGCCGGCCCAGCGGGAAAGTCAGAATGACCGCCGCGGTCATTTGATCGCGGTGCGGTCTTCTGGCGGTCTCCGCCCGGCGGGCGGCACCCGCCGCCCGCCAGGGTCAGAATGACCTCCACAGTCTCCTTTTCCTTCATTTACAATGGCAGCCTCTAAGCTACACTGCCCTGCACTCCTTTATCATTATTTTGCATTACAAAAAGGTTTTTGAAGAAATTTTTCTGCTAAATTTTCAACTCATTCATGCATTTGAATGCATGCGCCTTAGCTATTTGTTCTTTTTTAATGCAAACAAGATGAAGAATTATGGACACTGTAGCCTTTCCTTTAGGCTGCATACTGACATTCTTAAGTGACTTTGCAGGCCTTCCTGAAGTAAGGCGAACATGAACACTTACTAAGTTATATTGGAAAAAGTGCTCCGAGGTCCCTACAGGCAGGCGGAACTATTAAACGCTTATGACTATCATGGATATACCCCTACAAGAGAACTGGAGTTCCAGGTAAGAAACTATTCATTCTCCTGGCTGCTATGGCGCTAACAGCACTCTGAGTGCGAACTCGATCAGCAGCATCATTCTTACATTATTTTCACTCTGATCTGCTTAGTACACATTCTTTGCTGCAGGCATATTAACCCTGTTCACTACCTTATGATGGCTCCAAGCTTCTACTAGACAAACGTACGCTCTCTCTCCAGAAAGAACATAAATTGCCAGAGTTATTTTGACATTCTTACATTTCGTACAGTTTGGGGGTCATTACAACATTGGTGGTAAAAGCCGATTACCGCCGTGCAGAAGACCACCAACACACCGCTGCGGCCGCGGAATTCCGCCACAGCTATTACGACCCACATCCCGAAATCCGACAAAATTCAGACACCCACACAAGTCCGCCACACCAAAGGTCAGTGAGAAACTGGCGAAAACAAAACCTCCACCGTCACGCCAACAGAAATACGCCCATGTTATCACGACCCACGAATCCACACGGCGGTCTTTCAACCGCGGTATTCCATTGGCAGTACACACCACCGCGCTCAAAATACACACTCTTACAAAACACAGCCACATTGGACAATTCAAAATACACACACCTGATACACATACACACACCACTCCCATACACCCAATACAATATAAAACACACACCCACATCACCCACAAACCCCTACGACACAAAATTCAGAAAGAAGGCCAGAGAGAGACACCACCATCCACAAACTAGCAGCCACAGGCACACAACACCATCACCCACACTACTTCCACGCACAAAACACCACACACCACTACATATCACCACACTTATCACCACATACACCACCCCACACATCACCTACACCACCCCATGGCATGGCAAAGACACCCCAGATTCTCGGAGGAGGCGCTCAGGGTCATGGTGGAGGAAATCGTCCGGGTAGAGCCACAGCTATTTGGATCACAGGTGCAGCACACCTCCATAGCTAGGAAGATGGAGCTATGGCGAAGAACTGTCGACAGGGTCAACGCAGTGGGACAGCACCCAAGAAATCGGGACGACATCAGGAAGAGGTGGAACGACCAACGGGGGAAGGTGCGTTCCATGGTCTCAAGACACAACATCGCAGTACAGAGGACTGGCGGCGGACCCCCACCTCCTCCCCCACAACTAACAACATGGGAGGAGCAGGTCTTGACTATTCTGCATCCTGAGGGCCTCGCAGGAGTCGGTGGAGGAATGGACTCTGGTAAGTCAAATCTTAACTATCATATCCCCCACCCTACCTGCATGCTATCACAGACCCCCACCCTCGCCCCCTCCCCTATTACTCCAACTCCTCACAAATGCACTAATAACACAAACCACCCATCCCAACACCAAGCCCTGCATGACACAACAAAGCATGGACACCCATCACTAAAGCATGCCCACTGCACATACCCATAACACCCCCCTCAACCATCATCACACAAGCCCCCACACAGGAATGCTAGCACTGGGGTACACGCTCACCCACCCATTGCCCACCATGACACACACACATGCAATAATCATGCTTTTATACCCCTGCAGGACCACTACCCAACGTCACCAGACAGGAGGGTCCAGACATCTCCACCCCACCCACAGAAGAGGCCCACAGTGATGACAGCAGCTCTGTCCAACTGGAACCAGATGACCAGCCAGGACCATCGTGGGCCTCGGGACAGTCGGTTCCCCACACCCAGTCACAGGCCACCACAGACCTTCCACCCTCTGGTAACACCAGCACAGCACCCACCCAGCGGGCCCATACCTCTGTCCCCAGGACACGTCAATCAGCTGTGTGTCCACCACTACAGGGAACCCAGGATAACCCACCACCCCAACAACAACAGGGACCTGGGGGCAGTGGTAGTGGGCACACGGTCCAGGGGACGGAGGCACAGGAACACAGGGGAACTGGGAGGGCTGCTGTGCGACATGGGGCGGACAGGCCTAGGGAACCCACTCTCCACGAGGCCCTCTCCTCCATCATGGGAGCCTACCACCACTCCCAGGAGACGATGGCAACGGTACTGGCCAAGTTTCAGGAGACCCAGCGGCTGCAGGAGGAACAGTATTTGGGCTTCAGGGAGGAACTCAGAACCATCAGCTCCACCCTGGGCAACATCATAGGGGTGCTGAAGGAGATACTTAACACCAGGAGAGACACTGTGGCACTACAAGGGTCCCCTGACACTAGCATGGACGATGAACTGCCCACAACCTCCGCCGGCGCTAGTGGACAGGACGCCCTGCCACAGGACCACTACACCAGCACCCCACCCCCTGCAGACGGAGAACTACCCCGCAAACAGTCCCTGAGATCCAGGAACAAGACAGAGCACGATGCCAAGACCCCCGCCAAGAAATGAGACCACCCTGATTGTCATCCTACTGTCCCACTTTGTAACCCTGTCCATCTTGGAACTGCCCCAGCTCCACTTCCTATGCCAATATGGGCAATGCACCTGTGAGACTAATAGACTGGACTCTGCCATGGACATTCCTCCACCATCACCCCTCACCATTTTCCAACCCCCCTCCAATATTGAGCACTTCAATAAACACCCTTGAACCACAAAACAATCTGGAGTCAGTCTGTGATTTCGAAAATGTGTATTAGCAATGACAGTGACAAAATGCGTTTTCAAATGTAATGTCAACATACCTATGTCACACATCTCAAGTCCATGAGGAATCTAAGCAGATGACACACGTTGTAAACCACACCTGTGAAACCGTAAGGGAAATGTACAACTCAGTTACCATATACTGGGTGAAATCGACAGACAGGATAGAGGTAGAAGTGTGAAAGTACTTGTAGTAGGCAGGAATTTGTTCTCACCTGTGTGTCACTGGAAATATTGCTGGATAACTGAGTCCCTGTTGTCAATGTCTTCTTCCTCTGCTTCCTCCTCATCACTGTCCACAGGCTCCACAGCTGCTACAACACCGTCATCTGGACCATCCTCCTGCAGAAAAGGCACCTGTCGTCGCAAAGCCAAGTTGTGAAACATACAGCAGGCCACGATGATCTGGCACACCTTCCTTGGTGAGTAGAATAGGGAACCACCTGTCATATGGAGGAACTGAGCCTGCCCTTCAGGAGGCCGAAGGTGCGTTCGATCACCCTCCTAGTCCGCCCATGGGCCTCATTGTAGCGTTCCTCTGTCCTGGTCCTGGGATTCCTCACTGGGGTCAGTAGCCATGACAGGTTGGGGTAACCAGAGTCCCCTAATAGCCACACCCGGTGCCTCTGGAGTTGACCCATCACATAAGCGATGCTGCTATTCCGCAGGATGTAGGCGTCATGCACAGAGCCAGGGAACATAGCATTTACCTGGGAGATGTACTGGTCTGCCAAACATACCATCTGTACATTCATCGAATTATAACTCTTCCGGTTCCTGTACACCTGTTCACTCCTGTGGGGGGGGGGACCAGAGCTACATGGGTCCCATCTATGGCACCTATAATGTTGGGGATATGTCCATGGGCATAGAAGTCACCTTTAACTGTAGGCAAATCCTCCACTTGAGGGAAAACGATGTAGCTCCGCATGTGTTTCAGCAGGGCAGACAACACTCTGGACAACACGTTGGAAAACATAGGCTGGGACATCCCTGATGCTATGGCCACTGTTGTTTGAAATGACCCACTTGCAAGGAAATGGAGCACTGATAGCACCTGGACTTGAGGGGGGATCCCTGTGGGATGGCAGATTGATGACATCAGGTCTGGCTACAACTGGGCACACAGTTCCTGGATTGTGGCACGGTCACACCTGTAGGGGATGATCAAATGTCTTTCCTCCATTGTCGACAGGTCCACCAGCGGTCAGTACACCGGAGGATTCCGCCATCCCCTCACATGTCCCAGCGCATGGTGCCTAGGAATGACAACAGCGACCACAGAGTCAAACAACTCAGAGGTATGTACCCACAGTCTACACAGAACACCATTCATACACAAAATCTGGCCTGTATTTGTGTTGCGCAACAAGGCTTAGGTCTGTGTGATGCAGTTGGTAATGAGACCATGTGGGCCCCTGAAATGGCGGCTGCCTGACCTCTAAAGTGGGACAATGGGATGTGAGGTAACTGCGCTGGCATTGTACACTGTCGCGGTAGGCGGTCGAAGACCGCAGCGCAGTGCTGCATTGGTTAAAATTGGACCCTATGGGTCCCAGGAGCCAATGACGATGTACGCCGGCGGTGATGGTACGCACCGCCGCGGACGTGACCGCCGCGGACGTGACCGCCATTTTCTATCTGTTCAATCACTCGATACCTGATCTTCGACAGGAGAGGACCTACACTGCAAGTGCTGCTGTGACCTCGGTCTGGAAGAGACAGTGGCTCGTGCGTCTGGGGAAAGGGCCCCTGCCTTCACTGCAGAGGAGTTGGAGAAGCTCGCGGACGGGGTCCTCCCCCAGTACACGCTACTCTACGGTCCTCCAGACCAACAGGTAAGTACACAGGGAGCACGTTGTATGGGCTATGCCTGTGTGGAGAGGGCTGGTTGTAAGAATGAAGGGGGCACAGTTCTGCATGCATAAAGGACTGTGAATGCATGTGCCACATGACAAGGGTAGGGATGTGGGCCACTCACTTCAACGCTGCAGTTGGTAATGACTTCTCTTCTTCCCCTGTACATGTCATGTAGGTCAGCGCCCACCAGAAGGATATTTGTCGTGCCATCGCCAAGGACGTCCGGACCCTGGGGGTCCACCACAGACGGAGCACCCACTGCCGGAAAAGATGGGAGGACATTCGCCGCTGGAGCAAGAAGACGGCAGAAGCTCAGCTGGGGATGGCCTCCCAACGTGGGAGGGGTGCCCGTCGAACCATGACCCCCCTGATGTTCCGGATCCTGGCGGTGGCCTACCCGGAGTTGGATGGGTGCTGAGGGCATCACAGCGGACACAAGGGGGGTGAGTACAACATCATTCAGCGAACTTTGCGTGCAGTGAAGGTGTCTGGGTGGGGGAGGAGGGCTGTGGGTTTCCCTAGGTCAGGGCGAGTTCCGTAGGCTAGGCCCCTCCGTAATGCAGGCCATGTGGCACCCCACCCCACCTCTGTAGAGTGCCAAGTACAGGTATACATGCCCCTGTGTCATCTATGTGTGCAGATGTCGACCATAGCCATGTAGGACATATCCCAGGAATTGCATCTGTAGAGCCCAACAGCGTGACGTAGTGCAGGGGGCTGCTGTGTCTGTATTGCCCGCCAATGGTAGCGGTAAGCCATGCACTCAACCTGTCTTTCTTCTGTCATCCCCCCCCTTTTTGTGGTCTCCCTGTTCTTGTGTGCATCAGCATCATCAGGCGGAGGTAAAGTGACACCGGAGCACGAGGGAGCTGACCCACATGGCCATGGAGGGCCACACCATGGACTCGGAATACACCAGTGGGACGGAGTGCGAGGGGAGCTTCATGGCGGGGACAGGATCAGCAACCAGCGACACGGACTCGTCCTCCGATGGGAGCTCCCTTGTGGTGGCGGCAAAATCTGTGCCCCCCACTTCTACAGGTACAGCCGACACACCCCTCCCAGCACCGCCCTCCCAGCAGCCCCTCAGCCTTCGCCCCGTGCCCGCTCACCCAGGAGGGTGGGCATCACCTTCGCCCCAGGCACCTCAGCCCCTGCCCCTGTCACCTCTGCTGCCCTCAGTGAGGAGGCCATTGACCTCCTCAGGTCCCTCACTGTTGGGCAGTATACCATTTTGAATGCCATCCAGGGTGTAGAAAGGGAATTGCAACACACAAATGCATTCCTGGAGGGCATTCATCCTGGTCAGGCTGCCCTTCATCAAACCCTGCAAACTCTGGCCTCAGCACTGATGGCAGCCATTGTCCCTATCTCTAGCCTCCCCCCTCCAACTTCCTCCACCCAGACCCAATCCCCTGTACCCCAGCCTATCCCAAGCACACCATCAGACCAGCCTGCACACACCTCACCACACAAGAGAAGCTCAGGCAAACATAAGCACCACACATCCCACAGGCACTCACGCAAGCATCACACACATACAGACACACCAACATCCACTGCCTCCACTGTGTCCCCCTCGTCGTCGTCTCCCTCCTCCCTCCCAGTCTCGTTTACACTCTCACCTGCATGCACTACCTCTACAGCCACTACGTCCCGCACCAGCACACCCACCACTACACCCCGCTCACGTGCAGTCACCACCCCCACTCCCATTTACACGTCCCCTGTGTCCTCTCCAAGTGTGTGTGTGACGCCCCCTCCGAAGATACACAAACGCAGGCACACACCCACCTAACAGCCATCCACCTCACGACAGCCTCCAGCGCATGCACCTTCACCCAAAGTCACCAAACGTACACCTCCTACAACCACTACCTCTTCCTCCACTCCCAAACCCCCTCCAGCTACCCATCCCAGTATTCCTAAGAAACTTTTCCTGGCCAACCTTGACCTCTTTCCCACCCCCCCTCCAACTCATAGGTCTCGTACTAGCACCTCAGCCAAAAAATCGCCGGGAGCAGCGGTGCCTGTTACAGGTATGTGGAGTGCACCGGCCTCCAGGCCAGCCAGTGTGGCACGGAGCCACAGCACAGCCAGTCCCCCCCCCTGTGAAGCACCAGAAGTTGGGCAGTGCCCGGCGGGAGAGGGGGACGGCTCCAGCCAGCAAAGCCGCTCACAAGGGTCCCGGGGGTAGTGTTGACTCAGCTGTGACTCCTCCCAAGGTGGGGAAGGGGCAGAAGAAATCTCCAAAGTCTGGGAGGGGCAGCACGGCGGAGAAGAACGCCATTATCCCCACTGCCCAGGAGGCCACCTCCAGCCCAAATGTCACTGGCCAGGAGGCCACCGCCGGAGTCACTGCCCAGGAGGCCAGCCCAATCGTCACTGGCCAGGAGGCCACCGCCAGAGTCACTGCCCAGGAGGCCAGCACAATCGTCACTGGCCAGGAGGCCCCCGCCAGAGTCACTGCCCAGGAGGCCAGCCCAATCGTCACTGGCCAGGGGTCACCGCCAGAGTCACTGCCCAGGAGGCCAGCCCAATCGTCCCTGGCCAGGAGGGCCCCGCAAGCCACAGCCCAGCGGACCCATGAAGGACCGCCAGCCACAGGCCTGCTGGGCAATGAAGGACCGCCTTGGCAAGCGCCGCTGAACAGGCCAGGGACCGCTGAACAAGGCAAAGGCCGCCATGGCAAGCACCGCTGAACAGGCCAGGGACCGCTGAACAAGGCAAAGACTGCCATGGAAGGCACCGCTGAACAGGCCAGGGACCGCTGAACAAGGCAAAGACCGCCATGGAATGCACCGCTGCAAAGGGCAAGCACCGCTGAACAGGTCAGAAACTGCCAGATCAAGCACCGCTGAACAGGGCAAAGACCGCCTTGGAATGCACCGCTGAACAGGGCAAGCACCGCTGAACAGGTCAGAAACTGCCAACTCAAGCACCGCTGAACAGGGCAAAGACCCCCATGGAATGCACCGCTGAACAGGGCAAGCACCGCTGAACAGGTCAGAAACTGCCAACTCAAGCACCGCTGAACATGGCAAAGACAGCATGGAATGCACCGCTGAACAGGGCAAGCACCGCTGAAAAGGTCAGAAACTGCCAACTCAAGCACCGCTGAACAGGGCAAAGACCGCCATGGAATGCACTGCTGAACAGGGCAAGCACCGCTGAACAGGTCAGAAACTGCCAACTCAAGCACCGCTGAACAAGGCAAAGACCGCCATGGAAGGCACCGCTGAACAGGGCAAGCACTGCTGAACAGGTCAGAAACTGCCAACTCAAGCACCGCTGAACAGGGCAAAGACCGCCAAGGCGAGCACCGCTAGCCCATTAGTGGCAGGGGCAGTGACGCAACTGGGACCGTCACGGGGTGAGTGCTGCACTCTGGGCACCAGTCCCCCTCCAGAACCAGTGGAGACATGCATCCACTCCGTCTGTCCTGCACAGGATGAAGCACTCTGGGCACCAGTCCCCCTCCAGAACCAGTGGAGACATGCATCCACTCCGTCTGTCCTGCACAGGATGAAGCACTCTGGGTACCAGTCCCCCTCCAGAACCAGTGGAGACTGTTATCCACTTGAGAGACTATGGCTTTGCACTCCCCAGGATGGTACAGTGGGCAACCCACCCACTGTAGAGACTTGTGAGACTGTGGCTTTGCACTCCCCAGGATGGTACAGTGGGCAACCCACCCACTGTAGAGACTTGAGAGACTGTGGCTTTGCACTCCCAGGATAAAGCAGTGGGCAACCCACCCACTGTAGAGACTTGAGAGACTGTGGCTTTGCACTCCCCAGGATGGTACAGTGGGCAACCCACCCACTGTAGAGACTTGAGAGACTGTGGCTTTGCACTCCCCAGGATGGTACAGTGGGCAGCCAACCCACTGTAGAGACGTGAGAGACTGTGGCTTTGCACTCCTCAGGATACATCAATGGGCATGGAGCCCCCTCGTGGATCTAGCGTGGTGCACTCATCCGGCTGAGGTGCCCCCCCTTCCCTTCCCCCTGAGGTGCCTGTTGTATTTCTATCTGATGCCCCTGCAGTGTTCTCTCCGTTTTGATCAGGTATCTAGTGTGGGCCTCGCCCATGCATTTTGGGCCCAGTGGTCCACGGACAATGAATGGTGCATTACCTGCACTACTAATCGTGGTGTATATTTTGTTTAATGTGTATATATATATGTATATATTTGGTTACTGTATTTTGATATATTACAATGGTTCAACTCATTTCCTTTTGTCTTTGCATTCTTCCGGGGGGGTTGTTACTGTAATGTTTGGTTATGCATTGGTGTGTGTGTTGTAGTGGGTGAGGGTCGGGTTGGGGGTTGTGATGTTGGTTGTGTGTGTCCCTGTGTTTTTTCCCTCCCCCTCCCCTATGTCGTAGGTGCAGTACTCACTGTGGTCTTCGCCGCCGGCGTTGTTGATCCTCGTATAGGAGCAGGAAGACTATTGCAGGGAGAATATGGAGTTCCGGCTCCATGGTGTTGTCGTTCCTCGTGGGGTATGTAGAGGTGAGCGTTTTCCCTTTGAAATGGCTGTTTCCACTGTGTTTTTATCTGCGGTGAATCCACCCCGGAAAAGGTGGCGGATTGGCCTGTTGTGATACTGTGGGAGGTACATTGTCTCCCGCCTGTCTGTGGGCGGTGACCGCCGCGCTGTTTGTCTGTACCGCCGTGGCGGTCGGAGTGTTAAAGTGGCTGTCTTTGTTGGCTGTTTCCGCCACGGTCATAATTCCAAATTTTTTACTGCCGGCCTGTTGCCGGTTTTAATGCCGCTTTAACCCCGACCGCCAGGGTTGTAATGACCACCTTTGTGATTTGCCTAGTACACATTCTTTGCAGCAGGCATATTAACTTTGTGCGCTACCTCATGATGACTCCAAGCTTCCACTAGACAAAAGTACGTTCTCTCTTTGGGAAGAACATAAATTGCCACAGTTTTTTTACATTACATGCACATTGTGATTTACTTAGTACACATTCTTTGCAGCAGGCACATTACTATCTTATGATGGCTCCAAGCTTCCACTAGACAAAAGTACATCTCTTGGCTGCCATGGTGCTCACAGCACTCTGAGCGTGAACTCGATCGGTGGCATTACTTTTACATTATTTGTACCCTGATCTGCTTAGTACACGTTCCTTGCTGCAGGCATATTAACCCTGTGTGCTACCTGATGATGACTCCAAGCTTCCACTAGACAAAAGTACGTTCTCTCTCCAGAAAGAACATAAATTGCCAGAGTTATTTTGACATTCCTACATTACATTCACTTTGTGATTTGCCTAGTAAACATTCTTTGCAGCAGGCGAATTAACCCTTTGGGCTCCCTTATGATGACTCCAAGCTTCCATTAGACAAAAGTACTTTCTTTTGGCTGCCATGGCGCTCACAGCGCTCAGAGCACTAACTCGGTCAGTATTGTTTTTACATTATATGCACTCTGATCGCCTTAGTACACATTTTTTAGAGCAGGCATATTAACCATGTGCGCTACTTTATGATACCAATCTTCCACTAGACAAAAGTACGTTCTCTTGGCTGCCATGGGGCTCACAGCACTCAGAGAGTGAACTCTATCCGCGCCATCATTTTTACATTATATGCACTCTGATCTGCTTAGTACACGTTGTTTGCAGCAGACATATTAACTCTGTGCGCTACCTCATGATGACTCCAAGCTTCCACTAGACAAAAGTATGTTCTCTCTCCAGAAAGAACATAAATCGCTAGAGTTGTTTTGACATTCTTACAGAACATGCACTTTATGATTGCCTAGTGCCACCTTATGATGACTCCAAACTTCCACTAGACAAAAGCACATTCTCTTGGCTGCCATGTCGCTCACAGTGCTCAGGGTGCGAACTCGATTGGCGTATCGTTTTTACATTATTTGAATTCTGATCTGCTTAGTACACGTACTTTGCAGCAGGCACATGGACCCTCTGTGCTACCTTATAATGAGTCCAAGCTTCCACTAGACAAAAGTTGGTTCTCTTTCTCCAGAAAGAAAATTAACCCTCTGCGCTCCCTTATAATGAATCCAAACTTCCACTAGACAACAGTACTTTCTCATACAAAAAAGAACGTTAATCAGCAGTTATGTTGACCTTTTTAGATTATATGCACTCTGATCTGCTTAGTGCATGTTCTGTGCAGCAGACATATTAACCCAGTGCGCTACCTTATGATGAATCCAAGCTTCCAGTAGACAAAAGTATGTTCTCTCTCCAGAAAGAACATAAATCGCCAGAGTTATTTGGACATTTTTACATTACATGCACTTTGTGATTTGCCTAGTAGACATACTTTGCAGTAGGCACATTAAACCTGTGCGCGACCTTATGATGACTCCAAGCTTCCACTAGATAAAAGTACATCATCCAGTATTGGATCTTTCATAAATTCACATGCTTGAATCATCCCCGTTGTCGAAGTGGGAGTCTCACGGTATATCAGAAAAGCAGTAAGTAAAAACTTTCATAGGCTATAATGCTAGCAAAATCACACATATAGCCTATCCATGTCCTTTTGTAAAAACGAACCAAACTTGATTTATGACCAATCAGGCTCCAGCACCCTCTAGAATATTCCCCCAAAGAGACTCATTCCCTCAGATTTTCTACCGCACGTCGTGTGAAAGGAGTCTCCCTGAGCTCTGCTCAGTTTTTTCCTCTCAAGACAACTTTTTTCTTCAGACGATGTCTGATTCTTCCAGGAAAGGCCTTTTCCGCCCTTGTAAGACCTGTGGCAAGAAGAGGCTGCATGTGTATGATCCACATAAGGACTGTTTATATTTCCTACATCCTGTGCATCAGGTAAAAGACTGTAAGATATGTTGCACCTTCTCTGCTAAGACCCTTAGAGACAGAGAAGAAAGACTGTTAATCTGGTTACAGGTTAAATCCTCTACTTCTGGTGAGGAGAGTGATACAGAAAGGCCTCATAAAAGGTCCAGATCTGCGGACCTGGGGCAGGCTGAGAAAAGCAGGAAACATCACAAGACGCACCATAAAGAGGATGCCAAGAACATGCAAAGCTCAATTTCCTGTGAGCCATCCTCTCCTCATCGCAGAAAGAATTCCCGCCACCGTTCTCCTTCATCAGAGGCTTCCACTTCCAGAAAGGTTTCACTTAAATTCAAGTCGATGACGATACAGCCGTTGAGAACAGTTACGATGACGGTTTCCACGGTTACCGTCTCGCCGACGAGACCGTCCAATTCGAGGCTCCAATTCCTTCAGTCTGAGTCACGGATAAGTCACATCCATTGTTGCAGCCGTCAACAAAAGCTGCTTCAGAAAAAACCTTATCGTTAAAGGGTTCTTCAATAAGAATATCAATGGCAAGGGCACCGTCGTCTTCACCATCGTCGACAAGAGCATTGTCTTTGACACCATCGTCGACGAGAGCACCATCGATAACGATGTCGACGAGACCCTCACTGGTGGAAAAATCATCAATGACACCAACACTATCGACGGGACCATCGTCGTCGACTCCGTTGGTATAGACGATGCACTAGTTCCTGTCAGTCAAGGTAATGTGATTCCCATTTCTTCTGGATCTCCCGACATTCAAGTCACAGTGAAAATTACTACGACGTCTAGATCTACTGTTTATCCAGCAGATACATCACCAAGTAAGGTAACAACCTTACTTCCTAGTCACCCGCTAAGCTGGGAGGAGTCAGATAAAGGGCCGTTTGATAATGCACACAGCCCATCCCAGTTACATGTCAAATATCAGGAGGATGATGATGAGGATGAGTACGAACAACAGTATCAGTCATATTATACTCATCAAAGACATTATTATGAGCCTTTACTTCAGCCAAGGGACACTGTGCAAATGCCTGCCTCTTTAATTCAAGACTTGCAGTCTATGTTACAGGTTTATAAGAGGAGATTTCCAGCCGCAGCTGAGAGGCAGCCGCCTCTTCCTTCCTCTCCTGCTGCACCAAGGAGTATACCCCCACCTCCAGCAACTCCCAGGCTTACACCTAAGTCTAAAATAGCTGCCCTTCCCAGAGCGGACGTTTCCTCTTCAGAGGATGAAAGGGAAGAAGAAGAAGAGATTTCAACACCCCAACATCCTAAAAATGAATGGGAGGAATATTTAGCTCCTACACCATCATCACCACCTCCTCACCCATCAGATTCTCCACCAGAGGATATCGGAGGCTTTCATAATTTAATGGACAGAGTGGCCACACGGTTTCAATTACCAACATCTCTCTCACAGTCAGAATGCTTCCTCCATGACTTTAAAGAACAAGCAAGAAAGTCGGTGAGAGCAATTCCAATCATAGACTTTGGGGGTGATTCTAACCCTGACGGGCGGCGGAGGCCGCCCGCCAGAGTTCCCCCCTCCAGAACACCGCTCCGCGGTCCTAAGACCGCTGCGGTGATTCTGGGTTTTCCACTGGGCTGGCGGGCGACCGCCAAAAGGCCGCCCGCCAGCCCAGTGGAAAACACCCTTCCCACGAGGACGCCGGCTCCAAATGGAGCCGGCGGAGTGGGAAGGTGCGACGGGTGCAGTTGCACCCGTCGCGAATTTCAGTGTCTGCTGAGCAGACACTGAAATTCTTTGTGGGGCCCTCTTACGGGGGCCCCACGACACCCCATACCGCCATCCTGTTCCTGGCGGGAGAACCGCCAGGAACAGGATGGCGGTATGGGGTGTCAGAAGCTGCGCCGCCATGGAGGATTCATTTGGGCAGCGGAAAACCGGCGGGAGACCGCCGGTTTTCCACTTCTGACCGCGGCAAAACCGCCGCAGTCAGAATGCCCTGCGGGGCACCGCCAGCCTGTTGGCGGTGCTCCCGCCAACCCTGGCCCCGGCGGTCCATGACCGCCGGGGTCAGAATGACCCCCTTTATTTGGAGTGAAGGCATTAAAATTATGGAGAATCCAGCTACAGTTCCACCAGTTCCACAGAAGCTGGATAAAAAGTACAAGGCTACACAGGACTCGCCAGCGTGTTCGACAGGGCATCCAAAGCCAGACTCTGTCATTTCCCAGGCTGCCAAAAGGCGTTTCAAAAATCCATCTGCGCCTATATCTACTCCACCAGATAAGGAAGGCAGATGCCTGGACAACGTGGGCAAGAGATTCTCGTCCATGTCAGCTATAACTGTCCGTGCAGCCAACTCTCTGGTGATTTTGGGTCACTATGATTGCCAGATGTGGTCTGACATGAATGCCTTCATAGAGATCATTCCTGAGAACAAACAAGCTGAGGCATGCAAAATACTGCAGGAGGAAGAACGTACTTCAGAAAAGATCATTGAATGCTCATTAGATATAGCATCCACGGGCTTCCGGCAGCTTGTGGGAGCAGCTGTGCTGCACTGTCAGGAATGGTTGAAAGCAACCTCTTTCAGGCCAGTGGTCCAGTCCAGGATATTAGACATGCCCTATGATGGTAAAACTCTCTTCGGCAAACATATAGATGACGCCTTACAGGCCATCAAGACTGACACGGACATTGCTCGTTCTCTGGGTACCCTTCAGTACAAAAAGCAGCCCTTTCGGGGAGCCAGAGGTAGGGGTTTCTCTACGTTGCGTGGTTCCTACCATAGGCAGTACCAACAGCCACAATACAGACCAGCCTATCAACAGTCTTATAGACAATCATCCACGATCTCCTACATTAGACCAGGCGGGAGAAGGAAACAGAGCTCACAAACCCGGGATAAACCTCGTAAGCAATGATCCTTGTCTGGCACTGGCTATGCTTCCATGTTTTCCACAATTCCATCAAATCGGAGCCAACATCTCAAACTATGTACAGAATTGGAAAAACATAACATTGGACAAATGGGTGCTGGATATAGTGGCTCATGGTCATACGCTGGAATTTGTTCAAAAACCACCACACCACTCTCTGGGAAAATCACACCCACTTCATCTTCACTTGCTTCAGCAAGACGTTTTCCTAATGGGGCGATAGAAGAGGTCCCTGTACATCAGAGGGGACTCGGATTCTATTCGCAGTTCTTCCTAATAAGAAAAAAGTCGTGAGAATGGAGACCAATCCTAGACCTCAGAAAATTGAACAAGTTCCATGGCATGAACATTGAGAAGAATACAAAGTAATTTTGTCTAGAGCACGAGCTGACAGTACAAACAAAACTTGAAGGCTCAAATGGAAGAGGTTTTGTATCTGGTCCCATCAAAACAATTTGCATCCGTTAAAGGTCTTGCCAGAGCAAACTATATCATACCTTCATGCTCTATCAAAAACTGGGCTCGGACATGCATCAGTTAAGGTCCATCTGGCGGCTATGTCATCTTACAGATGCTCTGCGGATGCATCCTCCCTTGGTTCATCCAGGCTAATAAAACAGTTTATGAAGGGTCTGTTTCGCACTTTCCCTCCTGTGTGACCACCTCCTCCTCAATGGCATTTAAACATTGTCCTTTCACAATTAATGAGAGCCCCGTTCAAGCCTATTCACAGAGCGGATCTGAAATAACTCACATGGAAGGTGGCAACTCTCCTTGCTCTTATGTCCACGAGGAGAGTCAGCGATATACAGGCCTTTACCACTAAGGAACCCTACCTAATTTTCTCAGACAACTTTGTTCTTCTCAGAACAAACCCAAGCTACATCCCTAAGGTGCATTCATCTTTTCACCTGAACGAACCAGTAATATTAAGAACCTTCTTTCCGAACCCATCAACTGTGGCGGAAAGGACTCTCCACACACTGGATATCAAACGATCCTTAGTTCTACCTTCAGCATACTAAACAACTCCGGAAGCCAGACCAGCGACTATTCTCCTATGGCCAGGGTCATCAGGGTACAGGAGTTACTAATGCAACAATAGCTCGTTGGATTGCATCCACCATTCAGTTTTGCCATACAAAAGCTGGAAAACCACTAACCAGCCGCGCAAAGGCACAGTCTATTTCAAGGGATCGCCTTGGGCAAGATATGTCAAGCTGCATCGTGGAAGGCTACACATTCTTTCGCGCAGCATTACTGTTTGGAATCAACACAAAGAACTGATTCACTTATTGGACGGGTGGTCCTGCGTCATCTGTTTCATTGAGGTGAGATTTTTACTTTAATGTGCATATTTAATTCGATACGCAATGATTTCTAACTCCTACGCAATTATTGCTTGATATGTATTAATGTATATATGTAAAAATATATATATATATTTTTGTATATAATTAGAAAGATTACAATGCTCTCACCCACCATCCACTGCGGGCATAACAGTCATTAGGAGTACTGCTGGCTATTCAGATTCAAGCATGTGAATTTATGAAAGATCCAATACTGGATAAGAAAACAAGTTACTTACCTGTAACTACAGTTATCCAGTTAAGGTATCTTTCATAAATTCAATGCAACCCACCCTCCTCCCCTTTGAGGCTCACATTTCCTTTCAATTACATACTCTTCACTCTTGTGCTAGAAGGTCTGAGGGAATGAGCATCTTTGGGGAATTTTCTAGAGGGTGCTGGAGCCTGATAGGTCATAAGTCAAGTTTGGTTCTTTTTTACAAAAGGACATGGATAGGCTATATGTGTGCTTTTGCTAGCATTATAGCCTATGAAAATATTTACTTACTGCTTTTTTGATATACCGTCGGACTCCCACTTCGACGACAGGGATGATTCAAGCATGTGAATTTATGAAAGATACCAATATTGGATAACTGTAGTTACAGTAAGTAACTTGTTTTCTTCCCTCTCCAGAAGGAACATAATTTCCAGAGTTTCTTTGACATTTTTACATTACATGCATAGTGATTTGCCTAGTACACATTCTTTGCAGCAGGCACATTAACCCTGTGCGCTACCTTATGATGACTCCATGCTTCCACTAGACAAAAGTAACTTCTCTTGGCTGCCATTGTGTTCACAGCTGTCAGAGCGTGAACTTGATCGGCGGTATGGTTTTTACATTACTTGCACTCTGGTTTGCTTAGTACACTTTCTTTGCAGCAGCATATTAACCCTGTGGACTAACTTATGATGACTCTGAGATTTCACTTAACAAAAGTACGTTCTCTCTCCGGAAAGGATATAATTCACAACATTTATTTTGAAATTTTTACATGATTTGCTCTTTGTATTTTGCCTAATAAACATTCTTTGCAGCAGGCATATTAACCCAATGCACTACCTTATGATGACTCCAAGCTACCACTAGCCAAAAGTACATTCTTTTGGCTACCATTGCGCTCACAGCTCTCAGAGCGTGAACTCGATCAGCGGTATCGTTTTTACATTATTTGCACTCGAATATGCTTAGTACACATTTTTTGCAGCAGGCATATTAACCCTGTGCGCTACCTTATGATGACTCCAAGGTTCCACTAGATAAAAGTAAGTTCTCTCAACAGAAAGAACATAAATTCGCCAGAGTTATTTTGACATGTTTACATTACTGGCACGTTGTGATTTGCATGGCACACGTTCTTTGCAGCAGGCACATTAACCCTGTGCACTACCTTATGATGACTCCAAGCTTCCACTAGACGAAAGTAAGTTCTCTTGGCAGCCATGGGGCTCACAGCACAAACTGGATCTGTATAGTTTTTTACAATATATGCACTCTGACCTGCTTAGTACATGCTCTTTGCAGCAGACATATGAACCCTGTGAGAATCCTTGTGATTACTCCTATCATCCACTAGACAAAAGGACACTCTCTCTCCAGAAAGAACATAATGCTCTAGAGTAATTTTGGCATTTTTACATTACTTGCACTTTGTGATCTGCCTAGTACACATTTTTTGTGGTAGTCACATTAACCCTGTGCTCTACCTTATAATGACTCCAAGCTTCTAGTAGACAAAAGTACGTCATCTTGACTACCATGGTGCTCACAGTGCTCAGAGTGCAAACTCGCTAGGCGGTATCGTTTTTACATTGTAAGCACTCTGATCTGCTTAGTACATGTTCTTTGCAGCAGACATATTAACCCTGTGCACTGCCTTATGATAACTCCAAGCTTCCACTGGACAAAAGTATATTCTGTCTCCAGAAAGAACATAAATCAACAGAGTTTTTTTTTTACATCTTTATGTTACATGCACTGTTTGATTTGCCTAGTATACATGTTTTGCAGCAGGCACATTAACTTTGTGCGCTACCTTATTATGACTCTAAGCTTCCACTAGACAAAAGTATTTTCTCTTGGCTGCCATGGCTCACAGCGCGAACTCGATCTGTATCGTTTTTCCATTATATGCACTCTGATCTGCTTAGTACACCTTCTTGGCAGTAGACATATTAACCCTGTGCGCTACCTTGTGATGACTCCAAGCTTCCATTAGACAAAAGTACGTTCTCTCATCAGAAAGAACATAAATTGCCAGAGTTATTTTGACATTTTTACATTACATGCACTTTGTGGTTTGCCTAGTTCAAATTCTTTGCAGCAGGCACATTAACCCCGTGCGCTACCTTATGACGACTTAATGCTTCACTGGATAAAAGTACATTCTCTCTTTAGAAATAACATATATTGCTTGAGTTTTTATTTTTTTATTTTTTACATTACATGCACTTTGTGAATTTCCTACTACATGTTCTTTGCAGCAGGCACATTAACCCTGTGCGCCACCTTATGACTCCATGCTTCCACTAGACAAAAGTACGCTCTCTTGGCTGCCATGGTGCTCACAGCGCTCAGAGTGTGAACTCGATCCGTGGTATCGTTTTTACATTATATGCACTCTATCTGCTTAGTAGACGTTCTTTGCAGCTGGTATTTTAACCCAATGAAGTGCCTTCTGATGACTCCAGGCTTCCACTAGACAAAAGTACATTCTCTTTCGAGAAAGAACATAAACTGCCAGAGTAGTTTTGACATTTTTACATTACATGCACTTTGTGATTTGCCTTGTAGACGTTCTCTGCAGCAGTCACATGAACCCAGTGCACTACCTTTTGATGACGCTAAGCTTCCTCTAGACAAAAGTACGCTCTCTCTAGAAAGATAAATTGCTAGAGTTTTTTTTACATTATTACATTACATGTACTTTTTAATTTGCGTAGTATACGTTTTTTGCAGCAGACACATTAACCCTGTGTGCTCACTTATGATGACTTCAACCTTTCACCAGACAAAAGTACATTCTTTTGACTACCATTGCGCTCATAGCTCTCTTGGCTGCCATGGGGCTCACAGCGCGAACTCGAATGCGACCGTTTTTACATTATATGCACTCTGATCTGCTTAGTACATGTTCTTTGCAGCAGACATATTAACCCTGTGCGGATCCTTGTGATGTCTCCAATCCTTCACTAGACAAAAGGACGTTCTCTCTCTAGAAAGGACATAGGTGGTCATTATGAACATGGCTGGAAACACCTTCAACCCCCGTGGCGACGGTGAACAGAAGACCGCCATTGGCGGTGAACAGCACACCGCCATATAATGATGCCAAAAACAGAAACCTCCAAAAATTCTGCTACCTCCAGCCTCCGCCAGGGCCCTTGATGGCGGAAAGGTTGTACACCCCACCCCGCCACCGCCAAGCAGACAAATCCTCCACCCTCCAAATAATGATGCACATTTCACTGCAGCAGATAGTGGATGTCGAACGACCATTGGCGGTACGGATTGCCATGGCCAGCAATGGGACCCAACAGCAAGAAATGCACACATTGGCAAGTTTGAAACCCACACACCTGACACACATCCACAACACTATGAACCACTCACATACACACCCCAGCAATCCTTTGCAACTCCAATAGCACAACAGATATTGACAACACAACACTCATACACTGAACTCAACATCACACAAGTCACACACCTAACCACACAACAGCACCCTCACCAATAATCCTACAACACACCACCCACAACACACACCATGGCACTCCCTAAGCACCCCCGCTTCACATATAGGAAGCTAAGTACAATGGTCGTCGAAATATTGAAGGTAGAGCCACAAATCTTTGGGGCACAGGTCCAGCACACACCCATTGCCAGGAATATGGTGTTATGGCAGACGATTGTAAACAAGGTCAACGCAGTGGGAAACCATCCACGCACAAGGGACGACATCCGCAAGAGATGGAACGACCTGCGCGGGAAGGTGAGGTCTACGGCATCCAGGCACAACATTCGGGCCAGAAGACTGGAGGAAGACCCCCACCTACACCCTCTGACTACACTGACTGGGAGGAGAAGGTACTGGCTATCCTGCACCCCGAGGGCCTCACTGGGCTCACTGGAGGACTGGACTCGGGCAAGTCATCTCCAATTTCTTCATATCCACCACACCTGTAATGCATGTATCTCCCCACCCCTCCAACTACCAACATGACCACTACTCCAGCCAGGCCACAATCACTACATCCAGTCACCCTGCATGCCCACAAACCCACTAACAGGTCCACATCCCTCCCCCTATGCACAGGCACCTTCCCCTGCAAGGACTCACAATGGCACTACAGCACCCACAATGCACCTCCACATCCCATGCAAAATGTAAGGACAAGCCCACAATAGGTCTCTGCATGGCCCGACAGGGGAATAAACAGCACAAAATAGGGCAAAGCTGTGCATCCTTATTCGAATTAGTACATGTAAAATACATTTCCATCCCCCCCCCACAGGCACCACCACCCATGCCACCCTGACAGAAAGGCCAAGGTGTGCTAGCGCCCCCCAAGGAGACAGAGGCCCCACTCAGGAGACTGGAAACGGATGTATGGACAGTGAGGATTACCCTGGCCCGTCACACAGTCCTGGGCTGTCACCCTCCAGCAGCCCCACCCAGGATACCATTGACACCCCTACCACCCAGCCACCTCCATCAGCTCAGGTCAAACGACCCCACACCAGTGTCTCCAGGCCACAGAGTGGCAGACCACATGTACAGAGGCCAGAGTCACCACCAACTAACAGGTAGGATGATGATGGCCCCAGTACAAGTGTGTAGGAAAATGGCTCCCTGTTGCAGTTACCCCCACCACTTTTTGCCTGATACTGATCCTGACTTGACTGAGAAGTGTTCGGGGACCCTGCTAACTAGGCCCCGGCACCAGTGTTCTCTCACCTAAAATGTACCATTGTTTCCATATTTGGCACACCCCTGGCACACACATAAGTTCCTTGTAAAAGGTACCAGTGGTGCCAAGGGCCCTGTGACCAGGGAAGGTCCCTAAGGGCTGCAGCATATGTTGTGCCACCCTAAGGGACCCCTCACCTAACACATGCACACTGCCATTGTAGATTGTGTGTGTTGGTGGGGAGAAAAAGGCAAAGTCGACATGGCATCCCCCTCAGGATGCCATGCCTACAAAATACTGCCTGTGGCATAGGTAAGTCACCCCTCTAGCAGGCCTTACAGCCCTAAGGCAGGGTGCACTATACCACAGGTGAGGACATAGCTGCATGAGCAATATGCCCCTACAGTGTCTAAGTATATTCCTAGACATTGCAATTACAGTGTGGCCATATTAAGTATATGGTCTGGGAGTTTGTCAAAACAAACTCCACAGCTCCATAATGGCGACACTGAATACAGGGAAGTTTGGTATCAAACTTCTCAGAATAATAAACCCACACTGATGCCAGTGTTGGATTTATAAAAAAAATGCACACAGAGGACATGTTAGAGATGCCCCCTGTATTTTACCCAATCCTTCAGTGCAGGACTGACTGGTCTGTGCCAGCCTGCTGCTGAGAGACGAGTTTTTGACCCCCTGGGGTGAGAGCCTTTCTGCTCTCTGAGACCAGAAACAAAGCCTGCATTGGGTGGAGATGCTTAACGCCTCCCCCCCTGCAGGAACTATAACACCTAGCAGTGAGCCTCAAAGGCTCAAGCTTCGTGTTACAATGCCCCAGGGCACTCCAGCTAGTGGAGATGCCCGCCCCCTGGACACAGCCCCCACTTTTGCCAGAAAGTCCAGGGTAGATAATGAGAAAAACAAGGAGGAGTCACCCACCAGTCAGGACAGCCCCTAAGGTGCCCTGAGCTGAGGTGACCCCTGCCTTTAGAAATCCTCAATCTTGGTTTTGGAGGATTCCCTCAATAGGATTAGGGATGTGCCCCCTTCCCCTCAGGGAGGAGGCACAAAGAGGGTGTAGCCACCCTCCAGGACAGTAGCCATTGGCTACTGCCCTGCTGACCTAAACACACCACTAAATTCAGTATTTAGGGGTGACCCAGAACACAGGAAAGCAGATTCCTGCAACCTGAAGAAAGAAGAAGGACTGCTGACCTACAAGCCTGCAGAGAAGGAGGAAGACAACAATTGATTTGGCCCCAGCCCTGCCAGCCTGTCTCCAACTTCAAAAACCTGCTCCAGCGACGCATCTGACAGGGACCTGCGACCTCTGAAGCCTCAGAGGACTGCCCTGGACTACAGGACCAAGAAACCCCTGTGAACAGTGGCCCTGTTCAAAACCAGCTACTTCTTTGCAACAAAGAAGCAACTTCCAAAGACTTCACGTTTCCCGCCGGAAGCGTGAGACTCTACACTCTGCACCCGACGCCCCCGGCTCGACCTGCAGAAAACCAACACCTTAGGGAGGACTCCCCGGCAACTGCGAGCCTGTGAGTAACCAGAGAAGACCCCTCTTATCCCCCACAGCGACGCCTGCAGAGAGAATCCAGAGGCTCCCCCTGACTGCGACTGCCTGTAACAAGGGACCCGATGCCTGGAACCAACACTGCACCCGCAGCCCTCAGGGCCTGAAGGAACCGAACTTCGATGCAGGAGTGACCCCCCGGCGACCCTCTGCCTTGCCCAGGTGGTGGCTGTCCCGAGAAGCCCCCCCTGTGCCTGCCTGCACCGCTAGAGTGACTCCCGGGTCCCTCCATTGTTTCCTACCTGAAACCCGACACCTGCTTTGCAGACTGCACCCGGCCGCCCCTGTGCCGCTGAGGGTGTGTTTTGTGTGCCTAGTTGTGTCCCCACCAGTGCTCTACAAAACCCCCCTGGTCTGCCCCTGAGGACGCAGGTACTTACCTGCTGGCAGACTGGAACCGGAGCGCCCCTGTTCTCCATAGGCGCCTATGTGTTTTGGGCACCTCTTTGACCTCTGCACCTGACCGGCCCTGAGCTGCTGGTGTGGTAACTGTGGGGTTGCCTTGAACCCCCAACGGTGGGCCGCATATGCCCCAGGAATGAGACTTTTAAGTGTTTTACTTACCTCCTAATCTAACCTTACCTACCCAGGAACTGTTGATTTTTACAGTGTCCACTTTGACAATAGCTTATTGCCATTTTTACAAAGACTGTACATGATATTGTTTTCATTCAAAGTTCCTAAAGTATCTAAGTGAAGTACCTTACATTTAAAGTGTTTGATGTAAATCTGGAACCTGTGGTTCTTAAAATAAACTAAGAAAATATATTTTTCAATATAAAAACCTATAGGCCTGGAGTAAGTCTTTGAGTTTGTGTTCCTTCCTATTGCCTGGGTGTGTACAACAAATGCTTAACACTACCCTCTGATAAGCCTACTGCTCGACCACACTACCACAAAATAAAGCATTAGACTTATATACTTTTGCCACTATCTTACCTCGAAGGGGAACCCTTGGACTCTGTGCACACTATTTCTTACTTTGAAATAGTATATACAGAGCCAACTTCCTGCAAAGTGGGACTGCCAGACCTGTGCAAGGGACACAGGCACAGGGGTCTAGGCCCAGTGGGACGGCATCAGTGGCCCAGGGGGGAGGCTAAAGGATGGATGCTGCAGCCCAGCAGGAGATCTCTGGGGTCCTGGGAGCATACCACAATACTCAAAACAGGATGGGCCAGATCCTGAGCAGAGTCAAATGCTGGAGATAGCCCAACACCAAGAGACCATGGAGCAGTGGAAACAACTCAATGCCACCATGGCCACTATTGCAGGAGTGCTGCAGCACCACTACCCAAGCCATCCTGAGACCCCCACAAACCTGGAAGCCCCTACCACTGCCCAGGACACAGACCTGCCCTCTACATCTGCAGCAGCAACTGGACTGGTTGCACTGGCAGAGGACACACAAGAGACCAGCACTCCTACCCGTGCAGACCAGCACCAGACACTCAAACGTGCCCTCAGACCCAGATATGGCACTGGAACACCTGCCAATACCAAGGCCCTCACAAATAAGTGACTTTGACCTGAACTGTCTCCCAAGTGTGCCACTGTGCAATCATCCTCACCCGCCAATAGCAACATAACAACTTGCAAGGGACATATGGACCAATACCCACTGCCACCAATCGCTGAGCCCATGTACCTGGTATGGACACCCACAATGAGTCCACTCCCTATCACTGTACAGTGCACCTATGCAATTGTGACACGTAATAAAACACATTTACACCAATTCGTATGGGCCCTGTCATTATGAAAATTCAATTGTAAGTGTGAATGCATTTGCCAGTCACTTACATAATCATACCTTTATTGCAGGAATGGTACCCCACGCACAACATCGTCTGGAGTAAATCAAAGTGTACACCATGTTTGTTTCCATGGCACATGCCACCTTAGTTTTCAGGTAATAGTGTCAATGACTACAAACACCACATCCCCAAACAAATGAGTCAGACCAATATTATGCAGTGCTGACAACCTCATCAGTGAACAGTACCTCATAGTCACTGGAAGTATAGTTGGATCAGCTGGTTTCTGGAGTAGACATCTTCCCCCTCTTCATCCTCACCATCACTCTCATCCCCTCTCAGAGGTAGCAGGTCTGGATGAAAATCACCCTCCTCCTCTCGTAGGGGGATAGCTCTCCTCACAGCCACGTTGTGCAGCATGCAGCAGGCCACCACTATTCTACACACCCTGTCAGGGCCATAGCACAGGGATTCCCCCAGATAGATGGAGGCAACAAAATCTAGCCTTCAGGAGACCTATAGTGCGCTTAATCACCCTCCTAATAGGTCCATGGGCCTCATTATAATTCCTCTCTGCATCTGTCCTGGGATTTCTCACAGGTGTCAGGAGCCATTGCAAGTTGGTGTAGCCAGAATCACCTGCAAAAGTGGTTGAAACAGGACTGTATCAAACTGCCATTACTTGTATACAGCCCGGCTGTCAGTTATGTACTGATTCAGTGTCATACACACTCACCTATGAGCCATCCTTTGTCCCCTTGTAGTTGTTCCATCATGTGCGGCACACTGCTGTTCCTCAGGACAAAGGAATCATGAACTGATCCTGGAAACCTGGCATTTACATGTCAGATGTACTGGTCAGCAGCACACACCAATTGTAATGTCATTGAGTGGATGTTCTTTCTGTTCCTATACTCCTGTTCATTCATTCTTGGGGGGATGAGAGCTATGTGGCTGCCATCGATGGCACCTATCACATGGGGAATGTTAGCAAAGGCATAAAATTCAGACTTGATGGCAGGGAGTTCAATCCTTTGGAGAAACTTGACATATGTCTGCATGTGTTGTACAAATGCATCCATGAATTTGGACAGGACAATGCTAAACATTGGCTGTGAGAACCCTGCACCCATGCCCACTGCTACCTGAATTGAGCCCATAGCCAAGAAATGGAGTACAGAGAGCACTTGCACTTCAGTAGGGATGGCATGCTGATTCCGATTACCTGGTCTCAGTACAGGATCTAGTAAAGCACATAGGTCCTGGATTGTTGTACGATTAAGTCTGTAGGTGACAATGATGTGGCGTTCCACCATGGTATCCAAATCAACAAGAGGTCTTTACACAGATAGGGCCCTCCCTCGCCACATGGGTCTGTACCTATGGGGAGGAAAGAGCACATGTAAGGGACACACATACACTTGCAAAACATGTTGTGTATGAATAACTGCTGTACAATACGTAGGTTACACATGCAAGCGATGTATAATGTACAACTTTAGGGACATGCATGCAATGATACCTCTGGACTGATGTGAGGAACAGACACTCATGTGGGCAGGTGACTAAGGGCTGCGATCTAAAGGCCATGAATTGTGCCCATGACCAGGAAATATATACGTGGTGCTAGCAAAATAGCAGCCTCCTGCCATCCAGATATGAAGAAGTGGAAGCGACATCATTCCACTGGCAGAAGTTGTCACGGCGGAAGGCGTTGTTCATCGCCGTGCACCCATTCGGTGCAGACCACCTCGAAGTGTGCGCCATGTCGTCACCCCAATTTCACTTGACTCCCAAATCCCATGCATGCAAGTACTCCACTGAGTGTGCTGCTGTGTCCTGTCTCTGGTTACTCCAATGGCGCTTGTCAGAGGGGAAAGGGCCCCACACTTCACCATGGAGTCGCTGGAGAAGCTGGTGGACGGGGTCCTACCCCTGTATGCCAAGTTATATGGGCGACCAGAGGAGCAGGTGAGTTGGGGGTTGTCTTGCATGGATGTGTGTGATGGTGGCTGATGCCTGTATGCATGTGTGGTCAATTTGTAACTGCACATGCATAGATTGTGTGGCAAGTACTGTTAGTGAGGTGGTAAAATGATCCTGTGAAGTATACATCCCATTGGGGACGACATGTCAGTTGCATCAGATGGGCATAGCCTAACGTCTGTTTTTCTTCTTTGTGTGTCCCATGCAGGTCAGCGCCCATCAGAAGAGGAGACTCTGGCAGGCCATCGCCAGGGAGGTGCGGACCCTGGGGGTCCACAACCGGCAGAGCACCCACTGCAGGAAGCGGTGGGAGGACCTGTTGCACTGGGCCAGGAAGACCTGCGAGGCCCAGCTGGGGAAGGCCTCCAAACGAGGAAGGGGTGCCCGTAGGACCCTGACCCCCCCCAATGTCCCGCATTCTGGCAGTAGCATATCTGGATTTGGATGGGAGCTTGAAAGACAGCACAGCAGACACAAGGGGGTGAGTACCAACACTGTTTCATACCACTTTGAGGGATGTGTTTGGGTGCTGTGGTATGTATGCTGTCTAGTGCCAGGAATTCTGACAGGTGTCTTCCAGCAGTCCTGCCCCCCCCCCCCATGGGCATTGAAATGGTTAGGGGCAGGTCTAAATAGTCACAATAGGCCCTTGGGGATTGATCTTCCTGTACTGTAGGGTTCTTTGTGGGCACATGGACTAGTGGGTGCATTGGATGGCCATGGTCCCCCATGTATGTAGTGCACACAGTTCATCAGGTCCATGTTTCATGTGGGAAATTAGTTTTTATGCTGGAGTAGTGGCCACTAGTCAGGGCCATAGTCAAGACTATAGTTGTACGTGCTGCGTGTAGGTGTGTAAGCTGGATGGGAGTGTGTGTGCACCAAGTATGTCATAACATTCTAGTATTTACAGTTTCTTTCATGTTTTGTCTTCCCATCCCTGTGCTCTTGTGTTCTTTGTGTACATCAGCATCATCTGGCGAGGGAGCCATGGCACTGGTGAGTGGGGATGCAGCAGCCCACGGTTCCAAGGAGACAGAGTCGACCTACGCCAACGGGACCAGTGGGTTGGAGGGCGAGGGGAGTACCATGGGGGAGGCAACTACCACTGGCGGGAGTGATTCTGATACCTCCTCCGATGGGAGCTCCATGGTGGTGGCGGACCCTAGTGGGCCCACCCATTCTGTGTCATCTTCCGCCACCCCCCATACCATCACCGGCCTCCCAGTTGCCCCCCACCCAGTTGCCTGTGACCGCTCACCCAGGAGAGTGGGCGTCTCCTTCGCACCAGGCACCTCATCCCCTGCCCCAGTCAGCCCTGCTGCCCTCACGGAGGAGGCTATTGACCTCCTGAGGACCATCTCTGTAGGACAGACAACCATCGTGAATGCCATCCAGGGGCTAGCATCCCAGATGCAGCAATGCAATGCATACCTGGAAGGCATTCACTGTGCCATGTCTGGCCTACAGGGATCTTTTCAGGCTTTGGCCTCCTCTTTGACGGCAGCCAGTGTCCCTGGTCTTCCCGTACCCCCTCCAGCCACCTCTACCCCTTCCAGCACCCCACTCGCATCACCCATCCAAAGCACACATTCAGACAGCCATGCACACACCTCAACACACAAGAAGCACAGAGAGAAACACAAGCACCACACTTCCCACTACAGGCGTACACACAGCCAACATACAAAGGCACATACAACAACATCCACTTCCCCCAGTGTGTCCATCTCTCCCGCCTCCCTGTCTGTCACCTCGACATGTACACCCACAAGCACTGCAGCCTCAGTCACTGCTGCTGGCCCCATTCTTGCAGTCACCACAACATCTGACATCCAGTCATCCACCCCAGACGCCACACCTGCACTCACCACAACAACATTGATTGACAACTGCAGCACACTCACCAGACCTGAAGTCACCCAGCCAACATCCATTTACACTGGCAGCCTGTCTTGTCCCACTGTATCCACCCCCCCTCCTCCCAAGACACTCAAACGTTCACAGACACCCACTCAACACACATCCACCATACATCAGTATACTGTACAGGCACCGGCATCCACGTCCAGAACACCCTCACCTGCTACAAGCACTCCCTCTACCTCCACTCCCACACCTTCTTCAATATTCAATATCCACCCCAACTGCCCCTAAAAAACTTTTCCTGTCCCGTGTTGACCTTTTCGAACCCACTGGCCCACCCCATCTCGTCCCTAAACGTGCCCATCTCCTTGCCCTGTCCACTCCTTTCTCGTCTAAGTCTGCACCAGTCTGCCCTTCCCATTCCCATGCCCCTTCCCCAGAGAGGAAGAATCCCCGTACTGCCCCAGGTCCATCTGCCACCCCCGGTCCAAGCCCACTCCCCCACCTTCCAAGAGCAAACCCAAACCCCTTCCCCCTCCCAAACGTAAGCCCAAGCCCTTTACGGTTGAGTACCCTGGGCACATGTGGGAGTCAAGTTCGCCCATTTGGGCCCTTCAGGCTATTTGTCATGGACTGGCCAATGGCCTTATTTGGACATTCCTATATTAATTTTGTATTAAAATGTGTGTGCCCAGTGGTGCTGTTGGCACAGCATGGAAATGTGGTTCATGGTTTCATTGTGGGGGTGTGGTGTGCACATGTGTGTACTTTGGGCAGGTTTTATTTGCATTGTGTCGGGTAAATACCTCTTATTCTGGTGCGAATGGCTTGTGATGGTGTGAGGGGGTTAGGGGTGCATTGCAGGGTGGTTGGGGTGGGTGGGTGTGTAACTGTGCCTTTCTTCCCTTGTTTACTAGGTTGCGGTACTTACCGTTGTTGTCTTTGTCGGTGGTCACGGTCATGGAGGTATATTGCAAGGAGCAGGACTGGCATTATTTGCAACTCACTCTCCATGTCTGCTTCGGCATGTTGTGTGTGCCTACGGTGAGTGTTTCCTTTTATTTGGTTCATTTCTGCCACGCTTTGCTTGGCGGTGGTTCCCGTCCCGGAACTGACAGTGGTCTTGTGCTGCATTATTTGTTGGGCGGGAGGGGCCTTTCCGTCGGCCTGTGGGCACCCTCTTCCGTCGTTGTCGGCACTCTAATGATGGCGGTGTGTGGATGGGCCACTGGCTGTTTCTCATGTGCTTCATTATTTGGTGGTCCGGACTGCCAGACTGTTGGCAGTAGTTACCACCACCGCCGGCGGAGCGGTGATTGCCGCCATGTTCATAATGGGGGCCATAATGCGGCAGAGTTATTTTGATATTTTTACATTACATGCACTTTGTGATTTGCCTAGTACACATTCTTTGCAGCATGCACATTAACCCTGTTTGCTACCTTATGTTGATTTCAAGCTTCCACTAGATAAAAGTACGTTCTCCAGTATTGGATCTTTCATAGATTCACATGATTGAATCATCGCTGTCGTCAAGGTGGGAGCCTCACGGTAACTTTAAATATAAATAGAAGTAAGTGTATCACACTAGGCCCCAATGGCCTAAGTAGGCACTGTTATAGCCTATCCATGTTCTTTTATAAAAAAAGAACCGAACCAAAAGAAAGGCCCTTGGATAAATTGCTCTGTTTTTCCCACCAAGACATGGCTGTTCGCATTTCTGGTGTGATGACAATTCGATCGTCGAAGGAGCCATTCACTTGGAGCCACTGAGAGTCTAATTGCTCCTGTAGAGGTTGCATATGCAGTCAGCAATTTGGGATCAGTGGAATACATGAAGAGATCATTTCCATGAATGATTTGTAATTCCGAACTGAAACAAACTTTTTTGCTGATAGCTTTTGAGCCATGCTGGATAGCTTTCGTTGCCTCTCCCAAGATGGAAATGCTTTGCTTTGGATAGTATCCAGAATTGCTCCTAAGAAATTCAGCCTCTGTGTGGGATGGAAGTGTGACTTGCGATAATTGATGGTAAGACCCAGAGTTTTGAACAACCGGAGGCAAGTGGCTGTGTGGTTTACCACCCAAGCTTTTGTGGATGCCTTTATGAGCCAGTCGTCCAGATATGGAAAGACTTGGACGCCCAGTTGGCGTAAGTGAGCCACTACTGGCGCTAGCACTTTGGTAAAGATTCTTGGGGCCGACTTGAATCCGAATGGGAGGACACGAAATTGTAGATGCATACCAGTTACCCTGAACCTGAGAAATTTCTGATGGTTTCAATGTATTGGGATATGGAAGTACGCATCCTGGAGGTCGAGAGATGTCATGTGATCTCCTGTGTTCAAGAGGCATAGAATGTCCTGAAGCGTTGCCATACGAATCGTCTGTTTTTTCAGAAACCTGTTTAAGGACCTCAAATCTAGGATGGGACTTCAATCCCCTGAAGGCTTTTTTACAAGAAAAAAGCGGGAATAAAATCCCTGGTTCCTGTGCAGTATTGGAACAAGTTCTATTGCCCCTTTATGTAACATCACATATACTTCCCCGATGAGGTGTTTTAACATTGGAGGTGGCGGTCCTGATGGAGGGGTATTTGGAGGCTTCTGAATGAATTCTAGAGTATGTCCCCTGAATACTATATCTAGTACCCACTTAACTGACGTTAACCCCACCCACTGAGGGATATGGTAAGTGATGCGGCCTCCAATCTTTGGAAAACAGGTGGGGCTGGTAGTGGGTATGAATGCCTGGTCATTTTTTTCTACCCATGTCTCTGCCACGGGCAGCGGTTCTTCCCTTCGTGGACTGTTCGTAGGCAGCTGTAGGTGGTGCCTGATATTGCTGCTGGTGTTGTCCATAATGCTGCTGAACACCTGTCTGAGCTGTTTGGTATTGTGGTCTATATGCTTGGAAACCACCACGAAAGGAGTAACTTCCTCTTCTTCTCGCTCCCCAAAATGTTTGCTTTTTGTTCTGCAATGTACCCAGGGATCTGGCCTTGTCCGCATCCGCCTTTCTGGACTGCAACATGTCATCCACCTGTTTGCCGAAGAGACTTTCCCCATCATATGCCATGTCAAGTATCCTACTTTGAACCTCCGGCCTAAAAGAAGTAGATTTTAGTCAGCCCTGTCTTTGCAAGACCGTTGCCCCTGCCAGTTGTCTGAATCCCATTAGTGAGATATCAATCGCACAATCGATCACTTCAGCTGTGATCCGCTCTCCTTCCTGCAACACCTTCTTTACCTCTAGTTTAACATCCTCAGGCAAGAGGTCAACGTAAGAGGACATGTCTGCCCACATTTGGCGATCAAATCTGCTTAAAATGGCTAACGAGTTGGCAGCTTTGACAACTATTACTGCTATTGAATAGAACTTTTTCCCTATGTCACCCAGCCGGCGTCCTTCCCTATCTGGCGGGGATGTTATTGGTGTTGAAGAATTTTTTGAACGGCGTTGTGCCGCTTGAGATACCACAGAATCCGGCCTTGGTTGCATAATTGAACAAGCTGGAGTATCCTCCGGGGATTTATACTTTTTCTCCAAACGCAGGATTTGGGAAGGTATTGTAGCTGGATTTCTCATAGCCTTCAATCCTTTCTGCCATATGAAGTCCACTGTAGCGATAGCTCTTATTGACTTTTTCGTTGGTTCCTTCAAGTCATACATGAAACAATCTGTTTCCCTAGAAAGAATGGGAAGTTCAAAACGTTTAGCTGCTCTTTCCATCAAATTATGGAATCCCCCTATGTCCTCTGAGGGTGATGGCGTAGGAATCAGGTATTCATCCCACTCACTGGGAGAGGTTTCAAGTATTTCTCCCTCCTCTCTTTCTTCGTATGTGGATTGATGGTCATCCTGAGGCGGCTGTACGAAAGGGATGGTTGTATCCAGTCTGGGTGGTGTTCATAGGATAGCTAGGGAGAGGAGTGCACAGTCCTGCTTGTAAGTTATGCTGCTGCGTAATCGGAGTCACTAGTAGTGAGGGCGGAAACCTTCTGCAATAGTCCTGCAACATACTCTGGAGGTCTGTCACCAAAGACCTTGGTATAGTGACAGAGGTGTCTATGTTTCCATATGTAGAATACGACGGATCTGGTTGGACCCTGGCTGAAGAATAGCTGTCCTGATACTGATCATCACCATAGTCATATAGGTCTTGACATTTGACTTTAAGCTGTGACGGACTTTTGGCCACTCCAAACATTCCACCATCCTGAGAGAATACATCATCGTCATCATCTAATAAGTGTTGAGGACGATACGTTAACATCTTGCTTGGGGAGGTATGGATTGGTAGCATTGGAGATGTCTTCTTTCCTACCGTTATTAAAGAGAGAGGAAGGAATTTTGCCGTTCCTGAAGTGTACATGGTGAGATCACTCGTAGACGTTGCCCCTGCTGTTTCCGTCGTCGACGGTTGTGTCATCAACGAGGCTGCCTTCGATGAAGGTATTGTGAATGGTTGCGTCGTCAACGAGTTTCCCTCATCGACAGAGTCTTCGCTTCATGTCTCGGCGACAGGTTTGATGACGAGGGAGTTTTTGTTGGCTTGTCTCTCGTCGAGGATATCCTTGTCATCTACGGTGCTCTTTGAATATCCTGGATGTGATGATCTTTGTTGAAGAAAGCGGCGACGGCGTAAGTATTATAAGTGGCACTGCCGTGGTGAACGTCAACATTATCGTCGTCGTCTTTACTGTAGACATGGACAGTGATGTCGTCGACGAGCTTTTTCTGTTAGAGTCTGAAGAGTATTTTCCTGTTTTTTATTTCAGTGACAGAGACAGAGAGGCACTTTTTTGGAGGTGTCTTTTTCCCCAAAGTTATTGTAGGCTCTGACTGAACCTTTTTTAAGGGCTTTACCCGGGTTTCTGATAATGATGAGGCAGAGCTCCCTTGGCCTTTCTGTTTTTCCAGATAAAGGTGTTTAGATTTTAAAAAAACTTTCCATGGAGGTTCTGCAGAAAGTTTCTCTTCACCTTTAGGCCTTTTTGGGGACTGAGAAGTCTGCAAGTAGATTTCAGCCGCTTCAGAAGAAGGGTATTCAATGGCTTTCTGCTTTTGGAGCCATAACAATAGTCTACCCTCCCTGTCTTTCAGGATTTTATGACTGAAGATGCGACAAATCTTACAATCTCTCACCTTATGGTCTGGATGTAGGCAGCATATGCACTTCTTGTGGGGAAGTCTTTTTCTCTCACATCTGTCACAATCTCTGAAAAGTCCTTTTTTGGTTTGCTGGGACATTCTGTCCACTGGAAATCCAAATTGTCTGAGAGAAAATTGTTCTCTCAGAAATGAAACTGAGCAGAGCTCAGGGATACTCCCTTCACACTCGTACTAGAAAATCTGAGGGAAACAGCCTCTGTGGGGAGTGTTCTAGAAAGTGTTGACGCTTGATTGGTTGTAGTTCAAGTTTGGTTCTTTTTTTATAAAAGAACATGGATAGGCTATAACAGTGCCTATTTGGGCCATTGGGGCCTAGTGTGATACACTTACTGCGGATGAACGCACAACGCCACTGCTCCTCGAGGGGGATCCATGCCCATTGCTGTATCCTGAGGAGTGCAAAGCCACAGTCTCTCAAGTCTTTACAGTGGGTGGTTTGCCCACTGCTTTATCCTGGGGAGTGCAAAGCCACAGTCTCTCAAGTCTTTCCAGTGGGTGGTTTGTCCACTGCTTTATCCTGGGGAGTGCAAAGCCACAGTCTCACAAGTCTTTCCAGTGGGTGGTTTGCCCAGTGCTTTATCCTCTGGAGTGCAAAGCCACAGTCTCTCAAGTCTTTCCAGTGGGTGGTTTGCCCACTGCTTTATCCTGTGGAGAGCAAAGCCACAGTCTCTCAAGTGGATAACAGTCTCCACTGGGTCTGGAGGGGGCCTTGTGCCCTGAGTGCTTCATCCTGCCAAGGACTGAGGTAGTGTGCTTCATCCTGCGAAGGACTGAGGTAGTGGATGTGAATCTCCACTGGTTCTGGAGGGGGCCTTGTGCCCAGAGTGCTTCATCCTGCCAAGGACTGCGGTAGTGGATGCTTTTCTCCACTGGTTCTGGAGGGGGACTTGTGCCCAGAGTGCTTCATCCTGACAAGGACTGAGGTAGTGAATGTGAATCTCCACTGGTTCTGGAGGGGGCCTTGTGCCTAGAGTGCTTCATCCTGCCAAGGACTGAGGTAGTGGATGTGAATCTCCACTGGTTCTGGAGGTGGCCTTGTGCCCTGAGTGCTTCATCCTGCCAAGGACTGAGATAGTGGATGCTTTTCTCCACTGGTTCTGGAGTGGGCCTTGTGCCCAAAGTGCTTCATCCTGCCAAGGACTGAGGTAGTGGATGTGAATCTCCACTGATTCTTGAGGGGGCCTTGTGCCCAGAGTGCTCCACATGCAGTGTGGCAGGTCCCATTCCCTCACCCTGGTGTGTGTGCCACGAGATTGCCTAGGAACAGGTAGCATGATACGCCATGGAGGCAGAGACATACCCCAACCTGCTGCGGCTTCGTCTTCCACCTGCAGGTGCAAACAGTGATGAGACTCATGCCTCATGGAAGCTGGGCAGGGTCCATGAAGTCTCCTCCAGCCTCGGATGGCTGCCCACTGGGGATGGTAGCCATGTCAGCTGTGGTGTTACTGTCCGAGCATGTCGCCAGGCTGGTGGCGGTGCTTGCGGCGGTGTCTGTGGCGGTGGTGCATGTGTCAGCACCTGTTGAGGGACACAGCAGGATGTTTCCTGCAGCCTCGGACGGCTGCCCACTGGGGAAGATGCTGGGGACTGTTGCTAAGGCTGCAGACGTGCAGGTGGCTGTGCAGGTGGCTGTGCAGGGGGCTGTGCAGGTGGCGGCGCAGGTGGCGGTGCTGGTGGCGGTGCAGGCTGGTGCAGTCGTTGACAGAAGGGGTGACGTTAGTCCCTCAGTCGGTGCCACCTTGCCCTGTCCTGACCTGCTCTTCTGCTTTTGTCCCTTCCCCACCTTTGATGGTGCCGCAGGTGTCTTGCCTCTGTCCCCTTTTGTTTTGGCGGAGCCCTTGGTGGCTGGTAGGTGCGGCTTCTCCCTCCAGGATGGGTGCACTTACTTCACCTTGGCAGGTGGCAGAATGTCCTTGCCCTCGCAAGGTGGCACACTGGCAGCCCTGATGGGTGGTGCACTTGATGATCCCGCAGTTGCTTGCACCACTGTGCCTGGGGATTTGGTGGCTGAGGTGCTGTGCTGGGACCTGGAAAGCCTGGCCCTAGGGGAAGGACGGGGGGTGTAGGGAATAGGTCAATGTTAGCCAGGAAAAGCTTCTTAGACACACTGGGACGGGAAGATGGAGGTTTTTTTTTAGTGGAGGATGAGGTAGTGGTTGTAGGAGGTGTACGTTTGCTGAATTTGGGTGAAGGTGCATGGGCCGGTGGCTGTTGTGAGGTGCATGGCTGTTGGGTGGGTGTGTGCCTGCGTTTGTGTAGGGGAGGAGGGCTCACAGACACACTGGGAGAGGACACTGGGGATGTGTGCATGGTAGTGGGGGTGGTGATTGCACGTGAGCGGTGTGCGGTGATGAGCGTGCTGGTGATGGAGGTAGTGGCTGAGGATGTAGTGCATGCAGGTGTGAGTGGAGATGAGACAGGGAAGGAGGAGGAGGACGTGCAGGAGGGGGACACAGTGGAGGCAGTGGGTGTTGATGTGTCTGCATGGGCATGGTGCTTGTGTGAGTGCCTGTGGGATGTGTGGTGCTTATGTTTGCATTGTCCACTCTTGTGGGTTGATGAGTGTGCATGCTGGTCTGATGGTGTGCTTGGGATAGGCTGAGGTACAGGGGATTGGGTCGGGGTGGAAGAAGTTGGAGGGGGGAGGCTGGACACAGGGCAATGGCTGCCATCAGTGCTGAGGCCAGAGCCTGAAATGCTCTCTGTTGGGCCACCTGCCCAGAACGAATGCCCTCCAGGTATGCATTTGTTTGTTGCAAATGCCTCTCAACACCCTGGATGGCATCCAAAATGGTAGATTGCCCAACAGTGAGGCATCTCAGGAGGTCAATAGCCTCCTCACTGAGGGCAGCAAGGCTGACTGGAGCAGGGCCTGAGGTGCCTGGGGCGAAGGAGACGTCCACCCTCCTGGGTGAGCTGGCAAGGGACACATGCTGAGGGGCTGCTGGGAGGGCGGTGCTGGTAGGGGGGGTGGCGGCTGTACCTGTTGATGCGGTGGGCACAGAGGTGCCCGCCACCACAACGAAGCTCCCATCAGAGGAGGAGTCGCTGTCGCTGGTGTATGCTCCTCTCCCCGTCGTGGAGACCCCCTCGCCCTCCATCCCACTGGTGGCTTCAGACTCCATTGCTTCACCCTCCAGGGCCAAGTGGGTTGCAGCTCCCTCCTGCTCTGGTGCCACTGCTCCTCCGCCAGATGATGCTATTGCACGCAAGAACAGGGAGACAAAATAAAAAGGGGGTGAAGACAGAAGAAACACATGTTCAGTGCATGCAACACCACTACCTTTGGCGGACACAACACACAGGGAGCAGCCCTATGCACTAAGCCATGCACTAAGCAATGCACTAACAGTTCCTAGCAAATTCACATGCCCATGGGGGACGAGGCCTAAGCCCAATTGCTGCACACCTGGAAGTCACAGGAGCCTGACTAGGTGTAAATGGCTATTACCAGTAGTGGGTTTGGGGTGCCACAGAGGCTGCCTAACAAGGGACCTAGCCTAACAAGTTCCACCTGGCCTAGGGGAACCCACAGCCCACTTCGACCACCCAGACACCTCGTAAAGCGCGCAGAGTCAGCTGAATTAGAGTATACTCACCCCCTTGTGGCTGCTGTGATGCCCTCAAGCGCCCATCCAACTCCGGATAGGCCACCGCCAGGATCCGATACATCAAGGGGTCATGGTGCGACCCCTTCCACATTGGGAGGCCATCCCCAGCTGGACCTCCGCTGTCTTCTTGCTCCAGCGGCGAGGGTCCTCCCATCTTTTCCGGCAGTGGGTGCTCCCTCTATGGTAGACCCCCAGGGTCTGGACGTCCTTGGCGATGGCATGCCAAATACCCTTCTTCTGGTGGGCGCTGACCTAGAGGAAAAGTGAAGTAACAATGGATTTTACTCCCCCGTCCGGTTCTTCTTACTCATTGGCACAACTTCCCACCCTGGCCCAGAAAAACATACACTGACCATCCTCACATGCTGGCCTCAGCCCACCCCCCTGTATCTTCCATCCACCCCACTCCATACATTCATGTCCAATCCATCATGCTCACAGTGTACTCACCTGTTTGTCTGGAGGACCGTACAGTTGCGTGTACTGGGGGAGGACCCCATCCACCAGTTTCCCCAACTCCTCTGAAGTGAAGGCAGGGGCCCTTTACCCAGACACTGTAGCCATCGTCGCTTCCAGACACAGGTCACAGCAGCACTTGCAGTGTGGGTCCTCTCCTGTTGAAGGTCAGGTATCAAGTGAGTGAGCACTAAGAAAATGGCGGCCACATCCGCAGCGGTGCGTGCCGTCACCGCCGGCATACATCGTCATTGGCTCTTGGGACCCATAGGGCCCAATGTTAACCAATGCTGAATTGTGCGGCGGTCTTCGACCGCCCACTGCGATGGTGTACAACGCCAGTGCAGTTACCTCATTCCCCCTTTTCCCACCTTACAGGTCAGGCAGCCACCATTTCGGGGGGCCACATGGGATGGGAAAAAACTGTGTCACACCTATCTAGACCTGGAATACAGACAGATACCTGCACATTGTGATTTCTCTACATTTTATCAAATAACACATTGTGATACCTAAGTGTTGGATGACCCTCTGCTCGCTGTTCTCCTCCATAGGGCACGTCTGCGGGGGCAGGTGATGAGATGGCGGCATCCTCCTGTGTACAGACCACTGGTGGACCTGTCGACAATGGAAGAGAGACACATCATTGTCACATACAGACATGATTGTGCAACAATCCTGGAACTGTGTGCCCAGTTGGAGCCAGACCTGATTTCAGCTATCTGCCATCCCACAGGAATCCCCCCTCTAGTGCAGGTTCTGTCTGTACTCCATTTCCTGGCCAGTGATTCTTTTCAAACAACAGTGGCCATGGCATCAGGGATGTCCCAGCCAATGTTTTCTAACGTGTTGTCCAGAGTGTTATCTGCCCTGGTGAAACACATGCGCAGCTACATCGTTATCCCTCAAGTGGAGGATTTGCCCACAGTGAAAGGTGACTTCTATGCCCTGGGTCATATCCCCAACATCATTGGTGCCATTGATGGTACACATGTGGCATTTGTCCCCCCCCCCCACAGGAATGAACCGGTGTACAGAAACCAGAAAAGCTACCATTCGATGAATGTGCAGATGGTGTGTTTGGCAGACCGGTACATCTTCCATGTGAATGCCAAGTATCCTGGCTCTGTGCATGACGCTTACATTTTGAGGAATAGCAGCATCCCTTATGTGATGGGGCACCGCGTGTGGCTAATAGGTGAGCCCAAAGTCCCAACACAGTTGACATAGGTGTCTGGGTATGGGGTTTTCCCTGAGGGTTAATGTCTGTCTAACAGTTGTCCCTCGACATTTGCAGGTGACTCTGGTTACCCCAACCTGTCATGGCTACTAACCCCAGTGAGGAATCCCAGGACAAGGGCAGAGGAACGCTGCAATAAGGCACATGGGTGAACTATGAGGATTATAGAACGCACCTTCGGCCTCCTGAAGGCCAGATTCCGATGCCTCCATCTTCCAGGTGGCTCCCTATACTACTCACTGAAGAAGGTGTGCCAGATAATCGTGGCCTGCTGTATGCTGCACAACCTGGTTTTGGAACGCCAGGTGCCTTTTCTGCAGGAGGATGGACCAGATGGTGGTCTTGTGGCAGCTGTGGAGCCTATGGACAGTGAAGAAGAGGAGGCAGAAGACAACCGAAACAACATCATCATGCAATACTTCCAGTGAGACACAGGTAAGAAGATGTAACTGCTTCCCACATCTCATACTATTTTTGGAGCTAGCATAAGTCTGTAATTTTCACTCAGTGTATGGACCCTGACTTGTTACTTTGCCTTTCCATTTCACAGATCTGGGTCCCACTTTGTGCCGTCTGCTATGTTTACTGCTGGCCTACAGCTGTGTTACATTAGTATGTGAACAAGTACATTGTCATTGCTATATTCCTGAGGTTTTGCAATTACACATTAGTGAAAGCACAGGCAGAATCCAGATTGTTTTGTGATTCAAGTGTGTTTATTGCCGTGCAAATAAGTGGAGAGGGGTATGAAATGGGCTGGGGTGATGGTGGAGAAATGTCCATGGAAGAGTCCCGTCTATTAGTATCACAGGTGCATTGTCCAAGGGGGCATAGGAAGTGGAGTAATGGCAAATCAAGGTGGACAGGGTAACATAGTGGGACAGAAGGGTGACATTCAGTGGGGTCTTATTTCCTGGCGGGGGTCTTGGCAACGTTCTCTGTCTTGTTCCTGGATCTCAGGGACTGTTTGCGGGGTCGTTCTCCTTCTGCAGTGGGTGGGGTGCTGGTGGGCTGTTGTTCCTGTGGTGATGCCTCCTGTCTACTAGTGCCGGCGGAGGTGGAGGGCTGTTCATCATCCAGGCTAGTGTCAGGGGCCCGTTGGTGTGCCACTGTGTCCCTCCTGGTGTTGACATGGTCTGCCAGCACCCCTGCAATGGTGACCAGGGTGGTGTTTATGGACTTCAAGTCCTCCCTGAGCCCCAGGTAGTGTTCCTCCTGCAGCCACTTGGTCTCCTGAAACTTGGCCGGTATCATGCCCATGGTCTCCTGGGAATGGTGGTAAGCTCCCATGATGTTGGAGAATGCCTCGTGGAGAGTGGGTTCCCTGGGCCTGTCCTCCTCCTGTCACACAGCAGTCCTCCCAGCTTCCCTGTTATCCTGTGCCTCTGTCCCCTGAACCGTGTGCCCACTGCCACTGACCCCAGGTCCTTGATCATCCTGTGTTAGTGGGGTTGCCTGGGTTCCCTGTAGTGGTGGACACACTGCTGATTAACGTGTCCTGGGGACAGAGGGATGGGCCCGCTGGATGGGTGCTGTGATGGTGTTTCCTGAGGGGGGAGGTTCAGTGGTGGTTTGTGACTGTGTCAGGGGAACCGACTGTCCCGAGGTCCCTGATGGGCCGGGCTGGTCATCTTGATCCAGGCGTGCAGAGCTGCTGTCGTCACTGTGGGCCTCTTCTGTGGGGGGACTGGGTATGTCTGGCACCTCCTGTCCGGTGACGTTGGGTATGGGTCCTGTTGGGGAGTGAATGCATAATGTTAGTATCTGTGTGTGCTGTCTTGTGCAATGGGTGAGGTACCCTCTACTCCTGTGCTTGCATTATTGCTGTGGCCCTTGTGTGATTGGTGATTTTGGGGCATGAGTGAGTCTCTCTACTGGACATGCTTTGGTGATGGGTGTCCATGCATTGGTGTTACATGCAGGGCTTGATTTTGGGATGTGTGGGTTGTGTTAGTGGGGTATCTGTGGGTTGTTGGGGTGATGGGTGTGAGGGTGGGAGTATTTAATGGCATGCAGGTGGGGTGGGGGGATATAGTAGTACATGTTTGCCTTACCAGAGTCCAGTCCTCCTGCTACTCCTGCAAGGCCCTCAGGATGCATTATTGCCAAGACTTGCTCCTCCCATGTTGTTAGTTGTTGGGGAGAAGGTGGGGGTCCACCGCCAGTCCTCTGTACAGCAATCTGGTGTCTGGATACCACGGAACGTACCTTCCCCTGTAGGTCGTTACATCTCTTCCAGATGTCATCCTGTGTTCTTGGATGCTGTCCCACTGCGTTAACCCTGTCGACAATTCTCCACCATAGCTTCATCTTCTTTGCAATGGATGTCTGCTGCACCTGTGATCCGAATAGCTGTGGCTCTACCCGGACGATTTCCTCCACCATGACCCTGAGCTCCTCCTCTGAGAACCTGGGGTGTGTTTGAGGTGCCATGATGTGGTGTGGGTGATGTGTTGGTGTGTGTTGTTTGAGGTGCGTGGATGTTGTGTAAGTGATGGTGTGTGTCTGTGGATGCTGGTGTTGTGTTAGGTAGTCTGTCTCTCTGGCCTTCTTTCGGAATTTTGATTGTAAGGGTTTGTGGGTGATGTGGGTGTGTGCTTTATATTAGATTGTGGCGGTCATTCTGACCGCGGCGGTCGGCGGTCGCCACCCGCCAAGCGGTTCCCGCCGAAAGACCGCACCGCGGTCAAAAGACCGCGGCGGCCATTCCGGCTTTCCCGTGCGGCCTGCGGCCGACTGCCAGAAGACCGCCGCCCGGCCCAGCGGGACAGCCCCTTCAACAATGTAGCCGGCTCGGAATGGAGCCGGCGGAGTTGAAGGGGTGCGACGGGTTCAGTGGCACCCGTTCCCGCCATCCTGGTTCTGGCGATGGACACCGACAGAAACAGGCTGGCGGGAAGGCGATCGGAATCCCCATGGCAAGCAGCGCCGCCATGGCGGGTTCCCTGGGCCAGCGGGAAACCGGCAGGAAACCGCCGGCTTCTCTTTTCCGACCGCGGCTTTACCGCCGCGGTCAGAATCGCACAGGAAGCACCGCCAGCCTGTTGGCGGTGCTACCGCCGCACTCCGCCATGGCGGTCATGGACCGCCAAGGTCAGAATGACCCCCTGTGTCTGTGTGTGTGGTGTGTGTGGTGTGTGTATGTGTGTCAGGTGTGTGTATTTTGAATTGTCCACAATGGTTGTGTTTTGTAAATGTGTGTGTGTTTTGAGCGCAGCGGTGTGTACCGCCAATGGTTTACAGCGGTTGAAAGACCGCCGTGTTGATTCGTGGGTCGTGATACTGTGGACGTATTCCTGTTGGCGTGACGGTGTAGGTATTGGTATCGCCAGTTTATCACTGACCTTTGGTGTGGCGGACTTGTGTGGGTGTCTGTATTGTGGCAGATTCTGAGTTGTGAGTCGTAATACCTGTAGCGGAATTCCGCTGCCGCGACGGTATGTTAGCGGTCTTCTGCACGGTGGAAAGCGGGATTTACCGCCAAGATTGCAATGAGGGCCTATGTTCTTTGTAGCAGACATATCAACCCTGTGCACTACTTTTTGTTGACTCCAAGCTTCCACTAGAAAAAAGTGCGTTCTCTCTCAAGAAAGAAGATAAATGACCAGAGTTATGTTGACATCTTTACACTACAAGCACTGTTTGATTTGCCCAGTACACATTTTTTGCAGCAGGCACATTACCCTGTCTGCTACTTTATGATGACTCCAAGCTTCCACTAGATGAAAGTAAATAATCTCTCCAGAAAGAATATAAATTGCCATTTTATTTTAGATTTTTACATTACATGCACTTTTTGATTTGCCCAAATACATGTTGTTTGCAATAGGCACATTAACACTGTGCACTATCCTGTGATGATCCCAAGCTTCCACTAGGCAAAACTACGTTCTCTTGGCTACCATTGCGCTCACAGTGCTCAGAGTACAAACTTGGTAGGCGGTATCATTTTTACATTGTTGGCACTCTGATCTGCTTAGTACATGTTCTTTGCAGCAGACATATTAACCCTGTGCACTACCTTATGATAAATCGAAGCTTCCACTAGGTAAAAGTATGTTCTCTCTCTAGAAATAAAAATAAATCGCTAGAGTTATTTTGACATCTTTACATTACGTGCACTGTTTTTTTTTTAAACACAGTTTTAATAGTAACATTTAGGCACTTCCAGAGCTCTACAATGGTATGTTTCCTTCAACAGTAGCCGATTATTAACAGTACATGGCATAATGTAGATATTTCAATGTAGCACAGTAGGGAAATCAATTTTGCATAATATCCGTGTCATCAATCAAGATATATAGACTGGTCTCTAATTCTCTGTGATTTCTTTCAATGAATCATCTCTTCTGCATTTGTTCATATGGCAAACACATTTCAGCTCTGGTGCCTCCCCTTATTCCCTCTCTCATCCCCACGTGTCCACTGACACTATGGGGGTCATTCTGACCTTGGCGGTCCATGACCGCCATGGCGGAGTGCGGCGGTAGCACCGCCAACAGGCTGGCGGTGCTTCCTGTGCGATTCTGACCGCGGCGGTAAAGCCGCAGTCGGAAAAGGGAAGCCGGCGGTTTCCCGCCGGTTTCCCACTGGCCCAGGGAACCCGCCATGGCGGCGCTGCTTGCAGCACCGCCATGGGGATTCCGAGCACCTTCCCGCCAGCCTGTTTCTGGCGGTGTCCACCGCCAGAACCAGGATGGCGGGAACGGGTGCCGTGGGGCCCCTGGGGGCCCCTGCACTGCCCATGCCACTGGCATGGGCAGTGCAGGGGCCCCCTAACAGGGCCCCACAAAGATTTTCACTGTCTGCTTAGCAGACAGTGAAAATCGCGACGGGTGCCACTGCACCCGTCGCACCCCTTCAACTCCGCCGGCTCCATTCCGAGCCGGCTACATTGTTGAAGGGGCTGTCCCGCTGGGCCGGGCGGCGGTCTTCTGGCGGTCGGCCGCCGGCCGCGTGGGAAAGCCAGAATGGCCGCTGCGGTCTTTTGACCGCGGTGTGGTCTTTCGGCGGGAACCGCTTGGCGGGCGGCGACCGCCGCGGTCAGAATGACCGCCTATATGTCCATTGTGTACTCATTTTCAGTAGTGCTGCTCGTCCTCCTACTGATAAAGGTGATGATCACCAGAAGTTCATGTTACTACTAAGTCCCCGCAATCTTCGTCCTATGTTGCCTTCATACAAGTCAGTCCTGTTATGATAGACACGCACCCCTAGGTAAATCAAACACTGCGGCTCCCACTGTAGGCCCCTCAGATCTTGTGGGGCCTCTAGGTCCTGGGTTGTAGGAAATAGTCTAGATGGATCACAGTTAACTTGAAGGCCTGATAATGATCCAAACCGATCTAGTAATTGTCGCGCTTCTCTCAATGCATCATCTGCGTCTGCTAGGGATAATAGTAGATTGTCTGCGTATAATGCCATATAATAGGTGTTGTTTCCTATCTCCAGTCCTCTATAGGCGTTACCTCCCCTTGCAAGGCTTGCAAGGGGCTCTATGGCCAGGGCAAAGAGGAGTGGGGAGAGCGAACATCCCTGTCTGGTGCCCCGTTCTACGTGATAGTCCCCTGATATGGTGTTACCTGTACGAACTCTTGCTCGTGGCTCAGCATATGATAAGCGCATCCAGGCTATAAAATTCTCACCCAGGTCAAAGTTGCATAGTACTTCCGTATAAATATGGCCATTCAAGACTATCCAATGTGTTCTAGAAGTCTACTGCAAAGACCACTGCGTCTTCTCTATTATAGGAACTATCTTCAAGCAACGAGAAAAGTTGACCGATATTCATGGCCGTACATCAATATGGATTAAACTGGACATATATCGTAAGAGGTGTGTCACTAGTATTTTGCTAAGGATTTTGTAGTTTCCAGACAACATCGATAGGGGTCGACAAGAAGTTACCTCAGTGGGTGGCTTCCCAGGTTTCAGAAGGAGAACAATGAGGGGAGAACAATGAGGGCCTCCGACGCCGATGATGGGAGAATCCCAGCCAACCGAGCTTCTTCATACATGCTAACCAGTCGGGGTCCCAGGGTAGTCATAAAAGAGGAGTAAAATTCGACTGGTAGACCGTCCAGGCCCAGCGTATTATTCCGTGCCATGCTATCCACAGCAGCCTTCACTTCTGATAATTCTATTGCCTGTCTTAGGGCCTCAGATTCCTGTTCCGAGACTGTCGGAAGGTTGATGTGATAAATACTCTTGGATGTCTGTAGTTGTTGTGTGCATTTTACTTTTAGTAAGCTCTAAATAGTACTTATAAAACTCCTGATTGATTGCAGCCTGACTATAGACCTGCTGGCCCATGGACGTATCTAATTCTACTATGCTCGACCCCCTTTTTGCTGGGTTTGCCAGCCATGCCAAAAGTGAACCTGCGCAGATGCCCTCAGCATGTGTTTTCGCTAGGTAGGTTTTGTAGTCGTAACAGCGGAGTCTTTCAGCTCCGACTGCAACCCTCTCCCGTGCATCTAAAACAGACCCTCTGAGTCGTGGTTGTCTTGGGTACTATCTCTCCATTTCTCTCAATGCTTGTTCCGCCCTCTCTATATCTTGTATAATACATATCTAACCCCTTTTGCAGCTGAAATACATCTCCTCCTTATCACAACCTTGAAGGCGTCCCATTCTGGAAGTCTGGTGTCTGTAGTGCCCTCGTTATCATTAAAGTAGGCAGTTATGTCCGCAGCAATGCCTATCCTATAGACTCGAGCCCGCATTACAACCCGGGCGGTCGGTGATAAAGTGGCGGTAATACCGCCAACAGGCTGGCAGTAAATACTGCCAAATTATGACCATGGTGGAAAGAGCTCAGACAGACAGCCACTTTAACATGCCAACCGCCAGGGTGGAATCAACAGGCACCACAGCGGTAGCTGCCTACAGCCAGGTGGAAGTCAATGTTCTGCCCACTGTATTAAGACCCTGCAATCCGCCACCTTTTCTGGGGTGGTATCAATGACATCAAAAGCTTTGTGGAAACACTACACAGAAGGGAAACAACTCACCTGTGAAGACTAAGGGAAGAACCACGCCGCCATGGAGCCTGAACTGCATAAATTCCCAATGCTGTTCTACGTCCTACTCCACCACAAACACTAATGACGATGAAGTTGACCACGTTGAGTACAGCCACCTAGCAAACAGGGGAGGGGGGGAGGAAAAAGAGACAGACACACACACGCAACACCCCCAACACCATACACACAAGCAGATGCAGTAACATAACATATACACCCTGTACCCCTCTGGAAAAATGCAAGGACAACACAAATAGATAAAAGTGAGTGTGATAAGATAAATAAAGTAGTAATAAGTGCATCCAATCTAAAAGTATATACATATTTACAAATCAAGGGACACTGCCCAGTCCTCAATGTTCATGGGCCACAGGGCTACATCACAAAGTCCAAGGCCCCACTTGACTCCTGCAACAACACAGAGAGAACACTGCAGGGGCATCAGTTAGAAAATAGGCAGGCACCTCAGGGGGACAGGGAACGGAGGGTCACCTCAGCTGGCAGATGGAACAAAATCACTGGTCCTGAAGGGGGCAACATGCCCCGTGCGCTGTCCTGGGGAGTGCAAGGCCCCAGTCTCTCAAGTGGGTGATTTGCCCACTGCTTTGTCCTCGGGAGTGCAAGGCCACAGTCTCTCAAGTGGGTGATGTGGCCACTGCTTTAACTTGGGGCGTGCAAGGCCACAGTCTCTCGAGTGGGTAACTTGCCCAAATGCTCTGGAGGGGGCAACATGCCCTGTGATCCTCATCCTGGGGAGGGTGGGTTGAGTGGATGGCTTCCCCACTGGTTCTGGAGGGGGCATCGTGCCCTGTGATGTAGGTCTTGGGGAGTGGAAGGTCACAGTCTCTCAGGTGGGTGTCAATCCCACAGGATTTGCTGGGGCAGCCCGCACAATAGCCCATGGAGGCAGAATTACACACTGTCTGCCAGCGGTGACGGCTGCTCAGTGGTGGTGAAGGTGATGTTGCCGTTGGTGGTGGGGGGAAACTCCTGCCCATACCCTGCAGCCTCGGACGGCTGCCCACTGCTGGTGGTGGTGGTGGGGGGAAGCTCTTGTCCATCCCCTGCAGCCTCGGACAGCTGCCCACTGCTGGTGGTCGTGCTGGTGCTGCTGCTGGTGGTTGTGGGGGGAAGCTCCTACCCATCCCCGGCAGCCTCGGACAGTTGCTCACTGCTGGTGGTTGTGCTGGTGTTGCTGCTGCTGCTGGTGGTGGTGGGTGTGGGGGGAAGCTCCTGCCCATCCCCTGCAGCCTCGGACAGCTGCACCACCATGGTTGGTGGTGGGGGCTCCGACTGAGTCCCAGCACCAGGCTCCTTGTCCTTTCTGCTGCGGGTGCAGGCCCCTTGCCCTTCCTGGTAGCAGCTGGGGATGGCTTCTTGCTCCTTTTGGCAGCAGCTGGGGATGGCTTCTTGCTCCTTTTGGCAGCAGCTGGGGATGGCTCCTTTCTCTTCTTGGCAGAAGCTGGGGATGGCTCCTTGCTCCTCTTGGAAGCAGCTGGGGGTGGCACCTTTACCTTCATGATAGCAGCTGGAGGTGACACCTTGACCTTCCTGTCAGCACTTGGGGCAGGCACTCTTTCCGTGTGGCTGCCTGGTGCCCGGGATCCCTTCCCACCACAAGTTGCTGTGGACACTTCTGGGCCCGTGGACTGGGTGGCTGAGGGGCTTTCCTGGGTTTTACACACCCTGGCCAGACGTGAAGGACAGGGGAGGGGTAGGGAAGAGGTCAATGGTGGAGAGGAAAAGCTTCTTACGGACATTGGGACAGGAAGAGGTAGAAGGTCTGGGAGTGGAGGAAGAGGGAGTAGTTGTAGGAGGTGTCTGTCTGCTGTGTTTGGGTGCAGGTGCATGGGCTGGATGCTGTTGTGAGGTGGATGGCTGTTGGGTGTCTGAGTGCTTGCATTTGCGTACTTTGGGAAGGGGGTGACAGACACAGAGGGAGAGGATAAAGGGGACATGTGCATTGGTGGCAGTGGGAGGCAGTGGGTGTTGGTATGTCTGCATCTGGATGGTGTTTGTGTGAGTGCCTGTGGGTTGATGTGTGGTGCCTGGGTTTGCCTGTGCCACTCTTGTGTGTTGTCCTGTATGCATGCCCATCTGCTTGTGTGCTTGGGATAGGTTGGGGTTGAGGGGAATGGGATTGGGTAGAGGAAGCTGGAGGAGGGAGGGTGGAAACAGGGACAATGGCTGCCATCAGAGAGGAGGCTAGAGCCTGGATTGATCTGTGCTGGGCTGCCAAGCCAGTGTGAATGCCCTCCAGAAATGCATTGGTCTGTTGCATTTGGGCTGCCAGCCCCTGGATGGCATTCACAATGGTTGACTGCCCAACAGAGATGGATCACAGGAGGTCAATAGTCTCCTCATTCAGGGCAGCAGAATTAACTGGGGCAGGGCTGAGGTGCCTGGGGCGAAGGAGATGCCCACCCTCCTGGGTGAGCAGGCACGGGTAACTCACTGAGGGGCTGCTGGGAGGGCAGTGCTGGTACGGGCGGTGGTGGCTGTACCTGTAGCTGGGGTAGGCACAGAGGTGTCCGCCACCACCAGGGAGCTTCCATCGGAGGAGGTATTCGTGTCTGAACTGTCCCCTCCTGTCTCCGCTGTGGTGCTCCCCTAGCTCTCCGTCCCACTGGTGCCCTCACCGTCGGTGGATTAGGCCTCCTGTGCCCTGTGGGATGCAGCTCCCTCTGTCACCGGTGCCTCTGCTCCTCCACCAGATGATGCTAATGCACATAAGGACAGGATGACAAAACAAGAAAGGGGGAGAGAGAGAGACAAAGGATACACTTGGTCAATGGCTGCACCAACACTATCGTTGGTGTACACAGCACCCTCACACACAGGGAACAGCCCTACGCACTATGCATGGCACTACCAGTAACAATGCTAGTCACCAGGGCATGGGGAGGGACTCATACCGCCCACTACAGTATACATGGGACCCACACACCCCTGCCCAGTAGTGGATGCCTACTAGCTAGGTTGGAGGAATACCACATCAGAACCCTGCCCAACATGGGACCTACACTGCAATGTCAGCCCTGGCCTAGGGGCACCCACAGGCACACTTCCCCCACCTGGAAACTACCCCACCAGGTGTAAGTAGTAATGATGGGCCATGTACTCCCCTCCTTGTTGCTGCTCTGATGCCCCCAAACCCCCATCCAGCTCTGGATAGGCCACGACCAGTATGGGGGCCATTAGGGGGTCAGGGTTCGACGGGCACCCCTTCCTCGTTGGGAGGCCATCCCCAGCTGGGCCTCTGTCGTCTTCTGTGCCCAGCGTCTCAGGTCCTCCCACCATTTCCGACAGTGGGTGCTCCGCCTGCCGTAGACCACCAGGGTCCACACATCCTTGGCGATGGCATGCCATATACCCTTCCTTTTATGGGCGCTGACCTGCAGAGGAAATACACACAGAGAAAGGTATTAGTCAGACCGTCTGGCCTGTTACACTCATAGCCCACCATCGCCCTCCCATCCCCTTAAGCACAGACATGGCCCAGCGTACATGCTGCACGCTGCCCAGGGCCCATCCACCAACGCCCCCCACACAAGGCCTTCACACACAGCACTCCATGCATTCATGCCCCATGCATCATGCTCACAGTGTACTCACCTGTTGGTCTGGAGGTCCATACAGCAGTCCATACTGGGGTAGGACCCCATCCACCAGTCGCTCCAACTCCGCCGAGGTGAAGGCAGGGGCCCTTTCCCCAGTCACACGGGCCAAGATAGGTTCCAGACACAGGTCACAGCAGCACATGCAGTGTAGGTCCTCTCCTGTTGAAGGTCAGGTAGCAAGTGAGTGAACAGATAGAAAGTGGCGGTGACGTCCGCGGCTGTGCATACCGTTGCCTCTGTCGTACATCACCATTGGCCACTGTACCCCATGGGGCCCAATAATAACCAATGAGGAGTTGATGGTGGTTCCCGACCGTCTCCCGCAACGGCCACAACGTCAGCGGAATTACCTCTCTTCCACCTGTCCCTCCATAGAGGACAGGTGGATGCCATTTCAAGGGGGGGTTGGCCATGGATCCTAATTGCGTCACAGATCAAAATTGTACATTCAAGACAGATGCCACTAATACATTAATAAATCACATCATGCATTGAACTGTAGTGGCTACAATGTACAGATTATGACCGGCTCCTCACTCATTTGCCCCATAGATTACAACTGCTACGGATAAATAGGAGATGGAGACATCTCCCCATGTACAGACCCTGGTGGACTTGGCAACAATGGAAGACAGGCACATTATACTCACCTACAGACTTGACAGGGCCACAATCACAGAGCTGTGTGCCCAATTGAAGCCTGACCAGATATCTGGTATCCATCACCCCACTGGGATACCCTCTCTTGTGCAAGTGCTATCAGTGCTCCATTTCCTGGCAACTGGTTCTTTCCAAGTGACAGTGGGCTTGGCAGCAGGAATGTCACAGCCAATGTTCTCAATAGTGCTGACAAGAGTGTTGTCTGCCCTGATTAAACACATGTGCAGCTACATTGTTTTCCCTCAAGTGGAGGATTTGGCCACAGTGAAGGCTGACTTCTATGCAATGGGATATATCCCTAACACCATTGGGGCAATTGATGGAATACATATTGCATTTGTCCCGCCCGCCAGAAGGAACAGGTCTAGCAGAAATCATAAAAGTTTTCACTCAATGAATGTGCAGAGTGTGTGTGGCGGACCAGTACATCTCCCATGTCAATGCTAAGTATTCAGGCTTGGTGCATGATGCCTTTATCCTGAGAAAAAGCAGCATCCCAAATGTGACCCCGCCAGCGCCAAGACCAACCTACAAGAGGGTATGAAGGACGTCGCAGATTGGATGAGGCTCAGCCGCCTAAAGCTGAACTCTGAAAAAACGGAAGTCCTCATCCTCGGCAACACCCCGTCCGCCTGGGACGACTCCTGGTGGCCCATGGCCCTCGGCACCGCACCGACCCCCGCAGACCACGCCCGCAACCTCGGCTTCATCTTGGACCCTCTTCTCACCATGACCAAGCAAGTCAACGCCGTGTCCTCCGCCTGCTTCCTCACTCTCCGCATGCTCCGCAAGATCTTCCGCTGGATCCCCGCCGACACCAGAAAAACCGTGACCCACGCCCTTGTCACGAGTCGCCTGGACTACGGCAATACCCTCTACGCCAGGACCACCGCCAAACTCCAAAACCGCCTGCAACGCATCCAAAACGCCTCGGCCCGCCTCATCCTCGACGTACCCCGCAACAGCCACATCTCCGCACACCTGAGACACCTGCATTGGCTCCCAGTCAGCAAAAGGATCACCTTCCGTCTTCTCACCCACGCACACAAAGCCCGTCACAACAAGGGACCGGAATACCTCAACAGACGCCTCAGCTTCTACGTCCCCACCCGCCCCCTCCGCTCCGCTGGCCTCGCACTTGCTGCCGTCCCTCGCACCCGCCGCTCCACGGCGGGTGGGAGATCTTTCTCCTTCCTGGCGGCCAAGACCTGGAACTCCCTCCCCACCAGCCTCAGGACCACCCAGGACCACTCCGCTTTCCGGAGACTCCTAAAGACTTGGCTGTTCGAGCAGCGATAACCCCCCCTTTCCCCCCTAGCGCCTTGAGACCCACACGGGTGAGTAGCGCGCTTTATAAATGTTAATGATTTGATTTGATTTGATTTGATGGCCTAAATCCAGAGGCACAGGGTGTGGCTAATTGGTGAGCCCTGGATGCCACCCAGCATATGTTGGTGCATGGGTATGGTGTGGGCTATATGGCATGGTTTGTGGCTAACAGTTGTCCCTTGATATTTGCAGGTGACTCTGGTTTCCCCAACCTCTTATGGCTACTGGCCCCTGTGAGCAATCCCAGGACAAGGGCAGAGGAACGTTTCAATGAGGCACATGGGTGAACAAGAAGGATAATAGAATGTACCTTCGGCCTCCTAAAGGCCAGGTTTTAGTGCCTCCATCTAACAGGTGAATCCCTGTGCTACTCACCCAAGAAGGTCTGCCAGATAATCGTGGCATGCTGCATGTTGTATAACCTTGCCTTGAGACGCCATGTGCCTTTTCTGCAGGAGGAGGAGGCTGGAGATGGCCGTGTCGCAGCAGTGGACCCTCTGGACAGTGAAGATGAGGAGGCAGAGGATGAGGACAACAGAACTGCAGTGATACGTCAATACTTCCAATGACACACAGGTAAGACAGTGTAACTTCACATTTCATTGACAGTTTTGTGTTTGACATTGTCACTGGCAGACTGTGAATTCCCACTTCTATGCCCACTCACTGTACGCTTTGGCAGCTCTTTTTGCAGATGTTGGTGCCCCACTATCGCCCCTGGTGTCTTCACTGCAGCCAACTACAGGTCTCTCCTATGTATAAATTACTGTACAGTTGAATTGCAATATTTAAACCTTGTTAAACGAATACATACTTAAATCATTTGACATACTCCACACTTTTTTCAAAGTGTGTTCATTGCAGTGCTATGAAAGAAAAGTGGGATGTGAAATGGGCAGGGGTGATGATGGAGGAAAGTCCAGGGTAGAGTCCAGTCTTTTGGTAGCACAGGTACATTGTCAAAGGGGGCATAGGACGGGGTGCAATGGCAATTCAAGGTGGACAGGGTGACAGAGTGGGACACAAGGATGACATTCAGGAGAGTCTTATTTCCTGGCGGGGTCTTGGCAAAAGCCTCTGGCTTCTGCCTGGATCGCAGGGAACGTTTGCGGGGTGGTTCTCCTTCTGCAGGGGGAGGAGTGCTGGTGGGCTGTTGGTCCTGTAGCCACTAGCGGCAGCGGAGGTGGAGGGCTGTTCAGTAGTCTGGCTAGTGGCAGGGGCCTGCTGGTGTGAGACTGCCTCCCTCATAATGTTGCCCATGTCTTCCAGCACCCCTGCAATGGAGATCAGGGTGGTGTTAACGGCCTTCAAGTCCTCCCTGATCCCCGGGTACTGTCCCTCCTGCAGCTGGATATTCTCCTGCAGCTTGTCCATGATTTGGCCCAGCGTATCCTGGGAATGGTGGTATGCTCCCAGGATCGCGGTGAGTGCCTCCTGGAGAGTCGGTTCCCTGGGCCTGTCCTTCCCCTGGTGCATAGCAGTCCTCCCAGCTTCCCTGTTGTCCTGTGCCTCTGTCCCCTGAACGATGTGCCCACTGCCACTGACCCCAGGTCCCTGATTGTCTTTGGTATGGGGGGTGCCCTGTGGTCCCTGTAGTGGTGGACACACTGCTGATTGACGTGTCCTGGGGACAAAGGTATGGGCATGCTGGGTGGGTGCTGTGGTGGTGTTTCCTGAGGGGGAGGCTCTGTTGTGGTGTGGAACTGTGCCTGGGTAACCGACTGCCCAGAGGTCCCTGATGGGCCAAGTTGGCCATCAAGATACAGGCGAGCAGAGCTGCTGTCATCACTGTGGGCCTCTTCTGTGGGGGACTGGATGTTGCTGGCACCTCTTCTCCTGTGACATTGGCTGGGATACCTGTAGGGGTGTATATGCAGTGTTATTATTTCTGTGTGTGACATATTGTGCAAGGGTGGGTTGCCCTCTATGGTTGTTATTGCTCTGGCAGCTTTTCCTTGTGTGAGTTGTTATGTGGTGGGCTAGGTGATCCTCTAGTGTGCATGCTTTAGTGATTGGTGTCCATGCATGGCTGTGAGTGGTGTCTATGCATTGGTGGTGCATGCTGGGCTTGGCATTGGGATGAGTGGGTTGTGATGGTGGGGTGTGTGGGAGGTGGTAGAGTGATGGGAGTGAGCGTGGGGTGAGGGTATCTGAAGGCATGCAGGTAGGGGGGTGATAGTAATAGACAATTGACTTACCAGAGTCCAATCCACCTGCTACTCCTGCCAGGCCCTCAGGATGCATGATTGCCAAGACTTGCTCCTCCCATGTTGTTATTTGTGGGGGTGGAGGTGGGGGTCCACCGCCAGTCCTCTGTACTGCGATCTGGTGTCTTGGCTGCAATGGAACGCACCTTCCCCCATAGGTCGTTCCACCTCTTCCTGATGTCATCCCTTGTTCTTGGGTGCTGTCCCATGGTGTTGACCCTGTCCATGATTCTCTGCCATAGCTCCATCTTCCTAGCAATGGATATCTGCTGTACCTGTGATCCAAATACCTGCAGCTCTACCCGGATGATTTCCTCCACCATGACCCTTAGCTCCTCCTCAGAGAATCTGGGGTGTCGTTGTGGTGCCATGGGTGTAGTGTGAGTTTTGTGGGTGAGGGTGTGTAGTTTGATGAGGTGGGGTGTGTGATGTAAGGTGCGTGGGTGGTGTATAGGTGATGGTGGCATGTGGCTCTGGTTGTGTGAGTGGTCTTGCTGTCTCTCTCTGGTGGCAATGATTTGTATTTGTAAAGGGTTTTGGGGTAATGTGTGTGTCTGTTTTATAGTGGTGTGGGTGTGGTGTGTGTATGGGTGTCAGGTGTGTGCAGTTTGAATTGTCCAATGTGGTGTTGTATTGGGTGTGTGTGTATTTTGAGTGCGGCAGTATGTACCTCCAATGGTTTACTGCCATTGAATGTCTGCCGTGGTGATTCGTGGGTCATAATGTTGTGGGCGTTGTTCTGTTGGCGTAACGGTGTGGGTTTTGATACCGCCAGTTTCTCACTGACGTTTGGTGTGGCGGACTAGTGTGTGTGGCTGCATAATGACGGATTGGTGTATGTGTGTCATAATATGATGAATGGATATCCGCTGCGGTGGCGGTATCTTGGCGGCAGTCAGCATGGCGGTAAGTGGGATTTACCGCCAATGTCATAATGAGGGCCTCGATCTTCTAGCAGTTCCGGCCTAAGTCACTACATAGGCATTGGAGGACGGGGGAGTGCCCAACGCAGCCTCAACAATAAGGGGTTGTGGTCTGAGATCGTTCTGCTTAAATACTCAGTCCCGCTAGTCGACTAATGGACATCAGGGGAGCAAAGGAAGGTATCTAATCACATATGTAGATCATACAATGGGGAATAAAAGGAGTAATCCCTCTCGTCTATCAGTCCCCATTCTTGTTGCCATTCCTGAATGCCTTAGTGGTGCGCCGAATGGCGGACGCCTGCAGTAGGAGGTGTGATATATCTAGTGTCGTATCATAAATACAGTTAAAATCCCCGCCTAGTAAAATGGATCCCAGAAGGTGGGAGGCCAGACGGTCGGAAAGCGTCCTCAATAATGCAGGTTGATCAACATTAGTGCCATAAATACTCCCTATCACTAGGTCCCGACCATCTAACCTCCCTGCTATTAGGATAAATCTCCCCAAGGGATCTATGACAGAATCAATGTGTTGAAAAGGTTTTCCAGGCTTAATCCAGATAAGGACCCCTTTTGTATAAGCAAAGTAGGTAGTATAATGAACTTGTCCTTGCCATTTACGTTGCAGTGCTCATGTTCTTCTCTATCTGGAGATCCTCCCACAATGTCACTAGCAAGTACAGGCATATGCGGCAGTGGACAACCCCCAATGTATTGAACTTGAACCGTACCCAACTCTCACTCCCCAGGGCAAACAATGTGAGCCATTTGCCCAAACAGTCAACCATAACATATTCAACCATGTTCGTGCCCTCTAGTGCTCGGGCCTCGTTCAGCTGGGGGGGTTAGTAGCTCTGTCTGCTCTCAGTATCAGGCCCCAGGCTCTCCAGGTGCCCACCCGAGTTCCCAAGGTGCGTATTTAGAATAAAATGTCATAAGCCATGCCATTAGGGACTTCTTCTGGCTATCCACGGATCGGTTTTGTAGACAAGTGGGTATTGTCTGTGCTGCCATGTTCATAGTAGTATTTGTTGCACTGACTGGTCTCAGACTGAATAATCTCATCTGCGGTGCGTGGGGTGACCACCGGAAGAATCTCGCTGATGGGCATTGAAGTCATTGAGTCTCTGTCTGAATCTGTGCCATCGTCCACTCACTTCCCTCAACAGGGATCCGGGGTCAGGCGATGATCCCTTCAAGGATGCCACCGCAGCTATGGCCGCTTGCCGACCTATTTGCGCCTCCAGTACCGTTGGTGACCCACATGGCGTCGCCTGATCTTGCCTTCATGTGCAAAGGAGGTGCTTCCTTTTCTGTGGGAGAGGTGGTCTGCCTGTGCCCGGGTTGGGTTGTCCTTCCGCCCAGTCCCAGGCCTCTTGGAGCATAGTGAAAAATTGTGCTCCTGTGGGTGTTACTACTTTGAGCCGTGCAGGAAATTGCACAGAATAGATGATTCCCCCATCCCACTATTTCTTTTTCACAGATGTAAAGGCCACCCTTTGACGTTGCACCTCTCTTGTAAAGTCAGGAGATATGGAGACTTTATTGTTGTCCTTTGTGAGGTCGCCCACTGCAGTATGTGGTCCCTGTCCTTAAAATGAAGCAACCGCACCACTACTGGTGTAGGAGGGGCTCGCGGTCGCCGCCAGGCAGGAACCCTATGTGCACGTTCAAAGGCAAAGAAAGGAGAGAGACCCTCCGGGGCTACCTCCTTCTTGATCCATTCCTCCAGGTATCGCACCATATTAGACCCCTCAATTTTCTCAGGGAGACCCACTACTCTGATGTTATTGCGGCCCACTCTCTTTTCTGCATCCACTGCTCTATTCTCAAGGGCGTGCAGTCTAGATTCCATACAGTCCATTCATCCTCCTGCGGCTACCACTGTAGGTAGTGTTTCGGAGATTTCCCTTTCAGTCTCGGTGACTCTCTCTGATAGACGTCTGTGGTCATCACGCAACAATCCCAGGCCTATGCTAAGCGTATCAATCTTAACTTCCAGAGCTTCAAGCAACACTTCTACAGCCTGTAAGACATCCCGAAGTGTGGGGGCATAGGGTGTTGTTTTTGAACGCTCGTCTAAGGTTTGCTCTGGCTGCCCACCAGCTGTCACCAGGCGCTGGGATCCTCTCAGTTCCTCATCTCTCTTTTTCACCGCTTTTCCCATGGTTTAGTTTGATCCAGTGGTCTTTGAATCCTATTTCTTTTCTGTTCTCGTCAAGTGCTGTGTGGGGACACACTTCTATGAGTACTACGGAAGATCTCTAGTAGCCCCGCTGTCACCAGTATGACTCTTCGGGCTATCTAGGTTCCAGGAGTCTTTGGTGGCAGGGTCCGCACGGGGTTCCGTGTGCTCACACTGTGCTATGTTTTACTGCTTGGGAGTTCAACTGTTACCAACAGCCAAAAGCAAAGTAGTATTCTCTCCAATAGGTGTCACTTTAATATGGTCGGGGATGCACAGCTTCAGGTCCTGGTATGTGCACCTAGGCCCTTTCAGCTCAGTCTCAAACTCTCCCAGTAGGGCCTGTCAGTTGCCGTGCGATGGAGGTTGGTTATCGCTGTTACAATAGCGGAACGCGCTGTAGTAGGGGTTTCTCCTCCCCTAAGATATTCGCCAGTATATACCTCGCTTTTTCATTGCTCTGCGCACTTGCCTGGTCTTCTCCTCCCGGCCTCTGCTCATCTACTATTTTATGCCCCCTCATAAGTCCATGCAGGCAGTATTGTCAGGGTCCCCCGGCGGTGGTGGGGGGGGGGGGGGGGGGGGGTTTAGGGTGAGTCCCGCTCAATTCACATATAATTTAGTGGGTGCCTTGGGAGTCCCCCAGCAGAAGGTCTCCACGGGTCCCCTTCAAGGGCCTCTACCAGTAAGAAGGCGCTCCTCTCGTGCTCAATGATATGTGAAGAGTGCAGCAATCCAGTTCGAAGGGGTGGGAGCCGGCCGGGGGGGTATTCTTTGCTAGAAGTTCCAATATAAAATTGTTTCACTATACCCTCCGCCGGCCCCTGACTGCCTCCGCTCCACTGTGGTATCACCGTCAGTGCGCCAGGAATCTGCAGTCCAAAGATTTGTATTCTTGCCGGCCGCTCATTTTCTTTCCAATGCGGCCGGCACTGCTGGGCCTCCCACCTCACAGGGATAATGTCTGGGGCACTTCGGGGGCGGAGGGGGCTCCGCTCACCTCTCTGCCGCCCTCGCTCTTGGGGCCTGGTTGCTGCCGCACTTACCCCAGGGCCTCCCCCCAGAATCAGTGGTGCACGGCGCGTGAGTCCCCCAGCTCCTCACCCGTGTCCGATGTGGTGGGACTGTTCCCAGTGTGCCCCAAGACAGTCAAGGAAGTTTTCTCTGCCCAGGCCGTCCTTTTTATACTACATGCATTTTGTGATTTGCCTAGTACACGTTCTTTGCAGCAGGCACATGAATCCTTTGCGCTACCTTATTACTCCAAGTTTCCACTAGACAAAAGTATGTTCTCTAGGCTGCAATGGTGCTCACAGCTCTCAGTGCACAAACATATCTCCCAACATTTATTTTGAATTTGTTTATATTACATGCTCTTTGTGATTTTTCTTGTAGATGTTCTTTGCAGCAGCCATATTAACCCAGTGAGCTACCTTCTGATGACTCCAAGCTTTCACTAGACAAAAGTACGATCTCTCTCCAAAAAGAGCATAAATTGCCAGAGTTGTTTTGATATTTTTACATTAAATGTAGTTTGTGATTTCCCTAGTACACTTTCTTTGCAGCAGGCACATTAACTCTGTGTGCTAACTTATGATGACTCCAACCTTCCACTAGACAAAAGTACATTCTCTTGGCTACCATTACGCTTAAGGGTCTCAGAGAGCGAACTCGATTGGCGGTATTGTTTTTACATTATTTGCACTCCTTTATGCTTTGATCACCTTGTTTGCATCAGGCATATTAACCCTGTGCACTTCCTTACGATGACTCCAACTTCCACTAGAAAAAAGTACGTTCTTGCTCCAGAAAGAACAGAAATCTCGAGTTATTTTGAAATTTTTACATTACATGTTCTTTGTGATTTGTCTTGTACATGTTCTTTGCAGCAGGCATATTAACCCTGTGGGCTACCTTATGATGACTCCAAACATCCACTAGACAAAAGTACTTTCTCTTGCTTGCCATGGCGCTCACAGCACTCAGAGTGTGAACTCGGCGGTATAGTTTTTACATGATATGCACTCTAATCTGCATAGTAGACGTTCTTTGCAACAGGCATTTTAACCCTGTGCGCTACCTTATGATGACTCCAATCTTCCACTAGACAAAAGGACGTTCTTTCTCCAGAAAGAACATAAATTGCCAGGGATATTTTGACATTGTTACATTACTTGCACTTTGTGATTTGCCTAATACACATTCTTTGCAGCAGGCCATTAACCCTCTGCGCTACCTTATGATGACTCCACGCTTCCACTTGATAGCGGAAACTCGATCAGTATCGTTTTTACACAATACATGCACTCTGATCTGCTTAGTACATGTTCTTTGCAGCAGACATATTAGCCCTGTGTGGTACCTTATGATGACTCCAAGCTTCCACTAGACAAAAGTATGTTCTCTTGGCTGCTATGGCACTCACAGCAGTCAGAGTGCAAACTCAATCAGCGGTTTACATTATGTGCACTCTGATCTGCTTCGTAGACGTTCTTTGCAGCAGCCATATTAACCCTGTGCCCTACCTTATGATGAATTCAAGCTTCCACTAGACAAAAGTTCCTTCTCTCTCCAGAAAGAACATAAATCACCAGTTATTTTGACATTCTTACATTACACGCACTATGTGATTTTCCTAATAAAGGTTCTTTGCAGCAGACACATTAATCCTGCGTGTTACCTTATGATGACTCCAAGCTTCCACTAGCAAAAAGTATGTTCTTCTAGCTGCCATGTCACTCACAGTGCTCAGAGTGCAAACTCGATCTGTGTTATTGTTTTTAAAATATATGCATTCTGATCTGCTTAGTACATTGTCAGGAATAAGGCTGTGCGCGGTCCAGGTCCCGCCCCAAAATGCCGCTGCGCGGATTTGCGGCACTTCATGCGCACCACTTGTCATCCCCTCTTGTTCTAAAAGTGGTCATCAGCAACATCTGCCCTGTGGTAAGGCTCATGTAGCTGCAGGGTCAGGACATTGGTGGACAAGATGCACTTATCAGTGCTATTCTATGAAGGGACCACAATTCCCATGTTTTTAGAGGCAGCAACCATCTTGGAGTGTGGCAGGCCTATAAAGCCCAGCCACACTCAAGCACATTGCTCACTATTTTGAAGACTTCGATGCAGTCAGACCTTGTGGGGGTTCCTCTGAAGAAGAGTAGATTTCCTGCATGGCAGATTGACAGCAAATCAGAGTATCCTTGTTTCCATGGTGAATTCAGATGCGAGTAGGTCGTACTCGTAGCAGTAAGGTCTTGATGAGTCCAATCTTGAAGGGAGTTGTTACTTCCAAAGGTAAAGCGCCCCTTAGCACAACGAGCAAAGCGCTTCAGGCTACACATGTAAGGCGCCCTTGGCGCGACAATCAAAGGCTTCAGTCCAACTGAGTAAGACGCCCTTGGCACGGCAATCAAAGCGCTTAGTCCATATGAGTAAGGCGACCTTGGAGTGGCAATCAAAGTTCTTCAGTCCACATGAGTAAAGCGCCCTTGGCACGGCAATCAAAGCGCTTCAGTCCACATGAGTAAAGCGCCGTTGGCACGGCAATCAAAGCGCTTCAGTCCACATGAGTAAAGCACCCTTGGCACGGCAATCAAAGCGCTTCAGTCCACATGAGTAAAGTACCCTTGGCACGGCAATCAAAGCTCTTCAGTCCACAAGAGTAACGCGCCCTTGGCATGGCAATCAAGGTGCTTCAGTCCACATGAGTAAAGCGCCCTTGGCACAGCAATTTAAGCGCTTCAGTCCACATGAGTAAAGCGCCCTAGGTACGGCAATCAAAGGGCTTCAGTCCACATGAGTAAAACGCCCTTGGCACAACAATCAAAGTGATTCAGACCACATGATTAAAGCGCCCCTTAGCATAACGAGCATGGCGCTTCAGACAAGACAAGTTAAAGCGCTTTCTGGCATAATGAACAAATCGCTTCAGGTATAATAATCAAAGCGCTTCATGAACAATAAACAAGGCGCTTCTGCCCAACGAATAAAGTGCTTCAAGTTCAATGAGTAAAACTTTCAGGTCTATAGTTGTAAATGTGAAAGCATTTCGGAGATAAGCAAATTATAGCCGTAAATGTGAAAGCATTTCGGAGATAAGCAAATTATAGTTTCATTGTTTTTTGGAAAGCATAATATGTGAAATACATATTTAGGTCTTTGAGAATTTCTAAGCTGTGATCAAATGTTTATGTTATGAATGCATAGTTGTTACAGGATTGATATTCAGAGTATGACCATAGTCCAAATATCTTGCCATCTCTTGGTTCAGAGGTTGTAGTTTTTTCTCGTTCCATGATTCAAAGAAGGAGCTTCGCCCTCACTTCATGAAAGGGTCTCAATCTGATGTCACGGAGATGCCTTTTATTTCAAGAGTCTATTGATGAGTTATACTGCTATGAATGAGTATATGCATATTTGTTCTAACCTCTTCTTTTCATATCTCTCTCCCTGCAGTTCCCTACCCTAATACCCTTCCCCCTGCCTGGCTGCAGCATAACTCTGTGCTATGGTAGCTTTCTGAGTTGGTGACGCAGGGAGGTGGGCCATTTGTTCAGCAGCGTGCAGATCCTGAGGATAGGACACTGTGACATACATGTTCTTTGCAGCAGACATATTAACCATGTGCGTATCCTTGTGATGACTCCAAGCCTCCACTAGAAAAAAGGGCGTTCTCCCATCAGAAAGAAGATAATGTCCAAGAGTTATTTTGACATTTTTGAATTACGTGCACTTTGTGATTTGCATAGTATATGTTCTTTGCAGCGCTAGCTTATCATGAGTCCAAGCACTGACTAGATAAAAGTACGTTCTCTCTCCAGTAAGAAGATAAATTGACAGAGTTTTTTTTAACATTTTTACATTACATGCACTTTGTGATTGGTCTAGTACATGTTCTTTGCAGCAGGCGCATTAACCTTGTGCACTCCCTTATGATGATCCGAGCTTACACTAGACAAAAGTATATCTTCTTAGCTGCCATTGCGCTCACAGGTCTCAAAGCGCAAACCCAATCAGCGGTATCGTTTTACATTATTTGCACTCTGATCTGCTTAGTACGCGTTCTTTGCAGCAAGCAGATTAACCCTGTGCTCTGCCTTATATTGAGTCCAAGCTTCCACTAGACCAAAGTGCGTTCTCTCTCCATAAAGATCATTAATCGCCAGAATTATTTTGACATTTTTACATTACATGCACTTTGTGATTTGCCTAGTACACATTCTTTGCAGCCTGCACATTAACTAAGGCACAGAAGGAAACTGAGGAATGAACGGCACAGTAATTCAAGGCACAGAAAACGAGTCACAATTACATGAACGGCACAATAATTCAAGGCACAGAAAACGAGTCACAAACTTAAAACGGTACAAAGCACAAGTCTAGTGACACTTACCAGAGCCCACTAGACACCAGGGATGAGGTGCAGGCGGATGCCTGCGGGTGGAGGAGGGCCTCGAACACGCGATCAGCAGCGTGTGCGGGGTCAGGGACAAGGGAACAGCTTGGTGGTGCTGCGGACGTGGGGGAGCGATCTCCTGACCAAAATCAGGTCAGATGTCGCTCACCCTCGACGCGCAGCGACCGCCATTAAGAAGGGAGGAGCAGCTGGGAGGCGGGAGGGAGCGGCGAATGGGGGCGCAAGGGGGGCGGGGCCGCAGGGAGGCAGCGGCGGGGAAAGCGGCTCAGAGAGAGCCGGCAAGGGGGAGCGCACAAGGGGCAAAAGCGGCAGAAAAAAACACAAAAAAAGGCACAGAAGGAAACTGAGGAATGAACGGCACAGTAATTCAAGGCACAGAAAACGAGTCACAATTACATGAACGGCACAATAATTCAAGGCACAGAAAACGAGTCACAAAACTTAAAACGGTACAAAGCACAAGTCTAGTGACGCTTACCAGAGCCCACTAGACACCAGGGATGAGGCACAGGTGGATGCCTGCGGGTGGAGGAGGGCCTCGAACATGCGATCGGCAGCGTGTGCGGGGTCAAGGACAAGGGAACAGCTTGGTGGTGCTGTGGACGTGGGGGAGCGATCTCCTGACCAAAATCAGGTCAGAGGTCACTCACCCTCGACGCGCAGCGACCGCCATTAAGAAGGGAGGGCGGAGGGAGGAGCAGCTGGGAGGCAGGAAGGAGCAGCGAATGGGGGCGCGAGGGGGGCGGGGCCGCAGGGAGGCAGCGGCGGGGAAAGCGGCTCAGAGAGAGCCGGCAAGGGGGAGCGCACAAGGGGCAAAAGCGGCAGAAAAAAACTGAAAAAAGGCACAGAAGGAAACTGAGGAATGAACGGCACAGTAATTCAAGGCACAGAAAACGAGTCACAATTACATGAACGGCACAATAATTAAAGGCACAGAAAACGAGTCACAAAACATAAAACGGTATAAAGCACAAGTCTAGTGACGCTTACCAGAGACCATTAGACACCAGGGATGAGGCGCAGGAGGATGCCTGCGGGTGGAGGAGGGCCTCGAACACACGATCGGCAGCGTGTGCGGGGTCAAGGACAAGGGAACAGCTTGGGGGTGCTGCGGACGTGGGGGAGCGATCTCCTGACCAAAATCAGAACTAGATCTGAGGTATCGTTTTTACATTATATGCACTCTGATCCGCATAGTACATGTTCTTTGCAGCAGGCATATTAGCCCTGTGCTCTACATTGTGATAACTTCAAGCTTCCAGTAGACAAAAGTACGTTCTCTCTCCAGAAAAAACATAAATCGCAACATTTATTTTGACATTTGTACAATACATGCACTCTGAAATTTGCCTAGTACACATTCTTTGCAGCATTACCTTGTGATGACTTAATGCTTCCACTAGATAAAAGTACGTTCTCCCTCCAGAAAGAACATAAATTGCCAGAGGTTTTTTTGACATTTTTACATTACATGCACTATGTGATTTGCCTAGTGGACGTTCTTTGCAGCAGGCACATTAATCCTGTGTGCTACCTTGTGATGCCTCCAGGCTCCCACTAGACAAAAGTATGTTCTCCTGGCTACCATGGCACTCACAGCGTGAACTCAATCAGTGGTATTGTTTTTACATTATATGCACTCTGATTCCTTAGTAGACATTCTTTGCAGCAGACATATTAACCCTGTGTGCTACCTTATGGTGAGTCCAAGCTTCCACTATACAAAAGTACATTCTCTCTCCAGAAAGAACATAAACCGCCAGAGTTATTCTGACATTTTTATATAACATGCAGTTTGGCGATTTGCCTAGTACACATTTTTTGCAGCAGGCACATTATCCCTCTGCTCTACTTTATGATGACTCGAAGCTTTCACTGAACAAAAGTACTTTCTCTTGGCTGCCATGGTGCTCACAGTGCTCAGAGCGCGAACTCGATCGGTATCGTTATTAATTGATATGCACTCTGATCTGCTTAGGACACGTTTTTTGCAGCAGATGTATTAACGCTGTGAACCACCTTCTGATGACTCCAAGCTTCCACTAGACAAAAGTACGTTCTCTTGGCTGCAATGGTGCTCACAGCACTCAGAGTGCAAACTCGATTGGTAGTATCCTTTTTACATTATATGCACTCTGATCTTCTTAGTAGACGTTCTTTATAGCAGACATAGGCCCTCATTCTGACCTTGGCGGGCGGCGGAGGCCGCCCGCCAAAGTCCCGCCGTCAGGTTACCGTTCCGCGGTCGAAAGACCGCGGCGGTAATTCTGACTTTCCCGCTGGGCTGGCGGGCGGTCTCCTTCAGACCGCCAGCCAGCCCAGCGGGAAAGAGGCTTCCACGATGAAGCCGGCTCGGAATCGAGCCGGCGGAGTGGAAGCTGTGCGACGGGTGCAGTTGCACCCGTCGCGTATTTCACTGTCTGCGCAGCAGACAGTGAAATACATGTAGGGGCCCTCTTACGGGGGCCCCTGCAATGCCCATGCCAGTGGCATGGGCACTGCAGGGGCCCCCAGGGGCCCCGCGACCCCCCCTACCGCCATCCGGATCTCGGCGGTCCGACCGCCGGGATCTGGATGGCGGTAGGGGGGGTCAGAATCCCCGCGGCGGTGCAGCAAGCTGCGCCGCCGCGGAGGATTCAATGGGGCCGCGGTACACTGGCGGGACCCCGCCAGTGGTGCCGGTCCGACCGCGGCTTTACCGCCGCGGTCGGAATCCCCATTGGAGCACCGCCGGCTTGTCGGCGGTGCTCCCGCGGTCCTCCGCCCTGGCGGTCAAAGACCGCCAGGGTCAGAATGAGGGCCCTATTATCCCTGCGCGCTCCCTTATGATGACTCCAATCTTCCACTAGACAAAAGTACGTTCTCTCTCCAGAAAGAATATAAATCACCAGTTATTTTGACATTCTTACATTACATGCACTTTGTGTTTTGCCTACTAAACTTTCTTTGCAGCAGGCTCATTAATCCTGTGTGTTACCTCATAACGACTTCAAACTTCCACTAGAAAAAAGTGTGTGCTCCTGGCTGCCATGTTGCTCACAGTGTTTAGAGTGCGAACTGGATCTGGGGTATCGTTTTTACGTTATATGCACCCTGATCTGCTTAGTACATGTTCTTTGCAGCAGCTATATTAAACCTGTGCGCTACCTTGTGATGACTCCAAGCCTCCACTAGACAAAATGACGTTCTCTTTCTAGAAAGAACACAATGCGCCAGAGTTAATGACATTTTTCTATTACATTCACTTTGTGATTTGCCTGATACACATTCTTTGCAGCAGTCACATTAACCCTGTGCTCTAACTTATGATGAGTCCAAGCTTCCACTAGACAAAAATGCATTGTCTTGGCTTCCATTGCGCTCACAGCTCTCAGAGCGTGAACTCAATCATCAGTATTGTTTTTACATTATTTGCACTCTGATCTGCATAGTACACGTTCTTTGCAGCAGGTATATTAACTCTGCGTGCTACCTTAAGATGATTCCAGGCTTCCACTAGACAAAAGTATGTTTTCTCTCAAGAAAGAACACACATCACCAGAGTTATTTTGACATTTTTATTTACATGCACTTTGTGATTTGCCTAGTACATATTCTATGCAGCAGGCACATTAACCCTGTGGGCTACCTTTTGATGACTCCAAGGTTCCTCTTGACAAAAGAACGCTCTCTCTCCAGAAAGATACATTTCCAGAGTTTTTTTTATACTTTTACATTACATGCTTTTTAATTTGCCTAGTGCATGTTCTTTCCAGCAGGCACATTAACTCTGTGCGCTACCTTATGATTACTCCAACCGTCCACTAGACAAAAGTACTTTCTCTTGGCTGCCATTGCGCTCACAGCTCTTAAAGCACAAACTCGATCTGCGGTATCAGTTTCACATTATTTGCACTCCGATCTGCTTAGTATACGTTTTTTGCAGAAGACGTATTAACCCTGTGCACTACTTTATGATAATTCCAAGCTTCCACAAGACAAAAGTATGTTCTCTTGGCTGCCATGGCGCTCACAGCACTTATGGCTCGAACAAGATCTAATGTATTGTTTTTACATAATATGCACTCTGATCTACTTAGTAGACATTCTTTGTAGGAAGCATATTAACCCTTATGATGACACCAAGCTTCCACTAGACAAAAGTAAGTTCTCTCTACAGAAAGAACATAATTCGCGACATTTATTTTGACATTTTTACATTGCATGCCCCCTTATCTGCTTAGTACATGTTCTTTGGGGCAGACATATTAACCCTGTGCACTAACTCATGATGACTTCAAGCTTCCACTAGACAAAAGTATATTCTCTCTCCAGAAAGAACATAAATCGCCCGAGTTATTTTGACATCTTTACATTACATGCACTTTGTGATTTGCCAAGTACACATTCTTTGCAGCAGGTACATTAACTCTGTGTGCTACCTTATGATGACTCCAACCTTCCACTAGAGAAAAGTACATTCTCTTGATTGCCATTATGCTCACAGCTCTCAGTGATCGAACTTGATCAGTGGTATTGTTTTTACATTATTTGCACTCTGATCTGTTTAGTACACGTTCTTTGCAGCAGGCATATTAACCCTGTGCACTACCTGTAGGAAGATGGCTCTGTATGCACTATTTCAAAGTAAGGAATAGTATGCACAGAGTCCAAGGGTTCCCCTTAGAGGTAAGATAGTGGCAAAAAGAGATAATTCTAATGCTCTATTTTGTGGTAGTGTGGTCGAGCAGTAGGCTTATCAGAGGAGTAGTGTTAAGCATTTGTTGTACACACACAGGCAATAAATGAGGAACACACACTCAGAGACAATTCCAGGCCAATAGGTTTTTGTATAGAAAAATATATTTTCTTAGTTTATTTTAAGAACCACCGGTTCAAGATTTACAAGTAATACTTCAAATGAAAGGTATTTCATGTAGGAACTTTAGGAACTATGAATTAGCAAAATAGCATATACAGTTTTCACATAAATGACATATAGCTATTTTAAAACTAGACACAGTGCAATTTTCGACAGTTCCTGGGGGAGGTAAGTGTTTGTTAGTTTTTGCAGGTAAGTAAACCACCTACGGGGTTCAAGTTTGGGTCCAAGGTAGCCCACCGTTGGGAGTTCAGAGCAACCCCAATGTTACCAAACCAGCAGCTCAGGGCCGGTCAGGTGCAGAGGTCAAAGTAGTGCCCAAAACACATAGGCTTCAATGGAGAAGGGGGTGCCCCGGTTCCAGTCTGCCAGCAGGTAAGTACCCGCGTCTTCGGAGGGCAGACCAGGGGGGTTTTGTAGGACACCGGGGGGGACACAAGTCCACACAAAAAGTACACCCTCAGCGGCCCGGGGGCGGCCGGGTGCAGTGTGCAAACAAGCGTCGGGTTCGCAATAGAAATCAATGGGAGACCAAGGGGTCTCTTCAGCGATGCAGGCAGGCAAGGGGGGGCTCCTCGGGGTAGCCACCACCTGGGAAAGGGAGAGGGCCACCTGGGGGTCGCTCCTGCACTGGAGGTCGGATCCTTCAGGTCCTGGGGGCTGCGGATGCAGAGTCTTTACCAGGCGTCGGGTCTTTGAAGCAGGCAGTCGCGGTCAGGGGGAGCCTCAGGATTCCCTCTGCAGGCGTCGCTGTGGGAGCTCAGGGGGGGTCAACTCTGGCTACTCACGGTCTCGTAGTCGCCGGGGAGTCCTCCCTGTGGTGTTTGTTCTCCACAAGTCGAGCCGGGGGCGTCGGGTGCAGAGTGCAAAGTCTCACGCTTCCGGCGGGAAACGTGTGTTGTTTCAAAGTTGCTTCTTTGTTGCAAAGTTGCAGTCTTTTGGGAACAGAGCCGCTGTCCTTGGGAGTTCTTGGTCCTTCTAGATGCAGGGTAGTCCTTGAGGCTTCAGAGGTTGCTGGACCCTGGGAACGCGTCGCTGGAGCAGTGTCTTTAGAAGTGGGGAGACAGGCCGGTAGAGCTGGGGCCAAAGCAGTTGGTGTCTCCGTCTTCTCTGCAGGTTTTTCAGTTCAGCAGTCCTCTTCTTCTTAGGTTGCAGGAATCTGAGTTCCTAGGTTCTGGGGAGCCCCTAAATACTGAATTTAGGGGTGTGTTTAGGTCTGGTGGGTTAGTAGCCAATGGCTACTAGCCCTGAGGGTGGCTACACCCTCTTTGTGCCTCCTCCCTGAGGGGAGGGGGGCACATTCCTATCCCTATTGGGGGAATCCTCCATCTGCAAGATGGAGGATTTCTAAAAGTCAGTGTCACCTCAGCTCAGGACACCTTAGGGGCTGTCCTGACTGGCCAGTGACTCCTCCTTGTTTTTCTCATTATCTCCTCCGGCCTTGCCGCCAAAAGTGGGGCCGTGGCCAGAGGGGGCGGGCAACTCCACTAGCTGGAGTGCCCTGGGGTGCTGTAACAAAGAGGGTGAGCCTTTGAGGCTCACCGCCAGGTGTTACAGTTCCTGCAGCAGGAGGTGAGAAGCACCTCCACCCAGTACAGGCTTTGTTACTAGCCACAGAGTGACAAAGGCACTCTCCCCATGTGGCCAGCAACATGTCTGGTTTGTGTCAGCCTACACGGGTAGTCGGTTGAGGTTTCAGGGGGCACCTCTAAGGTGCCCTCTGGGGTGTATGTTACAATAAAATGTACACTGGCATCAGTGTGCATTTATTGTGCTGAGAAGTTTGATACCAAACTGCACAGTTCTCAGTGTAGCCATTATGGTGCTGTGGAGTTCGTGCATAACAGACTCCCAGAACATATACTCTTATGGCTACCCTGCACTTACAATGTCTAAGGTTTTGCTTAGACACTGTAGGGGCATAGTGCTCATTCACTTATGCCGTCACCTATGGTATAGTGCACCCTGCCTTAGGGCTGTAAGGCCTGCTAGAGGGGCGACTTATCTATACTTCATAGGCAGTGTGAGGTTGGCATGGCACCCTGAGGGGAGTGCCATGTCGACTTAGTCGTTTTATCCCCACTAGCACACACAATCTGGCAAGCAGTGTGTCTGTGCTAAGTGAGGGGTCCCCAGGGTGGCATAAGACATGCTGCAGCCCTTAGAGACCTTCCCTGGCATCAGGGCCCTTGGTACCAGGGGTACCAGTTACAAGGGACTTACCTGGATGCCAGGGTGTGCCAATTGTGGAAACAAAAGTACAGGTTAGGGAAAGAACACTGGTGCTGGGGCCTGGTTAGCAGGCCTCAGCACACTTTCAAATCATAACTTGGCATCAGCAAAGGCAAAAAGTCAGGGGGTAACCATGCCAAGGAGGCATTTCCTTACACAACCCCTCCCCCCCCAAACGAAAGAGGATGAGACTAACCTTTCCCAAGAGAGTCTTCATTTTCTAAGTGGAAGAACCTGGAAAGGCCATCTGCATTGCCATGGGCAGTCAAAGATCTGTGTTCCACTATAAAGTCCATTCCCTGTAGGGAGATGGACCACCTCAACAGTTTTGGATTTTCACCTTTCATTTGCATTAGCCATCTGAGAGGTCTGTGGTCAGTCTGAACTACAAAGTGAGTACCAAAGAGGTATGGTCTCAGCTTCTTCAGGGACCAAACCACAGCAAAGGCCTCCCTCTCAATGGCACTCCAACGCCGCTCCCTGGGGAGTAACCTCCTGCTAATGAAAGCAACAGGCTGGTCAAGGCCATCATCATTTGTTTGGGACAAAACTTCCCCTATCCCATGTTCAGAGGCATCAGTCTGCACAATAAACTGCTTGGAGTAATCTGGAGCTTTGAGAACTGGTGCTGTGCACACTGCTTGTTTCAGGGTGTCAAAGGCCTGTTGGCATTCTACAGTCCAGTTTACGTTCTTAGGCATTTTCTTAGAGGTAAGTTATGTGAGGGCTGTCACTATAGATCCACATCCCTTCACAAACCTCCTGTAGTACCCAGCCAAGCCAAGGAATGCCCAGACGTGAGTCTGGGTTGTTGGAGCTGCCCAGTCCAGAATAGTCTGGATCTTAGGCTGGAGTGGCTGAACTTGGCCTCCACCTACAAGGTGACCCAAGTAAACCACAGTTTCCTGCCCCATCTGGCATTTGGATGCCTTGATAGAGAGGCCTGCTGCTTGCAGAGCCTTCAAAACCTTCTTCAGGTGGACCAGGTGATCCTGCCAGCTGGAGCTGAAGACAGCAATGTCGTCAAGATAAGCTGCACTAAAGGACTCCAAGCCAGCAAGGACTTGATTCACCAACCTTTGGAAGGTGGCAGGGGCATTCTTTAAACCAAAGGGCATAACAGTAAACTGATAATGCCCATCAGGTGTGGAGAATGCTGTCTTTTCTTTTGCTCCTGGTGCCATTTTGATTTGCCAGTACCCTGCTGTCAAGTCAAAGGTACTTAAGTATTTGGCAACACCTAGTTTGTTAATGAGTTCATCTGCCCTTGGAATGGGATGGGCATCTGTCTGGGTGATAGAATTAAGTCCTCTTTAGTCCACACAAAACCTCATCTCTCTTTTTCCATCTTTAGTGTGATGTTTGGGGACTAAGACCACTGGGCTAGCCCAGGGACTGTCAGAGTGCTTAATGACTCCCAATTCCAGCATCTTGTGGACGTCCACCTTGATGCTTTCCTTAACTTGGTCAGACTGTCTGAATATTTTGTTTTTGACAGGCATGCTGTCTCCTGTGTCCACATCATGGGTACACAGCTGTGTCTGACCAGGGGTTAGGGCAGTGGTTCCCAAACTGTGCGCCGCGGCTCCTTGGTGCGCCGTCAAAATTAGCCAGGGGCGCCGCACACAGTCTGGAAACCACTCGGAGGTGCTTTTAATCGGTAGCTTTTCACCGTGGTTTTGGAAACAAAACCCCCTGCATTAATTATTGTGACCAGCGGAGGGCGCCAGAGTACCATTAATAATATCCCTATGACAAAAGAAAAGAAATAGTTTAAAATAAATGGTTTTCAGGAACCTGAACGAGAGAATTAAGAAGTCAAACTGTAAATAGTGTAGGTACAGGTACAGGCTGGGATTACGTTCCCCCACCCGCCAAAAAAAAGGAACATAATGGGGAGCCGTGGCCAACACGGCCAATAGGTCAAAGGAGCCGGGGATCGAAAAAGTTTGGGAACCACTGGGTTAGGGAAAAGAGATCAGCAAACTGTTGCAGGACCTTCCTGCAGTCAGATTGCTGTTGGCCAGAGAGGGTATCTGAGTAGATCACTCCATCAACTGAGCCATCTTTAGGGTCTGTGGAGAGGAGATCATGGAGAGGTTCACTCTCAGCTTCCTGGTCCTCATCTGTTACCATCAACAGATTCACATTTGCCCTGTCATGGAAGAGCTTGAGGCGGTTCACATGGATCACCCTTTTGGGGGTCTTGCTAGTGCCTAGGTCTACCAGGTAGGTGACCTGACTCTTCTTTTCTATCACTGGGTAAGGGCCACTCCATCTGTCCTGAAGTGCTCTGGGAGCCACAGGCTCCAGAACCCAGACTTTATGCCCTGGCTGAAATTCAACCATAGCAGCCTTTTGGTCAAACCAAAACTTCTGGAGCTGTTGGCTGGCCTCAAGGTTTTTACTTGCCTTTTCCATATACTCTGGCATCCTTGAACGTAGGCCTAGTTCATAGCCCACTATATATCTTGCTTAGGTTCATGAAGAGGTCTCTCCCAGCCTTATTTCACAAGAGCTAGTGGTCCCCTTACAGGATGGCCAAACAGAAGTTCAAAGGGGGAAAACTCTACTCCCTTTTGAGGCACCTCTCTGTAGGCGAAAAACAGACATGGCAAGAGGACACCCCATATCCTTTTGAGTTTTTCAGGGAGCCCCATGATCATGCCTTTCAATGTCTTGTTAAATCTTTCAACAAGACCATTGGTTTGTGGATGGTATGGTGTGGTGAATTTGTAAGTCACCCCACACTCATTCCACATGTGCTTCAGGTATGCTGACATAAAGTTGGTACCTCTGTCAGACACCACCTCCTTAGGAAATCCCACTCTGGTAAAAATACCAATGAGTGCTTTGGCTACTGCAGGGGCAGTAGTCGACCTAAGGGGAATTGCTTCCGGGTATCTAGTAGCATGATCCACTACTACGAGTATGTATTGGTTCCCTGAGGCTGAGGGAGGTTCAAGTGGACCCACTATGTCCACACCCACTCTTTCAAAGGGGACCCCCACCACTGGAAGTGGAATGAAGGGGGCCTTTGGGTGTCCACCTGTCTTACCACTGGCTTGACAGGTGGCACAGGAGGTACAAAACTCCTTGACCTTCTGGGACATGTTGGGCCAATAGAAGTGGTTGACTAGTCTCTCCCACGTCTTGGTCTGTCCCAAATGCCCAGCAAGAGGAATATCATGAGCTAGGGTCAGAATGAACTCCCTAAACTCCTGAGGCACTACCACTCTCCTAGTGGCACCAGGTTTGGGATCTCTTGCCTCAGTGTAAAGGAGTCCATCTTCCCAATAGACTCTATGTGTTCCTGTTATTTTTCCATTGGACTCTTCAGCAGCTTGCTGCCTAAGGCCTTCAAGAGAGGGACAGGTTTCTTGCCCCTTACACAACTGCTCCCTTGAGAGTCCCCCTGGGCCTAGGAGCTCAACCTGATAAGGTTCTAACTCCAGAGGCTCAGTTCCCTCAGAGGGCAGAACTTCTTCCTGGGAAGAGAGGTTCTCTTTTTCTTGTTGTGTGGAAGCTGGTTCCCCCGTCTTCTTTCCTTTTCTCTTGGAGGGTTGGGCCCTTTTTCCAGGCTCCAACACCACTTTTTCACCCCGAGCCTTGCACTGTGCCCTTGTCTTGACACACACCAGTTCAGGGATACCCAGCATGGCTGCATGGGTTTTGAGTTCTACCTCAGCCCATGCTGAGGACTCAGGTCATTTCCAAGCAAACAGTCTACAGGGATATTTGAGGAGACCACCACCTGTTTCAGGCCATTGACCCCTCCCCACTCTAAAGTTACCATAGCCATGGGATGTACTTTAGTCTGATTGTCAGCGTTGGTGACTGGATAAGTTTGTCCAGCCAGGTATTGACCAGGGGAAACCAGTTTCTCTGTCACCATGGTGACACTGGCACCTGTATCCCTCAGGCCTTCTACACTTTGCCCATTAATTAAGAGTTGCTGCCTGTACTTTTGCATATTAGGGGGCCAGGCAGCCAGTGTGGCTAAATCCACCCCACCCTCAGAGACTAGTGTAGCTTCAGTGTGAACCCTGATTTGCTCTGGGCACACTGTTGATCCCACTTGGAGACTGGCCATTCCAGTGTTAGGTGGAGTAGAGTTAGAAGTGGAACCTTTCTTGGGACAGGCCTTGTCTCCAGTTTGGTGTCCAGGCTGATTACAGTTACGACACCAGGCCTTTTTGGGATCAAAGTTTTTACCCTTGCACCCAAAATTGGATTGTGAAGAGGCTCTGGGCCCACCCTCCTGAGCAGGTGTTTGGGGCCCTGTAGAAGACTCTTTACTATTTTTCCCTTTGGATGTCTCAACACTCTTCCCCTGGGGAGGCTTTGTGAACCCTTTCTTTCGGTCACCCCCTGTGGAAGTCTTGGTCACCCTAGTCTTGACCCAATGGTCCGCCTTCTTTCCCAATTCTTGGGGAGAAATTGGTCCTAGGTCTACCAGATGCTGATGCAGTTTATCATTGAAACAATTACTTAACAGATGTTCTTTCACAAATAAATTGTACAGCCCATCATAATCATTTACACCACTGCCTTGAATCCAACCATCCAGTGTTTTCACTGAGTAGTCAACAAAATCGTCCCAGGTCTGGCTCGAGGATTTTTGAGCCCCCCTGAACCTAATTCTATACTCCTCAGTGGAGAATCCAAAGCCCTCAATCAGGGTAGCCTTCATGAGGTCATAGGATTCTGCATCTTTTCCAGAGAGTGTGAGGAGTCTATCCCTACACTTTCCAGTGAACATTTCCCAAAGGAGAGCACCCCAGTGAGATCTGTTTACTTTTCTGGTTGCACAAGCCCTTTCAAAAGCTGTGAATCATTTGGTGATGTTATCATCATCTTCATATTTAGTTACAATCCACTTAGGGATTTTCAACATGTCACGTGAATCTCTGACCCTATTTATGTTGCTGCCACCATGGATGGGACCAAAACCCATCTCTTGTCTTTCCCTTTCTATGGCTAGGAGCTGTCTCTCTAAAGCCAATCTTTTGACCATCCTGGCTAACAGTAGGTCATCTTCACTGAGGCTGTCCTCAGTGATTCTAGAGGTGCTGGACTCTACTGTGAGAGAAGCAGCATCTCTGACTATTACAGTTGGAACCAGGGCTTGAGGAGCCCTGGTCTCCCTAACTAGGACTGGAGGTGGGACTTCCTCCACATCACTAGTTTCCTCCTCTGTGAGGTCATCCTCAGAGGGGTTGTTCTTGGCAAACTCTGCCAAAAGCTCCTGGAGCTGAAATTTAGTAGGGTTTAAACCAGTTCTAATCTTTTTTATTTTGCAGAGAGACCTTAACTCTTTCATCCTAAGATGCAGGTAAGGTGTGAGGTCGAGTTCCATCACACTCTCTTCTGCAATAGACATTATGGGGGTCATTCTAAGTCTGGCGGGCGGCGGAGGCCGCCCGCCAGACTTCCCCCCTCCAAAATACCGCTCCGCGGTCGCAAGACCGCTGAGGGTATTTTGGCTTTTGCACTGGGCTGGCGGGCGACCGCCAAAAGGCCACCCGCCAACCCAGTGCAAAAACCCTTCCCACGAGGACGCCGGCTCAGAATTGAGCCGGCGGAGTGGGAAGGTGCGACGGGTGTAGTCGCACCCGTCGCGAATTTCACTGTCTGCAATGCAGACAGTGAAATTCAAAGTGGGTCCCTCTTACGGGGGCCCCTGCAGTGCCCATGCCATTGGCATGGACACTGCAGGGGCCCCCAGGGGCCCCACGACACCCCATACCGCCATCCTGTTCCTGGCGGGCTAACCGCCAGGAACAGGATGGCGGTATGGGGTGTCTGAATCCCCATGGCGGCGCAGCGAGCTGCGCCGCCATGGAGGATTCAGAAGGGCAGCGGAAAACCGGCGGGAGACCGCCGGTTTTCCTCTTCTGACCGCGGCTGAACCGCCGCGGTCAGAATGCCCTGCGGGGCACTGCCAGCCTGTTGGCGGTGCTCCCGCCGACCCTGGCCCCGGCGGTCTAGTACCGCCGGGGTCAGAATCACCCCCTATGTTTCTAAAAGTTGGAGTACTTTTTAAGAATCTAAAACTATCTCTAGAACTTAATTCAAACTTTTACAAAACTTTTAAACTCTAAAAGAAATGCTAACAGGGACTAACACAAGGACCTAGCAGGACTTTTAAAAATTAAGAAAAATAGCTCACATTTCAAAAATCAGTTTCTAATGACAGTTTTTGGAATTTAGTCATGTGATCAGGTATTGGCTGAGTAGTCCAGCAAATGCAAAGTCTTGTACCCCACCGCTAATCCACCAATGTAGGAAGTTGGCTCTGTATGCACTATTTCAAAGTAAGGAATAGTATGCACAGAGTCCAAGGGTTCTCCTTAGAGGAAAGATAGTGGCAAAAAGAGATAATTCTAATGCTCTATTTTGTTTTAGTGTGGTCGAGCAGTAGGCTTATCAGAGGAGTAGTATTAAGCATTTGTTGTACACAAACAGGCAATAAATGAGGAACACACACTCAGAGACAATTCCAGGCCAATAGGTTTTTGTATAGAAAAATATATTTTCTTAGTTTATTTTAAGAACCACCGGTTCAAGATTTACAAGTAATACTACAAATGAAAGGTATTTCATGTAGGAACTTTAGGAACTTTGAATTAGCAACATAGTATATACAGTTTTCACATAAATGACATATAGCTATTTTAAAACTAGACACACTGTAATTTTCGACAGTTCCTGGGGGAGGTAAGTGTTTGTTAGTTTTTGCAGGTAAGTAAACCACCTACGGGGTTCAAGTTTGGGCCCAAGGTAGCCCACCGTTGGGGGTTCAGAGCAACCCCAAAGTTACCACACCAGCAGCTCAGGGACAGTCAGGTGCAGAGGTCAAAGTGGTGCCCAAAACACATAGGCTTCAAAGGAGAAGGGGGTGCCCCGGTTCCATTCTGCCAGCAGGTAAGTACCCGCGTCTTCGGAGGGCAGACCAGGGGGGTTTTGTAGGGCACCGGGGGGGACACAAGTCCACACAAAAAGTACACCCTCAGCGGCACGGGGGCAGCTGGGTGCAGTGTGCAAACAAGCGTTGGGTTCGCAATAGAAATCAATGGAACACCAAGGGGTCTCTTCAGCGATGCAGGCAGGCAAGGGGGGGGGGCTCCTCGGGGTAGCCACCACCTTGCAAGGGAGAGGGCCACCTGGGGGTCGCTCCTGTACTGGAGGTCGGATCCTTCAGGTCCTGGGGGCTGCGGATGCAGAGTCTTTACCAGGCGTTGGGTCGTTGAAGCAGGCAGTTGCGGTCAGGGGGAGCCTCAGGATTCCCTCTGCAGGCGTCGCTGTGGGGGCTTAGGGGTGTCAACTCTGGCTACTCACGGTCTCGTAGTCGCCGGGGAGTCCTAACTGTGGTGATTGTTCTCCACAAGTCGAGCCGGGGGCGTCGGGTGCAGAGTGCAAAGTCTCACGCTTCCGGCGGGAAACGTGTGTTGTTTCAAAGTTGCTTCTTTGTTGCAAAGTTTCAGTCTTTGGGGAACAGAGCCGCTGTCCTCGGGAGTTCTTGGTCCTTCTAGATGCAGGGTAGTCCTTGAGGCTTCAGAGGTTGCTGGACCCTGGGAACGCGTCGCTGGAGCAGTGTCTTTAGAAGTGGGGAGACAGGCCGGTAGAGCTGGGGCCAAAGCAGTTGGTGTCTCCGTCTTCTCTGCAGGTTTTTCAGTTCAGCAGTCCTCTTCTTCTTAGGTTGCAGGAATCTGAGTTCCTAGGTTCTGGGGAGCCTCTAAATACTGAATTTAGGGGTGTGTTTAGGTCTGGTGGGTTAGTAGCCAATGGCTACTAGCCCTGAGGGTGGCTACACCCTCTTTGTGCCTCCTCCCTGAGGGGAGGGGGGCACATTCCTATCCCTATTGGGGGAATCCTCCATCTGCAAGATGGAGGATTTCTAAAAGTCAGAGTCACCTCAGCTCAGGACACCTTAGGGGCTGTCCTGACTGGCCAGTGACGACTCCTTGTTTTTCTCATTATCTCCTCCGGCCTTGCCGCTAAAAGTGGGGCCGGGGGCGGGCAACTCCACTAGCTGGAGTGCCCTGTGGTGCTGTAACAAAGGGGGTGAGCCTTTGAGGCTCACCGCCAGGTGTTACAGTTCCTGCAGGGGGAGGTGAGAAGCACCTCCACCCAGTACATGCTTTGTTACTAGCCACAGAGTGACAAAGGCACTCTCCCCATGTGGCCAACAACATGTCTGGTGTGTGGCAGGCTGCTAAAACCAGTCAGCCTACACGGGTAGTCGGTTAAGATTTCAGGGGGCACCTCTAAGGTGCCCTCTGGGGTGTATGTTACAATAAAATGTACACTGGCATCAGTGTGTATTTATTGTGCTGAGAAGTTTGATACCAAACTTCACAGTTCTCAGTGTAGCCATTATGGTGCTGTGGAGTTCGTGCATGACAGACTCCCAGACCATATACTCTTATGGCTACCCTGCACTTACAATGTCTAAGGTTTTGCTTAGACACTGTAGGGGCATAGTGCTCATGCACTTATGCCCTCACCTATGGTATAGTGCACCCTGCCTTAGGGCTGTAAGGCCTGCTAGAGGGGTGACTTATCTATACTTCATAGGCAGTGTGAGGTTGGCATGGCACCCTGAGGGGAGTGCCATGTCGATTTAGTCGTTTTATCCCCACTAGCACACACAAGCTGGCAAGCAGTGTGTCTATGCTGAGTGAGGGGTCCCCAGGGTGGCATAAGACATGCTGAAGCCCTTAGAGACCTTCCCTGGCATCAGGGCCCTTGGTACCAGGGGTACCAGTTACAAGGGACTTACCTGGATGCCAGGGTGTGCCAATTATGGAAACAAAAGTACAGTTTAGGGAAAGAACACTGGTGCTGGGGCCTGGTTAGCAGGCCTCAGCACACTTTCAAATCATAACTTCGCATCTGCAAAGGCAAAAAGTCAGGGGGTAACCATGCCAAGGAGGCATTTCCTTACACTACCTTATGATGATTCCAAGCTTCCACTAGAGAAAAGTAAGTTCTCTCTCCAGAAAGAACATTAACCCTCGGCTCTACCTTGTAATGAATCCAAACTTCCACTAGACAAAAGTACGCTCTCTCTCCAAAAAGAACATTAATTGCCAAAGTTATTTTGACATTTTTACGTTATATGCACTCCGTCTGCTTAGTACACGTTCTTTGCAGCACACATGTTCATTCTAGGACTTATAGTTTTATTTTTATAATGTGATACAAGCTGGAACCCAGCCCTTGAAGTAGTAGTCGTAAAGTTGTCCAGCTCCCTAGTTCGATGCGTGATTCGCTCATTCAGTTTGTTTCAGCTTTGCATTCTGGGACATGTAGTTTTATTTTTATAACGTAATACAAGCTGCAAATACAAATCAGAAACCTGACTAGATGAACTACACAGTTCTGAGTATGAAACTTGAGGTGTGTGTGTGCATTTATAAAACTAACCTCGAGGAGAGGCTGTAGTTGATTATGCTATTCAACGGTCAATATTTTATAGCTAATATTTCAGTTCAAGACTGACTGAGGATCATTAATATCTGTGAGATGACTCTCCTCAAGCATGTGAAAAATCATGGCCATTTTGTTAGGCTCCTCAGACTGCAGTAAAGGGACAGTGATCCAATATGCACTTGTTCTTGAAGTACAATTATTTATTCATTACCCGCATGCAATGTCTCCGGTACCAGCTGCCAAGTGAATATGTTTTGCACCTGGGAGTAGTTTGTGTTTTAAGGGCCTTTTAAAAAAAAAATCCAGTGTGTCTACTAGTCCCTTAGTTATATGAAGGGCCACTGGAATTATGTGGCAGAAAGGACCAAAATATGCGGCAGAGTTGACCAATTAATGTGGCAAAAAAAGCCCAGTTATGCATTTACAATGTGCCAATAGCTCCAACTAAAGTAAATGCGAGACCTATTGCATTGCAAATGCTTGTTTGGTTACAGATGGCCTGAGAATGCCAGGATTAAGTTCAGGTGACTCACAAGAATGACAACCTTCTTCATGTGACTCTTCTGCAGGCATTTTCTTCCGTGTCTGTATAATCTGGTGGTAAAGGTTGATTTCCAAGATGGCTGTGTGGGACTTGCATGTGGTCCCTTTCGATGAGGGGCATATAAGATGATCCTTTAATGAAGCTGCACATCCACATTCCAGCACTGTTGCAGTCAAATATGCCCTGAAGGAGTGCCAGACATGTGTCACCCGGGAAAACTGTGCTGATCAAGAGAAATGGTGCAGCTATTTTTTACATAATTAAGCACTGGCCCTGTCCGTGGAAGAACAGGAAATCTGGGGGTGGTTTGTCAAAGTGAACACATGACTGCCAGCAAGACACTTGCAAGGCATCAAAAATGACAGGCTGACAACCTCAGCATGTCAGGGCCTGAGTCACTAAAGTGGCCAGTGGACTGAACAATGGCTGATTACCTTCTTTGGTCTTTGAGGTGAGCCAAGTAAATACCTCACAGCAGTAGCGGGGAGCATTATATATCTGTGAGATCTATTGTTGGGAAAGAGATTTCTGTATGTGTTCCCTTTAATTCTTTCTGGTGCACTTGCTTGTGCGAAGACAGTTGGAATTCAGTTGCCTGATCGTTCTGTTGATTAAAAGAGAGTACTGAAACCTTGGTTTCCCACGCTTCAGCAGAAGGCAAAGCATCATCACTTTCAAGTACTGATGAGAACCCGCCTCCTTATTAGTATTATGGACACAGGTTTACATCACAATCTGGTGTTTTGGCCTTGATTCTTGCAGTGTATGAGTCTGAAGTAAACATTTTTCAAATGCTTACACATTTAGTTCTAGCTGTCATCTTCTTAATGGCCATGTATGAGGGCTACATGCTCCACACCAACATCATGAAATTCCTCTTCAGAAAAACACAATTTTCCCTTTTCAACATGGTCAAACTTCCTTCAGGTGGACTTAACTGAACAAATTATCCTACTGCTAAAAAATAAAGACCTTGACTTACAAAACTATGAACCTAAAATACACCTAAAATTCCCCAGACAATTAATCGAAAAAGCAGTTGTCATTCTATGGCAACACCAAATTAACATCTGTGCCCCTCGTTCATGAGTACCAGTCTGTTAAGACACCTCAGCATTGAGAATGATGTTGCCCAGATCATGGAATGCTCTGTTCTCACTCCCAGGCAATGGCAATCTCCTGATTCTGCCTGATGGCTTGGCCTCTTTCGATATAACACTGATTGACAGTCTACTACCACATTGTTCCTCTTTCTCTTGAACCAAAACTAGCTTGTCCAGAAGGGTACTTCCAGTGCCTCTAGTAACTTGCACAGTATCCCAAGGATTCACCTTTACCCTAAAATCTTTACCATTAGTGAAGTTTCTTGGAGTCCTGCTGACCAAACACAAAATACAGATCCTCCAGTATATTAAGAACACTCCACTCAAAGTATCCATATGAAAGGACCTCGGTTAATTTTTAGGCTGCTGCTTTTACATCCAGTCCTGGATGTTGACTCTCTACCTCATAAATGACTGACTACCTCAAACTAAACTCAATTAGTGCCAAAAGCAGATTCAAACTAGGATCTAGGATTGACTATTAAGCATTTAATAGTGCATTGTATTTATATAAAGCTTACGAGGTGGTGAAGTGCTTTGCACCGAGCAGCACACCAGTCCAGAACCCAATATTAAAGGTAAATAGTTAATAGATTAGTAGTAGATGCCCCCTTTTCCTTGTAGGATTAGTTGTGTTAAGGTTGTGCTGTTAAGATCTCAGGCATTTACTTTAGTGTTTTGACTAGGGATAGATCAATTAAAGTGGGGTAGTAAACAGAGGAGATGTGATGTTATTGGGAGTGGTGGACATGTATGCTTGCTAGATGAATTGGATAGGATTAGAAAAGAGTTTAGAAAGCATGTTTGAGTGTTCATTGTAGTCAGAAAGGTTTGGGATGAGTCCGAGTGTGAAGGGAAAGGCAGAGTTGAAAGGGTTGTATCTTATTTTTGGTAAATAAAAAAATACATGCATGTATGAATACAGATATATACATAAACATCTACACATATATATTTATATTTTTTCACTGAAAAAAACCAAAGGCTGTAGGGACATTTTAGGTAGGAAATAGAATTTAAAAAACCTTAGAAATTCACTAAAAAAATCAAAGGTTACAGGGACATTGTAGTGATGTTCAGATTTTTCACACACAAAACCAGAGATATTCAGCAGTTACAGGTATCTCCAAAAACTATAACTTGTGCCCCTGCCATTTACAGTTTTCTTATCAATAATTTTATTACAAATGTTGCAGTGATATTATCAATGATATAGAAGAAGAAATTACTGATGTAGTATGTAGGCTAACTAGCAAGGGTGTGACCTATAGTTAGCTTAGGGCACAAATTATAGTTTCTTGAGATAAGCATAACTATAACTGCTGAATTTCTATGATTTTGTGTGCGTAAAATCTGAACCTAAGTATAACTTTCCTGTAACCTTTGTTTTTTTCAGTGAATTTATAAGTTTTTTTTTTGTTCTAGTTCCTAACTACAACGTCCCTGTAATCTTTGGTACTTTCAGTGAATTTCTAGTTTTTTTTTTATGTAAAGTAACATTAATTACCATACATTGATCCAACTGCAGCTGCGCATGACCAAAGGCTGTGCAGTGTGAGTTACTGGTGGCTGTCTGAGTGTGTGACTGCGTGTGTGTGGTTGTGTGGGTAAGTGGCTGTGTGAGTATGAGTGGGTGTGAGTGCGTGTTTGAGTGGCTCTGTGGGTCTGTCAGTGGGAGGTGAGAGGTTGTGTGTATAAGTGGGTGTGTGAGTGTGTAAGTGGGTGTGAGTGGGTGTATGAGTGGGTATGTGGGTCTGTGAGTGGATGTGCAAGTGCTTTTGTGGGTGTGTGAGTGGTTGTGTGGATGTGTACATGGATATGTGAGTATACGAATGGGTGCGTGAGTGGCTTTATAGATGTGTGACTGAGTGTGTGTGGTTGTGTGGGTGTTTGAGTATATCTTGGGTGTATGAATGCATGTGTGAGTGTCTATGTGGGTCTGTGAGTGGGTGTACGAAGAGTTCTGTGAATCTGTGAGTGTGTGTGAGTGGGTGTACAGGTTGCTGTATGGGTGTGTGAGTGGATGTTGTGAGTGACTGTGTGGGTGTATAATAGGCTGTGTGAGTGGGTGTGTGAGTGGATGTCTGAGTGGGTAGGTGGGCCTGAGACTGGCTGTGTGAGTGGCTTTGTGGGTCTGTGAGTGGGTGTCTGACCGGCTGTGTAGGCATGTAAGAGGGTGTGTGGGTGTGAGAATGGGTATTTGAGTTGTTCTGTGAGTGGGTGTATGGGTGTGTGACCAGGTGGACATTACTATACGTTAATTCAACCACTACCTGTGGCCAACCCCTATAACCACCCAACCCTGTGCATTGGGGGTTGGCCACAGGGCCTGGCCCTGCACCAAACCCTTATAACCACCCAACCCGTGCTGCTCACGGCCTTTGGCCATGTGCACAGGGGTGTCAGGAATAAGACCATGCTCGGTCCAGGTCCCGCCCGAAACTGCGCTGCGTGGCTCTGTGGCGCTTTCTGCGCACCACTTGTCATCCCCTCTTGCTCCAAAGGTGGATATCAGCGTCGTCTGCCCTGTGGCACAGCTCATAGAGCTGCAGGTTCAGGACATTGGTGGACAAGATGCACTTATCAGTGCTATTCCATGAAGGGACTACAATTCCCATGTTTTTAGAGGCAGCAGCCATCTTGAGGTGTGGCAGGCCTATAAATCCCAGCCACACCCAAGCATGTTGCTCACTATTTTGAAGACTTCCATGCAGTAAGACTTCGTGGGGGATTCTCAGAAGAAGAGAAGAGTTCCTGCATGGCAGAGTGGCATCCGATCGAAGTATCCTTGTTTCCATGGTAAATTCAAAACTGAGTTGGTCGTACTTGTAGCGGTAAGGTCTTGATGACTTCAATTTTGGAGGAAGTGATTACTTCCAGAAGTAAAGCGCCTCTTAGCAAAATGAGCAAAGTGTTTCCAATTTCCAGGTTACAGCGGCCTAGGCGCGATGATCAAAGGCGTTTCAGTCCATAGATGTAAAGCGCTCTAGGCACGGCAATTCAAGCGCTTCAGTCCACAGATGTAAAGTGCCCTTGGCCCAACAATTCAGGTGCTTCAGTCCACAGATGTAAAGTGCTCTTGGCACGGCAGTTCAGGCGCTTCAGTCCACAGGTGTAAAGTGCTCTTGGCACGACAATTCAGGTGCTTCAGTCCACAGATGTAAAGTGCTCTTAGCACGGCAGTTCAGGCGCTTCAGTACACAGGTGTAAAGCGCTCTTGGACGACAATTCAGGCTCTTCATTCCACAGATGTAAAGTGCTCTTGGCATGGCAGTTCAGGTGCTTCAGTCCACAAGTGTAAAGTGCTCTTGGCACGACAATTCAGGCGCTCCAGTCCACAGATGTAAAGCGCTCTTGGCACGGCAGTTCAGACCCTTCAGTCCACAGGTGTAAAGCGCTCTGGCCCGGCAATTCAAGCGCTTCAGTCCACAGATGTAAAGCGCTCTTGGCACGAAGATTCAGGCGCTCCAGTCCACAGATGTAAAGCGTTCTTGGCACAGCAGTACAGGTGCTTCAGTCCACAGATGTAAAGCGCTCTTGGCATGGCAATTCAAGCGCTTCAGTCCATCGGTATAAAACGCTCTGGACACGGCAATTCAAGCGCTTCAGTTCACAGGTGAAAAGCGCTCTTGGCACAGTAATCAAAGCGCTTCAATCCACAGGAGTAAAAGGTTCCTGGTACAACAATCAAAGTGATTCAGGCCACATAAGTAAAGCGCTTCAAGTTCAATGAGTAAAAACTTTTCGGCCTTTATAGTTGTGAATGTGAAAGTATTTCTGGAGATAAGCAAATCATAGTTTTCATTGTTTTTTGGAAAACATAATATGTGAAAAGCATATTTAATTCTTTGAGGTTTTCTAGGTCATGATTAAAGGTTTATGTTACAAATGCATAGATGTTACAGGATTGATATTCTGAGTATAACCATAGTCCAAAGCTCTTGCCATCTCTTGGTTCTGAGGTTGTAGTTTATTCTTGTTCCATGATGATCATAGTCTAAAGCTCTTGCCATCTCTTGGTTCTGAAGTCGTAGTTTATTCTTGCTCCATGATTCAAAGAAGGGGCTTTGCCCTCATTTCAAAAGGGGTCTCCTTCAGATATCGGAGATGCATTTGAGTCAAGAGGCTATTGATGAGTTATATTTCTATGAATGAGTTAATGCATATTTGTTCTAACCGTTTCTTTTCAGATCTCTCTCCCTGCTGCTCCCTACCCTAATTCCCTTCCCCCGACTGGCTTCATCATAACTCTGTGCTATAATAGCTTTCTGAGTTGGTGACGCCGGAAGGTGGGCCTTTTGTTCAGCAACGTGCAGATCCTGAAGAAAGGACACTGTGACAGATTAGTGAGATCACAAATTTTATACTTTCCTCTTGGTCTGTACGTGAGCTGCGCAAAATGGCCACCCTAGATACCCTTATGCAAATAGTCACTCAGATGCAAAGGGATTTGACAGACTCAAAAACTGTTGCAGCTGATTTAGTTAATAAAGTAACTCAGTTACAGAGTAAGGTGGATGGTTCTGAATCTGAGTCTCATCCCATGCCTTCAGCACCTACTAACATAGCTGTGAATGTGCCGACACAGATTCCTTTAGCTGCACCAGAGAGATTTTCTGGGGACCCCAATAAGGTTCACATTTTTGTCACACAGGTGGAACTACATTTTATGTGTCAGCCTAGTGCCTTTCCGGATGCACAATCTAGAATTGTATTCCTTATATCATATCTGAATGGTGATGCAGCTAGTTGGGCAGTGCCATTAGTCCGATTAGACAGTCTGCTTTTATATAGCTGGCATAGTTTTGTAGAGGAATTTGTAAAGGTTTTTGACAGACGCGCAATAACTATGTCTGCAGACAAAGAGCTACTAGAATTACGTCAAGTAAACAAAGACCTGATAACGTATTTGTCACATTTCAACTAGTTAGTAGTGGAAACCGCTTGGCCTGAGGAAAAAAGGTCATCAGTATTTTATCAAGGGCTAAAAGATGAACTAAAAGATGTATTGGCCCAAGTTGAACCACAACCAGAAACTTGCACTGATTTAATTAATCTAACTCTACGGATAGATCACAGACTTTCTTAAAGAAAAGGAGTAAGGAAAAAATGGGAAAAGCCCAAATGGTGAATGGAAAGATCCAGACACCTTCAATTGTCTTCAGATCCTATGATAGAACCGATGCATATCGGAACTATCCGCCCACCACTGACCAAAGAGGAGAAAGACATGCGACGAAAAAATGGTCAGTGTCTGTATTGTGGAAAAAAGAGTCATTTCGTAAAAGAATGTCAAAAGAAACCCAAAAGTAAAATTGATCCAACATTTGTGACTAAGAAAAAGATAGAGGTTGCTTTGGAAAATTCACAGGAAAACTAAAGTGCCCAAGAAAAAAATGAAGGGGACCTCTTGGGCAAATTGACAATCCCTTCAGTGTGCTCTTGCACAAATCGTTATGTCAAACATTTTCGAATTTTAGTACAAATGACTGTGCGGGGAAAAAGACATAATGCACAAGTTCTAATTGATTCAGGGGCAACAAGACATTGTGTGGACCAACAAACTGCCCTAGACTTGCATATACCCAGTGTCAAGAAAAAGGTCCCAGAAGTTGTGTATGCAGTTGATGGTAGCACGTTGGCAGGAGGTCCCGTTACTAAACAAACCTCACGAATACAAATGATTTGCAAAGATGATGAGAATCAGAACCACTATGAGATAATTTGCTTTGATATAATCCAAGCACCTCAATATGGTTTTATCTTAGGAATGCCATGGTTAATGTTACATATTCCATGCATAGACTGGCGTAACCAGGTTTTGAATTTTTCTTCTTGTGCAAAGAATTGTTTTCAATCAAGATGAAACAAAGAAGGAAATCTTCAAAACTCTATTGCTACTGCAGTTGAGAAGGAAATTGATCTGCCATCACAGTATTCAGAATATACTGATGTTTTCAGTGAAAAGAAGCAAGCTCATTACCACCTCACAGGCCGTACGATTGTCAGATCGACCTTGTACCTGGTGCCAATATACCAAATTGTAGAATCTATGCACTATCAGAGAAAGAAAATCAAGTCCTACGAGAATGCCTTGATCAATGTTTAGCCAACAAGCTTATTCGGCCAGCACAATCTCCAGCGGCTTCTCCACTGTTTTTGGTACCTAAAGCTAATGGCGATTTGAGGCCTTGTATTGACTTTAGAGCGATAAATAAGATCACAGTTAAAAATAAATATCCACTACCTCTCATTCCAGTCTTGTTAGACCAGGTAAAATCTGCCGTTATCTATACCAAACTTGACTTACGAGGTGCTTATCACCTAGTTCGAATTTGAGAGGGAGATGAGTGGAAAACGGCTTTTAAGACTCGTTATTGCCTCTTTGAGTATCTAGTGATGCTGTTCGGTCTATGTAATGCCCCAGCAGCCTTTCAATATTTCCTAAACGATGTTCTGAGAGAATATCTAGACATCTTTGTCATCGTTTATATTGATGATATATTAATTTATTCAAATTCTGAAGATATATATGAAGAACATGTTAAAAGGTATTAAAAACTCTACAAAACATAATTTGTTTTGTAAGCTAAGTAAATGCGAATTCCATACTAAATAAGTTGAATTTCTAGGAGTCATTTTAGCACCTGACGGCATGCAAATGACTGAAAGAAAAATTCAAGCCGTATTCGAATGGCCCACACCAAAATCAGTACGTGATATTCAATGTTTTTGGGGTTTTGGGAATTTTTATCAACGCTTTATCCATCACTTCTCCCAAAAGGTGGCACCAATCACCAAATTGCTAAGGAAAAAGGCCGTATTCAACTCGTCCCAAGAGACAGAGGAAGCATTTCAAGATATAAAAAAGGCCTTTACTACCGCTCCCATTCTAGCTCACCCTAATGTGGAGGAACCATTCATCGTGGAAGCCGATGCATCTGATGTTGCTGTTGGGGCCATCCTGTCTCAACGTCATCGAGAAATTGGACAATTACACCCAATAGCACATGCATCAAGAAAATTGAATGAAGCGGAACAGAATTACACCATAGCAGAAAAAGAATTACTAGCAATTCGTAATGCTTTTAAAGAATGGAGACATTGGCCCTCATTCTGACCCTGGCGGTCTTTGACCGCCAGGGCGGAGGACCGCGGGAGCACCGCCGACAAGCCGGCGGTGCTTCAATGGGGATTCCGACCGCGGCGGTAAAGCCGCGGTCGGACCGGCACCACTGGCGGGGTCCCGCCAGTGTACCGCGGCCCCATTGAATCCTCCGCGGCGGCGCAGCTTGCTGCACCGCCGCGGGGATTCTGACCCCCCCTACCGCCATCCAGATCCCGGCGGTCGGACCGCCGAGATCCGGATGGCGGTAGGGGGGGTCGCGGGGCCCCTGGGGGCCCCTGCAGTGCCCATGCCACTGGCATGGGCATTGCAGGGGCCCCCGTAAGAGGGCCCCTAAATGTATTTCACTGTCTGCGAATACGCGACGGGTGCAACTGCACCCGTCGCACAGCTTCCACTCCGCCGGCTCGATTCCGAGCCGGCTTCATCGTGGAAGCCTCTTTCCCGCTGGGCTGGCTGGCGGTCTGAAGGAGACCGCCCGCCAGCCCAGCGGGAAAGTCAGAATTACCGCCGCGGTCTTTCGACCGCGGAACGGTAACCTGACGGCGGGACTTTGGCGGGCGGCCTCCGCCGCCCGCCAAGGTCAGAATGAGGGCCATTATCTATTGGGAGCGAAACACACCATAACTGTATATTCTGATCATAGAAATTTACAGTTTATGAGTTCTGCCAGACCACTAACTCCTAGACAACTAAGATGGATGCTATTCTTTGCAGAATTTGATTTCATAGTGACTTTTAGACCAGTAGAAGATAATCGTAAGGCCGATGCATTATCTAGACAAGATTCTTCAATCACACCTACTGAACAAAAACCCATGCCTATTATAACGCCTTCAAAAGTGTTGTGTTTAGTAGCTGCTGAGAAATTCTTTGATCTCATTCGTAATCATTTTCACATTACTAAGTGGCAAGAGTGGCTACAACAAGACACCAAGAGGTCTATTCAACAAGGCTTACCTCTATATGAATCTCGAGTATTCCTGCCTACTGAGGAGTTAAGAGAGACAGCTTTTCATTGGTTACACAGTCATCCTATGGCAGGTCACCCATGTCCTCAAAAAACAATAGAACTCATGAAAAGGTATTTTTGGTGGCCTACATTTGTTCATGACCTTAAGCAAATGCTACAATCATGTGAAGTATGTGCAAGATGCAAAAGCGAACATAGCAAGCCCAAAGGTCTCCTGATACCTCTACCCGTACCCAATCATCCATGGGAACATATCTTTATGGATTTTATTACTGGTCTTCTTCAAATAAAACAATTTGCAACCATTCTAGTGGTAGTAGACAGCCTTACCAAGTATGCTCACTTCATTGCCTGTAAAGGACTCCCAACTTCTGACACCTTAGCGACTATCATCTTAGAAAATATAGTTTGTCTTCACGGACTCCCAAGAGTTATCCTCTCTGATAGAGAAACACAATTTTCTGCACGTTTTTGGCAAAAATGGTGCAAAGCTTTACAAATTGATTCGACTTTGTCTACTAGTTATCATCCACAAACTGATGGTCAAACAGAGAGACTAAACCAAACTCTGAAACAACATTTACGATGTTACGCAACAAAGTCTCCTAAAACCTGGCTGGATCTTTTGTGGCTTGCCTGGCTTAATATAACTCTCACCACTCTACAATAAACTCAGCTCCTTTCTATGGTTTATGTGGGCGTCATCTGCACATTTTCCCCAGTTATGTTACCTGCCTCTACTCAAACCACTCCAGCAGTCATGGACATGCTAACACACATGAAAAAGGTACATTCACAATTGCAAACAAATCTTCATCAAGCAAAGAAAAAATATAAAATGCAATATGACAAAAAACACCAGTCTGGTCCTCAATATACAAAAAAGATAGAGTTTGGTTAGCCACGAAAAACTTTGTATTAAAAAATAAAAATATGTTTCATCCAAAGTTCATAGGGCCCTATGAAGTACTAGGACAAGTAAACCCAGTAACATATAAGCTAAGATTACCATCATCTTTGAAAATTCATCCGGTGTTTTACACTTCGCTTCTGAAACCTGGTTCGCCCTCAAGCGTCACACAACCTGCTCCTCTATTAGTCCAAGGTCATTGGGAGTATGAGGTGCGATCTATTTTAGACTCTAAACATTTGGTACTTGGTATCCTGGAAAGGATACGTACTGGAAAATGACTCTTGGGAACCTGCAAGACATTTTCATACACCACGTTTGGTAAGACGATTTTACCTCCTCCATCCTGGTAAACCGGGCCCTGGACCGCGCTTGGGGGAGGGGTGTAATGTCAGGAATAAGACCATGCGTGGTCCAGGTCCTGCCCAAAACTCCGCTGCGCGGCTCTGTGGCACTTTCTGCACACCACTTGTCATCCCCTCTTGCTCCAAAAGTGGCCATCAGTGTTGTCTGCCCTGTTGCAAAGCTCATAGAGCTGCATGTTCAGGACATTGGTGGACAAGATGCACTTATCAGTGCTATTCCATGAAGGGACTACAATTCCCATGTTTTTAGAGGCAGCAGCCATCTTGGGGTGTGGCAGGCCTATAAAGCCCAGGCACACCCAAGCATGTTGCTCACTATTTTGAAGACTTCGATGCAGTCAGACCTCGTGGGGGATTCTCCGAAGAAGAGCAGAGTTCCTGCATGGCAGAGTGGCATCCGATCGAAGTATCCTTGTTTCCATGGTGAATTAAAAAATGAGTAGGTCGTACTCGTAGCAGTAAGGTTTTGATGACTTCAATTTTGGAGGAAGTCATTACTTCCAGAAGTAAAGCACCACTTAGCAGAACGAGTAAAGCACTTCCACTTTCCAGGTTACAGTGGCCTAAGCGCGATGATCAAAGGCGTTTCAGTCCACAGATATAAAGCGCTCTAGGCACGGCAATTCAAGCGCTTCAGTCCACAGGTGTAAAGCGCTCTTGGCACGGCAGTTCAGGTGCTTCAGTCCACAGGTGTGAAGCGCTCTTGGCACGACAATTCAGACGCTTCAGTCCACAGATGTAAAGCGCTCTTGGAATGGCAGTTCAGGCGCTTCAGTCCACAGGTGTAAAGCGCTCTTGGCACGACAATTCAGACGCTTCATTCCACAGATGTAAAGCGCTCTTGGCATGGCAGTTCAGGCGCTTCAGTCCACAGATGTAAAGCGCTCTTGGCCCGGCAATTCAAGCGCTTCAGTCCACAGATGTAAAGCGCTCTTGGCACGACAATTCAGGAGCTCCAGTCCACAGATGTAAAGCACTCTTGGCACGGCAGTTCAGGCGCTTCAGTCCACAGACGTAAAGCGCTCTTGGCACGGCAATTCAAGCGCTTCAGTCCATAGGTGTAAAATGCTCTTGGCACAGCAATTCAAGTGCTTCAGTTCACAGATGAAAAGCGCTCTTGGCACGGCAATCAAAGCGCTTAAATCCACAGGAGTAAAAGGCTCCTGGTACAACAATCAAAGTGATTTAGGCCACATAAGTAAAAGTGCTTCAAGTTCAATGGGTAAAAGCTTTTCGGCCTTTATAGTTGTGAATGTGAAAGTATTTCTGGAGATAAGCAAATCATAGTTTTCATTGTTTTTGGAAAGCATAATATGTGAAAAGCATATTTAATTCTTTGAGATTTTCTAGGTCATGATGAAAGGTTTATGTTATAAATGCATAGATGTTACAGGATTGATATTCTGAGTATAATCATAGTTCAAAGCTCTTGCCATCTCTTGGTTCTGAGGTTGTAGTTTATTCTTGTTCCATGATGATCATAGTCTAAAGCTCTTGCCATCTCTTGGTTCTGAGGTCGTAGTTTATTCTTGTTCCATGATTCAAAGAAGGGGCTTTGCTCTCATTTCAAAAGGGGTCTCCATCAGATATCGGAGACGCATTTGAATCAAGAGGCTATTGATGAGTTATATTTCTATGAATGAGTAAATGCATATTTATTCTAACCTTTTCTTTTCAGATCTCTCTCCCTGGTGTTCCCTACCCTAATTCCCCTTCCCCCCGACTGGCTTCATCATAACTCTGTGCTATAATAGCTTTCTGAGTTGGTGACACCGGAAGGTGGGCCTTTTGTTCAGCAACATGCAGATCCCGAGGAAAGGAAACTGTGATGGGGGTTAGCCGCATAACCACCCAACCCCACGCAGTTGTAACTGGCAGCAGGTCTGAATGCCCCCACTCTCCTGGCCAACTTTGGCCACTAGGACCACATCCCCTGGGGCCTGAACTTCTATAAGTTATTTTTTGGGGGGAGGGGGCTGATCTCGGCCCTGGCGGACCCCTCCCCTAGCCTAAATTTTTAATTGTGTTTTTGGGGAGGGGCCGTGTGGCCCTCCTTCCTCAGGCCAATCTCAGCCCAAGGGATCCCATCTCCTGGGTCCCGGTCTAAATATTATTTTTTGGGGGGGAGAGAGTCTGCATGCCACCCTCCCCAGGGACGATCTCAGCCCTGGGGCATCCAGTCATAATGTTGGGGACCACAGGGGGGAGCTTGAAGGCCCGCAGTCCCAGCCAACTCCCCACCTCCTGTGGGAACCGGCAACTCTGTGAGAGCACTGTTTCCTCTATTTCCCTGCCTGCATCTCTGTTGGCAGGGAAACACAGGAAACCTCTGCTTCCAGCAAGTGAGAGCTGTTTGACAGCTCTCACTTCCTGGAACCAGAGTGCTTGCCTTGACTTGGAGGGAGCTGTCAAAGCAAACAGCTATGTCCTGGTGGTGGGCACCCCTGGACATAGAAGGAGCCGGCCCGGAAGGGGTGGCGGTCCCCAGAGCCATCAGTGGCTCCTCGGCCCCCCATCCAACTAAAATAGCCCTGTGGAGGTGGTGGTCCCGGGGGTCTGAAACGGACCCCCTATTTGTTTTAGGATTAGCCCTGGGGAGGTGGCGGTCCCCAGGGTTGCTGGGGGACAGGTGGCCCCCCCATGTTAGATTTGACAAAAGCCCTGGGAGGTGGCGGTCACTGGGGCTCTGGGAGGGGGCAGGCAGCACCTCCAGTTAGATTTTTTTTAAAGCCGTGGGGAGGTGGCAGTCCCTGGGCTCGGGGGGGGGGGTGGGAAAGGCAGCCCCCCAGTTAGATTTGTTTTAAAGCCTCGGGGAGGTGGTGGTCTGGAGGCTGCGAAGGGGCAAGGCGGATCCCCCTTCCCGGCGTTAGATTTGCAAAAGCTCCAGTGAGGTTCCGTTCCCCGGGTCTGGGGGGGGTCTGCCCCCACCCCCTGTTACAATTGTTCAAATCCACAGGGAGGGGTTGGTCCCCAGCATGCTCTTTACTTGAAGCCCCAGAGAGGTGGTGGTCCCCGGAGCTGGGGGTGGGCCGGTGCCCCCAACCCCGCATTCAAAATTATAATGTCCCAGGGGCCTGGCCCACCTGGGGGCTTCACTAAAAGAAGTGCGGGAGCCTGCACTTGTTTTGTTTTTTAATTTTTGGCGGATCCACCACCGCTCCTGCTGAAAGGTTCCCTCCCAAAAATACTTTTTTGCTGTGGGGGTTCCTCTGGGACATCAGCACCAGAACTAAGGGGTCAGGGTGACTCTACCCTGCCCCTTTTCTTTTTTTCTTTACATTTTTTTCATGGACCCAGCTAAAGCAGAGTCCCAACATGGCTACCAACACTTCCTGCAGCCAATCAGATCTCAGCACAACATTGGGAGGGCTCGTGGAGCCTTTGCATCCTTATATATACCAATCTGGATTTTCTTTAATTTCTCAAAAACGAATGAACGGATTAATACCAAATAACAAAAAGGGCTCTTTCTGAACCAAGAGCTACTTTTCTGTGTAATTCCGTCCAGTGGTTCGTGTGCTGTCACTGTTCAAAACCCATATGGCAAAATGCATGAGGAAAAAGCGTTTTGGGACACCCCTTTTCTTGGCCCCCGCTTGATGGATCACCCTGAAACTTTCCAGACAGATGCTGAAGTGAACATTGTATTTTTTGGGAAAAGTTTGTGACGATTCACCGAAAGATGCCAACATTATTAGCAAAACAAACATTTTAAAATGCTTTTTCCGTAGAAACTATAACTACCTAGTGGTGACCCCTACTAGGTAATATATATAGATATCTATCTATCTATCTATCTATCTATCTATCTATATATATATATATATATATATATATATATATATACAGATAGATAGATAGATATATATAGATAGATAGATATCTATATATATATACACATATATATATATATATATATATATATATATATATGCTTCAGTTTATATATAAACTGAAGCATAAATCCATGCAACTATTTACATAGACAACTTTATCTGAAGACTCAGACACACATTTGTCATGTTTGAATATACATGCAGTGACATATTTTTTTGCTTTTTAAATATCGAAATATATTGTTATACTCTTATTGAAAATATAAAAGATGTATGCATTGGTAGAGGTGCCTACCCTTTAGGCATATTTACATGCTCTGACATATATGTATTATCATACAAAGAAGCATAAACCCATTTACAGACACTCGTTTACTTAGGTTATCTACATACTATGACACACATGTACATGTATAGAAACATATATTTATTGTCATATAACAGATGTTTACTGCATAACCTGTTGTTTGGTTTATATATAATTATTGTATCCTTATTCAATGCATAAACTGAAGTATATAGCTACACCTATATTCGCATAGCCATATTTACATGCCGAGAAATGTGTGTCCAAAGCATAAACATGCATGCATTTCCTAATATTCATTTTTTAAAAATGTATATGTATTCACAAACACACATAAATATATACAGTTTTTATTCCTACATGTGTACGTACATTTATACACATATGTATGGAGGTACATCCCTATACAAAGCCTAAACCAGATTGCTGCACACACACACACACACACACAACAACAACAATGACATATCCAGATACATTTATACATTTATGTAATGCATAAATATGAATACTTATTCATGTTGCTGAACGGATCACACTTCAACTCTGAGCAAGCACAAGATCTCATATTCAACAGAGACTAGAACTTGTTCTCAGAAACCATATCTAGAAGGTAACTGAAATACTAGACATAAAATATAAAGAAAAAAACATGGTTTCTCTCTTATAAGAACAGTACAATATATCCACACACTTGAGATTTCTGGAACCACTTTTTTATGATATACATTTTCGAAAATAAATTCAAACTATGAAACTATTGCCTCTTAAAAATTGTTTTTCTTTGGTCTGTCATTATACAAAGGCAGTCAATTTAGCCGAATCAGTCATAACACATTCACTATTATGCTAGTAGCAACGGATGAAAATGCTGCACATCCCAGTTTAATACAGTAGGCTTAGTTATGATCAATTCAATCAATCAATATAGCCTTTATTCGATTATGGAAAAATAATCATAAAAGAGAATCACATGATACATGAAAAGAGCAAAGGAATAAATCTCAAGTTAAAAAAAACAGATAAAACAGAATATTTTAAAATTGCACAGTTTTCCTGAAGGTAACAGCAGATTTCAGAAAGCAACCGACTATATAACAAACATAAGGGTTGTATAGCATCCGAAAAAATAAATCGCTGCTTCGTATTTAGTAAAATGTTTGAGAACTGGCTTTAAAAATAAACGTGAAACATTGATAGAATTTACAAAAAATAAAAAATTTAAGAGAGTTTGTTTAGAAGGTTCATTACAAGGTCAGATCAAAACAAAAACAGAATCCAAGGATATTGACCAAGGAAAAAATAGGAAGACGGCTAACTGTCCCTAGCCAACACCTTCTAAGAAGTGATCTCTCCTAGGGTTTTTAACACGCAATTCAGATATGGCTTTAGAGTGTCAGTGACCTAGATGATAATGTAATCGCTTACATTTGGTTTAAGGAGCTCCTTGTCTTCTGTGATTCTAGTTTTGAGATCCCTGAAGTGTAGGAAAGTGCCCCTTTTTTAGACAGTCAACACCACTCTCTTGTGGTGGAGGAGCCATCTCCTGCATCTGCAGGGATCGACCGCATCTGTCCGACACAAACTTTTGCTGGCCACCGGGCCCACTGAGGGAGCATCATGCCAGGAGGAGGTTTTTGTAGTTATAGGAGGTCAGCGCCGTCTCTCTGCCAAGATGCTAAATCCTCCAAACTTTGTTGCTGGGTTGGAGAGAACCTACTGCGCATGTATGTTTGGCCAGCCCAAGGCGGCCAAACATACATGCGCACTGAGGGGAGTGCTCTGTGCCCTTCCCTTAGTGCTTGTCACCCCCAATGCTCTGCCCTTTACAAGAAAACTATAATAAACACAGTTTATTATTGTTTTCTTGTTAAGGTTTTGCAGCTGTTGCTGCTGGCAGGGGGTCAATGCTCCTCCTCCCTAGCAGAGGAGCCCCCCCTGCATAGCTGTTTCCTAAGCCTATCCCGCTGTAATACCTGATATCTCATTGAGATCTTGTTTTAACATCTGGATGCTCCTCAAATTCGCTGTTGAGCTACACAAAATCCTTTCATCGACGTCATCAAATCACAGTTTTATAATGACATGGAAGTGTGGAGCTGTGTTGTAATGTTAATAGCTATGTTATTATTGTACGACGTAGTGAGTATTTCATGCGAAGATGTAGTTAGTATTCCATGTGTTATCATTGTTCATTATGTCTACTTGCGTTCTATGTGCGAACACACTGGGGGACAATGAAAGTTTACGGCAGTTGAAATGGATATACCGGTGGGTATTGTGGTGTCTAGGACCACTGGCGGAATCACGTCCCCCGCAGTCCCTGTGCTGCAGGGGAGCCTCCGAGCTCCAGGGGGCCCCTCAGCACAGTACACTGTGCACAGATGGCAAACCCCTGACTGGGCGTAGGGGGCCACTCCAGGTACTTTGCAGAGGGGCCCCCCTCAAGTTTTGGTACACCACTGTCTAGGGCTGTGTAATAACGTACACATGAACCTACCTTCAATGTTGTGTAGTCCTTGCAACATACTGTACGTTTTAATGTGATATTTTAGAGAATCATTCTCAAAAGGTTTATGGTTGAAGTTGCTTCTTTTCCCTTGTGCTAGACAAGTTACTGTTCCAAGCCCATTCCAATAAATGCCAGTATTATGCACAGCATGTTAATCTATGAAATGCATGCTGCAAAAGAACAAATAATTGGGGATCCATTTGCACTGCTCATTTTTATTTGCTATCTACTTTTTTTAGACTCCCAATGCCTCTTTTTAAATTTGGTTTAAAGAATTTTACCATTGCCAGTTCTTTTTATTCTATTTCTGATCGTCATGATCTGCTTCAGAAATGGCAGGCAAAATTCTCAAAAAGTTAATGGAACTAATAATTTTGAGATTATGGCCACTATATACAAACAATTAAAACCGTAAATAGTCAACATATTGAATGCAAAAGACACATTACAGAGTACATATCTAGAAAGTATACACGCATGTTATAGTGTACATCTGTAGAAGGTGCCAAATTCATGTTAAGGTGTACAGACATAGACAACACCAGTGTAGATTATAGTTGACCCAGAAAGAAATAACCAGCACAGATAACAATACACCAGTGGGAGTCATAGCTTGAGCACCCAACAAGATAGTGGCAAAGTCATGAGCTGTGTTGCGGAGTTTATTTTCTTAATTGCACCATTTTTTGCAAATAAGTTCTTGTTCTATAGATGGTCTCTGCCTGTAAACATGTTTGTGTATGTAGGGGACTTGTGTGCGCAAAATTTATAATGCGATATTCCTTCACTTTTGAATACCAGTATTTTGGGGTGTGGCCTCCATTTTGTGAGCTGCGCTAATTTTACTTCATAATGGCCCTCTACAGATTTATTCCTCTTCGCTGCAACTTCACCTGGCTACCAAACAGATGTGCCATTTCTTCATTTTGGGCAAATAGGGTACTGTTTCTTCTCTGTAACTCTTCTCTGTAGTTTCTGGATGTCTCACAGGTATAGCCAAGTGTTTCTTCAGTTCTCCATTTTGTAAGTAATTTTTTTCACAAAGGCCCACAAGGATGCCTGCTGTCATCAATTAACACGCCTATGGCAATCTTTTGCTCAGCATAATAACCATTCTGAGCCAGTGAGGGTTCATATCTTCCTTGCATTGTTTCTTCAGATGCTGCTCTCTTTTGCCTGATTTTAAGGGTCTGTTTGCATATTTTGTATCACTTCACTTTTGACTGCCCCATCTCATGATTAATGGCATTGATTCATTGGCATAGTGTTTGCATCTTTATTATTATACCTGGGGGGGGGGGTCTCTCTAACATTTCATGGTCAATGGGCAGAACAATGGGCCAGATGTATCATCACAGCACTTTGCGAGTCAGAAAAAGTGATTTTTAAGAAATCGCTATTTCCGACTCGCAAAGTGCCATGTATCACATTTGCGATTCGGTAATAGCGATTTCCTAAAAAAATCGCGAATGCTATTACCGAATCGCAAATTGCGATACCGGCCCCATTCGCAGCTATGGGCCTGTTGGCCCATATCTGCAAATTTTTTGCATTTCCAAAATTGCGATTTCTGAACCAGAAATCGCAATTTTGGAAATGCAAAACCCCAGGGTGCTGGGGGGCTAAGGCCACCTCTGCTGCACCCCAAAACATTTTTGGGGGACATGTAAGGTGCACACATGCCAAAAGGGCATGTGTGCTTTACATGTACAATTTAAAAATGCATTTTAAATGCATTTTTAAATTTTGTACATGATTACCACTGAGTTCAATTTGGTGGTAATTAGCGATTCCTAAATATCAAAATTGCATTTAGGAATTGCTTCATACATGTGCTAAGAAATCGCAAATAAGGAATCCTTATTTGCAATTTCTAATTTAGAGGGTAGCAATTTGCGACTCTCTAAACAGGGTCGCAATTTTAAGGAATCGCTATTTTAGCGATTCCTTAAAAGTGCGTTCAGAATGTATTTTATACATTCTGAACTGGCATTTTGCATTCGCAAATGGGCATTCGCACCATTTGCGAATGCAAAATGCTTTCATACATCTGGCCCAATATCTTTTTTTGCTGCTCTCTCAGCAAAAACATATAAATATAAAAATGGCCAATACTCTACTTGTTGAAGCTAACATTATTTTCTCAGGAAAACAACCTAAAATGCCCAAGAATGATCCTCCTTCACCTATCGAGCAACCTAATTTAAGACACCATCCATGATGAAGTAAGAGTCTTACAGCCCTTATTGAGCACTACCAATGACAAACTACACTGGTATAGAGGACAGATTGACCATTTCGGAGAATAGGATGGTTAAGATGGAGCAATGCATTAGATACATCCAAGATTTCTCTCTGAAGATTCCTAAGCTCGAACAAAAAAGTGTGAAACTAAAACTCCATACAGAGAATTTGTGAAAAAAAAATCATCTTTGCTAGAAATGGCCCAGAGATGTCTTTAAAATAGTGGAAAAATTAACTTATCTGGATTCATTTCAAATACCTGTAGAACCTTTCCCAAAGCTGTGCTCATAGTTATCAGATGTTTTCGATAATAAGATCAGTGGTATTGTGGAGGCACTCACAGGAACAAACTGCACCCCTGATACCCTGGCAAGTTTAGAGCAGCCGTCAATCACCTCTTGGGTTTCGGCTTTTTCTCTACATGAGTTCAGGTTATTTTTTGCTGTCTGATTCTGAACAAGGATTAGGAGCTTGTAAATACGGATCATCTAATCATCCATGCCCACTGTATATTCTTGCGGCCAATTGCTAAATAATTAGGGGCATATTTATACTCTGTTTGCGCCGAATGTGCATCAAAATTTTTGACGCACAATCGGCGCAAACCCTGCCCCATATTTATACTTTGACGTCCGACCCCGCGGGCGTCAAAGTTCCACCATGTGCGTCATTTTTTGGAAGGGGGAACCAGCCTTGCGTTAATTATATGCAAGGTAGGCGTTCCCTTCCAAAAAATGACTTTAAGGCCTGTGCCCCATATTTATACTCTGACGTCATTTTGACGCACAGGAGGGGGCAGGCCTTAAAAAATGGCACCCAGCCTGATGGGCGCCGTTTTTTAACGCCTGGGTCAGGGCAGGCGTTAAGGGACCTGTGGGCTCAGAAGGAGCCCAGAGGTGCCCTCCTATGCCCCCAGGGACACCCCCTGCCACCCTTGCCCACCCCCAGAGGACACCCAAGGATGGAGGGACCCATCCCAGGGAAGTTGAGGTAAGTTGGGGTAAGTATTTATTTTTGTTTTTTTTGTGGCATAGGGGGGCCAGATTTGGGCCCCCCTACATGCCACTATGCCCAATGACCATGCCCAGGGGACATAAGTCCCCTGGGCATGGCCATTGGGCAAGGGGGCATGACTCCTGTCTTTGCTAAGACAGGAGTCATGCCAATGGAGGTTGGGCGCCAAAACAAATGGCGCAAATCGGGTTGAGGCCTGAATTTGGCCTCAGACCTGACTTGCCCCATTTTTTGACGCCCAACCTCCATTTTCCCCTACTCCGGCGCTGCCTGGTGTGAGTCATTTTTTTTGACGCACACCAGTCCGCAGCGGCGGCTAACGTCATTCAATAAATAAGGCGCCCGCATGGCGCTTTGGAATGGCGTTAGCCGGCGGTAAAATTTTTGACGCACAACTGCGTTGGCGCAGTTGTGCGTCAAAAAGTATAAATATGGGCCTTAATCCCACCCTCAATCTTCTCCTAAATAGTTTCCTTAGCTCAACTAGATTTCCCAGCTGTTGGAAACAGGCGAAACATATTCCTCTGCTAAAGAAACCATCAGCAGATAGGTCGGCATTGGCGAATTTTTGTCCTATCTTGATGTTACCACCCTTCTCTAAGATGCTGGAATAGTGGGTTAACAAGCATCTCTGAGAATACCTCGAACAACATCAGTTACTACACCTCTCCCAACATGGCTTTAGAACAGGTTTTAGCACTAAATCCACTTTTGTTGAGGTCTCGGACAGCACTAAGTTGGCATTGGACCAGGAGGAGCAAGTGGCACTGCTTCTCCTGGATCTATCAGCAGCTTCTGATACTGTATTCCACCCCATTCTATTGCAACCAATCGGAAACATTGGTGTCAATGGACTCACTTTGAACTGGCTTCGCTCTTTTCTATCGACCGTAGTCAAGCGGTCTGGATGGTACCTTACTCTTTAGAACCGATGCCCCTAATGTTCGCCAAGGTTCAGCATTGAGCCCAACAATTTGTAACGTGTATGTGACTCCGCTTGCTGCTCTAATCAAAAGCTTTGGTGCGCAAGCTGATGGCACACAGATTATTCTCACATTAGACAAAAATGCTCCTAATTCCTTAATTAACTTCAACCGACACCGTCACTCCAACAGGAATGCGCCCACACTATCACGACCCACAAATCAACGCAGCGGTCTTTCAACCGCGGTATTCCATTGGCGGTACACACGCGCACTCAAAATACACACACACATTTACAAAACACAACCACATTGGACAAATCAAAATACACACACCTGACACACATACACACACCACACCCACACACCCAATCCAATATAAAGCACACACCCACATCACCCACAAACCCTTACTACCAGAATTCTGAAACCACGCCAGAGAGAGACACCACCATAAACAACACCAGCATCCGCAGACACATAATACCATCACTTACACAATATCCACACACCTCAAACAACACACACCAACACATCCCCTCACACATCACAACACACACCACCTTACACATCACCCACACCACATCATGGCACCTCAACGACACCCCAGGTTCTCTGAGGAGAAGCTCAGGGTCATGGTGGAGGAAATCGGCCGGGTAGTGCCATAGCTATTGGGATCACAGGTGCAGCACGCCTCCATTGCAAGGAAGATGGAGTTATGGCACAGAATTGTCGACAGGGTCAACGCAGTGGGACAGCATCCAAGAACTAGGGATGACATCAGGAAGAGGTGGAACGACCTACGGGGGAAGGTGCGTTCCGTGGTCTCCAGACACCAGATTGCTGTACAGAGGAATGGCGGTGGACCCCCACCTCCTCCCCCACAACTAACAACATAGGAGGGGCAGGTCTTGGCAATACTTAATCCTGAGGGCCTCACAGGAGTAGCAGGAGGACTGGACTCTGGTAAGTCAACTCTTTACTACCTTATCCCCCCCACCCTGCATGCCATCACATACTCCCACCTTCACCTTCACCCTCACCCCATCACTCCAACACCTCACATATGCCCCACTATCACAACCCAGCAATCCCAATACCAAGCCCTGCATGCAACACCAAAGCATGGATGCCCATCACCAAGCATGTCCACTACAGATACCCACACAGACCCCAAACCAAATATCACACAAAGACCAAGCCAAGAATGCAAGCATTGGAGTACAGGGTCACTCACCCATTGCACACAATGGCATACACAGATGCAATAATCATGCCTTTACACCCTTGCAGGACCCCTACCCAACGTCACCAGACAGGAGCTACCAGACATATCCAGTCCCCCCACAGAAGAGACCCACAGTGATGACAGCAGCTCTGCACAACTGGATCAAGATGACCAGCCTGGCCCATCAGGGACCTCGGGACAGTCGGTTCCCCTGACACTGGCACAAGCTACCACAGAGCCTCCCCCTCAGGAAACACCACCACAGCATCCACCCTGCAGGCCCATCCCTCTGACCCCAGGACACGTCAATCAGCAGTGTGACCACCACTACAGGAAACCTAGGCAAACCCACCAACCCAAGAAAATCAGGGACCTGGGGGCAGTGGCAGTGGGCACACAGTTCAGAGGACAGAGGCTCAGGAAAACAGGGAAGCTGGGAGGACTGCTGTGCGACAGGGGGAGGACAGGCCCAGGGAACCCACTCTCCACGAGGCCCTCTCCTACATCATGGGAGCTTATCATCATTCCCAGGAGATGATGGCAACGGTACTGGCCAAGTTTCAGGAGACCCAGCGGCTGCAGGAGGAACATTATCTGGGGATCAGGGAGGACCTGAAGTCCATTAACAACACCCTGGTCAACATTGCAGGGGTGCTGCAAGACATTGTCAACACCAGAAGGGACACTGTGGCACAACAAGGGGCCCCTGACACTAGCCTGGACAATAAACAGCCCTTCACCTCCACTGGCGCTAGTGGATAGGAGGCACCACCACAGGAACACAACATCAGCACCCCACCCTCTGCAGATGGACAACCACCCCGCAAACAGTCCCTGAGATCCAGGAACAAGACAGAGAACATTGCCAAGACCCCGCCAGGAAATGAGACCCCCTGAATGTCACCCTTCCGTCCCACTTTGTCACCCTGTCCATTCTTCAACTGCCATTGCTCCACTTCCTATGCCCCTTTGGATAATGCACCTGTGAAACAAATAGACTGGACTCTACCATGGACATTCCTCCACCCTCACCCCTGCCCATTTTACAACCCCCTCCACTTATTTGCACATAAATAAACACACTTCAATCACAAAACAATCTGGAGTCAGTCTGTGCTTTCACAAACGTGTAATTGCAATAACCATGGAATATAGCAATGTCAATTTACTTGTGCACGTACCGATGTAACACAGCTGTAGGCCTGGAGGAAATATAGCAGGGGGCACAAAGTGGGACCCAGATCTGTGAAATGGAAAGTCAAAGTGACAAGTCAGGGTCCATAGACTGAGTGAAAATGACAGACTTATGCTAGCTCCAATAATAGTATGAGATATGGGAGGCAGTGACATCTTCTTACCTGTGTCTCACTGGAAGTATTGCATAATGATGTTGTTTCTGTTGTCGATATCCTCTTCTTCTTCTATCTCCTCTTCTTCACTGTCTACCGGCTCCACAGCTGCCACAAGACCACCATCTGGCCCATCCTCCTGCAGAAAAGGCACCTGGCATTGCAAAGCCAGGTTGTGCAGCATACAGCAGGCCACGATGATCTGGCACACCTTCTTTGGTGAGTAGTAGAGAGAACCACCTGTCATATGGAGGCACCGGAATCTTGCCTTCAGGAGGCCGAAGGTTCATTCAATCACCCTCCTAGTTCGCCCATGTGCCTCACTGTAGCGTTCCTCTGCCCTTGTCCTGGGATTCCTCACTGGGGTCAGTAGCCATGACAGGTTACGGTAACCAGAGTCACCTGCAAATATCGAGGGACAACTGTTAGACACACACTAACCCTTAGGGACAACCCCATACCCAGACACCTATTCACACTGTATAGGGTCCTTGTCCTCACCTATAAGCCACACACGGTGCCTCTGGAGTTGCCCCATCACATAAGGAATGCTGCTATTCCTCAAAATGTAAGCGTCATGCACTGAGCCAGGAAACTAGGCATTCACATGTGAGATGTACTGGTCTGCCAAACACACCACCTGCACATTCATAGAATGGTAGCTCTTCTGGTTTCTGTACACCTGTTCACTCCTGCGTGGGGGTACCAATGCCACATGTGCCCCATCAATGGCACCAATGATGTTGGGGATATGTCCCAGGGCATAGAAGTCACCTTTCACTGTGGGAAAATCCTCCACCTGAGGGAACAACGATGTAGCTGCGCATGTGTTTCAGCAGGGCAGACAACACTCTGGACAACACGTTAGAGAACATTGGCTGGGACATCCCTGATGCAATGGCCACTGTTGTTTGAAAGGAACCACTTGCCAGGAAAAGGAGTACTGACAGGACCTGCACTAGAGGGGGTATCCCTGTGGGATGGCGGATAGCTGACATCAGGTCTGGCTCCAACTGGGCACACAGTTCTTGGATTGTTGCACGATCAAGTCTGTAGGTGACCATGATGTGTCTCTCTTCCATTGTCAACAGGTCCACCAGTGGTCTGTGTCTGGAAGCGACGATGGCTCATGTGTCTGGGGGAAAAGGCCCTTGCCTTCACTTTGGAGGAGTTGGAGAAACTAGTGGATGGGGTCCTCCCCTAGTACACACAACTGTACAGTCCTCCAGACAAACAGGTGAGTACACTGTAAGCATTCTGCATGGGCAATGCCTGTTTGGAGTGGTGTGGATGAAAGATACATCGGGGTGGCTGAGGCCTGCATGTGAGGATGGTGAGTGCATGTGCGTCAGGGCAAGGGTGGGAACAGGGGCCAATGAGTATGATGGTCCGGACGGGTAAAGAATTTCCTTTCCCTCTGTGCTATTCCTCTAGGTCAGTGCCCACCAGAAGAAGGCTATTTGGCGTGCCATCGCCAAGGACGTCCGGACCCCTGGCACCGACTGAGGGACCAGTGTCACACCTTCTGTCCACGTCCACGCCAACATGTACGGCGGAGAACACCGCCACCTGCACCGCCACCAGCACCGCTACCTGCACCGCCTCCGGCACGTCTACAGCCACTGTGACAGTCCCCAGTCTCTTCCCCGGTGGGCAGACGTCCGAGGCTGCAGGAGACATCCTGCTTTCTCACTCAGCTGGTGCTGACACATGCTCCGCCGCCACAGACCCCGCCGTCAGCACTGCCGCCACAGACCCCGCCTCCAGCACTGCCGCCACTCTGGGCAAAAGCCCCCTCCAGAACCAGTGGAGACTGTTATCCACTTGAGAGACTGTGGCTTTGCACTCCCCAGGATGAAGCATTGGGCAAACCACCCACTGGAAAGACTTGTGAGACTGTGGCTTTGCACTCCCCAGGATAAAGCAGTGGGCAAACCACCCACTGGAAAGACTTGAGAGACGATGGCTTTGCACTCCCCAGGATAAAGCAGTGGGCAAACCACCCACTGGAAAGACTTGAGAGACTGTTGTTTTGCACTCCCCAGGACCAAACTGTGAGCATGGAGCCCCCTCGTGGAGCAGTGGTGTTGTGCGTTCATCAGGCTGAGGTCCCCCCCCCTGAGGTGCCTGTATATTTTCTATCTGATGCCCCTCCAGTGTTCTCTCCGTTTTGAGTCAGGTATCATGTGTGGGCCTCGCCCATGCATTTTGGGCCCAGTGGTCCACGGACAATGATTGGTGCTCTATCTGGACTTGTGTAGTTGGTGTACATAATTGCATGTACTGGATTTTGAATTTTGATAATGATATTTCACATGATTACATCCGTTCAAATAATTTACTTTTGTCCTTGCATTCTTCCAGGGCGTAGGGGGGTCTATATGTAATGTTGCAGCATGTATTTGTGTGTATGGTGTTGTGGGTGGGGGTGTTGCGTGTGTGTGTCACTCTCTTTTCCCTCCCCCTCCCCTGTTTTGTAGGTGCAGTACTCACTGTGGTCGTCGCCGCCGTCGTTGGAGCTCCTGATAGAGGAGCAGGAAGACCATCATTGGCAGTATCTGCAATTCGGGCTCCATGGCGTCCTGGTTCCTCGTGGGGTGTGGAGAGTGTTTTCCCTTCTGTGTACTGTTTCCGCCATATTTTCTTTTGCGTTGCTTCCGCCCCGGAAAAGGTGGCGGGTAGGCCTGTTGTGATAGGGTGGGTGGTACATTGTCTTACGTTTGCCTGTTGGCGGTATCCGCCGCGCTGTTTGTTTATACCGCTGTGGCGGTCGGAGTGTTAAAATGGCTGTCTATGTTGGCAGTTCCGCCACGGTCGTAATCCCATTTTTTTCTCTGCCGGACTGTTTGCGGTATTACTGCCGCTTTAACCCCGACTGCCGGGGTTGTAATGAGGGCCTATGTGTCTTCCTATATTTTGCAGATTGTCACCCTTCATCCAGTATCTGTCTCTCTTTGTGTCAATTATCTCCAATATTATGTCATAGAATGGCTGTGGGCTTAGAAATCCAGTTAAAAGACAATATATTTGTTAGATCTGCCTTAGGATGGTCTTTCCCCAAACCTTTTGCTTGTTTCCCTCAAGTTTTTCCTGATTCTTTTTGTTGGACGTAGGACTCTAAACACTTTACCATAGCCAACCAGACCTAAAGTGCATGTGCTTCTTCCTTAAAGCATGGTCGGATTGATGTATCCACAATTGGCACATTTAATTTACCTTTAAGTCCCTAGTAGCATGTACTACATGTGCCCAGGGCCTGTAAATTAAATGTTACTAGTGGGACTGCAGCACTGATTGTGCCACCAACTCAAGTAGCCCTTAAACATGTCTCAGACCTGTCACTGTAGAGCCTGTGTGTGCAATTTACACTGCCATCTCAACTTGGCCTTTAAAACCTCTTGTCAAGCCTTAAACTCTTCTTTTATTGCATACAAGTTATGCCCAAGGAAGTCTCTATGTAGCCCAAATGGCAAGGTGCTGTGTTACTGAAAGGTAGGGCATGAACTTTTAAGTTTTATATGTCCTGTTAGTGAAAAATTCCTGAAGTGGGTTTTCACTACTGAGAGCCCTACCTCTCTCGTAGGTTAACACCGGAGATTTCTTTTACATCTAACAAGCTGTAATCTCTAATTGAGAAGGAGTAAGCATGTCATGTTTAGTACCTATGGAATGGTAGTTACAAATCCTCTTTAATGGTAAAGTCAGATTTGTATTACAGTTTTGAAAATGCCACTTTTATAATGTTTGATTTTTCCTGCTCTTAGCTATGTGTGCCTGCAGCCTGTCTCAATACATGTCTAGGTTGGAGTGACAATTGATTTCCTGAATTCCCTCTAGACAGAGTGGCCATCTGCATGTTGATGGGCCATCCTAGAAAGGATGGGAGGGAGGAGCTGACACTTATACCTGAATAGGCAGTGCCCTGCTCCATCACAAAGGTATGCTTAACCCACTGTAGTGAGTCTGAAGCCAGGGCAGGAAAAAAGTAACTCTGTGCACTTCAAAAATCCTTCTTTAAAGTCACTCCCTCTTCAAAGGCACAATCAGGTGTAAGTACTTGACCTCTGACCCTACCTTGAACTCAGAGTGACTCCAATGGCATGCAGGCTTGCCTCCTGTTCTGAAGCCTCAAAGACATCAAATACTTCACTCGAGCCTGGTACAGATTTTGGGTTCTGCCAACTGTGAGTTCTACCTTGCCAAGTGGTGTTAACCAAGTCGTGGGCCCCTGGAAGTGGGTTCTGCAGCTGTCTCTACAAAATCCACGCACCACAGTTGTTGCGCCGGTCGGAACCAACACATCTTCCCTTGACGGCAACGGACTGCACAAAGTGGATTTGATGCTGCACCACTGCTCGAGGACCTTGCATAAACCACTGCGCGGCTCGAGAACGACGCAGTGCGTTCATCGCAAGGGACTCAACGCCAAACTGCTGCTCGAGGACATCACATAGAGGACTGGGAGCTTGGTGATGACACATTCCTGACTAAACGGATCAGCACTGCATTGCCTTCGCATCATCACTGTACATTTTTTACTATTTTGTTTCTAATTCCAAAGCCAATGGCACCCTTCTATAAGCGTTAGTAACCATAATTTCCAAACATGATACAAACCCTAAGTTTTATAAAATGACAGACCTATTTTTCTTATTAAATATGGCTGTAATTTTTTTCCCTTTTGGAATCTATTGTTCTCCTTCTTGTTAAATCTGACCAGTCTGGGTTCATTAACGTCTTGCAACTAACAATGCTACTAACAATGCGAGTTTGCTTTATAACATTATTTGTCAAGCTAACAGATTTGAAATCTCCCCCAGCGGCACTTTCTCTAGATGCTGAGAAAGTTTTTGACCATATAATTTGGCAATATATGTTTAAGATGCGCCAATGGTTTCATTTTGGTCCCAAATTCATTTCCTTTGTGAAATTATTATACTTCAGCCCCTGAGCAAGTGCATTTGTTATAGGATGTTTCTCCTATTTTGATTTGTATAGAGGTACCAGACAAGGCAGGCCTCTTACCCTTTACGTTTTGTGTTATGTTTGGAACCCAAGTCGAAGAGAATTATATGTAACTCTAATATGTCTGTTTTTAAGTATGGTTCTGGAGAAATTTAAATATCCGCATATGCCAATGATATTTTTATATATATCTCAAAATCTGTTACTTCTTTGAATCCCTTTTTACAAGAAATGCAGTTGAACACTAATGTCTCAGGCTATAAACTTAATTTTACTAAAATTGAGATAGTTCTTTTAAACTCTCAGTGTTTTCACTAAATTGTAGCCAATTCTAACTTTGATGGTGCCCTTCAAATACTATGGGGGTCATTCTGACCTCGGCGGTAAAAGCCGCTTACCGCCGGTCAGAAGGCCGCCACAATACCGCCGCAGCCGCGGTCAGCCGCCACGGACATTCTGACCCACAACTGCAAAACCTCCGAAAATCCGCCCTCCACTGCAGTCCGCCACATCAGCGGCCAGCGGTAAACTGGAGAAGACCAAACCTCCACCGCCACGCCAACAGAAATACGCCCATCCCATTATGACCCGCAAATCGACGCGGCGGTCATTCAACCGCGGTATTCCATTGGCGGTAGACCCAGCTGGGGTCAAAATACACACACCTTTACAAACCCCTACCACATTGGACAATTTGAAAGGCACACACCTGAAACCCATACACACACCACTCCCACACATCCAATACCATATAAAACACACACCCACATCACCCACAAACCCCTACCAACAAAAACCAGAGACGAAGGAGAGAGAGACACACATCAGAGAATAGATAGCCAGACACACAGAGGCACACCGCAACATCACACACACCACATAGAAGCACAAAGCACCACACACCAACACACACATCATCACATACACCACCCCACACCTCATACACTCCACCCCATGGCACCACAAAGGCACCCACGCTTTTCGGACCAAGAACTCCGGGTCATGGTGGAGGAGATCATAAGAGTGGAACCCCAGCTCTTCGGCTCACAGGTCCAGCACACCCCCATAGCGAGGAAGGCGGAGCTCTGGCAGCGGATCGTGGACAGGGTCAACGCGGTGGGACAGCATCCCAGAAATAGAGAGGACATCCGCAAACGATGGAACGACCTACGGGGGAAGGTGCGCTCGATGGTCTCGCGACACAACATCGCAGTGCAGAAGACTGGCGGGGGACCCCCACCCACTCCACCCGAATTCACAACATGGGAGCAGGAGGTACTCAACATCCTGCATCCTGATGGCCTCGCTGGAGTACACGGAGGAATGGACTCTGGTAAGTACAAGGCCAACCACTTCACCCCACCCCCAGCATGCTAACCCCCACCCTCACCCCCAACCCCCCAGCACACATCCTCCCTGAGAATGTCTCCCCAGCACAACCCACCCAACACCAACCCCTGCATGCCACCCCCAAACTATGGACACCCATCACCTAAGCATGACCACTGCACATACCCATCAGCCCCCCCCCACAAAACACCCTCACAACACCTCCCCCAAGGGAATGCCAGCACTGGGGGACAAGGGCACCTATAAAACGCAAGCTAATGCACACACAGAAACAATAACCATACCCTCTTACCCCATGCAGGACCCGAACGACAACACACCGGTCAGGAGGGACCAGAAATGTCCATCCCACCCCCGGAACAGGCCACTAGTGATGACAGCAGCTCTGTCGACCTGGAACCTGACGACCAGCCCGGACCATCGGGGACCTCTGGGCAGTCGGTTCCCCTCACCCAGACACAGGCCACTGCAGACCCAACCCCCTCTGGGAACAACCGCACAGCTCCCACCCAGCGGGCCCATGCCTCTGTCTCTAGGACAGGTCAAGCAGCGGTGTGTCTACCACTACAGGGCCCCCAGGGTAACCCACCAACCCAACAACAACAGGGACCTGGGGGCAGTGGGAGTGGGCACACCGTCCAGGGGACAGAGGCCCAGGGAAACAGGACAACTCGGAGGGCTGCTGTGCGACAGGGGGGGGAGGAGAGGCCCAGGGAACCCACTCTCCAAGAGGCCCTCACCACCATCATGGCTGCCTACCACCACTCACAAGAGACTATGGTGACGGTACTGGCCAGGTTCCAGGAGATCCAGGCACAGCAGGAGCAACGCTACATGGGGTTCAGCGACCAACTCAGCAACATCTCAACCGCTATGGGGAGCATAGTCCAGGCCCTGAACCGCATAGAGGTCACGTTTCGGGACCATGTGGCATCACACAGGGCCCCTGTCACTAGCCAGGAACAGGAACAGCCTACCACCTCCGCCGGCGCTAGTGGACAGGAGGCCCCACCACAACGACAGCCCCCCAGAACCCCACCTCCTGCTGAACAACAACCGCCCCGCAAAAGGAGCCTGAGATAAAAAAAAACGACAGAGTAGGATGTCAAGTCCCCCGCCAGCATCACATACCCCCTGAAGTCCTCCCACTGTCCCACATTGCCACCCTGTCAAACCTTGAACTGCCCCTGCTCCATCCTGCCACAGGCGTATGGACAATGCACCTGTGAGACTGAGAACTGGACTCCGCCATGGACATTACTCCACCCCCACCCATCACTGTTTCACCATCATGTACCAATATCTATGCACTAATAATAAATCACACATTGCACTGAAATCAATCAGGACTCAGGCTGTCTTATTTACAAATGTATGACACATTACATATCAATTACGTATTGTGAACATTGTGAATTACACATACCGAGGTAACTTAGCATTAGTCCATGGGCCAACCAAGCCGAGGTCACGCAGTGGCTCATACAGCACAGAAAAGGGAAGGGAAATTCAAACATCATGTCCATAGGTCTGGGGGGAAACCGACAAAGTTGAGATGCAGGAGGCTTTCAGGAAATGTAAAATGGCATGGGTGATCATTACCTGTGTGCTACTGGAAATACTGTGCTATTACTCTGTCCCTGTTGTCTGTGTCGTCCTCTGAGTCTTCCTCCTCTTCACTCTCCGCAGGCTCCACAGCTACTTCAACACCACCATCTGCACCATCCTCCTGCAGGAAAGGGACCTGACGTCGCAATGCCAGATTGTGAAGCATACAGCAGGCCACGATGATGTGGCACACCTTCTTTGGTGAGTACATCAGGGATCCCCCAGTCATATGCAGGCACCTAAACCTGGCCTTCAGGAGGCCAAAGGTCCTTTCGATGATCCTCCTAGTTCGCCCATGGGCCTCATTGTACCGTTCCTCTGCCCTGGTCCGGGGATTCCTTACTGGGGTCAGTAGCCAAGACAGGTTGGGGTAACCAGAGTCACCTATTAGCCACACACGTTGTCTCTGTAGCTGCTCCATCACATAGGGGATGCTGCTATTTCGCATCACATACGCGTCATGCACTGACCCTGGGAACTTGCCATTTACATGGGAGATGTACTGGTCAGCCAAACAGACCACCTGGACATTCATCGAATGATAACTTTTTCTGTTTCGGTACACCTGCTCATCGTCTTTTGGGGGTACCAAAGGCACATGGGTCCCATCAATGGCACCAATGATGTTGGGGATATGTCCAAGGGCATAGAAATCACCCTTCACTGTAGGCAAGTCACCCTCCTCGGGGAAAATGATGTAGCTCCGCATGAGTTTCATCAGGGCAGACAACACTCTACTCAAAATCTTTGAAAACATAGGCTGAGACATTCCAGATGACATGGCCACTGTGGTCTGGAATGACCCACTTGCCAAAAAATGGAGGACTGACAAAACCTGCACCAGAGGGGGAATCCCTGTGGGTTGGCGGATGGGGGACATCAGGGCTGGCTCCAGCTGGGCACACAGTTCATGGATAGTGGCACGGTCAAGTCTGTATCGAAGTATTATATGGCGTTCTTCCATTGTCGACAGGTCCACCAGCGGTCGGTACACACGAGGATTCCTCCTTCTCATCGCAAGTCCCAGCGGACGGTGCCTAGGAAGGACAACATGGAGCACAGAGTCAGCCAAACCACAGGTACGTACAGACAGCTTGCACAGTTAAAGAATGGCAATGGGTTGAAAGGCGTGTATGTGTGGCAATGCAAGGCCTAGGCCTGTGTGTCGCATTCAAAATTAAGCCATGTAGGCCCTTGAAATGGCGGCTGCCTGACCTGTGAAGTGGGACAATGGGAGGTGAGGTCAATGCGCTGGCGGGGCACACCGTGGCGGTAGGCGGTCGAAGACCGCGGCGCAAAGCCGCATTGGTTAACATTGAACCCTATGGGTTTCAGGAGGCAATGACGAAGTGCGCCGGCGGTCGCGGTACGCACCGCCGCGGTACGCACCGCCGGGGGCGTGACCGCCATTTTCTATCTGCTTAATCACTCGAGACCTGATCATCCACAGGAGAGGACCTATACTGCAAGTGCTGCTGTGACCTCGGTCTGGAAGATACAATGGCTGCTGCGACTGTGGAAAGGGCCCCTGCCTTCACGTCTGAAGAGTTGGAGAAGCTCGTGGATGGGGTCCTCCCCCAGTATGCGCTACTCTACGGTCCTCCAGACCAACAAGTGAGTACACCGGGTGCACATGGAATGGGCTATGCCTGTGTGGATTGGGGTGGATGTAAGTTGGTGGGGTGGGGGGCGAATGAGGAGTGCAACGCCCGACACATGAGAGCATGTGCCATATGGCAAAGTTGGTGGGGGGGGCCAATCACATCTAACATGCAGGTCATTGATGATTTCCTCCTTTCCACCCTGTACATGTCAAATAGGTCAGCGCCCATCAGAAGATCGAGATTTGGCGTGCCATCGCCAAGGAAGTCCGGAACTTGGGGGTCCACAACAGATGGGGCACCCACTGCCGCAAGAGGTGGGAGGACATCTGCCGCGGAACAAGGAAGACCGCAGAAACACTGCTGGGGATGGCCTCCCAACCTAGGAGGGGTGCCAGTCGCACCATGACCCCCCTGATGTCCCGGATCCTGGCGGTGGCTTACCCAGAATTGGATGGGCGCTTTAAGACATCACAGCAGACACAAGGGGGTGAGTATCAGCACATTCTCATATCTTTCTGCGCAGTGGAGGCGTCTGGGTGGGGGAGGAGGGCTGTGGGTGACATTAGGCCAGGGCGCTTTCTCTAGTGTAGTCCTCTCCCTTAGGCATGGCCCTGTGCCCCCGGCCCCCACCTCGGTAGGGTGACAAGTACAGCCATTGAAGGTCCAGCATCTCCCATGTGCGCGTTTGACGTCTCTTGGCCTGTTGTCCTAGTCAGTAGTACTGAGTAGTGTACCCCGAATGCGCGGCTTAGTGCATTAGGCTCCTGTGTCTGTCCTCTCCGCCAACGGTGTTGACATTGCATGCACTCAACCTGGTCTTCTTTTTTCTCCCCCCACCCTTTCTCTTCATCTTCTTGTGCATGTGTGCATTAGCATCATCAGGCGGAGGAGATTTGGCATCGGAGCACGAGGGAGCTTCAGGACACAAGGCCCCGGTGGGCCCAGGAACAGACACCGAGGGCACCAGTGATCCGGAGGGCGAGGGGAGCACCACGACGGGGACGGCTGGTGAGAGCAGCGAAAGCGACACGTCCTCGGATGGGAGCTCCCTAGCGGTGGCGGCAACATCCGTGCCCCCCGCCTCTACAGGTACAGCCGCCACCCAGCGCACCAGCCCCGCCCTCCCAGCAGCCCCTCAGTCTTCGCTCCGTGCCGGTTCGCCCAGGAAGGCGCGCGTCTCCTTCGCCCCAGGCACCTCAGCCCCTGCCCCTGTTGCCCCTGCTGCCCTCAGTGCGGAGCTCATTGACCTGGTAAGGACGCTCATTGTTGGGCAGACAACCCTTTTGAATGCCATCCAGGGTGTGCAAAGGGAGGTGCAACAGAGCAATGCGTACCTGGAGGGCATTCATTCGGGTCAGGCTGCCCTCAACGAGCGTTCACTGCTCTGGCCTCAGCACTGACGGCAGCCATTGTCCCTGTTTCCAGCCTCCCTCTTCTTACTGCCTCCAGCCTTTCTCTGTCTCCTGTTCCTCAGCCTATCCCATCCACACCATCAGACCAGCCTGCACACACCTCAACACCCAAGAGCAGCTCATCCAAACACAAGCACCACAGATCCCACAAACACTCACCCAAGCAACACCCAGATGCAGACATGCCAACAGACACTGCCACCCCTGTGTCCCCCTCCTCCTCGTCTCCCTCCTCCCTCCCTGTGACGTCTACACTCACACCTGCATGCACCCCAACATCAGCCAGTGCTTCCATCACCACCTCACCCTCCAGTACAGTCCACAGTCGTGCAGTCACCACCCCCACTGCCATTTACACGTCCCCTGTGTCCTCTCCCACTGTGTCTGTCACCCCCTCTTCCAAGACACACAAACGCAGGCAGCCACCCACCCAACAGCCATCCACCTCACAACAGCCTACAGCACCAGCACCTTCACCCAATGACAGCACACCTGACTCTCCTACAACCACCTCCTCTACCTCCACTTCCATCTCCACTTCTCCTACCCTTTACCTTGGCCCTAAAAAACTTTTCCTGGCTAACCTTGACCTCTTTCCCCCCGATGAGCTCCCCCATCCATCTTCAAAGAGTCCCAAGAGCACCGCAGCCACCACAAGCCCAGCTTCGGGTGTCACTGTTGTGCATGGGTTCTGGAGCCCACCCTTTGCCAGCAGTGACACATCCATCAGCAGCAAGGACACGTCCAGCCACCCCCCGGCAAGAGGACCCGCAAAAAAAAGGGCCGCCGTGCGAGGACCGACAGGGCTGCCCCCAAGGAGCAATGTGCGGCCACTTCACCACCCACACCATCTAGGGGAGGCAAGGGCCCGCGAGCCCCATCAAAGGAGCGGAAGGGCAGCAGGAGCGCGGAGAAGGTGAACCCCACATGCCACATCCCACATCCCAGCTGGGAAGGAGGACACTAAGGAGGCCAGGAGTCCGTCCCCGAAGGGTCCAGAAACGTCACGGTCCGAGGGCGACTGAGCCGGGAGTCCAGGCCAGGTCTGGCTCCCTTGACCTGCTGGATGAGTACCGCTGAACAGGGCCCGCGGGGCAGAAGAGCACCGCTGAACAGGGCCCGCCATGGAGATAGGCACCGCTGAACAGGGCCCGCGGTGCAGAAGAGCACCGCTGAACAGGGCCCTGCCGTGGAGATAGGCACCGCTGAACAGGACCCGCCGTGGAGATAGGCACCGCTGAACAGGGCCCGCGGTGCAGAAGAGCACCGCTGAACAGGGCCCCGCCGTGGAGATAGGCACCGCTGAACAGGGCCCGCGGTGCAGAAGAGCACCGCTGAACAGGGCCCCGCCGTGGAGATAGGCACCGCTGAACAGGGCCCGCGGTGCAGAAGAGCACCGCTGAACAGGGCCCCGCCGTGGAGATAGGCACCGCTGAACAGGGCCCGCGGGGCAGAAGAGCACCGCTGAACAGGGCCCCGCCGTGGAGATAGGCACCGCTGAACAGGGCCCGCGGTGCAGAAGAGCACCGCTGAACAGGGCCCCGCCGTGGAGATAGGCACCGCTGAACAGGGCCCGCGGTGCAGAAGAGCACCGCTGAACAGGGCCCCGCCGTGGAGATAGGCACCGCTGAACAGGGCCCGCGGTGCAGAAGAGCACCGCTGAACAGGGTCCCGCCGTGGAGATAGGCACCGCTGAACAGGGCCCGCGGTGCAGAAGAGCACCGCTGAACAGGGCCCGCGGGGCAGAAGAGCACCGCTGAACAGGGCCCCGCCGTCTCAAGCACCGCTCCGCTGGGCCCTTCATCTCAAGCACCGCTCCGCTGGGCACCGCTGTCTCTCCACCTCTCCGCTGGGCCCTTCTTCTCAAGCACCGCTCCGCTGGGCACCGCCGTCTCAAGCACCGCTCCGCTGGGCCCTTCATCTCAAGCACCACTCCGCTGGGCCCTTCATCTCAAGCACCGCTCCGCTGGGCCCTTCATCTCAAGCACCGCTCCGCTGGGCCCTTCCTGTCATGCACCGCTCCGCTGGGCACCGCCGTCTCAAGCACCGCTCCGCTGGGCCCTTCATCTCATGCACCGCTCCGCTGGGCACCGCCGTCTCAAGCACCGCTCCGCTGGGCCCTTCATCTCAAGCACCGCTCCGCTGGGCCCTTCATCTCAAGCACCGCTCCGCTGGGCCCTTCATCTCAAGCACCGCTCCGCTGGGCCCTTCCTGTCATGCATCGCTCCGCTGGGCACCGCCGTCTCAAGCACCGCTCCGCTGGGCCCTTCATCTCATGCACCGCTCCGCTGGGCACCGCCGTCTCAAGCACCGCTCCGCTGGGCCCTTCATCTCAAGCACCGCTCCGCTGGGCCCTTCATCTCCAGCACCGCTCCGCTGGGCCCTTCCTGTCATGCACCGCTCCGCTGGGCACCGCCGTCTCAAGCACCGCTCCGCTGGGCCCTTCATCTCAAGCACCGCTCCGCTGGGCACCGCTGTCTCAATCACTGTTTATGGTTCACTGTGCCCACCATGCCTCCTCCTTGACCAGTGGAGACTGTCATCCACCTGATGGACTGTGGCTTTGCACTCCCCAAGATGGTCCAGTGGGCAGCCCACCCACTGTAGATACATTGAGAGACTGTGGCTTTGCACTCCCCAGGATGGTACAGTGGGCAGCCCACCCACTGTAGAGACATTGAGAGACTGTGGCTTTGCACTCCCCAGGATGGTCCAGTGGGCAGCCCACCCACTGTAGAGACATTGAGAGACTGTGGCTTTGCACTCCCCAGGATGGTACAGTGGGCAGCCCACCCACTGTAGAGACATTGAGAGACTGTGGCTTTGCACTCCCCAGGATGGTCCAGTGGGCAGCCCACCCACTGTAGAGACATTGAGAGACTGTGGCTTTGCACTCCCCAGGATGGTCCAGTGGGCAGCCCACCCACTGTAGAGACATTGAGAGACTGTGGCTTTGCACTCCCCAGGATGGTCAAGTGGGCAGCCCACCCACTGTAGAGACATTGAGAGACTGTGGCTTTGCACTCCCCAGGATGGTCCAGTGGGCAGCCCACCCACTGTAGAGACATTGAGAGACTGTGGCTTTGCACTCCCCAGGATGGTACAGTGGGCATGGTGGCTCCTCGTGGATCTGGCGTCGTGGACTCATGTGGCTGTGGTGCCCCCCCTTCCCTTCCCCCTGAGGTGCCTGTAGTTTTTACATCTGATGCCCCTGCAGTGTTCTCTCCAAAGGACTCAGGTCTCCTGTGTGGGCTTTGCCCTTATTTCTCAAAACTTTGGCCCACGGACATGATGAATTCGTAGGATGTGCAGGACTTGTTACTTCAGTTATACACTGATGTGTATGTCATTAGTTTTGTTCTGAATATCTTTCATGGTTGTACGATAATTTTCAGGAGCTTTTTGGTACATAAATATTTATTCCAAATTTGATTATGTCCTAGCATTTTTCAGGGGTGTTTGGGTGGTGTCACTGTGACTTGTTGCTCTGCATTGGTGTGTACATAGTTGGGGGGGTGGGGTCGCATATGTGTGTGCCCGTAACCTTTCGTCCTCCCCCTCCCGTGTGTCGTAGGTGCAGTACTCACCGTTGTCGTCTGCGCCGGACTTCGTACTCGTGGTAGATGAGAAGGTAGACGAGAGCAGGTAGGATGTTTAATTCGGGTTCCATGCTGTCCTCCTTCCTCCTGGAGTGCGTAGTGGTGAGCGTTTTCCCGTCCGTAGTCTGTTTCCGCCGTGTTTTTATCGGCGGTGCTCCCGCCCCGGAAAAGGTGGCGGATTGGTGAGTTGTGATAGTGTGGGCGGTACATTGGCTGCCGCCTGGCTGTTGGCGGTGACCGCCGCGCTGTTTGTTTGTACCGCCGTGGCGGTCGGAGTGTTAAAGTGGCTGTCTGTGTTGGCGGTTCCCGCCAGGGTCAGAATCCCATATTTTTTACCGCCAGCCTGTTGGCGGGTTGGCCGCCGCTTTAACACCGACCGCCAGGGTTAGAATCACCCCCTAAATTTCTTTACACTTAGTACTCTTCAAAAAGTAGAAGGACAATTAATGCAGAATGTATTCTCAGCTTGGTTTCTCCTCTAATTATCTTCATGGGGTAGAGTGATTACTAATAAAATTATGATTATACCACATAGTCTACATTCTGTATTGATGCTTCCTTTTAGAATTCCAAACTACTACTTTAAAAAATTTGGGCCAGATGTAACAAAAAATGCATTTGCGATTCGGAAATAGCGATTTTTAAGAAATCCCTATTTCTGATTCGCAAAATGCAATGTATCATATTTGCGATTCGGTAATAGCGATTTCTTAAAAATCGCAAATGCTATTACCGAATCGCAAATTGCGATACAGACCCTATTCGCACCTATGGGCCTGTAGGCCCATATTTGCAAATTTTTTGCATTTCCCAAATTGTGAATTCCTAACTAGAATTCACAATTTAGGAAATGCAAAACCCCAGGGTGCTGGGGGCCTAAGGCCGCCTCTGCTGCACCCCAAAAAAATATTTCAGGACATGTAAGGCGCACACATGCCAAAGGGGCATTTGTGCATTACATGTCAATTTTAAAAATGCATTTTTAACGCATTTTTTAAATTTTCACGTGGTTCAACTTGGTGGTAATAGCGATTTCTTAATGCCCAATTCGCATTAAGGAATTGCTTGTTATATGTGGTTTAGAAATCGCAAATAAGGATTCCTTATTTGCGATTTCTTATTTAGAGAATCGCAATATCGCGATTCTCTAAACAGGCACGCAAATTTAAGGAATCGCTATTTTAGCGATTCCTTAAATTTGCATTGCGAATGCCTTTCATAAATACTGAAGGGCATTTATGCATTCGCAAATGGGCATTCGCACCATTTGCGAATGCAAAAAGGCTTGATACATCTGGCCCTTGATTCTATTTGTTTGATTTGTTATGGAATAACAAGACTCCTACATTGCTCTTAGTTAAAGAGACTAAAAATTGAAAGCAATGTCTGATTCTCCGATTTCAAATTATACCATTCATCATTTATAATTAGAACGTTTTATACCTTGATACATAATTTTCATGACTAGCCTTTAGAAAGCTGTATTATCTTTGAAAGTTACCTATTTAATAACTTCTCTTTTAAGGATGTTATTCCTATGCCTACGTGTAGTTATAACGCTAAATAGTCTAGTTTATTGTAAATAAAGTGTTTTTTGATACCTTTACACCTCAATAATATGTTATGAACTCATCAATATGGTAAAATAAGTTTGTAAAAGGTATATCATAGCTCTTTTTATGTCAAACATTGGAATGATAAAGGTATGTCCATGGTTATAAAGGTTCAAATGAAAATGTGTTTGGCATTTTAAATTTCTTTTGTAAGAAAAGTATCAACTACCTATTTATTTAATTTATAATTGAATTAAATTTAAATTATGAGTGTCTCCAAAGCTTTATTTCCAACTCTTCAACAAGCTATGACTCTTTGTGACCTTTGCTGACTGTAAATATTGATAATATTTGCAATGTATCTCTTTCTGAGGCCAGAAGAGTCTACTATCTCATAATTTAACTGGAACTAAAAGTACCATTAGTACTATGAACTCCTATAGGAAGAAGATTTAAATGTTTCATTTTCTGCTCAGTTTTAGGACAAGATATGAATTAAAATATTTAAAACTTCCCGAGCAGTGAATACTACTCAATCACAATTTTTTTTGTAATTGAGTCTTTGTTACTTCTGTGCTTGTTACTAAGTTCAATCATTCTGCTTTGCTGATCTTATAAAGATGTTACTGGCTCTATAATTCACGTTACACAATTGTCCCTACGTTAAGGATTTTTGGGATCAATGTTGTCTACTGCTCAAAAATTCAAAATTGGAATCTGTTGTCTACTGCTCAATAATTCTAAATTGGAATCTACTACTTACTTTCTTTGATGTGTTTTTAGGTTCTTTATCACTTGATTTTGATAGTTGGTCTAATGTGCCTATTTTGTTTGATCTCTTCATTGTGGTTGCCTTTAAAGTAACAGTACGCTTTTAGAAAGCCTTTTCTAAACTATCTAGTCCCACTTGGTGGAATTATGTACATGATGATCACAGAATGGATACTGTTTCTTCTATTAGCCGTCAACAAAAGATCAAATCTGATTTATTTTGGCTACCTCTTACTAACTTTCTTTCTTCACGTTCAACTCAGATTCTTTCTCTTAATATTATTACCTCCTATTCTTTGCCTTGTTCTTTCCTTTCTCTATTTTGTCTTTCTTGGCATTTATATTCAGTGTTTAATACTTATCATTACATAAGATTAAAACTCTGTTTATAAATTGTTGTCCTGTTTTCCAAAAGAAATTATTAAACAGAAACAACATACTTGTGGAAAAATATAACACAGAATATAGTTCACGCACACACATTTATGGTCAGCTCTTGTATGCATCCAAATGTACTTGTACCCCTAAAAAGGGCATTTTGTACAAGCACAAAATGGACTTGATCCACAAAGTGAATCGGCATTGGTAAAGCCAATCAGTATTCATTCATTCATTACTTTACTTTATTCGGTGCAAAAAGACCATAAAAGACATAAAATAAATAAATAACATACAAATTTCTCAATCATAAAAATTTCTAAAAACGTTATTAATACATTTTCCGAACACCATAAGCAGCATATATAAAATTTAACACAGCCTGGATTATATCCATATTTCCCAGATCATGTAAGTAGGAATAAGCAAGCTAGCTACTTCTAATACTGTTAAACTGAAATAACGGACGTAAAAACCTTTTCCTTGGAGCAGCATATAAAGTGCAAAAAAGCATAAAATGTAATGTACTCTGACATGTTTTTCCATCGCAACAACAAGGAGGAAGGTGTTTAAACCAGGTTCCAGTGACTGGAAATGCTACCAGATAATGTAAAGTATTTAGCCGTAGTCTTGTAAGTAAAAACCTTTGTTGCTCATGGTTGATAATAGTCAGATACAACTTTGGTTGAAGTTGTTGTATCTCATACCTCGTCCATAGTCTCATTGCACTAGAAGGTGGGTCGATGACCTGATTTTTCTGCCAGAATATGTCTTTAACCTTCTTAACGTCCTGTCTTGTTAGAGTATCAGGTTTCAAGAAAAAGTCTCCTAATCCTAATGATAGGAGAGAGAGATAAACATATCTAAGCCAGGGTATATCTAGAAATCGTGACAGAAGGAGACAGTCCTGAATCACCTTTCTACATAAAAGCGCTTCAGGCTTAGTCCAGATTTTTACCCACAATATAAGAGGTTGCAGTTTTATGTAGCTAGATATGTGTCTCAAACCTACTTCTTTATGACAGAACTTTACTGATGTGGATTGAGGGACTGATAATAACCTTCTTAAAAATGTATTTTCTATAATCTGGAGTCCTGTACATTCTGCAAGCCCCCAAACCCCAGCTCCAAATGTCGTGATAGAGAGGCACTTAGAAGAGAAAACAATCATCATTTCCTTAACAGGTTTATGCTGGAGTCTTCTTGCAAACCTAAAAACAGCTTCAATGGCTTTTTGGAATTGTATTGAGCGTATATTAACTAAAAACTTCCAGTTAAAATCTACATCAATGGGGACCCCCAGATACGTAAAATGTGGGACCTTAAGTATCTCATGCCCATCTAAAACATTTTTTTTCGTTTTTGCTAATTTGGGTCCGGACTTCATAACAAATGACTTAGTTCTGTTAATGTTAAGACCAAGGTTCCCCATAAAAGTATTAAAAGCATTCAATAAAATCTGAAGGCCATTTGCTGTCCTTGAAATGAGTACTGCATCATCCGCATACAAGAGTACAGGGATTGGAGAATTATTGATAACTGGGGAATCCTTCCCTGATTCACAAAGAAATTTCTCCAACCCGTTTATATGCAGGAGAAAGAGAAAGGGGGCAAGAACACATCCCTGTCTGACCCCTTTTTGTGAGGGGAATTTCTCTGTCAGACATCCCTCCCGGGAATAACGGACCCGAGCCTCTGTGCAGGCATGCAGTTTACTAAGTAATATAACTATATCTTTATCCACGCCCATATCCAGCATTACCTTCCACAATTTCTCCCTGCTAACTGTATCAAAGGCACAGGACAGATCCATAAATGCTAAATGTATACAGCCCCTTTTGGCTTTAGTATATTTCTGGACTATAAGAGTCAGATTAAGAGTTTGTTCTACTGTGCCCACCCCTGGGTGAAAGCCAAATTGTATTTCTGAGAGGGAGTGAGAATTAGTTGCCCATTCTTCTAACTTATTTAAAATCACTCTGCCTAAAATTTTAACTGAACTATTCAGTAAAGAGATTGGGCGATAGCACAAGGGGTCTGCCCTATCTCCCTTCTTAAAAAACGCTTCTTTTCAAGAATCTACTAGAGGGCCTACCACAGCCGAACTCAGGACATTTGTTAGCAATGGTCCCCAGAAATCTGGAAGTGCCTTATATAAGTCAACAGGAATTCTGTCTGGGCCAGGGGCTTTCTCAGAGGGGCTATCTTGAATTGCTTGTTTAACGTCATCCACACTTATAATATTACTAAAAGCCAAACTTAGCTGATCATTTCCTACAGGCTTCAGACAGTTTAACATTTCTGATTGAACATGTGTCTCTATGGCGAAAGTTTTTTTTAAATAGTCCACCCAAGTCTTGGCTGGTATAACAGTATTCATAGGCAACTCATGTTTATCATTCAATAATAAAGAATTAACCACACGCCAAAATGCAGTTGTATCTTTGATTTTGCTTGCAGCCATCAATTCCTCCCACGCAGATTCACTTAGTTCGACTTTCCTTTTGGCAAGAGCTTCTTTATAATTTTTCCTAGCAATCTTAATTGCTTGTCGATCTTTGGGACATACATTGGTTGTTTTTTTTAGCTTGCTTAAGGAAGTGGTACATGCATGGTTAAACCATCTTGGGCCATGGATTTTATTAGCACGTGAAGGCTGTAATTTCTCCGCCATATATTTTGTCAGAGAGGAGAATGCACAAATAATTTCATGGGGGACTTTATCTTCATCCAGAGATGTCATAATATCTGACCATTTATTCGAGAATAAATCTTTAAAAAAATTATTACTGTTTATCTTTCCCCATTTGATTGTGAGCCCTTTTTGGGATGAGAACTTCATAGCAGGGTATCGCTTCCCTCTTCTTGAGTCGCTTGTCAAATCTAAATTAATCACAATGGATAAGGGGTTATGGTCACTAATACAAGTTGGGGTCACCCTGAATTGTCCTGTAATAGAGGACAATTCTCTAGAATAAATAATATAGTCAATAGTAGTATGAGTATCCCCCCTTACAAATGTTGGTATCCCTCTAATAGCTGGTCTGGGAAAAAAAAGAGAATTTACTGTTATCAACGAGTTAAGGGCGTTCCCATATGGGGAGTGTTTAAAGTGTTGAATGGGATTATCATTCTCGTCCAGAAGTCCGCAACAGTCAAAGAACTCTGACTCGCACAAATAGGCATTAAAATCACCAACCCAGACTAATCTTAGGTCCTTTTTACTAGAAATTGTTGCCTTATGTATTACGGTCTCCAAACTACTGACCACACTAATGTCCGAGTTATCAAAGGTGTTATTATAGTAATTGATCAGTAGTATATCGAATGGCTCTGCTAATTTCAGAGATAAGGCCAGAAAAAAAGGGGATATGCCCACAACACGTGCTTCCATCCCTCCGGCCTCCACAGATAAGAGAGTAGCCAAACCGCCCTTAGCTCTACCTGCGGGGGCCTTAGTTGCAGGAACACAATATGTGGTATAACCATTAATATGCGGTATTTCTGTGAGCCAGGTCTCCTGGCAACAGATAAAGAGATTTCCCGTCACTAATTTTATCCAGTCAGGGTTTCCAATTTTTGATTTTAAACCTGCAACATTCCAGGAAATAATCCCTAGGGCTGCCATACCCTGTGTATCACGTATATCAGGCACTCCTTTAGATTCAAAGGGGGGCTGTGGGAGTACGTTTGTCTCCAAGGAGCCTTGCAAAGATGGCTCAGTTACTAATGGTCAATCTAACTGTTATAGTGAGGTCAGGGGCTCATACCTATTAGACAATGTCAGGGCAGTGTCAGGGGAGTTAGAGAGACCAGGGTTGCTGGGATTCTGATTCCCAGAATAGGTTGAATCAGGATAACGTGGGTTTGATAACGGGGAGATAAACTTAGTCAAATGTTGGACTCTTATAAGCCCTACAGATGGTCTCATAGTTGAAAGGTGGTGACACAAAGCATTGACAGTCCAGGGGGACCTAAAGTTTATAATAATACAATCCCCAGGTGATGTTTTAGGGGATGAGCCAACCCAAGGTACCCTTCTTACAGTTAAAATGTCCCTATGGACCTCAACCCGCCCTCCCGTGTGTTTTCCTACCCAATGAGTTACTTTATTTAACAGTGATACATGGGATTCGGGGTGGGTATTTTCCAATATGGGGAAATTTTCCAGGATTAGAATATAGGGAGCACATGCCAGTGGTATCCTCGGGCAGGCTACTTGAGTTCTTGTAATCTCCTGGCCCGCCAGGCCTTCCCGTTTGGTTGTGCCCCACTGAGACTGTAAGTTTGTGGAATCCTGTAGTATCTCTACGTTCAGGGGTTTATGGGTTGAATTATGGGCAGAAGTCATTCTAAAGTTTCGATGCTGATGAATAGGCGGAGCTAGTAAACATTCAGGGATGGAGTGATTGTTCTGAGGTTCTGCCCTCGGTGGTATAGGATTTATATTTGTTATAAATTCAACCTTCTGCTCGAGAATAGCCACTTTCTCCAAGACTGATGAGCACAGCTTTTTAATGTCTCTAAGTTGATCTTCAATTTGTGAGAAACAAGTTAGAATTGGATCCGAGTTTTTACAGTCTTTAGGGTGTTTCCCTATAAAAAAAAAAATTTTGGGGGGGTTTAGAAAGACTTTTATTCTTGATCTTCTTAATTCCTGATAGGGACTCTACAGGAGATCCAACTTGCTGTATGGGGGTTACTGCCGTATGGGGGGGAATTATTTGCCTGCTTTTTTTTGAGGGTGGACTCTCTGGAGTTGTAGGAGTAATTTAATCAATTTCTGATATTACACAAGGGTTTCCTTTCTTAGTCTTATTCAATGAAGATGTTGCCGGCAGTGTCCTTCCCCCCCCCTTTCCTGCTTTCTCAAGAGACGACTCTAAAGTAGCTTCTACTCTCCCTATCTCTGTCTCAATGGCACCCATTACAGAAGTTAGGTAGCTTGTTATTAACCTAGGTGGGGGGGCCTCCTGAATGGATTCCCTTCCCCCATTGTCTCCCTTACGTTTTCCCATTTGGGTAAGCTAATCCTTTTATCCAAAATAGGGCGCTGTGTATTTCTTTAACAGATATATCAAACTCAGTCCCCCTGACTGGGGAAAAATAGAAGCAAATTATACTCGGATCCTACTTGATTTGATTGTCAAGCCACAACCTTATGCCACACCGAGCCCCTTGCAATTGTAGGGCAGTAGGCCTTACTTACGCCTTGCGCGTGTTTCGCCTATATCAGTCAGCAGGGTACAGGACACAAACTGGTTTAGAGATAAGTTTTAAATACCCAAATATCAGGTGGCTCCTCCTTGCCTTCCTTAAGTCAGCGACTCTCCATAGAACAGTGCCTCAGAAAAATATAAAAATAAAAGAGAAAAAAGAAAGGGAGGGGGCCCAGCCCAGTCTCTTCCTGGCGATGACGGGCGAAGGACAGGCCCGCCCTTGGCCCGGGCGCCGCCCTTGCGCGTCTCGCGAGGCGGGAGCGCGGTCTTGAATTTAAAGGGCTCCTGCCCTCCTCTGAACTGTGGCAGCGATTCGCGCTTCCCGCGAAGCGGGAGCGCGGTCTTGAATTTAAAGGGCTCATGCCCTCCTCTGAACTGTGGCAGCGATTCGCGCTTCCCACGAAGCGGGAGCGCGTCCTTTAGTTTAAAGGGCTCCTGCCCTCCTCTGGACTGTGGCAGCGATTCACGCTTCCCGCGAAGCGGGAGCGCGTCCTTGAATTTAAAGGGCTCCTGCCCTCCTCTGAACTGTAGCAGCGATTCGCGCTTCCCGCGAAGCGGGAGCGCGTCCTTTAGTTTAAAGGGCTCCTGTCCTCCTCTGGACTGTGGCAACGATTCGCACTTCCCGCGGAGGCGGGAGCGCGGTCTTGAATTTAAAGGGCTCCTGCCCTCCTCTGAACTGTGGCAGCGATTCGCGCTTCCCGCGAAGCGGGAGCGCGTCCTTTAGTTTAAAGGCCTCCTGCCCTCCTCTGGACTGTGGCAACGATTCGCGCTTCCCGCGGAGGCGGGAACGCGGTCTTGAATTTAAAGGGCTCCTGCCCTCCGCTGAACTGTGGCAGCGATTCGCGCTTCCCGAGCCAATCAGTATTCTTTACCAATGCTTCATGGTTGTTTGTTTTGGCTTTGCCAATGATGTACAAGCATTAGCCAAGTCAGTATTGGTAGGCAGCTATTTTGGGTTGGTACTTTCTGTACTTCCATGATGGCTGTCACATTGACAAGCCTGCAGATTCGAGGAAGTGCCGCTCCAAAGTGATGTGCCCCTTTTCTAATCTTAGTTTCGGCTTTGTTAGTAGTGCACCTGATGATTACAAGGCAACAACAAAATGTGGATGCCAAGTGTGCTTTGTGCAAGCAATTGTGTCAGGAAATGACACTAAAAGAGCACTCATTCCAGGTACACAGGGTGCAGCCTTACTGATAAGGTTGCCCATTAATTCACAGTTATAAATAATATCCATATACAGCCATTTTATGAAGGTTCATGTCATCCAATACATCTACATATAGCACTGTCCTCATTTCCCACATGAACAGCAATTTGTGAGGCTTCGCTGCACAAAGTGGATATCTTAGAATATATAAATACACAGTTCCAAGATGGCCGGCTACTGCTAATGGCTTTGCCAAACTGGTGCAATTTGAAAAAAAAAACTGGCATTAGCTATACCAATAGTGACAAACATCTGGAGAAAGGCAGGGGTGGGAGGAGAACCCTAGGAGAGTGACAGAAAGGTGGTGGAGATGAAAGAGAGGCAGCATGGACAGAGTTTGCAACATGGGAAGGGGGGAGACAGAAAGTGCAACGATGAGATTCAAAAGTGCTTGGTGTTGGAAAGAGGGAAAACATTAAATAGGGAGAGGACAGAGTGAGACATGGTGAAAGAGCAAGTAAAAGTTCACAAACACACACTCGCTTGGGGGAGGGAGAGAGAGAAATAAATTCAGCAGAAGGGTACACTCAACAAATCAAAAACAAGGGTGAAACCAAAATACTCCAGTAAAGAAACACAAGACTCGCAAGCAAAGCCAATGAAACAGGAGCAGTAAAATAGACAAATTAGCCATCTAATCATAAGCAAACTCGAAGCCCACTTTAAGAAGTATGGAAGTATTGTACAATGTTGCCTGCGGCAGACAACTATAGCTACCCGCAGAAAGCCTGACAAAATGACAGATGTCTCGCAAAAGAGGGACTAGAAGAGCTTTAAGGTCCAGCATTCATACTCATTAATCATACCTTTTCACCCAAAGATTATGCCGTTCCTATTATGACCAGCGCGAAGGAAAGACCAAAAAACAGAGGGGAAAAACAAAAAGGAGTAAGCAGTAAGTAACAGGGAGAGCTCCAGGAGCGAGGGGAGTCCGGTTGCTCAGGAGCAGGAGCCCTCTCATCCCCAACGATGTCATGTTTCATCCTCAGAAAGCTCCTCATTTGGCCAGCGCTGTAATGCCCAACAGACCCCTCAGGGGGAACTTTGTCAGAAATCTTTTAAATTGTCCAGAAAGAACCTGGTAGAACAGGTGCTCAAGGTGTAGATTGGTAACTTAAGTGAATAAAAATAAGTAAGAGATGCTTGGAAACTAAATTTTAATATGAGGGGATCCCTTGTTAAAACAGCAAAATTAACTCGTTGGCTGACGCAATGGTCAGAAGCAGCTCCAAGATTGTGAAAAAATGATAATGTTCAACATCTTTTTTTGCCTGTATTGTCACTACAGATCGTGGCAATTCATCAGGACCAGTAAACCTAATCAACATAATAGTTTCACCAACTCACTCAACAGTAGTGGACTTTAGATACCAGTCATCGTCTTCCAGTCACTCTAAAACCGACCTAGTGCAAAGGTATAGAGATAGTATGCACATAAACAGTTGACAGTCCATCCCTTAGTCAATGCTGTTACAGATACATGTTATTGACATCACTAATGTATCAGGTGAGTCTCATACCATCCAAGAGTAAGGTCACTCTGTGATAATAAACACACACAAAACCAACAGGACAATCAAAACATAACAATAGACCCCAGTAGTGTCATACTGTGAGCACTCAAGTGAATATATAGCCCTAAAATATGCAGTTCATACTTACAAATCCATCCGAAAGACAATGCTCAACCCAGCAATATCTGTTGAGTGCCACCTGGGTAATCACAGAGTGGTGCAAGCAAGCTTTTAAATTAGTAAAACAGAAAGATGGAGAACACAAAACTACCATGGTGATCAGGATGTAAACTCGCACTTTCTGGAAACTATTGAAATCAGCAAAGGAACCCTTTGGCTCAAGTCCCATAAAGGAAAACAGTTGCGCTCTTAGCTGATACCTACCCCTCTCAGCTATGTCCGAAGAAAGTGGCATCAACTGAGGGGGACCTCTTAAAAATTATTTGGTGGGATGAGGAAAGTGGATGCAGCTGTGTCCAGAAAAAGAAAGGTGAGATGCTAGGCCGGGCTCGCCCTTACGACCACATCTGGGAACAGGCGCCATCTTGGAGAGTCCCGGCAGCATCCAACAATCCCATATACCAGTGGTTCCCAACCTTTTGACTTCTGTGGACCCCTATTTGATCAATCCTGGAGCCCAGGGACCCCCACTGAATCATTATTGGAACCCGGGGACCCCCACTAAGTCATTACTGATAGCTGGGACCTAATATTATTACATTTTTTAAGCAGTCGCGGACCCCCTGGGGTCCCCGGCCCACAGGTTGGGAACCACTGCCCTATACATAATATGAATAGATATCGCAACATTTTTGGAACGTCATTGCGGCCGTGACGTGGATGCAAATTGACTGTGGCTGTCCTGTTGGAAAGTGTAGATAGTCACACATAGTAGCGATGGGGATACGAAGACTGATGGCCGTGATTGCAAATAAAATAATCTATGGTTGCCAAGGTGAAAAAGAGCAAGAGGTCACACAAAATAATGAGGAACAAAAAGTGTCTGTCTACATAATTGCCATGGGAGGGTAGTCTAATTTACAAATGAACAAACCCCGAATCTTGATGGAAAATTCGCCCTTGTGTGGCCAAAGATCATCGTGTTTGCTAAAAACTTGTTGGGGAAATAGCCTCTAAACCTCGTGTTTGTGGCAAGAAAGGGGGAGGGCTAACATAATGTTGTAGATTTGTCATGGTATTTGTGTGAATGTTGCACCAAAATTAACATTTCCATCACAAATGTACAACTCCAATGTATGCATTTACATTTTTTTTTTTTTAAATCTGCAACCTGTGCTTGTTACTGTCACAAAGGAGAGTAAGTGCATGACACCCCACCTTAGAACACCACCATACAAGAAAAAGACAATAAGTGGTACATCCTTCTCCGTCCAAACAGCCAAACTATGGAATTAATTACTCCCAAATATAAGATCCATAGATAAATATCTTGCCTTCAGAAGACTACTCAAGAGTTGACTCTTTCCTTCATAACCACCATATCCAAACAGCAGTGGACTGCATATGCCTGTGTTGATAAATATTTATAATCTGAATATGTGTATATTCTATATATATATAGTTCTTTAGGAAATATATATTGTTACTATGTCATAATAATAAATTGTACACATACTCTTTAAGCCTGTTTAACAAATGTATATTTACTCATGGTTAAATCTATATATATGTGTGCATGTGTGTGTGTGTGTGTATATATATATATATATATATATATATATATATATATATATATATATATATATACATATATGTATATATATATATACACATATATAGATAGATATATACATGTGTCTTTATATAAACATATATTTGTATATTATTCTATGCTTAACATGTTCATAGGTCATTGCATAGCTCCTAGATAAGTTGTTATATTGGATACTTAGAAATCTCCGCTTTCGTTTTTATATCACACTGATCAAATGTTTTATTATCATAAGCATTTTGCTATTCAAAAATTGAGGAAAGATAAATAAATGTTATAAAAGTACACTTATTAATTAACTTCAAATATTACAAATCTTGAAAGTCTGTTTATACAATACTACTTTTCTTCTCATATTATTATACTCATTTTATATTCCTTGCACATATTTTCCCTTACTGTGTATTTACATATCTATTTATTACTCTAGTCGTACTGCACTAGAGAAAAATAAAATAAAATAACATCTATAAATAAAATTCAAATTATAAATAAATAAATTAAAGTTGAATATATATATAAATAAATAAATAAAATAAAAATATTAATTATATATATAAATAAAATAATAAATAAATAAACAAAACAAATATAAATGTACTCTCTTGTAAGCTTTACTCTGCCTCCCTATCACCCTATGTCTCTATCAATCTATCCTGCTTCCCCACTCTGACTCATCCCAAAACCATTCTACTACTTTCATCTTCAAAATAACCCTGCCTAAGCTCTTCCCTCCTCTACCATATCTAGCTCACCCCAAAGCTCAGTTACTACCATGATCTCCCAAACAACCCTACTAAATTCTCCCTCATTTATTTCACCTTTCACTAATCCAAAACCCCTCCTGCTACTATGATCTCCCTAACCTTTTCCACTGACTCTTCCCTCCTCCATCTCTCCTTTACTCATCCCAAGCCTCATACTGTAAAGTCCCAATTAACAATTCTGGATTCTTCCTTCCTCTAACGCGCCATTACTCTATTCAATCCAACTAACAAACTCACATATCCGCTGCTCAACTTAACTCATAATAATACTAATACTGTACTCGTATTTCCCTATACTAATCCACTACTAATTCCTTTTTGGTTCTGGAGTAGTGTGCTACTCGCCAAAAAGCAATTTGACGCCTTGTCAGGGGTAGTAAGCGCTATATAAATACTATTACAATACAATTACAATACGTTATCAGAAATAACATCATCAGCAAACAATTAGCAACAATCATTAAATAAGGCCAGGACAAAGGTATTCTCAAAATAAAAAAATGTGTTATATGAATGAGATAACTCTCTCATAAGTAGATTAAATAAGACTGTACAGAAAACGCAAAGGCACTAGGCCAATAGTCCATAGTGTGGGTGCATGCCCACAACTTGCCTCCTAATGTCACTGCCAAAATAAACCTCCTCTGGAATTACATCTATGGAGGAGAAGGCAGGCACCTTAATGATGTTACTGGGGGGTGTACTTAGGGTTAGGATGGGTGGTTTGTGGCCTTTCAGGGGTGGATTTGGGTTTAAAAGGGGTGAATTGGGATTTGGAAGGAGTTGGGATTTGAAACAGATTGGTATTTGGAAGGGGTAGGTTGAATTTTGGAAGGGGTATGAAGATGTTCGGGCGGTGTGGTCTGAGGTTTGGGAGGGGTGGTCTGAAGTTTGGGAGGAGTGGTCTAGGATGAGGAAGGGTATCAGGGACAGGTCAGACATGAGGTGCCCTTTGGGGAAAGAGGTAGGTTGACAGGGAGGGAGTTGGGGTAGGGAAGTAGAGGGAGTGTCAGTGGCTGTTGTGCATGTGTCTGTTGATGTTGGCGGTGCCTGAGGTTGTGGTGTATGTTTTGCTTTGTGATTTTACTTGGTGTCTGTTGTGTGGGTTAGTGTGGATGTTTGTGTTCAGTATGTGTGTGGATGTGTGTGTTGTGGAGGTGGTGTGTGTGGTTGTGGATTCTGTGTCTGCTGGTGCCTGTGTGTATCGTGGTGGGTGTGGTGACTACGGGTGTGCTGGTGGTGTATGTGGGTGTTTGTATAGTGGTGGGTGTGGTGTCTGAGGGTATGCTTGTGGCGGTGGTGGGCTGTGTGGTGTCTGCATGTGTTTGTCTGTGTTTCCTTTTGTGTTGGAATGAAGATGTGCTGCTTGTGGGTGTTGGAGTGGATGCAGGTAAAGGTGGGCGTGTGCTCTGGATGAGGCTGAGAAGAGGGATTTGGGATGGGGAAGGAGTGGGAGTTGGGGCACAAGGTTGGGGTGGGTGGGAGGCTACAGTCAATGAGGGGCAAGACCCTGGAATGACCACTGTAGGCCAGACAGGTCAGGGTGAATGCCATTCAGGCAAGCCAACATTTGGGTATTCTGACCAGCAAGCCCCTGGATGGCATTCAATAGTGTGGTCTGGCCTACAGCAATAGTCCTCAAAAGATCAACAGCCTCCTGACTGAGCTCAGCCTGGGAGACCGGAGCAGTGGGGGAGCTGCCTGCAGCGAAGTTGATGCCTCCCCTTTTAGGAGAGCTGCCAAGGCTAACTGAGGGGAGCAAGAGGGAGGGTGGAAATTGGAATGTGGGTGGCTGACGACGATGCAGATGGCATAGTCATATTAAGGTCTGCCGCCACTAGGGACTGGTCATCTGTGGAGGCCTCTGAAGAAGATGATGAGTCACTTGTGACCTCCGCGCCAGTGCCCTCACTGGAACTGTGTCCCTCAGTGTCGGTGTTGTCTACACCAGGGCCACAGTGCCCAGCTCCTTCTTCGCTGCGTAGCTGCTGTCACCTTCGCCTTGCCCAGATGATGCTGATGAAACAGAATCAACAGTTTGAGGGTATCTGTGTACATGACGTTTAGCATTAAATTTTGCACAGAAATAAATTGCCAAATCGACAGATTACACTTGCTTCCAGGCACTCAAACTTGACTTCTTTATCATCAGTATCTCATGCATGTGGGAAGGATTCCACAAAACATCTGCTCACAGTCTAGAAATTCCCCATGCTAACTCAAATACCATGTATGCCTTTTGTCCCTTATCCACTTTTATTTCTCTGCATGACAAATGGCTTTGATAGCAATAGTAAATACATATGCCTGGATACATTCCTAAATCACTGCAGTTCAGAGCAGAAACCTTTCAACATATCCAAAAGGGACATGTTTGGGGTTGGATATTGACTTATCAAGATGGGACACACCAACAATTTGCAATTGTCATTTTAAGTATCACTTTTTTCACCATCATTGGTTTCCCATCTGGACATAAGTAAGGACAATTACATGTCATTTGGGCTACGTGTAACTCTGTCACCAACGTGTACACATTCCTACCTGTTTCAATCAATACATTCTGGCATGAAAGGTCATGCTTGTTGACACAGACTTGCTCATATGCACATTTGGCAAGGTCAGAGGCTTCATGACAATCTGCTACTGTCTACATGGAATTAATTGATTTTTGCTATCAAAACATTTCTCAAACAGTTTTCAGATATAGAATGATGCCATTGTACGCATGTTTCCAGTCCTTTAGGTGCAGTTGCTCATGATAATTTTTTCATGGTACCTGCTTACCAATGTAAAGTTTGAAACTGCAAAAGGGCTTACTATACCATGTCACCAGTAATAGGGCCTACATTACCTACTCACATCTGTGATGGAGCATCCCACCTGACCCAATCTTCAAATGGGGCATGTTTGGTACAAATGCCTCTCATAACATAGAGAAAATGCAGGTATCCTTTTTTCGCATGCTGCCATGTATCTGCTCTAGATAGTATTTGGCTTGTGATAAGGAATCTTCTGACAAACTTTGGCACAAAAATACATCCAAACACAGCAGCAGACATAGGGGGTCATTTTGACCTCGGCGGTCTTTTTTAAAGACCGCCGAGGGACCGCCGTGCGGAAGACCGCCAGTGGTGGCGGTTTGCCGCGCGGCCTATTATGACCATTGGCAGCTCTCCGTCCTTTTACGGACGGAGAGCCGCCAACAGCCATACTGGCGGGAGGCGGGGAAGTGCAGGTTGCTCCACCTCCACCGCCACGCAAACAGAACACCGCCCAGCGAATCACATCCTGTGATTCGCCGTGGCGGTGTTCTGTTTGTGGTGTGGTGACGGCGGAGCAGCCCCCATGGATCCCGTCCCCTCCCGGAGGATCGTCGGACCAGGTAAGTCGATCGTCCGTGAGGGGAGGGGGATAGGGGGGCGTTGTGTGTTGTGTGGGTGCATGGGGGTGTGCGTGTGTGTATGTAGAGGGGGTGTGTGAGTGCGTGTATGCCTGCGGGGGTGTTGTGTGTATGGGAATGAGTGCGTGTATGTCTGTGGGTATGTCTGTATGGATATGTGCGTGTATGTTTGAATGTGGGTGTGCGTGTATGACTGTGTGTGTGGATGTAGGCATGTATGTCGGCGTGTGTGCGTGTAAGTATGTAGGTGGTACCTCCGTGCGTGTCATGTGGGTATGGGTGAAGTGATGTTGGGGGTCGGGGTGGGGAGGGGGGCCCTGCTACCTTTGGGGGGTGGCAGGGGTGGTGGGGTGGTAGGGGAGGGAGCGGGGTGGGGGAGACCCCTATCAGTGTCAGGGAAGGAATTCCCTGGCACTGATAGTGCTTGCCGCCATGGATTTCATGGCGGTTCAGACCGCTGTAAATCCACGGCGGTAAGCCTGGTCCAAATACCGTCAGCGGTATAGTGACTGCCTCCGGGATGGAACCCAGGTCTCCAGCCCGGCGGTCGTCTCCGCCCTGTCGGGCGGAACGGAGAACCGGCGGATGACCATGGTGGTAACCGCCATGGTCATGATTCCACAACGTAAGACCGCCAGCCTGTTGACGGTCTTACCGCCGGTTCTCTGCCTTCCGCCAGGGTCATAATGACCCCCATTTTCTGATAAACATACACCTCCAGAAATCCTTATCTGCATGGGATGTGTGTCAGCCATCATGGTGATGCCAAACTACATTGCTGTAAATTAAAAAGGTTAAACAACAAGAATAGCTAGTTACTATAACTCACCCCTTTGATGCTGCTGTTGGGCCCTCAACTGCCTATCAAGCTCCGGTTAAGCCATGCAGGGATGCGAGGCGTTAAGGGGGAGTCAGGCTCCAGCGCACACTCTTGCCTCGTTGGGAGGCCTGGCCGAGTTGGACTTGCCTTAACTTCCTAGTCCAGCATCAGAGGCCCTCCTACCTCTTCCTGCAATGCAAGCTGTGCCATTTGAAGACCCCCAGCGTCTGCACCTTTTCTGCAATGGCCTTTCAGATGTCCATCTTTTGATGGGAGTTGACCTGTATGGATGAGAACAAATGACAACCAAATAGGTTTTGAGTGATTTTGGTTGTCTGTAGTGCTGTCACACAATTTAGAAGCAGCTCTCACAAGCATTCCCAGAACAGACAGTACGAATTATCTGCAAGCATTTCAAAGCTCCTTAGAAACACTAATTTGCAGGGATCGGTGGGGTAGCCTCAACATTAATTTTATCATGTTACCAATACAGGACACAAACACCATCTAAGGCAGAGATAGGCAACTTGTCATGTATTGAGACCCACTCCAGATGAGCCCAACTCATTGTGAGCTACTAAAGGCTAAACAACCTGTACATTATGTGTACATAACCGCATGCACAGCTACCCTGTCTTCATGCCTAACCTTCTAAGAGTCAGATACTATTGTTTGCACCACATACAGTGACTAAGGGCTGTATGGGGGGGATGCAATCTACTTGGATTTCAGATTTTTACCATTTTGACCTATATGGCTATATGTTACCACTTACATTAGTGGTACAATGCCTACTAGCCACTGGAAGTAAGAGGCCTGAATTTTGTCTCATTAAACCTGGAACTGTGGGCAACATACATAGAAAACACACATAATTCTCACAGGTGACTTCTCATTTTAAAGCACAGACATTTCTAACACCCTCAAACAACACCCTTTGCCTAGCTAAATCATTCATTTCACTACTCTCCAATTACAACACATCAGTCATCAGTCATGAACAAAAAGGGACCAAACAGCCTGTGGACAAAGAGGAAACAAGTTAGTTTGGCACACATTTCCCACTCAACCATGTACCCGTTTCTCCTGGGTCCCATACAGCTGGCTGGACAGGGACAGGACCTCCCTGGCGAGGAGCCCTGTCACCTGCTTTGCCCAGCATCCTGGCTCTCAAAGGTCGATAACAGCAGCTAAAAAGCTAGGAGGTCCTGTTGGCTGCAGTGTTAGGAGGCATGTGAGATTTTTCAATATGCCACATACAAGTGTACGGCGGACGTGATGCGTGACGGACACAGCCTTTGGCTCTCATGCGTAGCAATCACACACATTAGTCTATGACTGTGTCCGTCACATACTGTTCCATCTACTAGGCTGTCAACTTCAATCAAAGACCAGCCAATGTCCTAATGGCAAGGTCAGGCAGCCATCATTTTAGGGTGTAAACTGTGTATTTTCATATTGTTAGCGTGTCGCTAGCACTCAAAATGGAGGCTAGTGTCCATATAAATGTCAGACACTGTTTTTGGCAAGATACAACACATTAAAAAGTGAACCATGACTGTATTTGACATAGATAGTGCTGCAGGGGAAATGATACCTCAGTTGACGGTATTTTGAAAAAAAATAATTATAAGTTACATGCAAATAATGGATTTCGTTTGTATTATTTGCGCATAATTTGAAAAAAAAATATGAATAAATTAGTTTTGAAGTTCAAAAGCTTTGATAACAATGTTTGTACATATATGACACAATGAAATTCCTAATGTTTCCAAGACTTATGATGCATGTTAATCATCAAAGTATGGTGTGACCATTTAAGCTGATATTTTATTTTCCATAATTGCAGAACTTTGAACCCAAGCATAGGTAGAAGACGACAGCCTTGGGTCTTCATGCCATTCCCTGACCTTGCCACCATGGAGGAAAGGGATGTCATTTGACATTTTGGCTAAATAAGGAAACTATCATGGATTTGTGTCACCAGCTGGAGCCTGATCTACTGCCTCACAATAGGAATGCAACAGCACTAACACCAATAGTGAAACTCACTACAGTACTTCATTTTGTGACCACTGGCTCTTTTCACTACACTGTGGCAATATCTTGGGGCATGCCCCAACCAACTTTCAGTGGTGTGCTGTGAGAAGCCCTTTCATCTGTGCTGAGACACATCAACAGCTACATCCAGTTCCCACAACAACAACATTTGACCACTGTGAAGGGAGAATTTTATGCATTGGGTGGACTACCACATGTGGTTGGAGCAAAAGGCATCACATGCAAGAGAACAGGTCTACCGCAATAGGAAGATCTTACATTCCATCAATGTCCAAGTTGTCTGCTCACCGGATTTGTACATCTCAGGTCTGTGTGGCCGCTTTCCTGGGTAAATTGTTACCATGGAGCAGCACCATACCCCTGCAAATGTCACAACATGGACCTGAGAGGGCCTGGCTTGTTGGTAAGTACAATATGACTTGAGAATCATTGGCTTGAATCCTGTTTTAGAAAGGCACAATGGCTTGACCTGATATTAATTAATTGATATGTTGCTTCCATGTAGGGCACTCAGCTTATCTTAACAAAGCATGTTTGTTAGCACAGCTGAGGGATCCAACAACACCAGGGGAAGTCCGCTTTATTGAGGCCCATTGAAGAACATGGAGGCCAGTGGAGCAGGCTTTTGGGCTCCTCAAGTCCAGGTTTAGGTGCCTGGACAAGACCCCCGGAGTCTTCCTCTACTCACTCGATAAGGTGTGCCGAATCACGGTTGCCCACTACATGCTCCACAACATCACCCTGTGATGGAACATCCCAATAATCGCAGAGAATGGAGACCGTGAAGAGCCACGGATGAGGATGTTGAAATGGCCAATGAAGACGGCAGTGGTAAAGAAGAAGGAAATGGCCTGCGTCAAGATGTAATTGACCACTTCTTCACCTGAGTATAAGTTTACCTTACATTTTATAGCCTCCAATGTCAAACCAACTTGTGGCATAGGGAACATATCATTCTGTAATGGTAATTTGGTAGGATGGTCAGTTCAGGAAAGTCCCAGGCAAAGATGTTAGTGGATCAGAAAATCCTGGAAAAATAAAGTGCTATGGATCTAAACAAATGAAGGAAAAGTGGAAAAATAATAATTTTAATTAGAGTGCTTAGTTAGACCCAAATTAAGTCTATCCCTTTACCGGAATAATGTCAACAATCCAAGGTATAATGCATCATAATCTAAATTGGCTCTATATTTTATACTGGGAGGTATCTGAGCCCTTAGGTAGATAGCTGACCTACCATAGAGGTAATCTGGGACTTCCAGGAATTAATTCATAATAATCTGAGTTTTATCAATGTTTAGCGTATAATCATACTATTTGCCATGCTGCTAGGCGCCCTGTCAATTATGGGAAGAGCATCAGCTGGAGACGATGTTAAAATGTTTGTATTATCCACATTCGCAAGGACTTTGGTATTGAATGCATTAAGCCACAGTAAAGGTTTTGTATCTAAAGACTATAATACCTGAATACATCACTCCAAATAAAGTGAGAAAAGCGATGGAGAGAGAGGACATACCTGTCTTGTTCCTTGACTAATCACAACCCAAGCTGAGAGATTACCCTAAAAGGCTACCAGCGCCGTCAATAAAACATGAGGAGACTTGGTGCTGGTTACAAAATGAATACCAAGATCCATGTGTGCATCATAGACCAAAGAAAGCCCCAGGAGACCCTTTCAAATGTGTTTTCCATGTTGTAATGGGAACGAGGACATGCCTGACGTCTTGCTGTGGGGCTCCCTGACGCCTGAGAACTCAATAGATCGACTGGTGGAGCTGACATATCAGGATGTCCTTGATGATGGATTCTGTCCCATTAAACAGTACTATTTCACAAGAAAAGGGGCATGGCCAGAAGGCGGAAGCTGGAACATTGAGGAGAAAAGGGAAGAGCCAGACGAGACCAGCGTAGTCAGACGTGTTGAAGAGCCCTGGCCACCCAAGACCACCAGGAGAATCCTTCCGCTTATTTGGATGATAAAGTGGTATATAGTAAAACCTGGGAAGACCATTTATGCCACCTCCAGGCGATCCTCTCTGAACTGAAAAGGGCCCGCTTGCACAATAATGCTAAGAAATTCAAGTTTGCATGTGGCAAAGTGAAGTACCTGGGTTATTTATTGGACAATAGTCTGATTAAGTCACAAATGGAGAAAGTCAGAGCTATTTCAGTACCCCCCCTTCCCCAAATACAAAATAGATGCCACAGCCTTTTTGGGGTTGTTGGGATATTATAGATGGTTCATTCCCCAGTATTCGCACTTGGTTGCACCTTTGACCGATCTCCTAAGAAGAACACTCCTCAAAATGTGTTCAAACATCCTTCCCCTAATGTCCTACACACCTTCCATCGTCTAAGAAGTGCTCTCACTACTAACCCCATTTTACAGTCACCCAACGTTCAAAATCCATTCATTCTACTGACCAATGCTTCTGATGTTGGCCTGGGAGCAGTGCTGTCTCAGAAGGATGAACAGGGGAATGAGAGACCCATTGCATACATCAGTAGAAAGCTCCTTGTAGGAAAGTACCATCTTGCCTGGCATGTTACCCCCATATTTCACTGTCTATATGTTGTTTTAGTTGTATTTGTCACTGGGACCCTGCCAGCCAGGGCCCCAGTGCTCATAAGTGTGCCCTGTATGTGTTCCTTGTGTGATGACTAACGGTCTCACTGAGGCTATGCTAACCAGAACCTCAGTGGTTATGCTCTCTCTTTGCTTTCCAAATTGTCACTAACAGGCTAGTGACCAATTTCACCAATTCACATTGGCATACTGGAACACCCTTATAATTCCATAGTATAGGGTACTGAGGTACCCAGGGTATTGGGGTTCCAGGAGATCCCTATGGGCTGCAGCATTTCTTTTGCCACCCATAGGGAGCTCTGACAATTCTTACACAGGCCTGCCACTGCAGCCTGAGTGAAATAACGTCCACGTTATTTCACAGCCATTTACCACTGCACTTAAGTAACTTATAAGTCACCTATATGTCTAACCTTTAACTGGTAAAGGTTGGGTGCTAAGTTACTTAGAGTGTGGGCACCCTGGCACTAGCCAAGGTTCCCCCACATTGTTCAGGGCAAATTCCCCGGACTTTGTGAGTGCGGGGACACCATTACACGTGTGCACTACACATAGGTCACTACCTATGTATAGCGTCACAATGGTAACTCCGAACATGGCCATGTAACATGTCTAAGATCATGGAATTGTCACCCCAATGACATTATGGCATTGGGGAGACAATTCCATGATCCCCCGAGTCTCTAGCACAGACCCGGGTACTGCCAAACTACCTTTCCTGGGGTTTCACTGCAGCTGCTGCTGCTGCCAACCCCTCAGACAGGTTTCTGCCCTCCTGGGGTCCAGCCAGGCTTGGCCGAGGAAGGCAGAACAAAGGACTTCCTCAGAGAGAGGGTGTTACACCCTCTCCCTTTGGAAAAAGGTGTCAGGGCTGGGGAGGAGTAGCCTCCCCCAGCCTCTGGAAATGCTTTGATGGGCACAGATGGTGCCCATCTCTGCATAAGCCAGTCTACACCGGTTCAGGGATCCCCCAGCCCTACTCTGGCGCGAAACTGGACAAAGGAAAGGGGAGTGACCACTCCCCTGACCTGCACCTCCCCTGGGAGGTGCCCAGAGCTCCTCCAGTGTGCTCCAGACCTCTGCCATCTTGGAAACAGAGGTGCTGCTGGCACACTGGACTGCTCTGAGTGGCCAGGGCCAGCATGTGACGTCAGAGACTCCTTCTGATAGGCTCTTACCTGTGTTGCTAGCCTATCCTCCTTCCTAAGTAGCCAAACCTCCTTTTCTGGCTATTTAGGGTCTCTGCTTTGGGGAATTCTTTAGATAACGAATGCAAGAGCTCATCAGAGTTCCTCTGCATCTCTCTCTTCACCTTCTGCCAAGGAATCGACCCCTGACTGCTCTGGACGCCTGCAAAACCGCAACAAAGTAGCAAAGATGACTACTGCAACCTTGTATCGCTGATCCTACGGCCTTCTCGACTGTTTTCCTGGTGGTGCATGCTGTGGGGGTAGTCTGCCTCCTCTCTGCACTAGAAGCTCCGAAGAAATCTCCCGTGGGTCGACGGAATCGTCCCCCTGCAACCGCAGGCACCAAAAGACTGCATCACCGGTCCTCTGGGTCACCTCTCAGCACAACGAGTGTGGTCCCTGGAACTCAGAAACTCTGTCCAAGTGACTCCCACAGTCCAGTGACTCTTCAGTCCAAGTTTGGTGGAGGTAAGTCCTTGCCTCCCTACACTAGACTGCATTGCTGGGTACCGTGCGATTTGCAGCTGCTCCGGCTCCTGTGCACTCTTCCAGGATTTCCTTTGTGCACAGCCAAGCCCGGGTCCCCGACACTCTAACCTGCAGTGCATGACCTCCTGAGTTGTCCTCCGGCGTCGTGGGACCTTCTTTTGTGACTTCAGGTGAGCTCCAGTTCACTCTTCTTCGTAGTGCCTGTTCTGACACTTCTGCGGGTGCTGCTTGCTTCTGAGTGGGTTCTTTGTCTTGCTGGACGCCCCCTCTGTCTCCTCACGCAATTGGCGACATCCTGGTCCCTCCTGGGCCACAGCAGCATCCAAAAACCCTAACCACAACCCTTGCAGCTAGCAAGGCTTGTTTGCAGTCTTTCTGCACGGAAACACCTCTGCAAGCTTCTTCACGACGTGGGACATCCATCTTCCAAAGAGGAAGTTCCTAGTCCTCTTCGTTCTTGCAGAATCCACAGCTTCTACCATCCAGTGGCAGCTTCTTGGCACCCACAGCTGGCATTTCCTGGGCATCTGCCCACTCCCGACTTGAGTGTGACTCTTGGACTTGGTCCCCTTGTTCCACAGGTACTCTCATCTGGAAATCCATTGTTGTTGCATTGCTGGTGTTGGTCTTCCTTGCAGAATTCCCCTATCACGACTTCTGTGCTCTCTGGGGAACTTAGGTGCACTTTACACCTACTTTTCAGGGTCTTGGGGTGGGCTATTTTTCTAACCCTCACAGTTTTCTTACAGTCCCAGCGACCCTCTACCAGCTCACATAGGTTTGGGGTCCATTCATGGTTCACATTCCACTTCTAGAGTATATGGTTTGTGTTGCCCCTATACCTATGTGCTCTCATTGCAATCTATTGTGACTGTACATTGCTTGCATTGCTTTCTATTGCTATTACTGCATAATTTTGGTATTGTGTACATATATCTTGTGTATATTTGCTATCCTCATACTGAGGGTACTCACTGAGATACTTTTGGCATATTGTCATAAAAATAAAGTACCTTTATTTTTAGTATATCTGTGTATTGTGTTTTCTTATGATATTGTGCATATGACACCAGTGGTATAGTAGGAGCTTTACACGTCTCCTAGTTCAGCCTAAGCTGCTCTGCGAAGCTACCTTTTCTATCAACCTAAGCTGCTAGACACCTCTTCTACACTATTAAGGGATAACTGGACCTGGTGCAGAGTGTAAGTACCCTTTGGTACCACTACAAACCAGGCCAGCCTCCTACACTCCTCCCCAGAGAGAAGATGTACACCATCATTGAAAAGCAGTGCCTAGCAATCAAGTGGGCTGTTGAGCAAATCCACTGTTACTTAGATGGCAGGTCCTTCATCATCTGTACCAACCATGCTCCTCTCATGTGGCTCAGTAGAAATAAGGGTGCCAACTCCAGGGTATTCCGGTGATTCCTGTCCTTACAACCATTTCAATTTGAGGTCTGGCTTAGAAAAGGTCGGGAGCAAGGCAATGCGGATTTGCTCTCCAGAAATCCCCTTTCCCCCATGGAAAATCTTATGGATGTGTCATGGGGATAAGGATAAGCCTGGCATCTTGCCATTATTCCCCCTGAAGCCTGAGAACTCAAAGGATCGACTGGTGGAGCTGAAATATCGGCACATCCTGAATGACGGACTCTGTCCCTTGTAATCAGCACTACTCCACAAGATAAGGGGCGTAGATGGGAGGCGGAAGCTGGAGCATCATCGAGGAAAAAAGGGAAGAGCCAGACGAGGAGACCAGCGTAGTCGGATGCGTTGAAGAGCCCTAGACATCCAAGCTGGAGGAGGTGATTTCCCGCTGGACAACTACAGACACAGAAGCACTCAACCGGAACAGACGAGCACTGTGGAAGAAGACACCCGAACCGAAGGAAACTTTAGAAAATACTTTATGAAATTCAAGTAGACCAGACAGTTAACTAGAAGCCAGTGGAAAAAGAGTGTTCCTAATCTCTGGCAAAGTAACTGGTACATAAAGCATTTTGCGCTGGGAGGATGCTTTTAATTGGGGTAAGTAAGCTCACCACCTGCAGATAGCAATCAATTAATTCTTGTGAGGGGGAGCAACCCGCTTGATAGAACGATGAGTACAATTTGTGAAAAGCTGACAAAATGATTGTAGCACCTGTCAATATCCAGCCAGACAAACTGGATGCTTGAAATTGAGCTTTTGCTATTTCTGTCTCTAACCTGGAATGATAGAATATACCCAATTTCTATGCTATTTGTTTTGTCTGCCATTTTGGTAGGCCCTACTCCATAGCCTTTCTTTGGGGTTGCACACGGGTGGCAGTAAGCTGTTCAAATGTTATCCAGGCTTTTTCCGGCTGTAGTTTCCATATGCAATGGAAGTATTTACGTAATTGAGCCTCCAGTGCTTTCTCAACTTTATCTCGCAGTAGAACATAGCTAAGAGTCTGACCTCGGGCCGTGGCTTTCAATGTATCCCATGCAATTGTTGCGGGGGCTGAGTCCTTACTCAAGCTAATAAATTCACTCAGACAGTCTGGCATTTGGCTAATATGCCAGGTTATCCAGTAATAATTTATAATTTACGGTCAAAGGACCAAACAAGAGCATGGGGCTGCCATAGGGTGCAACTAGATTTAATATACAGCGATAAGGCATTGTGATCCGAGTCAATCAACGGGTTTGGTGTTACGCTAAGGGCCGCTGCTATAGTACTACTAGCAAAAAACATGTCAATACGAAACGAAGTGTGTTGTGGGACTAAATAAAGTGTATACCCTGCTCTAGCCCCCGGCAAGCCAGCCAAACGTAGGAAAGGGTCTATGAATCGGTAACGTATTTTATTGCAGACAGCGGCTTCTTGATGTGATAAGGTGACTGCAATAAGGATGTCGAGTCGAAGCCCGGGTTTAAGTGTAAGACTTAAGTCACCACAAATAAAAATTGGTTTGCACCATTGTCTCAGCTGTAATCCAAGTAAGTTAAATATTCAGTGATCATTAGCATTAAGTACACAATAGGACACACATAGTAAATTGGAATGTATCCTTCCCAATATGAACAATGATCCACCTGCCTGACTTATCAACTTTGACACTGTGCACGTTCCAGTCTTTATCTCTTTCAAATATTCAACCCCCAGCTGCAGCACATTACAGACATATGTGGCGAGTAAAGTATAGCCCAGGCGGGTCAACTTATTAGATTTTTATAACGTTAAATGGGCCTCCTGCAAACTTAGTAACTGTAGTTTAAGTGTAGACAGCTCCTCTCCAATGTATCAGATTTTAGCAGCAGATCTCATACCATTTACATTCCAACTAGGTATATGTAAATCCTGGCTACCATACTGTATGTTGTTAACCCCTTCGCTGCCAGGCCTTTTCCCCCTCCTGTGCCAGGCCTTTTTTTGGCTATTTGGGGCAGTTCGCGCTTAGGCCCTCATAACTTTTTGTCCACATAAGCTAGCCAAGTCAAATTTGCGTCCTTTTTTTCCAACATCCTAGAGATTCTAGAGGTACCCAGATTGTGTGGGTTCCCCTGAAGGAGGCCAAGAAATTAGCCAAAATACAGTGAAAATTTCATTTTTTTCAAAACAATGGGAAAAAGTGGCTGCAGAAGAAGGCTTCTGTTTTTTTCCCTGAAAATGGCACCAACAAAGGGTTTGCGGTGCTAAAATCACCAGCTTCCCAGCTTTCAGGAACAGGCAGACTTGAATCTGAAAATCCAATTTTTCAACACAAATTTGGCATTTTACTGGGACTACCCCATTTTTAAAAAAATTTTGTGCTTTCAGCCTCCTTCCAGTCAGTGACAGAAATGGGTGTGAAACCCATGCTGGATCCCCGAAACCTAAACATTTCTGAAAAGTAGACAAAATTCTGAATTCAGCAAGTGGTCATTTGTGTAGATCCTACAACGGTTTCCTACAGAAAATAACAACTGAAAAAGAAAAATGTTGATATTGAGGTGAAAAAAACAGCAATTTTTCTCTACGTTATACTCTGTAACTTTCTCCTGCAATGTCAGATTTTTGAAAGCAATATACTGTTACATCTGCTGGACTCCTCTGGTTGTGGGGATATATAGGGCTTGTAGGTTCATCAAGAACCCTAGGTACCCAGAGCCAATAAATGAGCTGCACCCTGCAGTGCGTTTTCATTCTATATTGGGTATACAGCAATTCATTTGCTGAAATATAAAGAGTGAAAAATGGCTATCAAGAAAACCTTTGTATTTCCAAAATGGGCAGAATCCTTTGCAAACCTCAAACTTTGGCTAAAAAAACACGTTTTCCTCACATTTTGGTGACAGAAAGTTCTGGAATCTGTGAGGAGCCACAAATTTCCTTCCACCCAGCGTTCCCCCAAGTCTCCCGATATAAATGATACCTCACTTGTTTGGGTAGGCCTAGCGCCCGCGACAGGAAATTCCCCTAAACACAACGTGGACACATCAGTATTTTTGACAGAAAACAGAGGTGTTTTTTGCAAAGTGCCTACCTGTAGATTTTGGCCTCTAGCTTAGCCGGCACCTAGGGAAACCTACCAAACCTGTGCTTTTTTTAAAACTAGAGACCTAGGGGAATCCAAGATGGGGTGACTTGTGGGGCTCTGACCAGGTTCTGTTATCCAGAATCCTTTGCAAACCTCAAAATTTGGCTAAAAAAACACATTTTCCTCACATTTTGGTGACAGAAAGTTCTGGAATCTGAGAGGAACCACAAATTTCCTTCCACCCAGCGTTCCCCCAAGTCTCCCGATAAAAATGATACTTCACTTGTGTGGGTAGGCCTAGCGCCCGCGACAGGAAATGCCCCAAAACACAACGTGGACACATCACATTTTTTCATAGAAAACAGTGCCTACCTGTGGATTTTGGCCTCTAGCTCAGCCGACACCTGGGGAAACCTAGCAAACCAACGCATTTTTGAAAACTAGAAACCCAGGGGAATCCAAGATGGGGTGACTTGTGGGGCTCTGACCAGGTTCTGTTACCCAGAATCCTTTGAAAACATCAAAATATGGCCAAAAAAAACACTTTTTCCTCTCATTTTGGTGACAGAAAGTTCTGGAATCTGAGAGGAGCCACAAATTTCCTTCCACCCAGCGTTCCCCCAAGTCTTCCGATAAAAATGGTACCTCACTTTTGTGGGTAGGCCTAGCGCCCACGAAAGGAAATGGCCCAAAACACAACGTGGACACATCACATTTTTTCACAGAAAACAGAGGTCTTTTTTGCAAAGTGCCTACCTGTGGATTTTGGCCTCTAGCTCAGCCGGCTCCAGGGGGGGTAGAAATGGCCTAAAATAAATTTGCCCCCCAACCCCTCTCCGGGAGCTCCCCTTGCCTGCGGGGTCGCTCCCCTTGCGTGACATTAGCGCAAAAAAAAAAAAATCCCCGTTGCCTAATGGTTGCTGCCTCCTTGGGGGCAGATTGACCGAAAATCGGCCAATCTGCCCCCAAGGAGGGCAGAAATGTTCTAAATACAATTTGCCCCCCAGGGGAGCGACCCTTGCCTAATGGGTCGCTCCCCATCTCTAAAAAAACAAACAAACAAAAAAAAAACACACAAAAAAATTTGCCCTGGTGCCTAGTGGTTTCTGCCCCCCCCCCCCGGGGGCAGATCGGCCGAATAATAGGCCGATCTGCCCCCAGGGGGGGCAGAAATGGGCTAAAATAAATTTACTCCCCGCACCCCCAAGCCCCTACCCGGGAGCGACCCTTGCCTACGGGGTCGCTCCCTCTGCGTGACATTGGCGCAAAAAAATAATAATCCCCGGTGCCTAGTGGTATCTGCCCTCCTTGGGGGCAGATTGGCGTAGCAAAAATTGTCCGATCTGCCCATACAATTTTCCCCTCCAGGGGAGCGACCCTTGTCCAAGGGGTCGCTCCCCATTTGTAAAACAAAAAAAAAAAAGCCCCGGTGCCTAGTGGTTTCTGCCCCCCTTGGGGGCAGATCGGCTTAATCAAATTAGGCTGATATGCCCCCCAGGGGGGCAGAAATGGCCTAAAATAAATTTCCCCCCAGGGGAGCGACCCTTGCCTAAGGGGTCGCTCCCCTTGCGTGAAATTCACGTAAAAAAAACAACTCCCTGGTGTCTAGTGGTTTCTGTCCCCCTTGAGGGCAGATTGGCCTCACCGAAATAGGCCAATCTGCCCCAAAGGGGGGCAGAAATGGCCTAAATATAATTTGCCCCCTAGGGGAGCGACCCTTGCCTAAGGGGTTGCTCCCCACCTAAAAAAAAAAAAAAAAAAAAATTATCCCTGGTGCCTAGAGGTTTCTGCCCGCTTGGGGGCAGATCGGCCTAATCAAAATAGTCTGATCTGCCCCCCAGGGGGGCAGAAATGGCCTAAAATAAATTCCCCCCCCATGGGAACGCCCCTTGCCTAAGGGGTCGCTCCCCTTGCGTGAAATTCACGTAAAAAAAAAAACTCCCTGGTGTCTAGTGGTTTCTGTCCCCCTTGGGGGCAGATTGGCCTCATAAAAATAGGCCAATCTGCCCCAAAGGGGGGCAGAATGGCCTAAATATAATTTGCCCCCTAGGGGAGCGACCCTTGACTAAGGGGTCTCTCCCCACCTAAAAAAAAAAAAAAAAAGTTCCCTGGTGCCTAGAGGTTTCTGCCCACCCCCCCACCCCCCCGGGGCAGATAGGCCTTATTATAGGCCGATCAGCCCCCAGGGGGGCAGAAAAGGCCTTCCAAAAAAATGCCCCCCCTGGGAGCGACCCTTGCCCAAGGGGTCGCTCCCTTATGACAATTAAAAAATAAATAAAAAAATCCCTGGTGTCTAGTGGGCATTTCAAAAGCCGGATTGCAAGCAATCCGGCTTTTGAAACGCTCGGAGAGATTTCAAAGGGAAGGAAATACATTTCCTTCCCTTTAAAGCTTCTCCGGGCCTCCCCTACGTGATCAAAAAAGAAATGCAAAGCATTTCTCTTTCGATCGCGCCGGAAGCTGAGCTTCCAGCGCGATGGGGGAGGCTCTGTGATCGTCAGCGCGCGCTCACGTGCTGATGTCACGGGGGTGGGGGGGGTCTGGGGTGGAAGGGGAAGGGCTTCCCCTTCCATCCCTGCCTTGGGAGGGTGGGTGGGGAGCACAGGGGGGGAGCGCTAGCGCTCCCCCCAGTTCCCGGGTGTAGGACGAGGTGACCTCGTCCAATGCACGGGAGAGGTTAAACAATAAATAGTAGCAGAGGCACAGCCTTCCGTATGATAAACTATTTAATAAAACTTTCCCATGTTTTCCTTAGACAGGCCAGGCCCAGATTTGGCTGTCCGCCCCTTGCTAGAGCAAGTGTGACAAGAACCTCAGGAAACCCTAGCCCCAGTACCCATCCCCACCCACAAACAACCTTCCCACCCTCAGTACCCAACCCAAAGTTCCCATTCCTATCCTCATTTCCTGAAGGGAAGTCATCACCAAGGCCACAGCCAGTCCCAAGCGAACACAGAGCCAGTAGGCAGATAGATTTGAATGAGGTATGTGAGAGAAAAAAGGCAGAAGGAAAAAGAGAAATTAAACAACCAAGTACAACATATGTTTAAATCCTAAAAACATGCAACAGTGGCAACTCTAGGAGAAAAGGAGGGAAAAGTACATGGGCCAAACATCCCGCAATGTAGCATTCTGAATTTACTGCCAGGTGTCATTTGCCCTCTCTCCTCCCAGCAGGCAAAAATGACTGAAATGAAATGTAATTTTTTTATATAATGCCCCACAGTTTTATGAGTTCTTTTGCTTTGACTTGATCTTGCCAGTATAGCATTTGGCCGTGGTGACATATCCTCAGGTTTGCTGGTTTCAACAAAGACAACGGAGCCCCAGTTTTTTAAAAAGCTGGAACCGTTTCCTGTAGACCCCATCTGCACTCAGCAGTCTCATGGCAATAAACAGAGTTTACAAGAAACTCAACCCTATAGGATTTAGCAGGGTTGCATGCGCAAGCAAGCTACAAGCAAGCAAGCAATCTGGAAGCCCATGGGTACTGTGAAGCTCTATGTTAGACCTGACAGCCTTAGGGTGGTCATCCCTAACTTTTTTGCCTGCCTCCCTCCACTTTATAAATACTGTTTTTGCTGGTTTTAAGACTCTGCGCACTTTACCACTGCTAACCAGTGCTAAGGTGCATATGCTCTCTCCCTTTAAACATGGTAACATTGGATCATACCCAAATGGACTATTTAATTTACTTATAAATCCCTAGTTGAGTGCACTATATGTGCCCAGGGCCTGTAGATTAAATGCTACTAGTGGGCCTGCAGCACTGATTGTGCCACCCACTTAAGTAGCCCCTTAACCTTGTATCAGGCCTGCCAGTGCAAGGCCTGGGTGTGCAGTTTCACTGAGAATTCATCTTGCATTTAAAAGTACTCACCAAGCCTAAAACTCCCCTTTTTCTACATCTAAAGCACCCCTAAGGTATGCCCTAGGTAACCCATAGGGCAGAGTGCTGTGTAGGCAAAAGGCAGGACATGTACCTGGGTAGTTTACATGTCCTTGTATTGTAAAACTCCTAAATCCGTTTTTACACTGCTGTGAGGCCGGCTCCCTTCATAGGAGGCCCCTGAGCCAAATGGAGAGGACATAGCTGACCTGGGCAATCTGCCTGAACTTGATGGCTGGCATGTAGAGGGTGTGCCAACCAGGGCAGAATTCTGCAAAGCGCCAAAGGAATGCCACTTGAGGGTCTGAGGCAACAGGCCACAGCCCAAGTAGCTGGTGAAGCCTCTGGCGATCACCATATCTACTGGGAGAATGATCTCCTTTACAGTAAGCCTAAGGTTCCGGCCATTGGGGCAGGCCGTGTGCTGGTGGTCCCCCAGTGTTACCGGGCCTTCCTAATGGGTCTGGCTCATGACAGCCCCCTGGCAGGACATTTGGGCCAAGACAAGACCTTTGCCAGGCTTGTCACCCACTTCCATAGGGCTAGAATGCAGGTAGCCTCAGATAATTTCTGCAGGGCCTGCCCCACCTGTCAGGCTAGTGGGAGGACAGGGAAGAGGCTAAAGGCCCCTCTGATCTCACTCACCGTCATTGCCACCCTCTTTGAAATGGTGGGCATCAATGTCAATGGTCCCTTGGACCCCAAAACTGCTTTGGGCAACAGGTTTATCCTGGTTTTGGTGGACCATGCCACCCTCTATCCAGAGGCAATCCCTCTGAGAACAGTGACTGCACTGGTGGTGACCAGAGCCCTGATGAGAATATTTACCCATGTGGGATTCCCTAAGGAAGTTGTGTCTGACAGACGCACAAACTTCATATCTGTGTACATGAAGTCCATGTGGAATGAGTGTGGGGGTGACCTACCGGTTTACCACCTCTAATCATCCTCAATCCAATGGGCTTGTTGAGAGATTCAACAAGACCCTTAAAGGCATGATAACTGGCCCACCTGAGGCCATGAGGCGTAAGTGGGACGTCCTCTTGCCATGCCTGCTCTTTGCTTATAGAGAGGTGCCCCAGAATGGGTTGGGGTTCAGCCCCTTTGAGCTTCTCTATGGTCACCCTGTCAGGGGACTGCTAAGCATAGTCAAGGGGGAGCTGGAAGAAAGCTCCCAAGACACCTCCCCAGGATGTGGTCAGATACATGCTTGCCCTCCGCAACCAAACCCAAAGCTTTTGGAAGCAGGCCAAGAGTAACCTTGAGGCCAGTCAAGAGGTGATGAAGGAGTGGTATGACCGGAAGGCCACTCTGGTTGAGTTCTCACCTGGAGACAAGGTTTGGGTAATAGTGCCAGTAGAGCCTAGGGCTCTCCAGGACTGCTGGTCTGGCCCATTTGAGATCAAGGAGCAGAGGGGGCAGGCCACTTACCTAATGGACCTCAAGACCCCTAGGCACTCTGTAAGGGTTCTCCATCATAACAGACTCAAACCTCATTTTGAGAGGCATGAGGTCAGTATGGTCCTTGTGACAGATGAGGGCAGTTTGCTTCCCTGTTTTACCTTACTCCTGGACTCACCCATCTGTGTGTCCATGATGTTGACACAGGAGACAGTCCCCCTGTAAAGAATAAAATTTACAGGTTGTCAGATAAGGTGAAGGCCAGCATCAAGGAGGAGGACTCCAAGATGTTGGCGCTAGGGGTTATTGAGAAGTCCAGCAGTTCATGGGCCAGCCCTATGGTCCTGGTACCTAAGGCTGCTACCCCCGGTGCAAAGCCAGAACTCCGGTTCTGTGTGGACTACCGGGGTCTCAACTCAGTCACTCGGACTGACGCTCACCCCATTCCCCGAACTGATGAGCTCGTTGACAGGCTAGGTGCTGCCAAGTTCTTGAGTACTTTTGATCTCACATCAGGGTACTGGCAGACCGCCTTGATTGAGGGGGCTAAAGAGAGATCTACATTTTCCACACCTGATGGCCATCACCAGTTCCGGGTGATGCCCTTTGGGTTGAAAAATGCCCCTGCTACCTTCCAACGGTTGGTTAACGGGGTCCTAGCTGGCAAGGCTTCCTACTGCCCAGCCTATCTAGATGACATAGCTGTCTATAGTTCCAGCTGGGGGGAGTACCTGCTCCACCTCAAGGAGGTGCTTCAGGACCTGCAACACTCAGGCCTGAAAATCAAGGCGAGTAAGTGCCAGATTGGGCAGGGTTCAGTGGTGTACTTGGGACACCTTGTAGGAGGTGGCAAGGTGCAGCCACTCCAGGCCTAGATTAAAACTATCAAGGCCTGGCAACCACCTAGAACACAGACTAATGTGAGAGCCTTCTTAGGCCTCACTGGATACTATTGTAGGTTTAACGAGGGCTATGGTACCATTGTGTCACCCTTGACTGAACCTACTTCCAAAAAGTAACCTAGGTTGGTGATTTGGACAAAGGCTTGTCAGAAAGCCTCTGACTCCCTGAAGGAAGCCATGTGCACAGCCCCAGTGCTCAAGGCCCCTGACTACTCTCAGGAATTTACTGTGCAGACAGACAATTCAGAGCATGGCACAGGGTCTGTTCTAGCACAGCTAAATGAGGACCAACCAGTAGTCTTTATTAGCAGAAGACTATTACCACGGGAACAGCGGCGGAGTGCTATTGAAAGAGAAGCATTTGCTGTGGTCTGGGCACTGAAGAAGCTGAGACCATACATGTTTGGGACTCACTTCCGGGTTCAGACAGACCACAGGCCCCTCAGATGGCTCATGCAGATGAGAGGTGAGAAACCTAAACTCTTGAGGTGGTCCATTTCCCTACAGGGGAAGGACTTTACGGTGGAGCATCGCCCGGGGATTGACCACGCCAACACTGATGGTCTCTCCAGATACTTCCGCCTTAGCGATGAGAGCTCCCAGGAGGTTGGGTAACTCCCCACACTTTCAGCTGGGGGGGCACATGTTAGACCTGACAGCCTTAGGGTAGTCACCCTTAACTTTTTTGCCTGCCTCCCCCCACTTTTTAGATACTGTTTTTGCTGGTTTTAAGACTCTGCGCACTTTACCACTGCTAACCAGTGCTAAAGTGCATATACTCTCTCCCTTTAAACATGGTAACATTGGATCATACCCAATTGGACTATTTAATTTACTTATAAGTCCCTAGTCGAGTGCACTATATGTGCCCAGGGCCTGTAGATTAAATGCTACTAGTGGGCCTGCAACACTGATTGTGCCACCACTTAAGTAGCCCATGAACCTTGTCTCAGGCGTGCCAGTGCAAGGCCTGTGTGGGCAGTTTCACAGCCAATTCGACTTGGCATTTAAAAGTACTTGTCAAGCCTAAAACTCCCCTTTTTCTACATATAAGACAACCCTAAGGTATGCCCTAGGTAACCCATAGGGCAGGGGCCTGGGTAGTTTACATGTCCTGGTAGTGTAAAACTCCTAAATTAATTTTTACACTGCTGTGAGGCCTGCTCCCTTCATAAGCTAACATTGGGACTGCCCTCATACATTGTTTAAGAGGTAGCTGCTGATCTGAAAGGAGTAGGAAGTTCATATGTAGTATGGCCAGAATGGTGATACAACATCCTGCTGACTGGTGAAGTTGGATTTAATATTACTATTTCAGAAATTGCACTTTTAGAAAGTGAGCATTTCTCTGCACTTAAATCTTTTCTGTGCCTTACAATCCACGTCTGGCTGGGTTTAGTTGACAGCTCCCTTATGCATTCAATCAGACAAACTCCAAACACAGGATACTCAGCCTCACTTGCATACATCTGCATTTTGAATGGGTCTTCCTGTGCTGGGAGGGTGGAGAGCCTGACACTTGCATGTCAAAGGATAGTAGCCTGCCCTCACACAAAGGACTGCCACACCCCCTACTGGGACCCTAGCAGGCAGGATTGAACTGAAAGGGGACCTTTTGCACTTCTAAGCCACTCTTTGAAGTCTCCCCCACTTCAAAGGCACATTTGGGTATTTAAACAGGGTCTATGCCCCTTCCAACTCAGACACTTCCTGGAGAAGAAACTGGAACCAGAACCAGAACCTGCATCCTGCCAAGACCTGTCTAGCTGCCCAAAAGACTCACCTGTCTGCTTTCTGTGAAGGACTGCCGCCTTGCTGTTGCCCTGCTGCAAAGCCTGCCAGAAACGACGCACAGCCTGCACCGTGGGGAAAATTTCACCGCCCGCCGAACCGGAACGATGCAGCCCGACTTCGCAATGAGAAGATGGACGCAGCACCAGCGTAGCGACTGGAAATTCGAATCACAGCCCACCGTATCGATGCACAGCCGAGACGTCCTGCCAGCGCAGGAAATCCACGCATAGTTCCCGGGGCACCTGAAAACCCCACAATCCGAAGAGGATCCAACACCGAGCGCCGGAAATCGACGCACAGCCGTCCCTGCATGAAAACTCACTGACCCATTGCCGTGTGGGGCCTGAGAAATCAACACACCCGCCCTTTGTTTCCACGCATCTCCTCCCCTGCAGTTCTTTGCGGAGATTTTTCACAAAAACCAGGTACTTTGTGCTTGAAACAGACTTTGTTTGCTTTTAAAAAACTTAAGACACTTTCTATCACTTTTCAGTGATATCTCAACATTTACTTATTGCATATTTAATCGTTTTGACCTGCATCTTATCATATAAATATTATATATTTTTCTAAGCACTTGTGGTGTATTTTTGTGGTGCTATATGGTGTTATTGTATGATTTATTGCACAAATACTTTACACATTGCCTTCTAAGTTAAGCCTGACTGTTCAGTGCCAAGCTACCAGAGGGTGGGCACAGGATAATTTGGATTATGTGTGATTTACCCTGACTAGAGTGAGGGTCCTTGCTTGGACAGGGGGTAACTTGACTGCCAACCAAAGACCCTATTTCCAACATTCTACCGCTAGTAGCTTTATGAAAAGACAATTTATGAGTCCTCTGGACTTGACCGTCAATGTCCCAATCACTGAGCTGAGGGAATACCTGCTTGAATAAATGAGCAATATATGCTCCAGTGGCATCTCCCTCATTTCCCTCAGGTATGCCCAACACACAAAGATTGTTACGACACATATAATTTTCCATGGCTTCCGTTTTGCTTGCAATATTCTCAAGCATTGTTTCATGATCGCCCACTTGACCCTGAGTTTGTTGCACTCTTTACAGCAAATGAATGGAGCGTGTTTTAGTAGCAGTCAATCTGCTATGAAATATGTTAATATTTTTAGACATTTTATGCAAGACTACCTAGGTTTTAAGGTGGACTGTCTTCATGAATAATGAATCCAGTGCAGCAGCACTGGTTGGCACATGGTCAGTACCAGTTTCGGCTGGTGAATTGAGTTCTAGTCACAAGATTACGTTATAGAGCCCAAAGTTATCAAAGGAGGACCCTTGGGAACCTCACTGCCATATGTGGCCCGAGGAGTAGTCTCTGAATTCCGCTGGTTCATGATGGTCAATTCTATACCCTCAGAGTCCCAAATGTTGTCATCATCCTTGTCTTTCCCCAGCTCGTGGGTAGTCAAGTTATCAATTGCTTTCCTATCAGAGAGGGCCGCTTTAGGAAGATTCTCCTATACCTTCATTTTTATTGTAGCACCTGACCCGCCAAACACACCTTTGCAAATACCACAGGTATATGTTAAAATAGGCAAAGCAATTTCATTGTTTGAGTCTTGGTTTTCTCTGATTAACTCTCTGGCATGTAATGCATCTTTGACACAAATCTTCTGCAACTGCTAGGAAGGTTGTACTATACCAATACTTCTTAAATATCCCTAATAACTATCTCTCCCTACGTGTGTCTGTCCATGTATCAACCAGCCTAGACCTAGCAACACTGAATCTGGAAGAACATATTGTTGATCTGGAGTTACCCCCAACTCGTTGTAAACAGCTTTACAACCTGCTATTTTCCACCTTCTCTTTTCATTCTCTGATACTTCCTCCTGAAGTTCTCTGAGTTTACACAGTGGTACTTGTACTGGATTAAATCAAAAACAATCCACATTATCAATTATGTCCGTTTCTGTCTCCATTTACATTGTTCTGGTTCTTGCTCCTATATTTGCTCTTTTTATTTGATGGTTAAAGTTGCAAGAGCACAATATCTAGCAACTTCATCGGAATAGTGATTGCCCATGGTGACTATATCCACACCAGACTTATGAGAAATGCAGTTTACAACAGATATCTCTTTGGGTTTCCTGAATAGATTCCAACAAATCTAAAATGTATGTACCATTGTGGATAGGTGTACCGGATGATATCATGAAGCTCCTTTGTGATCATTACTGCTCAAAGCTGTGTACCGCTCCCAATCCATACTGTGTGTATAAATTGTCACCTGAGTTAATTAGCCAGACTACATGCTCTTGTCAGGGCAATCAGGTCTCTTACTTTTGCTGAGCGTGACGTTATGTTACACAAGTATAAAGCTTCAACAATTTCAGAAATAGAACAGACTGCGTAAACTGCTCACAGTATTCCATGGTAGTCTCTCAGACAAGCACCATCCACAAACAGAGTCAGATCAACCTTTTCAAGAAGAAAATCTTTGATGTCAGGTCTTTGTTTATTGTACAGCTCTGTTACATCGATGCAGTTGTAGTCGGGGTCTTCATCATCATCACTGTTAAGAATCAGCAACAGCGTTGCAGGGTTAAAAGTATTTTATCTCCTGATTGGGATGTTCGCCGCCATAGCAACACAAAAGGATGGTGGATGGAGTGCTGAAACTTTTCAAACACTCACCACCATTCAACATATCTGGGTTTAACCCATCATTCTTTTGCTCACAATGCAACTCTAGTTTGCACCCAGCCATATGCAAATCAGACTTGAACCTGTTCCCCATGGGAACAGTCCAGCCTGAACTTCCAGGTCAGGTCATCCCTTGACTAGAAACAAGCATCCTGGTACTGGTTTCAGGGTATCACTCTTGATCAGCCAGGCTAGCTTGAATCCACTGGCACAGTGAGCACGGGACCCACATATGAGCATACCCTTCCCCCTTAGGGCAACTTTAGCAACACAAAAGAACGATGGACAAAGTGCTGAAACTTTCCAAACACTCACCCCCAGTCACAGATCTGGGTTTAATCCATCATTCCTTTGCTCACCATGCCACCCCTATTTGGACCCAGCTATATGCAAATCAGTCTTGACCCTGTTCCCCATGGGAACAGTCCAGCTAGAATTGCCAGGCCAAGTCCTCCCTGGATCGAAGACAAGCATCCTGGGATGGGTTTCAAGGTATCACACTCCATTAGTCAGGCTAGCTTGAATCCAGTGGCACAGTGAGCACGGGACCCACGTCTGGGCATACCCTTCCACTTAGGGCAACTTTAGCAACACAAAAGGATGATGGAGGGAGTGCTGAAACTTTGTAAATACTCACTCTTAGACACAGATCTGGGTTTAATCCATCGTTTTGTGCTAACCATGCCACCCCAGTTTGGAACCAGCCATTTTCAAATCAGTCTTGACCCTGTTCCCCAAGGGAACAGTCCAGCCCGATCTGCCAGGCCAGATCCTCCCTGGACCAGCAACAAGCATCCTGGGACCGGTTTCAGGGTATCACCCTTCATCAGCCATGTTAGCTTGAATTCAGTGGCACATGTTCTCAGCCGACTGTATTGTTTGTTCATATTTTAATAAGCAGCTGTTTGTCATGTGCTAAGTTTGTGTATGTATCAGCAAATTAAGGGGGAAACATACACTATCAGTGTGTAACCCATTACAATTTCCTTGTTTTTCTCAATTGCAGGACAAACATCAGCTATGGACTTCAGACAACCAGAAACAGCTGTGGCTACTGGGGCTAATGTAGGAGAAAAGTAAGTGATGTGCCGCATTACCTTCACATGCATTTGTCTAAGTATTGATAGCATACACCATTCTTTTTCTTGACGGTATTGGTGGAATTCTTAGTCATAGTTAGGCATTCCTAGAGCTTGCGCATTGCAAAGTTTATCTCTGAGTTTTAAGAAAGCACTCATGCATTCATTATTTAATGGCACCAGATCCCAAAAATCACTATGTGTTAGCCTTACTAAAGGCTTTGCAATCAGGGCAAAGTTTGGAATCCACAGATGACATTAGCCAAACATTTATAGAAACATCCTCACTTTCCTCTTGGTAGTCAGAGCATTAATTTTATGGATTACGGGAAACTATTCTTTGGACACTTTTATCACCCCTTTTTCGATATGTTGACCAAGGTAATGCACTTCTCTTTGACTCTACTGCATCTCTGTAGGTGAGGCCTTATGACCATTATCAGCAAGATGGTTCAAAAACACAATTGTATCCAACGTGCAATCCCATCTCTAATCTTTGAATCTGTGTCACAAAGAAAGAGGCAGGTTGTCTTCTGTAAGAACTGGAAACAATTCAACCCTCTATTCTTGTGATTTCTTTTTAAAAACTGAGGGGGTCATTCTGACCCTGGCGGTCATTGACCACCAGGGCTAACGACCACGGAAGCACCGCCAACAGGCTGGCGGTGCTTCCTGGCCAATTCTGACCGCGGCGGTAAAGCCGCGGTCAGAAAAGGGAAACCGGCGGTTTCCCGCCGGTTTTCGCCCTGGCCAAAGGAATCCTCCATGGCGGCGCTGCAAGCAGCGCCGCCATGGGGATTCCGACCCCCTTCCCGCCAGCCTGTTCCTGGTGGTTTACACCGCCAGGAAGAGGCTGGTGGAAACGGGTGTCATGGGGCCCCTGGGGGCCCCAGCAAGATTTTCAGTGTCTGCTTGGCAGACACTGAAAATCGCAACGGGTGCCACTGCACCCGTCGCACCCCAGCAACTCCGCCGGCTCCATTCGGAGCCGGCTTCATCGTTTCTGGGTCTTTCCCGCTGGGCCGGCGGGCGGCCTTTTGGCACCCGCCGCCCGCCGGGGTCGGAATGACCCCCTGAGTCCTCATCTTGAACCTGAATTGTGACTCCATCCAGTGTACAGTGGATCATGTAATTAATCTTGCAGAGCAAATCAACCCCTGCCAAGTAAATAAGGAGGACTCATATCACACAACATGAATTGGTGGTCATTTTTCATATAATTATTTTAATTGGGACAATCAGTGAATCCTGATTTGTAATTTTCTTATTGCTAATTTCTACAACTTGGACTTTTTTTTCAGAGGGGTGTAGATTTGGGACCTCCATGGAATGATCAGTGCAGCAGGCAGTACCAGTATTAATTAAAAATGGTTTTGGGTGGTCATCGCCTCACCATCTATATATGAGCCACTCTGGTCTACATCTAGGACTGCACCAATCATGCAATTTCCCTCTTCCCTCAGTCACCGTCATTGCGTATCTGTTGCATTTGGTGTAAACTGGGGAAAATGACTCCTCAAGATCAAAGGATTCTGGTGAAAACCTTTATTTCTCAACTTTTGCTGAAACATTGGAGCTACAGGCATACTGCATACTTTACATAGGAGACCATTGGGCTTGGACTGCCAACTGTGTCATATGCTTTGAATTCTGTTGCACCTGGAGAACAAAATAATTTGGACTTTGATCAGGATTCTGCCTACATTACCAGTTTCCAATCCCCAGTGTTCCTGCACAAATGATAAGCAGTGCTCTTCTTAAGAAGGCTGACATTCACATTAGTTCCAGAATTATTCACAAATCCTCCACCTCTGCCTTTTCAAATCACATTCCCAACCTGTGTAGACAATATTGTATTGTATTGTATTGTAATAGTATTCATATCGCGCTTACTACCCCTGACGAGGCGTCAAAGTGCTTTTTGGCGAGTAGCACGCTACTCCAGAACCCAACAAGAATTAGTGGTGGATTAGTATAGGGAAATATGAGTACAGTTTTAATATTATTATGAGTGCATTTGAGCCGTGGATATGAGAGTTAGATTGACTGGAGTAATGGAGGGGTGGAGGAGGAAAGAATCCAGAAGTGTTAATTATGAGTTTATGGTAATAGGATTTAGGCTTGGGATGAGTAAAGGGAGGATGGAGGAGGGAAGAGTCTGTGGAAGGGGTTAGGGAGACCATAGTAGCAGGGTGAGAATAATGAGGGAGAATATAGTAGGGTTGTTTGGGAGATCATGGTAGTAAAGTGAGGTTTAGTGGGTTACATGTGGAAGCGGAGGGAATAGCTTTGGCAGAGTTATTTAGGAGATGAAAGTAGTAGAATGGATTTGGGATGAGTCAGAGTGGGAATGGAGGATAGATTGATAGAGACATGACATATGGTGATGGGTAGATAAGTGTGATATAAGATGAGAGCAGGTGATTGAAGTTTTAAAGCATTTCAGTGATCAAGGATTTTGGAAGCCCACAGATCTCAGTACTGGCTTTTAATAGAAATTCGGTCATTTTCACCCCTTGCTGAATGCTCCGATAGTAACTATCACTATGTGGGTTCTTTTAAGATTTTTTTTGAGAACTAAGTTAGAGAACTAGGGGACCAGATGCACAAAACCATTTTGAGGTTGCAAACGCTGCAATTTACAAAAACACAGGGGTTAATACCACAGAATGGCGTATGACCATGTACAAAAGTCCTTTTATGACTTGGAAAACACTTTCTGTATCATAAAAGGGCTTTTGAAAGTGTACGTAGCTCTGCCTGACCTACATTAGCGTGTTGGTGTGCTAGAACACCCACACAGTAATGTTTTGTGAAAGTAAGTTGTGTAGACCATGTAGCTACTTTGTATATGTCAGCTATTGGAATGTTTCCTAGGGAAGCCAAGGACGCTCATTTCTTTCTAGTACAGTGTGCTCTAGGAGCTGCAGGTAAGAGTTAATTTGGCTTCAGCGAAACATGTTTGAATGCAATAAGCTATCCATCTGGCAACACCTGATTTGGGTATAGGCTTTCCTTTGAGGTGGTGAAAAAGCAACAAATAGTTGTTTAGTGTCTCTAAAAAAATTGTTTTGTAGAACATAAGGGCTCTTTTGACATCTAATGTGTGGAGAGCACTCTCCACAATCAATTCTGGTTGAGATAAAAAACTGTAACTCGACTGATTGAGGTGAAAGTCAGAAAAAACTTTTGGTAGAAATTTAGGTTTGGTGCATTGGACCACCCTGTCTCCTTGGAGATGAAAGAAAGTTTGTTCCAAGGTATATGGCTAAAGCCTGCTAATGCGTTGAAGTGAGGTAATAACAATTAAAAATGACACTTTCCAATAAAGATATTGAAGGAGACAGGTATGCAGGGGCTCGAATGGAGAGCCAATGAGTCGTGTAAGAACAATGTTAAGATTCCATGAAGGTGCAGCTGGAACCTGTGGTGGAATTACTCTCAGGCCCCTCCATGAAGGCTTTAATGACTGGTATTTTGAATAGAGACACGTGTTGCTTATTTTGTAGATAGACAGCTAATGCAGTGATATGTACCCATATGGAGGTGAATGTTAGCCCAGAGAGTTGTAAATGAAGCAGGTAAAAGACACTGTTTTTACAGTGGCATTAAAAGGATCAATTTCTTTTGAATGACAATAACAAACAAACCTCTCCCATTTAGCTGTGTGGCATGTCATGATTACAAGCTTCCCTGGGAATAGCCATAAATTCAGGTAACTAAATTCTATGACCACAGGAGTCAAATCGCCAGGTTGGGAGCCTTGGGATCTGGGTGCCTCATTTCTCCATGATTCTGAGTGCGAAGGTCCGGCCTGTTGGGAATCTCCTTGTGGGGGACTACAGAAAGGTCCAGTAATATTGGGCCCGTCAGCCCTGGTTCACATGTCGGAGCCACTATTACTAGAGTGAGCGATGTCTGCCTGAGCTTTCGAGCTAGAAATGGGAGGAGAGTGGGAAAAGCATAGGCAAATATCCCTGACAAATTAATCTACAGTGTGTTGCCCTTAGATGGTGGGTGTGGGAACCTTGATGCAAAACTACTCGAGGGACCCCCCATCTAAGAAATTATAGAAGGAGGTTCTTTAGGGGCAGAGTTCTCACTTGTGGACATGTTGCTGCATCCTGCTGAGGACGTCTGCAAAGTCATCTGTTACTGGAAGGTACTGCGCTGACAGGTGAATGATGTGATGCAAAGCACATCTACAAATTATCTGAGATAGGTGAGATAATTGTAGAGAATGTGTCCACCCTATTTTTGTAGGTAATGCATGGTTGTCGTTGTTTGTCCAGACTAGGACAACCTTGCCAATTAGGGGCCTGATTACAACTTTGGAGGAGGTGTTAATCCGTCCCAAAAGTGACGGTAAAGTGACGGATATACCACCAGCCGTATTACGAGTTCCATAGGATATAATGGACTCGTAATACGGCTGGTGGTATATCCGTCACTTTACCATCACTTTTGGGACGGATTAACACCTCCTCCAAAGTTGTAATCAGGCCCTAGGTGAGGTAGGAATGCTTTCAATGCTAGGTGAATAGCTTCAAGCTCTAGATAGCTGATGTGGGGACCCTGGTGTTTGGTGTCCTTGAGACCCTGTAATGTGAGATCCTGCAAGTGTGCACCCCATCCCATGAGTGATGCTTCCTTTGTGACAGTGAGGTGGGGAACAGGGCTGAGGAAAAGCTGCCCTTGTAATAAGTTGTTGGTATTCCATCACTGCAGGGAGTTATGTGTGGCGGTCTATCATCACTAGATCTTCGAACTGACCCTGTAACTGAGACCACTGTCCTACTAGGCTTTGGAGTAACAGATGCAAGGGGTACTGTGGCAACACAGGAGGCCATCATCCCTGGGAGATGCACAAGTATCCTCACTGCGAGTTGTTGATTTGTCTGAAACAACGTTTGGAAACTCTTGATTCTTGCACAATTGGGATAGGCTGATCCTATTTGTCTGTTTAGAATAGGCCCTAGGTATGGCTGAAACCACAGAGGTTGAAGGTGAGATTTTGTGATTTTGTGGTATTTCCCAGCACACAAACTCTTTTCATTTCCTGCATTCCAAAATTCATCTTCAAATCTGTTACAAAATCTACATCTGAGTTCACCATCTCTGAAGTTGCATTATCTGCACAACCATAAACTGCTCCTTAATCTTTCTCTGCATGGCAGCAAAGCAATCATTGAAATATGTAGCATACTTGCATAGCTCTTCAATACTCAGTCTGTCAACACATCACATTCTGCCGAATATGTGAACTAAGCTTCGGGATCAAACCCAAAACGAGCACTGATACAAATCTGTTTACCTCTTCCTTTGCTGGTTCTTTGACTCTACATTACCAATTTACCACTTTCTCTTGACTTTCTGTTTTAAATGCACTATTACTGCCTTGTTTTTTCCCATTTTTTGAGCATTCAGACAAATATTAGGCTTCACCCTGTGGGGTTCTGCTTTGCACTCAGCCCACAAATCTTTGGGATCAACATACTCAAATAGTATAATAAAACCTGTCCATAGCACCTTCAAAATTGTCAGAGAGGCTACCATCAGCAGATCAGAGTAACCAAAAAGAAAGCCCTAGGACAGCGCTTCCTAACCTTTGGTCTGCAGCCCTCCAGGGATCCGTGACACATTCCCATGGGGTACGCAGGCCTGGACCAGCAGGAAGGCATGTCTCCGGCTTGGGCCTCTACAGAAACATGTGCATGTTTTTATATTTGGTAAATCATTTGTGCAGCAGTTTTAGTTCCTTGTAAGCTTTCTGACAAAAATAAAAGCGTCAAGATAACTCTGGTGATTAATGTACCTGCTGGAGAGATGGGAGTTTTGCCTTGTGGCAGTTTTGACTCATCGAAGGTAGTGCAGATTGTTAATATGCCTGCTGCAAAGAACGTGTATCAGGCCAAGAAAAATATTTTATGGGCGTGCACAGTGGGTTACCGCTTTTGTCACAGAGATTCTTTTGTTACTGTGCAGTTCATAAGTTACAATCATAATCTAGCACAGTGAGTTATGAACTGCCAACAAAGAACTACATGGAACAAATTAGAAAGTTATGCTTTTATCCCAGTCTTTCATTATCCTTATGCTGCTAAAAAAGGTTTGCTTGCATAGGAATATACTATTATTAAAGTCAACGCTAGCCACTGTGTTATGTTCTTAATCCTGAGTTTGTGTTTCTCCAGTCCAAGCACTCTTAGAAAATGCCTACCAGTATAGGTGACATGTGAATCATACACCTTGTAGTGCCCTGTAAAGTGTTCCGACACCCTACACTGGTATGGAGGTGCTATAAATCAAATGAAATACATGTGACAGAGAGGCTATTGACAGATGAGAGGCCCTTATGGTTTTACTTTCTTTCCCTGCCACATATTATATGAAAACGTTTTCTCAGATCTTATGTAACTAAAAAATAAAAACAAAAATTACTTGGGAAATTTAGAATCTGACTTGAGGATTCAGCTTTCCTAAATAAAACGAAACATTGAAAAGTTAGTTGCCGAGATGCAGCACCAACCTTCCGATTAAAGTTTTTAAATTTTTGCATATTTTTTCAATATAAGATAATTATATCTTTAATAATTTGAGTATTTGTTGGTGTGCACTTGTTTGTGTATTTTTTGTGAATTACTGTTATAATGTTTGAAATTTAAATTGTACAAATTGTATGCCGGTCCCTGGCTTGCAGTAGTGATTCAGTGGAGGTCCTCAGGAGTTAAAAGGTCGGAAAACACTGCCCTAACAGAATGCATAGAAAACAGCACCAACAGATACAAAAGAGATCTTCAAGTTGTCAAAACATTTGCTGCACCAATCTCCACCACTACCAGGATCATCCCCTTGCAAGACTTATGCATCAATCAATCAGAATTCTTCAGCAACAAAATCAAAACCATCTACAACAATTTTGACCAACAGCCAGATCCCACCATATTTGCTACCAGTCTCCCCAATGAACAAAACATCAGAAACACCCTGACAACGAGGATAACAGTCATCATGGAAGAGAAAACCAACATCTTGAGATACAACCACTACGATGCACTAACAGACCCATGCTCCCACCACGTCTTCAACCTGGGTGCCTCATCAATCTGTGAAGTTCTCCCTCACATCCTCAACCCCTCCACTCACCACAGCAACATTCCAAGAGACCTGGAAACACGCAGCAGTAAACGCACTACAGATGACCCTGCAGTGCTATCAAACTACCACCTGATCTCCCTTCTGCTCTGCCCTGCCAAGGCAATGGGGATAATTAACAATAAGCAACTGACCTACCACCCGCCCTCGACCAGCATCAGTTCCTGAACAGCACACAATCAGGCTTCAGAGCCAACCACAAGGCAGAAACAGCCTTAATCACAGCAACCAATGACATCAGGATGATCCTCAACCAATGAAAAACAGCTGTCCTCATCCTGCTCGACCTCTCCGCAATCTTCAATACAGTCTCCCACTCTACCCTCATCAGAAGACTTCATGAAGTGGGTATCCAAGGACCTGCCCCCAACTAGATCTGCTTATTCCTTAGAGGAAGGGCCCAAAGTGTCAGTGGGCAACCACACAAGTCGAAAGCCAAGAACATCATGTGTGGAGACCCCAACGGTTCTTCTCTCAGCCTCACCCTCCTCAATACCTACATGACCCACTAGCGGACCTCAACAGATCGCATGGCATCAACATTACTTCATGCGCAAACCACAATCAACTCATACTATTGCACAAGACCCCTGCAACCAAAAAACAACTTCACCCGGTGCATGTTCCCTGTGACAACCTAGATGAGATCCAACTGCCTAAAGCTAAACATGGATAAGAATGAAGTGGTGATCTTTGGTAAGAAGACCTCAGCATAGAACTCCATATGGTGGCCACCAGGCCACGTCCCACACCAGTCCCCTCCTCTCACATCAGGAACATAAGAATCGATGACACACTCAACATGTCAGCCCAGAAAAACACGGTGAACTCCACCAGCTTCCACATTATGGGGATGTTATAAGGACTCTCATTAGAGTAAAAAGACTGCGGGATTTGGGCAGCAGCACCACTGGGCACGGGGGACTGAGTCTGATCCTGCGTTGTCTGACAATGGTCGCCTACCTCTTCCGGTCAGCTAGCAGCACCTCACCAGTACCCAAGAGTAAAAGGTGATTTGTGGCAGTCCTTAACATTTCATCTCGATTTCTCAGGGAAATCGTGGTGGGACAAATCTTACCCCTTTCTCTCCATTACATATGTCTCACATACACAAAGGCAAAACATAATCAGGACTAGGTTCAATAGGTTTTATTGAATCAGCTGCATTCTACGTAAAAAAGCATGTATTGCGATTATGAGGATGATAAAACATAATAACAGCAAGACAGTGACAAGGAAAGTGAAATATAGCAAAATTCCCACCATACTGTCACAATAACGGTAAAATCCCTACCTGCACTGCTAAGGTTCCCTACAAAAGCATAGCAGTTTAAGCCCTAATGTGCCTATCAGGCCCCTCAGGAGACACCCATCCCCCCATATCTGAGATTGTAGGTAAAGAAGAGGTCTGTTGGTCTACCACCAATTCTCCCACATGGAAGGAGAGACTGTATCAGGTCTCAGCAAAAACTTTTAAAAGTATTGTGGAGTTTACAATGGTGGCTGGTTGGAATTCCCCTCTATCATGTAGGGGGCAGTGAAGTGTTTTATAATAAAACATCTGGTGTTCTGAAAAAACTGCCCTGACATGACAACACATATATTTCTGTATATAAGATTTGGGGACATGATGAACGCTTTGTACTGGTAATACTTTTTAACTTGTGATCAGTATAGGGAAAGGTGCGAAAGACATTGTGACGCGAAGGGTTAATTAGCTTGAGCAGTGTAGATGAGTGTAATGCCTGTTGAAACCCCCTCCCAAACATTGTGGAAAAGTTCATGATATTATTTTCAAGCTTGTTTGTGTAGAAGACTCCGTCTCAACCTTGAGAACGAAAGCACAGGGAGAAGATGGAATGAAAACAAAGGCTGGAGAAGGGCAGAGCAGCCAAGTACTGGTAACATAGCTAGAAAATGCCAGAATGAGATAGAGTCCAAGCTTCGAGTTTTTTAAGCACTGAAGTGTGGGTGAGGGATTTGGGAGCTCGCAGATGGAGTGTGAAAGCTGCCATGGCCCAGCGCTGCCTCCTTGTTTGCTGACCGTGATGCTTGAGGGGGAGAGAGGTCCAAGCAGGCAGTAGAGGGCTTCCCAGCATGTCGTGGACTAAGTTAAATTTCCACACAGGGATGAAAGGCCTTTGTTTCTCTGCTCTATTATTATGACTGATTATATATGCTTGTACTGTGTTTATAACCTGAAGTATTCAGCTTGTTTATATTTTGCTTTCTAAACCTCTTAGTGTGAACTGCTACAATAACTGAAACATGCATTTTGGTGTGCAGTAAATCAAAGCTTATCTGAAGTATTCAGTTTGTTTATATTTTGCCTCCTGAACATCATAGTGAGAGCCTGCTGCAGTAATTGAAACATGCATTTTGGTGTGCAGTAAATCAAAGCTTATCTGAAGTATTCAACTCATTTATATTCTGCTTCCTGAATATCGTAGTGTGATGCATTTTAGTATACAGTTAATCAAAACTTATATCTGTCAATTAACTCTTTGCTTCTATATATATATATATATATATATGTATATATATATATATATATATATATATATATATATATATATATACACATAGATGCTCCTTGTAGTGTACTTATATATAAATAGATGATTTTCATTGCTATTCTTATTCTACTATTGTTAATGTGCTTAATGACTACATTTTACCTGCAATTCTAGTAAAGCTAAATAGTATTTATAATTGGTGTGTGGTCCTTCATTGAGTGTCCTTATTGACTTATACCGAACAGGTGTCAACCAGTCACCTGGATAAGACATTTGGTACCAGAAGTGGGGTATAAGTCAATAATGCCTCTTTGGGGCCGTACGGAAAGTGAGGCAGAGAGCGGAAGGCAGCATAGGGCAGAAGCCAGATCCATTCCCGGTGGTTAGCAACTGACCCGTTCTCTGGTGTGGCAGGATTCCTGAACCGGTGGGCAGCGCCGGTGTTATGGGAGGCATTTGATGAGAAAGTGACTTCTCTCTTAGTGGAAAATGCAGTTGAGAGTGTGAAGCTAAGAGGGGCGAAGCTGGAGCTGAAAGCAGCAGGGCAAGTGGGACGGCTTTTCCTGTCTGCGCTCCGTACGGTATACAGGAAAACATTAACACAAGATGCAGAGATAAGAAAAATGCGAGATGAGGTTGCAGTCTTGCAGGAAAGGCAGTTACTTATGAAAGAGACCATAGAAAGTGCAGTGAATCGGGGTGATCAAATGGAGGCAAGGTGCACCGCATTAGCAGTACGAGTAACAAAACAGAAGAGTAGGCAGAAGCCTAAAATGCCCTCAACTGTGCAAGTGAGGGCACTGATACACAAACAGAAGAGTAGGCAGAAGCCTAAAATGAACTCAACTGTGCAAGTGAGGGCACTGATACGCAAACAGAAGAGTAGACAGAAGCCTAAAATACCCTCAACTGTGGAAGTGAGGGCATTGGTACGCAAAGAAAATTGGGGTCCATATACTTGGGATGGAACAGTCTCAGATAATGATGACTGGAATTGGGAGGATGAGGTGGAAGTACGTGTAACAGAACTAGGTGGAGTTGAAAGTAGAGAAGGACGTGTAGGTGAAATTGAAGGTGAAAAGGGAGTGAATGGTGGGCAAATACAGAATTCTCGTTTGGTAAGAGATTATATGCAAAGTGAGTTGTTGGAAAGAAACCGTATGTTTAGGCAGATACCTGCAGAGCCTTTGTTTAAATGGTTCGTGAGATCGTGGGACACTGGAGCAAAAGATGCATTACAGAATCCTTTTACAGAAGGAGACCCGTTTGAGCTGGACATGATAGTACAGGATGATGTAGATCATGTAGTGATGTGGAGCCTATGGCAGAGGCAGGGGAAAAAGAGGGTGCCACAAGATTGGGCCTTAGTGGAAATAGAGCGCATAACTGATGATCGGCCGGTCACTTTAAAAACATGGGTCCCCTTACTAGGTTGGACAAGAGACGGAGGGGTTGGCAATAAAATAGGCAGAGTGCAGGAGTTTGCCATAGTGAAGTGGAAATGGTATCTGCAGCAGAGGGCAAAACCGGGACCAGCAGGAGTGTCAAAGTTACAAGAAGATAAGCTAGGGGCAGTGGACTTGCAGGCAATGGCCCCTGCGCCAGAGCCCTCTGAAATGGAATACTCACCACTTAAGACAGCCCCGCCTTTTGAACAACTCACCGAAGAAGAACGGCAAAATGCATGGTTCACAGATGGTACCGCCCGGTACTATCAAGGAAAAAGACAATGGCAAACAGTTGCATTCCAGCCTGCTACAGAAACAATGTTGTTGTGAGGAGGGGATAATGAATCAAGTCAGCTTGCAGAACTGCAGGGGGTAGCAGCAGTGATCGAACAAGCCCCCATCGGAGAGAAAACATTTGTGTACACTGACAGTTGGGCCACTTACCAAGGACTAGTAAGCTGGGCCCCGACTTGGCGCAAGGATGGATGGAAAATTAAAGGCACCCCCATTTCGGGAGGCGAGCAGCTATGGGAAGAGATGTGGGAGAAAGGGCACAAATGTCAAATCTATGTGGGACATGTGGACGCCCATTGCCCATCAGACACCTCACTTGCATCTCTATTCAACAACACAGCAGATCAGATGGCCAAAACACGAACAGTGATCATCAATGAGGAGGCGCAAGCTGCTCTAGCAAACTGGTCCCATGCAACATTGGGACATCTAGGAGAGAATGGCACTTATGCATAGGCACAGCAACGACAGATTCCAGTTACTAAAGAACAGGTCCAACAAGCAGTAAAAGAGTGCCCCACATGCAACCAGATAAAGTAAATGCCCCTGCAAAAGAAGCCTAGCGGCCATATCAGAAGAGGAACCGCAGCCGCTACAGTGTGGCAATTGGACTATATCGGGCTGCTACCAAAGGAAGGAGGAAAAAGCTACGTATTGACCATGGTGGACACCTACTCTGGCCTTATGTTGGGTATGCCCTGTAAGTCTGCAGACCAAATGTCCACTTTGCGAGGGTTAACTACCTGATAAAACATTATGGGGTACCTGATGAAATCCAAACAGATAGGGGCACACACTTTTCAGGGAAAACAGTGCAGGATTGTGCGCAGGAACAGGGAATTCTGTGGATTTTACACCTTAGTTATTATCCACAAGCTGCAGGCATGATTGAGAGATATAATGGATTGTTGAAAGAACAGCTAAAAAAGTTATCAGCACATCAGACTCTAAAAGGATGGAGTAGTAATTTAGACAAAGCCTTGTTTGAATTGAACAATAGACCAGTTGGGCAGCAGACTCCTTTCATTCGGATGACAGGGCATGATAAAGAAATCACCCACACAATGATTGTCTGGAAAACAGACCCTCAAGCTCGAGTACCTTTACAGGCTACTTCTGGCAGTATAGGACTGGACCTGTTTGCTCCAGAGGATGGAGAAATACCCGTAGGACAGGTGAAGACTATTCCCCTAGGAATAGGAGTGAGAGTACCACCTCGAACATATGGTAGAATTGCCCCTCGATCCAGCCTAGCCATCAAGGGAGTGTCGGTGCTAGGGGGAGTCATAGATTCAGATTTTAGAGGAGAGGTTAAAGTAGTATTACTGAACCAAGGAGATGCTACTGTATCGTATCAAGCACATGACAGACTTGCCCAATTGATTTGTGAACAAGCGTATACCCCCCACATTGAAGAAAGATCTGCCCCCCCGATAACACTCAGAGAGGTGAAGGAGGATTTGGAAGCACAGGAAGAAGAGTATGGGTGCATCATCCAGGGAAAAAGCCAGAGGCAGGAGAGATATTGATTCAAGGGGTGGGGAGTACGTATGTTGTACTTTTAAAGTATTTTAATGTACCTGTATTTGTACCTGCAGTGAGACTTACCCCACGGTCGTAAATGATGACATCTGCATAGATGACGTGGTTCCTGTTTGCGGTCATGATTATAACCGGAAAAAGTATATTAGTCCCACCAAATGTGGCAGAGAATGTCATCACGGATCTTCATGTCACATGTGCAGCTCAAGCCGCTAATGTAACTAATGACCAGGGAAATGTTTCACTCTGCAACGTGAAGGTACCTGGAGGCAAATGGATGGCTGCCAAAGCTGTAACCTGGAAGGTAACTGGACAGCAAATTCGACATGCCAACGGACTGAACGAGTTGCAGGGAATGCCCGCAACGGTACAGGCTTTGAATTACACGCTAAACATGATATGTAAATATTGTGATACCATTGTACCTTTTACACCAGTACAGACATATCCGTGTAGATCTTATGATTGTTCAAACAAACAATACATTTTACCAGGACATATGGTGGTTGTTACAATGTCTAATAGAACTACAGGAGTTTGATACTCCAAACCGCCTGCCTTTATGTTTTATATAGCCGAAAGACGCATGGTCAGCAATTTAGGCAACGTTTCCATAGTTCGATATAGAATAGGATGTAAGCAAGCTTTACATGCAAGCATAATTAATCATATTGTGTTACAGATAACTATTGCCAAGGGGAATGTCTCTAAGTACGATCCATTATGCACACCATGGACACTTCAGTTTTGGCCCTTGCCAAAGTTACGCATCAGAAGAGATCTAGGATCCATGATAGCCGGGCCACCGGAATTGGGGTAGGGGCCCTGGATGCTTTCGATATTGAAGCCATCAGGAATAAGCCATCTTCAACAGGATATAGTACAGGGGAGGCCATTAAAGTAATTTCACAATGGAGGCCCACACACTCACAAGAAGTATGGAAGGTTCTGCGTGGGTTGTATCGTGATTGGCAATGGCATAATTTCACTTATGAACAATTTGGAAAAAGCTTTCAAAGCACCCAAACGGTGTCCAAAGGAATTCAGTGCAGACTATGGCAAAGCATTGTTAATCAACAGTATGTAGACTTCAAAGCGGAATGGGGACAGCTTCAAGGTGAATAATGGAGACAACAATTGCATTTGTCTGAAGAAATATGGGTAAAGCCTATACAATTCCATTGTGAGGGAGAGATGTGTTATGCTCATTTTGATATAGCTAGAAGTAATCTTCCTCCTGAAATATGGTGCCCCTTTATATTGCTCCCTGTAGTAATAGCAACCACATTACAGATGCAAATGCGTGCGCAGTTAAAGTGGAACATCTTGCTTGTTGTTAAGGTACCCAGATAAGAGGCAATCAGGCACTACGCACAAGTTACCTTTTCTAAATTTGATATGGCAGCTAAATACACCAAGGACACAGCCATACTGATGACCATAAACGCTAAACAGCTTATGCACACTGCTTCATGCATCCAGCAAATAACTGAGCATCATTGGTATGACATCTTCTTAGGCTGGGCACTAGGCGCTATGAAGACACTAACTATAGTGTTACTACAGCTAATTTGGTTATTGATTGTTTGTGTTACGCTAATGACTATACTATGTAGACTATATGTATGCACAAAGCAGCTTCATACTAAAGATGCAGGTGCTTAGAATAACGTTGACCAGTATTAGTAGCAACCTAGCTAGCGGAATGTCAAAGTAAATGATATCCGTTTCAACATGCATCACGCTCATCTAAGGGGTGGAGTGATCAGTATAGGGAAAGGTGCGGAAGACATTGTGACGCGACGGGTTAATTAGCTTGAGTAGTGTAGATGAGTGTAATGCCTGTTGAAACCCCCTCCCAAACATCGTGGAAATGTTCATGATATTATTTTCAAGCTTGTTTGTGTAGAAGACTCCGTCTCAACCTTGAGAACGAGAGTACAGGGAGAAGATGGAATGAAAACAAAGGCTGGAGAAGGGCAGAGCAGCCAAGTACTGATAACATAGCTAGAAAATGCCAGGATGAGATAGAATCCAAGCTTCGAGTTTTTTAAGCACTGAAGTGTGGGTGAGGGATTTGGAAGCTCGCAGATGGAGTGTGAAACCTGCCATGGCCCAGCGCTGCCTCCCTGTTTGCTGACCGTGATGCTTGAGGGGGAGAGAGGTCCAAGCAGGCGGTAGAGGGCTTCACAGCATGTTGTGGACTAAGTTAAGTTTCCACACAGGGATGAAAGGCCTTTATTTCTCTGCTCTATTATTATGACTGATTATTTATTCTCGCACTGTGTTTATAACCTGAAGTATTCAGCTTGTTTATATTTTGCTTTCTAAACCTCTTAGTGTGAACTGCTACAATAACTGAAACATGCATTTTGGTGTGCAGTAAATCAAAGCTTATCTGAAGTATTCAGTTTGTTTATATTTTGCCTCCTGAACATCGTAGTGAGAGCCTGCTGCAGTAATTGAAACATGCATTTTGGTGTTGTAGGAGGCTGGACTGGCTTGTAGTGAGTACCAAGGGGTACTTGCACCTTGCACCAGGCCCAGTTATCCCTTATTAGTGTATAGGGTGTCTAGCAGCTTAGGCTGATAGATAATGGTAGCTTAGCAGAGCAGCTTAAGCTGAACTAGGAGACGTGTGAAGCTACTACAGTAACACCTAGTGTCATATGCACAATATCATAAGAAAACACAATGCCCAGTTATACTAAAAATAAAGGTACTTTATTTTTATGACAATATGCCAAAGTATCTTAGAGTGTACCCTCAGTGAGAGGATAGGAAATATACACAAGATATATATACACAATAGCAAAAATATGCAGTATAGTCTTAGAAAACAGTGCAAACAATGTATAGTTACAATAGGATGCAATGGGGAAACATAGGGATAGGGCAACACAAACCATATACTCCAGAAGTGGAATGCGAACCACGAATGGACCCCAAACCTATGTGACCTTGTAGAGGGTCGCTGGGACTATTAGAAAATAGTGAGAGTTAGAAAAATAACCCTCCCCAAGACCCTGAAAAGTGAGTGCAAAGTGCACTAAAGTTCCCCTAAGGACAAAATAGTCGTGTTAGAGGGAAAATGCAAGGAAAACACAAATCAGCAATGCAACAACGATGGATTCCTGACTGAGGGTACCTGTGGAACAAGGGGACCAAGTCCAAAAGTCACAAGCAGCTCGGAGATGGGCAGATGCCCAAGAAATGCCAGCGGTTGGTGCAAAGAAGCTCTTACTAGGCTGAAGAACTGTGAATACTGCAGGAACGACAAGGGCTAGAGACTTCCCCTTTGGAGGATGGATCCCCCACGCCTTGGAGAGTCGTGCAGAAGTGTTTTCCCGCCGGATGGACGCCAACAAGCCTTGCTACACGCAAATCGTGCGTTTGGCGTTTTTGGACGCTGCTGGGGCCCAGGAGAGACCAGGAGGTCGCAAATTGGACCTGCAGAGAGGGGGGACGTCGAGCAAGACAAAGAGCCCTCACTGAAGCAGGTAGCACCCGGAGAAGTGCCAGAAACAGGCACTACGAGGATGCGTGAAACGGTGCTTGCCGAAGTTGCACAAAGGAGTCCCACGTCGCCGGAGACCAACTTAGAAAGTCGTGCAATGCAGGTTAGAGTGCCGTGGACCCAGGCTTGGCTGTGCACGAAGGATTTCCGCCGGAAGTGCACAGGGGCCGGAGTAGCTTGCAAAGTCGCGGTTCCCAGCAATGCAGCCCAGCGAGGTGAGGCAAGGACTTACCTCCACCAAACTTGGGCTGAAGAGTCACTGGACTGTGAGGGTCACTTGGACGGTGTCGCTGGATTCGAGGGACCTCGCTCGTCGTGCTGAGAGGAGACCCAAGGGACCGGTAATGCAGCTTTTTGGTGCCTGCGGTTGCAGGGGGAAGATTCCGTCAACCCACAGGAGATTTCTTCGGAGCTTCTGGTGCAGAGAGGAGGCAGACTACCCCCACAGCATGCACAAGCAGGAAAACAGTCGAGAAGGCGGCAGGATCAGCGTTACAGAGTTGCAGTAGTCGTCTTTGCTACTATGTTGCAGGTTTGCAGGCTTCCAGCGCGGTCAGCGGTCGATTCCTTATCAGAAGGTGAAGAGGGAGATGCAGAGGAACTCGGCTGAACTCATGCATTCGTTATCTAAAGTTTCCCCAGAGACAGAGACCCTAAATAGCCAGAAAAGAGGGTTTGGCTACCTAGGAGAGAGGAAAGGCTACTAACACCTGAAGGAGCCTATCACAAGGAGTCTCTGACGTCACCTGGTGGCACTGGCCACTCAGAGCAGTCCAGTGTGCCAGCAGCACCTCTGTTTCCAAGATGGCAGAGGTCTGGAGCACACTGGAGGAGCTCTGGACACCTCCCAGGGGAGGTGCAGGTCAGGGGAGTGGTCACTCCCCTTTCCTTTGTCCAGTTTCGCGCCAGAGCAGGGGCTAAGGGGTCCCTGAACCGGTGTAGACTGGCTTATGCAGAATTGGGCACATCTGTGCCCAACAAAGCATTTCCAGAGGCTGGGGGAGGCTACTCCTCCCCTGCCTTCACACCATTTTCCAAAGGGAGAGGGTGTCACACCCTCTCTCAGAGGAAGTTCTTTGTTCTGCCATCCTGGGCCAGGCCTGGCTGGACCCCAGGAGGGCAGCTGCCTGTCTGAGGGGTTGGCAGCAGCAGCAGCTGCAGAGAAACCCCAGGAAGGGCAGTCTGGCAGTACCAGGGTCTGTGCTACAGACCACTGGGATCATGGAATTGTACCAACAATGCCAGGATGGCATAGAGGGGGCAATTCCATGATCATAGACATGTTACATGGCCATATTCGGAGTTACCATGGTGAAGCTACATATAGGTAGTGACCTATATGTAGTGCACGCGTGTAATGGTGTCCCCGCATTCACAAAGTTCAGTGAATTGGCTCTGAACAATGTGGGGGCACCTTGGCTAGTGCCAGGGTGCCCTCACACTAAGTAACTTTGCACCTAACCTTTACCAGGTAAAGGTTAGACATATAGGTGACTTATAAGTTACTTAAGTGCAGTGTAAAATGGCTGTGAAATAACGTGGACGTTATTTCACTCAGGCTGCAGTGGCAGGCCTGTGTAAGAATTGTCAGAGCTCCCTATGGGTGGCAAAAGAAATGCTGCAGCCCATAGGGATCTCCTGGAACCCCAATACCCTGGGTACCTCAGTACCATATACTAGGGGATTATAAGGGTGTTCCAGTAAGCCAATGTAAATTGGTAAAAATGGTCACTAGCCTGTTAGTGACAATTTGGAAAGAAATGAGAGAGCATAACCACTGAGGTTCTGATTAGCAGAGCCTCAGTGAGACAGTTAGTCACTACACAGGTAACACATTCAGGCACACTTATGAGCACTGGGGCCCTGGGTTACCAGGGTCCCAGTGACACATACAACTAAAACAACATATATACAGTGAAAAATGGGGGTAACATGCCAGGCAAGATGGTACTTTCCTACACAACCCCCCCCCAAACGAAGGACAATAAGACTAGCCATTACCTGATGAGTCTTCATTGTCTAAGTGGAAATATCTGGAGAGTCCATCTGCATTGGAGTGGCTACTCCCAGGTCTATGTTCCACTGTATAGTCCATTCCCTGTAGGGATATGGACCACCTCAACAATTTTGGATTTTCACCTTTCATTTGTTTTAGCCAAAGTAGAGGTTTGTGGTCTGTCTGAACAATGAAGTGAGTGCCAAACAGGTATGGCCTCAACTTCTTCAGAGCCCAGACCACAGCAAAGGCCTCCCTCTCAATGGCAGACCAACGCTTTTCTCTAGGGGTCAACCTTCTACTAATAAAAGCAACAGGTTGATCCTGGCCCTCAGAATTAAGTTGTGATAGGACTGCCCCTACTCCTAATTCAGATGCATCAGTTTGGACATAGAATTTTTTAGAGTAACAAGGGCTTTTCAGGACAGGTGCAGAGCACATGGCCTGCTTCAGCTCCTCAAAAGCTTTCTGACAGTTTGCTGTCCATAATACCTTTTTAGGCATTTTCTTGGATGTGAGGTCATTAAGAGGGGCTGCAATGGAGCCATAGTTCTTAATGAACCTTCTGTAATACCCAGTGAGGCCTAGGAAGGCTCTCACCTGAGTCTGAGTGGTAGGGGGAACCCAATCAATAATAGTTTGGATTTTCCCCTGAAGTGGTGCAATCTGTTCCCCACCAACAAGGTGTCCCAGATAAACCACCTTACCCTGCCCTATCTGGCACTTTGAAGCCTTGATAGTGAGGCCTGCCTTTTGCAGGGCCTCCAAAACTTTCCAAAGGTGGACCAGGTGATCATCCCAGCTGGAGCTAAAGACAGCTATATCATCCAAATATGCTGCACTGAAAGCTTCCAGCCCTTGCAGGACTGTGTTCACCAACCTCTGAAAAGTGGCAGGTGCATTTTTCAGACCAAAAGGCATTACAGTAAACTGGTAATGTCCTCCAATGGTAGAAAATGCAGTCTTAGATTTAGCATCTTCTGACAATTTGATCTGCCAATACCCTGCAGTCAAATCAAAAGTGCTTAGATACTTGGCAGATGCCAGTGTATCTATGAGCTCATCTGCCCTGGGTATAGGGTGAGCATCAGTTTTGGTTACCCAGTTGAGACCTCTATAGTCGACACAAAACCTCATTTCCTTCTTTCCATCTTTAGAATTGGGTTTTGGTACCAGTACCACAGGAGAAGCCCATGGACTGTCAGAGTGCTCAACCACTCCTAGTTCCAACATTTTCTGAACTTCTTGCTTTATGCAGTCCCTGACATGGTCAGGCTGCCTATAGATCTTACTTTTGACAGGTAAACTGTCTCCAGTATCTATAGTGTGCTCACACCAAGAAGTGGTGCCTGGCACAATGGAGAAGAGTTCTGAAAATTGTCCTAGGAGATTTATGCAATTATCTTTCTGCTCAGCAGTAAGACAATCAGCCAAAACTACACCTTCCACAAGAGCATCTTGTTCTGTGGAAGAGAAGAGATCAGGTAGAGGATCACTGTCTTCTTCCTGTCCCTCATCTGTTGCCATGAGCAGGGTGAGATCAGCCCTGTCATAGTAGGGTTTCAGGCGGTTGACATGGAGCACCCTAAGGGGACTCCTGGCAGTGCCTAAGTCAACCAAGTAGGTGACTTCACCCTTCTTTTCAACAATTGTGTGTGGACCACTCCATTTATCTTGGAGTGCTCTTGGGGCCACAGGCTCCAAGACCCACACTTTCTGCCCTGGTTGGTACTGAACCAAAACAGCCTTCTGATCATGCCATTGCTTCTGGAGCTCTTGGCTGGCCTGAAGGTTTTTACTGGCCTTTTTCATGTACTCAGCCATCCTTGATCTGAGGCCAAGTACATAATCCACAATATCCTGCTTAGGAGCTTTTAAAGGTTGTTCCCAACCCTCCTTTACAAGTGTGAGTGGACCCCTAACAGGGTGTCCAAAAAGAAGTTCAAAGGGGCTGAAGCCCACTCCTTTCTGGGGTACCTCCCTGTAGGCAAAAAGGAGGCATGGTAGAAGGATATCCCATCTCCTGCGGAGTTTTTCAGGGAGTCCCATAATCATGCCTTTGAGAGTTTTATTAAATCTCTCCACCAGTCCATTTGTTTGTGGATGATAGGGTGTTGTGAACTTGTAAGTTACACCACACTCCTTCCACATGGCCTTTAAGTATGCAGACATGAAATTGCTTCCTCTGTCTGATACTACTTCCTTTGGGAAGCCCACCCTGGAAAATATTCCCAGGAGGGCCTTTGCCACTGCAGGAGCTGTAGTGGTCCTTAAAGGAATAGCTTCAGGATATCTTGTGGCATGGTCCACTACCACTAAGATAAACCTATTGCCTGAAGCAGTAGGAGGGTCAAGGGGGCCAACTATGTCAACCCCTACCCTTTCAAAGGGAACCCCAACCACAGGCAGTGGGATAAGGGGTGCCTTTGGAGTGCCACCTGTCTTGCCACTGGCTTGACAGGTTTCACAGGACTTACAAAATTATTTTGTGTCCTCAGACATCCTAGGCCAATGAAACAATGGTACCAATCTGTCCCAAGTTTTCATTTGACCCAGGTGCCCAGCTATGGGAATGTCATGTGCCAGTGTTAGGAGGAACTTTCTGTACTCCTGAGGAATCACTAATCTCCTGGCAGCTCCAGGTTTAGGATCCCTATGCTCAGTGTACAAGAGGTTGTCCTCCCAGTAAACTCTGTGTGAGTCACTGACATCCCCATTAGCCTGTTTGACAGCTTGCTGTCTGAGACCCTCTAATGTGGGACAGGTTTGCTGTGCCACACTCAGCTCCTCTCTGGCAGGCCCCCCTTCACCCAAAAGCTCAGCAGTGTCTGCTTCCAGCTCCTCTGGTGTAGGTTCTGCACAGGGAGGGAATTCTTCTTCCTTAGAAGTAGAATCCACTGTAGAGGGAGGGATAGTAGGAAGTGGTTTGCTTCTACTAGCCCTAGCTTTAGGGAGCACTTGGTCCATTGTTCCAGGATCCAAGCTTCCCTGTCCTTTTTGCTTTTTGGCCTGAGCCCTTGTCAAAGCAAAAATATGCCCTGGAATGCCCAGCATTGCTGCATGGGCCTCCAACTCCACATCTGACCAAGCTGATGTCTCCAAATCATTCCCTAATAGACAGTCTACAGGTAAATCTGAAGCTACCACAACTTTCTTTGGACCAGATACCCCCCCCCAGTTGAGATTTACAACAGCCATGGGGTGGCTTTGTGTTATGTTGTGAGCATCGGTTACTTGGTACTGGTGTCCAAGTATGTGTTGTTCAGGGTGCACCAGTTTCTCAATCACCATTGTGACACTGGCACCTGTGTCCCTTTAGGCCTGGACCTCAACACCATTTATTAGGGTTAGTTGCTTGTACTTCTCCAAGTTATGGGGGCAAGCAACCAAAGTGGCTAAATCAATAGCCCCTTCAGAGACTAAAGTAGCCTCTGTGGTCTCCCTAATCAGACCAACCCCAACTAAATTACCAAAAGTGAGCCCAGCTACTCCCTTGGATTGGCTATTAGTAGGTTTGCTCCCACCACCACTGCTATTAGTAGGGACACTAGGTGTAGCAGTAGGGGATGTAGTGGTAGGAGCTGTGGTGCCTTTCTTTGGACAACTGGGATCTGTTGTCCAATGGCCTTTTATTTTACATAAATAGCACCATGGTTTCTTTTCCTTATTCTGATTAAAGGAGGATTTGGACCCACCTCCCCCACCAGAGTGTTTTTGTGGGCCTGATGAAGACTCATTTTTAGATTTGTCCCCACCCTTGTCAGAAGACTTACCATCCTTCTTTTTGTTGCCATCTTTGTCACCCCCTGTATGAACTTTTCTGTTCACTCTTGTTCTGACCCATTTGTCTGCCTTCTTTCCCAATTCTTGGGGAGAGGTCAGATCAGAGTCCACCAAGTACTGGTGCAACAAATCAGACACACAATTATTAAGAATATGCTCTCTCAGGATCAAGTTATACAGGCTGTCATAATCAGTAACTTTACTGCCATGTAACCACCCCTCCAAGGCCTTCACTGCCTGGTCAATGAAATCAACCCAGTCTTGTGAAGACTCCTTTTTGGTATCTCTGAACTTTATCCTGTACTGTTCAGTGGTTAAGCCATAACCATCCAGGAGTGCATTCTTAAGAACTTGGAAATTGTTAGCATCATTTTCTTTTACAGTAAGGAGCCTATCCCTACCTTTTCCAGTAAATGATAGCCATAGGATAGCAGCCCACTGCTTTTGAGGGACATCCTGTACAGCACAGGCCCTCTCAAGTGCAGCAAACCACTTGTTAATGTCATCCCCCTCCTTATAAGGGGGAACTATCTTGTGCAGATTCCTGGAATCATGCTCTTTTGCAGGATGACTATGGGGAATACTGCTGCTGCCACCATGGGTATCTAAACCCATCTTCTGTCTTTCCCTCTCTATTTCTAAAGACTGTCTATCCAAATCCAGCTGTTGCTTCTTGAGCTTCAGTCTGGTTTGCTCCACTCTCAATCTATTGAGCTCCCTTTCTAACAATCTGTCATCAGGGTGGGTGGGAGGGACATTTCTAGATACAGAGGTATGATGGGAATGAACAGAAGGAGACCTGTCCCTTACAGAGGGCACCCTAACAGCTTGGCTACCAGCATAATGTGAGAGCACATCATCAGTATGATGTGATTCAACCTCTGTACCAACTATGCTAGACTGTCTAGTAATGGGCAGGCTGAGAAGTTTCTTTCCTGAACCTTTTCCTGGGGGAGTCCCTGGATCAGATTGAGAACCATTAGCTACTTTTTCTACAGATTGGGCACTTATGGCCTTATCCTGTACTCTAAGCATATTAATTAACAGTTCTAAGGAAGGATTCTTCCCTACACTCAAACCTCTCTCTATGCAGAGACTCCTTGCTCCTTTCCAGCTAAGGTGATCATATGCAAGTTTGGACAGTTCAACTTTTTGGCCTGTGCCAGACATTTTTAGAGAGAGTTAAAGTGATAGACAAAGAGAAAAAAGTTTTCAGAACTTTTTGGAAAGACAGAAAAAAAAACTTTTTAAACTTTTAAGAACTTTTTGAAAGTTTAGAAGTACTTTTCAGCACTTAGAAAAGAGTGAAAAGAGGAAATGCAAAACTTTTTGGCTATGTGTATATACACTGACCTTGTTTTGTATATTTTTCTCTTATGAAAAGTACAATGACAAGAGTGGTAAGTAGTCTCAAAGCACTTATCCCACCGCTGCACAACCAATGTAGGAGGCTGGACTGGCTTGTAGTGAGTACCAAGGGGTACTTGCACCTTGCACCAGGCCCAGTTATCCCTTATTAGTGTATAGGGTGTCTAGCAGCTTAGGCTGATAGATAATGGTAGCTTAGCAGAGCAGCTTAGGCTGAACTAGGAGACGTGTGAAGCTACTACAGTACCACCTAGTGTCATATGCACAATATCATAAGAAAACACAATACCCAGTTATACTAAAAATAAAGGTACTTTATTTTTATGACAATATGCCAAAGTATCTTAGAGTGTACCCTCAGTGAGAGGATAGGAAATATACACAAGATATATATACACAATAGCAAAAATATGCAGTATAGTCTTAGAAAACAGTGCAAACAATGTATAGTTACAATAGGATGCAATGGGGAAACATAGGGATAGGGGCAACACAAACCATATACTCCAGAAGTGGAATGCGAACCACGAATGGACCCCAAACCTATGTGACCTTGTAGAGGGTCGCTGGGACTATTAGAAAATAGTGAGAGTTAGAAAAATAACCCTCCCCAAGACCCTGAAAAGTGAGTGCAAAGTGCACTAAAGTTCCCCTAAGGACAAAATAGTCGTGTTAGAGGGAAAATGCAAGGAAAACACAAATCAGCAATGCAACAACGATGGATTCCTGACTGAGGGTACCTGTGGAACAAGGGGACCAAGTCCAAAAGTCACAAGCAGCTCGGAGATGGGCAGATGCCCAAGAAATGCCAGCGGTTGGTGCAAAGAAGCTCTTACTAGGCTGAAGAACTGTGAATACTGCAGGAACGACAAGGGCTAGAGACTTCCCCTTTGGAGGATGGATCCCCCACGCCTTGGAGAGTCGTGCAAAAGTGTTTTCCCGCCAGATGGACGCCAACAAGCCTTGCTACACGCAAATCGTGCGTTTGGCGTTTTTGGACGCTGCTGGGGCCCAGGAGGGACCAGGAGGTCGCAAATTGGACCTGCAGAGAGGGGGGACGTCGAGCAAGACAAAGAGCCCTCACTGAAGCAGGTAGCACCCGGAGAAGTGCCAGAAACAGGCACTACGAGGATGCGTGAAACGGTGCTCGCCGAAGTTGCACAAAGGAGTCCCACGTCGCCGGAGACCAACTTAGAAAGTCGTGCAATGCAGGTTAGAGTGCCGTGGACCCAGGCTTGGCTGTGCACGAAGGATTTCCGCCAGAAGTGCACAGGGGCCGGAGTAGCTTGCAAAGTCGCGGTTCCCAGCAATGCAGCCCAGCGAGGTGAGGCAAGGACTTACCTCCACCAAACTTGGGCTGAAGAGTCACTGGACTGTGAGGGTCACTTGGACGGTGTCGCTGGATTCGAGGGACCTCGCTCGTCATGCTGAGAGGAGACCCAAGGGACCGGTAATGCAGCTTTTTGGTGCCTGCGGTTGCAGGGGGAAGATTCCGTCGACCCACGGGAGATTTCTTCGGAGCTTCTGGTGCAGAGAGGAGGCAGACTACCCCCACAGCATGCACAAGCAGGAAAACAGTCGAGAAGGCGGCAGGATCAGCGTTACAGAGTTGCAGTAGTCGTCTTTGCTACTATGTTGCAGGTTTGCAGGCTTCCAGCGCGGTCAGCAGTCGATTCCTTATCAGAAGGTGAAGAGGGAGATGCAGAGGAACTCGGCTGAGCTCATGCATTCGTTATCTAAAGTTTCCCCCGAGACAGAGACCCTAAATAGCCAGAAAAGAGGGTTTGGCTACCTAGGAGAGAGGAAAGGCTACTAACACCTGAAGGAGCCTATCACAAGGAGTCTCTGACGTCACCTGGTGGCACTGGCCACTCAGAGCAGTCCAGTGTGCCAGCAGCACCTCTGTTTCCAAGATGGCAGAGGTCTGGAGCACACTGGAGGAGCTCTGGACACCTCCCAGGGGAGGTGCAGGTCAGGGGAGTGGTCACTCCCCTTTCCTTTGTCCAGTTTCGCGCCAGAGCAGGGGCTAAGGGGTCCCTGAACCGGTGTAGACTGGCTTATGCAGAATTGGGCACATCTGTGCCCAACATAGCATTTCCAGAGGCTGGGGGAGGCTACTCCTCCCCTGCCTTCACACCATTTTCCAAAGGGAGAGGGTGTCACACCCTCTCTCAGAGGAAGTTCTTTGTTCTGCCATCCTGGGCCAGGCCTGGCTGGATCCCAGGAGGGCAGCTGCCTGTCTGAGGGGTTGGCAGCAGCAGCAGCTGCAGAGAAACCCCAGGAAGGGCAGTCTGGCAGTACCAGGGTCTGTGCTACAGACCACTGGGATCATGGAATTGTACCAACAATGCCAGGATGGCATAGAGGGGGCAATTCCATGATCATAGACATGTTACATGGCCATATTCGGAGTTACCATGGTGAAGCTACATATAGGTAGTGACCTATATGTAGTGCACGCGTGTAATGGTGGCCCCGCACTCACAAAGTTCAGTGAATTGGCTCTGAACAATGTGGGGGCACCTTGGCTAGTGCCAGGGTGCCCTCACACTAAGTAACTTTGCACCTAACCTTTACCAGGTAAAGGTTAGACATATAGGTGACTTATAAGTTACTTAAGTGCAGTGTAAAATGGCTGTGAAATAACGTGGACGTTATTTCACTCAGGCTGCAGTGGCAGGCCTGTGTAAGAATTGTCAGAGCTCCCTATGGGTGGCAAAAGAAATGCTGCAGCCCATAGGGATCTCCTGGAACCCCAATACCCTGGGTACCTCAGTACCATATACTAGGGGATTATAAGGGTGTTCCAGTAAGCCAATGTAAATTGGTAAAAATGGTCACTAGCCTGTTAGTGACAATTTGGAAAGAAATGAGAGAGCATAACCACTGAGGTTCTGATTAGCAGAGCCTCAGTGAGACAGTTAGTCACTACACAGGTAACACATTCAGGCACACTTATGAGCACTGGGGCCCTGGGTTACCAGGGTCCCAGTGACACATACAACTAAAACAACATATATACAGTGAAAAATGGGGGTAACATGCCAGGCAAGATGGTACTTTCCTACAGGTGTGCAGTAAATCAAAGCTTATCTGAAGTATTCAACTCATTTATATTCTGCTTCCTGAATATCATAGTGTGATGCATTTTAGTATACAGTTAATCAAAACTTATATCTGTCAATGAACTCTTTGCTTCTATATATATATATATATATATATATATATATATATATATATATATATATTCTTTCTGTTATATATGTCTTGGAAGAATGGCCAAGGAAGAAGACCGTGAAGGTTGAAATGCGTTGCCCCATGTTTCTGCTTTATGGATTTTTTAAATAAATGAAGGCCATTGTTTTGCAAGGAGTGCCAGATTTTGATTTGTTTTTTGGTGTGGATTAAAAATGGGTCCTGTGCCCATCAACTGAGCACCAACCTCGACAGGCGAGCGCTGGAAGGAACACAGGATTACCTTTGGATGATATATATATATATATATATATATATATATATATATATACATATATACATATATATATACATAGATGCTCCTTGTAGTGTACTTATATATAAATAGATGCTTTTCATTGCTATTCTTATTCTACTACTGTCAATGTGCTAAATGCCTACATTTTACCTGCAATTCTAGTAAAGCCAAATTATTATATTTATAATTGGCGTGTGGTCCTTCATTGAGCGTCCTTATTGACTTATACCGAACAGGTGTCAACCAGTCACCTGGATAAGACAACTTGTCACGTACAACCTTGGATAAAACACAGCATGAGAATGTTGTGCAGAGAAAAAAATAACAGAAGTCTGTGTAAAGGTTGAGCTGATAAAATAGAAGGGTTCAGCTAAAAAATATAGAGAAATAAAAATGCATGCCTCAGAGTGAAAGGGCAAAAGCTGCAGGCCTAGGCTAAAATAACGTGCCTGTGTAATAGTTAAAGTAGCTTCACAACACTATCCTCATTGACGGTTTAAAGTGTATATATTCCTAACAAAGTCCAAAGAGAAACTGCCATTTCTTCAGCTGAAACCTGAAAATCAGTACTAAAATGTACACAATGAAATGTTCATGTTGACAAGTAAACAGACAAAAAGCAGGTCACATTAAAACTGGTCAATTTAGAATTTGAAAACATAGTAATCATAAATAGGGACAAAATGTCAATAAGTCAGCAATAATCATGATCGCCAATGCCATCAAGTTTTATAGCATCCAGGAAATACCCCACTTTGGCAGATGTCAAGGTAACCAATTTGTTAGCAAGGAAGGCGAGAGAGTACTCATGGTCAAATGCCTCAGCAGCAGCATCCCCTGCAGTTCCAGGTGTTGTAGCATCAAAAGTTACTTGGTCCTCAAAGGGCAGCTCATAGGAAGCTTCCAGCAATAAACACAATCTCAATGTGTATGTCTGGCAATGAGCCCTTAGGTAGAACATCAACAGATCAGCGTCCAAAGAAGGTGTGTGCTGCGTAGCAAGACACACTTCTGGTGCATGTTCGAAAGGGCTCCACAAGCAGTGAAGGACAGGCTGCACACAGCTCAAAACCAGTCTCAATGACAGCGACCAGATGCACTCCAGTTCCAGGAGTTGTGCTCCAAAGTACTACATCATGTGTTCACGACACAGTTACGCTGGCGGTAGCGTCATCAGTCTTCCTTGTTGTGAAGGTGCAGTCATTGCAAAGAAAGAATAGCAACAGCAAATGCTGCCAATTAATGCCAAGGTAGTAGGGAATCCCCTGAAAACACTCAAAAAATAGAATGTATGTCTGAAGGTATGATGCCAAGTATAGAGGAAAAGGTGCTGACAAAACCGGAACCAAGAGCCTTAAAGAAATGTACAATCCCAGCGGTGTTCGAGGTGTTAAATATCTGCCCAATTGATTCACCAAAATGTCTTGAAAAGTTAGTATTTAAGAGGCACTTTATCTCTGCAGATGACCTCGCCACTTGGAGAGCATGGGTTTTGCGAGCAGATCTAAGCACCACATGTATTTGAAATAAAAGATCTTTCAGTCTGCTTAGCTTGTCAAAATGTACATGTATTTTTTAAAGAATAGAGCTTTCAGTCTGCTTAGCTTGTCAAAATGTACATTTGAAGTAGCAATATGAGGCCATATCGCTGCTACTTTTGTCCATTACGAAATGACGTGGGCAATTCTGGCTCGCATTCCACACCAGTTCTCTTTGTTCAGAATCACATAGCTCCCATTCGAGAGCGCCTGGAACGCTGGACGAATCAAAGGGACAGGAACTCCCTTTAGAGAACACGCTAAATTTGTTACTGAAACATTACATGCTCTGTGCAAGGACAACTGTTTGTAAATCATTGAATGGCTTACAGAAGTCTCGCACATGCTTCCACTAAGAAAGGCCTCTTTCATGCCACTGAAACATTTGTACAAGAAGGGCAGCTCCCACACCTCATGAATGTAACTATCTCCCAGCCTTTCATAGCTGCCGACAGGATCTGCCTACAGACACCTGCTTCAAGCACGAGGTGAACTGAAGTGTGGAAATAGGCAGATTAATAACCACATGAATTAACCAGACAGCAGATGGTATTTCTGCCTCAGTAAAAGGCAACTTTTCTAACTTTTCGATGGTAAGCAAGAAATAAGTCACTTCCTTCTTAACCATTATATGTTGCTGACGCGATAAATTAAATTCGGCAAACAGGTCTTTCGTGTTAACATATTGCCATGGTAAGTGACCACTTTTTAGTACTTGTAACGTCCAACCTGACTGCATAAAGGACCTTAGTTGACTTTGTCTATGTTATACAGATGGCGTGCTATTTTCCGTTATGTCTATGTTAGAAGAAATTATGCTTTCTGTTAGTTTTCCTGGTCTATTTGTCTTAACTGGGCTGCAGCTTCTATTTGGGAAAGTTTCCAAATTTCATTGTAAATTGCATATAGGAAGCATTTTTGTGGCTGTCATCTGGGGCCGAACAAGAAATCGTGTAGATCAGTGTATTCTAATAGGAAAAGGTGTTCTTTTACAGCTTCTAGTGAGGATGATTTCAGCCACTGTTGGCATTATTCCCTACATTGTATGTGATGACAATATCAGAGTGCTGTGATGATTTATAACAAGGGTCGTGTCTTCTTACTCTAAACACCCCCCGTGGTGTTTACAAAATGTGCATGACAACCATTTGTGCCCGTTGGCCACAATAACTACCCATCAGAACCTGAAAGTGTTGTGTTAAATGTTCCTTTCTGGACCCACCCGTCCAGTTGTTCTTCAGTGACATTCATTATTTTCTGCCAGTTTATTGATTTAGCTGGTGAGGGAATATTGGGCACATCCATTTTCTTAATTTTCACTAAGCCTAGACAACTAGCTTGCTGTATTGTGTCATTTAGAAAAATAATTTGCAACGGAATAAGGCATGCTCTAAACAAAGCTTCTCCTCTGTGTATTTGCCAAAATTTTGTTCCCCCAACACTTTTTAAGCCAATCGACTTTAACCAACATTCAAAGACTTCCATTGCCAATTGGGAAACAAAGGAATCAGAATAAATCAATCTGGTATCTGTTAACAAAATACTTTATAATCTCATAGGAGGTCATTTGAAATTGAGACTCAGCATGCGTTAAGTCGCGCCCAGTAAAATATGCAAATTCTTCCATATATGTATTTGAACTGCCCACTGGTGGGGTTGGACAATGTTCCCATTGTGTGTAATTATAAACATCTTGCAGGGTGTTAGCTTTATGTATGAAATGATTTCCATAATGGTTGTAACAGAACATATCACCATAATTAGCAGTTGTTTGATAAGCATCTTCACTTTCAAATACAGTGTAGTCTTCAAGCTCAGAAAGCATAGAATCATCTGTTTTTACATCTCAATTATCAAAACTACTCCCAGTGTTATGAAATAATTCAGTGAAATAATTCTGTGAAACTTTAAACACATAAGGTATGTGAAGGATTTCCGTCGGGGCAATGACATCAAAGGATACTTGATCCCAAATAATCCCATCAGGAATCGCTTTAGCTGAAACATTCACCAGAGACAAGTCTCTCCAAACCTTATGTGAAGACAAATGTGGTTTTAGGACCTCATCCACCAGCTCTACAGCAGAGCATTCAGGAAGATAATGACCGTGTATCAGTGGAAAGAAAACGATGAAAAAAACAATCCAAAGAAAAAAGGCAAGCATAGATAACAGAACCCATAAATAGTTCCATGGACTAATCAGATAGTTAGTTTTAAGGTAAGTGAACTGCTTACGTGCTCTTGATACAGGTACTTCAGAAGACGTAGAAGAATCAGTGAAAGAGTCATTGATGTTGGCAAAATATCCAGAAGCAGTTTGTGCAAATACTGGAGTTGATGTTGGAAAAGTTGAACAGACAGATGTGTCCCTCGGTGATTCGTAATAAACTACTCTATCCGTTTGTGTTGAATTTGAATAATACTGGTCAATAGTGTGGAAGTTGCTTGTTCCAGATTAAGTTACTGGTAGTAAGGAGAGATCATTTATCACCATACCCAAGCTGGAGGAAGTGTCAGGGTTGTTGGCTAAACTTGTAGAGGTACATCCTCATTGGTAGTGAGAAGGGTTCGGAAACTAACCAGGAGTCCTCTAGGTCTGCTGTGTAGAATCAGCCACATGGTGTAACTTGACATTGTCGATGAAGACAAAGCGGTTTCCTTTCAAACAAGGCAGTGGTGGTAAGATGACAGCTCTGGTACCGTGTATTCCCAGGACTGGAACCGATGCTGTACAAGAAGGGCCGAATTCCACAGCAACTTTTTCTCTCACCAGATCCCCAACTTTTTTAATCCAGCTGGTCGGTGTTATTGGTGCAACCTTTATTCCCAGGGTGGCGGCACATGCAGAGAAGTTTTCATCACAGAACTGCTGTAATTCCTGTAAGACAGTGACACGTTCATTTATGTCAAAAGGTGTGTCTGCCGCCACCACACCAAAGCCATCAAGATCTGGGGCATAGATAGGTTGGCCCAACAGCCCTGCATCTGGGGTACACCCTCCCACGGACCTTCTAGGCAGATTATTAAGTGTTCTCTGGGCTCCATATGGGTCACTAAGCCAACTACTACCCATACCTAATACTCTTGCTATTAAAGATTACTTTAAGTCTTGTTTTTTTTGCTACATAATACTGTTACCCACGGGATGATACGGAGATTAATAATCCAAGTGGACCCCCATTATCGCCATGTCCCTGAATGACCTTGAAGCAAAAGCAGGGCCCTAGTAGGAATGAAATTCTGCAACTGCATATGTCCTGATAAAGACGTGCAAATCTTTAATAACAGTTTGAGTGTCAGCTGATCATTGTGGCCATACCCATAGGAATCTGGAGCAAGAGTCAACAGTGACTAAGATGTATTTGTATGCACCATCAGGTGCCAAAGGACCACAATGGTCCAGATACACACATTGTGGCAGTTTGTTGGAAATTAGGAGTTGTCTCTTTGGTGGGGGCTTGACGGTGGATTCTTTTATTTGTTGAACAGATGTCACAACAAAGGACGTATTGTTTGGTCTGTTTATATAGACCTGGGCACCAGAAACATTTTTTGCAATAAGGAAATAGTAGCTGCCACACCTGCATGGTCAGAAGTAACTCTCTCATGCGTTGCTTTTATCAACTCTCTGTTCCTGGTCGGGGGTATCACACGATCACCCACCCCTGGTATTTCTACAAAGGCAATGTTCTGTGCACTTATATGATAGGAATGTTTGGTGGGATATGCCATTGTTGGGGGGTAGCGCTCTGCTGCATCTTTTAAAGCAGCCAGTGTTTCATCATCCAGCCTCATTCTATAGTGAGTAGTCACAGCAACAGAAGCCATGGCTACCGCTGATTTGGCTGCTTCATCAGCCAAGGTGTTGCCTGCAATGTGTATCTCTATACCTTGATGATCCATTGTATGGGAGTACATGGGCATTGAGTAGCATCTCATTCAGATCTGCTACTTTCCCCCACAATAATCTGTGTTGGAAGGTGTTCCCTTTTGAATCTCTGAACCCATGTTGGCACCAGTAATGCAGCTATTCATTAAAGGACTGAGCATAATAGTAAGAATCATACACTATTAGTGTTAGACGGGTCTGTATGTTCCAGTGCCAATACCAGAGACTTAAGCTCTGCCAACTTGCAATGCAGTCCCCTAGGGTCTGCTTGTAAGTATTTTGAGGAAGGAATTTGCCATCCCTCATGACACCATTCACAACTGCACATGCTGCAGAATACTGTTTTGTGCCTACCGCTGGTTGTGCTGAACCATCAGTACATATTAATGTTTGACATTGATCAAGAGGCAGTATATTTGTTGCTACTGGGTATTCAAGCTCATATTGAAGGAATTCTTGTGGCTAATGTTTTGGGTCAAAAACATAGTCTACATCAGTGGCAGTCAGAGACGTTTCCCATTGGATCCAACATGGATGTAGTGTTTTAGTGTTTGGTTCACTGGCTTTTATAACATCCTCAAGGGCTGGCATAAGGGTTATGACAATAATGTGTTTCCCCTGAACCAGAGGTCTCTCTTTTATGACAGCCGTCTGAACACTAGTAAGAATCTTTTCTGTGGGAGCAAAGTGTTGTTCAGCTGTGGAGGTGTGATTTGTATGGTATAGGTATAGTATCACCTTCATAAAATGTTACATAGGTGAATCCGATGGCCCAAGCAATTAATCTGATGACCAAATCTGTTTTGTTATCACGTGTAAGTGTTTTGCTTCAAGCATGTCCTGCTGCAATGCTCTTAGAATGCGTGTGTGTACTGTCCAAAATTTACTTGAAATGTCGAGGTGTAGTGAATCATACAATGGTTTTATGCATTGTGCAAAGTCTGGAATGTAAGTTCTGCCAAAGTTGAAAAAGCCCAATATTGATTGCAGCTTTTTAATGGCATGTGGTGGCTGTAATATTGCAGTTTTTTTTAGAAAGTGGGGCACCAGGCTCTTTCCTTCATTAGATAACTTGTATCCCAAAAACAGGAAACTGTTTTCTCGAAATAGAATTTATAGCATATTTCAGCAAATCCCAGTACAATGCAGGATACCCGTTTTAAATGTTCGAAGAGATCAGCATCCGTAAGGTAGATATCATCTACATAGGATAATGCCTCAGGATTAATTTCATGTAAAATGGATGTTACACATGCTGAGAACAGGCCAGGACTGTTATAATTCCACTTATGGAGTATACAAAATTTTCTTTGCAAGTCTAAAGCGCTAAATGCTATTAAATCCCTGCTTTCAGTTGCTATATTATGGCAGAAAAACCTGTTGGAGATATCTAGGGTCGTTTTTGATTTTCTGCACACTAAATTGTTAATCAATGCTGTGCTGTGTGCATTTTGTATAGCAAATGTGTATGACTATTTAAGTGTCTGTAATTTAAGACTATGCTATAAGAATGGTCTGGCTTAGCTACAGGAAACAAAGGGTTGTTTATAGGTGATACGCATGACTCAATTACACCCTGGTACTCAAGTTGAGAGAGTATTTCTTTCACAGGAGCGTTAGCCTCATGTTTATTGGGATAGTGAGGCTGATACTATGGTTGTGATCTAATAGGTGTTATGTGGTATGAAGAGTATCTATCCCACCCCACATGATTGCGATACAACGCAGGGGCTTGTGCCAATGCCAATTCTATGACATAAGCTTTCCCTAATTCCCTAGGCAAGAGCGGCGAGAAAGAAGGCATAATGCCTTCTTCTCCAAACAGAAGATTACGGGCAAATTCTGTTGCTGTGGTTGTGATCTAATAGGTATTATGTGGTATTGAGAGTCTCTATCCCACCCCACATGATTGCGATACAGCGCAAGGGCTTGTGCCAGTGCCCAATTTATTACATAAGCTTCCCCTAATTCCTGAGGAAAGAGAGGCAAGAAAGAAGGCATAATACCTTCTTCTCCAACAGAAGATTGCGGGCAAATTCCGGAGGCAGATCTGTTTCTGTCAATAGGATATCATAAGATGGTGTCAATTTTTCCCAGAATATTACTTTAATTATGTGCTCAATTTCTCCTTTGAGTTCCAATTTCAACTTGTAAACTCCGTCGGGGTGGCACGTGTTTGCAGTTTCAACTTCTATATAGTTGTTCGTTGCTGTCGCATCCAGAAGCCCTTGAAGATTCTGACTAACTATTATGACCTCTGCTGCGCTATCTAGCATAGTCAGTGCACACCTCCTGTTCTTCATTAAAGCTCTCATCATGCATGGCATTTCGGGCCAAAATAGCTGCCACCTTTTCCTTTTTAAATCGTTGTTTCTGTTGAGGTGCTTTCTCTTCCTTTTTATGGAAGTGTCAGCCGAGTGTTGTGAATGATTTGTACCAACAATAATTTGTAACTTATCATGTACAACTTTGGATAGAGCACGGCACGAGAATGTCGTGCAGAGAAAAGAATAACGGAAGTATGTGTAAAGGACGAGCTGATAAAATAATAAAAACATCTCCACTAAAAGAAGGCTTTAGCTAAAAAAATATAGAGAAATTAAAAGGCATGCCTTAGAGTGAAAGGGCACAAGCTGCAGGCCTAGGCTAAGATAACGTGCCTGTGTAAAAGCTAAAGTAGCTTCACGACAGAGATGCTATGAAAACTCTTTGAGTGACTTCTGGAAAACACCAGGAAAACATTAACACAGGCCTTGGTTACCAGCAGTCTCCAATATGGCAACACACTTTACATAGAGTGCACCAAACAACTCCTGAACAGACACCAAGCCATCCAGTACACTGCAGCAAGACTCTACCTCAATCTACCTCATGCACCCACATCTCCCCTGCCTTCAAAGCATTGCACTTGCTCCCCATACACAAGCTAACTCAATTCAAACTTCTTATACACACATTCAAAGCATTACACAACATAGGCTTTGCATATCTCAATAGCAGCATACACTCCCATCACACCACTAGACACTTCCAATCTACAAAACTCTCAATAGCTCAAGTACCTGCATACATAAGAACAGAACTGGCAGATGCGCTTTCTCTTACATTGTCCCCAAAGCATAGAATGACCTGCCACAGCACATCAGAGTCTCCTCTTCACTTCTCAAGTTCTGCAAGAAGCTGAAGACCATAAAGATCACTCCTAGACTAAGGAACATGGACATAATGCTCTCTGTGTAATTTTCACAATGCAATCGGACAAAGTCATTTCCATTTCAGGATGACCTAACTCACTTTCTTCTTTATACAATTTAAGTCACACGCCAAAACAATATACAGTCTTTAAGCAATCTGGTGTTTTATTTTCAGAAGTTTATTCCTGTCCAATTTGGCTTCTTCTTGAACCAACAGTCCCAGCCAATTCTCAGCCAACACGTTTCGTCATCTAGGGATATCCCTATGACTTCGTCAGTGCTATCAAGTCCATCTACCATATAAAGAGATCCCTAGTGCACAGATTACATCTCTGTCCAGACTGACTACTTGCCAAACAATGTATCTCCAATCAAGTGCTTATCAATGCCATAAAAAACAGCAAAATCTGAATACCGCCAGATGATGAACCACCTGTTGACTGAGAATTGGCTAGGACTGTTGGTCACAAGAAAAGGCCAAATTGGCAAGGAATAAACTATCGAAAAGAAAACACCTGATTGCTGAAAAACTCCTCTTCACACTCAAAGAAATTTTGAATGGGTGCCAAGTGTGAAAGGTCAAGTATGTATGCTCTCGGTGTTATGGATGTCCTTTTCGTTTCACTCAAGATTTTATCATGTGTCTCGGCTGTTTAGAATCTCATTTTCACTATCAAAAAGAAGGATCTTCAGAAGATTTAGAATATCCTTAGTGTCCTGTAGGAATGTAGGCATCTTGCCAATTCCTGAAACAATAGTTCTCCCAGGTGGTGTAAACCTATTCTGATCGACTTTCAGGAGGATGTAAAAGTAAGGAACCTCAGACTCTTTTTGAATCAAGAATTCTGATTCGTGTTTGGTGGTCCAGTCATTTTCTATGCCTCCGGACATTAGGAATTCAGGGCCAGATGTATCAAGCTTCCGGTTTGCATTTCTTAAATAGTGAATTTTTCTTAAAATTCTCAATCGCTATTACCGAATTGCAATTAGGGAATGGGACTCCATTCATCCCTACGGGCCTTTAGGCCCATAGGTGTGAATGGTTTTGCATTTCTGAATTTGCAAATTCCTCTTAGGAATTCACAAATTAGGTAATGCAAACCCCAGGGTGCTGGGGCCCCGTTAGATGCACCCCAAAAAATATTTGTGGACAAGTGAAGCCCTGTGCGCTAGATGTCATTTTTAAAAATGCATTTACAATGCATTTTTGAAATTTGCACATGCTTACCACCACATTGGATTTGGTGGTAATTGTAATTCCTAAATGCCCAATTTGCATTTAGGAAAGGCTTGATACATGTGCTTTGGAAATCGCAAATAGTACTTCACTATTTGCAATTTCCTATTTAGAGAATCGCAATTTGGAATTCCCTAAATGGAGTCACAATTTCAGGGAACCGCTATTTTAGCGATGCCTTGGAATTGCACTGCGAATGCCTTTCATAAATCCTGAAAGGCATTTTTGCATTTGCAAACAGCTGAATTTTGCGATTCGCACCGTTTGCGAATGCAAAAATGTTTGATACATCTGGCCCTCAATCTCTTCCTGAATTTCTGAGGTGGGATCTTTTGCCAACCGTTTATAGTTATGGGATCATTAAGTAACTTCAAACACTCATCTGTGTACATATATTTGGGTAGGATATCAGTAGCCCAGCCTTTGTCAGCAAGCTTGATCGTGATTGGGACATCATTAGCCAGCTGTTTTAATGCAATTGGCTGTAATGTAATTTGTGCTCACGAAAAGCCCTCCAATAATATATATTTCTGCATGAAATGCATTATGAGAAAGACCAGCAATTAGGCCATTATGCTGCTTTCCATTGTTGCACACACACACACCCTCCTGCCTTGTGTTGCTTAGTTCCTCCAGACCTGCATTGCTTTTAGACATATTGCAAAGCAGCGTGGCCTGCTGTGCACCATTGTTTAAAGGTAAAAAAAGTGCTACGATTCAGTCAGTGCTAGTTGTTTCATAGCGTTTTTTAGGATTGAGCCTGCAAGAGCATGTGCCTCGCTTGCGAGACTCGCGCTTGCGAGACTCTATTGTTGACAAAAAGGGCTGGAAGCCTCCCCATGACTTGCCATTTGATGGCTTCTGTGTCCCTCTTCTTTGCTGACTGCTTAATTGGCCAGCGCTGGCCCAACATCACTTCTGATCATTTCTGTAGAGCAGGGACCAAGCACAGCTTATTCAGTCTTAATCAGTGCCCCTTGGCTGCTTTGGACATGATTGAGGTACTATTTCTTTCTCTCTCCCACTCTCTGTGCCTGCCGCTCCTCCCATAGCACTTTTTTAGGGTCAAGCCTGTGAGAGCATGCACTTGCCCATGCGTCTCACCTGTGAGACTCTGTTGTGTACGGTAATGTGCTTGGGGCGGCGTGTCGCTTACCATTTGAGGGCTTCCCATCAGTCTTCTTTACAGCCTCCTTAACCGGCCAGGTCAGACGTAATGTAATTTGCGGTCACTTCTACGGAGCAGCGACCAAGCATAGATTAATTGAAGGTAATTCTGTGCCCATCCGTTGCTCCCAATGTGACTGAGGTACTATTTCTCACCTACTCCTGCTGCCGGATCCCTCCTTATTTTATTTATTTCTAGTATTAGAAGCAAGCTTTGTCGGAGTTGCACACGCTCAGTGAATTTTGCAGGCAAGCCTTGGTTTCAGTTTCTATTTCTTAACATTTCTCTCTCATACATTTGTCTGTCTGTGGTGTCCTTCTATATCTTCCGCTGTTCGTCTCTCCCATTTCTCGCTTCTGGTCTCTGACTTGTCTCTCTAGCTCAACTTTCTTCCAACCAGCTTTATAACCTCTTTCTTTCTCTTGTCTCTTATTTACTTTGTTCTTCAATCTCTCTTGATTGAGTGTGCTATACACAGCTGAGCCTTGACATCCTCCTTCTCTCTCCCTACTTTATCAGTGTCTCTGTAATGTGTGTACTCTTTCTGTTCCACTGTTAGGTTTTCCCCTCTAGCTCACTGTTTTTTTGTTTCAGTATTGCATGCCTGGGGACAGAAAGAATTACAGGAATGCTTTTTTTGACTAGCCAACAAAAAATCAAAATTGTTGCAACTCTGTTGCTTTCTTCTGAGGGCAATGCACACACCAGAATGCAGCAAGGCAGCAACAAGTACTGTTTATTACTGATTGCAATCACTGCATAGGTGTATAAGGGCCACCCTCTAGGCCTCGGTTATACTCCTGGCCCATGTAAATCAAAGACATTGGGCAACAAAACAATTCCAGCAATAAGCAGCACTCTTAGCATGACCCTGATTACTGGAGATTACTGGTTTACATAATCATCTATATCAAAAGCGGCTGTTTAGAATAATATATGCGTCCAATCAAAGAAAAACATCCAGATCTACTAATAAATGTTACTGTTGTGCACATCTTTTAACACCCAATGCAGTAGAGACTATTACCAGCATAAACTGGAGTTATTAACCATAATGTCTAAAGCTATATAAACAAAGAATTGTCTCCACATGACTAATGAAAGAAGAACCATTGCATCAAGTTTCCTATAGCACAAAGGATCTCCAACCCAGCACAAATCAAATATTATCTTTAACTATGTTTCTAAAAATGCAAACATTTAGCCTTCAAAAGTCGGTTAGATGGATGCAGACCTGCTTTTCTATCAAACCTATACTTCCATTTTGAGTAAAAAAATAACCCTTAATTATTCTCCAAAGATAAATGTCCTTTTATACAAATATATATATATATATATATATATACATATATCATTTTTCTTCTAAATTCTAGTGTTTTATTTTTAGAAAATAAGTGGTCCCTTAACATCAGCTTGTAATTTCCATCAAGTACCTGTACAGACGCCTCACATACATACATTTTGCCTTTACAGAAAAGGTAATACCATCTCATGCATGGAGGCACTCCAAAATGTAAACAAGGCCTATAACATGCCAATAATGCAAGGGTTATGCCAGGGATGGTGAAAATATTTCGGACCAGTATTATGCCTGGGGGCAACAAGTATGCCAGAGGAGGCCACAGTTATGTCACTGATGCTTACAGAATAACAAAGAAATATGATTAGATAAAGAATTTCCAAAATATACTATGCATAACCATTATTATGCCAGGGCCACACTTTCACTCCAACTCCTTCAGTTGCACAGTCTAGTGACTCCACCTTCCTGGCCCAGTGTTCACACACACACACACACACAAATTATGACTGGTAAAGTGGGGCCTTCAACGTGACCAATCTCCATGTGACTCTCATAGATTGAGCATATACATAATCGGGATAGGCTCTATAAAGTGTTATAGGAGTTGGGGCAACAGCTAGAATTAGACAAACATTTGCAAAGCAAATAGGGCATGCCTATCCAGGATCTAATGACTTTGTCAGTGATGTTTTGGCCATGTTGTACAGCAGCACGACTGTTGTGCAGCATGGTTGAACGTGACTTTATAAAAAGTACTATGACACCTTCAGTGCTGGCCACTTCATAAAACATTTTCCCTTTTTACTTTCAACCGTGCTGCACAGCAGCCATGCTGTTGTGCAACATGGATAGAAAAAAACACTGACAAAGTCAATAGATCTTGAGTGAACAAGACCTACTGGATTTGCCAATGCTTGTATTTGTTTCTTGTTACTAGTGAAGTGTTCACATAAGAACCTGGAAGGGCCCTTTCTGGACTGAAGACGTGGAAGAAAATGAAAGTAACTTATCATGTACAACTTTGGACCCCCATTCTTATCCCAGATCCCTCTGAAATCACTCAAAGTGCACAGTCCGCATATTAAATATGCTATACATTCCTCCGTCTGGCCCCAGCAGCACTTTTATAAGCCCGCTAAGCTTCATGTGCTAAGATCCCCTTCTGAAGTGCACGAGCCGTTGAGAGGATTAGTGCTTGGAGTCAGCGGTACTTAGAGATGTGTCATTTTACGTGTTCAACATTGTCCAAAAGAGTATTTTTTTCAATGGATTACAACTTATTAACAAAAATAGGCTGAAGCTACAATGTATGAAAGGAAATGAAAGCCGGTGGTTATGCTACATGAAACGAGGAAAGGTGTTATTTTTTTGTCACGGCTTCTCAACTCTATTAAACTGGCTAGTTTTGGGCATATAGGCCCTCATTACGACCCTAGCGGTAAGTGATAAAGTGGCGGTAATACCACCAACAGGCTGGCAGTAAGTACCGCCAAATTATGACCATGGTGGTGATAACTCCCATAGACAGCCAATGTACCACACCAACCGCCACGGCGGAAACAACAGTCACCACGGCGGTAGCCGTCAACAGCCAGGTGGGAGACAAAGTCCCCACCTTTTCTGGGGCAGTACCAACGCCAACAAAAGCCTGGCGGAAACAGAGCTCAGAAGTGAAAGGACTCACCATTGGAGACACAGGGAAGAACCACGCCGCCATGGAACCCGAACTGCAAGTCTTCCCGATGATCTTCTACGTCATGCTCCACCTGGAACACCAACGCCGGCGAAGACGACGACGGTGAGTACAGCTGCCTAGCACATCATGGAGGGTGGGAGGAAAACAAGAGTGACACACACACACGCACAACACACACCCGACACACACAACCAGCTGCACATGTAAACCAATGGCACACCACATACGGCATAATACGACATGGAACATAATGCTGGAGTAATGACAATGTATTAGCATAGCAAAATCTACCACACAAACCTCCTGGGCAGCCCCTGCACTGTCCGATGGCTGTATTGTGGTGGTGGTTGGAGGAGCCTCCTGGGCAGCCCCTGCACTTCCTGATGGCTGCACTTCCACAGCTGGCAGTGAGGGCCCCGTGACAGCTGGTGGTGTGGCGGTGTTAGCCTGACAGCTTCCGCTGGTGTAGAGTGCCTCGTCACCTTCTGGCCCTGGATCGTGGATCCTTTACCCTTCCTGGCAGGGGTGGGTGGGCTCTTCCCCTCTCTGCCTGGTGGCGCAAGCTCCTTCCCCTTCTTCACAGCTGGTGCAGGCCCCTTCCCCTTCTTCACAGGTGGTGCAGGCCCCTTCACACTCTTGCCTCGTGGTGCAGGCCCCTTCCCCTTCTTCCCTGTTGGTGCTGGCTCCTTCCCCTTCTGTGTTGTAGGTCTGGTATCCTCACCACCACAAGTAGGTGGTGCTACCACTGTCCCCAATGACTGTTTGGCTGAGGTGCTGGGCTGTGTACGTGGTACCCTGCCCATACGTGCAGGACGGTTGGAGGGGTAGGGAAGAGGTAAATTTGGGAAAGGAAAAGCTTTTTTAAGGACGTTGGGGTGGGAGGAGGGAGGATTAATGGGAGTGGAGGATGAGGGAGTGGTTGTTGGAGGTGTATGTCTGCTGGACTTGGGTGCAGTTGCATGGGCTGTATGCTGATGTGAGGTGGGTGGCTGTTGGGTGTGTGAATGCTTGTGTTTGTGTCCTTTAGGAGGGGGGACAGACACGTTGGGAGAGGACACAGGGAACGCGTGCATGATTGTTGTGGAGGTGTCAGCCAGTGAGGTGTGTGTCCTGCTTGGTGTGGTGATGCTGATAGTGGATGTAGATGGCATGCATGCAGGTGTGAGTGTGGGTGTGACTGGGAGGGCGGTGGAGGAGGAGGAGGGGGAGACAGTGGAGGCTATGGATGTTGTCGTGTCTGCAACTGTATGGTGTTTGTGTGAGTGCCTGTGGGATGAAGTGTGGTGCTTGTGTTTGCCTGTGCCACTCTTGTGTGTTGCCTTGTGTGCATGCTCATCTGTATGTGTGCCTGGCATGGGTTGGGGTTGAGGGGAGTGGGACTGGGAAGTGGTAGTTGGAGGGGGGACGGTAGAAACAGGGACAATGGCTGCCATCAGAGAGGAGGCCAGAGCCTGAATCGATCTCTGTTGGGCCGCCAATCCACAGTGAATGCCCTCCAGGAATGCATTTCATTGCTGCATCTGGGATGCCAGCCCCTGGATGGCATTCACAATGGTTGACTGCACTACAGAGATGGATCTCAAGAGGTCAATCGCCTCCTCACTCAGGGCAGCAGGGCTCACTGGGGCAGGGCCTAAGGTGCATGGGGCGAAGGAGATGCCCACCCTCCTCGGTGAGCGACCACAGGTAACTCGCTGAAGGGCTACTGGGAGGGCAGTGCTGGTATGGGGATGGCGGCTGTACCTGCAGCTGGTGTGGTCACAAAGGTGTCCGCCCCCACCAGTGAGCTCCCATCAGAGGAGGTATCAAAGTCTGTGTTGTCTCCTCCAGTCTCCGCCCTGGTGTTCCCCTCGCCCTCCGTACCACTGGTTCCCTCAGTGTCGGTGAACTCTGCCTCCAGGGTCATGTGGGATGCAGCTCCCTCTGTCACCGGTGCCCCTGCTCCTCTTCCAGATGATGCTAATGCACATAAGGACAGGATGACAAAACAAGAAAGGAGGGGAGAGAGACAAAGGTTACACTGGGTCAATGACTGCACCAACACCATTATTGACGTACACAGCACTCTCACACACAGGGAACAGGCCTACGCAATATGCAGTGCACTACCAGTGATATAGCTAGTCACCGAGGCATGATGAGGAGAACACACCGCCAACTGAGCATACCTGGGACCCACGATGCTCTACCTGAAAGTGACTACTAACAAGCTAGTTTACCTGTATTTGCCATGTAACCATTACCCTTCAGAGGACCCACACTCTGAATGTCTAGCTTGGCCTTAGGGGCACCCACTAAAACACAACCACCACCCGGATACCACCCCACCAGCCACAATATGTAATGAAACCCACTGTACTCACCTCCTTGCCCAGCGTCTCAGGTCCTCCAACCATTTCCGACAGTGGGTGCTCCCCCTGCCAAAGACCCCCAAGGTCCCCACCTCCTTGGGGATGGCACGCCATACTCCCTTCTTTTGATGGGCGCTGACCTGCAGAGGCAATAAAGACAGGAGAACACCACTAAACTAACAGTCCAGCCTGTCACACACATTGCCCACCATACCAGTTTCCATCACCATTGGCACACACATTGCCCAGCCCACTACGGGCCATATTTATACTTTTTGACGCAAAACTGCGCTAACGCAGTTTTGCGCCAAAAAAATTAGCGCCGGCTAACGCCATTCTGAAGCACCATGCGGGCGCCGTATTTATTGAATGGCGTTAGCCGGCGTTAGCCGACCGGCACTGCCAGGTGTGCGTGAAAAAAAAACGACGTACACCAGGCAGCGCCGGCGTAGGGAAAAATGGCGTTTGGGTGTCCCAAAATGGGGCAAGTCAGGCTGAGGCAAAAAAATCGTCTTAACCCGATTTGCGCCATTTTTTTTGGGCGCCCAGACGCCATTAACATGACTCCTGTCTTAGCAAAGACAGGAGTCATGCCCCCTTGCCCAATGGCCATGCCCAGGTGACTTATGTCCCCTGGGCATGGTCATTGGGCATAGTGGCATGTAGGGGGGCACAAATCAGGCCCCCCTATGCCACAAAAAAAAATTAAAAAATACTTACCACAACTTACCTTTTCTTCCCTGGGATGGGTCCCTCCATCCTTGGGTGTCCTCCTGGGGTGGGCTAGGGTGGCAGGGGGTGTCCCTGGGGGCAGGGGAGGACACCTCTGGGCTCATTCTGAGCCCACAGGTCCCTTAACGCCTGCCCTGACCCAGGCGTTAAAAAGAGGCGCAAATGCGGGGTTTTTTGCCCCGCCCACTCCCGGGCGTCACGCCCGGGAGTATAAATACCACACACATGCCTGGGAGTCATTTTTTAAGATGGGAACGCCTACCTTGCATCTCATTAACGCAAGGAAGGTGTTCACGCCAAAAAATGACGCTAACTCCATGAACTTTGGCGCTAGACGCGTCTAACGCCAAAGTATAAATATGGAGTTAGTTTTGCGTCGAATTTGCGTCGAAAAAAACGACGCGAATTCGGCGCAAACGGAGTATAAATATGCCCCTACATGTTCACCACCAACAGATAATCCCTCCCTTATACAATGCCTTCTCACACATCTCCATGCATCCTTGCCACATGCATCGTGGCTAAAGTGTACTCACCTGTTGGTCTGGAGGCCCATACAGCAGTCCATAATCAGGTAGGACCCCATCCACCAGTCGCTCCAACTCCTCCCAAGTGAAGGCAGGGCCCTTTCCCCGGTCACAAGGGCGATGGTAGGTTCCAGACACAGGTAACAGCAGCACATGCAGTGTAGGTCTTCTCCTGTTGAAGGTCATGAAACAAGTGAGGAATGATTTAGAAAATGGCTGTCACTGCCGGCATAGATCCCAATTGGCCACTGTACTCCATAGGGCCCAATATTATCAAATGAGGAATTACATGGCGGTTCACGACCGCCTACCGCCACGACGCCCAACGTCGGCGGAATTTCCTCACTTCCACCTCTCCGTCCACACAGGACAGGCGGTCGCCATTTCAGGGTGGGTGAACAGGCCTATCGATAATTGCTGCGTCACAGGATAAATAGGCATATACTTAGAAATGTACACTGTCCCAATACGTAATTGCATGATGTGGACTGCTGTTGTGGTTTAGTTGTGGTTTAATTGTGACAGCCTACTCACTCTTGTGTCCCTTAGATACCTACCACTGTGGATGAATAGTAGACAGAGACATACCCCCATGTACTGACCCCTGGTGGACTTAGCTACACTGGAGGACAGGCACATTATACTCACCTATAGACTGGACAGTGCCACAATCACAGTCACAGAGCTGTGTGCCCAGTTGGAGCCTGACCTGATATCAGCTATCCGTCATCCCACTGGGACCCCCCCTCATGTGCAAGTTCTGTTAGTGTTCCATTTCTTGACAACTTGTTCTTTCCAAGTGACAGTGGGCTTGGCAGCAGGAATGTCATAGCCAATGTTCTCAATCGTGCTGGCAAGAGTCTTGTCTGCCCCGGTAAAACACATGTGCAGCTACATTGCTTTCCCCCAGTTGGAAGATTTGGCCACAGTGAAGGCCAGATTCTATGCAATGAGACATATCCCTAATATTATTGGTGTGATTGATGGGACACATACTGTATTTTGTCCCCCCCGCCATAATGAACAGGTGTACAGAAATCGTAAAAGTATCCACTCCCCAAATGTGCAGATGGTGTGCCTGGCGGACCAGTACATCTCCCACATCAATGCTAAATATCCTAGGTTGGTGCATGATGCCTTTGTCCTGATGAATAGCAGCATCCCAAACATGATGGGCCAACTACAGAGACACAGGGTGTGGCTTATGTGTGCCTTGGTCCCCACCCGGTGTTTTTTAGTGTATGTCTCTGATGTTAACCTAATAGGATAGTGTGTGGCTAAATGTTGTCCCCCAAATACCTGCAGGTGACTCTGGCTACCCAAACCTATCGTGGCTGCTGATCCCTGTGAGGAATGCAAGGACAAGAGCTGAAGAACGTTATAATGAGGCACATGTGTGAACCAGAAGGATCATTGAGAAGACCTTCGGCCTCCTGAAGGCCAGGTTCAGGTGCCTCCATCTGACAGGTGGATCCCTGTTGTACTAACCCGAGAAGGTCAGCCAGATAGTAGTGGCATGCTGCATGTTGCACAACCTGGCCCTCAGACGCCATGTACCTTTTCTGCAGGAGGAGGAGAGTGGAGATGCCCCTGTGGCAGCAGTGGACCCTGAGGACAGTGAGGATGAGGAGGGAGAGGATGAGGATGTGGACAACAGAACATCAGTTATCCGTCAGTACTTCCAATGACACACAGGTGAGACAATGCAATTTCACATTTCTATGACTATTGGTGCGTTCTGTGTACCCACTTTTTACTTCTACTTACTGTCACCTATGGATTATCATTTTACAGTTATTGGTGACATGACAACAATGTCCTGACGTGATCTCTACAGCCAGCTACAGGTCATTCTTTCTATGGTCTCACTATGTACAGTTCATTTGCAATGGATGTAGCTGTTTCCATCAATACAAATTTTCAATACATGAAATACTAGTAGTCGAGATTTTTCCAAGGGTGTTTATTGTATTGCTAAGAAATTGAGAGGAAAGTGCAATGGAATGGGGTGATGATGGAGGAAAGTCCAGTAAATTGTGCCAGTCTGTTTTTAGCACAGGTGCAGTGTTCAAGCGGCCATGAGAAGGGGAGCAATGGCAGTTCAAGGTGGACAAGGTGACTGAGTGGGACACAAGGGGGACAATCAGGAGAGTCTCATTTCCTGGCGGTGGTCTTGGCAAGTGTCTCTGGCTTCTGTCTGGTAAACAGGGAACGTTTGCAGGGTGGTTCACCTTCTGCAGGGGAGGGGTGCTCATTGCCTGTGGGTTTTGTGGTGGGGTCTCCTGGTCACTAGCGGCAACGGAAGTAGGGGGCTGCACAATGGACTGGCTAGTGGTAGGGGCCCGCTGGTGTGCTGTTGCCTCCCTCATGATGTTGGCCATGTGTGGCAGCACCCCTGCTATGGAGATCAGGGTGGTGTTAATGGCCTGCAAGTCCTCCCTGGTCCACTGATACTGTCCCTCCTGCAGCCGCCTGTTCTCCTGCACGTTGTCTAGGATCTGGCCCATCGTGTCCTGGGAATGTTGGTAGGCTCCCAGGATCTCGGAGAGTGCCTCCTGGAGAGTTGGTTCCCTGGTCCTTTCCTCCCCCTGGCACACAGCAGTCCTCCCTGTTTCCCTGTTGGCCTGTGCCCCTGTCCCCTGAACGGTGTGCCCACTGCCACTGACCCCAGGTCCCTGATTGTCTTGGGGGCGAGGTGTGGCCTGGGGTCCCTGTACAGGTGGGCACACTGCTGACTGATGTATCCTGGGGACAGAGGTTTGGCTACATTGGGTGGGTGCTGTGGTGTTGGATCCTGATGGGGGAGGCTCTGTGGTGGTCTGTGATTGTGTTTGGGTGACCAGCTGTCCAGTGGTCCCTGATGGGACAGGTAGTTCCTCCAGATCCAGAAGTCCAGAGTTACTGTCATCAGTGGGTCCTCCTCTGTTGGGGGACTGGATAGTGGTGGTACCTCCTCTCCACTGACATTGGCTGGGATACCTGTGGGGATGTAAGTGATATGCTTCAAGTGTATGACATTTATACATCACCAGCTTCCCCTCTATGGTTGGTGTTGCCCTGCCAGCTTTTGCTTGTGTATGGTGATGTATTCTGGGATTGTTAGTTTTGCTATGCTGTGCATGCTTTAGTGATGGGTGTCCATGCAGGGTTGGGAGGGGTGTCCATGCATTGGTATAGCATGCAGGGCTTGGCATTGGGGTTAGTGAGATGTGTAGGTGCAGTGTGTGGATTGGAGTGGAGTGATGTGAGTGAGGGTGAGGGTGTGAGATGGCATGCATTTTTTTTTGGGGGGGTGATAGGTAGTAAATGTTGACTTACCAGTTTCCAGCCCTCCGTTTACTCCAGCGAGTCCTTAGGATGCAGTAATGCCAGTACTTGCTGCTCCTCCTATGCTGTGAGCTGTGGGGGAGGAGTTAGGGGTCCAGCACCAGTCCTCTGTATGGCGAGCTGGTGCCTTGCTGCAATGGAATGTACCTTCTCCCGTAGGTCGTTCCCCCTCTTCCTGATGTAGTCCCTTGTTCTTGGGTGCTGTCCCATGGCTTTGACCCTGTCCACGATTCTCTGCCATAGCTCCATCTTCCTTGCAATGGATATCTGCTGTACCTGTGCTCCAAAGAGCTGTGGCTCTACCCTGACAATTTCCTCCACCATGACCCTTAACTCCTCCTCAGTGAAACGGGGGTGCCTTTGTGGTGCCATGGGTGTTGTGTGATGTGTGTTGGTGAGGGTGTGTTGGGTAATGTGGTGTGATGTGTGATGTGGAGTGTGTGAGGGGTGTATGGGTGTAAGTGGTGTGTGTGTCTAGTTGTCTCTGTGCTCTTTTTCTCAGTCTCCTGGTGGCAATTGATGTTGACAAAGGTTTGTGGGGAATATGGATGTGTGTTTTATAGTGGTGTGGGTGTGGTGTGTGTATGGGTGTCAGGTGTGTGTATTTGGTATTGGCCAATGTTGTGTTGTTTTGTACATGAGTGTCCATTCTGAGCATGGCGTTATGTACCACCAATGGTTTACTACCATTGAATGTCCGTTGTGGTGATTCGTGGGTCATAATGTGATGGGCGTTGTTTTGTTGGCGTAACGGTATGGGTTTTAGGGACCGCCATTTTATCACTGGTGTATGTGGCAGTATTCTGCCGGATTGGTGTGTGTGTCATAATATGGTGAATGGATATCTGCCACTGCGGCGGTATGTTGGCGGCCATCAGCGTGGCGGTAAGCAGGATTTACCGCAAATGTCAGAATGAGGGCCATAATGTTCTTTTCCATATACACTAATTTCTTTGCATAGCAGACTTTGGAATGCATATGTCCCGTAGAGGTTAAATAGAATCTTAGTCAAGAGAGTTTTTTGTGCAATATTATTGGTATGCCTGTGTTAATCCTGTGTAGAAACAGCCACCAGTGCAAATGTAGAACAAGTGGTTGAAGTGCATTAAAAAACGTATTGGAACTGTGATACTCTGTGCAAAGAGACAGTGTGCAGTGAGCATGGGGATGCAGTCAAAGGTCTGGCTAAAAAAAAAATATTCTGTATGTTTTTTTGGTCTTTCACCGTCATGTAGCTACATATAAAATAGCACAGAGCTTAAATGAAAAATAAATTTTAAAAGTTGTTACTCATTGGGAATTGCACTATAGTATATTATGAAACCTCTGTTAATTAATGCGCTGCAGAGGTCCGTGTCTAACCGGAGGGCCACAGAATCTTGGTTGATGCAGTGGAGAATTGTCACATGTATTTTCTAGTGCTAGGAGGTCAGAGCCTGTGTGAATATGTAAGTCATTCTTTTAAACTTGCATTACACACAGTATAATATAGGCTGCTATAAAATGCACAAAAAGATTTAAGATAAAACGGTTCTTCCAAAATGTAGATTTTGGCAATATCCAGACTGAACGTAATGCAATGTTTTTTTACATAACTATCCCTTTAACACTTCATCAAGGGTAGTAGATTCGAATTTCAATTAAAAGCATGCACTTCAAAGCTCAGTTTTTAATGGTTTGCACTACCACTCAAAAATAAATCTTTGTCACCACAAAACTTTAGGTGATTCAATCAATTAAAGCCAGTACCAGCTCTCAAGTGTCGTTCACATTTGCATATTACCCTATACACTTGCAGTTTAATCTGTTGCGCACATTTGCATTTCTTTTTGGAAAGCAAACACCCTGGCAGAAAGATTTGTTTAGTTGTCTGCCGGCCTCAGTTTCACAGCACAGGAGACACACTGAATAACGCTTCAGCTGAAGCATTTAAAATATAGGAATTAACTGTCCCAGGGTGTTTGTCTTTTTACAAAAATTAGGGGAATGGTTTCTCATAAATCAGAAAAGTATGGCCACGTCATGCCCCTCCGATCCCACCCACTCCGACCACTGTGTAGAACAGAGTACGAACCCTCATTTTGCCACAGTCATCACAAGCTCTTTTCACTCCTGCACTTCCAAGCTTCCTTGATGTTGTTACTCACACTTTTTGTGATTTCTGTGCAGTTACTCTGAATCTGTTGGCACAATAATCCAATTTCGAACAAACTCATACGATTGTCAGTCATGATGCATCAAGCAATGAGCTAAGCACCTTGTGCTCGTGCGTTTGCGGTGAGTTGGGACAGGGAAAGTTTATGTTGTGGTTGAGCTGGTGTGTCTTTGCGGCCTGGTGTTTAGTATTCAGTGTACCGGTGTGCCTGCCTCCAGCCTGACCCCCACCACTATCTTGAGCACCATCACAGCTGCAGGGGATCCTGGAACCTAAGGCTGAAGCTCCTCTGTTGGCCCCCAGCCCTCAAGTAGGTTTGTCTCCTACCACCTCTCGAGCTCCAGCCCCTGATTTGCTGGTAACTTACATGGAAGAATCAGGGCCGGCCTTTACCATGGGCGAGCTGGGCCCAAGACCAGGGCACCAATATTCTGAGGGTCGCATTAAGCAGTGCGCATTAAGTTTAGGCCAAAATAAGCGCCCTTCTCATCTTGCTTCAGCCTTGTCCTTGTCCCTGTCTGTTGGTTTCTGTCTGATTTGCCAGTTTAAAGTGGTTTTAGTCCTACTTTATCAAACCGTGGGCGATGTTTTTAACACATCAACAAAACCATAATCTGCCTGAGGCTGCTTAGATATCAATGATTTACCTAAGAGCACCATCACGGACTCCTGAGAAACAAGTGTTGGACCAGCAGGGTCATTCCCCAAACTTTTTGCCTTCTAATTTTTCTGAACCTTTTTGGCTGATGTTATGACTCTGGGCACTTTGTCACTGCTAATCAGTGCTAAAGTGCATGTGCTCTCCCTTGTAAACTTGGTATGATTGGCTTATACCTGATTAGCACATTTAATGTACCTGTAAGACCCTTGTACAGTGGTATCTCTATACCCAAGGCCTGTAAATTAAATGCTACTAGTGGGCCTGCAGCGCTGCTTGGGCAATACACTGAAGTAGCCTTTCAAACCTGTCTCCGGCCTGCTAGCGCAGGACCTGCATGAGCAGTTTGCTGCCAGAGGGACCTGACATCTAAATCTACTTGCCAGGTCCAGAACTCCCCTTTTACTACATTTAAGTCACCCCTAAGTTAGGCCCTTGCTAGCCCTCTGAGGAGGGTGGTATGTATGTAGAAGGCAGGACATGTGTTTAGTAGTGTGGTCTGTCCTGGTAGTGACAAACAACCTATTTGGTTTTTCATTGCAGTGAGCGCTGCCTTCTCTTAGGAATGCATTGGAAATGCCTTGCCTTATGTCTAGGGAGTATTGTCTGATTTATGAGGAGTAGTGTAGGCATGTTTGGTATGGTTGTAATGGTAGTGAGAAATGCTGCTTGCTGGTGTAAGTGGATTTTTTATTACTATTACAGAAATGCCGCTTGACTCCAATCCATGGCTGGGCAGAGTGACATTTGGGCTTTGTGCATACTTCTCAGACAGCCTGAAAACAGGGAGGGTGGAGGTGTCACAGAGGTGCATTTACATTTTGAATGGTCTTCCTGGGCTGAGAGAAGGGGGAGGCGGGGCACACATGCATCTGTAAAGGCTGTGCTCTGGCCTCACACAAAAGAGTTGCTTACCCCACCTGATGTTTGGAGCCTGTGCTGGAGGAGAGAGGGAACACTCCTAGAACCAGTTGTAACTGGTTGATACCCCCCCCTCATTGGAAATGCTTTGCAAAACTGAGTATAAGTACAGGGGATTTTTCCCCATAACTTGGAGACACCCTGGACTCGAACTTCCCTGTAACTGGACACAGAATGCTGCTGGAGGGACTTACCAGGAACCACCTTGGACTGCTGCTGCTGTGCTGACCTGTGACCTGTTGGGTCACTTGGAGGAACTGCCACTGCCTGCAAACTCTGTGTGCTGACCTGCTGCTGGGCCCTGCCGCCCTGTGCCCCATTTACTGTGTCCCCCAGGGGCAGGGTGCTGTGGCCTCTGACCCCTGCAACTGCTTAAAGAGCATGAGGAGTGCTTCCCTTGTCTGGCTATAGCGAATGGAAGAGCGCTTACTACCTATTCCATAGTGCTTTGAGAGCACTTTCACTTGTGCCATTTAGTGCCTTGTGAGCGTTTTTCTTTTATTTATCCCATGCTTTTACAGCGCTCTGCTGCCGTGAGAATCACCGCCGTAGCCCAGGTGGGCTGTTTTCAGCAAGCACGAGTGAAACACGCTGTTTGGAGCCTCAGGGGCATGAAGAAAAGGAAATCGGAGCGAGTGCGCTCTTATCAGTGCCCCCGGAGCGAGGTACACTCTGAGGAGCACCCCTCGGGCACCAGAAGGACCTAATTTAGGTCTGATCACTGCTGCGGCCCGGGAAGACTTCTATCCTCGTTGGAGGACGGGCTGGGGAGGGAGCCTCTTCAGAGGCTCCCCGCCCCACTTGGCCACTTGTTTATTCTGTGGAGATTGGGCGGGGAAGGAAGTCTCATCTGAGGCTCCCCGCCCCACCGGAGCCCTGATTGTGTTTTGGAGACTGCAGCCAGGGCAGCTGCCTCGCCGTAGGACCCCCATACCACAAGATCCCCTCTTGGGCCCCTAATTATAGTGGTGGCTTTGCCCGCCCCCCTTTGGAGGGCCAGTTGTGGTCCATGTGAGGACCCAGAGATCGCGGACCCCAGGAGGTGCCCTGATATAAAAACCGGAGGGAATGCGTGCCACCTACCTCCCCCCAACCTCACCACGAGGCCCCCGTTGTGCACAGAGAAACGCCAGGAGCTCCCTTGTTGTACTTCGAGGCACTAGAGCTGTCTTTTCCATTATAGAGACAGGTACTCTTTTATTAAACTACCCTTTTCCAATGTTACCGGTATGGGCATTACGGACTGGTCTGCTAACCTGTTTTCTATATAATGTGACATATATATGCTGAGGTTCCTTTTATGGGCATTCTATGCTAATATGTTTTTATGACTTGGCATATGCTTTCTAATGTTCCTGGTATAGGCATTTAGGGTATTTTTATGACAACTGCACTTCTTTAGTAATATGATTCCTGACCACTGCTTATGTTGCAGAATAATAAGTAACCTGTGTAATATGTGTGACTACTGCTGGATTCTGCAGAGTAACTATTGTGTAATGGCCTGACAACTGCTTGGGTAGCAGGGTATTACTGGCATGTTATGTTTGGTCTAATTATGTTTTGTGCAATACAGTTTATTTTTACTTAACTTGGTGTTGTGTTCCTTTGTGGTGTATTTATTGCACCATGTGTGTTGTGTGTATTGTACAAACACTTTACACATTGCCTCTGAGTTAGGCCTGACTGCTCGTGCCAAGTTACCAAGGGGGTGAGCAGGGGTTATCTTGGACGTGTAACTCCCTTGTCCTGACTAGACTGGGTGGGTTCTGCCTGGCTTAGGTGCATACCCTAGCCAACCAGAAACCCCATTTCTAACAGCAAGCATTGGCAAAACAGTAGGTTTTGCCTATGCAAGATCTATTGGCTTTGTCAGTTTTTAGCTAAGTTGTATAGAAGCGATGAAAGTAAAAAAAACAAAAATCTATTGGTTGTGCCTATGCAAAATTGATTGACTTTGTCATTGTTTTTTTAGCTATGTTGCACAATAGCACAACTGCTATGCAACATGACTGAATGTAAAGAAAATAAAAGAGCTATTATGCAGTCAACGCTGTCCGTATTATGGTGCATTTTCTTTTCTTTTTTTTACTTCAGCCATGTTGTACAGCCACTGTAGTGCAACATTGATGAAAGTTAAAAAAAAAAAACACTGTGACGTGGAGTATTGACGGGTCAAAGTGTTTTTTGTAACTAGCTCTCAAACATGTCGCACAGCAGCCATACTGCTTTACAACATGGATAAAAACAAATTGACACAGCCAATAATTCTCATAGGCGTGACCTATTGGCTTTGCCAATGCTTGTTTTTTTTTTTGCTTAAAGCCATGTTGCACACCAGCTAGCGGTGCTCTGCAAGATGTAAAAAAAATAAAAAAAATTGACAAAGCCAATACATCTCGCACAGGCGAAACCTATTGCCTTTGCAAATGCTTTATCTTATTATTCCCATTTTGGCTGACTACGTCTGTTTAAGTTTTACCTGTACGCCCGCTTGTGCACTGCTTGCGAAATCTATTGTTAATAAATAAAACTTAAAAGGGGCTTAAAACCAGGCCCTTACTTACCAGAACTTACCATTGGCTTAGTCCAAGGTTGCTCTGTTTTACGTGCTTCTAATTAGCAAGCACATCATCTGCATGTCGACCTGTTTCACTACCTGTTGTCTTCTTCGTCTTCTAGCAGTTTTTGCCATCAGGGTGCCTCTGGACCAAGTACTCCTTATGGTCACTTTTCATTGAAAACTGGCCAATGTCCTTCCTCTCTGGCTACGACGCTGAAGGTACTTCTTTTTTCTTTCTGCATTCCGTCTTTTTTTCTTTGCTGCCATCTTCTTTGCCACATGCTGTCTTCTCTGTCTTCATCTTCCCTGTCCTTCTTCTTTGCCTCATACCATATTCTCTGTCTTCTTTCTGCGCTTCCGTCTTCTTTCTTCTTCAATGCATGCTTACTTCTCTGTCTTTTTTCTTTGCTGCCCTTCTTCTTTCATCTTCGCCGCATGCCGCCTTCTCTGTCGTCTTCTTCGCTGCCCTTCTTCTTGCTTCTTTGTCGCATGCCATTTTCTCTGTCTTCTTTCTTCTCTGCCGTCTTCTCTGTCTTATTTGCTGCTGTCTTCTATTTGCAATGATGCTCGTCAGACAACCAGTGTATTAATATTATGCGCAAAACGATAGACTTAAAAAACGAACTGCAAGTCTTACATGCACATTGGAAACTTATTAAACTGGTTCAATAATGAGACATAACTCGCTATGTTAAGTGATTGGTAATTCCACTGAAACTCCCCTATGTGTCCCTGACACAGATACACACGCGCTTTAGAAAACACTATCCATTCACGGCAGACTTCCACAGGAAGGTTAGTCCTTGTGGATAACGGTCGCCTTATGTTGTTACGCAGCAAATACCGGCCCTACGATTTCGAAGGGACCACATTAAATTTTAACCAGGTTGTACATACTCCAGATTTAGTTGCATCGGTAAAGTGCATGCATGTAGTTAGTTCACAGACACCCACCGAACTAATCTCGATGCAATAAAAGCGTACAGAGTGTATTTTCAGCTGCTCTTTTTGTTTGAGATAGGGGAATAATAGATTTGAAACTAAATAAAAATGCACAGGCGTTTAAAACAAAAACGCAGTTATCTCCGACAACAATTTGGTCCGTTTGCAGTTCCTGGATGTCCCACCGAAACATTTCGGAACCTTTGACGAGTTTATACATAACGTACGCCAGGTGGCAGTGTGTCTATTCAAAAGAAAGCCGGCTCCCGCTAGCTGCGGCGCAGGCATAAAGCCCGAAAATAAGATGCGACTCTTGAAATGACTTTGATCTAAAGAAGAAAATCATTGTTACAAATATTGAGAAACACCCCCCTTGGCCATGCACTAACGATCATTAGACTTAGACCTGCCTAAATCTTTGGAAGTCATACAAAACACCGTTTCCCCATGTTTGTAAAGGAAGGGCTCAGGTGCCTGCACCACCAAGAGGAAGGCCAGAAGCCAGCCTGAATGCTATTAATAACAAAACCAGTTAAATCACAGGCCGAGATTAGACAGTATAGTTCAAGTGGTGACTCTAAAGAGGGAGATGTGAATACTAATTTACTCGGGGCAGTAGCCTGTATGTGCTTTAGAAAGGCGTGGGTTTAAATATTTTTATGCGGTCATTTCTCCATACTCCTGAATATGTAGGTGTTTTCTGCCGGCATATCCATAACGCTATTTTGTATTTGACATCATTAAGGCCTTGGTAATGCCTGTCTCTGGTTGGTGCTGTGTATATTTCGTGCGTGTCACTGCCCTGCATTGTTTACTTCGGAACACAAATGTCCCCCACTACTCTCCTCCTCATATCACTCTGCTAATAATGTTTTTTTAAATGTGATAACCGGATAATAGTTGTTTATGTTGTTGTTTATTCAACATTCATCACAACATAAACAACTATGTTGATAAAATATTAACGGTTTATCAAATGTAAAACAAATAATATTATAACATGTTTCTAATATTTATAATTCAGTTAAATAGTAAAATCGAATGCAAGAGAAAAAACAAAGGCGAAACCTATTGGCTTTGCCTATGCTTGTTTTAAGTAAACCATGGGCCGAATATTAATAGAAAAATGTCCTTCTCTCTCCCTCTCCCTCCACCTCCACACTACTCACCTCCTCACTCTTCCTCCCTCCATACTATTCTGTATATTCTGTAAATAGTCTGTGAATTATTGTAAAGTATGTGTGTGGCCAAGTACTCTCACCTGTGGCACCATACTCACTTGTATTTTTTGGCTGAATGTCATTTTTTAAATATCTTTATTTGATTTTTTTGTTTTTCAGCTTCGCAGAAACGACAAACGTTGCAATAAAGCGCAGAACCTGCACCTAAGGCTAAATACTAAACAGTAAAAGATGCGCGCACACACCTACCCATTCAAGCAAATTGCACGACATTTCCATATACAGACGGAATCACAATGATTACTACAATGACGCTCCCACACAAAAAAACAAGACTGAAAGTCATTGTTACGTTTTGATCTAGGATAGTAATGAATCGCTTGTTACCCAGTCTGGTCACAGTCCCAGCTCTACAGATCTCTCAAAGACAGTACCCTGACGTGAAAGATCGCCCGATCACCTTTGGCCTGTCAGACACTCTTACATATTTTATGACAGACCTTGTCCTGGCCTTATGGGCTTTCAAATATACTTCTTATCTGACATAATATGACGCTGCCCTTCTGAGCCCTTCAAGCCACTGACTCTGCCCAAGCCCTTTCGTCCATGCATGTGCCGAGACCTGATAACATACTGACTGTATCCCAGCCCCGCATGTCTTTCAGAAGAACCTGCCTGTCATGTGATCGGCTTTCCCTAAAGCCTGGAATTAAAAAAAACTGAGCCATACCTCTGTTAACCATAGGAAGCATCGGCATCATATGCCACTGACTTCACGCAGCTGGCCTTTCAGAGACACATACCTGAAATGCCCCCCCCTGCTTCGATGGTACGTCAAAGTTCAGTGGGGGCGTCTTCCACCATCTGATGTGCTTCCAGTTTCTTTGATGGTAAGGTATCAATGCATGATTACCCTCCAAACAATTGAAACTGCACTGACCTCAACTGACTCTCTAGTGCCGCCCCTCCACCCTCAGAGGTTCATCGTGAACCCCCGGAGCAGGAAGCATGTTAAGTGTGGGGCAGGTCATGTCGGATATGTCACACATTACCTCAAAATAATTCAGTTTCCTCTCCCTGTGCTGTTCCTCAGCTTGGTTGCCACCCCCCTCTGGGCTAGCCAATTTCCCTGACCCGCCGGGTGCAGACCGTTTGAGGTGACAGAAAGCGGGGGTATGTGTTTGAGATTGGGGAGTTGGTGGGAGGAGCGTCTGTCTGCAATAGGCGTCGGAAGGCCGAGGCGGATGAAAGTGTTTGGTTATTTGTTTGCACTCCTGGAGGAGGGGTCATAAATACCTGAAGATGCTCTTCTGGGGGACAAACCCAGAAGGCCGAGGCAGAATGCTAGCGTGGTGTAGAGCAGCCTGGTAAGTAACATCTGACATCTCTAGGTGTCCAGGGGCACTCTTGGCAAAGCGCCTATTTCTATTAATTGACTTCTAGCGTTTTGGGGACTGGGGGGTGCAGCGGGGGAAATATAAGTGGCAGGAAATTGAAGTCATTTTAAAACTAAGTCCGTCACGGGCGAGGCTTCTACTGGAGAGCTGTGTCCAGCGTCCAGTCGTGGAGGCCTCTCTGCGGTGTCGTGTCCTGTTGTGTAGGCGACCTTTGGGGGACTAAGACGTGTAAATGCGCGGAAATATCTCCCATGCTGAATAACTAGGACAAATTCCAGTTCAGAAATACCTGGAGTAGACACACTGGCATGACAAAGATCCTCGCAGCCCCGTGCGAGGGCCCGAGCTCTAGGGGCCCGGTTAGCACAATAACCTGGCCAGGTATCTCCTGCGTATGTGTGTTGGGGCTGAGGGGCTCCATTTACCGTGCAGGGGGTCGCTCAAGTTTCGTTACTCCACTGAGTAGATCAATACTTAATTTGTAAATAAAAAGGTGCAGGTGCTCAAAGCCCTACTCTTAAACACGCGGCTGCTGCAATTAAACCTGCCAGCAGTGAATACGGAGGCAGCGTAATCCTGAAGCCATCTCCGGCTTCTTTAATCTATTTACGGTGAACCCCTGCCCCTTCAGCTCATCCTGCAGCTTTCTACTTTCTCCCTTGATGACGCTTTTTCGTTTTTCCTTCTTCCGTCTTTCCTATATGTGTCTTTTGCTCTCAGAAAAGGCTTGAGGCAGAAGAATAAGCTCCGGCCCTCACAAATAAGTGCCGGTGCTCAGCACCGGAAACAACAAGCACAAATGAAGGACTCGGGTAGATTGACGTGTTCTCAGTGTAAGAGCAGCTGCAGAGCTGGGGTTAAAGGAAAAAAAGCCTGCTAGAGCGGGGCTTTCGGGGTGAGAGCGGATACACTTTTGTGCACACTGTGCTGTATGAACATGGGTATCCTGTAGCTCGGTATTTCCGTTGCTTCAAGCGCATGACCTCACCTGACACCCTGGTGGAGCTGGACAGTCATTCACATCTAGCCCTGGGGTGGGACTGTGGAGGCACATATCAGTTCGCTGCCTCTGAGAGACTCGTGAGGTTTGGACACTGTCACGTGCTAAGCAGACTCGTGTTCTGAAATTTCAGCAAAACCAATCCGCTTCTGTTATTCGGGCTCTTAATGTTTTGCCAACCACCTTTGCCAAGCTGCGAAACTATCCTGCATTTCCTCTTACAACACCCCTCCACAGACACACACACAAAACCTCCGCGTCCTTGTTGGAGAGCTCGTTATCAGTATCATTTCATGCCGTGACCAGCGAGTGGGAAAGCGCGTTGCTAAATGAGGGAGTAAAGGAGTGAGGTAGTGAGTGAACGAATGTTCCATGTCTTCCACGGGCATCAGAAGTCTCCCGACAGGTTGTAACGGTCCCCTACAACTTTTTCTGGAAGTTGCATTTCTAGACCAATTTTTTCGAGTTTTCGGCCGCTCCAACTTGCTCAGAAACACTTTTTGCCTCTGTGTGCGCAACATCCAGCCCAGTAGTGATGCTGTTGCAATCACTACACACTAAGGGACAGGTTAATTAAAAAGTGGTGCAGTGTGGTGCTGCCCCAAAATTTGCTGTGCAAGGTCACTTTAGAAATGCAGGGATGGGCCATAAACTAATTGTTTATGTGCAGGAACATGTCCATGCCTGCACATAAACAATCTACAATGGCTATTTGGCACTTCTATGTGTGCCCAGAATGCAGCACTTATACAAGTAGCAAATCGTGAGTTTTGAATGATTGTTTATGTGCAAACAGGGACACCTTCATGCACATAAACATTAATTCATTGCCTTTTGCTCTTCCTATGTGTGCTGTAGAATGCAGCACACATGGAAAAGGCGAAAATGAGGAGGAATAAAAGTATTCCTCCTTGTTATGTCATGCTAATGCCACCCCTGGGGTGGTGTTAGTCTTTGGCGCTGCCAATGTCCCTTTGACGCAGAAAACTGCATAGGGGGATGGGGGGAGGCTATTTACAAGGTGGGGTTAAGCCTCAAAAAGTGGCTTAGTGCCACCTTGTAAATGTGATGCACTACACAAAAAGTGACGTTCCAGTGGCGCTAGGGCCTTGTAAACCTGGCCCTAAGGTTTTGAACACGGCATGTGCGTGGCACTGATATTGGTGAGCGTGACATCACGCTACCTTTGATGTTGGTTCAATCACTACAGGGACACACACCACTGTGTCACAGTGATATCAGTGTGAGCAACATCCTACGGTTGCTGATACAGGCTCACTGACATGGCATGACCATGGCAGGCACTCTTGCCCCAGTGTATGGGTCATCAAGATCGCTGGTGCACAGGAGCTTAGTTTGGTCAGTACGTTTGGGCGAGGGTATGAGTTTCAGATTCCCCGACAATAATGCTGGCATGTCATGGTAAAATTCATTATCCGAGAAACAGGACGGGGTGCTTAAGGGGCAGTAGAAAGGGAGAGCGGTACGGTAAGCAGTACTTAAAATGATTTGTAAAGTAATCAATATTAAAAAACTTCAAGTCAGGAGAAGGAGAAAGAGTGTGTGTTTTAGTCTGTGTACATGTAAAAATCTTAGGTGAAATCTGGCAGACATCTCTCCCTACCCGACTGAAAGCACCTGTCCCCAACTATTTACTAGGTACACCCCACCGAAGCTACGCCCCTGCTGGTGCAGCTACACATTAAGGTTCATCACTGCTATCAGTGTGAACGCCATCCTTTCCTACAGGCTCGTTGACATGGCATGTCCATGGCGCTGGTCTCAGTGTGAGCGACATCCTGCCCACATGCGATGCCAATTCTTTGTTTACGCACCAGGGGCTTCAGTAACACCACGGTGCTGACTTAGCCCTAGTCTCAGTACAAGCGTCGCCATGGCAACAGAGGACGCTGCTTCATCGATTATGCTGGAACATGCCCTCTTGTAGTACTACTACTTAATTGGCCAAAGTATGCGCTAGCTGCTGCTGCTGCTTTATTACAGACTAGGTTGTTTTGGTAATGCAATTCTTGTACTTTGCTGGTAGCCGTGTTATCTCTCTCTACACACATATATGCCTCATCACACAGGGTATGCTGTCTTTGTTCTGCAAACTCCTGATAATCACCGGGTACTTTATTTCCTCTGCGATGTCATCAGTAAATTAAATGGTTCGCTCATGCCTGGTGTTCTCACACCCTCCTTTTACCGCGCTCTGAAACCCGGTTAGGTGGAGATTTAGGTTTATAAATCTGATGAAATTAAAGAAAAAGTAGTGCTGCCTGATTTCTTTGCAGCCTTTGGCGCAGTGGAACGAATGGGCCTGGGTCCACGGCCTTGACTATTTTTCTGAAAAGCAGCAGTGAGTGCGATGAGACACCGTGCATTCATCCATTGGGGGATCCTTTGGGTTCTTTCTTTGCTTCAATGGTCCCATCAAGCCTTTGCCGATGATAACAATAACATGTTTAAGAGGAGCGCGTCATACACTTCTGCAGCTTCTAAACACTGTAATAAGAGGCTACTTTTATCACATTTAAATGTACCGATCTCGTTTGAGATGGAGCATTGCTTGAAATGACCAGCTTTGGTGCTTATTTAGCAGGTGAGGGCAGCACAAACCCTTTTTGAGAGTGGGCGATATTTTCCATCATCCGATTTTGACCCAGAGAAAGGCAGAAAGGGGAAAAAGAAGGAGGAAGAGAAAGACATAGCAATGGTTTGTTTTGTAGACTAAATTTTAGTACAAAGCGGCCGATCATTAATAAACAGTTGATTAGCATTTCTCTCATCCTTTGTCGTATCCACCAGAAAGAGCATTAATGAACGTAAGTAACTTTCCCTTCAGATGGATACCTCTAACTACATATTCCTCAGCTTGAGAATGGATACCAAAGCAGTACCAAATGACGTGGTAGCTCTGTGGAATGGCTCAAATCTGAAAGTTAGAGAAGTGTCATTACAGCCACAGCTGCCAACTCTGGAACTGGGGAACCAGGTTTGAGTCTTGGCCTCAGCTCGACATCCTGTGATTCTAGGCAAATCACAAAAAAGAGAGAAAGCAGGATGGAACATAACCTGCTGGTGTGACATAAAGAAAGAGGAAATGTAGGATGTTGGAATTAAGAGGCATATGGTGGTGTTAAAGTCAAGACTTGGAATCCTTTGTAACCAGTAGTGCAATGGCAGGCTCCAAATACAAACTTTGAGCCCTTACTCTTATGTTTGGAACAAACTAACCACCACTGGGCTTATTTTCAAAGAAAAGCCTTTGCAGTTAAGTTGGTCATTGTCTCGGAAAAGCCATAGCCCAAGAGCAAGCAAAGAAAATGGCATGGCCTCTTTTTACTGCTTTATGGTTAATAAAATACAGCACTGAACACTCCAATCAGCAACTCAAGCTGTTAAATCCAGTGCCATTGCAACTGATGCACTATTTACCTATACTGTTTCTCCGAGGGGCCCTCTTGTTCTATCCAGATCTAGACCAAATTATTGGCTTACCTGGAGTCAGTCTGCTACTACCATAAGTTTGTTCAGCAATTTAGGCCCGTATTTATACTTAAAAAAGTATAAATATGGGCCTTCGAGTCTTAGCTACTTGCCTGACTGGTTTTCTGGAGAGCAAGACTCCAAACAGAGAGTTTTTGAAAGCAGAGAAAGACAGACAATAACGAAATCAAGTAATGTTCTGTCAGGTGAGAAGCTTGACAGGCTGCTATGTACTCATTTCGCCAAGCCACTAATGGATTTTTAGAGGCAATGGAACTTCTTATGCACAGCACATTTTAACAATAGCAATTCAAATATTTGATTTAGGTTTCAAAAAAACATAAAACACTGCAACAAAGTTCGAGATTATCATACCTACTCATTACAGAACAAATACAATAAAATCTTAGATCCCTGTATTATTCAGTTTCACAAGTGTTATGTAATACACTTTAACCACATTACAGAAGATTCATCCCGATTTGTAAAAGCTTAAAGGGTCCAGTAAACAAACAGGATCTCCTAGTTTCATGCACTGACTGCATGCTAGATGTACCAGATGTACTACTAGGTTCAAAGAGCGACAACATAATACTATATGCCAAGCAGTCACGAGTTGTACATTGCAGAGCCTACACTAAAAAGTGCCATGCAAAATAACAACAACTCTCTTAATCTGCATTCCATAGGGGAGGTACAGGAGGGAGATAGACATCTATGAGAAAAAACCCCTCAAAAAAGCATAACAACACTGTTGTTGCAAGTATTCTTGAACTTCACTTCAGGACCAAGTATATAAATAATTTTACGAGCAACTTTAAAGCGCACAACAGTGGTAATAGGACAAATAATCCAATGCCTCATTTTAATGGTTCTGCCCATTCTATGGCCAATGAGAGCCCCAGGACTTTGTCAAAATCCTTTCCATCGGGAATAAGAGGTTATATATGGGCACTGGCAGCTTCTACATTGAAAAGAAGGTGCATCATTGACCGCAGCAGCCTTATCTTTGCCCAAAACAACACAATTCAGACCTAATTGTTTGTGTTGGGTTCGTCTTTGGCAACCATGTACTATATGGAGCTAAGCCACCATCTTCTGAGGCCGGATCATAGCTCCATGGGTATTCAAAATATTGCAAGGCTTTCTCAGGTCTACTGCATGCCTTCTTTAAGACTCCCTCCAATCCTTTGGCATCTTCACCCTGACATCAATACATGGAACAGATGGTTCCCCGAGATCATGTTGGGTCACACCTCAGGCAAAGTTGGTGATGATGCTGTGTAGAGCATTGCACTGCATTCATCAAGAGGAACTTCATCCTGAGGGAACAAAATCATACGAATTTTGGGAAAGCTAATCAGTTGATGTTGTGAGTCCTGCTGATGCTACAGCTGTGCCTATTAGGAATCACGGTCCTCATTGATCATAGGCCTCTTAAGTGACTGGATGAACCTGAAGGTTCTACTGACATCACAGCTACCTTCCAGGTACAACATAAGGGTGCATATGGAAGAATGTCATTTGGTGGCTGGTGTAGAGTTAACATGAAGCAATATGTTTACTACTTATAAAACCTTTGCTGGTGTTTTTATCATCTTTTTGTTTTATCAGGATTTTTATTATTTATAATTCTTCAATAATAATTAACATTCTAAGAACACTTGTGGAATAAAGCTAGTAAAAATTACATCCCCATACTGAAGGCCTGGTGAGGGTCTCATGCATCTAGACCCGAGCATCATAGGTCCACAGTCACAGCAGGCTCTTTTGGGATCTTTGCAGACCACATTCACTCTGGTGATCCACCAACCACCCTCTATATCTTTCAGTTTTGTAGGTTTAAGCACTTGGTGCCTAGATGATCCCGTTTGCATTCAGCATGCCTATTTTGTGTCTCCCCTCAATCTCTTGTAATTCAGCTTTTCCCTGTGTGTGCAACCAGGTCCTGCTGCTGGACCCATCCTCAGGCTCCAATGATTTATTCAGCGATGGATTGCAGAGCCCCAGTGAGTGGTGAACTGAGATCCCTTGAGCAGAGGGTAGTTAGTGATGCTTCCCCATTAGCCTCTAGAAGTGGAGCACAGTAGGAACCTGGGTACGTGTCTTAATTAATTTGTGTGCATGGTCAGCCATGACATCCTAAATTATCTCCTGGATTATATCTTCATTGCTTCCCTGTGCTTTTAATGCATAAGGATGGTCCAACCTTTGTTGGTTTTTTGGGTAAAGGAAAAGCCAACATGAAGGTGTGGTGACAGCCAAATCTCCTTGGTCACTGTAAACTCTGCGCAATTTTATGGGTCCTGTGGGAAAAAACAACATTACGGGGTCGCTCGAACTGAATGATCCATGGGCCTTCAGCACCCAGAAGAATGTATCTCAAAACATTACGAAACCTATAAAATCTGGCAGCAAATACATCAATGTGCACTAGACCCACGTGCATTTTATGACACTGCAAGAGGCTTATTATTGGTTACCATTTCCCTTTAATTTGCCACGCAGCACCAAAAACATCACAATGCATAAAGGCGTTGCCTGGAAACTGGAATGTTGACCATCAACAACAGCGACCACCCTCAGCATCCTGTCCTCTTTGCCGCTGGCTACGTTTTGTGTGCTTTGCATTAGGTTTGTTGAATGCTTAGGTTTTCGTCCCTGACCATTTTTGTTGATACTGGTTCATTTCCTCTGAAGGATTTTCCTTCTTTGTTTACCATTTTATATCGAAGCTGGGATTTTGAATGGTCGTTACCCATTGGTCAGGAGAAAACGCGCGATCTAGAAGTCTAAGTGGTGAGCGATGCTTCTCGATCTAGTGACTTAGTTAATATCTTGTTTTATTTAGTGCTTTATACCGCATTCATGTAATTTCTTGGCGCTATAAATAACCGGTGATACTTTGAGCTTTAAGGGTGTTTACCACTATTCTTCATAAATACCTCCTATATTTGAAAAGCTACTCTGAACATCTTTATGGTGTTGATATTTGTAGTGGTTTACTTATTTTCCCACCATAAGTGTAAACGTTATAAGTGGCTTTTGACAAACCACTGGTTTTATCATTCAGTTTGCATACACCATGTACCTATAGGTCTGGGCTGTTTTATTGGTTGCTTGTAGTTCAGACTGCAGACAGTCTCTGACATGTTAGAACAAAGTTACTAAATGACTCAATCATCAGGGACACCGTATTTCAGTTCAGTTCTTCACGTTTGAAATTTACTGTAATCTATGACTTTAGTCCAATTCCAACGAATTGTATAAAGCCCCGGGACTGGCATGGAGCCATCTGATGACCTTACTTGACGTGGAAATCTCCTCTTGGCTTTGTGGTTTGCGAGATGGCAGGCAGAACTACCTTTTTGAATGATGGCCTGTATGGCATGAAAAGTGGCTTACCCATTGCTGGAGAAGAATCTCCTGCCTTTTATTTTTTTCATTTTTTTAAAGCAGGGAATAGGGAACTGTCACTGGCTTACCGATAGTCATTTCTGGCCAAGCACTATGGGCACGTTAATGCTCCTACATAGATAAGGCGCCAGCGCCATGTTTGCCACCTTGACCAGAGGTGCCAACTGTGAAGCTGAGCAACCAGGTTCTAGTCTCGGTGTCAACTCAACATCTTGTGATTCTGGGCAAATCACTTAATCTCCCTGTCCCTACCAAAAAATGAATATGCCCCTGTGTGGCGTAACTGGTGCTCATGTATAGCGCTCCAATACCTTTGGGTCGAGTTCGCGCTATGCGAATCTGCAAAAAGAAAAAAAAAATGGAAGCAACAAATGTGGCCTCAGTTTCAGGAAAATGTCACTTTGCCTGGTGTAGCCAATACGCCTGCACTGGCTTTGCTCGGGCACCTCAAAATCTTTAGCTCTCAGGCACCCTTTCTCCCAGTGACATTTCGAAGTGTCGCAGGCTTTACACTCCGAGATTTGCCATGGGTAATAAGGAGCCAGAAACGGCACCCAGATTCACCCTTCAGCTCTTCTGGAACATGTGAGCGTCAACTCTGTGAAGGCTAAGATATTTCAGAGGGAGAAGAATCTCTATGTGCCTTATGCATGGCTTTTAGCTTGATCCTGTAGAACCTTATTGGACACTTGCAAAGAGTGGAGGAGACAGGAGGGAACTATCATTTTTCATTTTTCTTAGCTAAGCCCATTTTTGTTCGCGAGCTAAAGTGCTTTCAGGGAATTGTTGGTGTTTTGCATTTTTTGCCTAAAATAAGCTGCAGGTCAGGTGAGCTGTTATTGTGTTCGTATTGTTGAGATGCCCAGATCTGGACAGCAGTAGCCGTACAGAACTTAAGGGAGTCAGCATGACTGAGATTATCAATGAGGTCACCAGGAAGGTGGGTCTTTTGGTGAAGTGGGCAACATTAATTTGATGATTTTATGAAGTCCCCTAGAGATAAGAAGGTGGTTGACATTGTGAGAAATGAAAGGTCGTTCTTGAGGTGGTCCTTACTTGTGGGAAGAAGGTTGGGATGATGAGTCAGCGTGAGAAGGATATGAGGTGTTCAGCAGTGGTGCAATGTTCAGTGACGTAGCCTTTAGTGGATGCCAGGTTGCTGATTTGATCTTCAGTGCAGGACAGATGGTTGGGTCTATGAGAAGTGGTGGGAAACCTACAAAGCAGTCAGCAGTTGTCTGAATGTTGAATAGCTGTTAGAAGTATTGTGACACCAGATGTGAGAAAACTGGTGATGAGGAGCAGAAGTGGAAAGATTGCAAGTAGTGATAGAAGTCACCTAAGTAGTCAGAAGTGAGGGGAAGTTCGTTGAAGTGGTCAGGAGCGATGAGGTGGATATTTAGTTAATCAGAAGTAGTTGGAAGGATATTGAATTGGTAAGACTGTAGCTGAGGAGGCGGTCAGCAACACTGGAAGGGTGGCCGGCACTGTTGGAAAGGTTATTGTGGAAGCCATCTGTAGTTAGAAGGTCACTAAAGTGTTCATCAATGGAAAGAAGGTGGTCCACATTGGTTGGCAGGTAGTTTGACATACACAGCAGTTGTGAAAAATACCTGTGATTGGAGGCTGTTTGATGCATACAGCGGTACTGCATAGTTCCATCAATGGTTGTTAGGTCACTCAGATAATCTGCAATGGTGGGATGGTCACTGAAGTCATCAGCAGTGGGTGAAAGCACATCAAATTGGTTGTTGGTGGTGGAATTGTAATTGAGGTGGTCAGCACTAGTGTCAAGTTTGTCGAGTTATCTAGCATTAGTGAGGTGGTCAGCACTGGTTAGGAGATTGTCTAGGCTGCCACCATTTGTTTCAAGGTAGCTCAGGTACTAGTCAGTGGCCTCAAGGTCATTGAAGGGGGCAACAGTGATTAGAAAGTTATCAGCCTATCTGGGAATGTCAGCAGTGGTAGAAAGACCACTGAGGTAGTTATTTGTGGCTATTACACTGCTGAGGTGATCAACAGGAGTGGGAAGAAGATTTGAGTTGGTTGGCTGTGGTGGTAAGGTTGTCAGTTGTGGTAGATTTCCTCTACGTGTGGTTTCTGAAGTTTATTCTAACCATGCTTCTTGCTGTCTTTCAGGGTGCTGTGCCTTGTGTACGTTTTGTCAGCTCTCAACACACGGGGGTTTCCTTTAGAATACAGAAAGAACTTGGAGCCACCAATTACTGAAATATCATCAGGTAAGCAGATGTTTTTTTCTGATTTTAGAGGAAGTTTTACCCTCTTGTGTTTCTTCATCATAAACATTAGTGCTCTCTTCTAAACCACAGCAAGCATAAACCATTTAATACCCCAAAATGTGGAGGTTGGTCCATCTATCTGCCATTTCTGCTTGAGGTTGTCCATGTATTTACTGCTTCTGAGGGGGTATTCTATGCAACCTTAACCTCTGGTAGTGACCTCTCATACATCCACCCTGTCTTCTGGGTGCTGTACTATTTCACAATCCCTTAATCTCTGCTGCTCCATAGATCCATTACTTCCAGAAAAGGAGTATGGCTTGCTCTTTGGGGTACCCATTATTGCTTTTCCTTCCCTGAACAATTTCCATTGCATCATTGACTGTCCCTGAATTTTCTTACTTTGTCAAATGTCCTCATACGACGATGCCCTCGGAATGGGGATCAACAGCCGAAATCTAGTCTGAGCAATAGCCTTTGCAAAACCATCCTATGCTATGTTTTGTATCACTTTCAATGTCCACCTGCATCCAACTCACCCTTTCTTCCCTTTTCACTCATTATCGTGAATTGCTTGCCAAGACCACAACTTTCCAAATATGTTAGGCTAGCTAATGTCATTCAAGACTGGAAATATGGTGTCCTGCGGAACTGAAGGTACCTGGTGACACTAGTCATATTCACTTCAAGATTCCTCTCCTGTTTAGTAACTACCTTAGCTTTCAGTTTTTGTCTGATTTCTCATAGCTGTTACCTATCACAACTTTTAATTAACACATATCTTACACTTACCTTCCAAACACTTACACACTCTTCAAAGTTTCCTAAATCTCTCCTAATGCTTTATTGTGACTCTGAAGTGTCAACCTTGTTGAGGATGGTATGTTTTTCCTTCCCACCCCGCAGCAATATCATCTTTCCAGGCCTCAACCATCTTCAAAAAACCGAATAACGTTTCAAGTAGTGCACGTTGCAAACTAAACTGCCTATTGACACTCTTAAAATAGGTGGGGTGCCCCAACATTCAGTACAAAGCTTTTGCATCCTTGGAAGCATTAGTATTGTGCCAGCCCGATTGGGATTCAAACCACCTTCGGATAGAATCGCAGGGTATTGGGATATATATGTATTCAACCCTCCCTTCAATCTTGTCCGTGAGGAGACTGATTATTGCCTTGATGGGTCTCACTAGTGAGGCACAGCTTGTGTTCTATGGCACTGTGAAACACCCTCGGGTCGCATTTGTTTCCGTTTACAGTGGCTCAGCCCTGGCAGTCGGGGCTGGACTGTTTGTAGTGAGCAGAGCCAAATCTGATCCGCTTATGGTGGTCTGTGTTGAGCAGCACGTTGGTCCAAAATTGGACCTGACTGCCACATAAGTAATTACTAGGGACTGATATGAATTCAAGTATCCTCCCATCACTTCTGTGAGATGCTCTAAGATGATGGATATGCCCAGATATATGCCCAGTATTCAGTGTGCCATGAGATTCATGCTGCACCTCACTGATAAGGGCCAGGGAGGCTGCAACCGGCTTTCGTGGTTCGTGTTCTTGTCTAGAGGAGACCTAACATGTCAGCCCAGGCTAGACTGTTCTTAGCGGAGCATGGCCATGTTTGATTTGCATATGGATCGCCTCTGTCTGGAGTATCACAGTGGAGTATTCTCTGCATAAACTGTTTGTGAAACATGAATCCGAGGGAGGAGCCAAGCCAGCAGTCTGTTGATGATGTGTTACTTTCACAAAGGCTCCTCCAGCACCACAGCAGAACGGCAAGCTGGCCTGCAAGTCAGTCTTAAGTGCAAGTCCCCGGTGCACTCTCCAGGGAGGTGCATGGAATGTATCAGCTCTCTTCAGCTGATAATATGCCGGGCCTCCCTCTCTTCTAGCCCAGAGCCCAGTATATAATGTTACCGATGTTCACTTTCACACACACTACATGGTTTTTATTCCACCCCTGAACACCGACATGACTGTGACAATAAAGAAATTAGGCACTCAGTTGATTTTCATATCTTCAAGTCCTGAGGCTGCAGCAGGGTTCAGCTCCCATTTAAAGCCAACCAGGTTTCTGGTGGCATGCTGCGCCTGTCCTGGTAGCTGAGCCCTGAGAGAAAGAGCTGCAAACAGTGCCCTGCAAACATTGCCATACAGTAACATTTTAAAGCCAGACCTATTGGTAATGTCAATACTTGCTTCCTGAAAAGGTTTGGACCATTCTCATCTTCAGTGACTGGCCACTTTGCCAGAGAAATCTGAAATATCTACTGTGCAAGGGTGTCTGTATTGGTGCTCCGGGGGAATACAGGCCAAAGCCACTAAAGTGTAGTTCTCTGTAACATGTTTGACCCAGTGAGCTTTTACCAGCTTATTCTAAGCTGTCAGTACGGGGAATTCATGCATGCATGGTGCTAGAAAGTATTTCAGTGCACCTGAAGAGCACTGTGAAAGTCTAGATAGTGGGGTATCAATGCCCGATAGCGATTTGTATAGACATCCACTGTGAAGGCACTCTAAATATATTGGGCTGCAACTTTGTTAATACTGGGATGTCAGTGCATGGGGCATATCAGCACAGAGGTGCATCAAGAAACATCTGGGGTATTTTGATAATGGTGACTTCACATGTGATGTAGGTCAGTGGAGAGGTGCACCACAAAAGCTCTCTAAATGTCTTGGTAGTGAATGTCAGTAGAGTGAGAGAGCACAGGCTTTAACTGTCTCAATATTGGGTTATAAGTGAATGATGCAAGACAGCACTGTCTCAGCTCAAGTTCGCTCCGTAATGGATATGTGTGCAAGTCGCAGGAATATGTGCATTATGAACACTCTACAAGTGTCTCAAAACTAGGCTTTGAGTGCATGGAAGAAGTTTTAATAGATGGGCATTTTGAAACTATGGCTGTCTTACCAGTGGAATATCCGTGCCTAGTGCTGATCAGTGTAGCAGTGCATTGTGAGAGCCCTGTAAATATCTCAGTATTGCGGTATCAGTTGATGCTACCGTTGATTATAAATGTACACCATGGGAGCCTTCCAATCGTCTATGTAGTAGGATTTCATTGCATGGTGGAGGATAGCGTGGAAGTGCATATTGACAGAATCCTCTGAATGTCTAGTTAATGGTCTATCGTGCATGGTGCAGCCAAAACAGAGGGTTTTGGGAGAAATCTGCAGCTTCCTCTGTACAAGGACTTCAGTGCAAACAACAGCACACTATGGGGCATATTTATACTCTGTTTGCGCCGGAATTGCGTCGTTTTTTTTTACGCAATTCCGATGCAAAACTAACTCCATATTTATACTTTGGCGTTAGACGCGTCTAGCGCCAAAGTCCATGGAGTTTGCGTCATTTTTTAGCGTGGACACCTACTTTGCGTTAATGAGATGCAAGGTAGGCGTTCCCGTCTAAAAAATTGACTCCGCGGCATGTGCGCCGTATTTACACTCCTGGGCAAAATTCACGCCCGGGAGTGGGCGGGTCAAAAAAAATGACGTACGGCCGCCTTTGCGCCGTTTTTTAGCGCCTGGACAAGGCAGGCGTTAAGGGACCTGTGGGCTCGGAAGGAGCCCAGAGGTGCCCTCCCATGCCCCCAGGGACACCCCCTGTCACCCTTGCCCACCCCAGGAGGACACCCAAGGCTGGAGGGACCCATCCCAGGGACATTAAGGTAAGTTCAGGTAAGTACTTTTTTTTTTTTTTGTGGCATAGGGGGGCCTGATTTGTGCCCCCCTACATGCCACTATGCCCAATGACCATGCCCAGGGGACAGAAGTCCCCTGGGCATGGCCATTGGGCAAGGGGGCATGACTCCTGTCTTTGCTAAGACAGGAGTCATTTCTATGGGGGTTGGGAGTCGAAAAAAATGGCGCAAATCGGGTTGAGGCGAAAAAGTTGCCTCAGCCTGACTTGCCCCATTTTTTGACGCCCAAGCTCCATATCCCCCTACGCCGGCGCTGCCTGGTGTACGTCGTTTTTTTTCACGCACACCAGGCAGCGCCGGCGGCTAACGCCGGCTAACATCATTGAATAAATACGGCACCCGCATGGCGCTTCAGAATGGCGTTAGCCGGCGCTAATTTTTTTGACGCAAAACTGCGTTAGCGCAGTTTTGCGTCAAAAAGTATAAATATGGCCCTATATGTGCTTGGTGGATGTTTCAGCGCTTGAAAACCAGTGCATGGCGAAGGGCACAACAGGGTTGTGAGAATGTTCCAGTACTAGGATAGTGGTTTATTTTAAATTTTCATCCTGTCACTTCGTCTGCTCATAGCAGGCATAACATAATGAACGAGTGAAAGTCTGCAAAGAAATGCGGGAAAGCACTTAAGATTTGGCACAAGAAGATATTTCTGCATGCTGCATCTCATTATACAGTAATCAAGAGTAATCCTTCTGGGGTTACCAATCATTGCAGTATGTCTGTAATTCTGGAGTCGGGGAAATCTGGGCCATATACCTGCCAGCTCCTAATTTGTCCACTAGTGTTTCAGCACTGTGCAATCAGTACATGATGCAGGTCACAGGCGTAACGCCGGCCCCTGCAGTTCATGCGGCCCACGAATCTCCTAACACTCCAAGTGGGGCCCCATTCAGGCCAAGACCAATAAATATGCATCACGAGTGCTGTGTGATTGCCTCAGCTCTATAACAAGAGTGCATGGCGCAAGTCTGAATCGAGATGCATTGTGGGCACTCTCCCGGTGTCCTAGTGTTGGGATCGTTGCATGTTGCTGTTTAGAACAGGTGCGGGTTGTAAGAACTCGGAAAATATAATTACCGCCGAATTTTCGTTCTCATCCCAGGCCTTAGGTATGAGGAATCCCTGCAGACACTCCTCTAATATTTGTTTCAGTCTCCGTCCACCAGAAGTACCGTAGTATGGGGTATGCTACTCACAATCCCTCCTGCTTTTGGTCTGCTGGTCACACACTGCAAGAGTAACATTCTTCGCCGTACATTTTCGTTCTTTCGGTGTCCTGTGAAGTGCAGTCAGACTTGAGGAGGGGCATCTGAGAGCGTCTCTGCGAGACGTCTGCCAATTCCCTCCTAAGAAATGCCAAAGCATTTATTTCCACCAGTGGTATCCTCTTATTGGAGGGTCAGAACGTGGTGGCCATATTGAATTGGGCCGCGCTGCACTGGGAATGGAAGGAACGCACCCTGGAAAGCGAGTACAGGACGTTCTCCCAATGAGGAGTCTCGGACTGAAACCCCAAATGAGACTGTGAGGCGGTCGGAAGCCCACTTTTGCACTTTAATGTCAGAAACCTCTGCAGACTTAGGGCCTGATTACAACTTTGGAGGAGGTGTTAATCCGTCCCAAATGTGACGGATATACCACCAGCCGTATTACGAGTTCCATAGGATATAATGGTTGTAATCAGGCCCTTAATGGCTAAGGAGAGGGCTGCAAAGCAGGATTGGTGGGATTTCCTGTCTCTTCTCCATTACCGTGGTCGTCTTCCTGGTTATGGGTGCGATTCGGATGTTTCAGTGTTACCGGGCCCCAGAAGTGAGTTGGTTGACAAGGGAGTATTAGACGTTCTCCTTTAGCACTTAACTGAAATGTGGGTCTTCCTGCTGACCCTGAAGGGAGTCCCTCTTCCAGGTTTGTACTTGCATTTTCCCGGACTGTCATGATTCACACACTACCCCTCTGTTCCCTGACCTCTTTGGTGCCTGCAGTCTCTGCACACTGACAGGCCTCTATGCTACCTATGAACTTTCTGTTCACACACTACACCCACCTACCATTCAGCTAAAATATTTCTGGGGCCCAAGCCCAACTGAAACACAGATCTTAGTACCTATGGGACCCTAGCCGTCTTATTTTCATCTCTGGAACGACTCTAAGACCATTCCACTGTCACTGTAATATATACAATTACATTTAAACTCTCACCAGAACCTCTCAGTTATTTCACGTTGGGCACTGTAACAAAGCACAGGGCACAAGGCACCCTACCGCTGTGACTCGCAACCACACACACACCCTGACCACACATTAGTGGTCAGGGCAATTTAATAAAAGAGGGTGGATTCCGCCCATAAGCAAGTTGCACACAGCACTATTAGCCAAGTCTCCATGTCCTCATTTTCTCCGACGTACGCGCTGTGCACGTAGTAAGGCTCCGCCGCACCCGACACTACAGTGGCGACGACAAACTGAACCGACCCCATAGACTCATCTCACTCCCGATTTGCCTACCCAACTTCATCGGCTGCAACCCAGGCCCGAACACATGCTTACCCTCCTCATCATACCAGGCCCATTTGGCAGCCAAGTTTCCTCCTTCAGCGCTCGCTCCTCTCTCCTGTCCAGACCAGCCTCACCTGGAGCTTGCGCCCAGTCCACAATCCTGAGCCTGTCCTGCTTGGGTTTGGAACCATTATTCTGACAGCCTCCGCAACTTTCCACAGGCTCCCTCTTCCACCGTAAGTGCCTGCTCTCTCGTATCAATGCCAGGATCATACTCTCCTGCCTGGCATGCCTCCCCTGCCTCCAGATATTCTTTGTGCAGTGCTGTACCCAGCGTCATGATCGCGTACCAGGACAGCACGCACCCCTCGTTACCCTTTACACCCGCACTTGTCTCACTCCAGTAATTTGTATAACCAATATTGACCCACCATTGGCGTACTGCAACAAACCAGGCAATGTGCAACGTTTAACAGTGGATATAACTTGGCTGCTTTTATTGACATGGACAAATGTGTGATTGCCTGTAAGTATTACATTCCTTTGATTCCGCAAGCATTAATTTCACTGCTATTTAAATCACACTTCTGTCAATGCAATCATCATACTTAGTGATATGTCAAGATCAATACATTTACAATGAATAAAAAAATCAGAAATGCATCACTAGCAGTGACTGATCGGCCTTAGAGTCCTGGCCTCTGTTTGTCATGTCTCTTTGCGCTATTATGTTTGTTGGCAATCCCACATTTAGTTTTGGAGGGGGCTCAATCCATAGTGTTCGTTTTACCACGTTTCTCCAAGAGGGAGCCTCAAATTCTTTGAATTAGGCCCAACTTGCTACCTGGCGTTTACCTGTGCCCTGCCATCTGACCTGGCGGGTCTGGGCTGCGAGTGCTGTGTTCCGCTTACTCCCCCTAGTTGGCCTTCTTTCACCCTGCCGTAAGGCATCCCCAGGTGTGTGGCCTTCCATTTGCACACCGCCTTACTAGGTGTGCTTACAGTCAATTTTGGTAAAACCTCCTATAATTTCTTCCACACTGCCTGAGAGACTTACGTCTCCAGGCAGCTCACCCCATTGCTCTCCTTTTTTTTTTTTTTTGCAGCCTGGTTATGCCATTCCTGTTGCCAGGTTTGACCAAAAGATGCCCATCCCTTCAGCTGATAGGTTGCCGCCATCTGGCACATATAACGCTGGTCGTCTGGGGTGGATCAAGCCGTGGCATATGCTCTCCAGCCCGTTTGCTTTGCAATACTTGGTGACCGCAATGTTCAGCTTTCTTCTGGAGTTATCTACTGCCTTGCTTGAGACAGCCCCTCGCCAAATGATTCTGGGGATTATTTCTGACCAAATGACGGTGGAGTTCCCACATAGTCTTGTAATTGTCAACAAACTCTGTCTGATCTCATTCAGGAGGACCTTTCTCCCCACCGTGGCCCGTCCCCAGGTGTATAATTATAACATCAGGATGTCTCTGTGCTGTCTCTAATAAACTTTGCAATGTCTGTGAGAGCTGTGCCCACTTCATGCCTGGGAAAACCCCACCATCTGATTGCCTTTGCTGATCTTCTCTCCTTCCAAAATTGACGTTCTGCTTCCACCATGCTTGTAGTCTGGATATGAAGGAGTGCCCAACCACCCACATATGGGTCAATGCACCTGTCAATGCAATCAGAGACAATTTCCATCTACATCAAATGCGGACATATTTAACTTTTATATGCTTTGGATCACCACCTGCCAACCGCTTTGATGGCGGTTTCATCTAAACCTAAATCTGCTTCCGCTGTAGCTTCCCCTATGCTGAAATAGTGGGATCTGAAAACTGCTGGGGTCAGGCCTCCTTGCCTTAATGCTTTGCACATGACTGCCTCGAACTGGAATCTGCTCAACCAGTCCCCGTTGTTGTGTATAAAAAGTGGGCCAGGCGACCCGGGGCGCATAGTTAGGTAATCATTTAAAATGCAGACCGTGCAATACTTTGTTTGTTTTATGCATTTAAGCTCAGTCCAAGCGCCCCTGCCCTGCTGGTCTGTTTTTGACTTTCTCAGTAAAAAACGCACCCTGTCTAACTCTGGTCTGTAATCTTCCACCTGGAGGCAAATGCGGCCTCCCAATTTCTTTGCTGAGGCTACCAACTTGCTTACACGAAAGGCCCCGAAGAAGGCTGTGGAAATGGCTGCTCTGAATAAAACCAGTTCATAAGGGTTGTTTGCTACCGGTTCCAATGCGTCTATTGGTAGGGTTAGTTTGTTGAAATCTATGGGATGTCTGTTGCCCTGTCTAGGTCTCTCGAGCTGTTTCCAGCCTTTCATCGCAGTTTTAATGTAGTGTGAGGCTGTGGGGTCTGTGCCTGTCTGTAATTTTGAGAAATGAGCCACCGATGCTAGGTGGGTTTGGGCCCAGGACTTCATTTTCCCCTGCTGGTAGGCCCATTTGATGAAATGCTTTACTGCAGGCCTGTTTGCCACTGGATCCCTAAGTGACTCAAGACCTCTGAATTCCATGATGGCCCTGGCGTATTTGGCATACCTCTTATGTGTCTCTGGTTTGAGTGTGTTGTGCACTAATATTGACAAGTGTGCTCCGCCGGCTCCCACAGGCCTTCTGGAAAAGGTGTCATCGCTCGACTCGCCTCCGGGGCTAGCTTCCTGAATCTGTCCATCTGGGAACGAGAGAGAGCATCTGCCCGTGAAGTTTTTATGCCCTGCACATGTCCTGCCCTGATGTCCAGATTACCTTTGAGTTGAATGCTCACCAAACGCCTCAACCGTCTTAGTGTGTTGGGGGAGGATGCGGACCCCTTGTTTATTGCTAGGACCACACCTAGGTTGTCTGACCACATAATTATCTTCATGTCCTGCAGCTGGTCCTTCCAGAACATCATGGCTACCACTATGGGGAATAGCTTTAGAAATGTGATGTTCTTGGTGATCCCCAACTCATTCCACCTGTCTGGCGATTCACCTGCGCACCACTCATTGCCCAGCAGCGCCCCGAAACCACAGCCGCTTGCGGCATCTGTGAACAGTGAAATCTCCTTAGCCGATATCCAGCCTTCTCTCTAGATGAACCGACCGTTAAATTGATCTAAAAAGGAGTCCTACATGGTGAGGTCGCTTTTTACTGCTGCTCCCAACCTAACATGGTGATGTTTCTCGCACAGACCTGGTATCAGTCTGCATAGACACCTTGCAAAAATTCACTCCGCTGGGATCACCCTGGTTGAGAAATTAAGTTTACCGACCATCCTTTGCAGCTCCCCGAGGGTTGCTTTCTGTTTACCTCACAGGGACTTGATCTCCTCCCTTAGCTCTGCCACCTTATCCTCCAGAATCCTTGAAGTTCCCGCGGTTGAATCTAACTCAATACCCAGGAAAACTAGTGATGTTGTCGGGCCTACCATCTTATCTGCCACCAGGGGGACACCCATGTCTTTTGCTAGTTTTTGAAAAGCCCTCAGTAGGCTGGCACATTCTCCTGTGCCTGCTTTACCCACGGATAGGAAATCATCCAGGTACTGCATTTTCCCCCCCGCTGGATGTTTTTGATGTAACACCCATTCCAGGAATGTACTAAACTGGTCAAAGTATGCTTATGCGATGGAGCATCCCATGGGCATGGCTTTGTCGATATACAGCTCCCCATTGTGTTGGAGGCCTAATAGGTAAAAACTGTCTGGGTGTACCAGTAGTAATCTGAAAGCTGACTCAATGTCCGCCTTTGCCAATAAGGCCCCTCTGCCTGCTGACTTGATCATATCAATGGCGTCCTCTACGGTGGCGTAACCTACTGAACACGATTCCACTGGGATGTTAATGTTTATTGATGTTCCCTCCAGGAACGACAAATGGTGTATGAGCCTGTATTGGCCTGTCTCTTTCTTGGGCACCACGTCCAGGGTGGTCCCACGTTCAAGGCAGACGGGAGGGCAGGGTCCTATTGGGAGCGAGGTTGCGTCCCTCGATTCACACAGCATCTGAATCCGGCAACGGTTGGGCCCCTCGCTTGGGGCAAGGAGCAGAACAGCGGCTTGCACGGGGTCACGTCGCCTGGCAGGGCGGTCCCCCGTTCCAGGTAAGTTTGGATGCTACTTGGTCCCCGGCTCCGAGGCACCCAAAGTGGCAGGAGGATTGAAGGTGTGGTCGCGGCTCCTAAAAACGGGGTTGCGTCGCCCCTATGGGCGGTCCCCTGTTCAGGGCCAAACAAAGGCCACGCTAAAGAGTAATACAGTGATGCGTGTGCCTTTATGCAACGTGCAACCCTCTCGTGCTCGTTATATTCCTGCGGCAGCGGCATGCCTGCGAGTGTGCGAGAAAAATCGGAAGCCCTCACTCAGGGAAAGGAGCAGAACAGCAGCTGGGGTCACGTCATCCGATATGGCTGTCCTCCATTCCAGGAAAGCTTGGGAGCTGCGTAAAATGTGGATGTAGTCGCGGCTCCCTGCACGGAGTCGCGACGCTCGACTGGGTGGTCCCCGGGCACAGGGTGCAAACCAAGGCGGCTGAAGGAGTTCAAATGTGGTCGCAGCACTTAACGCACTTAACGTAGGGTCGCGTCGTCCGGTTGGGCGGTCTTCCGCTCAGGGCCAAAGAAAGGCAAAGATTAACAAAATGGGGCAGACTTCTACCTCGTACCACTGGTTGTCGTGGTTGCGTCGCCTGGCTTGGCGGTTCCACGTATGCTGCAGCAGTGGGCTCGAGGCTTGAGCCGAGGAACTCTTTGGGCACAATTTTCATCAATCGTGTTAGCGCGCTGTCCTTGGTCATCTGACTGACCCCCCAGAGGACAGTGCGCTCCTTAAATGTCCCCCCTTGGCCCCTTACAGGAATATCCTTGTTTCGCCATTGGGGGGTTTGAATGATTGAATACCCCCCTCATCGGCCTAACGCATTTCGCACCTTCTCCCCCGACTTGCTGTTCCGGGGGGAGAAGGTGCCCAAACTGGTTTAACCGGTCCCTTCTGGGTCCAAGGCAGCCATTATGGCGCCAGCCCATTATGCCCTTTTTGGGGGGGGCCTTTGCTCTTCAGGCTCCAGCGTCTCCACCACAATGATTCATGCCAGCTTACGCCTTAGGGGGCACATCCAACCCACTGCCCCCTTCAATGAGCTCTATGAATCTGCCACTGCTGTTCCCCGCTGGTAAACATGGGTGACTTGCCTCAACCATTAATTCAAGGCCACCAAGGAGACAGACGGTGAGACAAAACGCTCCCTCCTGCTGCATTATGCCGGTGGGGGGGGGGGTCTTTGACGGCGACTACGAAGGAGCCATTGCTGCCCTAAATGCACATTTCAAACCCCAAATGAACCCTGACTTTGAGCGATTCAAGTTGAGGCAGGCCGTTCCAGTGTAAGGGTGAATCCATGGACCTGTTCAGCGCTGGCTTGTGAGATTGTGAGCTGGCTAGCACATGCATGCACGATGACCCCCCAGAAAGAGGTACGTGCCCAGGTCATGCAGGCTGGTGGTTGGCCATGCTTAGATGACACATCGTTTGCCAGTCCAACATGCCTCTTGACGAAATTATAACATTCGCCCATTCTCACAAACTCTGCAATGACTGAGCGGAGTAGACTGAACTGGCTTTCCAAAATCTCTCAGCCACACCAAAGCCTGCCTCATGGCCCATCAAAACGGAAACAGCTGCAGCCATTACCAAATGACCTCCTCGCTGGCCCGCCCATGGTAGAAAGCCTCCAAAAGACCAGTGTGGATACTGCAATCGCTCCCTTCACCCACTATCTGAATGCAGAGCCAGAGGCAAGACTTGTTCAGCGTGTCTTCACCCCAAACACTTTACCAAGGTCAGGGCAGATGGCAGATCCCCCTGCCTCATTGCCATGGCTCCCCATGCCACCAAGAGGTATGAGTAATCATGCAAGTCTCCCTGCCTGCTCTGAATGGCGCACCACCTGCATTCAGCCCAGGACAGGGTGAGGGTGAAGGGGGACAGTGACATCTTGCTCATATCATATGCTTTGACACCAGGTCTACCTTAATGGTAAACCTGCCCCACCTGCCAAGTCCTTATCAATGGCACTCCAACCACCTCTCTTATTGATGTGGACGCCTCTGTGAACATCACCAGCTGAAGGCACTTCAATGCCTTGGCCACGCGGCTAACCCTGCTGCCCACGTCTGAGAACATCTTCACCTATGGGTGCACAACCACCATCCTGTTGGGGGGCATGTACACCTGTATAGTGTCCCATGGAGCCCACACATACCCAGAAAAATTATTTGTCACCTCCTTAGACTCGGATGGAGACACTAAGAAACGCTGTGCACACATTGAGATGGAAGCCCTCACCGTCAAATGGGGCTGTTATCACTTCCACCCCTACCTGTTTGGCAGTGCCTTTTGAGGAATCAAAGACCGCAATCCTCTGATACCCCTGATCACCAGCAATGCCACACATCTGCCACCCAGAATTGAAAATTGGGCTTTGTAGCTACAGAAGTATCAGCTGGTGTAGGATACAGCCGGCTGTAACAATCCTGATGACTACCTCTCCAGGCATCCTCAACTGGAAACAGGCAGCTCGTCTGACCCCTCGTTTGCAGCAGACAAGTATGTCCACTGGCTGGCAGAATTGGCCCAAAAACCATCTCCCTCCAAACCATAGCTAATGCCACCACATCAGACCCGGCCCTCCAAAGTGTGTGGGAGGCCACCACCTCTGGCAGATAGAAATACTTCCTCCAGGACCTAGGAAGACACAAGGAAACCACCTCTTAGGTGGTCTCTAGTTGGCAGTCAGTTTACACCCTGTCCAAGTAGGGACCCTCACTCTAATCAGGGTAAATGAGTCACACACCTCAGATAACCCCTGCTCACCCCCTTGGTAGCTTGGTACAAGCAGTCAGGCTTATCTCAGGGGCAACGTGTAAAGTATTTGTACAAACACACACAGTAACACACCGAAGACGCCACAAAAGGACTCCACACCAGTTTAGAAAAATACCAAATATTTATCTAAATCAAACAAGACAGAAACAACAAAAACATAAACAAGGGTCGAGACGGGGCCACTCACCTGAAAAGCAGGATGTCTGCAGGGGCGATGGTATGCTCACCCCGACCTCCTGGAAAGGGGGAGTGGTAGAGAAAGAGACAAAACACTGCCACGTCTTGCCGGTCCAGCCAGGCATCCTGTATCTTCGGTGGGGCAGGTGGTTGTTGACAGAGTGATAGTAGAGTTAGTGCTCTCAACTTCCCTGAAACTGAATCTCTCTTTCTGATATGGGCACAGGAGTGGTAGAAGAACACCAGGATGCTCCAGCACTTTTCTTGGATAATAATAACTGTTGGCACAATTACGAACACTGCATTACCAAAAACCCAAACTGAGAACCATAACAATAAGTACTGCGACACTAGGGCTGGCTTCACAGAGATTCACTACAATTAGAACTGTGGTTGCACTTATCATGCACAAGAAAGACAAACAAGGGCATTAATTATATCACGTATAACTTTCCTGCATGCACAGGGTTAAACTAAAAGGAACAAAAACAATCCAAGAAATACAAATGTCCACTCTGTGTTTAAACAGTTAGGGTGGCACAGTTTGGTTTGGTTTCACTGTGTGTGTGAAAAACCCCTTCAAAAGCACATTCCTCAAACCTGAAACACAGGCATTAATGACTCAATTTAAATCCAAGAGTTATGCTATTAGAGAAAGAAAAGTCACGTAAATGCTCTTTTAAAGTTGCACTGTCACTTTTTGTAGTACTTGAGCTCAAGCAGATTTCCTGAAGCACTTATAGGCAAGTAACTACAATAATAATGTAGAATGTTCAGAAATGCATTTGTCTCTTCAAGATAAGCACTCTGCCAAAATACAAGGTCTGAAATACACCAGCTGTTTTAAAAAAGCGCGGCGCTCAAACAACAAACTCCCTGGAGAATACTAGTCACTTAGCTGCAGTCTTTTCCAGAGTGCTGGAGGAATGCCTGGTGTCAGCTGGTACAGGTACGAAGAAAAGAATTGCCTCAAAAGTCCTGAATACGAGGATGACAGCAGGGGCTGGACTGCCAAATCAAATGCTGAGCTCAGGAAGCAAAACAAAGCCAAGCAGGGAGGCATGCTTCACTCTGCTATTTATAGCCAATCAGGAAAGCAGTTGAGTTTCCACATGTGGATGAGTCACCACACCCTATTAGAAGCACATGTCTACACCACACCCAATTAGAAGCACATGTCTACACCTGCTCACATTAGCAAACAAGCATTGGTAAAACAAGCATTGATAAAACCAATTGTGTAACACAGCACATTATGTTTACTTAGAAACATGAAGGTTTAACCAGGAACAGAGACAAGATTTAACCCTAATCCCTGGGGATGCTGACAGATAACGCAGGAAGCACCTTGGGGATTCCTGACAGTCCTCCCCACCAAGGACCCTCTCAAAGGGTGGGGCTTGGAAGGGTGCAGGAGATGGAATTTTTTTGTAAGACGTGGAGCATGAACTGTGGACGCGGGTTCCCAGGAATTGTCCTCAGACCCATAGCCTTTCCAAGCCAATAAATCGCGTAAAACACCATGGACATGCCTGGAGTCAAGAAGTTTGGCCACTTGAAATTCCCATTACCCTTGTACTTTTACTGGGGATGTGATGGGGCATCGCGGGTATCAGGGGAATAGGGACGGAGTAACAACACATGAAACACAGGGTGTACCTTGAAATCATCTGGCAATGTCAGTTGTACTACCACAGGATTGATGATTTTGGCAATAGGAAAGGGATCTAGAATTTGGGGGTTTAATTTTCTGGATCCTGCAAGATGGAGATTTTTTGATGAGAGCCACACCTGATCCCCTATCTGATAAGAGAGAGCAGGTCTCCTTTTGTCTGCTTGTTTTTTTACATGAGCTTTGTAGAGTTTTATATGGTGTTGTACTTGTTTTTAAATCTCATGGAACTCTTTATGGTGTTTCTGTACTGATGGATGTTTGGGACCCAGTGATAGGGAGCATTCTTGGGTGCAGACCAAACAAACAGTAATATGGGGATACTCCTGTAGCCATGTGGATACTGTTGTTATATACAAATTCAACAAGAGGTAAAACCTTATCCCACTCAGTAGACAATGTGTCAATGTAACGTCTCAGGATTTGCTCCAGTAATTGGTTGGCGCATTCCGTCTACCCATCCGTTTGTGGATGATATGCAGAGGACAAGCGGACGTCCGTACCGACAGAGAAACAGAAGCTATGCCAAAACTGTGATATAAATTAGGGGTCACGATCAGAAACAATTATGATGGGCAACCCATGAAGCCGTACAATGTGCTGGACAAACAAATCAGAGAGCTTGGAAGCCGTAGGGAGGGATTTTAATGGAACAAAATGAGCCATTATAGCTAGGTAATCTACAACCACCCATATGACAGTGTGTCCACTGGAAGCTGGGAGATCAGAAATGAAATCCATACTTATGGTATGCCATGGGGCCACCGGAATTGGCATGGGAAGTAACAATCCTGTGGCTGGAGTATGTGGGTTTTTAGCCTGAACACAGGTGTAACAAGTCTGGACGTAGCTTCTGACATCCTGCACAAGCATGGGCGACCAAAACCATCTTTGACAGAGATCTAACATCATGTCCCCAATGTAACACTGTATCCCGTAATTCTCTGGTAGGGACCTACAACTGGTCAGCATGGTATAGTAAACCCTCTTTTTCATACACATCAGTTGAACAGGGAACCTTGTGTTCGGCTACACGTATTTTCTCAAGGAACTCTTGGGAAGTGCACACAGCCCCGATTTTTTTCTCGGGGTATAATGCTTCAGAGTAGAAACCCATCCTAAACAACGTGTCTGCCTTTTGTTGTGTAGTACCGGGCTTATAGGTGATTACGAAGTCAAACTCATTAACGAATAGAAGCCAGCATAATTGACGAGGTGTCAGGGCCTTGGTCGCTTGAAAAACTGTAAATTACAGTGATCTGTGTAAATAGTTACGGTGTGTCTAGCTCCTAGTAGGTGGTGATGCCATTCCTGGAAGGCAAGCTTGATGGCCAGAAGTTCCTGCTCCGCCACCATGTAATTTTGCTCTGCCGGTAGCAAGTTCTTTGAGAAGTAAGCTACTGGATGGAAATGCCCAGACTCGGAATCTCGTTGGGACAAGACACCATCCACTGCCATTTGGGAAGCGTCTGCTTCCACGAAAAATGGCTGAGCTGGGTCGGGATGATGGAGAATGGGTGCTTCAGTGAATGTGTTTTTAAGATGTTGGAAGGCTTTCTCAGCTTCTGCATCCCAAAGGAACTTAACCCCCTTTCGTAGGAGACGAGATACCACGGTAGAAAAGTGTGATATAAATCTCCGATAAAAATTTGTGAAGCCCAAAAACTGTTGCACTTCCTTGATGGATCTTGGGGCTATCCAATCCAGGATGGCCTGTACCATGGACCTATCCATGGAAATTCCATCGGGGGTGATCACATATCCCAGGAATTCTACAGTTGTAGTGTGAAAAACACATTTTTCCAACTTGGCGAAGAGATGATGCTCACAAAGCCATTGTAAAACCGCTCTTACATGCCCTATATGTTCCTCAGTGGAAGACGAATATATCAAAATGTTGTCTATGTATACCACTACACAGATATCCAGAAACTCCTGCAGCACTTCATTGGTGAAAAATTAAAACTCTGCAGGAGCGTTACACAACCCGAAGGGCATCACTGTGTACTCGAAGAGTCCAGATTTAGTTTGGAACGCCATCTTCCACCCATCCCCCTTCATCACTCGGATCAAGTGGTAGGCGCCCCGGAGGTCGAGTTTCGTATAAATGGTCGACTGACATACCTGATCTAAAAGTACCGGGATCAGCAGAAGTGGATACCGATATGTTATGGTAGCTTTGTTCACTGCGCGATAATCTATACATGCGCGCAGCTCGCGATTCTTCTTGGGCACGAAGAAAAAAGAAGACGATACTGGTGAAGTTGAATGACGAATGAAACCCTTAGCCAATAGATCATCCAGGTAGTCTCACAGGTATCGAATCTCAGGCTCAGAAAGAGCATACACCCTACTACATGGTAGCGTTGCCACTGGAATCAAGTCTATACGACAATTGTATGACCTATGTGGCGGCAGCTGGGTGGCCTTCTGTTCACTAAAGACATCATGGAAGTCTTTATACGGTGCAGGAATGGCCAGTGTGTCGTCTGGCTTGATAGCCGTACTATGTGTGGACCCAGAATGCAAGGGTGTCACTAGTAATGGTTTGTCTTGGTAACAGGAGTGCCAGCAATGTTTAGATTCTAATGTCACTGTCCTTGCTGCCCAGTCAATTTTGGGATTGTGTAACTGAAGCCAGGGTATCCCCAAAATGGCTCCAAATACTGGAGTATCTATGATGTCAAACTGAATTTGTTCTGTATGGTTGTTTGCACAAAGCATGGACAAAGGTGTTGTTTGATAAGCCCGGAGGACAATTCTGAGCCATCCACGGCTCTGACTGGTTCAGAGACGTCTTTTCTGACAGTCGTAATATTTAGGGTTTTAGCCAAACTCAAGTCTAAAAAGTTTCTGGTTGCCCCGGAGTCAAGCAATATGGGAATGACCTTACATACCTGAGGGGACAACACTAACGTCACAATAAGAGTTAGATGTCGAAGTACCGGACTGGTGGTATTAGCCAGAAGATGTGAGACCATATTGAAAAAAGCGCTTGATAAAACGGTCTCAGAAGTTATCGAGCCAGTTAGTTTTTTGCCTGGTCAGAAAGAAAGAATTCAGGCCCTGTTACCGCTCGGATGGCTTTCTTTGGAGCAGTAGCCTTTTTAGGACATTCCCGAGCAAAATGCCCTGCCTTACCGCAGTATAAACACAGTTTTATTTTTTTTCCTACGTTCTTTCTCTTCCTTAGATAGTGGGCCCCGCACACTTCCAATTTGCATGGGCTCAGGTGTTTCATGAGTGGGAATGGTGGACTCCTTTTTCTTAGTTTTGAGCACCACTAAGCGTGTGTCACCCTGGAATTTTTCTCCCTTACGTTCACTCAAGTGGTGATCCAATCGTACCACCAGGTCAGTTAACTCGGAACACTCCGTAGGATGTTCCACAATTTGGGCTAGAACATCCTTCAGATCGTCCCGAAGGCCACAATAGAAGAGGGAGGTCCTCTTCTCCTCTGGCCACTCAGTCTCTGCCACCAACCGATTGAAAGAGGTGATATAGGACAGTAGATCCTTGTTTCCCTGGGGCAAATTCAGCAACTCATTGTCACTGGCTTGCACAAAGAGGTGTTTGGCGAACAGTTTCCGCAAGGCTTCCTTGAACCGGTTGACATCATACAGTATAGGGTCATTGCGCTGCACCAGAGGAATAGACCAATTAGCTGCATTGCCTCCCAAATAAGAGATAATAAAAGCTACCTTTGCAGCACCGTTGGGGAATGCAGCTACCTGACACAAAAACTGTAGTTGCCACTGGTTAAGAAAAATTTTGAACTTGGCACTATCTCCCAAAAACGTTTCTGGGGGAGCTAAGGGCACAGGGGTTGGTGTTGTGACCATTACCTGCATGGGTTGTGTGGTGGAAGTTGTTGGGCCTGAATCGGGTCTAGGAACATGATTAGATGTGTCAAACCGAGGGGCCTGTAGTACTGGAGATCTTAGTTTTAGTTTGACTCCTCCCCAGGGGGTGTCTTGTGGTTTATACCACTGTAGTTCAGTGTGCAACTCCAGGTTCTCTTGCTTTAAGGAAAGAACTTCTGTCTGTAATCCTGCTAGGGCCCTATTTAAATCTGATAAAGATGGACCCTCCTGACCAGCTGGTAAAGCCTACGCTAAACCTTTGAAAGTACCCATTGAGGTATCCATTGCCCAGACAGCCCTGTATGTTGTGGCTTGGCTTTATGTCGAGATGGGGGCACTCACCTGAAAAGCAGGATGTCTACAGGGGCCATGGTATGCCCCCGACCTCCTGGAACACCTCTTGGCACTTCCTGGTGGACACAGAAACCCTGGCAGGTGTCCCAAAAGGAAAGGGAAAGTGGAAGAGAAAGAGACAAAACACTGCCACGTCTTGCCAGTTCAGCCAGGCACCCTGTATCTTCAGGGGGGGGAGGTCGTTGTTGACAGAGTGATAGTAGAGTTAGTGCTCTCAACTTCCTTGAAACTGAATCTCTCTTTCTGATATGGGCACAGGAGCAGTAGAAGAACACCAGGGTGCTCCAGCACTTTTCTTGGATAATAACTGTTGGCACAATTACTAACACTGCATTACCAAAAACCCAAACTGAGTACCATAACAATAAGTACTGCGACACTAGGGCTGACTTCACAGAGATTCACTGTTGCACACTACAATTAGAACTGTGGTTGCGCTTATCATGCACAAGTAGGACAAACAAGGGCATTAATTATATCATGTCTAACTTTCCTGCATGCATACGGTTAAACTAAAAGGAACAAAAACAATCCAAGAAATACAAATGCCCACTCTGAGTTTAAACAGTTAGGGTGGCACAGTTTGGTTTGGTTTCACTGTGTGTGTGTGTGTAAAACCCTTCAAAAGCAAATTCCTTAAACCTGTAACACAGGCATGAATGACACAATTTAAATCCAAGAGTTATGCTATTAGAGAAAGAAAAGTAATGTAAATGCTCGTTTAAAATTGCACTGTCACTTTTTGTAGTACTGGAGCTCAAGCAGATTTCCTGAAGCACATTTAGGCAAGTAACTACAATAATAATGTAGAATGTTCAGAAATGCATTTGTCTCTTCAAGATAAGCACTCTGCCAAAATACAAGGTCTGAAATACACCAGCTGTTCTAGGAAAGCGCGGCACTCAAAGAACAAACTCCCTGGAGAATAATAGTCACTTATCTGCAGTCTTTCCCGGAGTGCTGGAGGAATACTTGGTGTCAGCTGTTACAGGAATGAAGAAAATAATTGTCTCAAAAGTCCTGAATACGAGGATGACAGCAGGGCCTGGACTGCCGAATCAAATGCTGAGCTCAGGAAGCAAAACAAAGCCAAGCAGGGAGGCATGCTTCACTCTGCTATTTATAGCCAATCAGGAAAGCAGTTGAGTTTCCACATGTTGATGAGTCGCCACACCCAATTAGAAGCACATGTCTACACCACACCCAATTAGAAGCGCATGTCTACACCTGCTCACATTAGCAAACAAGCATTGGTAAAACAAGCATTGATAAAACCAATTGTGTAACACAGCACATTATGTTTACTTAGAAACATGAAAGTTTAACCAAGAACAGAGATATGATTTAACCCTAATCCCTGAGGATGCTGACAGATAACGCAGGAGGCACCTTGGGGATTCCTGACAACAAGTAGAGATATCAAATTTTAAAGTAAAAAGAGTCTTAATCCATAAGAATAAAAAGATGTGTTGTTTTAGCACAAAGTGCCTTGTATGCATAAAAAATAAAGCTGCAGAAGCGACCATGCAATGGAAAAGCAAGCATTGCATGGATTTTCACCTTGGGTTCACCAGCTTCTCCTTTCAAGGGCCCAGGGACTGGATGTGGCATCACTTGGCAGGGTACGGGTCTCAGCAAGAGTGCCTAGGTGCTGGCAGATTAAGTCTTTGATGGCCCTGAGACTTCAGAACAGGGGCAAGCTCAGTCCCCCTCAGAGTCCTCCCCAGAGTCATCTGATAGTGTTGATACCCAGCGCGTTTCCTCTTAGCAATACAGGGCTTTCTTAAGATCCCGCCTTGTGGATCTCCTCTTCACATTTAGCCCCCTCTCCTTGCAGAAAACTCTCAGCTCCTTCATAGTATAGATGTTTCAGGGCCAGACGGTAATTTCCGCAGGTGCAACAATCACACAGAGTTCTAAGTTGATCAAGAAGAAGCAGGAGTAACTTTAGAAAAATGACCAATGGAGAGAAAAATGAGAAACAGTATACTGGTACATAATAGTCTGCGATATGGAAGTAGTGTACACCAATAACTGTATGTAAAGTACAAATACAAGTCCTATCCTCACTGTTGATCACCAGTATTAGAAATTAGGTCTCTATTTGGCAGTCAGTTTACATCCTGTCCAAGTAGGGACCCTCAATCCAGTCAGGATAAGGGAGTCTCACACCTAAGATAACCCCTGCTCACCCCATTGGTAGCTTGGCACAAGCAGTCATGCTTATCTATGAGGCACAGTGTAAATTATTTATACAAATACACACAGTAACACAGTGAAGATGCCACAAAAGGACTCCACACCAGTTCAGAAAAATAGCCAATATTTATCTAAATCAAACAAGACCACAACAATAAAAATCCAATATACACAAGTAAAGATGTCAAATTTTAAAGTAAAAAGAGTCTTACTCCATAAGAATCAATGGATGTGTTGTTTTAGAACAAAGTACCTGGTATGTGTAAAAAATAATGCTGCAGGGGCGAGCGTGCATTAAAAAAGCAAGCAATGCACAATTCCTTACTCACAAGCGATGGATCAATTCTTTCCTCAAAGGGATGCGTCGATTTCCGGACATACAGCCTCGGTCTGTGCGGTGATGATGAAGATTTTAAGGCACAGGGTCACGCGTGGAAAATCCAGAGCTATGGCAACGATGCATCCATGCTGACAAAGGTGTCAGACATCTGCGCTGGAGACTGGGTCCTGGTGCAAGACCGACACCCAGGTGGGAAGTTTCTGCTTCTGTTCAAGTCTCACCTACAATGAGTTGTCTCTAGACAAGGCACGATGGAGACTGCAAAAAAGTAGCTCAGGCTTTGTCATGAGGAATGTGTCCACCTTCGCTAACTGACGCCAACCTTCTACCTACAGTCTGGACAGGGAGCCACATTCACATCGCAGAAGGAAGGAGAAGATCAGAACCCTGATGGCATCACCCCAGTGCAAACCCTGAACCCCAGACCACAGACTCCCCTCATCCAGGAGTAACCATAATTGGGGGAACGCCAGAACTGACCGTAGCACCCCCGTCAGCTGGCTGTCACCCATACAACTTGAGATAAGCTGTTACACGACCAAAAAGGGTTTGAGGACTAGGGGACACATTTACAATCTTTTGACGCAGGGCAGCGCCTCAAGCCTTCTTGTGGTGCTGCCCTGCATCAAAAAAGGGACCCCTTCCTGCACAAAAACAATCTTGCATTCTGCAGCACACATAGAAAAACGAGAAATAAAGGTACTTCTCCTCATTGCACCTCCCTTACGCTTCCCTGGGGAGAGGAAGGCTTTTGGAGCATTCACAGGTTTATAAAATCTCGTGAATCTGCAAATGTGTCAAATGCCATGGGGGTTATATGGGAACACTCACCATAACGCCCATAGCGCACCGCTCTGTCACAGGTTGTCAACGAGTCCATATTTACAAGGCCATGAAAAGCCACACAGAGTGGCTTTACGTGGTCTTGTAAATATGGCCCTACAGTGTGTGCTGCTGGACCGTCACTAAAAGTGACGTTCTGGTGGCGCAAAGGGGCTTGTAAATATGCCCCCAGGAGTGTAGAATCAACAACACTGTCACCACCCACACCGGATCGAACGGTTGGAGGAATGTAACACATCGCAGGGCTCACCCTTTCCTCGTGGCACACACATGCATGCACACCCTGATCTCATGTTGGAGGTCACGGCAAGTTAATAAAAGAGGGCAGATCCTGCTTACGTGCTAGTTGTGTGGAGCACTATTAGCTGATTGTCCATGTCATCATATTCTTCCATGCCAGCGGAACGCACGTAATGAGGCCCGGCTGCACCCGACAGTACAGACATGGACGTCTTAAGCAAACGTTTTTTTTTTTTTTAAAGTCATTCATCCAACATGTTTCATTTTCTAAATTGAATTGGAGTTATGGTGCGCTATTTGTACCTCCTAATCTACAATAAAGCAAATGAGCAGTCACTGCAAAATAGCACAGAATTTCTAAGGCAGAAAAAATCAGTGGCATGCATCCTAACTCCGGTTAGTGCACTGGAAAGACAGCCTTAAAACACAGAGACAACCTATTTATGCACTTCGGCCAACAGCTTTAACCCTGGTTTAAAATGAATGATTTAACAGGCCAATGCAGCCTCTTCACCCCCTCCATCCCTAATTCAACGCCTTGGTGTTCGTTCCTAAACTCAATCTCACCACACAATGGAATGCCAGCAAATCAGTATTGCTCTATTTGCAACTGGAAACCAGCTTTTCACAAGTAAGGCAGTCACTGGCTAGCATTTTCATCAGCTGACAAGAAGGAAATCCAGCCTAACCTGATAGGGCCACTGGCTGTGTAATATCTGGTATCCCCTTCGAATCTACACAACACCCCCACCAACAGCTTTCTACAATACTCTGTGCAAAACCGCCAAAAACAGAGAAGAAATGTGTGCATAGGGTGCCTTTAAGTCTACTCACATTTTTCCTTCTTATGTTTGAGAAGAATGCTACCCATCTCTGTAATAGATTAACTTCACCCGAACTGTTTACAGTGGCGGCTGGTGTCAGGGAAAAGTAGTGGGGAAGCACGGGGGCCAATAATAAAACAAAAAAAAAACGACAAAAAAATAACTTACCTGACGCTCACCTCTATTCTGCAAGGGCTAAGGCTCCCAGACTCCTCTGCGGCAATCCAGACGCTGGGTCATGCTGTTAATACCCATGAGAGCAGCATCAAGATTGGGCGGAGTGGGCTGGTTTTGCGCTCCATCTGGGACTCCATCTGGGACTCCATCTGGGACTGGGAACATGTGCCTGCTGTTGTTCTCCATTCAGCAACGCAGCTGGGTTGGAGGGATGTCAGTGCACAAGTCGGTATGGCAGTCCTAAGATGGTCAGCCAAACCGACATGCGCACTGACATCAGTGGCTACCACTTCTCCAGTATTCTTCGTATGTCCCCGCCCTCAAGACTTGGCTCCTGACAAAAAAGAAAATGATAATAAAACTGTTAATATCATTTTATTTTTTGTTTGCCCCTGCTGACAGGGGGCAATGCTACTCTGCCATAATGGAGGAACCGCTGCTGACTGTTTATGATTCTAGCTGTTTCTGTCACCTGCATTCTTTCCTTTGGGGTTGTGTGCATGAATGTGTGAGTGTGTGCTCGAATGTGACTCTGTGTGTAGTGTTGTTTGCGTGGGTGTATGCATGTGTGAGAATGCGTGTACAAATGGAAATGTGAATGCGTATCTCCATGTCAGTGTGAATGTGTTGAATGTGTGTACGGATGTGTGTGAGAATGAATGGATGCATGTGTCAATGAATGCATTGCAGTGTGAGGGAGTGTGTGTATGCTTGGTGCGTGTCTGCGAGTGTGCGTGAAAGGGGGAGATCGGAAGGGGGGAACGTGGATGGAGGGGTTGTGTGGGGGCATCTGGGCAGTGTTTGGGGGGTGGGTGAGCCTCCTACCAGTGACAGGGAAGAAATTCCCTGCCACTGGTAGGGCCTATTTCCATGGTTTTCAAGGCGTTGCGAATGCAGCGAAAACCATGGCAGTAGGCAGGCTCAAAATGCAGTCGGCGGTACAATAGCGGCCGCTGGGCTGGAGATTGTTATCTCCGGCCCGGCAGCTGCTACCACCATGGCGGTAGGAATGGTAAATTGGTGGGTTGGCTGCAGCCAACACGCCAATGTCATAATGTGGTGGTCTGTACCACCAGCCTGTTGGCCCAACATTATCGCCTACTGCAGGGGTCATAATGACCCCCTATGTTGTTCCAGTTCTAAATTCCTCACAGCCCAGGAACAGAATGTTCCATAGAGTACTTGAAAAACTGGTGTGAAACCAGGGCTAGTATCTGCGTGACAGCCTGTCACCGAGAAGTGAAGGAACATCACCTGAGGTCTGTGCAACTTGTAAGAAAAGCTGTGGATCTGTTTAGTGTCTCCTGCCTGCTAAGAGATGGAATGTGAGTGCCTGGCTCTGTGGGAGGCGAAACAGGAGCTTCTGTCTACCCTAGTTCCCACCCCTTACACCCAAACAGGGCCTTATAGATCCTATCTACATAAAAATGGGTAAATACCTGCATGCATGACAGCACCTATTCTGCAGAGTAACTATGCTTCCACTGTGTCGTTTCAACCTAACGCACCTCATTCAAAATGGCCACACATGCCAAACACTCTTTATATTATGCACTCAAAAGGGCTGCTAGGAACTTGATGCAAATGGAAGTGCTTCATGACCTCACAAGGGGTATGAAGTGCTATATAAATAATTCAGTAGGTCCACCCAGAAACCGTTTTAGGGCTGACAAGGCGTTTCCAAAATGCTATATGAATACGAATACAAGGCAACACAGTTTCTTCATTTATTAATTTATGTTTAATCTTTGCCTGACATCTGAGCTACAAGTAAGGGGTGACTATCTTTGTCAGTAGAGAGTTATGAAGCCTTTGTTTTCCCTCACAAACTGTATTACTGATCAGGATCTTAGTGAAGATCCAATCTATATGTTTACGATCAATTTTCTGATAAAACAACAGGAGGTTAATTATGGCTGCATTTGGAAACCTCCCTCCAGACTTTCAATGAGCGGCCCATATGGAAGGGTAAAACCTCCCTAACTCTTTATAAAGTTGGCGAGCAACAGGATTATTAAGCAAGTTAAAGAAACGTCTCCAGCGACCCTAGGGGGCAGAGACTCACATATTTTAAAGTGTCTTGTTTTGTTTTTAAATATATACATATAAATTACAAAGACAATTTCACCTATTTCTAAATGCTTCCAATTATACCGACCCAGAGACATATGAGGCTATAGTAATGTGGTTATATCTCTTTTTTGGTAAGTGTACAACTCCGATTTTCCTTAGAGCAGACAAAAAGTGTGAATTTGTGGGGAAGCACGTAGTCTTGTGCCTACCATTTCTGAAGTGGAAGTCTGGAAAGTGGTTTAGTTACATAAGGTGGATGTCTTGTATATGTTATGGTGGGCGCTCGTTGGGTTGGGATATTTGGATGCCCCTTCAGACCTGGACCTCTCACTGGCATAGGCTAGTGGACTCCAGGTGCAGTCATTCTCTACTGCACCAGATCTCTATGGATGCTCTTTGGACAAGAAGGTGTACGCCCTGCGGCATGCTGGTCAGCTCAGCAGGGGCAGTATGCAAATGGTGGCAAGCATACATATGCATAGCTTGTGTTTGATCCAACCTGAAACAATGTGCATCAGCAGGGCCCACTGCACCACGGCAACAAGGAATATAGCAGGCATTCTGCTGTCAAATACAACAGTGCCAGAAAACAAAAAGAAGTTTGCTAGTGCACACATCCAAGTTCCAGTGCAAGCTGTGAACATAGATAGGGAATGTAGTAATCTATATGACAAATAACAATGTTATCTGATGAATACTGAGAAGGACCATCTTCGAAGAATAGTTTTGCCTTTTTTTTACTGTATAAACTGAAATAAACACATTTTTTTCAATTACATGCCTTTGTTTAAGTGACCAAGAAAACATATTCATTACTGAAAAAATGCATAGTTTTCCTTGCCTACACTTTAGCACTGTTTATGCATTTTGTCTCAGGCACAGGCTTTCAAAGAGACTATTACTGGGACATTTAGGCCCGAATTAATGAAATGTGGCGCTGCATCCAATGCAGCACCACTTTTCTTGCGCCCCTTAGCACCCAATCTACCGCCACCATGTGTGCGCCGTATTTAATGTACGGCTCACCATGGCGCAGGGTAGGGGCCATAGCGTCAAATGTTTTGACGCTAATGATGTAGTGTGCAGGATTAGCACCAAAATTTTGGTGCTAATCCTGCAGAGTGCATAGGGGCCCATTGAAAACAATGGTATGCCCCCTTTTAGTGCCTGCTCTGTGCAGGCGTTAAAAATAGCCAGTAAAAATGGTACAGTGGAATCTCTTAGATTCCACTGCGCCATTCTTGCGGTCCCCCCTAATGGGGGAACGCGCCCTTGCATACATTATGCGTGGCGCAGGCATAATGTGGCGCAAGAGGTTACAAAGTGGTGAAATGCATGCATCGCACCACTTTGTTAATATAGTGCAGCAAATCTGGCCTTATTGGGCCACATTTGCGTCATAAAAAATTACGCTAATGTGGCGCAAGGAGGCACTAGAACCTGTTAAATCTGGCCCTTAGTCTGGTTCCTGTGCACCTTCATTTGCTTTGCTTACACCGCGTCCCTATGATATATTAGAAAAGCATCTCAAAGGGTGCTTGTTTACTTGTTCATTTTGTTACATTATATTAGTGATCTTATAATACTAGTCATTTTAGCATTAAGATAAGGTTTGGCAAACATGCATCCATGAAATGATTTGCACAAAAAACTGCCTTTTGAATTTATATCAGTAGTACCCAAATAATGACTCAAGATTTTTTTAAATTATTTATTTTTATTGTTTTATTGACAGTTAGTACAATCATTCAAACAATTAACATCATTAATGTCCCATCTCACCTTCTGTTCCACCCTGGTACCACCCACTGATATCTTTTAGTCCAGTAATATATGTTTCCTCTTTTGCCTTTCCTGCTGTTCTTTATCTGGTTCTATATTTTAGATATAGGAGGCGTGCCTCTGTTACAGGTCTGTGTTCATTCATATTTCCATTTCCCATCCTCCACACTTTTTTCATAGTTTTTCATATATCCTCTGCTCTTGTACACTTCTTTTTCTATAATTCTGCAGTATTTCATTCCCATTTCCCAATTATGGTGTGTAGGGGGCGTGCCCAAGCCCCATCTCTGGGCTATATCTCTCTTGGCCACCATGCAGCCCATATTTATGAGCATTTGTTGATAACGTGTGGTCTGAGGTCTCCCAAATACCCAGTAATGCTATTCTTGGTGTCAGACTTAAGGTTTCGCCTATTGCAGCCACCAAAGTGCTTTCCACCTTTCCCCAGAACCCCTGAAGACGTGGGCTGCTCCATAGGCTATGTATAAAGGAGCCATCCATTCTGCAGCCTCTCTTACAGCCCGCCCCACTTATCCATCTTATTTTTATAAGAAGGTCCATGTGTAGTAGACCCGGTGTAATATTTTGAGCTGGACAAGCTGGAAACGTGCTTTTATTGCCACATTTTTGGGGAATTCTAGTGCCTCCGTCCAGTCTTCATCCTCCAGGGTCCCTCTTTCTAATTCCTACCTATCTCGTAATTTCGTCAGTGGACTTTTTGTATTTATCATCGAAGTGCCATAGGTCAGTGTAACCAATTTTTTTTTTCAACTCTCCCGCTCAGCAACCTGTTTTCTAATGGGGAATTTTCTTGCGTCTCCTCAACTGGAGGAATGTTATTTTTGAGGGCATGGGATAGTTGTCCTTATTTGAGCCACTGGTACACGGTCATCTGATATTCTGACTGTAGGTTTTAGAATGGGACAATCCCATTTGCCTCCCATACTTCCGCCAGCGTGAATATGCCTATGTCATTCCACCCTTTGAATCCCTGCAGTGGCGAGACCTCTTTTAACTTTGTACCTTCCTATAGTGGGGTCTTAGGGGTTAGTCTCTCGCTCCATCCCGTCTCCTTCATCAGTCTCCTCCAGATTTCTATCACCCTGAGTGTCGCCGGATACATCTTCAGAGGAGTTCTTCCTCTGTATAATGGATGTAGGTAGCTATGTGTCCCCATCTCTGTTTTATCTCTCCAAAACGATGGGTTGTCAACCTCCGTATATGCCCAGTCATTTAGTACACTGACTTGCGCTGCTTCATAGTACTTTTGACCACTAGGCAATGCGATTTTCCCATCGAACCTGAACCTCTGCAGTGTTTTCAGAGATATTCTGGGTTGCCCTCCCGCCCATAGCAGCTTTCTTACCAGGCCATCTATCTTAATGAAAAACCCATCTGGTATTCTATACAGTGTATTTTGTAGAACGTACAGCATTCTGGGAAGCGTCATAATTTTGAACATGGCTGCTTTCCCTAGCAAAGAGAGTGGCAGCGACTGCCAATGTTCCACGTCATGCTCTAAGCGCTGCAGGAGGGGTGCCATATTCGCCTCATAGTATTCAACATTGGAGTTTGTTATCTATACTCCTAAGTATTTAAATTTGGTTTACTCCATCTGGAGTGGTAATCTAAGGTGGGTACTTATCAGATCGTCAGCCAATGGGAACACTAGCGATTTATCCCAGTTAAATACGAAGCCTAAATGTCTACCAAATGTGGCAAATATATGTTGGAGTTTATCCATTGTTCACGTCATATTAGTTAAGTACAGCAGGATATCATCAGCATATAGCGAGATACAGTCCTCTTGCCCCGTCCACCCGGCCAATGACAAACTTGTGTGTCCTCTCTTATTCAAGCTGCCAGAGCTTTGATAACCAATGCAAATAGCATCGGTGACAGTGGGCAGCCTTGTCTGGTGCGTCTCATGATATCAAACTTTAGAGAGAGATGGCCGTTGACCCGTACCCTAGTTATTTGGCGGTTGTAGAGGAGTCTGACCCATCATATATATTTCAGCCCAAATCCCATCCCTTCCAAGATTCCAAACAGGTAGCTTCATTCTACTGAGTCAAAAGCTCTGTTAGCATCTAGGGAGACAAATACTTTGCCCGCTGGTGACTCCCGGCCCAGAGCCATGTTATTGTGTAAGCATCTGAAGGTTCAGCCTGGTCGAGCGACCCGGCATGAATCCATTTTGGTCCTTGTGTACTTCCTCTTAAATCACAGTTTTTAATCTATTTGCCAATACCTTTGCCAGTATTTGTATGTCTCAGTTGATCAGTGATATGGGCCTATAGGAGTCACACATGTCTGGCAGTTTCCCTGCCTTTGGGATTAATATCACCATTGCAGTGCGCATATCCTCTGACAATTTACCTGTTTTACATGTTTCCGTCAGGGCCTTATGAAGTGGGGCAGACACTTGTGTTTGTAGTCTTTTGAATAATTCAATTTGGAGCCCGTTTGGTCCGGAAGCTTTTCCTGTTTGCATTTGACCCAATGCCTGTGCAATCTCCTCTACTGTAATGTCTTCTTCTAAGGCTACTTTTTGGTTTTCGCTCAGTCTCTTTATTGGGCAGTCATCAATGAAAGTTCAAATTTCTATTTCAGGAGCTGTTATGTGAGAGTCATAAAAGCGTTCCAAATATGAGGCAAACTCTTCAGCTATATCTCCACCTGTGCGTATCAGATTCCCTGATGTCTGCCTAAGACCTTTAATCGTCATTTTGTCCCTTTCCTTTCTTTCCAACCACACCAGTAGCTTTCCTGTTTTATTCCCTCCTTCATATATTCTTCTTTGCTTTGCTATGCAGGAGGTTTTTGCCTCATTTTTTGCTAACGCTTGGTATTCATCTCTTTTCAATTCATCTGCTCTCTTACTGGTGGATCCCACTTTTTAACATATTTCCCATCTAGCTCTATTACTTCATCCTCTAATTTATCTAGTGCTACTCGCCTTTCCCCTCTATTGTGTGTCTCCCCAAAGGTGATTGTAACCCTTATCGTTGCTTTATATGCCTCCCATAATATAATTGAGCTTTGCACAGCATTTTTGTTTTCAACAAAGTATAGCTCTGAGGCCTTAATCAAGCGTTTGACCTCTTGTTTGTTAGCAAGGTGCCACCTTTCCATTCTCCATGATTGTTTGGGCCTTTGGGTTTGGCGGTTAAGCAACATCCACAGTGGGGAGTGGTCGCTTAGTCCTCTAGCCAAATATTTCGCCTCAATAAACCTGCTGAGTGTTCTCCTGGTGGTGAAAAAATAATCTACTTGTGAATGCATTGAGTGTGCCCCTGAGTAGGAGTAGCATGTTTCCTCTGTGTGTAAGCTTCTCCATATGTCACACAAGCCTAGAGCTCGTGTAAACCCTTCTAGTCTTCCTCTAGTCCTGCCCCCTTCTAAACGGGAACTATTTCTATCTCTTCTGGTATCTATTACTAGGTTGAAATCTCCACCCATCACTACCAAGTCACTTGGGGACTCCAATAGTACTTCACCCAACTCTTTAAGCAGTTCGTTTTGAAGACCTGGTGAAGCATACACATTTACTAACAGTAGATCCTCTCCTTCCAAGTCCCCCAATATAGCCGTGTATGTTCCCTGCTTCTCTGTACATATTTGTTTTTTGTGAAATGGTAGTGACTTCTTGATCAAGATTGCCAATCCTCTCGACCCAAAGGTGAATTGCGCCCAGTTGCCCAGTCTGTATCTCCCCCTGCCCATGCTTTGATGCTGTTGATCTATCAGGTGAATCTCCTGTAGGAACACTATATCCAGTTTTTGTCTGTTGAGCACTCTTTGAATGAGGCTGTTTTACCCTGTTCCCCAGCCTGTTAACATTCCATGTTAGTATTGATATTGTTTGCAACCTAGTCATGGTGGATGTATCCTGTCCGTGTATGTGCAGGCGCAGCCTCCTCTGTGTTTTGGTGTGTACCCTTATTTCGCTTCTTTTAGAGTCTTGGTAAACTGAACCCCCTTATAACTTATCCCGCTCCCAACCTTACCGTACGGTGATTCCTGAACTAACCACCCCCCAAACTTGCGGTATGTGTTTACCCCAAACTTAAACCATAACAAACATTTTGTGCTTTTATCACCTGGGCGTGGTGACCGTCCTTTGGTATTTTACATTTGAGGAGTAACCCTTGGTTCACACATTCCGTATCGATTGTCTGTGTGTTACAGCAGCTCTGCCGGTGGGAGAACAGGGCCAGAGGCTTGTTCTGTCCCTTACCAGCCTACCTAGCCCCGTCTCCTTTCATCCTAAGTGTCCTGATGTCATTGGCTTCACTTCTGGTAGGTGTTCATCTTCTGTTTCCTCGCCTATTTCTGTGCAATCAGAGTCACTTTCGTTGCCCTCAACCGGTAGTGCTTTCCATTTGTTGTCCCTTTGGGTGTTCATGTGTTGCTTCAAATTTTTAACGGCCTGTTTCTGCGTCTATTTTATCTGTTCTTTAGTTGGTGTTGCAGCACTTTTCCTCCCTTTTTTGTTCCGTCGTCCAGCTGTTGTGTATTTCCACCTTCCCCCCGTGTTGTTCTCGGTGGCAAGCCCTTCCCTAGTCCCTGGTCTTCTAACCATGTCCAAGCATCCTGTGCATTTTGTAGAAAATAAGTTTTCTCTTTTAGTTCCACATGCAGTTTTGCCGGGTAGATTAGTGAACATTTTATTCCTTGTTGCCACAGTACTTTTTTAATTGGTGCATATGCTCCTCTTTGGCATTGTACTAGGTTTGTGTAATCCGGATACATGTGGATTTCAGCATTTTCAAAGAACCAGGGGCAGTGTTTTCTCACCATCTGGAAGATGACATCTCTGTCTCTGAAGTTCATCAGTCTTACTAATATTGGTCTGGGAGGAGCTTCTGGTTGCAGAGCACAGGTTGGGATTCTATGAGCTCTTTCTACTGAGAAAAATTTGGATGGCTTGCCTTGGAGTACATTGTACATTAGTCAGCCTTCCACAAATAACTTGGTATTATGCCCTTCTGCTTTTTCCGGCACCCCCACTAGTCTCACATTGTGGCGTCTTGACTGCCCCTCTGCATCTTCCAGTCTGTTTGTCACCTGTTGGAGCCCTATTTCCAGTTCCCTGCAATGCTTTATAAGATCCGCCACTTGGGGTATGGCCATCTCTATCTGCGCCTCCATTTCTTTAACACGGTCTGTTAATTTCCCTTGGCCATCCCATACCAGTCCTACTCTGCTCACACCGCTGCTTTTTGTGTCTTTAATTGCTTGTAGGATAGTCGCTGTGTGGGTTTCCATTGTATCTGGTTCCTTCTCGTTATCAGTCCCGTCCGCCCCCCTGTGGGACGCTTTTGCCTCTGAGGAGAGGTCTAACCATTTTGTTGGGGGTTTTAGCGCTGGTTATTAGTGTTGGCCAGTTTGCACCAATTCTGGGGGGGGGAGGGGTCGCGCATCTGTGTATTCACCCCTCAGATGCTCAAGCCTCCCTGCTATGTTACATTCATTTCTCTAATGACCTTCTTTACTCTCACCCCAGGCGTGTATCAGGCCTTCTTGTGATTTCTATAGTTCTTTGTCTCATTTGTTGTTCCACAGCTACCACAACTATGGTTGCTGCTCAGTATTGGGGGTTGAGACCTTAGGGACACTTCTGGATTTACAGCATTCTGCGCTATATATTATGGTGACTATTCTGCGTTCTTTTTGTCTGCGGGCTCTGGTACCTCTGCTAATGCCGCATGTCGGGGGTCGTTCGATTCCTCGTGTCTGCCCCTCTGGGGTGCTCCTGTCTCAGCAGTCTCTGGGAGTCGCTCACCACGAGCCAGGAGTGTGTAAGGAGGGAAGGGGGGTAATGTTCCCTGGTTGCAGGGGTCAAATTCCCCCCGCTTCACGGGTTTCTTGAACAATGGGCGCATCTTCTCCGTCCTCCCTTCACCTCTTATGCCGTTCCACTCTGCTCTGCCACTCTTCTCCCTGCAGGTCTTGAGTATCTTCCCCAGTCGTGACTCTCACCACTGGTCACCTTTCTGTCACCGATTGTGAGCGCCCTGGCTCTGTCTCGCCCGCGTCAGCTCCATCTTCCTTCTCCTTAATTCCTCATGGCAGCTGCCATTTTGGTTTCATCTTGTCGATTGGCTTGGGGTTTATTTCTTCATTTTCCCTCGCTCCTTGCACTTCTCCCCAGCATCACTGCATCTCTATTTTGCCAGCGTATCATCAGGAGACCAGAGCTGGGCGCCTTGGGGTCTGATCTCCAATCTTTTCAGGATTAAAGAGCCTCGGGCCTCCGTCCCCCACAGAGCTTTGAAATAGGCATGCTACTTCATGTACGGCCAAGCCACACCCCAATGAATACAATATTGGTATTTGTACCATTTTCAGCATACTAAATGAAGAATACATGAAGAGAAAACGCATGCACTTTTCTTTGTAGTTCTAGCTATCAATGTTGGGTGATGTAGGAGGCTGGCCTGGCTTATAGTGGGTACCTTGTGGTACTTACACCTTGTGCCAGGTCCAGTTATCCCTTATTAGTAGATTAGTAGTGTTCTAGCAGCTTAGGCTGATAGAGTTAACTATAGCAGAGATGCTTAGGCTGAACTAGGAGACATGCAAAGCTCCTACTATACTTCTTTTATCATATAGCACTATATCACAAGAAAAGACAATACTCAGAGTTACTAAAAAATAAAGGTACTTATTTTAGTGACAATATGCCAAAAGTATCTCAGAGGATATACTCCCTTAGGTGGTAAGTAAAATACACAACATATACACACAAACCAAAATCAGGTAAGTAAAACACTTAGAAAAGCAGTGCAAACACTGCAGAACACAATAGAATGCAATAGGAGACAATAGGCCTAGGGGAAACACAAACCATATACTCCAAAAGTGGAATGCGAACCAGGAATGGACCCCAGGCCTAGTGTAGTGTGTAGAGGGTCGCTGGGAGTGTATGAAAACACTAAGGGTGTTCAAGATACCCCACCCCAAGACCCTAAAAAGTAGGAGTAAAGTTACCCTACTACCCCAGAAAGACAGTAAAGTTGAGGTAGGGGATTCTGCAAAGGCAACAACTGACTGCAAAGCACTGAAGACGGATTCCTGGACCTCAGGACCTGCAATGGAAGGGGACCAAGTCCAAGAGTCACGCAAGTGACCAGGGGGGGCAGGAGCCCACTAAACCCCAGATGAAGGTGCAAAAGGGCTGCCTCCTGGTGGAAGAAGTCAGAGATTCTGCAACAACGGAAGGTGCCAGGAACTTCTCCTTTGGTCAGAAGATGTTCCACGGTGTGCTGGAGGATGCAGAGTTATTTCCATGCAGAAAGACCGCAAACAAGCCTTGCTAGCTGCAAGAGTAGCGGTTGAAGATTATGGGTGCTGCCAGGACCCAGGAAGGACCAGGAGGTCGCCACTTGGGGGAGGAGACAGAGGGGGCGCGCAGCAACACAGAGAGACCATGCAGAAGCAGGCAGCACCAGCAGAAGCACTTGAACAGGCGTTCAAGAAATCTTAGCATGGCAGTCATCTCAACACAACAAACAAGGGTCCCACAAAGCCGAAGGTCAACTCAGCGAGTTGGGCAATGCAGGACGGAGTGCTGGGGACCTGGGCTGTGCTGTGCACAAAGGAAGTCTTGCAAAAGGGCACAGAAGCCCTAGCAGCTGCAGATCACACATTACACAGGATTACTGTCTGGCGTGGGGAGGCAAGGACTTACCTCCACCAAATTTGGACAGAAGGGCCCCTGGACTGTCGGGGTCACTTGGACCCAACGCCTGTGTTCCAGGGACCACGCTTGTTAAGATGAGAGGGACCCAGAGGACCGGTGATGCAGCAGTTTGGTGCCTGCGTTAGCAGGGGGAAGATTCCGTTGACCCACTGGAGATTTCTTCTTGGCTTCCAGTGCAGGGTGAAGGCAGACAGCCCTCAGATCAAGCACCACCAGGAAACAGTTGAGAAAGCGGGCAGGATTAGGCGCTACAATGTTGCTTGTAGTATTCATGCTAATTTGTTGCAGTTTTGCAGGCATCCTGGAGCAGTCAGCGGTCAATCATTGGCATAAGATGAAGGGGGAAGTGCAGGGGAACTCTGGTGAGCTCTTGCATTTGTTATCTGAAGAGAAACCCACAGCAGAGACTCTAAATAGCCACTCCCCTTTCCTTTGTTTAGTTTCATGCCAGTGCAGGGGTTGGGGGATCCCTGAACCGGTGTAGACTCGTTTATGCAAGGAGGGCACCATCTGTGCCCTTCAAAGCATTTCCAGAGGCCAGGAGAGGCTACTCCTCTCAGGCCCTTAACACCTATTTCCAAAGGGAGAGGGTGTAACACCCTCTCTCAGAGGAAATCCTTTGTTCTGCCTTCCTGGGACTGGGCTGCCCAGGGGGGCAGAAACCTGTCTGAGGGTTGGCAGCAGCGGTAGCTGCAGAGAAACCCCCAGAGAGCTAGTTTGGCAGTACACGGGTCCATGCTGGAGCCCCAGGGATGTATGGGTTTGGCACCCCAATACCAGATTTGGCTTTTGGGGGGACAATTCCATGATCTTAGACATGTTACATGGCCATGTTTGGAGTCACGATAGTGAAGCTACACATAGGTATTGACCTATATGTAGTTCACACGTGTAATGGTGTCCCTGCACTCACAAAGTCCGGGGAAATTGCCCTGAACAATGTGGGGGCACCTTGGCCAGTGCCAGGGTGCCCTCACACTTAGTAGCTTTGCACCTAACCTTCACTAAGTGAGAGTTAGACATATAGGTGACTTATAAGTTACTTAAGTGCAGTGTAAAATGGCTGTGAAATAACGTGGACGTTATTTCATTCAGGCTGCAGTGGCAGTCCTGTGTAACAATTGTCTGAGCTCCCTATGGGTGGCAAAAGAAATGCTGCAACCCATAGGGATCTCCTTGAACCCCAATACCCTGCATACCTAGGTACCATACAATAGGGAATTATAAGGGTGTTCCAGTGTGCCAATCAGAATTGGTAAAATTAGTCACTAGCCTGTAGTGACAATTGTAAAAGCAGAGAGAGCGTAAACACTGAGTTTCTGGTTAGCAGGGCCTCAGTGATACAGTTAGGCACCACACAGGGAACACATACAGGGCACACCTTATGAGCACTGGGGTCCTGGCTAGCAGGATCCCAGTGACACAGGCAAAAACAAACATACATACTAGTAAAAAATGGTGGTAACGTGCCAGGCAAGATGGTGCTTTCCTACACAAACCCCCCCAAATGAGGGACAATAAGGCTAACCTTGCCCAGATGAGTCTTCATTGTCTAAGTGGAAATATCTGGAGAGTCCATCTGCATTGGAGTGGGTACTCCCAGGTCTATGTTCCACTGTATAGTCCATTCCCTTTAGGGAGATGGACCACCTCAACAATTTAGGGTTTTCACTTTTCATTTGTTTTAGCCAAAGTAGGGGTTTGTGGTCTGTCTGAGCAATAAAGTGAGTTCCAAACAGGTATGGTCTCAACTTTTTCAGTGCCCAGACCACAGCAAAGGCCTCCCTCTCTATGGCAGATCAACACTTTTCTCTAGGGGTCAACCTCCAGCTGATAAAAGCAACAGGTTGATCCTGGCCCTCAGTATTAAGCTGTGATAGCACTGCCCCAAACCCACATCAGAAGCATCAGTCTGGACTATGAACTTTTTGGAGTGGCAAGGGCTTTTTAGGACAGGTGCAGAGCACATGGTCTGTTTGAGCTCATCAAAAGCGTTTTGACAGCTAGCTGTCCACAATACCTTTTTGGCATCTTCTTACTAGTGAGGTCATTAAGAGGGGCTGTAATGGAGCCATAATTCTTAATGAACCTCCTATAGTACCTTGTGAGGCCTAACAAGGCTCTCACCTGGGTTTGAGTTGTAGGGGGAGCCCATTCCATAATGGTCTGGATCTTCCCCTGCAGTGATGTTCCCCACCTACTAGGTGGCCCAGATAAACCACTTTCCCCTGCCCTATCTGGCACTTTTAGGCCTTGATAGTGAGGCCTGCTTTTTGCAGGGCCTCCAAAACGTTCCACAGGTGGACCAGGTGATCATCCCAGGTGGAGCTAAAGACAGCTATATCATTCAGATATGCTGCACTAAAAGCTTCCAACCCTTGCAGAACTGTGTTCACCAACCTTTGAAAAGTGGCAGGTGCATTCTTCAGACCAAAGGGCATCACAGTGAATTGATAGTGCCCTCCAATGGTTGAAAATGCAGTTTTGGGTTTAGCATCTTCTGAAAATTTAATCTGCCAATACCCTGCAGTTAAATCAAAAGTGCTTAGATACTTGGCATAGGCCAGTGTATCTATCAGCTCATCTGCCCTGGGTATAGAGTGAGCATCAGTCTTGGTTACTTGGTTGAGCCCTCTATAGTCAACACAAAACCTCATCTCTCTTTTACCATCCTTACTGTGAGGTTTTGGAACAAGCACCACCGGGCTAGCCCATGGGCTTTCTGAAGGCTCAATCACTCCTAAGTCTAACATTTTCTGAACCTCTTGTTTTATGGAGTCCCTGACATGGTCAGGCTGCCTATACATCTTACTTTTGACAGGTAAACTGTCTCCAATATTGATTGTATGCTCACACCAAGTAGTGGTTCCTGGGATTAGTGAGAAGAGTTCAGAAAACTGACTTAAGAGATTTACACAGTTGTCCTTCTGCTCTGCAGTAAGGAAATCTGCAAGTACTACTCCCTACACTAAGCCATCAGCTTCAGTGGTGGAGAAGGGATCAGGGAGAGGGTCACTCTCTTCTTCCTGTCCCTCATCAGTTGCCAAGAGCAGGGTAAGATCAGCCCTGTCATAGTAGGGTTTTAGACGGTTGATATGAAGCACCCTAAGGGGACTCCTGGCAGTGCCCAGGTCTACCAAGTAGGTAACCTCACCCTTTTTCTCAACAATTAGATGGGGTCCACTCCATTTGCCCTGGAATGCTCTTGGGGCCACAGGCTCCAATACCCATACCTTCTGTCCTGGGTGGTACTGGGTCAGAACAGCCTTCTGGTCATGCCATTGCTTTTGCAGCTCCTTCCTGGCCTGAAGGTTTTTACTGGCCTTTTTCATGTACTCAGCCATTCTTGATCTCAGGCCAAGTACATAGTCCACAATGTCCTGTTTAGGAGCTTTTAAAGGTTGTTCCCAACCCTCCTTACCAAGTGCAAGGGGACCTCTCACAGGGTGCCCAAAGAGAAGTACAAAGGGGCTAAAGCCCACTCCTTTTTGGGGTACCTGCCTGTAAGCAAAAAGGAGGCAAGGTAACAGGACATCCCATCTCCTTCTGAGTTTTTCAGGGAGTCCCATTATCATACCTTTGAGAGTTTTATTAAACCTCTCAACCCGACCATTTGTTTGTGGATGATAAGGAGTAGTGAACTTGTATGTTACACCACACTCCTTCCACATTGCTTTGAGGTATGCAGACATGAAGTTACTACCTCTGTCTGACACCACTTCCTTAGGGAAGCCCACTCTGGAAAAGATTCCCAGGAGGGCCTTTGCCACTGCAGGAGCTGTAGTGGTCCTTAAGGGGATTGCTTCAGGGTACCTAGTGGCATGGTCCACTACAACCAGGATAAACCTATTGCCTAAAGCTGTTGGAGGGTCAAGGGGGCCAACTATGTCAACCTCTACCCTTTCAAAGGGCACCCCAACCACAGGAAGTGGAATTAAGGAGTGCCACCAGTCTTGCCACTGGCTCGGCAGGTCACACAAGAGCGACAAAACTCTTTGGTGTCCTCTGACATATGAGGCCAATGAAACAGGGGAACAAGTCTGTCCCAAGTTTTACTTTGGCCCAAATGCCCAGCCAAAGGAATGTCATGTGCCAAGGTATTAAGAAACTCCCTGTACTGCAAAGGGATGACCAAACTCCTGGCAGCTCCAGGTTTAGGGTCCCTTGACTCAGTATACAGGAAGTTGTCTTCCCAATACACCTTATGGCTATCACTGACGTCCCCATTCTGCTGCTTGACAGCTTGCTATCTCAAACCCTCTAGTGTGGGGCAGGTCTGCTGTGCCACACTCAGCTCTTCCCTAACAGGCCCCCCTGCACCCAAAAGCTCAGCAGTGTCTGCTGCCAGCTCCTCTGGGGCAGGATCTGCACAGGGAGAGGATTCCTCTTCCTCAAAAGGGGAATCTTCTGGCGAGGGAGGGATAGTGGGCAAGGATTTACCCTTATTACCCCCAGCCTTTGAGAGCACTTGGTCCACTGTTCCATGATCCAAGTTTCCCTGTCCTTTTTGCTTGTTGGCCTGAGCCCTTGTTAAAGCAAATACATGCCCAGGAATGCCCAGCATTGCTGCATGAGCCTCCAACTCCACCAAACCATTGCCTAGTAAGCAATCTACAGGTAATTCAGTGGCTACCACAACTTTCTTTGTACCAGTAACCACCCCAGTTGAGATTCACAACAGGCACGGGGTAGCTAAGTGTGTTATTGTGAGTATCAGTCACTTAGTACTGCTGACCAAGTAGGTGTTGATCAGGGTGAACCAGTTTCTCTATAACCATAGTTACACTCACTCCTGTGTCCCTGTAGGCCTCAACCTCAACACCATTAATTAGGGGTAGTTGCTTTTACTTACACATATTAAGGGGACAAGCAACCAAGGTGGCAAAGTCAATGCCACCATCAGAGACTAAAACAGCCTCTGTGGTCTCCCTAACAAGACCAACCCCAACTACACCTCCAATAGTGAGCCCAGCTACACCCTTGGATTGGCTATTTGTAGTAGACTTCCCACCACCACTGCTATTACTAGGGGCACTAGAGGTTGCAGTTGGGGTTGTGGTAGTGGGAGCCTTGGTGTTTTTCTTTAGACAAGTGGCATCACTTGCCCAATGGCCTTTTACTTTACATAAATAACACCATGGTTTTTTCTGATTGTGAGAAGAGGATTTGGACCCACCACCCCCAGAGGATTTTTGTGGGCCTGATGAAGACTCAGAATGTTTTTATCTTTGTCCCCACCCTTGTCAGAAGACTTACCATCCTTCTTCTTGCCACCCTTGTCACCCCATGTATGACCTTTTCTGTTCACTCTTGTTCAGACCCATTTGTCTGCCTTCTTTCCCAATTCTTGGGGAGAGGTCAGATCTGAGTCTACCAAGTACTGGTGCAACAAATCAGACACATAATTGTTCAAAATATGCTCTCTCAGGATTAGATTATACAGGCTTTCATAGTCTGTCACCTTACTGCCATGTAACCAACCCTCCAAGGCCTTCACTGAACAGTCCACAAAGTCTGTCCAGTCTTGAGATGACTCTTTCCTGGTGTCTCTGAACTTAATCCTGTATTGTTCAGTGGTTAAGCCAAATCCATCCAAGAGTACATCCTTCAAAACTTTGTAATTGTTAGCATCACTTTCTCTGACAGTAAGGAGCCTATCCCTACCCTTGCCAGTTAAAGATAGCCACAAGATAGCAGCCCACTGCCTTTGAGGGACCAACTGTACCATACAGGCCCACTCAAGTGCAGCAAACCACTTGTTAATGTCATCCCCCTCCTTGTAAGTGGGGACTATCTTATGCAGGTTTCTGGAATCTTGCTCTCTAACAGGATTACTATCAAAAACACTGCTGCTGCCACCATGGGGAACTAACCCCAACCTCTGCCTTTCCCTTTCCACATCCAGAGATTCCCTGTCTAAGGCCAGCTGCTGCTGTTTAAGCTTCAGCCTGGCCTCTTCCAACCTCAGCTTTCTGAGTTCCCTTTCTATTAAGTTATCCCCAGGGTGGGAGGCTTGGGAATTGTGAGACACAGAAGAAATGTGGGAATTGGCAGAGTTGGACCTGTCCCTAACTGGCTGGACTCTAGTAACCTGGCCCTTAGGAGCGAAAGGTGCCCCACTAGTGTGTGACCCCCTCCCACTACCAGTGTCACTAGGTGGCCTGTTAGCTGGCAGGTCTTTGGAAGAAACCTCCCCAGCATCCTCAGGGGACTCCTCTGAGTCTGGCTGGGTACCCCCCTCTTCTACCTCCTGATCCTGGGATGGGCCAGACTATTTCTGGTCCCTTTCTAGGAGAAGGCTAAGGAGAAGATGTTTTGTAGGATTTTTACCAATTGCTAAACCCATTTCAATGCAGAGACACCTCAAACCTTTAAAGTTTAGATTCCCATATGTTGCCTGGACAACTGTAGGAGTAAGCTCTACTGCAGACATGACAGAATAAGTTTAGGACAGAGAGAGAAACAAAAGTTTTTAGAACTTTTTAAAGAACAGAGAAAAACGTTTTCAAACTTTTGAAAACTTTTGAAAGTGTCCCGAAACTTTTCCGAAACTTTTTAGAAAGTTTTAGAGAAGGAAAGTTAAACTGTTTAGGTTACTGTGTATATTCTGAAGTATTTGGTATATGTTTTTCTTATGAAAAGCACCAATGACAAAGTGGTAAAGCAGTTACAAGTACTTATCCCACCGCTGCACCACCATTGTAGGAGGTGGCCTGGCTTATAGTGGGTACCTTGTGGTACTTACACCTTGTGCCAGGTCCAATTATCCCTTATTAGTAGATTAGTAGTGTTCTAGCAGCTTAGGCTAATAGAGGTAGCTATAGCAGAGCTGCTTAGGCTGAGGTAGGAGACATGCAAAGCTCCTACTATACCACTTATATCATATAGCACTACATCACAAGAAAACACAATACTCAGAGTTACTAAAAATAAAGGTACTTTATTTTATTGACAATATGCCAAAAGTATCTCAGAGGATACACTCCCCTAGGAGGTAAATAAAATACACAAAATATACACACAAACCAAAACCAGGTAAGTAAAACACTTAGAAAAGTAGTGCAAACACTGTAGAACAATAGAATGCAATAGGAGACAATAGGCCTAGGGGCAACACAAACCATATACTCCAGAAGTGGAATGCGAACCACAAATGGACCCCAGGCCTAGTGTAGTGTGTAGAGGGTCACTTGGAGTGTAAGAAAACACTAAGGGTGCCAAAGATATCCCAACCCAAGACCCTGAAAAGTAGGAGTAAAGTTACCCTACTTCCCCAGAAAGACAGTAAAGTCAAGATAGGGGATTCTGCAAAGGCAACAACTGACTGCAAAGCACTGAAGACGGATTCCTGGACCTGAGGACCTGCAAAGGAAGGGGAACAAGTCTAAGAGTAACACAAGTGTCCGGGGGGGCAGGACCCCACTAAACCCCGGATGAAGGTGAAAAAGGGCTGCCTCTGGGTGGAAGAAGCCGAAGATTCGGCAACAACGGAAGGTGCCAGGAACTTTTCCTTTGGTCAGAAGATGTCTCACGGCGTGCTGGAGGATGCAGAGTTGTTTCCACGCAGAAAGACCACAAACAAGCCTTGCTAGCTGCAAGAGTTGCAGCTGTAGATTATGGGTACTGCCAGGGCCCAGGAAGGACCAGGAGGTCGCCACTTGGAGGAGGAGACAGAGGGGGTGCTCAGCAACACAGAGAGCCCATGCAGAAGCAGGCAGCACCCACAGAAGCACTTAAACAGGCATTCAAGAAATCTGAGCATGGCGGTCGTCTCAACACAACAAAAGAGGGTCCCACGAAGCCGGAGGTCAAGTCAGTGAGTTGGGCAATGCAGGACGGAGTGCTGGGGACCTGGCCTGTGCTGTGTACAAAGTAAGTATTGCAAAAGTGCACAGAAACCCTAGCAGCTGCAGATCACGCAGTACACAGGAAAACTGTCTGGCGTGGGGAGGCAAGGACTTACCTCCACCAAATTTGGACAGAAGGGCCCCTGGACTGTCGGGGTCACTTTGACGCTCGTCAAGATGAGAGGGGACCCAGAGGACCAGTGATGCAGAAGTTTGGTGCCTGCGTTAGCAGGGGGAAGATTCAGTCGACCCACAGGAGATTTCTTCTTGGCTTCCAGTGAACGGTGAAGGCAGACTGCCCTCTGAGCATCCTCCACCAAGAAACAGTCGAGAAAGCAGGCAGGATTAGGTGCTACAATGTTGCTGGTAGTCTTCTTGCTACTTTGTTGCAGTTTTGCAGGCATCCTGGAGCAGTCAGCGGTCGATCCTTGGCAGAAGTTGAAGAGAGAAGTGCAGAGGAACTCTGGTGAGCTCTTACATTTGTTATCTGAGGAGAAACCCACAGGAGAGACCCTAAATAGCTCTCAGAGGAGTATTGGCTACCTAACCATGTAAGAGCCTATCAGGAGGGGTCTCTGACGTCACCTGCTGGCACTGGCCACTCAGAGGTCTCCATTGTGCCCTCACACCAGTGCATCCAAGATGGCAGAGGTCTGAGACACACTGGAGGAGCTCTAGGCACCACCCCTGGGGTTGTAATGGACAGGGGAGTGGTCACTCCCCTTTCCTTTGCCCAGTTTCGCGCCAGAGCAGGGGTTGGGGGATCCCTGAACTGGTGTAGACTGGTTTATGCAAAGAGGGCACCATCTGTGCCCTTCAAAGCATTTCCAGAGGCCAGGAGAGGCTACTCCACTCAGGCCCTTAACACCTATTTCCAAAGGGAGAGGGTGTAACACCCTCTCTCAGAGGAATTCCTTTGTTCTGCCTTCCTGGGACTCGGCTGCCCAGGACCCAGGGGGGCAGAAACCTGTCTGAGGGTTGGCAGCAGCAGTAGCTGCAGAGAAAACCCCAGAGAGCTAGTTTGGCAGTTCCCGGGGTCCATGCTGGAGCCCCGGGGGTGCATGGGATTGGCATCCCAATACCAAATTTGGCTTGGGGGGACAATTCCATGATCTTAGACATGTTACATGGCCATGTTCGGAGTTACCATTGTGAAGCTACACATAGGTATTGACCTATATGTAGTTCACGTGTGTAATGGTGTCCCTGCACTCACAAAGTCCGGGGAAATTGCCATGAACAATGTGGGGGCACATTGGCTAGTGCCAGGATGCCCTCACGCCCAGTAACTTTGCATCTAACCTTCACTAAGTGAGGGGTAGACATATAGGTGACTTATAAGTTACTTAAGTGCAGTGTAAAATGGCTGTGAAATAACGTGGACGTTATTTCACTCAGTCTGCAGTGACAGTCCTGTGTAAGAATTGTCTGAGCTCCCTATGGGTGGCAAAAGAAATGCTGCAGCCCATACGGATCTCCTGGATCCCCAATACCCTGGGTACCTAGGTACCATATAATAGGGAATTATAAGGGTGTTCCAGTGTGCCAATCAGAATTGGTAAAATTAGTCACTAGCCTGTAGTGACAATTGTAACAGCAGCAAGAGCATAAACAATAAGGTTCTTGTTAGCAGAGCCTCAGTGATACAGTTAGGCACACACAGGGAACACACACAGGGCACAACCTATGAGCACTGGGGTCCTGGGTAGCAGGATCCCAGTGACACAGGCAAAAACAAACATACATACAAGTAAAAAATGGGGGTAACATGCCAGGCAAGATGGTACTTTTCTACAGGTGACCACTGTATGCATTCAAGAGAACTGTTGGTTTAGTAGTCTACTAGTATTTACCACAGTCCAGTAGTCTTTGCATTTTAATTGGTAGATTTGTATTGAATAAATGTTCTGCTTTGTAAATGAAGATCGGAAGATTGAGAACAAGTATTTGCTTAGCATTCTTTTAGTGTTCAAGAAGTATCCCACTTTCTTTATTAGTGTTCGTATTTTACCAGTCTTTGTACACTAGTTTTCCATAAAAGAATACCACTGAATACTAAAAATGACATAATGTAGTCTTCAAACTACAAAGACAAGTTAAATACTAAATATAGTATTCAACGTTGGTAAGGGTATCTTCCTGGGTATGAGTATCATTATCAAAGGAGATTGCCCAGAAACCTTGATGTTCGATGGTTACCTATCTAGAGAAGGGCTTTCTCTTATGTATCTGAACTGAGGAGTCCACAGCTGCTTCGGGGCTTGGTTGGGAGCAACTCTGTGGTCAATCTCAGCTCAGGGTACTTGGGTAAAGAAAGACTTTCAACATTCCTCAAAAAAGAAGGACCTTTCTGTGATTCATCTGGCACTGCAGTCTTCTGCCACATCTGTTCAAGGCAGACCAATGGTTCCCAGAACAAAAAGCCCTATGACCAGGTCCTACGTAAACCAGAAGGGAGGCACTCCGGTCTCCTTCCCTCTCAGTGTTATCTCACTGAAGTAATCTCTTGGTTTAATGACCAGGTTTGAAAAGAGTGGGGCTGTCAGACATAGTTGCTACTGCTTTTCAGGGTCTCAGGTGTTTGTCTACTCTGAAATCCTATAAACATCATTTTAGTTCACACAAAGGATGGCCCAGTTTTTTTTACAAGGAGGTTGGTACAATAAATCAAAACTCAATGATGGTTCCTGAAATTAATGTAAATCCCAATACTCACTAGGACAATTATTTCCTCACACACTTAATGAGAAGTATAATATCACATACCAGGGAGAATACCCAAATTAGTGAGAGCACAAGTTCTCTTTATTGCTCAAAACATACTGCTAGTAAAAACAATACATTTATTCATCCTGTTTAACACATACAAAACTGTAAGAAGTGAGGAAGTGCATAAGAAAGCGTTAAGTGATCATTAAATTGTTTACACAAGATACTTGCAGTGCGACAAATGATTCAGGCGGGGCTACAATATAAAGAGTGTTCTTCTACAAATTACTGAAGACGCCCTCTGCTTACTTGACTTTGAAAAGTCCTTTTTAATTGTACTTATCAAATTATCAACTGCCTTTGATGCCGTCAGTCATTTCTCTTTGATCAACATTCTGAAAGAGTGTATAAGCATCAAAGGTATTGTGCTGATCTGGTTTGTCTCCTATTTATCAAACACATGCCAGATGGTTAAAATAAGTTGCCCTGTGGCTAGCTGTGTCAGTCTAGTACAAGAGGTTCCCCAGTGTTCCCTTTTGTCTCTCACACTGCTTAGCATTTGCTTGAAATCTTTTGGGGCTATCCTAAGGAACTCTGGGATACAATATCATCAATATGCTGACAACACCCAGATCTAGCTAAACATGCAATCTCCAAATATTATCTCTTTTCTCTCTAAGACCATAGTCAATATCCACATATAATGACTAAATATCAACCTACGTTGAGCCTCTCTAAAAGAAGAGTGTCTGGCAATCTCTGCCAAACCTCTGCACCCCACCTCTTCACTTCATCGACTGAATTGTGCACTCTCTTTGACTGCAAACTGGTCATTGTTAATAATGCCATTTCTCTTGGTTTTATAATAGATAATAGAGTCAAGCTATAAAAACAAAACTCTGTTATGGCTAAAAGTGATCACTACCAACCAACTCAGGCTGCTCTGGAGAATCCAGCAGTTTATCTCAGATCAAGGCTTGCTTGTATTGCAACTTTTAAAAGAGCACTTAAAAACCTCTTTTTCCAAAGACACTAAGATCATGGTCGCCAGAATTATGCGACAGTGCGAATTCAGTGTTTTCACATAATTATGGATTTCCCACATAATCATCATCTTCTGTGTAATCATTTGCAGATTCTACCAAAAGCTGTTTCTAGTTCAAACTGATTGAAACTTACTAAAACAGTACTACATGTATTGCCATACAGTGACAGGCCTTTTGTCACAAATACCTCATTTACAAAGGAATTTTGGTGTTTGCAGTATTTAGCTGTTAAATTGATAGCCCCGAGGTGAAACCTTTGCCCATACAGTGTTAAAGTGCAAAATTGCAAAATAGTTAAGAAACATTCCTTTAAGATGTGCCGAAATAAGCCATATAATTTGCCTTTTTTGTCTAATAATTTAGTTCACCCTGATGCATAATATGCCCCCCCACCTCCCCATAATTTCCCAACAAAGATTGAGAAGTGTATTGATCCTTTTTCAAGTCTTACTCATCCTCTGTTAACCAGTTTTGTGCAATTTGCTCATTTTTAAGCACTCTAATGCCCTCGGGCCACATTCATGCTATAAAAAACTGCAGAAAACAAAATGCATTTGACAAAGTCCAAGTTGCTTGCTGGCTTTCCCCTCCTTGATTTCTTCAACAGCTGAAGGTTTAGGTGCATAACTCCTACCTTTCTTTTTGGGATCGTTTGTTCTATCCACACCCTTGCCTTGAATTCTAAGGTGCAGAGGCTAAAAGACAGTGGGGATCGGATGATAATGGAAAACCGAGGCAGGGAAGATATATGCGTTAGCCCTAAACCAAGTACCTCTGGAAAAATATGTACGTGTCGGTCTGATCTTTCGCAAGTAAATCACTCGTCTTGACAGTATTAGCGCGTTAGAACTTAATAAGTAACATTACAAGGAGACGTGAATAGGTCGATGAACCTTTTGACTCGCAATTAAGATGTTCCCACCATAACTCCGGTACATGCAAATCAATGATCAATAACCAATACACAATATCAATAATCAACAATAATCAATAACATTAACAATCAATAGAGTCAATAATTGTCACACCCCATGACCTTTCAGTCATGAATAACTACACCTTTTAATTAAGTTAAAATATTTATTTTCCTATATTAACAATGCTAAGGTCATGTAGATTAATCTCAATATCAAATCAAATACATACAGAAACAATACTGGCTGTCCAAAGTGGTGGAAGAAACGTAATCTAATCAAAGCTTGAGCTACAACACATTCTAAGGTTACAGAGCAAATTAGTAACAAAGTCAACTGCATCAGAGTGATTGCATACATTCAAGTTCAGCAGAGAAATTCATCATGCATTATTCCCTATTAGCAGAATTTCATAAGTGAGGATCGTTAACTAACAACCAGCTAGCATCAGCATGTTGGGCTTCATGCCAAACAATTTAGTAACATGAATTTGGAAAAAATCTAACTATGGCTCTATCAAATCAGTGCAGTTGGTGCCTAGAAAGAAAAAGCAAATATGCATTATAATCAACATTCTAATTCATAATACCTATCCTCAGTGTGGATCAGCAAGCAGAGTCAGTCTTCGTCCTCAGTACATCAGTCGTTCAGCAAGGCATCAGGATTCAGCATCAAAGTTCAGAAAACATAAAGTTTCTAAGCAATACAGTTAAGCACGTCTCTTGTCAAGACACACAAGAAAGTATTGACCTTTCGGCCAGCAAGCAAATGGGCAATGTGGTCTCGTTAAATTAAAACTACTAAAACTATGTCTCAAATCCCAATTGGTCAATAAATCGCATGTTCACACTTTGTCCAATAAAACTAAAACTCCAAATCTATGACTTCTACCATTACTCCGTTCACATGTTGTTGATTGGTTGTCCTGCAATGTCCTCATCATCTGGCTTGTCAGGTAACAATACTGTTGCAGCTTCTACTCCAGTCAGTCTCACACACATTACACACAAAATGTTACATTAGCAAGAACAGCATTTTCTAGAAGTTCGTTCTCATGAGGAAACTTTTCAGCTATGAGCACATTTAAACAATGCAATGGAAAATCACAGTTTAACTCTATAGGACAGCCATTTATTAAACGTTAAGAAACACAGCTTAACGTGAGGCCTGACAAGTAGGCCAAGACCTTCGCTAAGTTAAGGCCTACTATTAATAAAGCTAATACATAATGCATAACCCTTAATATAACATATTACTACATTAGTCAAACATATATTCAACATTTCACAGTATTAGAATATTAATAATTACACTTTGTGAACATTGGCTGCCACTCATCGTAATCACATTTTCAAATGTGTGCATTATATTTCTACATTATTATATTAATCTTTCTGATGACTAAATGTATCATCACACTAACTACCACCCACATATTTTTGCATCAGCTCAAATTCTGTCAATTTAATCCCTTCATACCTTTGTTCCCTTTTTGAATTTTCCCTGTATAATTTTTCACTATAAGCATAATAATTGCTGTAAGTCCTTTTCTCTAAGCCTTTTTCTAACTTCTCCTTCAATGCCTTTCTCCTGTCATCTATGTGACCTATAAAGCTTTTCTCTAGAGGTATAAGCAAGCATGTCAGATTATTCCTGTGCGCATAAGCTGTGTCAATGTAGGTTCAAAGAAACCTCTAACTATTACTATGTCATTATCCCTAGCTACTTTACTCCAATACCAATACCTAATTATAGGGACAAACGAAAACACCATGTCAAAATTTGAATAAAAGTACTGAATTTACTCCTGGTTATAAAATCTTGTTAGTAGCAGACTACAACTTATTCCATATGTTAGAGGCATGCTATGTTATGGAGCTCCTTCCTCAATTGATGAAGGAATCTGCGTACACACATAACAATTCCTTGCACCCATCATCTCAATATACTCACTCAATATGTGATAGAACACATTAGAGGAGGCAGAGCTTGCAAAGATGGCCGCCGGGATGTGAATCCCCTTGGCTTCGCTGTCACTTGTTACAAAAATGGGCACATCGATGACAATCAAGGCGCGAACAATGCCTACAAGGGACAGTAGAAGTGGTGGAGCAAAACGAACCCCCCCACCGAAAGTGATAGACATGCCAATATTGGGGGAACTGTGAAGCGCGACCCTCCGCGTGGGCCTTGACTGCAACAAGGGAACACAGAACGTCGGAAGCAGCGAAGAAGGTGGGTGAGGTGGCGAAGAGAGAACCTACCCTCTCTAGAGCCCCTCTGTGGCAAGGGAACGGACAGCGATCAGTACAGGCAAGAACTAGAATGGCATTAATGGGGTCCTGAAAAGCAAAGACAGGCACGACAATGCCTGACACTAAAAAGGCATCCTTATGGAGGCATTGAGAGGCGCCAACACTAGAAGAGAAGACCCAGGGGATTCCCGAACGGGTAGAACGGAACCTGAGATTACCCATTACCCGCTACAGAATGGCTATATTGCCTCCACAATTAAAATCTGGGAATGCTTCCAGATCGGAACTGAAGAGCAGCTAAAAAGATCCCCCTCAGGATGAGGGTTAGAGGAAAATAAGTGGCTGAGAGACCTTGTAAATCCAGAGTCCATGACACTGCAGTAAAAGTATAGCGTGAAACAACAGACTTGGTGGAAAAGAGAATTCATACCAGAATGAGGCAGGGAAGAGATTTATGGGAGCAATAGCTAGAAGCTATGGCATATCAAGGGAGAAACTGCAGTGAGGGAACGAACCGCGGAGGCCGGATTCAGAAGATGCTGTGAGAACGTCTTACACATGCCTCCCAAAAAACAAAACTCCATCAAGATCTCTAACTACTTCATACTCATTGAAGGGGGAACAGCACAGCAGGAGTGCGTGGAGATGGCCCTTACACGAGATGACCTTATGGCCTCCCTGAGAGACTTTAAAAAAGAACTAAGAGAAGAATTGAACATAGATATAGCTTCCTCGCTCGAAAAACTCCAGGCTCATCTCAATGACAAACTATCCTCACTGCAGAAAGGTGTAGACTCCGTAGGCTCCCGAATTTTAGACGCAGAGACTAAAACTGAAGAAACGGAGACCTGTCCCAACCAGCTAGATACTCTCACGCAGACACCCTAGATAGATCTTCAAACAGCAACACTTAAACAAGAAGCTATGGAAAACAGGGCTTGGCGAAATAACATCAGAATCAGGAATCTTGCAGAAGAAGCAGAGGGAACAGACCTTGAAGCATTTGTAATGGGCCTGTTCCAGGAAACAGTGAACAGTACACAGCTTAAAATAAAGATAGACAAAATCCACAGAGTGGGCAGCAGTACCCTCACTGATAAGAGACGACCGAGAGATATTCTAGTCAAGCTACATTCCATTAATGTTAAAGAAGCAATCCTCCAAGCCTCATGAAAAGTTTACAAGATAATGTTCCAGGGGGAAACTTGCTCCCTGTTCCTAGATATAGCGCCAGCCACGCTTGCCCGGAGACAACAATTTAAGCCTGTCGCGGATAGACTAAGGGAAGACCGTATCAGATACCGCTGGATCTTTCCCTTTGGTCTGGCCTTCGAATTGGACAATAGATATTATCATGTAACAGACCTCACAAAGGCATTGACAATATTTGGAATTTCCCAATCTGGAGAAAATGGTAGGGACGATCCTTCCGGGACAAGTCGGGAAAAAGCCACTAGACCTGAACGACTGGCCTCGTTGACACCTGGAGGAAGCTTCACCCCAACAACAGAGACTACACCTTTTTTCCCACACTCAACAGGCATACTCAAGAATTGACTAGGAACTTCTTAAAACAACAATACACTCATCACCCTTTCAGACCATGCTCCAAAGGAACTAACAATAGACTGGAGGGAGAACAGATCAAAAACTCCACAATGGTATTTCCCACCCTCCCTAATCAGAGATAAGCCTTCTAGAGAAAACATACGCATCGCCATCAGGGAATACTTTACACTCAATGACCCTGTAGATACCAATCTAAGCACAACATGGGATGCCGTCAAAGCAGTATTTCGGGGACAATGTATCTCACTAACAGGGGCACCAAACAAACAAAAGAGACAGGAGCGGCTAGCATTAGAGACAGAACTGCGAGCTACCGAAGAAGCTCACAAAGCCTACCCAACTTTATCTCTTCAACGCACGATGACGGCCTTGAGGGGAAAATTAAATGTTATATATGCAAATAGAGCTGAACTCACACTTCTACACCTACAGAGAACTATGTATGAACAAGATGGGTTCACACCTAGCTTGACAATTACGGGTGAAAAGGGAAAAGGAACACATAGGGGCTACATGGCACCCCACTAATGGACTGACTTACTCAGATGTAGAGAAGGCAAATATTTTCGGCAGGTTCCATCGTGAACTATACACGGCGATACCCACCTCAAACTCCGCCCAATTGGCCTCCTTAGAAAAAATCAACCTGCTCAAAGTCACGACAGCACTCAACGAGCAACTGGGGGCTCCCACTGGGGAGACTGAGGTACAAACGGCAAGAAACCGCCTTAAACAAAATAAGTCACCAGGGCCAGATGGTCTGACTGCTCAATTCTATAAAACCTATAGTTCAGAATTGACGCTCTACCTGACCAAACTATTTAACTATATAGGTACATCAGGGATCACCACACACACAATGGGTGAAGCTATCATCTCGGTCATTCCCAAACCAGGGAAGGACTCCCAAATTTGTAGCTCATATTGACCCATAGCTCTTCTGAATCTAGATGCAAAACTCTACACCAGGATATTAACCTCCCGACTTGAAGAGCTACTTCTTGATATGATACACCCAGACCAATCAGGATTTGTAAAAGGTTGTCACACGCACAATAACATTTGTAGGGTGATACACTTACTGGAAAAAACTCATAAGAAAAAGGTCACAGCCATCCTCTTAAGTTTAGATGCTGAAAAGGCATTTGATTGAGTTCTAAGGGCATATGGCTTCTGCAAAATATTTATAAAGATGATGATAGCCAATTATGCAACTCCTTACTCCACAGTGTTAATAAATGGCACTGGTTCAGCTCCATTACCGTTGATGAGGGGGACGAGACAGGGATGCCTTCTTTCCCCCTTACTGTTTGCTCTTAGTATGGAGCCCTTAACCCACCAAAAATGGGATTACCTTTGGGATGACGGAACAAAACATTTAGCTATTTGTGGTTGATGTTCTCCTGACACTGACTGATCCAGCCTCCTCATCATCTGCTCTACAGGAGGAACTGTGTCACTTGGAAGAGGTAGCGGGATTTAAAGTAAACCTCTCCAAATCCTATATGATGAATCCGACCATGCCCCCACTGGAGATGGAACAACTGGCAGCTACCACACCATACCAATGGGCAAAAAAGGAAATAACATACCTGGGTATCAAAATCACACCACGTATTGCAGGCCTCTACAAGGCCAACTACTCCCCGCTACTGACAAACATAAAAGACACCCTGAAACGTTGGGCACCATCTTACCTCACATGGTTGGGGAGAATCAATTGCGTTAAAATGACACTTTTACCTAAGATACTTTATATATTTCAGAGCCTCCCACAGGAAGTTGATTGTGTTTTTTTTTCATCCCTCCGCACCGTTCTGGTGCGATTTATATGGCAGGGAAATAGAGCCAGACTATCTTCTAAAAGTGTTAAGCATCCCTAGGGAAAGGGGTGGCCTGAGCTTGCCAGACTTTCAGTCATATTATAAGGCTGCCCAACTAAGGGTAGTTACAGAATGGTCCCTTAGAGAATCCTATACACACTGGCTCCACATGGACCTGACTGTGGTGGGGAGAGTGATCTGGGATGTGTTGTGGAAGCCCAAGGCAGACCGCCCCCGCAATGCATACCTTACCACACCAATAAAAACTACGCTCAAGGTCTGGGATGAGGTAGAAAACACAAGAGGCTGGATGACATTCCCTTACCCACACACACCACTACACTTTAACCCAGCCTTTCCACCTGCCGTACAGACAGGGCCATTTGAGAAATGGCGTGAGGGAGGATGCTTGGTATTAGCAGATTTGTTCCACAATACTGATATAATGACGTTTGAAAACTGTGAGAGAGAGTTCAATCTTCCACAGGCCAAATTTTATCACTACACTCAACTGCGTCTTTGGGCACTGAAACCTGAAAATCAACAGGCAGCTACGAGGGAGTTCACACCACTCAAACAATTCATTCGCAGGGCAGGCTCCCCGAAATGGATTATCTCCCATTTTTATGCTCTATTAACAACCACAGGTCACTTGACGAGGCCCCGCCACCACCACTTCTGGGAGCAGGTGTTCTTGATACACATTGGGATAAATTATATCAAGATATTCGGAAATAGAATTGCTCTATGTTTCTCAGAGAAGCTCACTATAAAATTATGTACGACTGGTACCTTAATCCTACCAAACTGAAGAAAATATTCCCGACCACATCAGATTTATGCTGGAGAGGATGTGGAACACAAGGGGATTTCAAACATATATGGTGGGATTGTCCCACGATCTGTCTTTTTTGGAACAAAATCCTGGCCCACATCAAGGATATACTGGGATACCCCATAGCGATCACAAACCGCGGCATACTCCTAGGATTGAGAGATGACACTCTCCAATATCAAACGGGAGCAGATAGGGCCATAATGTGGCTTTGCTTAGGTGCTGCTAAAACGGCGATAGCAGCGGCCTGGAAAAAGAAAGAGGCCCCAGCACTCACCAAATGGCAGGCTCGCCTTTGGATAACTTTGACAATGGAAAGGATGGTGGACATCTTTGCGGATGACTTTAAAAACGTTGAATATAAATGGGGCCCATTGGTGTCCTATCTGTCCAAAGGCCTCCCACTGACGGTGTGCCCACCTAGAATCAAAACACTGCACCTCTTTCGAATTTAGAATAGTGACCCATTCCTTGGGAGATACTTCTCCTCTTGGCTAAAAAAAGTTGTTGAGATGTGTGTACTGCTACCTGCTATAACCCCCATCCTCTTCCGAGTCGAACTTGAACCTTCTCCTTGTTCAGCTGTGTTTTCTCTTGACTGACCTGCAACCAGTTCAGGAGGAGTCACATCACAGTGACTTTGATCAACCTCAGCTCCTTTCCCCTCTGGGTCTGGCAAGTGCTCTGGTTGTCTCTCAAGATAGTCTGCTGCTGGGAAAGCCCTCCTCTGACTAGGCTCTCCTGCTGCCTCAGTTGAGATAGACTCTCCTGGAGGTCTTTTCCTTTGTCTCTCACAGGAGTGACTGAATCGTCCTCAACGGGCTCAGATCTGGCCTCAGTTCCCCTTTGTTCTCTTTCCGGCCCTGAGATTTGTTTCACTGTTGTTGGTACTCTCAACAACTCTTCTTCCTCATAATCCAGTGGACATGCCACTTTCTTGTGTGACTGGCATAGATCCAATTCAGAATTCCAGCGCACTTCACAGCTGTGGTAGCTGTCAGAACTACCTGGAACTGCCCTTTGCAGCGAGGCTCCAAACACGCTTTCCTCATGTGTTTCCGGACCACAACCCAGTCTCTGTCTCTCAGGTTGTGCCCTGGGTCATGAATTGGTGGCAGTGTGGTAGCTTCCACCTGCTGGGAGAAAGAGCGAACCACATCAGCCATACCTTTACAGTAATCCAACACCATATCATCTGTAATGTTGACAAGTGCATTTGCAGACACCGCTGGCAACCTCATGGCTCGGCCCATAAGGATCTCAAGCGGCGACAATCCTGTCTTCCTGTTTGGTGTGTTATTCATTGACATCAAAGCTAAAGGCAATGCTTCAGGCCATTTCAAATTCGTGGACGCACACATCTTTGCAACTCTTGACTTCAAGGTATCATTCATCTGTTCCACTAGTCCTGATGCATCAGGGCGGTAACTACAATGTAATTTAATTACTTCATTGTTGAAGTGGCTTCCCCTACCTGATTCTAAAGAGATCGGAAACCCAAAACGCAGTATCAGTTCCCTAAGCAGTAGTTTTGCTACTGTGAGACTATCATTTCTTTGTGTAGGGTAAGCTTCAATCCAGAGCCTAACAATACAATCACCAACACATATCTCAAAACTCTACACACAGGCATCTCAAAAAAATCCATCTGCATTCTGCTGAATGGACCTCCCGCTCTTCCAATGTGGCTCAAATTAATCACTGCCCCTTTCCCCGTATTCAACTGTTGGCAAATGACACAACAATGGCAAACTGCTCTAGCAACCTCTCTAATCCTTGGGTTGAACCAATCATGTTTAAACAACCAAATCATAGTGTCACTCCCAATATGTGCTTAACAATGATAGTACCTAGCCTTTTGAGACAACAGACTATTTGACAAAACCAATTGACCCTTTTCTGAAACCCACAATTCATCTTGTCTTTGCACACATTTCATTTTGTTCCATGAACGTTTTTCTTCCCGTCAACATTATCATCAACATTGTCAATTCCTCCAAGGTGTCAATTACTTTCAACGCAAAACTTGGACATGTTCCGTCTTCTTCAGGTCACAGTTCCCACTTATCTTTGAACGATATACTGTTCAATGCGCAAAACTCTGAGACTTGATCTGCATATCCATTTCCCAATGATACAAAGTCCTGAGACTTCAGATGTGCACTGCATTTTACCATGGCAATCTTTTCAGGCATTTGAATAGCATGTAACCGTTCTTTAATCCTTTCACCATTTCTCACATTCTTGTAAGTAGAATCTCAATAGAGTGAGGGGCCATTACAGTCAGGGGATGTCCCATCACAATGCCTTCACACTGTGTAAGGCTTTGCCCAACCACTGCACGCAAAAAACCTGGCAAGGCTGCTGCAACTGGGTCCAAAGTAGCTGAAAAATATGCTACTGGGCAGTTTACACCTCCATGGACATGAGTCAAGACAGACAAAGAACATGCATCACGCATATGACAAAACAATGTGAAAGGTTTCGTGTAGTCAGGCATACCCAAAACTGGAGCCTTGCACAGACTCTCTCTCAATTCAGTAAACGCTTTCATTCTGGGCTGGTCTAACACTATAGGATCAGTGACTTCCTTATGAGTCAGCCTCTGCAATGGTCTTGAAATGACTGAAAAATTTGGAATCCATTGGCAACAGTAACCTACCATCCCTAAAAACATCCTGACATCTCTCTATATGGCCGGGGGATTTATCTGCAATATGGCTGTAATCCTTTCTCTTGATATCTTTCTTTATACCTTCTCAATCTGGTGACCCAAGCATTTCACGACTTTCTGACAGTATTGCAATTTAAGCAGAGACACTTTGTGACCATTCTTTCCCAAATAGTTCAGTAAAGAAATCGTATCATACTTACACTCATCCCTTGTTTAGAAAGCAATCAGCAAGTCATCAATGTACTGCATCAAAGTCGATTGGAAAGGTAATTTCAATGACTCCAAATTATTTTTCAAGATCTGATTGACCATGGAAGGTGACTCTGAAAACCCTTGAGGAACTCTGCACCAGCAGTAAACTTGATCCAGAAATGTGAAACAAAAGAGAAATTGGCTATCCTCATGAAGAGGCACAGAAAAGAAGGCTTGCAACAAATCCATGACAGTGAACCACTCAGCATCACATGGAATCTGAAACATGATCACAGCTGGATTTGGCACCACAGTCTCATTTATATTTGACCACAATCTCATTTATTTTTCTCAAATCCTGGACAATTTAAACTTTCCCTCAGGGCTTTTGCAAACCCATTATCGGTGAATTACATGGTCAGCTCAATACTTCCTTCAAAACCCCTTTTTTTTTTCAAAGTCTGCAATTATCTGGGCAGCTTTCATGAGGACATCTTGCGGCATGTGGTACTGTGGTAGTTGAGGAAAAACTGCATTTGGCTTTAAAGTAACTTTAACTGACTCAACTCCCATTATCAGACCTACTTCTTTTCCTGTCAAACCCCACACTTTCTCCTTAACCGTTCCCTGCAAATCAGTATGAAGCTCTTTCACAGTGCACATCGGGAAAAATTCAATCAGAGGGTACTTCTAATTTGTAGTCTCACTTTCTAACTCTGGGGTTTGGTCATCTTCATCATCACTATTCATCTAAATCTCAATTCCATCATTTGAACAAGTGATCGAACATTTTGTTTTACACAGCAAGTCTCTTCCCATTAAGGATACCGGACTTGAATCACAGACTACGTATTTGTGCAATCCCTGAAACTTGCGAACTTTAACCTGAACTGGTTCTGTAATGGGGTTGGTCAAATACTGATTCGCTTCTCCTGCAATCTGAACTGTTCAACCTGAAAGGAGAACATTTTGAACTTTTTCACTTCTCACTGTAGAGCGTGTATCTCCTGTATCAACCAAGAATGAAACTCTGTGACCCATAACCTTCCCCTTCACATATGGACCTCTCTCTGATCTACTTCTAATGAAGTTGCAAGCATACATGGCTCCTCCTCTGAACTGTCGCTCATCCAGTCGTCATTTATTCCATTCTCAGTGTGTAATGGGAATTGGTGCACTGTGTTTTTACTTTGGTTAAGCCTCTGACTCGTGACCTGTTGAGAAAGCATCATCTGTTGATATTCCATTGGGGCTTGCGGTATTTGAATTTGCTGTCTAGATATCATGGCAACCTGCTGTTGCATTGGCTGCAACTGTATCATTTGTACACATGGCATTTGCACCTGCTGCATGGGTTGAAACTTCTGCCCTTGATTCACACTATTTAGAAAATTTGGATCAGGACCTCTCACTCTTGGCCCTCTCATGTTCTGGAATTAATTGATGTCATTACTTTGCTGAACGACACCTTCCTGCACCATCATCAGACACTCCCCCTTCCAATGTCCAACGACCCCGCAAACATGACATGGCAATAATTTCTTCATTCCCTGCACATCATCCTGAACCTCTACAGTACCTAAGTCTGGACCACGATTCACATTACTTCCACGACCTCTACCTCTCATCTGGGGCTGAAACATCATATTTCCCTGCTGCTGCTGTGGTAACTGTTGTGAAAAATTCCCTTGCGTTCCTGTTTGAGCTGCTTTAATCTGCATCACCATCACCTTCTCTTTCAACTTTTTCTGCCTTATTTCAATGTCATCACTACAGTACTTCGCATAATTCAGCACCTCATCAATCGGCTTTGCTAGCCAGCAAATCAAATGACTCTTAATCATCTGGGTAAATTCAGGTCTCAACTCTTCCACAAATCTGAATACATAATGAATCATGTCTCTCGCATTAATTGTCTCTGTACCACTGTAATGCTTGAACACCTGCAACAATCTCTCATAATACACATGTATCGACTCCTTTGCTTCCTGAGCTGTCAATCCTCTGCCAATCAATATTCTTGAGCGAAATTCTCATTTTCAAGAATTCAATCACCTTATAGTAATATTTCATTACATCAGGAGATGGTGCACCTGTATTCTTGCCTCTCTCTGGTTCGCTTGTTGGCCAATCTACACTCCTCTTACACTCAATCCACAGATCAGCTGGAACCACTATCTCTAGTTATGTGTTCAAATCCTCCCACAGGCACTTTGCAAGTTTCACAAACCTGTCTTCCTTCTGATACCACTCTACTGGCTTTTCTCTCAATCTTGGATAATCATTTGTAAATGATAGAATGTCACTTCTGCTCCACGGGACATGTACGAAGTTCCCTCCAAGAATCTCACAGGTAACATTTTAACTGGATCTTTATCCTGCAGCACATTTGCAGTCAGCTCCACTGAATCCCTTTTTCTTTTGTCTCTTTTCCTTACCCATCTGCCTTCCCATTTGTCTAATGCTTCCCAAGTCTGGGCACTTTGGAGCAATTCCTTAAGATATCCCTTAATTCCGGCAGATCTCATGTGTTCAAAATCTTTAGCCTCAAAATATAATCAGTAACTCCTTTTCAAATGCTTTGTTTTCTCTATTTCTACACCATACTTTTCGGCCATGTCTGCTAGTTTCTGATGAACATTGCTCACTTCCCTAGTAATATTCGGGCACAAATATCTCAATTCTGCCTCTGTGTAGGATTCTAACCTGTTCCCACCCATAGTTCCCTCAATGAGTTCACCCACTTCTATGCTTAGCCTAGCATAATTCAAACACTTCTCTCCCTTAGGAGCACTCTATGGAGTATTCAGCTTGTCTAACCATTCAGTCAAACTGCTGAGCTGTCCATCCTTGCAACAAAATGTTACTTGCTTGGACTGATGGCACCTGCTCTGCAACTACATTCGGGTTCTGTGATGTCAACAATTTCAAACTCTGTCAACGTTTGACCCTACCATAGTATCTGGAAGTGCTACAAATAGACTGAGTTCTAACAATGATCTTGATCTGGCAAACGTATGTCCCACAGAAGAGACTACTAGAGCATTTTCATTATGTCCTCCCCTCATTATACCCAGGGACATGACACCCTGTTCACCGACAGTAGGTTTTTTCTGTGCAAATAAGGGTACGGCTGGACCAACAGTAATAGGATCTATTATGATATAGCATCTAGGGTTGGTCTGGCACTTCGCCCTGTGGGAGAGTAACTCCCATGTTCTGATTCATCATTGAAGACATATCCGACTGTGTCCCTGTTACTGGAGTAAATCTTGGCATTACCTGCGGCTGCATTTGGGGGAGTAAATGTGGAGCTGTTTCAGTATGAACCAACATCGGTCTGGGGAAAACCTGTTCCGTAGGCACCATTAAGTTCAAACTCATTTCCATAATTGGCACATCAGGATAAATTCTCTGAACCTGTGCCGGTTGCACCTGGTTTTTCACTACAGGAGTAGTAGGCACATTAAGACCACTCTGCACAGCATTCTGTGTCAGGCTAGCATTAACCTGCATCGGACTCATTGTCCCATTAACTTATGTCGGAGCTGTCGGGTCAGCACTGATACTTGGACCACTCTCATGTGCAGTATGTGGTGGTGGGCAATTTTTCAATAACTGCGTAAGAAACTCATCATCATCTGATTCCTCCTCCACTGTTGAAGACTTTCTAGCCTCCCTACTTTCAGACGGACTTCTGTTAGTCTTCCTAGTAGCTTTCCTTCCTTCCTTCTCATTGTCCTGCGTAGTTGCCGGATACAACTTAATTCCATGCAAAGTCTCCATCCTCCAAACTCTCTGATCACTGTCCCACCTAGCCTCTGCTAACGTCTTTTAATCCTTTCACATCCTCCTCTTGAATTTCTGTTGCTGTTGCTGTCTGGCTACTAGCTCCCAATTCGCTAATAACTTAAACTGTGCTAGTCTCAAAAGGGGCTTCGATTCATATAGCATCATCCTTAAATGCTCCAAAACTCTCAAATTGAATGTCCCATTTGTAGAAAATGCTAAGTTCCCATCCTTCTCTGTCACTTTGCACCATTGCTTTATCCAAAGACATGGTGCAACACCCTTCTCTTCCATTCCAATGTAAGCTGGTGTACCTTCTGGTGGTGCAGCCCCACCTATACTCATTGTACTATACGTATCTCCCCTTAAAGCATTCTTTAAAGCTTTGAAAAACTTTTCTTTTCGACCTTTTCATTATTTAAAATAAAATCAGGAAATTACTTTTAATCCCAGAATTCCTTTCACCTTCTCTCTCAGCCAATTGCTTCTCACGGATGGCTGCCAATCCGTGCGCGACCCTTCTCACTAACAGACCTATCCCGGTGCGGCTCCAAGGACATCACACTAACACGTACTGCGGCTGACAAAGTCTTGTGGCTTGTCCTCCGGAACTCTGATTCACACAAACTAATGCCAATATTGGGAGCACAAATCATAAACCTAAAACCAAATCTGCTGGTTCACTACAGGAAAGGTAACACAATTGCTTCAGAAACTTTATGGATTTTTCACTGATGGCTCTCGCCGCTCTAACACCTATTCTTTCTTTCTCGGTCTCCCAGATTCGCAAGCAAAATTCGACCCGCAAAGTTTACTCTCAACTGATCAGTGGGTCTGTCCTGGTGCACATAGGACTCGCCAAATCTCAGTTGAAGTTTCCTTTCACTCACTTTGACTCACACTCTGACTTGTCGACCACACCCGATCAACCTCCTAAACCAGACAGATTTCAACATAAAACCCAAGTGTCTCATACACTTTTCAATATACTTTGAAGTCTTAGACAACGCAGGGGCCGTACATCAACAACCATGTGGACAATTTGTTAGCACAAAGCACCACACACATATGAAGTTCAATGACTTCCCTACTCTCACACTGCGGATACACACACTCCTTCTACAACTTTGTTTGGAGTACGCAAACTCCCTAAACCCTCCCAAACCTCACAATTCACCTGCGATTTGCATAAGCTGTGCAAGCGCAACCTACTTCATTCACACTGTCACTAGTACGCCAAGAACATCCTCAAACAACCATTGGTAGGATCCGAGATCCTGGGAAAGTCATTTCTGGACTTTAGGGAAACATTTTCTCTCCAGTTTGCATCATTGAAAAATAAAATCCTAATCTCAATAATAATGAACCTTCACCTTTCTTTACCAACACTGTTAACACCTGTTACTATGCACCGGGTGTCTATGATAAACTCTTAAGGAGACAAACCATCAGTCTGCTACCATCTCTGTTAGCGCGTCATGCATTAAACAGTAAACTTACAAGGGGACGCGAATCGGTTGATGAACCTTTTGTCTCGTAATTAAGATGTTCCCACTATAACTCCGGTACATGCAAATCAATGATCAATAACCAATACACAATATCAATAATCAACAATAATCAATAACATTAATAATCAATAGAGTCAATAATTTCATTCATGAATAACCACACCTTTTAATAAAGTTATTTATTTTCATATATTAACAATGCTAAGGTCATGTAGATTAATCTCAATATCAAAGGAAATACATGCAGAAACAATACTGGCTGTCCAAAGTGGTGGAAGAAACATAATCTAATCAAAGCTTGAACTACAACACATTCTAAGGTTACAGTGCAAATTAGTAACAAAGTCATCTGCGTCAAAGTGATTACATACATTTGAGTTCAGCAGAGAAATTCATCCTGCATTATTCCCTATTAGCAGAATTTCATTAGTGAGGATCCTTAACTAACACCAGATTAGCATCAGCATGTTGGGCTTCATGCAAAACAATTTAGTAACATGAATTTGGAAAAACATCTAACTATAGCTCTATCAAAACAGTGCAGTGGGTGCCAGAAAGAAAAAGCAAATATTCATGATAATCAATATTCCAATTCATAATACCCACCTTCAGTGTGGATCGGCAAGCAGAGTCAGTCTTCATCCTCAGGACATCAGTTGATCAGCAAGGCATCAGGAATCAGCATCAAAGTTCAGAAAACGCAAAGTTTCTAAGCAATAAAGTTAAGCATGTGTCTTGTCAATACACACAAGAAAGTATTGACATTTTCGCCAGCAAGAAAATGGGCAATGAACCCTCTTTCCTCAATGTAGGCTCAAATTAAAACTACAAAACCTATGTCTCAAATCACTATTGGTCAATGAATCGCGTGTTCACACTTTGTCCAATAAAACTAGAACTCCAAATCTATGAATTCTACCATTACTCCGTTCACATGTCGCTGATTGGTTGGCCTGCAATGTCCTCATCATCCGGCTTGTCATGCAACAATATTGTTGCAACTTCTACTCCAGTCAGTGACTTCAATGTTCTCCTCCTGAGTAAGTCAGTCTCACTCACATTGCACACAAAATGTTACATTAGCAAGAATAGCATCTTCTAGCAGTTGGTTCTCATGAGAAAACCTTTCAGCTATGAGCACATTTAAACAATGCAATGGAAAATAACAGTTTAACTCTCTAGGACAGCCATTCATTAAACGTCTAGAAATACAGCTTAACATGAGCCTGACAAGTAGGCCAAGACCTTTGCTAAGTTAAGGCCTATTATTAATAAAGCTAATACATAATGCATAACCCTTCATATGACACATTACTACATTATTCAAACATATATTCAACATTTCACGGCATTAGAATATTAATAAGAACACTTTGTGAACATTGCCGGCCACTCATCTTAATCACATTTTCAAATTTGTGCATTATTTTTCTACATTATTACAGGGAGTGCAGAATTATTAGGCAAGTTGTATTTTTGAGGATTCATTTTATTATTGAACAACAACCATGTTGTCAATGAACCCAAAAAACTCATTAATATCAAAGCTGAATATTTTTGGAAGTAGTTTTTAGTTTGTTTTTAGTTTTAGCTATGTTAGGGGGATATCTGTGTGTGCAGGTGACTATTACTGTGCATAATTATTAGGCAACTTAACAAAAAATATATATATACCCATTTCAATTATTTATTATTACCAGTGAAACCAATATAACATCTCAACATTCACAAATATACATTTCTGACATTCAAAAACAAAACAAAAACAAATCAGTGACCAATATAGCCACCTTTCTTTGCAAGGACACTCAAAAGCCTGCCATCCATGGATTCTGTCAGTGTTTTGATCTGTTCACCATCAACAATGCGTGCAGCAGCAACCACAGCCTCCCAGACACTGTTCAGAGAGGTGTACTGTTTTCCCTCCTTGTAAATCTCACATTTGATGATGGACCACAGGTTCTCAATGGGGTTCAGATCAGGTGAACAAGGAGGCCATGTCATTAGATTTCCTTCTTTTATACCCTTTCTTGCCAGCCACGCTGTGGAGTTCTTGGACGCGTGTGATGGAGCATTGCCCTGCATGAAAATCATGTTTTTCTTGAAGGATGCAGACTTCTTCCTGTACCACTGCTTGAAGAAGGTGTCTTCCAGGAACTGGCAGTAGGACTGGGAGTTGAGCTTGACTCCATCCTCAACCCGAAAAGGCCCCACAAGCTCATCTTTGATGATACCAGCCCAAACCAGTACTCCACCTCCACCTTGCTGGCGTCTGAGTCGGACTGGAGCTCTCTGCCCTTTACCAATCCAGCCACGGGCCCATCCATCTGGCCCATCAAGACTCACTCTCATTCCATCAGTCCATAAAACCTTAGAAAAATCAGTCTTGAGATATTTCTTGACCCAGTCTTGACGTTTCAGCTTGTGTGTCTTGTTCAGTGGTGGTCGTCTTTCAGCCTTTCTTACCTTGGCCATGTCTCTGAGTATTGCACACCTTGTGCTTTTGGGCACTCCAGTGATGTTGCAGCTCTGAAATATGGCCAAACTGGTGGCAAGTGGCATCGTGGCAGCTGCACGCTTGACTTTTCTCAGTTCATGGGCAGTTATTTTGCGCCTTGGTTTTTCCACACGCTTCTTGCGACCCTGTTGACTATTTTGAATGAAACGCTTGATTGTTCGATGATCACGCTTCAGAAGCTTTGCAATTTTAAGAGTCCTGCATCCCTCTGCAAGATATCTCACTATTTTTGACTTTTCTGAGCCTGTCAAGTCCTTCTTTTGACCCATTTTGCCAAAGGAAAGGAAGTTGCCTTATAATTATGCACACCTGATATAGGGTGTTGATGTAATTAGACCACACCCCTTCTCATTACAGAGATGCACATCACCTAATATGCTTAATTGGTAGTAGGCTTTCGAGCCTATACAGCTTGGAGTAAGACAACATGCATAAAGAGGATGATGTGGTCAAAATACTCATTTGCCTAATAATTCTGCACTCCCTGTATATTTTCTACACAAATCCATTAATCAGAATATATGAACACTCATTAAAAAGTTTTATTAAAACACCTGCGCTAGCAACAGCGATAAAGGAATTGCAGACTACACACCACCAGGAACATGGTAACAAAGGCATCATCCACAAATAGTTTAGTGACCATATTTTGGAAACCAAAAACCTTTACGTTCCATAGTCATAGAAGAAGGACTATAATTTTACAACAACCAAGCAAATCAGAATTTTTCTCGCTTGCGCAACAAGAATTTTCAATTCCATTAAGGACACGGAGGCGAGGATTATGCTATCTCTTTCTTTACTGTAAATACACAGCAGCCAATGAAAAATTTAAACTTCATTTCCCATGAACCAGCAATCCAGGTATCACCCCCAATCAGGGTCTACCCCACCCTATATATGTCAGAGTCCTTTAGAGTCTGTCCTCTTTCTTTGCTGCTGCAGCACAGAGCTAAGTTCTTTTCTCTTGTACTTATAATATTCAACGTCTGTTTAGCTTTCAGCGCGGCATAGTGCCCTCATGCGCTTCAATTGTTTTTTATTGCCGCATCTACAGTAGTGTTCCGGTTTATTGTATTTAGAATTCGTAGCATTCTTCTATTATTCATGCTCCATTATGCGCGCACGTTTAGTGTTTTATGTATACTGGCGAGGAGGCCTGAGGAGAATACGATCTTTCCTCTAAACCCGCTTCACTCGAGGGACCTCGCGAATGCGCACAAGGGTTTTCCCTGTACAAGCGCATCTTCCAGCGAATGAATACGGTATTCCCCAGACGCTCTGACTAACAAGATTTACGGACATTTTTCTCCTCAGAATACGCCCAGAGGGGCTGCAATAATACTATAGAGCTTTGAGCTCGAGGGAAAAAAGGAAATAATTTGCTTGTGCCTCCCTCCTGTGACCGGCAGACCTTGTTTAAGTGAGGCATTTGGGTTTTTCCCCCCAATTTATCTGTGCTCTTAGGACCTCATTATCATTGTTGGCACAGAAAAATGGCCCATTTCAGAGATGACGAAAAATATGGGGAATATGATGCTGGTCATTATGCACAACATATGGAAAAGCGCCTTGTGGAGGCACTTGATTTCCACGTGCAAGACTCCGTTAATAAAGCCTTGCTTAAAGCTTTACGTCATTTGCACAACCTATTTTCAACTATGGTTTTAGACGCTTTGGCGCAGGCTAGGGGAACCCCACCCCTATTGAGGTCAACACAAATTATCCTGGCCGGTCATCTGATGACCTTCTAGATCAAACCAATAACTCGGTCCTTAACGATCACGAATACGAAGCATTCCAACCCTGTTCTATCCCTTCAGTGCACACTAGTCAACATTCTGATTCAGATTCTTCTAGTTCAGATAAGTCCCGTGTTCCAGACAAAATACAGGGTAAAGGCAAACGCAAGGCGAATCACTGCGAGGACTCCGATTCTCAACCTCTGGGGAAGCATTTACAATTTGACCTTGACAGTATCATGCACCCTTGATCCACTGAATGGTTTCCGTGTCAGGAGGTGGCAGAATATGTTCAAACCAGATTAAGAAAAGGTTTTGAAAAAGAGGTTAGAAACACCCTCCGCTCGGAATGTCCCCGTCCAGCCTTATCTTGAAAGGTTGCGGACACCCCGGAACTAGACCCACATATGGTAACCTTCTTTAAAAAGTACGCAAAAGACCCCAAGAAGGGCATTGATAGGGCTTGGAGAAGTTTCCAGGACAAGCTATTGGATATATCTGGCCCGCTTACCAAGATCTTGGATTTGGCTGTTCAAGCGAAAGAATAGCAAGAAGGTGTTGATCCGGAGATTTTATTAGAATGGGTACAACAAGCCATTTGTCTCCTAGGGAATGCCAATTGCGTTATTTCAACAGAGCGTAGAAAATCCCTCCTAACAAGAATAGATCCTAAACTTACGGGATTGGCTCTGTCTGATGCGGAACTTGCAGCTAATGGACTACTGTTTGGAGATAGATTCATCAAGGATTTGGCTAAATACGTGGCCACCTTTTCAGCACTAGACAAGGCTCAAACACCCATCAAAAGGGTTTTCAACAGTGGCCTTTTTCACAGGGCCGGGCGTTTTGGAAGTCGGACATCAGGATAATATAATCAAGCCACGCCCCAATCAGGTAATTCTTATTCCGTCCGGGGACATTATTTTGGGGGGTAGAGTGGGTCTGTTTGTAAACAATTGGCCCCTAATCACCCAAGATGCATGGGTTTTAGAAACCATCCAAGGTTTTCACCTAGTGTTTTATTCAAACCCAGAACAGGTCTCCATTCCTCCTCCTCTCCTTTTTTTCCCAACAAGAGAGTTCTTTCATAGATCAAGAGGTCGAAGTTTTGCTTGTGAAAGGAGCAATTGTTCCTTCTCTTTCCCATCCCAGGGGCTTCATCAGCACCATCTTTTTGGTTCAGAAGAAAGGAGGGGGTTCTCGATTAGTTCTGAATCTTTGCCAATTCAACTCTTGAATTGTCTACCGACATTTCAAGATGGAAGGTATTCATCTCCTTTGGGACCTTTTGCTCCAAAGGGATTGGATGGTACGATTAGACCTCAAAGACGCTTACCTAACTATTCCCATCTTTGCTCCTCATCGGCGTTTTCTCCAGTTCTTTTGGAGAACGAGATGTTACGAGTTTTCAGCTCTCCCCTTCGGACTGTCTTCAGCCCCCTTGTGTTTCACCAAGGTGATGCGTCCAGTCGTTCAATGGCTTCGAGAGAAAGGGGTCAGGCTTATCATTTATTTAGACGACATCCTAATCATGGCACAGGAGGGGGGTCTTGTACTCCTCCACTTATCATGGACAGTTCAATTGCTTCAGGATCTGGGCTTTATCGTACATGCAGAGAAATCCCAATTAATCCCGACCCAACAAATAGATTTCTTGGGGTTCAGGATAGATTTGGTGTCAGTTCAGTTACAACTTCCCTTGACAAAGAGATTGTCCATCAAGAAGGAACTGAAGAGAGCGTTGTCTGCTCATTCGATTTCCTTGAGGGTTCTTGCCCGATTAGGAGGCCTCCTAGCATCATCTATTCAGGCCATTTTTCCGGGGCCTCTACATTATCGAGCCCTTCAGAGAATGAAGATTTTACACCTTTGGAAGGGTCTGTCTTATTCCGAGCAAGTAATGTTATCCCAGGAAGCCCATGCAGAGATTCTTTGGTGGTTGACTTATATGGATGCATGGAATGGGAGAGCAATATTTGCCTCCGTTCCGGATGTAGTCATATAGTCAGTTGCCAGCAGATGGGGCTGGGGTGCCAGGTGTGGTCAAATGGAAACACGGGGTCGTTGGTCCCCGGAGGAGCTTCAGATGCACATCAATTGCCTGGAACTTCTGGGCAGGTTCATTTGCAGTGAAGACGTTGTCTCCGCTCAAACCCACTGTTGTATTCTTTTGAAAATGGGCAACATCTCTGCGGTCAGGTACATAAACAAACTGGGGGAAACCCGATCCAAGATGTTAGCAGAGATTGCGAAAGATTTTTGGCACTTTTGTCTAGCCCATCAGATATATGTTATCGCAGAATATTTTCCGGGCTCAGTGAATGTGGGAGCGGATTGGAACTCCAGATATCTTCGGGATGTCAGCGATTGGAGGTTGCATCCCAGGCATACTTCGATTTCTCTACAACCTGTGGGGTCCTTTGTCAATAGATCTGTTTGCATCTCACCTTGAACGCGCATCTTCCGCGATTTTACAGCTGGAGACCAGATCCGCAAGCTCTCAGCTCAGACGCGTTCCTTCAGAACTGGTCGGAGGAACTGGCTTATGCTTTTCCTCCTTTCTCAATGATTCGCCGAGTTCTCTCCCAAGTACTTCGACAAAAAGTGGAAATGATTCTGGTGACATCTTACTGGAAAGCGCAATCCTGGTTCCCAGTGGTGTTAGGCCTTTGTTGCGCGGCTCCTGTTCAGATTCAGAGTTCAGTAGACCTTTTGTCGGATCCGATGGGCCTTCCACATCCCCTTCCAGAGGAGCTTTCATGTGGGACTAGGGTGACCACCCGTCCGTAAATTTCACAGACTGCCCGTAATTTCGTCCTGCCATCCGTTGTCCGTGATGAAAGGCTTAGCAGTCAGCATTTGTCCGTAATGTTAGCCTTTCACCAAAAGGACAAGGGACGGCAGGGCGAAATTAAGGGCAGATTAGTTTCCCCAGCTGGATGGAAAGGCAGGGAGTCTCCTGTGCTCGTAGGGAGGGGCAGACAGATAAGAAAGGGCCTTCTTGGCAGGGTGTCTCCTTCCCTAAAGAAATGCAAACCTGCATTGACTTTAACCAAAGGAGTCACTTGAAGCTTTCTAATGGCAAAGATATTTTCTTTTAGAGAGGTACTGTAATGGTGTTCCAAGGTGAGCTGTAGAGTGTGTGATTTTAATGGAGTGTTATAAAAAATGTTAGTACTAGGTATAAACTGTTTATTATTCAAGTCTGTATTTAAAATTTAATTGAAATGTATGTGCACATTTTGTAGCAGCCTATATTATGATGTAATTGTATTTATATAGCGCTTACTACCACTGACGAGGCGTCTAATGCATGTTTAAAATAAGGACTTACACATTCACAGTTCTTTCAGGGGCCTCAGTACCTCATAGTAATAACAAACATTGGCAAAGCCAATAGGTCTCGTCTACACAAGAGTTATTGGCTTTGCTAATGTGTTTTAGCCATGTTATACATCAGAGTGGCTGTTGTTCAGCATGACTAAAAGTTAGTGGCATAGTGGTGTGGAGTGGAGTAGGGTGGCATAGGAGCAGTGGCGTAGAGCCCAGTGGTGCAGAGTACAGCGCAGTAGGGTACAATGCAGTAGTTTAGAGTGCATTGGCGTAGAGTGTAGTGGGTTAGAGTACAGTGGCATGGAGTGGCGTGGGACAGAGTAGAGTGGCATAGCATGCGGTGGAGTAGAGTGGCATACAATAGAGTGGCAGAGAGTGCAGTAGTGTAGAGTGGTGCAGTGGCATAGAGTGCAGAGTAGACTCGCATGGCAGAGAGCGCAGTGGTGTAGTTTAGAGTGGTGCAGTGCAGATTAGAGTATAGTGCTGTAGAGTGCAGTTGCGTGGAGTGGAGTGATGCAGAGTAGAGTGGCATAGAGTGCAGTGGCATAGAGTGCAGTAGTACAGAGTAGATTGGTGTACAGTACAGTGGCGGAGAGTGCAATGTTGCAGAGTAGAATGTCAGTGCAATGAGGTAGAGTGGAGTAGAGTGGCACAGAGAGCAGTGACGTAGAGTACAGTGGTGCAGAGTAGATGGCAGTGGTGTACAGTGCAGTTGTTTAGAGTGCATTGACGCAAAGTGCAGTGGCATAGAGTGGAATGGGGTAGAGTAGCATAGAGTGCAGTGGAGTAGAGTAGCATACAATAGAGTGGCAGAGAGTGCAGTAATGCGAGTGGTCCAGTGTCAGAGTGCAGAGTAGACTCATGTGGCATAGATTGCAGTGGCGTAGAGTGGTGCAGAGTGGAATATTGAAGAGTGGTGCAGTGCAGAGTAGAGTATAGTGCCTAGATTGCAGTGATGCACAGTGCAGTGGCATAGAATGCAGTAGTACAGAGTAGAGTGGTGTAGAGTGCAATGTTGGAGAGTAGAGTGTCAGTGCAGTGGTCTAGAGTGGTACAGAGAACAGTGGCATAGAGTACAGTGGTGCAGAGTAAAGTGCAGTGGCATACAGTGCAGTTGTTTAGAGTGCACTGGTGTAGAGTGCAGTGGCATAGAGTGGCATAGAGTGCAGTGGAATAGAGTGTATTGGTGCAGAATGTAATAGTACAGAGTAGAGTGGTGTAGAGTATAGTGGTGGCCAGTGCAGTGTTGCAGAGTAGAGTGCCAGCGTGTAGTGGTGTAGAGTGCATTGAACTAGAGTGCAGTGGTCAGAGTGGCATAGAGTGCAATGGCGTAGAATAGATTGTTCAGAGTAGAGTGCAGTTGCATAGATTGGAGAGGTGCAGGGTAGAGTGCAGTGGCATAGAATGCAGTGGCACAGAGTGCAGTGGCATAAAGTAGATTGTTTCACAGTAGAGTGAAGTGGCTTAGAGTGAAGAGGTGCAGGGTAGAGTGGAGTTGCATAGAGTTGCATAGAGTGTGATGGCATAGAGGAAAGTGGTGTAGAGTGCCATGGCATAGAGTGCAGAGTAGATTAGAGTGACGTACAGTGTATTGATGTAGAGTGCAGGGGCATAGAGTTGAGTGTTACAGAGTAAAGTGCACTAGCATAGAGTGTATTAGCTTAGAGTGCAGTGGCGTACAGTGCAGTGTTGCAGAATGGCATAGAGTGGAGTTGTGCGGACTAGATTGGTGTTGCCTAGACTGGAGCGGTATAGCTTGCAGAGGAGCAGAATGCAGTGAGATAGAGAGGCGTAAAGTGCATTGGTATAGAGTAGAGAGGCATAGCGTTAAGTAGCATAGAGTGCAGTGGCATAATGTGGAGTGGTTCAGAATGGAGTGCAGTGCAGTGGCATGGAGTGGAGTAAAGTGGAGTGATACAGAGTAGGGTGCAGTGGTGTGGAGTGTAGTGTATATGGTGTGGTAACACACTGCCATTAAAGACAACACGTTTTTGATTGAAATGACCATTACATTTGCACAGATATACAGTTTTTCAAATCAAACTATACTGTGCACAGATGATGATGTGTGGAAATTGCATCACCTAATGCAATGATTTGTTTTAATCATATAAAGGTATTTGTTTCCAGCACAGTTCAGAATTAACAAAAATGTGCTTCATTTGTACTCCTAATTCTGATATATTCTGAAGTTTATTTAAATGTTGTCAAGTGATAGAAAAAACTCTTTCCTAACCCTGGTATTCAGCAAGATTGTGGCATACATCCTCTCACTTTGAAGTCAGAGAAAGAAAAGTAAACACTAAGGGCCAGATGTAGCAAAGGATTTTACCCATTCTGTGTCCATGGGAAAAAACGTTCGTACATATGGCCCTAAGTTCCTACCGAAGACAGAGCCTGACATTTGACTTTGTTCTCTGAATGTACAGAAAATGTGATGAGATAAGAACAAGATTTACAGGCCTGTTTACAGAAAGGGAGCACTTGGAAGGATACTGTAAATAAGGTTTTGGCAAGGGAAGGGATGAACTCAAGCTGCATAGCCTAAAACAAATAAAGCCAGCAAAATGAAAGCAACAAAATGTGAGTTACAAACCACAAGGCCAATGGCAATCAACAGGTGGAATGCATTCACAAGAATGCACTATAAATGTACTTAAAGTGACAGCCATGGGATACTTTGTGGGGAAGGTCCAGTATTTCAGTCCAGTCCACATCTTGCAGAGGTTTGGCCACATCAATCACCCTGGTAGTATGACAAGAAGACCTGGAGTGGTTTCCATGTTGCAGGAAAGGTCTGTACACCCATTCTATCAGTTTGCCACCAGTTCCTATGGTGTAGAGCTTCTGGCACACCTTTTGTAGGGTTAGTGCTAGGTGGCAGACATGAAATAGGGCATTTAATGATTATTTAAGGTGGTTGTAAGTAAGGAGTTGACCGGGGTGAAGATGGTAGTCTGCCACAAGGGTTTGGAAATTTAGTAGCTTGCCATCCAGAAACAAATCCCCCAATTTTAAGATACCTGCAGCATGCCACTGATGGAGTTGCTCTGAGCACAGCCGCCATGTGCGAGTGGGAAGGCTTAGCAAAGGTAGTGCAGGAGCATAGGGTTTCTTTGTGTCAGTGAGTTTACAGGATCTAGCAAGGCAAGAAAAAGCTGTGCATAATAACCCCAGATGGTGATCTGTAGAATGGTCAGTAGGAAACAATGAGCAGTACATTAAGCCTTCCTTTAAAGTCTTTACTGGTAAACCCCATCTCATGCAGGGAGGTGGGCAGAAAGCCAGCGAGCCACCCATTGGACCTGTGCAGCTGAATAATAGCATTCGAAGTCCAGAAGACCCAATCCACCCGCAGTTGCGGGTAACTTTAGAGTGGAAAGAGCTACCGGACGGTGCCGCAGCGACCAAATCAGATGTGTGGCATGTCTGAAGAAGGAATGAAGGACGACCAAGAGAAGGTTTGCAAAATAATACTATCATTGGGGTAGCACACCATCTTCACTAGTGCCACGTAGCCCACTACAGAAAGCAGAAGAGCAGACCAAAAAGCAAACTGGGCTTGGAGGGACCATGACGCTCTGCTGAGATTTCCATCCTGCAAATCAGTGGGAGAATGGTAGATATTAATCACTAGGGGCCAGATGTAGCAAAGTATTTGCACGTCGCAAACGGCGAAAATCGCCGTTTGCGAGGTGCAAATGCCTCTTTGCTATGCAGAAATGCATATTGCGAGTCGGTACCGACTCGCAATATGCATTTCAGAATCGCAAATAGGAAGGGGTGTTCCCTTCCTATTTGCGATTCGGAATGGAATGCAATACCATTTGCGACCGCATATGCGGTCGCAAAGGGTATCGCAGTTACCATCCACTTCAAGTGGATGGTAACCCACTCGCAAATTGGAAGGGGTCCCCACGGGACCCCTTCCAGTTTGTGAATGGACCCAAAACATTTTTTTCAGGGCAGGTAGTGGTCCAAGGGACCACTGCCTGCCCTGAAAAAAAACCGAAACTAAAGGTTTCGTTTTTTTTTTTTAAGTGCAGCTCGTTTTCCTTTAAGGAAAACGGGCTACACTTAAAAAAAAAAAAAATGCTTTATTGAAAGCAGTCACGAACATGGAGGTCTGCTGACTACAGCAGGCCTCCATATTTGCGAGTGCCTAGACTCGCTATGGGGCCGCAATTAGCGACCCACCTCATTAATATTAATGAGGTGGGTCATTGCGACCCCATAGCGAGTTGCAGACGGTGTCTGAGACACCGTTCTGCATACCAATTTGCGAGTTGCAAATTGCGAGTCGGAATGACTCGCAATTTGCAACTCGCAAATTGGATTTTTCCTACATCTGGCCTTAGGTATCAAAAGGTAACTGGTTCGTAGTTCAATCTGAGATCTGATTCATATGTTAAAGGAACACTGATTACATTGTAAAGTTTTTACATTTTGTTTGTGCAATTTACATCCCAAATATTTTGAAGATTCTATGTATACTTGACACTTAGGGATAACACAGATCACTAGTTTGGCTTTTGCTCAATTTCAAAACCATTTAAAGACATGGACAAAGCGGGCAATTGCCTTGCACAGCCTTGCAAGGGGTCTGGCCCCTGCTCACCCTTCACAAGCACGAACAGAAGACCATTGCACCAGAAGAGTTTGCCAAGGTGGATGGGTGTTGCTTGTTCAATCACTTGACAGTGCCTCTTCTGTTTCTCTCGTGTGTGCAGAGACAACTCCCCAGGTACCCAATACCTTCCAATAGTCTTGGTGGACCCATCTTGTCTGATTTTAGGAATTGTCCCACCTTGTTCTTCTCTTCCTTATTTATCCAGTTCTTAGCAACAACCCTTTAAATCACTTGCCGTGGATCTCCCATTTGATCTTGATTTCATCCTGCTCTTTTATTATCTTTGATTGGTAGTCCGGCCTCCCATTTCTGAGATAAATCCCAGACATACACTCTAGTGCTGTGAGACTACAGACCAGTTGTGGGTACCTCACATCCTGACATTAGGTGTGAGACTGTCGCACACACCATCTGCCCTGCCTCTTAATTTTTTTTTTTAAGTTGAAAGTCCATGGGTGGTTAGGGTAAGCCAGATGTTTTTTGTTCAATTTGTTTAAACTAGCATAAGGTTAATTACCTTAATGTTTCCCAAACTGTTTGCCAGGGGTTTTAAAATGTTCAGAAACATAATCAAAATGTTGCTGTTAGTAGGGGTGATGGCCTTGCCGCAGTACTGAAGGGCATTCATTTACTACTGAACTGCTGAACAAGGACTTAATGTGACACCTGAATGTAGCATACCAGAAGGCAGTCACAAACGACCACAGTGAATAAATAGCGCTAAGTTAAAAAAGAGTAAATATATGCACTGACAACACTGAGGCAAGGCTTCTCTTGCGTGTGTCTGTAAAACTGATGTTTGCTCTTGAATTTTTGTCCTGAATTTTGACCCTTTGTCCTGAATTTTTGTCCTGAATTTTGACCCTTTGTCCTGTATTTTTTACAGTCCTGTCCAGAATTTGCCTCGATGCCAGGTTGTAACGCTATGTGGGACGGTGAGTGTGACAGAGCTCATGTCCCTTTTCTGCTCATCCTTAAGACTGCTTTATCCACGTTTACCACTGGAGGGAGCTACTACTTTGAAATAGTTAATTTAAATTAACCTTCGGAACGAACACAGATTTATAAGGTTTCCTTTGACTTTACACAGTTTTTGCATCCTGACCTCACATTGATGTACCCCAAGCACACCATGATTATTTGTCCTGTTAGGAAATCAAAATAACCGTGGCAGGAGTAATTAACGGGGTGCCCATGTCTAGCACCTTCTAAGCAGTTCCAGGAGCACTTGCTGAAAGTTGTACCCAATGAGTTAGGTATTTTGAAAAACACTTCGAGGCAATGTTGGAACCAATTATAATCCAGCAAGGAAGCTGGCGATGATGAACAATTGCTTAGGAATGGAAGGTAGAAGGTTATTTGATCATATTGCACCAGTTGAAAAATAGGAGGAGAATCAAGAATGGGTGCCTTTGGTGAGGCAAAGAAGAAGGATGTAAAGCTACTTTGATACAATTATGAATGCGACAATGGAGAGATATTACTTCTTCAACCGGACTCAGGCACCTGCAGAATCATTTGACTCATACTTTGAGAATGTTAGCTACAACTTTTTCTTTTAGGGACATGGACGCAACGATTCGAGACCAAGTGGTAATGCAAACTACATGTGTGAAGACGCAAGAGAAACTTATGCCATAGAAACCTGACCCTTGATACGTTTATTTCCATCATTAAAAGCATTAAAATATCGTCAAAAGGAGTGAATTGTTTCGTAAGCCGCACAACAGGCATGCTGATGTCAATCTCATTCTAAGGGAAAGGACGTTTCTAAAAACAACTCAAGTGGAATCAACAAGAAGAAACACTCCATTACTCACTATACCAAGCCGGCATGTTACAGTTGTGTATCAACTTTCCATTTAGCCTTCAACAAAAACTGCCCAACATTAAGCAGTATGTGCAAGGGCTGTGGAAAAAAGGGACATTTTTACAAGATGTGTAGAACCTTGCATTGAAAAAATGTGTATACACTGAAGAATAATGAATTAGAGGATGACTCTGATGTAAGTGAATTAATTGAAAGTTTGAAGTTACTGGTAGCCATAATTAATAAGGGCAAAAGGGCCAGAACCAACTAAAAGATTGCATGGAAGTAAATGGAAATGAGATTAAAGTTCTAGATCAAAAAGCGCAATAAAGTTGAAAGACACAACAATCTGGCAAACCAAATCACCACGCAGAATCATTCTAGGAGACTACAGTGGCCACAATATTAAACTTGAGGAAATGTTCAAGGCAGATCTGACATTCAAGGATAGGAGTGTTGTTACAAAAATGTATGCAGTGGATTACAATGTGAACATCCTAGGATGGCTAAAGCAACAGAAACGAAAAATGATAAGAAACCCATGTCAACCATCTTACATATTCTGCATTTAGGAGGACAGCGTAGACATCATCCTCCAAGAGTACAAAAAAGTGTTTAGTGAAAATCTTGAGTTTTTAAAATATCTCAGGCGCTAAATAATTTTAAAAGTAGATGTGTCCAGTCAAGAACATGTCAGGAACGTACCACTATCAGCCAACACCGAAGTGAAAGCCATATTAAAGAACTGGTGTGACAATGTAGGAATAGAACCAATCAATGCCTTGGAATAGTTATCACCAGTTTTGGTCGTGAGAAAAAATAATGGTATGATTTGTTTATGCATAGTGCTTCACCAACTTAATAGCAACGCTGTGGCGATTCTCAGCCACTACCTTTAATAAATTAAATGGTAATGACCTTGGACCAAGCAAAAGTCTTCATGACCCTAGACTTCAGTGCAGCCTATCACCAAATTCACCTGGACAAGAACCCCATAAGTTACACTCCAGTCATCACAGCTGAAGAATAATTCCAATTTTGTAGGCTGCCATTTGGGTCGCATTCGGCATCTGCTGTCTTTCAACATGTCATGAATTAGTTGTTTACAGGCATGAACTATAGATCAGTATGTCATCCTGAAATATTCTGGATGACGAACTGATCTATAGTAGAATGACTGAGGATATTGTATCATTCCTAAAACAAGTATTATGGAGAATCCAAGACAAAGGGCTGACTTTACAATAGAGCAAACTTTTTAAAAGGAACTTTAGAGTAACTTGGACATTTAATTAATGAAAATGGTGTTCACCTATCATTAATTTCAGCAACTTTAAAATCACCTTCTCCATGTAATACACCAGGAGGCAGGCAGTCGAGGCCTGTTTTGATTCCGGGAACCCCCAGGTGATCTGCCGTTTGGTTAAATTCTTGTTGAAGGTGGGAAAAAAGGTGCCTTCTAATACTCCGTGTAACAAGGACAAATTGTCGTTTTTGGGCATATGTGAGTTCCATTCAAAATGTATACAAAACTATGTGGTTACGGTGGAACCCTTGCATAAGTTAGTAAAGAGTGGTATGGCATTTGTGTGGAATAATAACTGTAAAGTCAGTATGAAAGATATCAAAAAAGAGCTGGAGGTAACACCATCACTGCAATTGTTTGATGAGAAATTGCTCTGCATTGTGAACACTGATGCAGGGCAGATAGCATTGGAAGCTGTTCTTGGTCAAAAAGCTGTAAGGGGTGAAAATACCATTGCTTTCCCCTTGTGTAAATGAAAGGAGGCAGACAGCAAACATTCAGTGTTCAAAAGTGAGTTTTTAGCCTGTGTTTGAGCATTCGTCAAATTCAAAGGTTTACTTTGGGGAAAATGATTTGTAATTAGAACAGACCATAAACCTCTTCTTAGCATTTTTGAAGGTGGTGGGTCGAGTACAATATCACTCAGAGTTGCCGAGCTGGCATGCAAATTACAAGAATACCAAATAAGAATGGAACACATTTTTGGAAAATTGAATGTATCAGCAGTCTATCTGTCACAAGCCCCATGTTATAAACAGCCTGATAATGACAGTGCAGATGAGAATGATGATATGGCATGCTTGAATAATTATGATAACACCAACGGTGCCATCATGAAGAAAGAATGGTTAGCAGCTGTTGAAAATGACAACAAGTTAATGAAAGTGAAAGAGACATTGTGAAGGAATGGCCCTGTGAGAAAATGTTGGGTGAAGTGTTTTGGCCCTTTGGAAAGTGAAGGATGATCTCACCATGGTAGATTAAATCATCCCATGCGGAGACACCCTCGTTGCACACTCATCTTAGAAGGGAAAATTGAAAGCTTTGGCCCTTGATGGTCATGTACGTATTACTTGAACAAAGAAGAAACTTAAAGCAATGTATGGGTAGCTCTCAATGGACCATGATGTTGATGTTTTTGTTAGTTGGTACACCACATGTAGCAGTGCTGACAAAACGTTGTTAGCACACAAATGCCCTATAACTTCTGTTGAGTTACCTAAAGGCCCATAGATAAAAGTTTGCAAGAACTTTATAGGGCCAATGAATGCTTTGCCTCTTGACATGTGTCATGCCATTGTTTTAATTGATTTTTTTAGTAAATGAATCAAAGTCAAGTTCGAGTCCCAGCCCACTACAACCTGAGTAATCACATTCATGAAGCAACTATTTTGTTGTGAAGGATTTCACATCAATTAGTCAATGATAACACACGAGTACAATTCGTGTCCTTCAAAATTGTTTTTGAACATGAATAGGGAAGAGCATATAAAATCTTCTTTACACCATCCCCAGAGTAATGGCCAGGCTGAATGAGCAAATTGTTTAACAAAAGAATTAATTCAAATGGCATTAAAGTTACATATTCCAGTTCAGGCAGCCCATAGAATGAGATTGTTCGCCGTACCGCACCACCCACCATACCACCACAGGAAGAACTACATTTGAATTACTCAGAGGCAGGTTGGCTTTGCAATTTTTGCTTGTCACTACCCTGGAAAAAATGGGAAGGTACGAGTCAAACAGAGAAGTATGTCTAAGTGCGGAGTATAGCTTCTGAATGCAATGCTAAATGCACAGCAACTATGATACCAGGAATGCTGTAAATAGATTGTCTGTGCAGATTGGTGACCAAGTGAGAGTAAGATACTACAAAAGGAGAGTCAATATCAGCAAATACAGTGAACCCAGGCAGTAGTGAAAACTAAAGGCACATCAATCTTGCTAGAAAATGGTCAGAGGAGGAATGGGTCAATTATTGTTGTCGTTAACCCCACAGCACCCTCAGACTGTTCTATGTTTGATTGTGGTATAATGCCTGAAATAGTAGAAAGGTCCACAGATGGTGTGCATGAAAAAGTGCATGGTAAAACAACGAATGATGAATGTTCCATCAATATTTGCTCGTCCAATGGAAGAACCCATTCTGTTAACAGTGTATGATCCAGAAGAAATGTTGCAATGTGCTTCTCCTGTACTGGAATAAACTGTTGATAAGAGGGTGAACATGTATTATGCTGAAGTGAAACTGTTTTCTACCATCACTCTGTTCTATTACACTCCCTATCCCAGTCCTTCCTCCCTTTTGTGTGTGCATGGTACACACACTCTGTTATGTTTTATAACATTGGGAGGGAGGAGGTAATGGGCTTTGAGGAATTAAAGTGTTTCTATGAGGAACTAGAGATGAATAAAGACCTGCTCCACTTCTCCCTGCTCATCATTTACCACACTATGTAGGCAAGGTTGGAAGCTGGTGAAAGGAGGTAGAACAGTGAATAGATAACACAGCTGTAGAAGTGTCTGGCTTGCCCAGGGAATAGAAACAGCTGCTAGAGTTTAAAACCTGAGGGGCTTTCACATATGTTCTGATAAATGAGGACTTCTTTAGGACTGGTGACAATAGGGAGGATCAGTGGTAAGACCTCACACAAGACAGCCATCCAGGAAGTCAAAAGGAGAAGGGACAACTTTGGCTCAACTGAGACGTGCTGGAGAAATTGATGAGTATGACAGTGAGGAGAAAACAAGTGTTCTAGTATGGAGTCAGGCTTTTGCTGTTCTTGAACCATAGAAGAGGGACTCAGTATAGGAGAATGGAATTTCAGAAGATTTAAAGTGATATTGTGGTGGCGGGCCACAAGACCTCAGTACATTCCCCTGCCAAGGCTTAGTATGCGTCTGACATTGTGGCTCCTTACTCTTTTCCATGAATCACATAAGGAAACAGATTTAGCTGTATGAATGCTGTTTGACATGTACATTTTGCTACTTGTTGCGTATCTGAGTCATATGTGGGGACACCTCATATCCAGAAGACCACATGCTAAAAGGGGGCACTTACATTTTGTTGTGGTAATCATGTTGTTATTCTGCCTCCCACCACTTCCCCAATCCTCTATTCCTAGGGAACCGATATGTCATGGGGCTGGGGGCACTATTCTACTGGTATCTATAAAGTCTTTGTATGCAAATACTTAACATGTAATATTCTGATGAACAGTATACTTACACGGTAGTGGGTATGAATGCATCACTGTATTTTGTTTAACTTGAAGTAAATGAGTTGTGTCTTTTGTCTTACAAGACCTGTTGTGACCTTTGTTTCTCATGTCTCTGTTGAGGCCTGTTGTGGTGTGTAATCTTCTTGTGCCTGACATGAACTTCTGTGACGTGTCTTTAGTTGCTTGTTCTGTGTTTTTCTTTGTCTATAGTGGCATGCTGTGATATGTATTCATACTGTGTTTGTCCTGACCCACAATTACCTCTGTTCCTCTTGTGTTTGTAGTGACTTTTTATATTGTGTGATGCTATTAGGTATAGGATGGCATACCTTGAGATATGGCAGTCTTACCGCTAGCATAATTCCACCTAAAAGATGGACACTTGTTGCAACAAGTCACATCAGACCAAAGAGGAAGGATTAATGCAGGCTTGTTGTTTGAACCATGACCTGTTGTCACATGTGTTCCTTTTTTGTCTGCTATGGCCTGTTGTGATGTAGTCCGTTTGCATATGCCATGGTCTTTTGTGATATATGTCTATCTGCATGCCATGCCATTGTATATAAATGAGTTTAATTTTCATATTTCAATACAAATTCAGACCCTTTAATCTGTAACCAGAACATTGGCAGCAAGGGGGATTCAGAAAGTGGTTGTTTGATAGAGTGGGAGAAGGTTGGGCTAGAAAGCCAAGATTGTGAAGGAAAGCAGGGGTACAGCCTCCATTTTAGGACATCCTCACTCCTCATCCCTCCTTCTCAACCCTGCTTCTCATCCATCATCCCTACTTCTCATCCATCATCCATCATCCCTACTTCTCATCCATCATCCCTGCTTCTCTTCCATCATCCCTACTTCTCATCCATTGTCCCTTGTTCTCATCCATCATATATCATCCCTACTTCAAATCCATCATCCCTACTTCTCTTCCATCTTCCCTACTTCTCATCCCTGTGTCTCATCCCTGCTTCTCATCCATCATCCCTACTTCTCATCCATCATCCCTGCTTCTCTTCCATCATCCCTACTTCTCATCCATCATCCCTACTTCTCATCCATCATACATCATCCCTACTTCTCATCCATCATACATCATCCCTACTTCTCATCCATCACCCCTACTTCTCATCCATCATCCCTGCTTCTCATCCATCATCCCTGCTTCTTATCCATCATCCATCATCCCTACTTCTCATCCATCATCTCTACTCCTCATTCCTCATCCCTCAGTCATACCAACACATTTTCGGTTTTGTGAAACACGCCTTCACACTGATTGGTTTAGAAACATTCTTCCTTGAAGTCTGAGAACACAACACAGTGGGCATCCTCCCTAATAAGTATGACAGCATAGAAATATTAAGTTCTGCAAAATACCATTTTACGATTTCTAATGTTAACCCTACTGCGCGCTTGTGTACTGTGGTGGTGCGGGCATGTGATCTAAATAAGATGGAGTCGGCCAGATTTTCTAAAAGTGTCCTAGATGTTCACATTATGAGGTGTTCCTGTAACATCTATCTTATATTTATTGTGTTCTATAACCAGGAGAAAATTGAATTTAGGTTCAAACAGCACTACTTCAAACGCGATAATGAAAGGCTCAAGAAAATTTAGTCATCTGGCTTCAACCCACATCTGTCAACAGAAGTAAAATTGTAAGGCATTTAGCTAGAATGCTCACTTTCTTTAACATCCCACATTATCCACAAAATCTACAATACTGCCTTTGCTCTCACAAAAAAACTCAAACCCTTACTTCCATCAACTGATTTCCACCTGATTGTCCAGTCCATGGTTTTCTCCCAAATTGACTACAATAAAGCAACAGTCATCAAAACCCCTAATTATGCACTCTCCCCTTTCAAGGCTGTCCTCTGTGTCATGGCCTGAGGAATTACTTCCATCCGCAAGTTCATTCACACGCCCCACCCCCAATACTGACTCCCTATTGAGGCCTGAATAAAGTTCAAATTAGCTTGCATTACTTTTAAAGCAATTCCCTCTTCTCTCCCAAGCTATGCAGGCTCTACTATAAAACATCTTAGAAGCAGAGCTATCCTCAGACTTGAATTCTGAAAAAAAAGTTGGCCAAGTCAAAGTCCTCTGCTGATATTCCCTGCCTGTTGTAATGAGCCGTTAAGAAGTCCTGACTACTTTTCACAAGAAGCAAAATACCTTCCTTTGTCTCTTTTATTTGAACTAATCCTGCGTAAATATGTTCAATTGCTCCTTACAAACCCTTCTCCTAACTTTTCACTGTTTTCATCTCCCCTTCCAGCTCTACTTTTTTCCTTTTCTGATTATTCTTTTCATCTCCTTTTCCTTTACTGACTCGTTGTTCCATCTTACTAGCTTCCCGCTTTCTTACTTTCATCTCTCCCATCTCTCTCCCACGACTATCTTATTCCCACTCTCCACCTTATATAGCCTCCAGTTTTCCTTTCACATTCCTCCCTCACTTTGACAACACGCCTTTTGCATTGTTGCCTCTCCTGCTCATCTTTCCTCCCTGCACTCCTCCTCCCCTGTCTTCTAACTTCCCCTATCCTTCGTGTCCCCTTGTCATTTTCTCAGGCCCTCTCCCTCTTTTTCTCCTTTCCACCTTTCCCTCATCCTCTACTCTTTTAGTAATCACTCTCTGTACACATCCCCAGCTCACCCACCATACTTTTACCTCTCTCCTTTCTTCAAGCCCTCCCTGAGCCTTTCTTCTTTTTCTCCGACCCATTCCCTCCCTCTATGCTAAATTCCTCCTTTTTTCTTTTCTTCCCTCTCGTCTCTACCACCTATCCACCCTTTGTCTATTTGCATCCTTCTTCGACCTCCCTCTTGCATTTCCCTCCAAAACTACCCATACTATTCATTCTCCCATCTAATTCTCATCCACCTGTTTAAGCTGCCCACATACCCTTCCCCTTTGCCTCCTTGATCTTCCTAATTTGAAGGTTCTCTTCGAAGCACTGTTTATGTTCTTCAAACGTTTAATGGTATGTGAGATTCAATGTCCTCATTTTTGTTACATTGTAAAATGTGCTGACATCATTGGTCGATCGGTGCTGTAGAAAAATGCAAACTAATAATAAAATTTTCCTCTTACGTCTCCTGCGAAATGTTGTTAAGGGTTCTCCTGTTTCCAACAGATGTCGAGTGCTTTGCAGACTACATGGAACTTTGGATCCCGAAGGGACATGTGGAAGGCCTGATGCAATGGTTGTCACGAACAATGCGTATAGTGGGTAAGAAGCCAACAATGGTGCCCCTGTGGGGCTTTGCTGAGCTTTCTAAGGCTAATAAACCCAATCATATCCTATGCACTGGGCAGAACGCACAATATAGTTTTTTAATTGGACCTTTTGTATGAAGCTTTGATAGAAGAAAGGTCTCCACAGCCTAACGTTGTTTATTGTATAAGCCTAAGTTTTTACTTCAGCTAAAATTATGGCATTCATTTTATCTTGTTGTGTCAGATATTCTCAGATCTTGTACTCAGGAGTCCTCTTGATACAGCCGCAGACAGGAGGTGTTAAGTCAAACTCCATGGTTTTTCCTTTACTCCCTCTTGTTTTGGATCCAAATAATTTTCCTTTCACCCTGGGTCTAACTGGTTCCCTGTCCCCATGGGTGTAACACTTAAACAATTACAGAAACAGACCTCACTCAGAGTCTCTACCAACCTTGTAGCATAGCACGCCACAGCTCATTGAGCTGTCAGGAAAAGGAAGAGGGTAAACCTAGAAACCACTCACAGCCCAGAGACTGTGACAGGAGTTAATTTACCACTGACCATTACCATTTACTAATTAATTTATAGCTGAAATATCATTGAAGAACTCAATAGTAAAGGATGTGTGACTAAAGTTAGTGTGTTCAACATGAAGACACTTTTTTGGCACTCTGTGAATATGACAGAATAGGTATGTTTGTATGTAAGCATTTGTGCATGTATTTGATATTGGTGTACAGCAAACCTAGCTGAAACGCAGCAGAATGCTGTAAAGGCCCAAGACAAAGACACAATCAGTGTGTGATTGGAGGGATAGCTAGTTTTTAAGAGCAATGGTGGACACACCCCTTGACCAGCAATGCACTATGATGTAGTGTTCATCAAGGGGTGTGTCTTTAGCTCTTTTCTAAACTGGAGTAGAGTTCTAACAGTCCTGGTTTCTACGAGTATGTTGTTCTAGATATTGAATACATAGTTAGAGAAGTTCTTATGCATTATTTGTCTTTCCATTTTTTAATGGCTTTGCTTCCAGTCTGAGGGTATCTTAGCTGTGGGTGTGCTGAGTGCAACGGGAGGTGATGAGCTTGTCAGACAGATAGACAGTATATCAGACATGAAGGCTTTGTAGATAATGCAGCTGGTTTTAAAGATGGTGTGGACTTTCAAGACAATTTAGTGGAGTTCCTTCAGCGTGGAGGTGTTATGGCAATTTTTCTTAAGGCCCTTGAAGAGATGTTCTATTTACAAAGGTGTCCATAAGGGGCAGTGTGGAGAGTGGGAAGCCATGGACCAAGCCATTGCCACCAGCCACATGTGAGAATTTGAGACCCTGAACAGCAGTCTGAAGTCACTTTTTGGGAGGAATGGTTTCATGTTCTTCAGTAGAGAGAGCTATCATATCATCTTAGTTTATTTGGCAGTCTGCTCCTTGAGAGTGAGATCGATGTACAGGGTGACTCCGAGAGACTTGACATTGGGTGAAAGATGGGGTTCAAATCCATCCAGCATCACATTGCTGAGCCAGGTTTGGACTAGTTGTTGTTTGTTCTTATTGAGTGACTTCACAAATCCTGTTTTGGTTGTGTTAAGCTTCAGGTAGGTGCTGGACTTCTAGCTCTGGATGAGGTGCAAGTAGTGTGTGAAATGTTGTATTTCTGGAGCAGAGGAGACCTTCAAGTACAGTTGTGCCTCAACAGGGTATTGGTGAATTTTGATGTTATCTATGAGTAGAGCCCCATGAGGTTCCATGTAGATTCTGTAGATGACAGAAGACACAATGGCATCTGGAGGAACTCTGCAGGTGATAGGGATCGTCTCAGACCCAGAGGTGCTCATGTGAAGGAACTGGTGCCGGATGAATAAGTAGGAGGAGAACTAGCTGAGGATGTTTCCTGTGAATCTTAGGTATTTCAACATTGTCGAAGGCAGCTGAGAGGTCAAGTAGTAGCAGAGCTCTTATTCATCTGTGGCCCTGAGGGTAGCCATATGTGATTTGCAAGGTAAGAAGATGACCCCCATGCCTCCTGATATCACTGGACTTCTTAGTCAACCACCACACCGTCATACACACCCGGGAGTCTCAAATGGGATTCACCAGCGGTTCCCTTCACTAGTTCTCTTCCTGTCTTTCCAGCCAACAACAGTTTGTCAACATGGGCACCCCAAGTCACAAAAGGATCCCTATCATCTGTGGAGTCCCCTAAGGCTCCATAAAGTTTCCTGTCATCTTCAACCTTTACATGGACCCACACAGTGCTCTAGTCACAGATAAAATCATCAAGATTCACTAATATTCTGATGATACACAATTCTACTTAAACGTCTCCTCTGCTTTAAACATCCAATTCCCTTAAACACTGATTCCACATCATCTAGAACACAATCTCCAGCACCTGCCTGAAACTCAACCAACTAAAACAAAATTCCTGTTATTTGCTGAGAACAACAAACAAGGGACAGTAGAAACCTGGCTCAATTTATATGAACCTTGAAGGCATTAAAACTCAACTTCCTCCAAATGCCAAGTCACTTGTATTTGAATATGTATGTATATGGTATCTCTATGGAGCAATGTGATACAAAATGCAGCGCAGTACATAATCAAAGATAAGCATAAAGATTCACGCTGGACACCAACCTAATCCTCAACAAACACGTTGCCAAAAACAACAAAGGCGGCCTGGTATTAGCTCTCTCTAATTAAGAAAGTCAAAACATTTCTTCCAGAAAGTGAATTTAGAACCTTTGTACTCTCACATCTGGACACTGGTGAGTCCCTACACCATACACCTGCCCCTGTTTGGGCATTGTTCAAGCTGCAGTACTTCTCACCCGGAGCCTTAGAAAAAAATGAGAAACATCATCCCCATCCTGATAGAACTCCATTGGCTCCCTTTCTTCAAAACAAGGAGCCTCATTTACAAAGCCATTACAACCAGCACCTGGCTTATCTTGGAGACAAGCCCACCATTGCTTGTGGTTCTCAGCACACTCCCTGCCAGGTCGCTCTCAGACTACAGAATAAAAGGTGTAAAAAACGAAATAGACACTGGCCTTTTCCATCTATGCATCTAGGATCACAGTATCCATGAGGACCACCCCTATGCTGCTCCACTTTAGGGAGAAGTTGAAGACTCACCTCACATCACAGTGCATTAAACAATCACATCCAAGATTCCTCTCCTATTACTTGCTGACTTAATTATTGTTGTTGAATACATACAGTGCATTCTCTGTCATTAGGCTAGGTTTGCACTATAGAAATACCATGTACGTACATTCATACACACATACATACATACATACATATGTACATACCTACATATATACATATATCTGGTCTCTTTTGAAAGCTTCAATGAAGACACCTTCAGTGAGGGAGGTGTGACGATGGTGAGTAGTGGCTAGAGAGCTTCTCCAATGAGATCTTTGGTGACAGATGAGGGTAAGACATCATCATTGTAGGTGTTGGCTTTGAGGGAGTTGAGAATGTCAATATGGTTTGGAGAAGGACAACTGTGGGATGCAGTGGGTAAGAGGGGTAGAGGTTAGAAGAGAAGTGGATTTAATGATGTTGACATGCTGTCAAATCATTTGTATTTTTTAATTTTTTTATTGAAGAAGTGGCATTGCACTTGTCAGTGAAGTGTAGGATATGAAGATGAGGCAAGGAGTTGATATCGTGGTTCACAGTTTCATTCCAGTGCAACCCAGGCTTGAAAATCATAGTATAAACTATTGTGCAAAGTTGGTGCCAAGGGAAAAAATGTCTTGGTCAAGAGTTAAAAAAATAAAAGGTAGGCAAAACCAAAAAAAAACAAAAAAACAGACACGTTCCACCCATGGAAAAATCCAAAAGGGAGTCAAAATTTAAAAACCGTAAAAAATACTAAAGACCAGAAGGACAGAAGTAGCTTAATCGAGCACAAAACATGTTGTGAAGCACTGAGAGAAGAAGCAGCTTCTATAAATAGCACCTTTCCCATTAGACAAGCAAACTGATGTGTGGCTCACTTGAAACTTAACTTCTGTATCACTGGTTCTTTCCCAGATTCACATACTTGAACTATCTGGCAATTTGTGGCTGGGAACACCCAGTGGTCAATGTTCAACATACAATTTTTTCAATACGGTAGCTAACATTGAAAATAAATGATTACACCTCCCAGACCACACTTAGCCCACCCACCCACATAATTCTGTGGCCAGGACTCTAGCTAATCAGGTGGACGGCTTCCAGGTGCTAACCCTGCTCAGAGGCCACAACTACCAGATTTTCTACTGCCCACAGGTATAACAAAGCGCATAACAAAGCGCCCGCAGCCTCCGCGGTGCAGGGGGGGGGGCGAGCTCCAGGGGGCCCCCTCAGCACAATAGCAGACAACTCTCTTCTGGTGAACTTTTAACCTTCAGTCTTCACATCCGGTGAGCACATTGTATGTCAGCTAAACCTCTAAGGAACTGAAGTACATTTGTGATTCATTTTCTAATAAAAACCATGGCTTAATCCTTTTACCAAAGCACTATCTTCAAACCTTGTGAGGCTTCGGTAGCCAAGAACGATTATCCTCCAACGTCCATATAAAAGTGTATTTTCTTTCTTCATAAATCAGTCCCCAAACCTAATTACTGTGTGATTTATGCCACCTAAAGAGGCAAAACTCTAAAAGATAGAAAGGGCAGGTTACTGAGTTTTCTGAATGATGAGTCTCTTGGTGCTTCATCTGATTAGTGCTGTAAAAGCAAAGTAGTGCAAGTTAGAGGCATCAACACACCCAGCTTCTGAAACGATATCAGGACCTTATAAGGTATCCTCGAAGAGACCCTCTGCTGATTGTAGGAGGCTGGTTCTCTATATATTGCACAAAAATGATGTGCACTGTGCAGAGAGTCCAAGCAACCCCCCCCCTTGGTTTATAGAGTTAAAAACTAGACCACCTAATGCTCTAATTTTTATGGTAGCTTGGTCGAGCAATTAGGCAATCTTGGAGAAGTGCTAAGTATTTGTTGTACTTACAGTATCAATAAATGTGGACAGACACTCAAAAGAATAACTCAAGACCAATTTATAAAAATACTTCAGATTTGTATAACATTTTTAAGACCAAGATCATCAAAATCAGGTACGTACTTTTAAAGTAAGGATTTTTCAAAGTTTAGCAAAAGTATTCTTTTTGTGCATAATTATGCACCATGGGAATCAATGGGAGAAAACATTAAAAATGTATGTAAAATTAGGCAATGTATTTCCTAATGTCTCCTTTCATTTTTATGTTGAGGTCATCGAGATGTCCTGTGGACCAGCTGTAGAAGTTCAAGCTACTCCTGGTTCTGGCGGGAGCAGCTGCTGAAACTAGCCATTGGAGCTGGTCCAGGACCTCTGCGGATGGAATTCAATGTGAGTCTGGTGGGTCCGCTTGAAGTGTAGTGGTCGCAAGGGGTAGGGGACCTTTAGAGCACAGCTGGTTCTCCGGTGCAGGGCCCAGGGAGTACGGGTGCAGAGCAGATAGATGAGCCAAGAGCTGTGTGCAAAGGTGCCCTTGGAACCAGGAGGCAGGTCACCTTGAGGGTGGATTGCAGGTCAGCAGAGCCACGTTGGAGGTAGTTCTTATGTGTCCTGAGGGCCCTCGACTGGAGATTGCTTCTGGTCATCGGAGAGTCTGGAGTGGACTTTTCCTCTGGGTGTCCAACACTGGGGGACCAGTACCCCAGGCTATTGCATGGTTCAGCTACTGGAGGTTGCAGTGCCACCAAACTTGGCACACTTGCAGGATTTGTCCTTTTGGTCCATGAAGTGGAATTCAGTATGGCTGCAAGCCTGGTTCTTTGGTCAACAGACAGTCAGTGAACTGCACTTTACTGGTCTTTGCTTTTTTTGTTGCAGGCAGTGACTCTGGAGGGAGATCTTTGGTGATTTTCAGAAAGGTGGAGGTCCTCTTTGGTTTTGTAGAGTCCGTTTCATGTCCATACAAACCCTCTGCACCAATTGTCGAGTCCTTTACTGCATTTAGTGGGCTTTTAGGGGAGTTCTTATAGTGACCAATGGGTCAACTTCCTTAGGGTGGCTACACCCACTATGTGGTCACTTCTTTATCCCTGATTGGCTATTTCCCTACCATGCAAGATGCAAGAAAATTAAATGGAGGGGTCACCTCGCATGCAACACCTTAGGGGTGGTGGTGGCCACTCCTCCTGTCCTTTCTGTGTTTTCCTGCTGTTGCTCCTGCCAAAAGTGAGGCTTTGCAATGGGGGCAGCCATCTGCTGCTAGCAGCAGGACTGGGGTTCGAGTTTAAAGGGCAGCAAGCCCTTTGAAGTTCGCTGGCAGGGCAGTTCACATTCCTGGGGGAGGAGGTGTAACACCTTCTGCCCAGGAAGGGCTTTATCTGAACCCAGAGACCAAAGGCTCTTACCTCAGGGTCCCAGAATCTTGTCTGGTGGTGGCAGGCTGGTTGTGACCGGCAAGCAACCATGCCAGAGTTAGTTATCCAATAAATCCAATAAAACCAATACTGGTACCAGTTTGGATGTATAGTTCTGAGTTGTTTGATACCAAACAACCCAGGGTTCTGACTGGCCATCATGTAGCTGTGGAACTTGTACTGACCAGTGTCCAGCACATGCATTTAAAATGGCTGCTCTGTTCACTTACTAGGTCCCAGAATTGTCAAGGACACAGTAGGAGCATATTGCTCATGCATCTATGCCCCCAAAAGTATTATAGTGCACCCTGCCTTACGGCTGGGAGGCATTCCAGAAGGGTGGCTTACCTATATTGCATGCAGTGGGTAGTGGGCAGGTGACACAGGCTGTGTGCCATGTCAGTTTTGCATTTTAGGATTGTACCAGGACATTCAGCTTGCAATGGCAGTGCTGGGTGCACTAGGATGCATGGTCCCTGAGAGTAGCACAGTTTGTGTCGCTGCCCTCTTGGGCCTACCCTCAGTACCCCATGACCTGGGTACCTAAGTACAATTTACTAGGGACTTATAGTGGCAGATAAAGGTGTTGCAAATTGTCCCAATGCATCACAACAGTAAAGGAAAGAGATCTGGTTAGCAGGGGCCCTGGGCACTACCAACTCTGAAACCACATCAAATACCAGGCAAATAGTAAGGATAACCATGTCAAAAGAGACACTTTCTCACACTGATGGCCTGCAGAGACAGGCTCTTGATCTAACTCAAGTGGCACAATCTACTTTCAAAGCCTCACCATCAAAGAGGAGGTCTGAAAAGGACATAAAAGTTGTCCCTGCACCAGGTATGATGGAGCCACAAACTTTGTTGCCTTTGAAATTGTCGATGATGTTATGCCATGAGTGAAGGCTCCACGTAAGGGCTTGTCAATGAGGCCAGTATCACCTCAGATTTTGGGATTGACTAATAAGTGTACCTCAAAATATTCTCTGGCAAAGATCAGCTATTACAAACTGTTCCGCCGTTGATACTTTCATCAATGAAGAGAAATCAATTAAGGAAACGTCAACAACGACACCATCAACTATAACTCTGGTAATAAGGCAACTTCGATGACAAAGTCAACACCATTAACGAAGACAACATTTTTGAAGAAGACACCATTGACAAAGACAAAACCGTTGAAGAAGACAACATTGTCAACTGTTTATATACATTTGTTGATGATTACATCTGTGCCATTGATGACAACTCAAGCAGTGGCAATTATGACTGTAATAACAACTTCTGTCTCTACTACCAAAGTGGGTAGAAATACATTGTTATAATTTGAGAGGGGGGCTATGAAAAATTGAGGGGAACTGTTGAAGGGTGATAGTGAGGAAATCCGTGGAGAAGGAAGTTATGGGAGTGGGGCACCAAAAAAGATTGTTGCACTGGGTGCCAATAGTGCTAAAGCCGGTTCTGGCACAAGAAATTACATGATTTGGGGCTTCTGCCCCACCACTTTTAAAGTTCACTGGTCACCACTGTGAATACCATTACTCCTGCATGGCCTTAAACGACGATAATTTCTACATTACCATTGTTGCCACTGGTATTCCCACTTAGAATGTCACTAAGGCAGTACCTCAGTTAAAAAAATCATCATTATAGTATTTCCATGAAGAATGTTTTCTGGACAAGCTTCTGACAAGGAACAACTTTATATTGATGAAGATAACATACATTCAAACAAAGCTTTTCAGGGTGAGGACCAACATGATTTGGATATACAATTAATTGCAGATAATTCAGATGATGAAAAAGAAAACTTGTATGGACATCAAGAATATACCTTTTATGTCCAGCCTGGAGAGATTATTGCTTCACAGTCATCTCATATACAAATAGTACAGGTGCCCATGCACTTTTTACACTCAATGTAAAAGATGATGGAGAAATCATATAGCAGGCTGCCTCCACCACTCTAACCAACTCCATTGCAGACATGGACAGCAGATTTGACTCCGTAAACATCGTCGCTTCAAAATCACAGAATGTGTCACCCTAAAGTTATGGCACAAGAGGATCCTACCCCTCAACCTCAAGAGCCTAGCATGACCTGAACTCGGAAGGAGAATATATAGGGGACAAGATGATTGATAAGGATTCTGATGTTTCGCAGGAAGCCATCCTAGATCCAGAAGGAGAGAAATAAATACCCAGAAGCTCTCCACCAGGTGACTTGTATGCCTTCCACTTGTTAGTGGAGAGAGCAGTCCAAAAATTGAATTTGACTATGGCAACAGTAGATAAGAACACTTTTCAGTTTGATTTTGTCACGGCCTTCACGGTCTGCAACCCTGCCCTTTTCCTTACATCAAACCCTGCGCCTCCCTGTGGCCTCAGCTCAGTCACTGTTCCTGTTTGAGTCCAAGAATGAGCTAATCTTGCCTCTGCCCTGGAATCTTTGACAGACAACTTCGAATATATCCAGTCATCAGTGGACTTCATGGGTGCCCAGTCCCCAGAGGAAAAACAGTGTTAGATAAGACCTAACATGTTGTTTGCACTTGTATCCTTAACCCAAAAAATCCACCTCACTCCTGCTCTCCTCCACCATAGGGCCTGTACCCAGATGAAAGTTTGTGATATTCCAGTGAGATTTAGCACAGTTATGTGATTTGGCGACCATTTTGAATGGCAGACCAATTGAGCCATGCCCTGCATATGTGCAAATGCTTGGCTTTCTTCCTTCCGGATAGATGTTTGCTCCTCATGCTTACCTGTTCCTAGGACTCCTGAGGCTGGCAATCCATGAATGCATATTTTTCCAGCTCAGCATCAACTCATTGCAGTGTATGCACCAATCCTGAACTTACAACACAAGAAAGAGAAAATAATGGTCAGTGACTTGGAAGGAGATTGAGAATCATTTTTAAGCAAAGGCTGTACAAAATACTTAAGATAGTGATAAGCGAAGGACAAGATTGATAATTCACTTGACAATCATCCACTTACCAACACCAGAAGAAACAAGGGTCGTAGAGCTCCAACCATATGCAGTAGTATAACAAAGAGAACTACTACCATCAAAAGAATTCACTCATTATGCAACCAAAGAGGTGATTTAGTTGCTATATTACACAGACACCTGATTGTGAGTAATAGACTTGGAAAGAAACCTCACAAAAAAAAAAATTGAATAGATCATTCCTGGGGACATGGAACATCTAACCATAATGTAAGTTAGGAGTGTTCTGCAGGGGGACCGCCAAGCTTTTTGCCTTCCTCCTCCTCTTTTTCTGGGCCTGTTTTTGTTGGCTTTATGACTCTGGGCACTTTACCACTACTAACCAGTGCCGAAGTGCATGTGCTCTCTGCTTGAAACATGGTCATATTGACCTGTCCACAATTGACATATTTAATTTAGTTATAAGTCCTTAGTGAAGAGCACTACATGTGCCCACAACTTGTGTATTAAATTCTACTTGTGGGCCTGCAGCACTGATTGTGCCACCCACTTCAGTAGCCTCTCAAACATGACTCAGGCCTGGCATTGCAGAGCCTGTGTGTGCAGTTTTAAACTGCCATGTCTTGCTAGAACCAAACCTTTCTTTTTAATACATACAAGTCACCCCTAAAGTAGGCCCTAGGCAGCCCAAGGGCAGGGTGCAGTGTATCTAAAAAGTCAGACGTACTTTTAAGTTTTCCATATGCCAGTAGGGAAAAACCCTTAAATTCATTTTCACTACTGCAAGGCTTATCTCTTTCGTAGGATAACATTAGGATTGCTTTATGACATTTTATAAGTGTAATTTCCAATTGGGAAGAGATGGGACCCCAAGTTTGGTGTCTCTGGAATCACAATTTAAAATAATTTATGGAGAAGTTGGATGTTAAATTGTAACTCTGAAAATACCACTTCTAGGAAGTCACCTTTTTCTGACTTTAACAATGTGGCGCCTTCTGTCTGCATCTGAATATACATCTGGGTGGGTGACAGCTGAGCTCTTGTGCATTCCCTCCAAACAGCCATTCACAAAGGGAGCTTAGGTGTGACCGATGGTCCATCCACAGCCTGGTCGGCTATCCTGGGCAGGATGGGAGCTGACACACCTGAATGGGCTGTGTCCTGATCTCAAACAAAGGGCTGAATAACCCCCTGTAATGAGTTTGGAGCCAAGGCAGAAAGGGCAGGGACGCCACACACTTAAAATGCTTCTCTTTGAAGTCTCCTCCACTTCAAAGGTACCACTGGGTATAAGAACTGGACCTCAGGCACCACCAACTAAGTATACTTCTGGACCTGTGAATACCCTGCCAGGAACAATGAATGAAATGACGAAAAGGACTGTCACTCTGTTGAACTCCGCCAGACTCCTGCTTTGCTGACCTTCTGCCCTTCTTGCCTGGTAGTGAAAAGGACTGGATCTGAATATCTCCAACCCAGAACCAAAGCGACCCCAAACTTCTCTTCATCCTGCAACAGCACCTGAACTTTGATTGCTGCAAGTCTTGCCCCGCCAAGTGGTGCCAAATCTAGACCTGGGCCCTTAGTAATAGGTATAAAGTGCTGCAACTGCCAGAACCTGCACATCAATGACGTTGCGTGGATCACACCGGTGCTTCTTCACAGATGCTGATGCACCACTGCTGCAGCGAGGATCGAGGACGCTGTATCGCCGTCAATGCCAGCGCATTGCTGCTGCGGTGAGGATCAAGGACACGGCATTGCCGTCGATGCCCGCTGAGAGGATCAGGAGTATGGCATCTCTGACTGCGTGACACATCGCCTCCCTTCCCGACGCATCTCTGACTGTGTGACTTGGCACAAACGCATCACCTACATCTGCAGGATTGATGGCAATGCATTGTCCCCTTTTGCTCCCCGCATCTTGTTCTTGACATCAACACAACTCCAAACCAAGGTAATTTTTAGCGGGTAAAGACTAGTGCCTCTATATGACCCGTGTTCCATCGTGGTTGTTCTGACTTTTCAGATTTGACCCAGTCAGGTATGACCAGATAGCCCTGGTTGGAGCTTTATGCTTTTCAGCACTAAAACTATGTTTATTCTTTAAAAAATCATATCTCAACTCATACTAATTGCATTTTTGCTTTTTATTTATTGGAGTTTTGTCATTTTGGTCTTGTTTTTCTCAGAAATAAAGCTCTGTTTTTCTAACCAGTTGTGGTATCTTTTTGTGTGGTGTTGTGCACTATTTTACTGAAGTGTTGCACAAATATTTTACACATTGCCTCTTAAGTTACGCCTGAGTGCTCTGTGCTACCAGAGGGTGAGCACAGGTTAATTTAGGGTGTGTATCTGACCTTTTCTAGGATTGTGGTTCGTGCCTGGACAGGGTGCATACCTCTGCCAACCAGAAACCAAATTTCTAACAAGTGTTTACTTAAACTACTGTCTTGTTGCATCTGTATATTTGAGCTAACTGCATCTTATATAATTTGCATAGTGATCTACTGAAGAATAGTCAGTTAGGCTAAAGTAGAATCCTAAACCCAGCAAATATTGGAAGAACTGGAGAACAATACTTTCATCACATCTTCAGATAGGAACAACCCTCACCGGTATGATCCAACCGCCTTTCCTCTAGCTGGATACCATCAGCAGCATTTTTCATGCATTGGTGGATATGTCTTGTGGGTATATTGGTTAGATCCATGAGGCTCCTGCAACTTCAGTCATCATAAGTGCCATAACAAGGTTAGTATGTGACAGCCAAGCCCAAGAATTAATAAGCTGCCTGAGGACATGGAGTTCAAAGAGTGGCTCACTGACCTCAAGGCCACTGCCAAATCCCTAAAAGCTAGTTAACCTTCCCTGTCAGAAGTATTGGTAAATGTTCAAAGGTAGTTACATTCTTCATGTTTAGAAAACATGAGGCTAAGAACAGAGTTGGAGAGATATTGACCCAGGTAGACTCTCTGATCTTTTATTAATTGACCCTATCTCAAATTCCCACTAAATCACTGTTTGAACCTGCTCAATTTCAACCCTACAAATAAGGGGCCAATCATGTACCCTCTCACCTAGGCTTAGCAGGGTCACAAACACCCCTCCCAATAATATTTCAGTTACTACCCCTCCTCCTGTCCCATTTGCTGCTCCTAAAGAGTTTAGTGGGATAGTGCAATATTTCCCATTTTCCTCAGCCAGTCTCTAACTATCTGTGGAACCATTGCCTTCTCTGATGATTCTGCCTGTCTTGTTTGGTGGGTAATGCAGCCTTGCTGTCTAATCTGTTGGGAAAGAGAAAAGATCCTTTCTCTACGATTAACCCAGTTTTACGCTGAACTGTCAAACTAGACTTAATCTTTGGTGATCTTAAGGGAGTAAAATCTAGATTGAGTTCCTGTGTAGTAGTCGTTGGACAACAGAGAAAGACGAATGAGAATAAGTAGCCAGAGGACATCAAACCTATGCAGATAGGAAGTGTATGTGGATGCATATCCAAAGATGAATAGGATAAAAGAAGAAAGCGAAATCTGTGTCTGTTGTGTGGTAAGGCAGGTCGTTTTGCCCAGAATTGCTCTACAAACCCTAAAACGCTCAAGACCGTGGTTCTCACTTTGGGCACAACTGGCACAGCATTAGGAAATGAGTACACTTGGTGAAAGAGGAGATTATTTTGCTGAGTACGGTTTACTTCTTGGTCCCCCATAAAATTTTGAATATTGCTACTTTTTGGATATGGACACTAAACTGTTTCTATAACTTTCATTGTATCCCAACAACATAGAAAATAATTTAATGTAATGATAGATTCAGGGGCTACAGGAAATTTCCTAGACAATTTTTAGCCAACTCCCTTAATAGCCAATGTGTCAGGAAGGAAATTCCTGTACCAATTTGAGCTGTAGATGGTTCTCAATGATCATCTGGTTTAATATTTTGTCATACTTAACCCCTTTCCAAGGTGTTTAATAACGGTCAAGTGGAAACCATCAGTTTCAGTTCAATGGATGATGCCTTGTTTGGGGAACACCTATGAGTTCCTTGGCTCACACTTCATAACCCTATCATTGATTGGTCAAACAAAAACATTACTTTGAGCTCATCCTTCTGTCTTATGACCTGTTAACAAGAAACTGCTGATCTTGTGCTCCCATTTCTTATACTCAGGAAGGAATCCTTTCTGATTGCTATTCTGATTACTGTGATTTCTTTGACAAAGAAGAAGCCACCAAGCTTGCACCATAGTTTTTATTGCTGAATCAATTTAGTAGCTGGTATATCCTTGCCATGCAGCTGAATGTATGCCCTCACCTACCAAGAAAATTTACATTTAAAAAACTATATTTTGGTTGCAAATCATTTACACATAACACTGTGATTCCGTATTAGGAAGGGACGCCCTAAATATGCCCCTTCCTAATACTGAATCACCAACCCTATTTGCAATTAGGTAATAGGTTACCGAATCACATACAGGGCCTTTGTACTTTGGACTCTGCAATGCTCTTGCTGCAGTCCAATGTTTTATAAATGAAGTCCAGAGGGAGTTTTTTTGCTATCTGTGTGATTGTCTATATCAATGACATCCACATTTTCCCTCAGCATGAACAAGAACACATCCAGCAGGTCAGAGCAGTTCTTCAACGCCTCAGAGAGAACCACTTTTTTGCTAAGCTAGATGAATGCTCTTCACTGAACCACCATTGAATTTTAGGGTTCATCTTTATTCCTGAAGGTATAAAAATGGAAAAAGTGAAGCAATCCTAAATTTGCCAGGTCCTAAAAACTTTAAAGACATTCAGAGTTTTTAAGATTCGCCAATTTTTATCGATGCTTCATCAGACATTTCTTCAAAATCATAACCCCAATACCGAAACTCCTTGAAAAAGGAGTATCCTTCAAGCGGGCAGAAGAGGCCTAAAAGGCCTTTGAGACCTTCACCTCTGTTCCTGTCTTTGGACATCCACTCCCCTCTCTTTCTTTCTTGGTCAAAGCAGATGCATCTTAGAGAGAAATAGGAGGGTTTCACTCACAAAGAAAACCGAGAACGAGAGCAGTTAGACCCAGTGACCTTTTTTCAAAGAAATTTCTACTGCCTAAACAAAATGACACTATTGATGAGTCAGAGCTTCTTGCCAACAACTTGGCTTTTCATGAATGGCGACACCAGCTGCAAGGGGCTCGTCATTTAATCACTATTTACTTCAGTCATAAGAACCTGGAGTTCCTAAAATTCTGCAAGAGCCTAAACCCCAAGACAAATGAGGTGGATTTTTTGTAGTGAATTCAAATCATTTTCCACCCAAAAACTAAAGTTTGCCAAAGCCGACACCCTATCTCCGATAAAAACTATTGAGACCCTTGACAAACTGATTGATCCTCCAAATATCACTGAAAACAGTAAAGTAGTAGTGGCAGCTCTAGATGCTTTTCAGGCTCCTCTGAGGAAAGAACATAACAAGCTGGATCAGGACAAGAGGTCCAAGAAAGAATGTCAGACTTGTGTTGATGGTATATTTTACAAAGACCTACTAATCTATGTACCCATCCAAGAGTTACATCAACAGATTTTGTAATGGCACCATTCTCTACCTTTTCTGGGTTACCCAGGTGTTAACAAGACTGTACAAAACTGATTACTAAACTATTGGTGGGAGACACGTTTGTCCAGAGTTGCTCTATTTGTGCCCAAAATAAGGATTCACATTTCTGTCCCACAGGGTTATTACAACTCATGCAATTTCACTCTTTCCTTGGCACTCCAGAGACTAAGTAGACATAGAAAACTGCAACCACGTTTTATTCGCCCATATCAGATCATGGAAGTTCAAAACACAGTGACTGTCAAGTTAGACTTAACTGCCGATCTCATGATTCACACAGTCCCTGGTGAAATCTTATAACAAAAACATGAGACCCGAACCATCACTACCTCTTATTGTTCTGGACAATCATTTGGAATTTTAAGTACATGCCAGGCCTGAAGCCAAAAGGGTGGGTGGAAAACTCTTTTACCTGGTGGACTGGAAAAGAGTACGGGCCAGAAAACAGGTCCTAGGAACCAGCAGGACACATCCATACTGCCAGATTAGTCAAAATATTCCACCAGAGAAATCCCTTGAAACCCAAACCTGTGATACACTTTTTGAGGGAAGGAACTGTCATGCTCTAAAGCTCTGCAACCCTGCCTGTTTCCTACACAAGTCCCTGCTCCTCCATGTAGCTTCAACCCAGTCCCTTCATCTTCTCCAGTCCAATAATGACCCAAAACTGCCTGTGCCTGAGAATCTTTAACAACCAACTTCAAATACATCCTGTCATCACAGGATTTCATGAGGGTCCAGTCTCCAGGAGCAAAACCAGTGTTAGATATGATCTAGTGCGTTGTTTGCGCTCATATCTTTAGCCAAGAAAAACCCAGGCCCATGTCCCTCTCCACCACCATAGGACACGTGCCCAGCATAATCTTGCAATATTTTGATGAGATTTGGCATAGTCATGTGATATGCAGTCATTTTGTATGGCAAGCTATTAGACCACGCTATGCACAGGTGCAGGTGCTTGGCTTTCTTCTTTCCAGAAAGAAGGCTGCTTCTCATGCTTACCTTTTCTCATGACTCCTGAGACTTTCAATCTATGAGTCTGCGTTCTTCCAGCTCATCACTGACTCATCACTGTGTATGCACTGATCCCAGACCTGCAACACAACAAAGATAAAATAAAGGTCAGTAACTTTGTAGGAGATTGAGAATCACTTTAATACAATGGCTATACAAAAGACTTAGGGGGTCATTCTGACCCCGGCGGGTGCCGCCCGCCGGGCGGAGACCGCCAGAAGACCGCACCGCGGTCAAATGACCGCGGCAGTCATTCTGACTTTCCCGCTGGGCGGGTGGGCGACCGCCAAAAGGCCGCCCGCCCAGCGGGAAAGCCCCAGCAACGATGAAGCCGGCTCCGAAAGGAGCTGGCGGAGTTGCTGGTGTGCGACGGGTGCAGTGGCACCCGTCGCGATTTTCAGTGTCTGCTAGGCAGACACTGAAAATCATTATGGGGCCCTGTTAGGGGGCCCCTGCACTGCCCATGCCACAGGCACGACAACGGCCCCACGACACCCGTTCTCGCCATCCTGTTCCTGGCGGTTTTTACTGCCAGGACCAGGATGGCGGGAAGGGGGTCGGAATCCCCATGGCGGTGCTGCGAGCAGCGCCGCCATCGAGGATTCTTTGGGGCAGGGGTAAACCGGCGGGAAACCGCTGGTTGCCCTTTTCTGACCACGGCTTTACCGCCGCAGGCAGAATTGCCCTGGAAGCACCGTCAGCCTGTTGGCGGTGCTTCCGCGGCACTCTGCCCTGGCGGTTTTCAACCGCCAGGGTCAGAATGACCGCCTTAGTATTGTGATAAGTGAATGACAAGACTGATAACTCACTTGCCGATCATCCAACTACGAAAGTATTAAGAACATAAAAAACAAATGTTGGAGAGCTCCAACCATATACAGTACTATTAAAAAAAGAACTACTACAATCAAAAGACTGACTTGTTACGCAACCAAAGAGGTGATTTGGTTGCCACATTCTAAAGATACCCGATCAGGAAAATAGACTTGGAATAGAACCTCCCATAAAAAAAACCTGAATAGATCTTTCCTAAGAAAATGAAAAATCAAAGCATAGTATAAGGTACGAGAGTGTTTGAACCATAAGTGTTCATTTAAACTAATGTTTTGTTGTACCTATACATTTGAACTAACTATATCTTACATAATTTTCATAGTGAACTACTAAATGCAATGAAATGTAAAGTTAGGTGGATTTGTAGAGCACTTCTAGTCACCCATAAGGGGATCCTTGCACTGAAGAACAATCAGATAGGCTGAACTAGAATCCTAAACCCAGCGAACATTTGAAGAGCCAGAGAATGATCCTTTCATGGCATCTCCAGATAAGAACCCCCACAGGTATGATGACCATCTTCTTTTCCCTGGCTGAATAGCCTCATTAGCGTTTTTCACACATTGGTGTATGTGCCACGCTGGGGAATTGGTAGAATCTACATCACTCCTGCAATGTCTGGCACCCTAGGTGGAATAACCAAGTTAATCGTGACAGATTTCAAGATAAAACCAAGACTTCAATCTTGCCTATTTCAGTGCTAGAGTATGTACGGGAAGAGACCTCTCGAGCATAGGGAGCCATGCAATTGGAACAACACAAATCTTCAGACTGGAAAAGAAGCACTAAACCCCTCATACAGCCCCTGTATGTCTGATTACTACAGTTAAAACAGACTCAGTTATTTCAGCAGGGGCAACGATGAAATTGAGTAATCTTGCCACCCCAAGCCTGGTACCTGGAAGGAAAATAACTTGGCACAACTGGCAAAAGAATAAGTGCTTTTACAGTACCAACATTCAAAACAGCTACCAAGCCTGGTCCCCGGAAGGAAAATAACTTGGCACAACTGGCAAAAGAATAAGTGCTTTTACATTACCAACATTCAAAACAGCTACTGCAAGTACCATGCTATCTCAATATGATCACCACCAGTGGATCAATTCATTTCCATTCTTTCTTAAATGACCTGATGATTACAGAGAGCAACCAAAGTTATCCTGCTAGAAAGTGAGAGAACTTCCATTGGTGATTATAGATGCATCCCTTGACACCTCCAACACTGCCTCCGGACAGATGACTACTGGGGCTTTATTTGAGGAGATATGGCTGGCTTTGCAGTATTACCCTTAGATCTAAATTGCAGTCAAGAGAAATTGATATGCCCTTTGAAGGCCAAGATAATTTTCATAAACATGAAGACAATGCTGTTCAGGCAATTAAGACAGATACAGATACAGCCAAGTCACTAGGAATCCTGCAAAGAGGCAACAATACTCCTTTTACAGAAGGCAACAATATTGCCAGAGATCTTTTTAATTTACAAGCTCTCCTTCCTTTCATCCCTACACACAAGGTATTATACACAGAGGCAATCTATCACTTTATACAGTAGACAACTATCAGGAGGAAGACATAGGCAAAAACCTTCTAACAAGGGCCAAGAACCCAAGAAAGAAATAGAAAAACCTGACCTCCAGTACAACTTGCAACTTTCATTTACAAGGCCAGTGGGGGAAAAGGAGCAAAAAAGTTCTACAGGCATGGAGAAGGATAACATCAGGCTGTTGGGTTCTAGATAAAGTGTAATACCACCATATGACAGACTTTCCTTTGTTATCACCAGTAGCACATCCAAAGAAAGAATGGCACTGGTTTTGAGGTTTTAAAATGAGAAATAGTCAAATGATTGCTGAAATCCACAACAGAACTGATGCAAAACGAACCTGAGGTTCTACTCCACATTTATCTTCATTCAGAAAAATAACCTGGAATAGAAGCCCAGACTAGATCCATACGTGCTAAGTAAACATGTAAGAAACCAAATGTTCAGAATGATGACACTTCAAGATGTATTGCAATCCATAAACAAAGAAGACTTCATGGTTTCAATAGATTTGAAGGATGCATATTTCCATCTGCCCATCCAATACAAACACCAGGATTATCTATGATTTGTAGTGGATGGACAGCAATAGCAATTCAAATCCCTCTGGTTTCAACACAAGGCCATTCCTAGGGTATTAACTAAATGCTTAATGCCAGTAGCCCCCTACTTGCACCAACAAAGGATAAGGACATACTCATATCTTTAAGACCTTTTCATCTAGGCAACTTCTTTAAAAAAAACATTGGATGCAGTCAGTCACACAATAAGGGCCTGATTTATGAAAAGTTAGCACTGACGCAAAAGCGGAGCAAACTTACAAAATATAATTATATTTTGCATTGCCCATTTTCAAGAAGTCAGTCCTAACAACAATGAAACATTGGGTACAGACATCTGTACTGAGCCTCTTAAAGGCCTTTCTATTAAAAGAAAGCGGAAGGAAGTAGCATCTACTACTACAGCCGATAGCTGTGGAAAACTGGATAACAGTAAGAATTTAATTCTTCTAAGCATCCTGTGTTCCTGTAATCATCTCATACCATAATGCGGCCTAAGAATGAGATCTCTTAATAAAGAACTAGACAGTGGAAACAAGTAAATGGCCACTTGGTCGACTATGTTTAATCACAGAGAAGAAGAGACATGCCATGCTCTGGTGGTAAGACAAAAGCAGTGTCTATTTAGGCCAGAATCTACACAAAGTCAAACCATATCTCCATTTGACAACAGACATCTCAATGAATGGTTGGGAGCACACTTGAGAAACCTAGTTTATGCAAGAATAAAAGTGACACATAAATATGCTGGACTTGAGAGCGATAAGACCTGCTTTGAAGGACCTTCAACCCCTCACACACACAAATATGTCAAAATAAGAATGGATAACATGACTACATTATAATACATTAGAAAGCAAGGAGGAACAGAATCCAAACTGTTGTCCAATGAAATGGAAACTGTGGCACTGGATTCTGCAGTACAACATTAACTTGACAATGGAAAATGCCCCAGACCTGCAGACTGCGACTGCAGATGTTTTCTTCAGAAATACTAAGACTGCCACGATTGAGAGATAAATCCAAATCAGTTACACCTAATATTCCAATTTGATCTATTTGAATCACCAACCAACATGCAAATGCTGAAAATGTGCAATGAGGTGGTGGTATGTCAACTCAATAGGTGAAGCATTTTTTTTTTCTTGGATGAGAAAATTTGTTTACACTTTTCACCAATGCTTCTCATTCCAGGATTCCTGCAAAAAGTGAAAAACCTTGCAGACCAATCCTGATAACCCCTGCACGGTCGAGAAAATTCTGGTGCACAGACCTTTGGAACGTTTCAGTTCAGAGCCCAGCTCAATGGAAAACTGTACCTTTTCTGTTGTCTAAAAACTAGAATTAAATCTTGCACCACAACCCAATGTCACACCACCTGACTGCCTGGCTGCTGAAGACCTATAGTTTGGACCTTTAAATGAAAAGAACTCTTTCTTGTATAAAAATCCTACATACAGCTAAAGCTACTTCAACAATTAAAACTTACTTCATGAAATTGAAGTGGGTCTGCATTCAGACTGCTATGAATAGTAGAGGCCCTTTCATCATGCATCTGCATGAAATGCTACTTTACTCTGTGAGTTTAGTAAATCTGGATTAAATTATTCATTCATCAAGGTCCACTTGGCAGCTTTTAAAACAAATATCTAGGAATCCCAAATAAACCATTTTTAGTTTACACAAGAGTAATAAGGGAATTCATGGAGGCTCTGTTCTGCACTTATCCACCCGTAGCCAAGAGTTCAACAGTTTGGGAATATAAATATGGTTCAAGGCCAACTCATCGGACAGCCATTTGACCCAATACATTGAGCATCTCTGCAAATGTTTTCAAGGAACACAGCCTTCTTATTAGGAGTAATGTCAACAAAAGAATTATAGATAGTGAAGCCTTTTACAGTTAAACCATCGTACATTGAATTTGATAAACAAAAAAGGTAACACTGTCAGCGAAACCAAACTTTATTTGAAAGTACCAACATCTTTTCACCTCCACAAAATGATTAATTGGCTGACTTTATTGACACAATGGCTGAACAAGCCTTGCACTCACTTGATGTTAAGTGATATTTGAAATTGTATACTGAAAATATGAAAGAATTTCTGAAAATGAGCCAGTTGTTTGTCTTGTATGGAATTTCAAACAAATTATGTCCTTTAACAAAGTAAGGTATATCTTGATGGATTACCCCTGTATATCTTATTGTCATGTCAAAGCCGATAGAACTTCGAGGTATAAAGTAGAAGCACACTCTACAAGTGGCATGACATTAATAGTGGCACTGTATAATGGAGTGCCTTTATTGGACATCTGCAGAACAATGACCTGGTGGTCAACCCAAGCTTTCTCCAGATACAGTTGTCTAGATGGCAATCATCAAATGAGATGATTGGGCAAAACATTGCATGAACTTTTTCTATAAGGTAAGTCTCATTCTACATGTTCTATTTGCTAAGTACTGCTTTAGGAGCCATAATTCAAGTGTGTGAATATATCAAAGATTCACTGCTGGAGAAGGAAAAATATAACTAATTGTATCTAGAGTTCTGCAGCAGTGATGTCTTTCGTAGATTCACATGCAGCCATCCACCTCCCTGCTCACAATGCAAGTTGTTGCTAGTTACAAGCTATGTAAATCTGGATGTTGGAGCTTCTGAAGAGATTTGGAGCCTGGACCCCCTCCATCTGATTGGCTGGATGTCACATAATGAGGTAGATGGGCTAAGACTGGTCTATCTAGGTTTGTCTCATATTTTCAGTGGCAGTTGGTGTCAGCTGGGGAATTGAAAAATTGAAGTGTTAAACAGTGACTAATCAGGCTTTCCAACCTAATATCACAAGATAATTCAAGCATGTGAATCTATGAAAAAAACTGTGCTGCAGAACTGCAGTTATCGGTAAGTAACTTCTTCTACTCCTAGACTTTATTTCTCTCCCATTTTCAACTGCAGGTACCATGCCAACTTCTTCAATTTTATCTGCTGATCAGTGAAAAGCGGAACTTGCTTCCAGTGTACAGGTGTGTAGCACCTCAATCACCTGGAGGGTATCTTGGTGCTGAACATGTGTGAACCAAAACCTACGGTCTAGTGGTACTACATGAAAAGCAAGGTCTTCCAAAAAAAGTGAGGAGGAGGCTTTTATGTGTTGCAGCAGGTTGTTCCATGCCCTGGAGCGATGTAGGAGAAGACTGCATCAGCAGATCTGCTTTCACATGTGTCTGGGATGAGTGCAAGTAGGAGTCCAGACGAGTGGAGATGTCTGGAAGGTTTGTGAAAGCAGATGCGATTGTTGAGGTTTGCTAGGACAGTGTTATGTAGAACCTTGAAAGCGTGAATGAGGAATTTGAAATGTGCTTGTTTGTGTTTGGGGACCCACCGGTGCTCCTTCAGGTGTGGAATGTGAGTGCAATGTGGGAGGTTGAGAGTGATTCTGGCTGCTGAGTTCTGAATGGTCTGCAGCCTTCTGGAGAGTTTTTTGTTGATCCCGACATTATGAGATTTCCTATAATGCAGCTTGCTTGTGATAAGGGAGAGTGTCATGGTTTTCTGGGTGCTGACTGAGATATATCTGAAAGTCTTCCTCAGCATCTTCAGGCTATGGAAACCTGGGGCAGTGACACCATTGACTTGGGCGGTCATGTGGAGATTGCTATTGATGATGATCCCGAGGTTCTTGTGGTGGTATGAACTTGGGCCGGACACTGGGTGCATTGTCCATGAGGGAAATAATGAGTTGTGTGTCGTCAGCATAGGGGAGACTGTTGATTTTGTGACAGCGGATGATGCTGACTAGAGGGCGCATGTATGCATGTTGTGCAGATAATGCTGACCAGATGGATCATGTATGCTAAATGTCTTGACTAGGAACTATTGTTTCACTATGAGAATGAGTTAGCTTGTCTTTCTGGGTGAGGCATTGCTGACAGATGCCTCATGGAGGATAAGTAGGGAAATGAAGTCTAGGTCTCCTCCTGTAATAGGAGATGATGCATACTGGACTAGAGCCTAGCTCTTCCCATGATAGTCCTCTGTATTTTTCTCTTTCCCTAATCTGTGCTTCTTCAGTGTACTTGCCACAGATGTGCTGTAAAGGTCTGACCTGACCAATAAGTGCAGGGAAGCTTGAGGTACAATTTTGGATCACATGGTTTCCTGCAGACTGTTGCAGAATCTAACCATCATTACTGGTCACATAGAAAGTAGGGCCACCTGGAAAGATAAAGTTGGACCCATATGCTGGGCAGCCATCTACTGTTGGTCTACCTAGGTTTACAGCTCCAATAGAGCTGCCTATGGCACTCAGTCCCATAGATTTGCTTCATTTTCCTTTTATCTGCCCCAGGCCCTTAAGTGTAGGTATCTGATTTGGCTCTTTGTCCCCACGGATTCACTTTGTTTCCCAGTTTCCCTTCACCTGATTTACATGCCTGCCTTTGTCAATCTGTTTCTGATTTCCTAATGATTTATTCTGGGTCTTTTCCTAAGGATCTGCCTGAGTTCCCCATACCTATTGCCATGAACCTGCCTAGCATGCTTCTATTCACGCACATGCCTTTGAATTAATGTTACTAAGGGGTTATGTTGGTTCCCTGTCTCCATGGATCAGTCTAAGATCTATATTCCATTCATTTTAATGTATATTGATCCATATTCCCTTCACTTTAATGTATATATGTTGACATGATCTGCCTTTGATCTTATTTGGAAAGGTTGCCTTTGTTTCTTCTTGCCAAGGATCTGCCTTGGTTACCTATTCCTTGAGATTTACCTACACTACTTATACTGCACTGATGATCTTAGAGAGTTTTAGTTTACAATAAGCTTTAAAAACTCTGGAGCAGTATAATTCAGAGAATTAATAAGTAAACAATTAAACAAATAATACTAATGTACTGACACAATCTACAAAACCCAGGAACATGGTTTCTGAATCATTGTAAGGTGGAAAAAGCTTCTAGGTTTAATTATGTGGGTATCTCTTTTGAAAAAAGGGGTGACATAAAAACCGAGATTGTTTGTTTGAATAAATGAGGCCCAGACTTAGTAATGCTTTGTGCAAGGGTTTGCATTACTTATTTAATGCAAGCCCCACGCAATGTGTGATGTTGGGATTTACTATCCAACACAAATCAGGATTTGCATTGCATAGTTTACCAAAGTGATGCATAGCTGTGCAATGCGTTGCTTTGAATTCCATGGGTGGTGCATGGGCATACCCATGCAACCATCTATGGGTTTTGATGCAAATCCCTATCTTCCATCAATCATAGACAGAGGCGTGTACCAAAATCCTAGACCTCCTCAAGCCAGGCACAATGAGGAGAAATGTTGTAATTTCTCCTAGTTTTTCCTACTTTGCATGCATGCTGCATTGTACAACACCAATATAGAGGAGGAAAAGTGTTAAAGGATAGTTTGTGGACGGGAAGGTCCTGCATCCTATACAAAAACTATTCTTACAGTTCTCATATATCCTTCCCCTATGTCACAAGGGTGTGTGTGTTAGCGCTTTGCAGCCAAAACTACGCCAGTGCAGGAAGAGAGGAAAACACCATCTAATCTTAGTAGATATGGCACTGTTCTACTTTCTCCGATTCGTGCAATGCCGCACTGCAACTGTAGTCCCAAGGACCTGCTTGGGTTCCATACCTCTATTAATCTGCCTAAGTCCCCTGTTCTTATTGGCCTGCAATTGTTTAATGTCCTCAAAAACTGATGTAAGGGTGCTCTCCACTATGTGTGTTGCTCTGCCTGACAAACACCTAGCGTTCACCTTGCTTATGGCTGGCCATAGTATTGAGACTAGTGCTGACTAATGGCCTTATTTAGAGTTCTGCGAATAGGTAACTCCAACACAAACATGACGGATCTACTGTTTGCTGTATTGCAGCACCATTTTATATAATGTACTTGTAATATGGCAGGTGGGATATCTGTCATGTTTGTGACAAAGTAACCCATCTCCTGAACTGTAAATCAGGCTCTAGCTCTTTTTGATTTTCCTACAATACCTGATTTGCTGCACTGTATTTTATCATGGGTGCATCCCATCCGTGTGTAGGGCCCTTTTTTCCCTCTGAAACCCATTGATTGGGGTTTCCAGCCCCCACAGGTCCATGACACAATCCTAAGGGGTCCAAAGACCTGAGCAGGCAGGAAGGCATTTCTCCAGCTGAGGCCTCTGACAAACATGTGCATGTTTTTATATTACTTCCTTTGTGCAGCAGTTTTAAAAACACTGCAAAGTTTCTTGTACCTCCAGCAGCTTTTGGGCAAAAATAAAAGCCTCAAGATAACTCTAGTGACTAATGTACCTGCTTGGGAGAGATGTGAGTTTCGTCTAGTGGCATTTTTGACTCAAAGGTAGCACAGATGGTTAATATGTCTGCTACAAAGAACGTGTATAATGCAAAGAACAGTATTTGTTTGTGCATAGCACAGTGTGTTACTGCTTTTGACACAGAGATTATTTTGTTACTGTGCAGTTCATAAATTACAATCCTATTCTAGCACAGTGAGCTATGAACTGCCATTAAAGAGCTGTGTGCAAACTGCATGGCACAATTTAGAACGTTTTTTCTCCAGTATTGGATCTTTCATAGATTCACATGCTTGAATCATCCCCGTCATCGAGGTGGGAGCCTCATGGTAAGTTTAAATATATAAAGCAGTAAGTCAGTAAGTTTAAAACCAGTAGGCCTCAGTAGGCCTCATAGGGTGTTTGACAGCCTATCCACTTTGTTTTGTGAAAAGACCCAAACTTCAGTGTCAACCAATCAGGATTCAGCCCCTGCCAAACACTCCCAACAGAGGCTGAATTCCCTCAGATTTTCTACTGCACGTCGTGTGAAGGGAGTCTCCCTGAGCTCTGCTCAGTTTACCTTATTTCTGACTGAAAATTGTTTCTCTCAGGAAACTAGCTTTACAGCTTTATCATGTCTGAAAAGACAAAAAAGGGTCTGTTCAGAGACTGTGACAGTTGTGGGAAGAAGAGACTGCATGTTGATGACCCCCACAAGAAATGCATCTACTGCCTCCATCCAGACCAAAAGGTGAGAGACTGCAAGATCTGTCGCACCTTTAGTCAAAAAACCCTCAAGGACCGTGAGGGTAGACTTCTCTTATGGCTGCAGAAACAGAAAGACATGGAGCATCCTTCCTCAGACGAAAGTGAAGCGTCATCTCATGCTTCTCACCCTCAGAAAAGAACAGGTGAGAGAGGGAGAGTGTCTGGTGAGCCACCAAGGAAGATGCCCAAGAAGATAAAACAAGTCTCTACTGAGCCAAAAAAGGATGTTTCCCATTCAGAGACAAAAAAGGTTCCTTCAGAGCCTACTACGCCTTTGCATAGGAAAAGCACGTCAAAAAAGACATCCCTGTCTCTGTCACCCCAGAAAGAGCCAGAAAAAGTCTCTTCAGGGAAAAAACACCCGTCAATGACCACCCCGTTGACGACGGTGTCGACGGTGACATCTACTACACTACAGTGTCGTCGACGTTCACAACAGCAGTCTCACCGATGATCATGACGTCGTCGCCGTTATCGTCGACGACGATAATTACGTCAAAAATATTTAAAAAGGCTTAGTTGGCAAACACATTGTTGACGGCGGAGGCCTCCTGGGTCCACCAATCGACCAGGGCACTCCCATCTATGAAGCACCTCTCAATGAGGTTTAAGAAGGCACCGCCGATGACGGCACCTACAGAGGATACATCGACGAAACAACGGTCGGCGAAGACACCGTCGACGAAGGAACCGCCGACAAAGGATTCGTCCATGAAGGGCCCATCGACGAAGGGCCCGTCGACAAAGGGCCCGTCGACGAAGGACCCGTCGACAAAAACACCGTCAGTGACGGATCCGTCGATGAGGGAACCGTCGACGATCATATCGTCCACAGCATTGGCAATGTATAGACCATCGACCTTCCTTTATACTCCACTGCACCAATCGTCAACTAGCCTGCCTTATCCTCAAGACGACTCCACCAGGTTCTTACCCCTTTCACTTATCACCATGGGGGACAAAGCTTCTGATATTCTGCCAATGCATACCTCCCCTAGCAAGGCATTGCCATACCCCCCACAACATCTCTTAGATGATGATGATGCGTACTCCCAAAACGAGGGAATGCTTGGGGCAGCTAGTAGCCCGTCTCAACTCCATGTCAAGTGCCAAGATTTTGATGATGAGGACGAACAGCATTACCAGCCTAGTTATGCCTCAACATCCTACCCACAGGCAGAACAACAATCGCCCCTCTCCATGCCTAGCACACTAGTAGCGGACCTACAATATATTCTTAGTGACTACTATAAAAGGTTTCCACCATCAACGCAGACCATGCCACCTAGACCTGAAAGCTACCAGACACCTCGTCAAACCCAGACTACTAATCTTCCCGAAACACCACAGGCTAGCATACCAGTAACTAGCCAAACGCAGGAAGCTCATCCCTCGTCAGACGACGAAAGGGAAGAGGGTGAGCTAAGAGATTCTGCGACTAGTGAATGGGATGATTATCTCGTCCCCACACCATCTCCACCTCCAGCAGTTCCAGTAGATTCGCCTCCAGAAGACATAGGAGGTTTTCATAATCTGATAGAGAGAGCGGCGAAGCGTTTTGGCCTTTCAATTGTCTCTCATGAAACAGAGGGGGTGATTCTCACCCTGGCGGGCAGCGGAGGCCGCCCGCCAGAGTACCCCCCTCCAAAATACCGCTCCGCGGTCGCAAGACCGCTGAAGGTATTTTGGGTTTTGCACTGGGCTGGCGGGCGACCGCCAAAAGGCCGCCCGCCAGCCCAGTGCAAAACGGCCTTCCCACTAGGACGCCGGCTCAGAATTGAGCCGGCGGAGTGGGAAGGTGCGACGGGTGCAGTGGCACCCGTCGCGTATTTCAGTGTCTGCATAGCAGACACTGAAATACAAAGTGGGGCCCTCTTACGGGGGCCCCTGCAGTGCCCATGCCATTGGCATGGGCACTGCAGAGGCCCCCAGGGGCCCCGCGGCACCCCCTACCGCCATCCTGTTCCTGGCGGGAGACCCGCCAGGAACAGGATGGCGGTAGGGGGTGTCAGAATCCCCATGGCGGCGGAGCGTGCTCCGCCGCCATGGAGGATTCACAAGGGCAGCGGAAAACCGGCGGGAGACCGCCGGTTTTCCGCATCTGACCGCGGCCGAATCGCCGCGGTCAGAATGCCCTGCGGGGCACCGCCGGCCTGTCGGCGGTGCTCCCGCCGACCCTGGCCCCGGCGGTCAGACCCCCAGAGTGTTTTCTGTACGACTTCAAAGAGCCATCAAAGAGATCGGTAAGAGCTATACCCATAGTAGATTTCTTATGGCAGGAAGGTTTGAAGGCAATGAAAAATCCTGCAACAGTGCCTTCACAAATGCCAAGATTAGAGAAGAAGTACAAGGCCCCAGATGATTCTCCGGCCTGTTTAGTGTCACAGCCAAAACCTGATTCAGTGATATCACAGGCGGCGCAGCGACGTTCCAGAAACCCCTCCGCACCTACATCTCCCCCAGACAAGGAAGGGAGGAGATTAGACAACATCGGTAAAAAGTTCTCCTCTGTAGCAGTGGTCACAGTTAAGGCGGCTAACTCCCTCCCCATCCTGGGAAGATATGATCGCCAAATGTGGGCAGACATGTCTGGTGGAAGCAAAAAAGGTGTTGCAGGAGGGAGAAAGGGTTGCCGCAGAGATTATAGACAGTGCAATAGACATTTCTCTAACTGGCTTCAGGCAATTGGCTGGCGCAGCAGTCCTGCGCAGGCAAGGATGGCTAAAGGCCACATCATTTCGACCGGAAGTCCAGAGTCGCGTTCTCGACATGCCTTTTGATGGAGAGAGTTTGTTTGGGAAGCATGTCGACGACATGTTACAGGCCATCAAAACTGATACGGATACGGCAAAATCTCTAGGTACCCTTCAATATAAAAAACAACCTTTTCGTGGAGCAAGGGCAAGTGGAAGTTAGTCCTTTCGAGGGGTATACCAACAGTACAGATCCCAGTATCAGTCTTCCCCCACAGGACCACGACACCAGTACCACCAGCAACAGCAGCATTACAGGTTACCACCGGCCGCAGCTTATAAAGATCCAACTAGAGGAAGAGGAGCTGCCCGAGGAAGAGATACGGGCAGAAAACAATGACCCGCCAGTCACCTCAGCACTTCCCCACCCACCAATATCGAGGGTCGGAGGTCGCATCACTTCCTATTTCCTCCAATGGGAGGCAATAACATCGGACAGACGGGTGCTCGATATAGTGGCCAGAGGTCATACTCTGGAATTCACGCAAACACCACCAATTGTTCCTCCATCGGGCCCACCACCCCCGAGGATGAACCAACTCCTCAAGGAAGTAAAAGTGATGCTGAGCAAAGGAGCGATAGAGCCAGTCCCTTTTTCTCAAAAGAACAGAGGATTCTATTCCCGCTTCTTTCTCGTAAAGAAAACCTCCGGAGACTGGCGCCCCATCCTGGACTTAAGAGCACTAAACAAGTTTCTAAAGAAACAGTCGATCAGGATGGTAACACTTCAGGATGTCCTGTGTCTTTTAAATGCTGGAGATCTGATGGCATCCCTAGACCTCCAGGATGCTTACTTTCATATTCCCATACATCGCAAACACCGCAAATTCCTCAGGTTCAGAGTGGGTGGTATGCACCTCCAATTTCGAGTTCTCCCATTCGGTCTCAAATCGGCCCCCGGAATCTTCACAAAAATGTTGGCTCCGGTAGCAGCGCATCTCCGCCAGTCGGGTATCCAGGTTTTTCCTTACTTGGACGACTGGCTCATAAAGGCACCCTCAAAGCCGCAAGTAATACGTCATATTTCGTATTGCCTTCAATTGTTAAACAGCCTGGGGTTTGTAGTCAACTACCAGAAATCTCAGCTTCACCCCAAACAAGTATTAAACTTCTTAGGAGCAATACTAGACACAGTCCACAACAAAGCGTACCCATCTCACGAGAGGAAACAAAAACTAACCTCAGCAGGCAGACTCTCCACAAAAAAGTTCGTTTCAGTACGCATCTACAAATCATTGCTAGGGATGATCTCATCTTGCATTCCGCTAGTCCCAGACTGCAGGCTCCATATGCGACCCCTGCAAGAGCAATTGGACATACAATGGACCCAGATCAACGGTTCGTTCGAAGACAAGATTCACATAACACCTCTAATGCAAAAACTATGAGGTGGTGGGCGACTCTAACCAATTTGTCAAACGGACTTTCATTCCTTCATCAAACACCCAGTTACATAGTAACAACGGATGCCTCTCTCGAAGGATGGGGTGCACACTGACAGGACCTGCAAATCAGCGGATCCTGGAATGCAAAAGAGGTTCAACTCCACATCAATAACCTAGAACTAAAAGCGATACACTTAGCTCTAAAAGCTTTCCTGCCAAAACTACAAAATTCAAGCGTCTTAATCAGGACAGACAACACAACCAGCATGTTTTATCTAAACAAGCAAGGAGGCACGAGATCCCTACAACTCTAGCAGCTAGCTCAAGAAATCTAGACATGGGCCATCAAGCACAATATTTCACTCAAAGCGGAGCATGTGCCAGGACAAACCAACGTTCTGGCAGACACCCTGAGCAGGACAGTGATACCTTATCACGAGTGGGAGCTAGACCAGAAAATTCCCAACCGACTTTTTCTATTATGGGGCAAACCGAACCTAGACCTATTTGCCACTCTCAAGAACAAGAAATGCCAGTATTATGCAAGTTGGCTTCCCCAGAAAGGTTCGTGGGGGAATGCGTTTTCGATGAGATAGTCCGGGGTTTATGCCTACGCTTTTCCTCCGATCCCGCTCATTCCGAGAGTCATCAACAAACTAAAGACGGAGGGGTGTCGCCTCCTATTCATAGCTCCCAGATGTCCCAGACAAGTCTGGTACACGGAGCTCCTAATGCTCTCCGAACAGCCACATGTGCAACTCAGACAGAGTCCGACTCTCTTGACGATGCACCAGGGACAAGTCAGGCACCCAGATCCGTCATCTCTTCATTTGTCGGCTTGGCTCCTGAATATAATGAATATTTGAATCTCAACATTTCCTCGGAGTGTAGAGACATCTTAGCAAAAGCTAGAGCTGACACTACCAACAAAACCTATAGACTTAAATGGAAACGTTTTTGTATATGGTGTGCAGCAGAAGCCATACATCCCTTTTCCGCTCCTCCAGAGCAGATACTTCCATATCTCTTGCTCTTGGCAAAGTCAGGACTTTCATATTCCTCCATTCGAGTGCATCTGGCAGCAATCTCGTGGTACCGCAGATCACCACACAGGGTCTCATTATGTTCCACAAGAATTGTCAAGCAATTCATGAAAGGCCTTTTTCGTGTTTTCCCGCCAGTTAGAAAACCTCCGCCGTTATGGTCCCTGAATGTTGTATTAATGCAGCTCATGAAAGCTCCCTTTGAGCCGATCCACAGAGCCGATCTAAAATTCATCTAATGGAAAAGAGTGTTACTACTAGCTCTTACTTCAGCCAAAAGAGTTTCAGGCTTTCACTGTCAAACAGCCTTTCCTCCAATTCACAAACTCAGGTGTGATCCTGCAAACAAATCCTAAGTTCATCCCGAAGGTTCCCTCAACGTTTCACTTGAACGAACCAGTCATCTTAAAAACCTTTTTTCCAAATCCGCAAACAGTAGCCGAAAGGATATTACATTCCCTTGATATTAAAAGGTGCTTAAAGTTTTATATACAGAAAACACGAACCATCCGCCAGTCTGACCAATTATTTGTTGCATTTGGCGGAACAAGAAAGGGACATGCGGTGTCCAAACATACTATAGCCAGATGGATTGGCCTGGCAATTTAATTCTGCCATGCAAAAGCAGGTAAACCGCTCCACAGCAAGGTGAGAGCCCATTCTACAAGATCGGTAGCCACTTCAGCTGCACTCTTTGCAGGGGTGCCACTGCATAGCATCTGCAGAGCGGCCACATGGTCCAGCCAGCATACGTTTACAAAACACTTCTGTCTCGAGGAAACTAGTAACGTCGATACAGCAATGGGACAGGCAGTGCTGAGGCATTTATTTCGTTAAGGTGAGCCTTTTACACATCCCACCACCACACTCAAGGTATGTTCGATATTGGTTCTCAGTCTCGTTAATATCTCATTTTATATCACAGTGTGGTTTACTCTAAGATTGTGCTTCAAATTATTCGTAATCTCAACGCTTTTTCATATTGTGTTAACATGGTGTAGACTTCAAAACAACAACAAAACATATTGGGGGTCATTCTGACCCCGGCGGGCGGCGGGAGCCGCCCGCCTGGAGGGAGCCGCTGAATGACCGCACCGCTGTCAAAAGACCGCGGCGGCCATTCTGGCTTTCCCGCTGGGCCGGCGGGCGACCGCCAGAAGGCCGCCCGCTGGGCCAGCGGGAAACCCCCCTCAACAATGAAGCCGGCTCCGAATGGAGCCGGCGGAGTTGTAGGGGTGCGACGGGTGCAGTGGCACCCGTCGCGATTTTCAGTGTCTGCAAAGCAGACACTGAAAATCATTATGGGGCCCCATTAGGGGGCCCCTGCACTGCCCATGCCAGTGTCATGGGCAGTGCAGGGGCCCCCAGGGGCCTCACGACACCCGTTCCCGCCATCCTGTTCCTGGCGGTAAAAACCGCCAGGAACAGGATGGCGGGAAGGGGGTCGGAATCCCCATGGCGGCGCTGCAAGCAGCGCCGCCATGGAGGATTCCCTTGCCCAGGGGTAAACCGGCGGGAAACCGCCGGTTGCCCTTTTCTGACCGCGGCTTTACCGCCGCGTCAGAATGGCCCAGGAAGCACCACCAGCCTATTGGCAGTGCTTCCGCGGTCCCCGGCGTCGGAATGACCCCCATTATGTCAAAATTTTCTGCCATACAGCTTTTTCTATTATTCTTATGTAGATATATATATATATATAAATGTATACTAATGTGAGTGACATCACTTAGAGAATTACGATAAAATTACAGTCAAATTAATTCGCTAATTCTCAAACATTACTGCTCGTTATTCTGATTCAAGCATGTGAATCTATGAAAGATCCAATACTGGAGAAGAAAATTAGTTACTTACCTGTAACTGCAGTTCTCCAGTATTGGTATCTTTCATAGATTCACATGTGACCCGCCCTCCTCCCCTCAGAGGCTCCCCTATTATACAGATATTAAACTTCACACTTCTACTAGAAAATCTGAGGGAATTCAGCCTCTGTTGGGAGTGTTTGGGAGGGGCTGAATCCTGATTGGTTGACACTGAAGTTTGGGTCTTTTCACAAAACAAAGTGGATAGACTGTAAACCACCCTATGAGGCCTACTGAGGCCTACTGGTTTTAAATTTACTGACTTACTGCTTTATGTATTTAAACTTACCGTGAGGCTCCCACCTCGACGACGGGGATGATTCAAGCATGTGATTTTATGAAAGATACCAATACTGGAGAACTGCAGTTACAGGTAAGTAACTAATTTTCTTTTTTTCCCAGTCTTTCATTTTCCTTACGCTGCTAAAAAAAGTTTGCTTGCTTAGAAATAAATTCTTATTATTAAAGTCAACAGCCAAACACAGTGTTGTGTTCTGAATCCTGAGTTTGTGCTTCTCCAGACCAATCACCCTTAGAAAATGCCTACCCGTGTGGATGACATGTAAATCCTACACCTTTAGTCCCCTGTAAAGTGCTCCGACACCCTCCACTGGGATAGAAGTGCTATAAAACAAATGAATTAAATGTGACAGAGGCGCTATGGAAAAATGAGAGACCCGTATGGTTTTACTTCCTTTCCCCACCACATATTTATGTGAAAAGGCTTTTTCAGATCTTATGTACCTAAAAATTAAAAACAGAAATGAAGAATCTGACCTGAGGATTCAACTTTCCTAAATAAAACCAAACATTGAAAAGTTAGTTGCCGAGATGCAGCGCCAACCTTCCCATTAGAATGTTTAGATTTTTGCACATTATTTCAATATAAAATAATTATATCTTTAGTAATTGGAGTATTTGTTTGGTGTGTACTTGTTTGTGTATTTTTTGTGTGTTACGGTATTAATGTTTGAAATTTTAATCGTACAAATTGCTTGGGGGTCCTCAGCTTCCAGCAATGAACTAGTGGGGGTCCGCAGGAGTCAAAAGGGTGGGAACCACTGCCATAGATAATACACTGAGGTAGCTGTGTAAGAAAATACCACAAACCTTTTGTCTAAAGTGATTCCTACTGTGACCTGTACTCTGGAAGTATTGAAATACTCATATACTTTTTCCTCCCTCACTGACAGTAAGCCTGGTGTCCCTTGAGCGCCTGAATCTTGCCTTGTCTGGGAGTGGATATTCCCTTTATATGGATCCGGATGGAAACTACCTCTTCCGAGCTCAGTATTCAGCCTCCTTCGTGCAGTTGGAGGTGAGATTCTTGTGTTATATTCATACAAATATCTCAACTGGTGAAAAATAGGACTTTTTGTTATCCTTGCTAGCAGAAGTTTCAAGAGTGTTAATATCTGGGGAGATGCCTGCATCATTTCTAGGTTGTACTTTAACCCTGTCTGAGTGATCCTCAGTGCTTAATTTGTAAAACCAAATAAGTGCAGGGCCAAGAGTTTTACTAGTTAGTAGCCCAACACTGGCACTGCTAAATGCTGGGGATATTGGTTACCAAGGCTGACTAGTTTTGATTCCACTTCATGCTTTTTTATAACATCGCCTTACACTTCCAGTCTTTTTATCTCACTTGTATACATTCTTTTCATCCATGCATACTTTCTTTGTCACTCTCTTCCTATATTTATCTTCCTGCTTTACTCACACGAGAACAGCAGTTCGTGTCAAGATTTGGAGATAAATGCTGGTCCAATAGTGATCTCTAAATGTGGCTGCTGGTACCCCACTAGGGTGGCTGAAGTAGTTTCTTTCAGCACCTTGATGGAGGGGACAGAAGTTACCAAACTCTAGATCAGGCCCAACGTATCTTGTCCTTCTACATTTGGCACTGGAAAGTAGAAAGCCCTTCATGAATGCCCTTAGCTATCCCGAGACCAACCCCATGTCTTAACACTTTTATCCATAACATTCCTGTCAGAATTTAAAAAATGTTGTGCTTTGCTGTGCCAGGGACTTTAAATGCATATGTAGTTAAAGCAATTGTAATTTCAGTATTAAATAAAATAGACAGCAAGGTTTATTACATTTCAAAAAGATACAGCTGTGTCCCCTAGACATTTCTAGTTTTTGTGATTGGTATAAGAGCTACAGTTTACTGCTGGTCCTTGTGCCCATAGGATCCGAAATGGAGTTCATGCAGGAGTGGGCTAACATTTCCAAAGGTGTTTATTGTTCCCATAAACAGTCCAAACATAGCAAATCCACAATAGAGCGCCTCCACCTGGTATTTGATCATTCCAGAAACTAAGGGACTGATTTAGATTTTGGTGGATGGATTTCTCCGTCACAACTGTGATGGATATCCCATCTGCCGAAATCTAAATCCCATTATTTCCTATGGGATTTAGATTTCGGCGGATGGGATATTCACCTCCGTTGTGACGGATTAACCTGTCTGCCAATAGCTAAATCAGGCCCTAAGTTATGCATAAATGCATTTTCTCAATAAGCAGAAACTCAAGGGCCCTGAATAGAAGTGCTAGAAATGAGGTCTTTTGTTGGCAGTCAGGTTACCCCCTGTCCAAGCAAGGACCCTCACTCTAGTCAGGGTAAAAGAGAATCTCCCTCAGCTAACCCCCGCTCACCCCCTTGGTAGCTTGGCACGAGCAGGCAGGCTAAAGTTCAGAGTGCTAGGTGCAAAGTATTTGTACCAACACACACAGTAACTTAATGAAACCACTACAAAATGACACCACACAGGTTTAGAGAAATAGGAAATATTTATATAAACAAAACAAGACCAAAACGACAAAAATTCAACATACACAACTCAAGTTATTAATTAAAATGCAAAAAGAGTCTTAAATCCTTTAGAAAACAATGCTAACACTGTTAGCGTTGAAAAGTACCTGGGTCGCGTTAAAATAACACGCACTGGTGAGTGTGCATCGAAAAAGTTAAGCGGTGTATCGATTTCTCACCCGCAAGCGAGCTCGTGTGTCGTTTCTCCTTCTCCGGTCGGACCGACGGGCAGCGTTTTTCCTCCCCGCAGGGGAGCGATGCGTCGATCCAGGCAGCACTCAGGTCCGGGCAGTCATTGTGTTGTTCTTCCATGCCCAGCAATGTTTGCATCGAAAATCCTGCTGCACGGTCATAGCAAAACCAGGCTGCATGGGTTGCGACGATACCAGCCTCTATCAGCGATGCGGCGCATCTCTAGCTGCGTGCGTCGATCTCCCAGCTGCGCTGCAAGCGTTGCGTGGATTTCAGCCATGGAGCCAGCGGTGCGTTGTTTCTTCAGCCACTCACTGAGGTTGCGTCGGAAATTTCCCCGTATGACGGTCTGTGCATTGATTTTCAGGCTTGGTCTGCCAGCTTCACCTGTCAAGGCCCCAGGAACTGGATAAAGCACCACTTGGCAGGGCAGGAGTCTCAGCAGAGAGTCCAGGTGCTGGCAGGGGAAGTCTTTGGTGGCCCAGAGACTTCAACAACAGGAGGCAAGCTCAGGACAGGCCCTTGGAGAGTTCTTCACAAGCAGAAAGGCACACAAAGTCCAGTCTTTGTTCTCTTGCACAGGCAAAAGCAGCAACTTCAGGATAGATCCACAAAGCACAGTCACAGGCAGGGCAGCTCTTCTTCCTCAGTTCACCAGCTCTTCTCCAGGCAGAGGTTCCTCTTGGTTTCCAGAAGTGATCTAAAGTTTGTGGTATTGTGTGCCCTTCTTATACCCATTTTGCCCTTTGAAGTAGGCTTACTTCAAAGAAAAGTCTCTATTGTTTGTGAAATCCTGCCTTGCCCAGGCCAGGCCCCAGACACACACCAGAGGGTTGGAGACTGCATTGTGTGAGGGGAGGCACAGCCCTTTCAGGTGTGAGGGACCACTCCTCCCTCCTTGTACAGATAGCTCATCAGGATATGCAGGCTACACCCCAGCTCCCTTTGTGTCACTGTCTAGAGAGAGGTGCAAACAGCCGAACTGTCAAACTGACCCAGACAGGGAATCCACAAACAAGCAGAGTCACAGAATGGCTAAGCAAGAAAATGCTCACTTTCTAAAAGTGGCATTTTCAAACACACAATCTTAAAATCAACTTTACTAAAATATGTATTTTTAAATTGTGAGCTCAGAGACCCCGAACTCCAAATGGCTATCCGCTCCCAAAGGGAATCTGCACTTTAATCATTTTTAAAAGCAGCCCCCATGTTAACCTATGAGAGGGATAGGCCTTGCAACAGCAAAAACCGAATTTAGCAGTATTTCACTGTTAGGACATATAAAACACACTAGTATATGTTCTACCTTAAACATACACTGCACCCTGCCCATGAGGCTACCTAGGGCCTACCTTAGGGGTGCCTTACATGCAAGAAAAGGGAAGGTTTAGGCCTGGCAAGTGTGTACACTTGCCAAGTCGAATTGGCAGTTTACAACTGCACTCACAGACACTGCAGGAGTAGGTCTGAGCCATGTTTAGGGAGCTACTATTGTGGGTGGCACAATCAGTGCTGCAGGCCCACTAGTAGCATTTGACTGAGGGACTTACCAGTAAATCAAATATTGCAATCATGGATGAACCGATTACATACATATTTTGTATAGGAGCACTTGCACTTTAGCACTGGTTAGCAGTGGTAAAGTGCCCAGAGTAACAAAAACAGCAAAAACATAGTCCAGCACACATCAACAACCTGGGAAACAGAGGCAAAAAGTTAAGAGAGACCACGCCAAGGATGCCTAGTCTAACAAGAAGTATTGAGGTATTGTATGCAGAAATTCCAGAATGACCTCAGTTTCAACTACGGCTGGAATATCCATCAGTCAAAACCCAGATAATGGGGAATAACTGCTCACACCGAGAAATGTCATATGAAATTCTGCACATAATTCCATACTCCCTGGAGTTCAGCAGGTTTAAGCAGGAGGTAAAGATCTGCTGGAGTCCAGTGTAGGACAGGGAATGCAGAGAGTGAGGAGGGAGGGCTTGAAAAATTGCCTGGTAGGGGACAGCATTACATGCTACTCTTGTGCTTTGTCGGCCAAGGTGGAATTTTAATTTGCATGCAGAGCCGAAGACTTTTGGAAACTCCACATTATTCTTGTAAAGCAAAGTTCCTGCAAATTTTGTCTTGCCACGTGGTGGGATTTTTGTCCCTTTCTAGCAATGCAATGCCCAACGGTAACAACACAAGGCTTCAGAATGCCAGCTGCCATGCATGAGCAAGATTTGCTGTCCTGTAGCGTAATTTGTGGTCACTTGGAGGACTTCCTGTGAGATTCTACGAACGCGGATGGTTGCAGTCATATGGCGTTTTCCAGAGTAGATGTACTGCTTAAGTAGCACCAAAATCACCTCGGAAATAGCGGGCTGCACTTCACGCTAAAATTGCGCGAGCAGCACAATGTATTTTCTGGCTGCTGGCAGAATTCCGCATAATCTCACAGAGTTTATATGTGATGCTGCAAGTTTCTGCGCAGTGAAATTCTGCGAGTTCCGCTGAGGCTTAGGGCCGGATTTACGTAGCCTTTTGCAAAAGGCCTCACGCGATGCAGAAACACATTTTGCGAGTCGGTACCGACTCGCAAAATGTGTTTCTGACTCACAAAGAGGAAGGGGTGTGCCCTTCCTATTTGCGAACGCATCGCGATGTAGTGTTGAACTCGCAGTTACCATCCACTAGAAGTGGATGGTAACTCATTCGCAAACGGGAAGGGGTCCCCATGGGACCCCTTCCCCTTTGTGAATGCAAACAAAAATATTTTTTCAGAGTAGGCAGTGGACCTATGGAACACTGCCTACTCTGAAAAACCCCGAAACTAAAACGGAAAGGAAAACGGGCTGCAAAAAGAAAAGAAAAAAACTGCTTTATTCAAAAGCAGTCACGGACATGGTGGTCTGCTGTCTCCAGCAGGCCACCATCCCCATGAGTGCCTAGAATCGCTATGGGGTCGCAAACTGCAACCCACCTCATAAATATTTATGAGGTAGGTCTTTGCGACCCCATAGCGAGTCGCAGAAGGTGTCTGAGACACCTTTCTGCATTCCCTTTTGCTAGTTGCAAATTGCGAGTCGCTGGGACTCGCAATTTGCAACTCGCAAAAGGGAACCTTCCTACAGCTGGCCCTTAGTGCCTTGTTAAAGGTCTGGGCAGGGGCCTGGATGCACTGCAGCACATTCCCCAAGTCAGTTTTACCAGCTGAATATACTGGCTGCTGAATACACCGGAAACCCAGGTGCAGGAACACTTGCCATCTCATAATTGTTAAGAGCGAAATTCCACATGGGAAGTTTGCTGCACACAATTTGAAATGGGGCCTATCGAAGTGTGTTCTATTTCTCCTTCATTATGACAAGCAAATTCTGTGGGTGCAGCTAGCATTCCCACTCAGCGCTCTGTCACTTTTTAGATCCAAAGCCATCCAGGTCTCAGGGATAGTTGGTGGGATTATGCTACCTTGACAAATCGACCAGCAGAGGCACATCATTACATTGTTCCCAATTCCACTGGCTACTTGACTTCTTCCACCGCTCCTTTCTGAGATTTAGATACTGAGTCCTCGGTATACTTGCCAGATCTTGCCCTGCATGGCATGAGCCATAAGCTCCCTAAATCCTGCTAAAAATGGGAGCTATGATTCAGTGATTGGAAGCTGCTTGTGCTTCCTGCTTGAAGTATCAGAGCTAGTAGACGGACAAGACCAAAAAAGAATATCTTGAACCCGCTCACTTTCTTTCTGTGGTGATAATCATGACTCAAAAGAGTACCACACAATCATGCTGCATGCATATTTTGTTAGCTCTTGGTATGCGTCTCATCATATTGGATCACTTGTCCTTTATCACTCCTCAGGGGATGCACAGTAATATACACAAGCTTTATTTCCAACATGCATTAGATGCAGCTGTCGACTTCCAAAAACACATCCATTTGGTCCATGCCCATCTCCACTTTTTTACATTCACACAGCCCCACCTGAGTTCTTAGCATGTAACAAAGCCAAATGTATCATGTGCATGTTCTTTGGTGGAACCACATACATGCCCATTCTTGCCACCTCCGCAAGTATATTGCGGGTCTGTATGCCATCTATTGCAATGAGCAATTTACAAAATGTACAGGAGTACCTTTTTCAGGGTGACAGTGGCTCATGTTCTTTGAGATATCACAGTCGTAAAGTCATCTTTTTCGTCATGAGATAGTCTGATATTCGTAAACAGTACAATGATGCCACACATATATTGGATTTCAGAACATATTTACATTTCTTCTGCTCAGGGTGTTAACAGTCAGTTCTCCAAAGGGACTTAACCTTTTCTAATTACGCCCCCTATGATTATAGTCCAGTGCCTGAGCTGCATATTTAGGGGAAAGCCAGTTAGCAGCTGTTGGAAATCAATGGCTCGTGGGCAACAATACTTACTACACATCCCCTGTCAACCTAACTCATCACAGGCATATAAACGTGACCACATGGATTCATGTTCCTAGAACCTAGAATGGGGGCACACAATAGTTGTTGATGCCAGTTTTTTAAGAAATCCAATTGGATGAGCCAATCTCAGCATTCCATATTTGATGCTAACCATATACAGTTTCACTTTTGAAAAACAATTTAACTAAAAATACATGCCTATGGGGGGGCAACATTTTCTCTCTTATAACAATAAAATTAAACCAAAGCAGACATCAAAATTGCTTTTGAAATGCAACACCACCTCAGAAATGTATATTGCATAGAAAATAAATCATTGTGTTGCTTCCAAACAGAGCATGTACATGAGTTAAAACTACCACACCTACCTTAAGCATTCTAGGTATTAGTGTGTTTTCCCTTAAGGATTCTACAAGCATATATGCCTTTTTAAAGAATGTTCCTTACTGACGACTTAGTTTTTGTTGGTATCTTTCATTTGCTCTGTGCCTTAGCGTGTCTAGGTAATTTTTCATGGGTAAGATTGTTTTTACCTGTTTCTTTGTAGATACTACACCGCTCAGGCCTTTTTTCTATTTCATGATCATCAAAAACTTTATTTTGGCCACAGGGGCCATGAAAGCACATAACAAGGATAAAATAAATACGTCAATGAATATAAAAAATACATACAGTACATATTAAAAGAATAAAACCTAAGTGCTCTTCCAGGGCAATTTCGATACATAGTTGCTAAGCCCGTTATACAGATAAAAATTCTGCTCTAAGCAACCAACATGCCCCAAGGAACTTGGCGACAGAAATGACCAAAGTCAAGCGAGTGTCTGATCTGAGAATTCGAAGAGCAGCATGGCACCTACAGACTTCCAGCAGTCTACAGGCAAGGTCAAGCCATTTCCTATGAGAGGCAGCATAGACAGGGCAAATAAATAAAACATGAGGAAGATTTTCAATAGGTGCTTTACAGACTGGACAAGTAGTTATCCCCTCAGGTGACGGCTGGCAAATGATCTTAATGGCAGGGTTCCTGCATGAAACTGGAAGTACAATTTCCTTTCTCTAGGCACTGAGATTATATCCCAGAAAGTCTTGTGTTTGACATATCTTTTAGGTCAGCAAACTCACATGACCATGTTGAGTGAAGTGCTACCCACAGTTCCTCAGAGTCTACTACCTTCCAATACTGTTTTTTGAGGTTGAGTTTCAACGGAAAGGGGGCAGTAGTTGGGAGTCCCAAAGTTCATTGAGCCCAAGTGTATAAAATGACTCTGATATGTCTGAGCTGGGGGATACTAAGAGAGCGGTCAGTACGGAGGCAAGCTCTGGTGTAGTCCAAAGACGCCACCATTACAAGAGAGGACAATAGGCAAGCCTTAAGTGCTTGATGGAAGAGAAACAAGCTTTCTTAAAAAAAGAATTTTGAGAGTTGATAGTTCTTGAGCTTCGGCATGGCCCCATAAGGAGCCAAACTCATAGCCTTAGCTTTGTAAATTTGAAGTGCGGGGCATATTGGCTTAGTATATGAAAAATTAAAATCCTTAATTAAAACCCCTGTAGTTTGCTTTAGTTTTAGTGCCTGCTTTGCAATATGTGACTTCCAAGACATTTTCTATGTTAACATTAAGCCCAAGTAACTAAATGTGTTACATTTTTCAAGTGGGGTACCTTCAAACATAAACTTTCCTTTGAAGGATCTATGAGGATTGAACATCATCAATTCATTTTTGGAAATGATGATTTCCAGACCCCGTGCGGAACATAAGCCCTCAAAACACGTAAGGAGTTTTCTTAAGCCGCTTGGGGTTTTAGATATCAAAAGAGTATAATCTGCAAATATCAGGACCGGAATTTTGTGTGTGCCTAACGATGGTGCGTCACCCTCTACCCTGAGTAAGGAGGAAACAATATCATTAATGTATAAAGAAAATAAAGTGGGGGCAAGGACACACCCTTGACACCTGAATTCTGTCAGTAAGCTACCCCTTGTCACCCCACCTAACATGTGCATAATTGTCCTCATGAAGCCGTATTAACAATGCAAGAATGTGCTCGGGGATTGCCATCGTGGAAAGAACTTCCCACAGCTTATTATGAGGCACTAAGTCAAATGCAGATTTCAAATCAGTGAAGGCAACATACAAATTCCCTTGCCAATTACAACTGTCTTCCAATTTAGGAGCAAGAACCTGAAGGCTTGTTTGATGGAAAGTTTCATATAAAAGCCAGCCTATAGTGGGCTAAATTTATCACACTCAGTCATCCAGTCTTTGATCTTGTCCAACAGGCAGTGACAAAACACTTTCTGCACACAGTCTAATAGGCTAATTGGCCTATAATTACAAGGGAGGGATCTATCACCCTTTTTAAAAATCGGGACTACAATAGCACCCTTTATGACTCAAGGATTGGTGCCACAGTCGCTATTGCATTGATATGATAGTAATGTATCTTGACCACACTTCAATGTCTGTTAGAAATAGGTCCGCCGGGACACCATCAGGACCAGACGCCCCTCCTGCGCTTTAGAGTTCCTAATGAGTGTGTTATGTCTGCGAGGGAGAGCAATTGCATTGATGGAGGGCTAGAGATTGAGTCAATAAAGAAACAAGAATCCTTGTCATGTTGAGGGACCATACTATAGCGATCAGGATAGTACATTCCGCTAAAGTGATCTACCCACTCCGCTGGAGCAATATTTGATGTAATATTCAATGCACTATTTTCAGGGCCACGTGCCGCCAGGGACCAAAATTCACTACAATTCCTCTCATGTGAAGCGTTATTAAGTGCAGCCCACCACTTATCATCTTGATCACGATTGGCTTTACAAACAGCTAATTTATAGGACTTCATAGCTGAACGAATAGCATTTACATCCTTGGATTTAATAGCTTGGATTAAACGGTTGTTTGATGATCGACATTCTTTATTAAACCAGCGTTGTCTACTCTTAGGCCTCCTACCACCAGAGACTATATATACTGTAAAATGGCCCGCAATACCCTCAAAGCATAACCTATGAGTTCAACTTATTTGCTTGTTTGGAATTGTGGGGCCCGCCTCTAAACATATCAATGAGGTCTTCAGAACATCATTGGCAGCACTAATAATATCTGTCTGGGCCAATACCTTATTCCACTGCAGATGGCGTTTGTCATTAGCCAAACCAATTTCCACAGGTGATATAGCTGGGGGTATTAATCGTGAACATTTGATTGGACAGAGAGGACATATGGACTGAGAGTGGGTTATGATCGCTATCAGTTCTCTCAATAACCACCATATCGATAACTAGGGGGCACAATCTTATATCCACTAAACAATAATCAATTCTGCTAGTGTAGTTGACCTTGTTATAAGTATGGCAGCCCTTTGTATCAGATTTAGTCCTACCATTGAGTGCTCTGAGCCCAAATTCAATAGTCAAAGACATTGCCTGGACTACAACTTGCGACCAAATTATGATGGGCGGAATGTCTGAGGCGGGAACGGACCATACCCGATCCTCCTCGTGAGTAAACCCAAGATCATCCCAATCAAGAAGTTAAAACGTGACATTAAAATCACCTTGATTTTGTAATGCCCAGGGACATTTCCGCAGAAATGCCTCCAGGACACAAAGGGTTTCGGAAACCTGACTCCCCCCCCATCCCCTCTAGCATAGATGTTAAAAATGATCACAACTGCATTTACCCCAAATGATAACCTCATACCTACTAAGTCAGGGGAGTCGATGACTAGCTGAGATATACAACAATTTAATGATGTTCTGACCCAAATAGTTAAACCGCCAGAAGGCCTACCCCTGGTGCTAGAAAGAGCTGGAATAGAAATTTTTTAATAGCCAGACCGGAAAAGCGGATCAATAGACCATGTCTCCTGGAGGAGACATAAGTCATGTTCCTCAATAAAAGAAGTAAAAGTTTGAAGGGGGAGGACAGAACTTAAACCTGCCACGTTCCAGGAAACATATCGCACCCCAGCACTTTGGGGAGCTGCCCTAGACATAGATGTGATATTCACACAATTGGTTACCTGATTTTGATTTGTCAGATGAAATAGGTGTGGGGGAGGTGCAGTGCTATCACCATTGGCCAGTAGGTTCTGGGTTGACTGGTGGAGTCTATTTAAGGGAGCTGACCTGACCATAGATTTCATGTTCTCAAAATTGGCTGCCTGATCCTGGATTAACAAGTAAGGTTGATGGGGGAAGGGAGTGCGATATTATCACAACTGACCAATTGGTCCTGAGTAAACTGATGGAGTCTGACAAAAGGAAAAGCGTGAATACATGAGGTGTCAACGATAGAAGAAACACACAAACCAGGGACAATTATATCATGTGAGTCAGAAGGTAAATCAACAAGGGTTTCAGATGGTACCCCAAGTCAATCGCTGTCATTAAGAACAGATAGGTTACCTGCTGAATGGTGGGTAGGCCGGGCCCCATGATACAAGGGGAACCTAGGGTATTTGAACTGAATAGACTAGTTCCCAGGGGCACTTGTACTCGCGTCTAGGGCCACCAAATTATCCACCATACTCCTGTCCCTAGATGTCAATTTAATCATATCATAATGAGTATCCAGATCAGGTCTTCTAACTACCTCAATTATATCCTCACGTATTACAGAATAGCAATCTCTCACATGGCAAATCTAATGGATCGCCTTGTTTTGTACAAAATCTCCCCCTTCCTTTTGGGCCAATGAATGTAATTTAGGGACTTTAACCATTAGAACAGTGTTATTAAATATGGACCTATCAGTGACAGGCTGTACAGCGTGATTAGGGACATTGTCATTCATAGGTTTAACTATTTGACATCAAAACCTTAGTTCCTTGCCCACGCCTAAGCGGTTTCATGTAGAAGCCTGATGAGAGTTCCCAGTTCTGTCACCTACTGGAAGTTGGCCGGCACAAGGTGTTAAACCAATGGCAGCAGGACAGGAAACACAAATATGACTCTTATTACAACTAGTCAGGGGCAATTTGGGCAACTTCACTGGGGGGCCTGAGGGATCATATGTGGGACTACTGATACGATCCATAATGGTCATGGCCTGTAAAGGAATTAACTGTTTGACTATTGAGATTAAAGAAGTCACCATAGATTGAAGCTCTGACACCTTGCTCTTTATATCTTGTATACATGAGATGTACTGGGCATTGGACCAATCTGAGTTCATGTTTGTATCTACCGTCCCACCCACCATAGTACCTTGGTCAGGATCGTCATATGTGTCTGAAATATTGTTTAGGGGGCTGAAATGGTTCCTACATGGAAGAGCATTACTATCAGCGACTGGAGGCTCATTCACTGATGTTAAGGAAGCATGGGTGACAAAATTTCTGTCCTCCCCCTGCCCTATAGTAGCTGAAACCTGTATCCCACATTTTTTAAACATATCTAGGATTTTTTTTATGACACACCCTCTTCCTAACTTGGGAGCGCTTGTACTCTGTATCATTAGAGACGTTATCCGAGGAAGAGGTTAACATTTCCTCACATTTACCCAGGAGATTATCAATTCTATCCATAACACAATTGTTAGCTGCATGTTTTTGCCTTTTCCATTTTTTTTAAGCACCACCCCTGCCCCGCCCTCAGTCGCTTTCCTTTTGCCCATCAAAAGTACTTTAATCATTGGCTTAGCGCTTGATAGTCAATTAGAGCAATACAACAACCCACAAAAGGCTACAACAGTACAAAAACACCAACAAGGCCTACTTCATAGTAAATGTTAGGGAGGTGGCCCAGCCCAGATCTGACAGGCCCTCCCTTGGCCTGGGATTTGGCCAGGCGCAGCCTGGACGCGTCCTGCGCTGTGGTGGAGTCCTTAGCGATTTATAGCACTCATTAGTGTAGCAAGTGGGAGCAGCTGTGCCTGAAAATGACTGCTTCCTGTGCCAAAGAGAAGTCTGGGATATGTATTCCCCCTCCTGAAGTTAGCGCATCCCGTGCTGGGTTGGAGTACCTAGCGATTTACAGTACTCGTTGGTGTGGTAAGTAGGAGCAGCTGTGCCTAAAAATGACTGCCTCCTATGGCTAAGGAGCAGTGTAGGATATGTAGTCCCCCTCCTGAAGTTAGCATGTCCCACCCAGCGGTGGAGTCACTAGCACTTTATAGCGCTCGTTGGTGTGGCAAGATGTATGCATGGATGTTATTTTGAGGGTCACTATGGGGTTGCATCTGTGACTTTTAACTTGCCCCTTGTGAGCTCTGGCACTGCCTTTGTGGCCCTGGGCTTCAGTGATTGCAAAGGCAATGCCATGAACAGAAGGTGAATAGTGCCCTGATAAGCACAGATAAGCAATAATTGCTTTCTGCAACTCCCACTGCAACCTGGAACATTAAACTTTTGGTTAGGTTAAACAAATACATTGCATCACACTCTCTCCTGATAAAATTTAAAACGGCATACAATTTAAACAACATTTTTAGATTTTTCATTACTGTAAAATACGTGTAAGATGTGTTTGAATAAAACCTTCAACTTTGTGCGTGGCATGGATGATAATGCTTAAGAGTGGTCATAACAAAATTGTATTTATTACCATAAGAAATAAGTTAAGTTAGTAACATAACCTAATTCACATTCAAAATATGGTCTGCATTAATAACTACAGGTGGACAAAAACTATTTTTTATACATCTCTCTGTAATTTTCCATTACATTAATTTCTTGGGTTATTAGGAGTATACTGTAGTGGAACCTGTAAATCTTGACAGCTTTTAGTATAAATAATGTGAGTTCTCACTGTTTCTTCTTCACTCAAACAAATCACATACTTTTTCATGCAGTCAAGTAGAGAAATGTACAATATTCCTAAAATCAGAGCTCCATATTTATTGATGTAATTTACATAGTGCTTACTACCCCTTATGAGGCATCAAAGCTCTTTTCGGTGAGTAGCATGCTACTCCAGAACCCAAAAAGATTAGTGGTGGATTAGTATAGAGGAATATGAGTACAGTAGTAGGATTAGTATAGGGAGGTATGGCTTAATCTGAATGGAGGAGGTGAGTCTGTTAGTTGGACTGAATAGAATAATGGAGGTATAGAGGCGAGAAGAATCCAGAAGTGTTAATTGGGAGATCATAGTAGCAAGATGAGCTCTGGCATGAGAAAAGGAAAGAAGGAGGAGGAAAAAGTCTGTAGAAAGGGATGGGGGAGATCATAGTAATAAAATGGGGTTTGGGATGAGTTAAAGGACAGATAAATGAGGGAGAATTTAGTAGGTTTGTCTGGGAGATCATAGTAGTAATCTTAGGTTTTGGGTGAGCCAGGAGGGTAGAGGAAGGAAGAGTCTAGGAAGGGTTACTTTGGAGATTATAGTAGTAGAATGGGTTTGGGATGAGTCAGACAGTGGAGATAGAGGATAGATGATAGAGGTATAGGGTAATGGTTAGACAGAGTAAAGTTTCAAGAGAGTATTTTGTTTTTGTTTTCCTATTGTACAGTAGGACTTAAGTAATAAATATATAGACACATGATTACATAGTAAGGGAATATATGTGTAATGAATATAATGTATTGAGATTTAAGTTGTATACACACAGACTTTTAAGAGTTGCAGTATTTGAAGTTCATTTATTTGTGTACTTTTATAACATAATTTTATCTTTCCTCAATAATTCAATAGTGAAATGCCTGTAGATAAATAGTTAAAATAATATTTACCTTTTGCGATAGATAAGATAAAAACATCCAATCAAATAACTCATATAGAAATTATGCAGTAATCTATGAACATGTGAAGCGTAGAATAATATACACATATGCATACATACATACATACATACGAACACATATACATAATATATATATATATATATATATATATATATATATATATATATATATATATATATATATACTCAAACATACATCTACACATACACATACATACATTTGACCTTAAGTATACTATACATTTGTTAAAACAGGTGTAAACAGTTTGAATATATTTTAAGATAAAATAGTTATTATGCCTGCTTGTACAAAGAAATATACATATCTAAATATATAAATATGAATGAAATTTTAAATGTTTACATATATACGGATATGCAGTCCATTGCTGCTTGAGTATGGTGGTTATGTAGGAAAGAGACAATTCTTGAGTAGTCTTCTGAAGATGAGAGAGTTATCCATGTATCTTATTTTGGGGGGTAATGAATTACATAGTTTCGCTGATTGAACAGAGAAAGATGTAGCACCTAGTGTCTTTTTCTTGTATGGTGGAGTTTTGAGGCAAGGTGCCACAATGTATCTTGTGATTTTATTCCTGATGAAAATCAGTCCTGTGCCATGTATTGCTTTGTGGGTGATACAAAGCAGCTTGAATGTGGATTTTCTGGCAACCGGTAACCAATGTAGGGCCTTCAAGGCAGTGGAGATGGGGGCTTGTATAGTGGTGTATAGGTGGTATATAAAATAGATATTTATCTGTGATAGTAACCGTTGTGTTATTATATTATTGTGTGCATAAGTGGTTCTTGATGTCACTAGTGATGTATTTATGATCAGATCAAAGGGTGGGTGTGATGTAGTTTCAGCTACCCCTGACATTTTAATGAATTGACGTTCATGGGTTTATGGCCTAGAGTGCTGGCTGTTCCAGTTTGTTTCCCTGACATTACCTTGCCTGCAGCAAACACAAATGCATGCAGTCTCCCAAACTTTGCAAAGTACATATGCAGCGTGTCATTAGAAGTTCAAAACTGGTTTGATTTGCACGTATGGGGCCTTTTTGCAGATATCTGGTATGCCAATTGGGCCACTTTTATTTTGGTGCCAGGGTCTATTTTTTGTCCCAGTCCCTGATGTTATTATGAACCTCGGTATAGTGCACCTTCCAGGACTTCAGAACACAAAGTTAGATGAGGTCAACAGACATCTGTGAAAGACTTTCCACCATCTTTTCAGCCTGGGAGTCTTCAGATATTGACCTAGTTCCAAAAAGCAAAACTTCAAAAGCTGAGCCAACACAATCCCATCTTCCAGAGCAGCCATAACCCAAGGGGAATTGTTTTTTGAGGGAACATGAATGTCTGGCTTCTCTGAAATTGCACATTGGCCCTATGAATTGTATATACAATTGAATTGCTACCCACCCAAAACAAGACAAAATGCCAGTCTAAATGATCATGTTATCACTTTAAATTGAGGAGGTTCTACAGTTGGTGTCTGGAAAAAGTACACCTGGGAAGTCAAGGGGAAACTTTACTATTTTCATTGTTTAACTAAATCTGGGTTACAGATCTGCACTGTGGCTGCACTTGACTGCGATAACCACATATTACAAATTCTCTGTTAAGGCATTTTCATACACAACACTTCTGAGTAAAGATTTCCTGGAAGGTCTTAGGAAAATGCTGCTCCTCAATTAGACCACTCTCCTTTATTAAGATTCAAATGTTGATATTTACTTCCAAAATTGATTGGCTCCTCCTTGTTAGATGAGAACATTAAATTATTTTCATAATAATAGTGTTTATTTGAGGTGCTCGCTCTTCTTTTCTCCCAAAGTCAATTCATTTTTTCACAGTATGTAGGTGATTTATTTAATATCTCCCTCCTGAATCTTTCAATACCAGAGGAAAGCTCATTATAACCTTTGATATTAGGAGGGGTCTTATTATTATTTACCTAAAACTAATGACACACACAAAGCTGAGGAGTTCTTCATTATCTATAGGGCTGTATGTACTGCTTTGACTCACTTAAAGCAGTCGATTCCCAGAATTATAGTATCCTTCAATATCACCTGTTACTAAAAAGTCAAATGATCCCTGCTGGGTAAAATCCAAGTGGAGGCTGGTTATAAGTACCCATGTTATGGGCCATAAATAAAATCACCCACATCCTTATAAGATGTTTTAGGGAAATTTCATACAATATTGATTCATGCATAAAATAGGTGCTCCATCGCAAACAAAGATAGTGAAGCACTACAGTGCTCCTGAATTTGTGATAGTAGTGAAAAGTGGAGAGTACAACTCAGTGAGAGTGTATCTATACATGGAAAGACTTGGCTGCTTTTTTGCATAGCACTGAATACCAAACAATACTACATTGATACATTTTCTCCATAAATTATGCAAATGCAGTCCAAGCATTGAAATGCAAGTTGTTGACGTTTTGACCTGTAGAAATATATTATTTGACTTGCTGGGCCTCCTTCAAGACAGAACATGCACTGGCAATACAATGGGTCTCGCATTTGCTTGAGTTACATCTATTAACGTTGTAAAATCCTAACTAGACTTTTCTTGCCACTTAATTTAAAAATGAAAAGTAAAACAGTTGACATAAGCAAGCCGATTTAAAGCACCATGGCCGTCATGAGCATGAGCGCAAAGGAGAGACACAAAAAGAAAAAAGGATTGCTTACGTCAAACGTATCAGCAATCGTGCAATTATCCATGTAACAGGGGCAGTCTGCAAGGCGGTAACAAAATCGCCCCAAGGAGGGACAAACGTAAAGCATTTACCAATGATAACAAAGGATTTTTGAAAGGCAAGCCCATGAACGAGTGAAAGTGATGGGCATGCGGTCGGCATTGTTAAAAGTCCACAATACTTACAACAGGTCAAAGCACTTGCGCGCTCACCCTAAAAAAGGGTGGATGCACCAAGTGAAAATAGTTAAAAGTACTTTAGACTCTTGATGCTGTGTATTATTATTTAAGCTTACCACACAGATGGCCTGATTAAGATATTGAGGCAGGGGTTTCCTTCATCACAAATGTGACAGATATCTTGTCTGTCGTATTACGATCTCCATAGAATATAATGGGATCACAATACGGCGGTGGGATATCCGTTACCTTTGTGATGGAGGAAACTCCTCCGTCAAGATCGTAATCAGGCCCTTATTTTAGTTAAATATATCATTTACCTTAGAAAGTGGAAATGTATGCCACTGTTCATATCGACGAGACTGAATCAAATCTGGGGTAGAATAAAAATAAAAATAAAAGAAATGTTTAGTTGTTATCCCAAGGAGAGCGCAGGCGAGGGATGGCATGCACAAATGATTACATACTCACCCCTTCAAAATTTAACACAACTATGAGGTCCAAAAGATCCCCAATTTCATCTAAGAAACAAAACAGATTAGTGATTTAGACATGGATTTGGCAGTGTGAAAGACTTTTTAAGGTTTATATAATACCCAAGAGAAAAAAGAAGAAAGATGCCCACTTTAGGTAAAGATGCTGCTGTTACCTGGCGGGTGCTTCAATGTAACCCCAAGGTGCACCATGAACACGGGCATCTGGCTCTACAAAGTACACATAGCAGGGTGTGTGTGTGGACATGTATATTGTTTAGGAATGCACAAACCCTCTGCGGTTCACTGCTCCCTCTAGTCTAAGTTACAAAAGGGATCCAAAAAATGGATACAAATTATAGAGGCTACACCGCATTCTCTGGTGGATGACTCACCCATGGGAAATCCATGATATTTCCTCACTTTACTCCTGATTACCCTCCTCAAAGGTATAGGGTAAGCTTGGAAATCTGTTGTACTGTTCATGAATCACAAAGAGGATCCCATGATTGAGAAGTAAATGTTTCTCTTAATCCTACATTTTTATCATGGGTATTCTCTCCAAATTCTTAAAAATGCTGCAAACTTCCACGATTCACAGTTTGGGATGGTCTTGATTGATCTGGTCTCAAACTGCACTGAAAAAATGACCTGCCAGAGTAAGCCAAGTTGTCATGATGGAACAGTATAAGTTGTAAATTATTTAAAATGGTAGAGTAATTTCTAACTGTGTACATTTGTGTACAGGAGCAATTCCCTGTTTTTTAATTTTGAAAATATTTTCTGAAATTATGTTTTCATCTATATGTACTTTTCCTTTTTTGTAGCTGATTTTTTTTTTTTTACATAATAAGACACAAAGGGGGTTATTCTAACTTTGGAGGAGGTGTTAATCCGTCCCAAAAGTGACGGAAAAGTGATGGATTTACCACCAGCCGTATTACGAGTCCATTATATCCTATGGAACTCGTAATATGGCTGGTGGTATATCCGTCACTTTACCGTCACTTTTGGGACGGATTAACACTCCTCCAAAGTTAGAATAACCCCCAAAATGTTGCCTCTAATAATCTTGCTGTAATAAGTCAAATAGTTACAAAATTGAAATATATATATGTATTTACCAATGTTTTCCTGGATGACACGCATCCGGCATAGAGATATTTACATGTTGTGAACTCAGAGACAAAACCCAGGACAGAAAACTGTTGTTACAAGTAACTTTTCTGTCTTCTGCTAAACTTGATACCTCGGTTTACTTCCTGCACTTTGCAAGGGAAAATAGCAATATCAGCTATATCCTCTATTAGATTCGTAACACTGTTGCTGTTACCGGTGTTGCTGGAATAAGATTTTTAGAGTGGGGGTGCTGCCATCAGTGTTATATCACTTAAGTGAAAGGGATTGTGAAAGACCCCAGCTTCAAACAAAAAGTGTAGCAAACATTCCACACCCATTCAGTAGGTGAATAGTAAGGTTGCAGTATGTAGCTGGTAGTGCATTTTAGAGCACTGGTGAGGAAAATGTTCTGTTGAAATGGCCACTAAATTTGCATAAACATGCAGTTTTACTGGTAAAAATATACAGCACAAAAACAAATATTTGTGGAAATTGGGTTTCAATGATTATCACTTGGGCATCACCAAGTAAAGTGTCCTGATTTCTTTTGTCCCTATTAAAATCGTTATTTTCATTCTTCAGAATTACAAAGAAAGTGCTTCATTTGCGCTTTCCTAAATGCTGATATAATTTAAAATATGAGTATAGTTAATTTCCCGATATTTAAATGTTGTGTGTTTGGGGAAAAAACACTGACATGCTACAGTCTGTCCTTTTGTTTCCTCTCAACTCAGCAGGATTGTCACATAGATCATTTTCACAAAATCCTCCCACTTTGTAGTCAGAGAAATAAAAGTACACCCCAGTTTCTGAATAAGCAGCAATTTGTTAGAAGATATAGCCAGATATTTGACCTTTGTCTTTGAACACGAATCAAACGTGAGGGAATACACACACAATTTAAAGGCATCTTTTTAAAACATTAACGGTCTGAACTCTAGCATGAATATTTCTGTTGGTGCTGCTGCACCCCAGCACCCCTCTTTCCAGTTCCTATGGCTGTTATGCTCCTTATGGATCCATGTCTTATAACCACCCATGAGTTTGTTGCCCCCAACCTTGCATATCTTGCCATGCTGTGATAGGTATGGGCACCAGTAGGTAAAAAAGAGCCCAGCTGAAGTTCTTCAAGTAAAGTAACTCTTGGTGAAGACAGGAATATTCATATGGATTCAGAGAACGCAGGCCCAGTAGTAGCAAAGGGTTTTCCAGGTAAGGTCCAACACTTTAGATATTCTCATCAGTATCGAAAGTATTCTTGCTAATGTTTACTTCCTAGCACCTACACATGTTGGGAAAACAGTACAAACATGAGATGAATTCGCCGTTTGCAGAGAGCAGGCCTTTCTGTATTTCCTTCATTGGTTGCTGGTTTAATTATGTTCCCGGGAACATCTTTTTAGACGGAAAGCTGTTAAGTGCAGATATTGGTAGTTGTCCATCTCAGGCCCTTAGTTTGTTAGTGGAAAATGCTTTCTTTAAATCAGTTGGCCACAAGAAGGTGGGTAGGAAGCTCCTCATCCCTTATTTTCCTGAGCAGTTATAACATACAGTTTCTAAACAAGGGTATGTTACTGGCGCTGATGTACAAAAACTGGATTTGTAACTCATTTGTCTGCACCTTTAATGTTTCAGAATGGCAACTATATTTTGACGATCCGGATCTTTAAAAAGTATTTAGCAGAAGCTGCTCGGAGTGACCATTACATAATGAAGTGTCCAGTCGTGATGTCTCCTTTGGGCAGAGAACATGTCTGCTGTAGGCCAAATGCTGTGCAGGTGAGAGGTTGCAAGGAATAAAACACTTAAAGGAGTAATTATTCTGTCCATAATGCATATCTTCCTGTTATTCTACTTCTCACTCCAGACTGGGTGATGCTGCGTTGTAGCTTCATACCTGCTGCACCAAACACCCAGTACAAATAGAGCTGTCCTGCTCCTTATTAAATACCACCTTATTACTGCCCATCTAGAAGGCAGAGATTGTTGACTGACTCCACAGCTGCTGGGTCCTTATTTCTGCCACATGTGGAAAGTGAGTCTGTGTCCTGAATACGCCTCTGGTTATGTCTCCTGCAGATGCTATACCTGGTTCCTTAGTGCTTGCCATGCTATACTCTCATCATCTGTGAGAAGCAGTGTTCTTTAACCATATATCCTCAAACCTGTAGGATGTGGAGCTGTGACCAGGCTCTTAACTCCTGTCCCTTACTGGGGGTGGACCTGTATCCTGGCTGATTGCCATCTACTCCTTCTACTACCACCATCAGGGTGTAGAGTAATGTACTGGTTCCATATGTACTGCATCCCTACTCCTGTCTGACTGTGGGATGTCTGCACCCCAGCTCCATATTTACAGTGATGTTACTCTTACCACATGCATGATGCAGAGCGAAGCCCTATTTCATATCTTTTGTCACCATGCTCCTGCCTCTTATTGGAGGTAGATATTGTTATGTAGACCACAAATGTGTTGCCCAGCTCTGCCACTGCAACTCAGCTAGAATTCCAAAGACAATTAAATTTGGAAATGAGCAAAATCGAACGAAGCACTTGTGATAGATTTTTAAAGCAGGTTATGTGAGTGGATGTAAGGAAATGCCTCCTTGGCATGGTTACCCCCTGACTTTTTGCCTTTGCTGATGCTGTTTTGAATTGAAAGTGTGCTGAGGCCTGCTAACCAGGCCCCAGCACCAGTGTTCTTTCCCTAACCGGTACTTTTGTTTTCACAATTGGCACACTCTGGCATCCAGGTAAGTCCCTTGTAACTGGTACCCCTGGTACCAAGGGCCCTGATGCCAGGGAAGGTCTCTAAGGGCTGCAGCATATCTTATGCCACCCTGGGGACCCCTCACTCAGCACAGACACACTGCTTGCCAGCTTGTGTGTGCTGGTGAGGACAAAACGAGTAAGTCAACATGGCACTCCCCTCAGGGTGCCATGCCAACCTCACACTGCCTATGCAGTATAGATAAGTCACCCCTCTAGCAGGCCTTACAGCCCTAAGGCAGGGTGCACTATACCATAGGTGAGGGCACCAGTGCATGAGCACTGTGCCCCTACAGTGTCTAAGCAAAACCTTAGACATTGTAAGTGCAGGGTAGCCATAAGAGTATATGGTCTGGGAGTCTGTCAAACACGGACTCCACAGCACCATAATGGCTACACTGAAAACTGGGAAGTTTGGTATCAAACTTCTCAGCACAATAAATGCACACTGATGCCAGTGTACATTTTATTGTAAAATACACCCCAGAGGGCACCTTAGAGGTGCCCCCTGAAACCTTAACCAACTACCCGTGTAGGCTGACTGGTTTTAGCAGCCTGCCACACTCGAGACATGTTGCTGGCCACATGGGGAGAGTGCCTTTGCCACTCTGTGGCTAGTAACAAAGCCTGCACTGGGTGGAGATGCTATCACCTCCCCCAGGCAGGAGCTGTAACACCTGGCGGTGAGCCTCAAAGGCTCACCCCCTTTGTTCCAGCACCACAGGGCACTCCAGCTAGTGGAGTTGCCCGCCCCGTCCGGCCACAGCCCCACTTTTGGCAGCAAGGCCGGAGGAAATAATGAGAATAACAAGGAGGTGTCCTGAGCTGAGGTGACTCTAACTTTTAGAAATCCTCCATCTTGTAGATGGAGGATTCCCCCAATAGGGATAGGAATGTGACCCCCTCCCCTTGGGAGGAGGCACAAAGAGGGTGTACCCACCCTCAGGGCTAGTAGCCATTGGCTACTAACCCCCCAGACCTAAACACGCCCTTAAATTTAGTATTTAAGGGCTCCCCTGAACCTAGGAACTCAGATTCCTGCAACCTAAGAAGAAGAGGACTGCTGAGCTGAACAACCCTGCAGAGAAGACGGAGACACCAACTGCCTTGGCCCCAGCTCTACCGGCCTGTCTCCCCCCTTCGGAAGAAAACTGCTCCAGCGACGCTTTCCCCAGGACCAGCGACCTCTGAATCCTCAGAGGACTGCCCTGCTCTAAAAGGAACAAGAAACTCCCGAGAACAGCGGCCCTGTCAACAAAGACTGCAACTTTGTTTCCAGAGGAGCAACTTTAAAGACCCCTGCAATTCCCGCCAGAAGCATGAGACTTGCAACACTGCACCCGGCGACCCCGACTCGACTGGTGAAGAAACAACGCTATAGGGAGGACCCCCAGGCGACTCCAAGACTGTGAGTAACCAAAGTTGTCCCCCCGAGCCCCCACAGCGACGCCTGCAGAGGGAATCCCGAGGCTCCCCCTGACCACGACTGCCTGACTCTAAGATCCCGATGCCTGGAAAAGACCCTGCACCCGGAGCCCCCAGGGCCTGAAGGATCGGAACTCCAGTGCAGGAGTGACCCCCAGGAGGCCCTCTCCCTTGCCCAGGTGGTGGCTACCCCGAGGAGCCCCCCCCCCTTGCCTGCCTGCACCGCTGAAGAGACCCCTTGGTCTCCCATTGATTCCTATTACAAACCCGACGCTTGTTTGCACACTGCACCCGGCCACCCCTGCGCTGCTGAGGGTGTACTTTCTGTGTGGACTTGTGTTCCCCCCGGTGCCCTACAAAACCCCTCTGGTCTGCCCTCCGAAGACGCGGGTACTTACCTGCTGGCAGACTGGAACCGGGGCACCCCCTTCTCCATTGAAGCCTATGCGTTTTTGGCACCACTTTGAACTCTGCACCTGACCGGCCCTGAGCTGCTGGTGTGGTAACTTTGGGGTTGCTCTGAACCCCCAACGGTGGGCTACCTTGGACCCCAATTTGAACCCCGAAGGTGGTTTACTTACCTGCAAGAACTAACAATAACTTACCTCCCCTATGAACTGTGAAAATTGCAGTGTCCACTTTTAAAATAGCTATATGTGTTTTATGTAAAAAGTATATATGCTATTGTGATTATTCAAAGTTCCTAAAGTACTTACCTGCAATACCTTTCAAATGAGATATTACATGTAGAATTTGAACCTGTGGTTCTTAAAATAAACTAAGAAAATATATTTTTCTATACAAAAACTTATTGGCCTGGAATTGTCTCTGAGTGTGTGTTCCTCATTTATTGCCTGTGTGTATGTACAACAAATGCTTAACACTACTCCTTTGATAAGCCTACTGCTCGACCAGACTACCAGAAAATAGAGCATTAGTATTATCTCTTTTTGCCACTATCTTACCTCTAAGGGGAACCCTTGGACTCTGTGCATACTATTCCTTACTTTGAAATAGTGCATACAGAGCCAACTTCCTACATTGGTGGATCAGCGGTGGGGTACAAGACTTTGCATTTGCTGGACTACTCAGCCAATACCTGATCACACGACAAATTCCAAAAATTGTCATTAGAAATTGTTTTTTGCAATTTAAGCTATTTTTCAAAATTCTTAAAAGTCCTGCTAGGGCCTTGTGTTAGTCCCTGTTTAGCATTCCTTTTAGAGTTTAAAAGTTTTGTGAAAGTTTGAATTAGAACCTAGAACTAGTTTTAGATTCTTAAAAAGTATTCCAACTTTTAGAAGCATAATGTCTAGTGCAGAGATGAATGTGGAGGAACTCGACCTCACACCTTACCTCCATCTTAAGATGAGGGAGCTAAGGTCACTCTGCAAAATAAAGAAAATTACAATGGGCTCCAGACCTTCCAAACTACAGCTCCAGGAGCTTTTGGCAGAGTTTGAAAAAGCCAACCCCTCTGAGGATGGCAACACAGAGGATGAAGATAGTGACTTGGAGGAGAATTCCCCCCCTCCAGTACTACTTAGGGAGAACAGTGCCACTCAAGCCCTGTCTCCAAATATGCTAGTCAGAGATGCTGTTTCCCTCACAGGAGGGACCAGCACCTCTGAAATCACTGAGGATAACTCCAGTGAAGAGGACATCCAGTTAGCCAGGATGGCCAAAAGTTTGGCTTTGGAAAGACAGATCCTAGCCATAGAAAGGGAAAGACAAGAGATGGGCCTAGGTCCCCTCAATGGTGGCAGCAACATAACTAGGGTCAGAGATTCTCCTGACATGTTGAAAATCCCTAAAGGGATTGTAACTAAATATGAAGATGGTGATGACATCACCAAATGGTTCACAGCTTTTGAGAGGGCTTGTGTAACCAGAAAAGTGAACAAATCTCACTGGGGTGCTCTCCTTTGGGAAATGTTCACTGGAAAGTGTAGGGATAGACTCCTCACACTCTCTGGAAAAGATGCAGAATCGTATGACCTCATGAAGGGAACCCTGATTGAGGGCTTTGGATTCTCCATTGAGGAGTATAGAATTAGATTCAGGGGGGCTCAAAAAACCTCGAGCCAGACCTGGGTTGATTTTGTGGACTACTCAGTGAAAACACTGGATGGTTGGATTCAAGGCAGTGGTGTTAATAATTATGATGGGCTGTACAATTTATTTGTGAAAGAACACCTATTAAGTAATTGTTCAAATGATAAACTGCATCAGCATCTGGTAGACCTAGGACCAATTTCTCCCCAAGAATTGGGAAAGAAGGCGGACCATTGGGTCAAGACTAGGGTGACCAAGACTTCCACAGGGGGTGACCAAAAGAAAGGGGTCACAAAGCCTCCCCAGGGGAAAGGTGTTGAGACATCCAAAAACAAAAATAGTAAAGAGTCTTCTTCAGGCCCCCAAAAACCTGCACAGGAGGGTGGGCCCAGAGCCTCTTCACAAAACAATTTTGGGTACAAGGGTAAAAACTTTGATCCCAAAAAGGCCTGGTGTCGTAGCTGTAATCAGCCTGGACACCAAACTGGAGACAAAGCCTGTCCCAAGAAAAGTACCACTTCTAACTTCACTCCAGCTAACACTGGAATGGCTAGTCTCCAAGTAGGATCAACAGTGTGCCCAGAGCAAATCAGGTGTCACACTGAAGCTACATTAGTCTCTGAGGGTGGGGTGGATTTAGCCATACTGGCAGCCTGGCCTCCTAATATGCAAAAATACAGGCAGCAGCTCTTAATTAATGGGACAAGTGTAGAAGGCCTGAGGGATACAGGCGCCAGTGTCACCATGGTGACACAGAAACTGGTTTCCCCTGGTCAATACCTGGCTGGACAAACGTATCCAGTCACCAATGCTGACAATCAAACTAAAGTACATCCCATGGCTATGGTAACTTTAGAGTGGGGAGGGGTCAATGGCCTGAAACAGGTGGTGGTCTCCTCAAATATCCCAGTAGACTGTTTGCTTGGAAATGACCTGGAGTCCTCAGCATGGGCTGAGGTAGAACTGAAAACCCATGCAGCCATGCTGGGTATCCCTGAACTGGTGTGTGTCAAGACAAGGGCACAGTGCAAGGCTCAGGGTGAAAAAGTAGAGCTGGAGTCTGGAAAAAGGGCCCAGCCTACCAAGAGGAAAGGAAAGACAACTGGGAAACCAGCTGCAACACAACAACAAAAAGAGAACCTCTCTTCTCAGGAAGAAGTTCTGCCCTCTGAGGGAACTGAGCCTATGGAGCTAGAACCTTACCAGGTTGAGCTCTTAGGCCCAGGGGGACCCTCAAGGGAGCAGTTGTGTAAGGGGCAAGAAACCTGTCCCTCTCTTGAAGGCCTTAGGCAGCAAGCTGCTGAAGAGTCCAATGGCAAGAAAACTGGAACACATAGGGTCTATTGGGAAGATGGGCTCCTGTACACTGAGGCAAGAGATCCCAAACCTGGTGCCACTAGGAGAGTGGTAGTGCCTCAGGCGTTCAGAGAGTTCATACTGACCTTAGCCAATGATATTCCCCTTGCTGGGCATTTGGGACAAACCAAGACGTGGGAGAGACTAGTCAACCACTTCTACTGGCCCAACATGACCCAGAAAGTTAAGGAGTTTTGTGTCTCCTGTACCACCTGTCAAGCCAGTGGTAAGACAGGTGGACATCCAAAGGCCCCCCTCATTCCACTTCCAGTGGTGGGGGTCCCCTTTGAAAGAGTGGGTGTGGACATAGTGGGTCCACTTGAACCTCCCACAGCCTCAGGAAATATGTACATACTAGTAGTAGTGGATCATGCTACTAGGTATCCTGAAGCTATTCCCCTTAGGTCGACTACTGCCCCTGCAGTAGCCAAGGCCCTCATTGGTATCTTTACCAGAGTGGGCTTCCCTAAGGAGGTGGTGTCTGACAGAGGTACCAACTTCATGTCAGCATACCTGAAACACATGTGGAATGAGTGTGGAGTGACTTATAAATTCACTACACCCTATCATCCACAAACTAATGGCCTTGTTGAGAGATTCAACAAGACATTAAAAGGCATGATCATGGGGCTCCCAGAAAAACTCAAAAGGAGATGGGATGTCCTCTTGCCATGTCTGCTTTTCGCTTACAGAGAGGTGCCTCAGAAGGGAGTAGGGTTCTCACCCTTTGAACTTCTGTTTGGCCCCCCTGTAAGGGGACCACTAGCTCTTGTGAAAGAAGGCTGGGAGAGACCTCTTCATGAGCCTAAACAAGACATAGTGGACTATGTACTTGGCCTTCGCTCAAGGATGGCAGAGTACATGGAAAAGGCAAGTAAAAACCTTGAGGCCAGCCAACAGCTCCAGAAGTTTTGGTATGACCAAAAGGCTGCACTGGTTGAATTTCAACCAGGGCAGAAAGTCTGGGTTCTGGAGCCTGTGGCTCCCAGGGCACTCCAGGACAGATGGAGTGGCCCTTACCCAGTGCTAGAGAAGAAGAGTCAGGTCACCTGGTGGACCTGGGCACTAGCAGGAGCCCCAAGAGGGTGATCCATGTGAACCGCCTTAAGCTCTTCCATGACAGGGCTGGTGTGAATCTGTTGATGGTAACAGATGAGGATCAGGAAGCTGAGAGTGAACCTCGCCCTGATCTCCTCTCATCAAACCCTAAAGATGGTTCAGTAGATGGAGTGATCTATTCAGACACCCTCTCTGACCAACAGCAAGCTGACTGCAGGAAGGTCCTGCAACAGTTTGCTGAGCTCTTTTCCCTAACCCCTGGTCAGACACACCTGTGTACCCATGATGTGGACACAGGAGACAGCATGCCTGTCAAGAACAATTTTTTCAGACAGTCTGACCAAGTTAAGGAAAGCATCAAGGTGGAAGTCCACAAGATGCTGGAATTGGGAGTAATTGAGCACTCTGACAGCCCCTGGGCCAGCCCAGTGGTCTTAGTCCCCAAACCTCACACCCAAGATGGAAAGAGAGAGATGAGGTTTTGTGTGGACTACAGAGGACTTAATTCTGTCACCAAGACAGATGCCCATCCCATTCCTAGGGCTGATGAACTAATTGATATATTAGGTGCTGCCAAATTCTTAAGTACCTTTGACTTAACAGCAGGGTACTGGCAAATCAAAATGGCACCTGGAGCAAAAGAAAAGACAGCATTCTCCACACCTGATGGGCATTATCAGTTCACTGTTATGCCCTTTGGTTTAAAGAATGCGCCTGCCACTTTCCAAAGGTTGGTGAATCAAGTCCTTGCTGGTTTGGAGTCCTTTAGTGCAGCTTATCTTGATGATATTGCTGTCTTCAGCTCCAGCTGGCAGGATCACCTGGTCCACCTGAAGAAGGTTTTGAAGGCTCTGCAATCAGCAGGCCTCTCTATCAAGGCATCCAAATGCCAGATAGGGCTGGGAACTGTGGTTTACTTGGGACACCTTGTAGGTGGAGGCCAAGTTCAGCCACTCCAGCCTAAGATCCAGACTATTCTGGACTGGGCAGCTCCAAAAACTCAGACTCAAGTCAGGGCATTCCTTGGCTTGGCTGGGTATTACAGGAGGTTTGTGAAGGGATATGGATCCATAGTGACAGCCCTCACAGAACTCACCTCCAAGAAAATGCCCAAGAAGGTAAACTGGACTGTAGAATGCCAACAGGCCTTTGACACCCTGAAACAAGCAATGTGCACAGCACCAGTTCTAAAAGCTCCAGATTACTCCAAGCAGTTCATTGTGCAGACAGATGCCTCTGAACATGGGATAGGGGCAGTTTTGTCCCAAACAAATGATGATGGCCTTGACCAGCCTGTTGCTTTCATTAGCAGGAGGTTACTCCCCAGGGAGCAGCGTTGGAGTGCCATTGAGAGGGAGGCCTTTGCTGTGGTTTGGTCCCTGAAGAAGCTGAGACCATACCTCTTTGGTACTCACTTTGTAGTTCAAACTGACCACAGACCTCTCAGATGGCTGATGCAAATGAAAGGTGAAAATCCAAAACTGTTGAGGTGGTCCATCTCCCTACAGGGAATGGACTTTATAGTGGAACACAGACCTGGGACTGCCCATGCCAATGCAGATGGCCTTTCCAGGTTCTTCCACTTAGAAAATGAAGACTCTCTTGGGAAAGGTTAGTCTCATCCTCTTTCGTTTGGGGGGGGGGGGGTTGTGTAAGGAAATGCCTCCTTGGCATGGTTACCCCCTGACTTTTTGCCTTTGCTGATGCTATGTTTTGAATTGAAAGTGTGCTGAGGCCTGCTAACCAGGCCCCAGCACCAGTGTTCTTTCCCTAACCTGTACTTTTGTTTTCACAATTGGCACACTCTGGCATCCAGGTAAGTCCTTTGTAACTGGTACCCCTGGTACCAAGGGCCCTGATGCCAGGGAAGGTCTCTAAGGGCTGCAGCATATCTTATGCCACCCTGGGGACCCCTCGCTCAGCACAGACACACTGCTTGCCAGCTTGTGTGTGCTGGTGAAGACAAAACGAGTAAGTCGACATGGCTGTCCCCTCAGGGTGCCATGCCAACCTCACACTTCCTATGCAGTATAGATAAGTCACCCCTCTAGCAGGCCTTACAGCCCTAAGGCAGGGTGCACTATACCATAGGTGAGGGCACCAGTGCATGAGCATCGTGCCCCTACAGTGTCTAAGCAAAACCTTAGACATTGTAAGTGCAGGGTAGCCATAAGAGTATATGGTCTGGGAGTCTGTCAAACACAGACTCCACAGCACCATAATGGCTACACTGAAAACTGGGAAGTTTGGTATCAAACTTCTCAGCACAATAAATGCACACTGATGCCAGTGTACATTTTATTGTAAAATACACCCCAGAGGGCACCTTAGAGGTGCCCCCTGAAACACTAACCAACTACCTGTGTAGGCTGACTGGTTTTAGCAGCCTGCCACACTCGAGACATGTTGCTGGCCACATGGGGAGAGTGCCTTTGTCACTCTGTGGCTAGTAACAAAGCCTGCACTGGGTGGAGATGCTATCACCTCCCCCAGGCAGGAGCTATAACACCTGGCGGTGAGCCTCAAAGGTTCACCCCCTTTGTTCCAGCACCACAGGGCACTCCAGCTAGTGGAGTTGCCCGCCCCCCCGGCCACGGCCCCACTTTTGGCGGCAAGGCCGGAGGAAATAATGAGAATAACAAGGAGGAGTCACTGGCCAGTCAGGACAGCCCCTAAGGTGTCCTGAGCTGAGGTGACTCTAACTTTTAGAAATCCAATAGGGATAGGAATGTGACCCCCTCCCCTTGGGAGGAGGCACAAAGAGGGTGTACCCACCCTCAGGGCTAGTAGCCATTGGCTACTAACCCCTCAGACCTAAACACGCCCTTAAATTTAGTATTTAAGGGCTCCCCTGAACCTAGGAACTCAGATTCCTGCAACCTAAGAAGAAGAGGACTGCTGAGCTGAACAACCCTGCAGAGAAGACGGAGACACCAACTGCCTTGGCCCCAGCTCTACCGGCCTGTCTCCCCCCTTTGGAAGAAAACTGCTCCAGCGACGCTTTCCCCAGGACCAGCGACCTCTGAATCCTCAGAGGGCTCCCCTGCTCTAAAAGGACCAAGAAACTCCCGAGAACAGCGGCCCTGTTCAACAAAGACTGCAACTTTGTTTCCAGAGGAGCAACTTTAAAGACCCCTGCAATTCCCGCCAGAAGCGTGAGACTTGCAACACTGCACCCAGCGACCCCGTCTCGACTGGTGAAGAAACAACGCTACAGGGAGGACCCCCAGGCGACTCCAAGACTGTGAGTAACCAAAGTTGTCCCCCCTGAGCCCCCACAGCGACGCCTGCAGAGGTAATCCCGAGGCTCCCCCTGACCGCGACTGCCTGACTCTAAGATCCCAACGCCTGGAAAAGACCCTGCACCCGCAGCCCCCAGGACCTGAAGGATCGGAACTCCAGTGCAGGAGTGACCCCCAGGAGGCCCTCTCCCTTGCCCAGGTGGTGGCTACCCCGAGGAGCCCCCCCTTGCCTGCCTGCACCGCTGAAGAGACCCCTTGGTCTCCCATTGATTCCTATTACAAACCAGACGCTTGTTTGCACACTGCACCCGGCCGCCCCCGCGCTGCTGAGGGTGTACTTTCTGTGTGGACTTGTGTCCCCCCCGGTGCCCTACAAAACCCCCCTGGTCTGCCCTCCGAAGACGGGTACTTACCTGCTGGCAGACTGGAACCGGGGCACCCCCTTCTCCATTGAAGCCTATGCGTTTTTGGCACCACTTTGAACTCTGCACCTGACCGGCCCTGAGCTGCTGGTGTGGTAACTTTGGGGTTGCTCTGAACCCCCAACGGTGGGCTACCTTGGACCCCAATTTGAACCCCGTAGGTGGCTTACTTACCTGCAAGAACTAACAATAACTTACCTCCCCTAGGAACTCTGAAAATTGCAGTGTCCACTTTTAAAATAGCTATATGTGTTTTATGTAAAACGTATATATGCTATTGTGATTATTCAATGTTCCTAAAGTACTTACCTGCAATACCTTTCAAATGAGATATTACATGTAGAATTTGAACCTGTGGTTCTTAAAATAAACTAAGAAAATATATTTTTCTATACAAAAACCTATTGGCCTGGAATTGTCTCTGAGTGTGTGTTCCTCATGTATTGCCTGTGTGTATGTACAACAAATGCTTAACACTACTCCTTTGATAAGCCTACTGCTCGACCACACTACCACAAAATAGAGCATTAGTATTATCTCTTTGCCACTATCTTACCTCTAAGGGGAACCCTTGGACTCTGTGCATACTATTCCTTACTTTGAAATAGTGCATACAGAGCCAACTTCCTACAGTGGACAACTGTATCTTTATTGGATACAACAGATTGATGTTGATTGTAAACATCTAGTTAAGAGATTATACTAGTAACCTAAAATGTACTTAGAAGACCCCCAGGAAGGTGTAAAGGGGAAAGGCATTCATATTTGATAGGCTAAGCCTCCACAGTGGCTGAGATTATTTGCAAGAATTCCACCCATCACCTTTGCGTTTCCCGCAGTGCAATGGCCTGTCTGTGATGGGCATGTTCAAATGTGAGTCCCTGTTCATTGCACTACAGGACTCAGCAATACCTCACTGACAAGGTCTATATAAGCAAAACAGTCTGTTGCTTGTGTTTCCTTTAAGAAGGCACATGGTCTGGCAGATTGGATTGAACTGTTCCTAGTGGAGCAAGACCAAGTCTTGCATATAGCTGTAGCCTGTCTTGAATGGGATAGTTGTTTTAAAACGATTGACTGAGATGTGGCCCAGAGTGATTGGCAGCTTAGACTGTTTGCAAGCATTCCACCCATCACCTATGTGTTTTCGGCAGTGAATGCTGTAAGTGCCATCAGTGTGCCTCTATGTGGGTCCCATGCTCACTGTGTCACAGATCTTAGGCTACACAAACTCTAAGTAGGTTAAAACTGTTCTGCAGTTGTTTGTATTACTGTTGCTGTTTCAGCAGTGTGGGCTGCCTGGACTGTTCCTTTAAAGCAGGACCAAGGCTGATTTGCACTCAGCTGATCTATGGACTGGCACAGTGGGCGACCGCCAGAAGTTGAGGCTAAGTGCAAGCACTCCACCCTCACCTCTGTGTTTCCCCAAGGTTCCACTAGATTTCCTAGCGGTCTCTTCCGCATGGAAACCAAATAATCTTCAAAAGCACCCATGTCTAATGCATTAGTAAAGTGGGATACTCTCAAAGCGTACAGAAAGGTTCACGGGGTTGTACGGATGCAAGACTCTATCCACTCCATCAGGAATTTGTCTGAAATAAAAACATGTGTAAGGAAACCCAAGATCATATTAATAAATGGAACATGTTCTAGTTAATCTGAACTTAAACAGAGCTGTTAAACTGAAGAAGTAGCTCTTCACCTAGAGCTCAGACTCGGCCAACCCTGTCCCTCCTTTCTAGCACCTGGATAGATTGTCGAGTGAAATGTACGCTCTACAAAAAGTCATAAAATAACAAACAATCAAAATAAAGAAGAAGAAGGAAATTAGATAGAAACAGTCTTTGGAGCCAAGATGAGCAGTTTTGCCATTTGGCCACGAACAGGATAAATATAAATCGAAACTGCCTCAAAATAAAATGTTAATATTATTTTGGGGATATAGATTTCTTAACCATGTATATAAAGAAAACAATCTCTTCCATTCCACACACGTCTTATTGAAGAGTTGAACACATGAAGGCCATCAAGGCAAGTCTCTGTAACAGTAGTGCATAGTACATTGTGTCATAGGCTGCCAACATGCCTAGCAGAATTACAAAGGAAGGCACAGTCAAAATGTTTCCCTCAGGCCATACTTCATGCATTTCCTATGCTATTCCCAAGACACAATCTGAACGTGTCAGGATTCAGTGAAGGTCAATATCAGGATGCAGACAAGACTAATATTTTGTGGACTTGCATAGCAGATTGCAATGCTTGAGGAAATATGTCCAAAAAATTATATTCCTAGATAATAAGGTTCATTTGTACAACTAGGTACACAATAGAGTGTAAAAAGTCCATGTGTTCTATGTATTCTCAGTGGTGAATAACCCTTTTCCCAATTTGTTTTCCCTCAGGTGTCCAGGCCCATGCCACAGGGGCGTGCCAGTGAGGAGGTATGTACACATCAACAGAGGTCCTGATACACATGCCATGCAGCCTTCATTGCATCAGTACAGCCAGGGGCGTACTGAGACTCGGTCGGAGAGCTTGAGGCTCACATGTTGAACAGCAGGGGGGAGAAAGTATCAGAGAAGGGTTTAGGTAGCGCAAAAGGAGGGTAATTGATGTTATTGAATAAGAAGTTACACTGTGAAGTTACACTGTGATTATTCACCTTTAAAAATAGATTCTGTGGATATTATGGGAGTTCAACTTACATTCCATCAGGATTCCATCAGGATTATAGGATCATTTTAATTAATGTTTACGCCCGTTCGGTACCTCGGGGATTGGAGTCTCAGACATTATGTCAGTTGTTTGAATTTTTGGATTCTTTGCACCCCGCGCTTTTGTTAGTAATAGGAGGAGATTTGAACTGCACTTTTGAACCCTCGATGATTAATAATGGGTTAACTGATGAAGAAGATGAATTGTGGGGAATCCCGCAGTTAATGAATATGAGCCAATGTACTCATTCCCGTGTGGCCACTCAGTTGGCTACACTTTGTCTAAAATGTGGGCGTAGGGCATGCAATGGACGCACGTCCTCAGATTTACATATAGCGCCCACATTCAAAAGAGGTATCTCTTCCAGTACTATTGACTACTTCTCAGTGGATGTTAGGTTGTGGCCTCGATTGAAAGATATGAAAGTGCAAACCCGCTTCGAAAGCAACCATAATCCCTTGTTTCTTACCCTATGTGGAGATGTATTCAGGAGATCCTCACACACTCAATGTACAGTGGCTCCTACTCCATAGCCGAGCAGTAATCATAGAAGAGTTTGTTGGACGAAGGTAATGTCCAACCCCTATTTAATAACTGGGATTTATAAATCTCTTATCGATGTGATGGCAGATTATGAAGAATATGAAGATGGCAACATTCCCATCCTTAGCATTCATAAATAATTGTTGAAGAAACTGCAGAGTTTCTTCTGTAAAGACTTCTCTTCTAAATCTTTAGCCCCTAATATGATGGTTACCAGTGTATGGTTTAATGAGGATTGTGCTAAGACAAAGTTGGCACTAAAAACTGCAATCATAAAAGGCTCCCTGGGGGAGATTCGATCAACTAGATGTACATACAAAAAGGCCACAATCCACGCCAAAAAGGTATGGGAAGATTCTGTCTGGCAGGATCTGTTTGTTGCAATTAAATTAAACAAGAACACGTTATTTTGGGAGTTACTATCCAAAAGACAAAGGGGGAATAAGTGCAGCATTAGGAATCATATACAACCAGAGACTTGAGTAACTCACTTTTCCCAACTTTATGCTGCTCCCCTGAATCCATCTAACAGTGGTTTTTGTGATTCAGCCCCATCATTACCACTTACTTCCAGTGATAACCTTTACCTATCCGGTCAGGATACTTATACTCCAGTTGACTGCATTTTTTTCTCTTTTGAGGAAACATTAGATGCAATTAATTCTTTAAAATCAGGCAAGGCGCCTGGACCAGACAAAATACCTGGAGATTTATATAAATCAGAACGAACTATTTGGCCCTGGTATATAAATCTGCTCTCAAATAAGATTGCCAATGGTGGTGCTATCCTGAGTACCTGGAAAGGTGCTGAAATAATTCCAATTTATAAAAAAGGAAATGCTAACTTGCCTGTTAACTGTAGGCCCATTAGTCTCAATGATAATCTCCAGAAAATTTTAGCAAAACAGCTTTTGGAGAGACTCACGAATTGGGCACAGGATCACCAGGTTTTTTCTCAATTGCAGGCGGGGTTCCGCCCCAAAACCAGCACAATATACCAGGTATTTAGATTGGTGCTTGTATATTGGAAGTACGTAGTTCTTGCCAAGCAACCTTTATATGTTGTTTTTGTGGACTTACGATCAGCTTTTGATCTGGTCCCGAGAGAGAAGCTATGGGAAGTACTTCTTAGGCTAAAAGTTCCATTTAACATAGTTGATCTTCTATGGCGATTACATGAGAACATTTATGCACAAGTGAGGTGGGGAGACCAAGGAGAGTTGACAGAAAAAATTCCAATTCAGAGGGGCGTGCGCCAGGGTTGTGTTATGACCCTGTTTTTATATACTTTATTTATCAATGAGGTGGTACCAATATTGCTCTCTTGTCAGAATGATGCCCCTATATTGAATGCTCAAAAGATCCCTATTTTACTCTTTGCAGAGGATTCACTCCTAATCTCTAAGACTCCAATGGGACTTCAAATTCTTGTTGATAAGTTTAAATCTTTTTGTTTGGATTATGGTTTGGAGTTGAATGCTAACAAAACTAAGTTAATGGTGCTTGGCCCGGGTTCCCGTGGGAGATGCACCATTGACTTGGATGGGTCTTTATTGACTTGGGTTCACTCAATAGATTACTTAGGTGTGAGGATATCAAGTAATTTGCATTGGGAGGACTAGATCGGCAAGAGTGTGTATGGCTTCTTCAGCATAGAGCAGCTGCTATCTTGCGTTTTTATAAAACTTCGGTCTCGAAAGCTGTTTCTCCTGCCATTGAAATCTGTTTGGCCAAGGCGCAGGGAGCGGCTGCCTATGGTGCTGAAATATGGGGGGGGGTATTGTAAAAAACTATTAGTGGGAGAAAATAATTTTGCCAGGGCTGCAACTGCTTGCCCACATAGTACCCCTTTATTACCACTGTTTTTGGATCTTGGGTTCGAATGAATAACGGATGTGATAATTTTAAGACCTCTACTCTACTGGATAAGGATTTGGGGGGTTATTACAACTTTGGAGGAGGTGTTAATCCGTCCCAAAAGTGACGGTAAAGTGACGGATATACCACCAGCCGTATTAAGAGTCCATTATATCCTATGGAACTCGTAATACGGCTGGTGGTATATCCGTCACATTTGGGACGGATTAACACCTCCTCCAAAGTTGTAATAACCCCCATGGACTGTTCCCGAACTTGCTATATACATATATTGCGATCTTTTAAAGAGACCAAATGTGACTTCCACCCAATGGGTCAAACATGTGTCTAGGGGCCAGATGTAGCAAATTTGGAAATTGCGACTTGCAATTTGCGAGTCGGAGCGACTCGCAAATTGCAAGTCGCAATTTCCAATGCAGAACGGTGTCTCAGACACCGTCTGCGACTCGCTATGGGGTCGCAATGACCCACCTCATTAATATTAATGAGGTGGGTCGCAAATTGCGGCTCCATAGCGAGTCTAGGCACTCGCAAACAGGGAGGCCTGCTGTCGTCAGCAGACCTCCATGTTCGTGACTGCTTTATCAATAAAGCAGTTTTTTTTTTTTAAGTGTAGCCCATTTTCTTTAAAGGAAAACGAGCTGCACTTAAAAAAAAAAATGAAACCTTTAGTTTTGGTATTTTTTCAGGGCAGGTAGTGGTCCCTTGGACCACTACCTGCCCTGAAAAAATAATTTTGGGTCCATTCACAAAGTGGAAGGGGTCCCATGGGGACCCCTTCCAATTTGCGAGTGGGTTACCATCCACTTGAAGTGGATGGTAACTGCGACACCATTTGCAACCGCATATGCGGTCGCAAATGGTATTGCATTCCACTCCGAATCGCAAATAGGAAGGGAACACCCCTTCCTATTTGCGATTCTGAAATGCATATTGTGAGTCGGTCCGACTCGCAATATGCATTTCTGCATAGGGAAATGCGTTTAGCGAGTCGCAAACGGCAATTTTTGCCGTTTGCGACTCGCTAAACGTTTCCTGCATCTGGCCCTAGATGGTTTCATATGCTGGGATTGACCAGTTTTTGGGAAAATCCCCAAAGCTTGGAAAAAACTCACAGTTCTGTTTTGAAATCAACTTATTGGTCCTATGTAAGAACGGAGTTAATCCGTAGTAACTCCAATGGACGTCTCTCTAACTCTTTCATGGATTTCAAGTGGGTTCCCCAGTTTGAACCATATTTTGATTTTATACCTGATCTGCGGGGGAAGGGGTTGTATGCTTGCTTTCGGTTTGGGAATCTTCCACTGTTATAATTTTCAAGCTGTTGGGGGTCTACTCCATTATCCGATTTATGTCCCGTATGTTATGGTAACTCAGAAACAGTGGAGCATTTTATGTTTTTCTGCCCTGCTTATTCTATTCCACGCTCAAAGTGGATTCGTACTATCTGTCGAGCCTTGGGCCTGAATCAGTGTTGCATAGCAATGAGGGTTTTAGGGAGCGATACTTCTAAGCCCTTGATTGAGGCAGTTAGCAAGTTCCTTGTGGCTGCATGGTACACACGTAGTTGTTTTTTTAAAACTGTAGTTTTTGTGAATCATTTTCAGTATACATTATCTTTTTTTTAAAATGTATGATTGTGATTATATTTTATAAGATGGTTATATAATGTTATATTTTTGTTATATTTCCTTGGACTTTTTACTGTATCTTGACTGTATATGAAGATGCTTTGATGGTTATGTTGACCGAATAAAGCTTGTGTTGATGATGGTGATGATGATGATGATATCAGAGCGGAGTCAGATTTTTACTGGGGCCTTTCTTTACTGCTCTGGTGCAATGCATACATTAGTTTGTCATTCTTCTGGACTACATTTGGGGGGTAGTGCTTTTCAAAGCTCCATAGTTTAGTACAACCGTCGTCACAACAACAGGATTCTAGGAGGATCTAATATAATTTACAGGGCTACTCCATCATGGGATTATGCTTGAATTCACATTTTGCCAGTAAATCTAGCAAAATTGGAAATGTAACATTCTAGTTTATGGAACAATTTATGGCAAATTGCACATTATAAACATGCTGAGACAATTGCAACAATCTTATAAGGCTTAGGAAGTGAACGTTTAAAAGTCAGTGAGCATCTTCCCAATTAGGACGTTTTGGAAAATTAGTAGTAAATTGAGCACTTTAAACATACTTCTTTAATTGCTGCTCTGTTCGTGCTGCATTTACCACACAATACTTCTGTGTTATTTGCAGACTAAGATGTTAGTATAGTAGACAACATGTGCACGATATCTGAGTATCCTTCCATCAAAAGGTTTTGAACAATTGTTAGCAAGTCATGCTGTTTAAGCCCGTTCTTGAGTTATTATTCAATTCATACATAAAATAGGATGTCAGTATAACAGACAACTCCCTTGATGTCAGACGGGGAGGTCTCGCGTCAAAGCTCTATAACAGACAGTAGTTTGAATATGTATTGTGTGGTAATTAACTACACAGCTTTCATCAATTATTCTTTGTTTTGAAATGCTTGGATAGTCAGAAAGCATGAAATGCAACCCATACTTGAAATTATCTGTTGCATTAACATGCGTAAACAGTACAAACGGAATACTCAAGCATTATTTTCCATGATAATCCCACCTCACACATGGAGACAATAAATGAGGAGTTGTCAGGGGTAGCAGGTGCGACAACAGATTATAAAGCAAAAGACAATGACCACTGTGGCAACCTCAAGGAATTGCTCAATGCCAGCATTCCAGTGGGGACTCAGTTAGACAATTAGCTACCCAATAGTTGAAAGGACTTCCACCTCTGCACCTACATCACCATCCAGGCCAGAACCATTATCAACAACTTCCTAAACTCAGACATCTTCTGAGTAATCTCAAGATTTCTTATGCCAAGCCAATCATAAAGAAGAAGTAACTTGAACTAATTGATTCAGTGAGCTACTGGCCAGTCTCCAGTAAGGCATGCCTATTCAGACAAAAAGAGATTCTTTTACTCAAATCCCCAACTTCCTGGAAGCAACCAGTATACTCTGGCTTTCAAACTGCCTTTCGTAATGGCATAGGAACAGACACACCTTCATCTCTCCCTAAACACCCCAACTAAAAGGAATATACACACTGCTTCTGGACATGTCGGACATCTTTCATAATCCACCAAGTGACCCTAATACAAAGGCTAGAATACACTGACCTACAGGGAACAATCCTAGACTCTTCCTACCTCTCCGAAAGATAAAGCTTCATCTTGCTCCCACCATACTTACCAACTTCAGTATGCATTAACAGCGCCTTGAGACCCTCCCGGGTAGTAGATTTGCTTTATAAAAACTGATTTATTGATTGAACATTGAGTTACCATAAAGTCTATCTTCTTTACTCTCCTATTTATCTCTACTTCACCCCATTACCAAATCTCATCAGGTCCCTCAATCTAGCCTTTACCATTGTCCACATGACATACAGGTCATCCTCAAGTTGGAAACCCAAGTGGACCCAGACTGCCTAGGTCTCGTCTGTTGTCTAAAAGCCATTGACCAATGGATGCTAAACAATCACCTGAAACTGAGCTCATCCAAAACCAAGATCCTCAGAGGTGAAAATACCTACCCTGAAGACTACAAAGAATGCAGTGGCAAAGCAATTAATACACCTACTGCAGGTGAAAAAATTACTCTAGCTCTTTAAACGCTCCACTGGCTATCCACGCATCAAAACTCCCCTTCTAAACACTTGTCACTGCCCTTGGGGAATTCAAATTAAAGCTTCAACAATACATACACACAAAACTCTGCTCTGAAGACGAGCCTGTATTCTGACCAATCCGCCCTTCAGGAAGATGCCTATTTGTGGAACTCAAGAAAATAGTAAAGACTTGGCTGTTCTCGATCAGCAAAGTTGTGCCAGATTCTAACAACCTAACAAAGCACAGCCAGTAATCCAGATAGAATATCAGCATATGCAAAGGAATATCTCATTGTTCTGAGCTCCACTTCAGACGTAAATAGATTTCAAAGTAACATAATAAGATCACCCCCATCGTCATCACTCCGCATACCAAAACACATCCTACCAAGGCCATACTATAAACCCACACTGTATGGTCCAAGGAAGGTACGTACAATGTAAGAGACTGTGGGTCAGATATTGGCAGCCGAGTTACTCCATCACAACGGTGACGGATATCCTGCCCACTGAAATCTAAATCCCATAACACCCTATGGGAATTTGGTTTCGGCAGACAAAATATCTGTCACTGTTGTGACAAAGTAGCTCTGCCACCAATACCTAAATCAGGACCTATATCTCTCACTCATCTTCACTCCAGACCACGCTTAGACACAACTACATATATACTACATCACAACAACAGAATGTCCCCACTTCCCAAGGCTGACATCAGTAGTTTTTCTATATTGCAAGCATATGAGGAAATGCCATTTGTGTACGATCACCTACACTTTTTGCTCGATTTAGTGCTGGTTTACTGACTATGAACACTGGGGCACTGACATCCAGCACCCACATTATTTGCTCTGACCCATTAGGTACATGTGCAATTGACTAACACCTGATTGGCATATTTAACTTACCAATAAGTCTCTACTCTTGCACTCTGTGTACCCATGGCCTGTAAGTTCATTGTCACAAGTGGACTGCAAAACTGATTGTGCCACCACCGCAGTGACAAAGTGAAAACATGACTCGAGGCTTGCCACTGCAATCTAGCATAGCATTTTGTAAACTACAATTATTCCAGTATTGGAACTTTCATAGATTCACATGCTTGAATCATTCCATTTCATCAATCTTGGAGTCCCTGGTACCTTTTATCAAGTAGTACTAACATAGCGTTAAACCTAAAGGCCTTAGGCCTCTCAGTTTAGCATTCTATTAGAGTCATTTTGAGAAAAAAGGACAAAACTTGAGAGTCAACCAATCAGGCGACACCAACCTTTAGAACTTTCCTGAGAGAAGCCCCAGTCCCTCAGCTTTTCTACCGCATGTCGTGCTAGGGAGTACCCACAGAGCTCTGCTCTCCTTTTCACTGTTTTTAGACATCCAAAAGAATTTAACTCTTCTCAACTGATTTCTACTTCTACCTGTCAAGGCTTTCATCATATCTGACAAGAAAATAAAGGGTATATTCAGATCCTGTAACACCTGTGGTAAGAAAAGGTTGCATTCTGAAGACCCTCACTAAAACTGTATATACTGCCTTTATCCAGACCATTCTGCAAAGGATTGTAAGGTATGTCGTACATGTTCCTCTAAAAGCTTAAAGGGCAGGGAAGGCAGATTATTGATATGGCTGCAAAAACATGAGTCAAGGGATAATCCAGTCTCTGACTCGGAGAGTGACGACTCTTCTACCTCTTCCAGAAGATCACAGAAAAGAGCGAAGTCACCTCAGTCAAGGTCTGCCTCAGAGCAGCCAAAAAAGGCCTGCAAAAAGACCACCTCAGGCTCTTACAAAGGCCACAGTCCTTCTTTGCCTCCTCATAAACTCTCTTCTAAAGATGAAAAGGACATATTAGCAGCTCAGAAGTGGCTAGAAAGTCATCATCTGTGGCTCCTACTCCTCCTATTAAGGGGTCTCATGCTTTTAAGAAGCCTTCCTCTTCTCCTCCACTTGACACACCATCTATAAGATCCCCACTGTCGACGGCAACCTCATTGACGATGGTAACAGTGTTCCACCATCATTAACCCTACCAACGACGACGTCGATGACGAGTTATCCACCGTCAATGATGACATCATCCACGAGCGTAACCTTAGTTTCCTCACTGCCGTCATCTTCAGCGACGACCTCATCGACGGTGGCCTCATCCACGAAGCCGTCAATGGTTAAAATATCATCTAAATCAACCATGATCAAGACAACAACAACGAGTGCATCTGTTACACCGTCGGGGAAGTTGTCTACAACACCGTCAACAAGCTCGTTGACGATCCCGAAGCCAAGCGACATGCAATCAGGGCCACAGGAATTATAAAATTTCACTGCTGTGGAATTTTTCATATAATTATGGAACTGCTGCTTTTGCCACATAGTCCATTACCTGCTGCATAATCTGCAAATTTTAACAAAAACATTTTGTTTCTAGCTCAAATGGATCAGAAGGTACTGTACGCTTTTCAAAGGTTAACTGGACATCTTTCGGTTGCTTCTTTCTATCTTTGATTGTTAAATTGGTACTATTGAGGTGATATCTTTGACCAGGCTGAATTACCATGTGTAAAAATGATAAAATAATGAAGTAATACTAACAAAAAGTGTGTTGCATTATGCCGCATACTTTGTTTTTTCTTGGTGCATAATTTAGTCAACCCTGCCACTTAATGTGGTGCTCTGCTTTCACCTAATTCCAGTGGCCCTGCTTACAGTGCACTAGTCTTGCACAATATAGGGGAAAGCATTGCCATAACTCAGCTTTGGGCACATCGTGTGCCCTGCTATACAGATGCACAGGGTGTTGCAGAGAGTGAGCTGTAAACATTTATTCTCACCAATTAGAGAGGTAGGGAATAACTCAAGCAGAGTCCATCACATAAATCTAAACAGATGCTGAAGTTATTATTTGCAATCGGTCCAGAAGGTGCTATTGGAACAAGATTGCGTGTGTGTGTGCTTACGTGTGTGTGTAGAGCGGCTTTTTTTGATGGAGAACTCATGACCCACCTTCCTCCTTGCTGTTCACCTGTAGGTGCACTGGTTCCTCTCTTTAAGGGGACAGCTGGTGGTCTCAGTAGATGATGCAAGTTTGATTGGCCTCAACGTGGAACTGAACAGCAGCAGCATCACTGTGACGGGGGCCCGACAGCCTCTCCTACTTGAAGAAGAGGTAAGTGGGCGGGGAAGAGTGATCATTAAAGCATCAGTGATGGGAGTCAATGACTGGAGAGAGAAAGAACCAAAAGGTGTGACCGCACTGAGGGCCAGATTAAAGAAAAGTGGCACCCAGTGCAGCCCCACTTTTCTTGCCCGCCTTAGCGCCCCCATAACACCACGATATGTGAACTGTATCTAAGATACGGTACTCCATGGCTGTAGTTAGTGAACTAGTGTCAGAATTTTTGATGCTAGTTCGGAGCTTTGCAGGATTAGCATCAAAACTTTTTACCCTAATCCTGTGAAGCCCACTGACGCCCATTGTAGACAGTTTTGTGCCTGCTTTCAACAGCTGTTCTGAGCAGGCGTTAAAAGTGCCAAAAAAAGTGGTGCAAAGAAATCTTTTAGATATCTTTTAGGCATAATGTAGCACAAAGGGTTACAAAGTGGCGCAATGCATGCCTCATTAGGCCCCATTAGCATAAAAAAATGACGCTAATGGTCAAAGCGGCGCTAGGGGCTCTTAAATCTGCCTCTGAGTGTGAAGTATGTCAGTGAGAGTGCGAGCAGCAAGTGAGTGACTAGGAGGAGCAAGGCACAAGCTTTGTCTGCAAGAGGCCAGACGGAAATACAAACACGGTGACCGTCATGGCAAAAAGTCTGGTTAAAAAGGTGTGCATCTGGACTGTGAAACTACAAAGCACAGAGGTAATCACATTAAAAATGTACTCCTAAAACCGTTGATGACTTGTTAGTATAAGAACACTCACCGTTTGGAGCGAACAGCACTAAGCTTAAGGGAGACCATATCAGACTAGACATGCACAGCAAACTGTTTGTTTCCGCAAGCATTTTGTCTGAACCAAGGACCTGAGGGCTGACTAAATAGGAGTACGGGCCTATGGTGTAACAGAGCCAAAGCAGAACATTTGCCATGGACTCAGAAGTTGAGAAAAACAGGAAATTAAGTTAATGAGTCAAAGAAATACAGAAGTAACGAGTAGGAGTAGGTGTAGATGCTATGCAGGAGCTATTCAAGAGCCCTAGAAACTGCCAAAAATAAACATAACAGGGAGGCATAGCGAATAGTCAGTCTGAGCTCAGGAACTGGGGAAAAGAGGATGCTGGTAACACAGCCACACACATACAACAAGATTCAAAGTGAAAGCAGACACAAACCATATTGCACAGTCAAGTTTAAGTGGGGAACGTTTCCCTGTCACAAAAGAGCCTGGATCAGGGGGTGCCCATCAGACACAAGAACCATGAGAATCTAGCAGTTCCCATCCAAAAACAGAACACAAAACATTAAGGGGCTGATTCAAGAAAAGTGGAGCTGCACCCAGTGCAGCGCCACTATCCTTGCGTCTCTTAGCAACCCCCTAATGCCACTATGGGGGTGATTCTAACCCCGGCGGTCTTAGACCGCCGGGGCCAGGGTCGGCGGGAGCACCACCGACAGACCGGCGGTGCCCCGCAGGGCATTCTGACCGCGGCGCTTTGGCCGCGGTCAGTGCAGGAAAACCGGCGGTCTCCCGCCGGTTTTCCGCTGCCCGTTGGAATCCTCCAAGGCGGCGCAGCTTGCTGCGCCGCCGAGGGGATTCCGACCCCCCCTACCGCCATCCAGTTCCCGGCGGTCCACCCGCCGGGAACCGGATGGCGGTAGGGGGGGTCGCGGGGCCCCTGGGGGCCCCTGCAGTGCCCATGCCACTGGCATGGGCACTGCAGGGGCCCCCGTAAGAGGGCCCCTAAATGTATTTCACTGTCTGCTGCGCAGACAGTGAAATACGCGACGGGTGCAACTGCACCCGTCGCACGGCTTCCACTCCGCCGGCTCGATTCCGAGCCGGCTTCATCGTGGAAGCCTCTTTCCCGCTGGGCTGGCGGGCGGCCTGAAGGCGGCCGCCCGCCAGCCCAGCGGGAATGTCAGAATTACTGCCGCGGTCTTTCGACCGCGGAACGGTAACCTGACGGCGGGACTTTGGCGGGCGGCCTCCGCCGCCCGCCAAGGTCAGGATGAGGGCCTATGTGTGCATCGTATATAAAATACAGTGCACCATGGTGCAGGGTAGGGAGCACTAGCGTCAGAATTCGTGATGCTATTCATGTACTCTGCAGGAGTAGCGCCAACATTTTGGCGCTACTCCTGCAGAGTACAGAGGGGCCCATTGTGTTCAATGACATGCCCCCTTTTAATGCCTGCTCTGAGCAGATGTTAAAAGTGCCAAAAACAATGGTGCAAGAAAATCTCTTAGATTTCCTTGCGCCATTTTTTCAGCCCCCCTAAAGGGGGAACGCCCCTCCTGCATACATTATGTCTGGTGCAAGCATAAGGTGGCGCAAGGGTTTACAAAGTGGCACAATGCATGCATTGCGCCACTTTGTATATATGGCGCATGTAAAAAGACACTTTAGCGCCACCTTAGTGTAAAACAAAATGACGTATGGTGGCGCTAAGGTGGTGCTAGGGCCTCTTAAATCAGGCCCAAATGTTAGAAACAAACAATACCCAATAAACACATGAAATAATGCTTTCAACACAACTAGAGTACGAATGTTGCTGAAAACACCACAATGACTGAACAGATCAGCTATGCAAACTTCGGAAGCAGCTAAACCATGCTTAGAATTTCGAGCAAAAGAGTTTCAAATGAAGGAGGCACACAATGAGATACAGGCAGGGTAAAAAGCCTTGTGGAGTAGTCAACAGCAGTGGAAGAAGACTTGGTCAAGAGTATTAATGCACAGAGTAGGAAGGAGGCTTAAAAGAGACAGAGACATACCGGAAACAAAGATATTTTAAATGTCGAGATATTTAATTGCACAAGTAGGAATCTGCGGAGGAAGCATAAGGACTGCTGGACACTGACACAAGTAAGCAGTATTCTTCGAACAACATGTTAGCAAAGTATGGTGGTTAGAAGACACCCCATTAAGGCAATTACAAGAAATGTTCTGGATCTTGAACTTGGCAGACTCGCAGAGATAACATTAACACACTCCCCTCCAAGAATCCTCACAAGTTGGGAACGGCTTACAAGGATGTGCCAATCACAATGTAGGGACCAAAATACGGCAAACCACAATAATCTACAAATATATGAAAAGAACAAGTACTTGACCTGCACGAATAATTAGCTTTTAGTACATAGAATGAAAACAGAGTTCATGCTGACTCACTGGAACCTTACACCAATACTGGCCAGTACCTTATGCCCTCACGGAAATTCATAGTAAAATATAACTGGAATGTACAAGATACCATAACTGGGTTAGAAACAAGGTATACACCTGAAACAACAAATAGACATCATGTGAACGGTAGCTCTGCTGTTGTGGTCTGGCTAAACCCTCTACCAGGCAACTTGTAAAGAAACAGACTCCTTCCTCTGTTGCCTTTTTATACATGCTCACGGCTGACCTAAATTCCTGATAATCATTCCTCAATTCCTCACCAAAGACCACGGTCTTGGAATGAATCCCTTCTTAATCTCCCTTAGTATTACTATTTGTCGTGATTTGTTTTAGCTCCTGGTGCGCGTCAGCTTGTCAGTAATGACACAATGAACATAATGGTGCATCTCCATGAAAGGACCCCTTAAAGCCACCCTAGCATATTCAATGTCATTGTCAACCCATTTGAGATAATCTGCACTCAAATGTTAGGCAGATTCTAATCTAGGTGTACTGACATATTTTTTCGATTGGATTACAACAGTTAGTAGTGTAAGAATCTGCATTCAGACATTTTGGAGAGTTCCTAGCAACATGCTCCAAGGCAAACCCAGAATGGGGCGTCACAATATGTTTCGTTGGAAGACCCTTAAAAACTGTGGAACATGAATATTACTATTTCGTTTCCAAGTGCAATCCCCTGGCCCATTCCCCCTAATCTACCACAGAGAACAGGCTACCTCTTTGTGCAAAATTGAAACAATTGTTACCCCTCAAATCACCTTTACTTTGTCTAATATGTAGGAGAATGTACCTTCTTTGAGGGCAAGTGTAGAGAGGATCTGGTGTTCATTTAGGTAACACAGTGTAGCTACTCTAAATACAGCATTCCAGAACTAGAACACACCAATCCTTATTAATCCCAGCAAATTTGTAGTTAACTTCCCAGCAGGTTACCCCAACTATTCTCCATCAATACTAGTGTCACTGTGCTTCTGACAACATAAGAAAAAACATCAAAATAACTAATAATCCTGTATGAAGGTAATTCAAAAAACATCCAGACAAATTATAATCTTAGCCTACTTTCAAAATAATTTCTTCACTCAAATTTAGTTTTTTCCTTACAAGTTCTCATTACAACCACTCACCCCAAGGCAGGTTGGGTGAGATAACGCTAGCCTACTTGCCTTTAACGAACTCCAGATTCTCCCAAGAGATACACTTGGAAAATCAATATTTATGACAAGCCCGGAGGCTAGCATTATGCATATTCAAAGCTCAGCAGAGCCACACAATATACATATTTTAAAGGTTTCGGATAAATCCTTGTACATACCTCTGCATTTGACCAATCTGGAGGCTTTACAATTTCTTCCAATTGCCCTACCTGCAAAAACAAATCTTTACTTGGTTCCTTGCACCAATTGAGGCCCCAAATTGTTCAAATCCACTCCTGCCTGGACTCTAAATTCAGACATCCTGGACTCGTACTCCTTTCCATACCACACTACACACAACTGCAGATGATCATCAAATTTTGGTTAGAACACCGAAGATGGCTGTGTCTTTGATCCCTGTGTATAATCAAACAACATTACATCATGACAAAAATGATTACTTACTGTCTAACGCTTTTCCATCAGCAGAATGCAGAATGCAGTTAGTATCTTACCTAACAATTAATAGAATGTTAATAACTTTTAGAGGGCTGACACTCTAATCCCTCAGCTATTTATTGAGGTTGAAGGCCCATATAGTTTGATGCCCTTCATAACTCTGTATAACACCCTTCCATAATGATTTCGCGTCTAGCAACGTTTGCCCAGCTGCCTCCCCTGACCTGTAGCAATTAAACATTCTGTACCTTGAGCCTTTCCCAAAAAATCTATTAAAAAATAAGATAACTTGACCTCAATTGCCACCAAAGAATCCACATCCTTTTCCATGCACTAACAAGCTCTGGTTTTCCATGCTCCAGGGTATCGCTTTCTAGTACTTGAAGCCCATGTCTTCCTGAGCAGTTGACAACCATCTCCTGGAGGGCCTTCCAACAAAGCTCCTCTCCCCTATGATCTTCCAAACCTGAAGTTTAAGAGAGATCTGTTGATCACGAAAGGCCTCCTCCCCATCAGGACACCACCAACAAGCCCTGCAACACAGGAATTAAGAATCATGCCGGTGCCACCCAAAAGGAATCACTAGTAGTACTTGACATCTCTGCCTCCTGGCCACAAGCATGCACCCCCCAGCCTTGTGAAGCCTCCAAACTAAGGCTCTAAATCTTTGAAATCTCTCACATATCTTAAATTCCAACCAGCCACAAAGTTCCTGTGGTCTGGGAAAAACTCTGCTAGTGAGCCAATCTTGTGCTTTGGATAAAACAACTGAAGAGCATTAGCTACCTCTGCCAAATTCCTGGACTTGCCCCCTTTCAGACAGTTTATGTAAGGCACCAACGAAACATTGTTGATTTTCAAAAACACATGTCAAATGCTCAACTTCCCCTCAAAACTCCTCTGAGTGAATATCTTTGCTTTCATTTCTAAACAACTGATGTGCAACGATTTCTCCTCCAATGCTCATCTTCCACCTGTGTCCTGTTGACCTAACCAAGTTCCCCATCCATATAAGGTTGCTTCCACTTCCAACACATAAGGAGGGGGCAAATCTTTATTCAAAACATTCTTTACTTCTGATTTTATTTTGCCACCTTCTTTTCTGGCAGGTTTGACACAGTTTGTATTGCATCTACCTGAAAACATAAAAGTTCCAGCTCTCTGCAAGGAACTAAAACCAACTTCTCCCTGTTTAGCGAACCATCCAGTTCTTCTAGCAGTCTCACCACCATTTGCAACTACATCTCTAACTCTTGATGATCCTGAGACATAATTAGAAAATCGCTCAAATAATCATACACTCTCTACTTTCTTTGAGTAATACTGCTATCAGTCTAAACTTCTTGGAGAAGCACCAAGGAGCTGAGGCCAATCCAAACGACAGGGAAGCAAAATGGTATAGGTTTCTCGATTATCTTAACTTAAGATATCTCTGAATCTCCTCCTCCATTGGTATCGTAAAATAAGCATACTTTGGATCTATTTCCACCAGTCTCTCTCACCTTAAAATCATCCCTTCACAGCTGGAACCCCTCCATCATGAAATGCATGTTCCCTATAACCCAGTTATTATCCTATAGGTTTATGACTGGTCACAAGCCTTTCTTCTTCTTCCTCACCAAAAGTCTAGTACTCACAAAAGTTCTCAACCCCTCTGACATCCAAACTTTGGCACCCTTCCTTAACATCTCTTGAAGCTCTGTATGCACTAAGTAAATTTGTTCCATCAAAATATCTTGGAGCTCTGTATCCACTAAGAAATGTTGTTCCTTCAAATACACAATTTCCCTTTGTTCATACTCTCGGTATGGCAGGCCCCTGAACTCTGCCACATAACCCTTTACTGCATTTAGCTTCCACTGATCTTTCCCAAGTCCATTCTATCTTGCTGAAACCTTTGTTAGCTGACCCCCTACATTTCCTGGGGCAAAACCAAATGACATCTCCATATTTTCCTGGTTTCCTTGTGGCATGTGTTGTGCACCTCCTATAGCCTTGTCAGCCGCTTTCTGTTCTTCCTCATTGTGGGAAATACCAGAGTAGCGGATTGAATGCCCCTGAAGGCTCCTTTTCTTTGTGACTGATAATAGGGCTTTTTGAACATTTGGCCAGAGAAACGTCCCTTTGATCCAACCAGTTCAAAAGATTGTCTTCCACTCTTCTGAGTGATGTTTGTGTCTTGCCTACAGCTGTAAAAGTCAACACATACTTGCCTACTCCCTGCAATAGCCTGTCTCTGAATAACCTACTTCCTTGAGCCTCATTAGGCTCCTTTTGAGCAAAGTCATCTAACTTTGGACTAATTCTCACGAGAATTGCCTTTCCTCTATGCGGTCAAGCTGGCATTTGCACAACCCCATAGCTAATATTGTGCTGGTGGGCTTATCACTTCAGTAGCCTGTCATGACACTGCTTATGTGCTCTCTCTCTAATCCTTTTCTTGAATATCTTCCCATTTACAATAGCAAACTGATCAAATCTGATGGACCTAGAGCTGGGGTGGCAAATGCCTTATTGCCAGCCACTGGGCGCAAACACTCCGTGCATATGACAACTGTAGCCTCCTTTTCCAACAGCCTGCATGAAGGTAGCCCATATTGTCAAAATCACACTGTTCGCAAATATTTTAGACTACTGATATGCTGTATGTAATGTTTGGAAATTAATTAGAAAAGCTATCTTTGGTAACAATTTGACCCTGATCCAGGTAATGGACTCCAAGACTTAACAAGTGGGAGAAGTAACCTTCAAGTGCTCAAGGATTAGTTTTACTCCCATTACAGATTTTACAACCGTAAACCATACATGCCGATACACCCAATTCGGGCAGGAGACTCCCAATTTTTGAAGCCAAAGATAGCTTTATTTTGGCCGTCTCCTACATGAAATTGCCTTTGCTTCATGAGAAGTCAATGGGGAAATACATTCTCCCCATTACTTTTTAAAATCTCCCACTTACTTATCTTAAATTGTTAGCATTTATGCATAAACATAGTTTTTCACGCCAGACATCATTCTTGTTCATCATGCTGATAATTGCACCCACTCCAGAGTCCTCATAACATTTTTTTGTCCAGATACTGGCCGATCATGGTGCCATTGTAGTGTTTTTTGAAGCACTATGCATTAGGAATCCAACAAATCTCTTGATTTCAAGTTTATTTATTTCATGAATCGGTACTCCTAAGAGGTCCACATGCTTAACCAATACATATAATAGCATAAAACAACATAAAACCTTAGTTATAAGATTCCAAAGGGAAATGAAGAAATATCAGTTGTACAATCACAATACTAAAAAGAGCAAAAAGAAGAAAAAAAATAGTATTACTAATAATACCCCTCAGACATTACATAACAGAATATATCACAGAAGCGATCTAAAATTGTTTGAATTAGCTTCTTAAGTGTAAAACATTGAAATTCAAGAATAAAACATAAAGTGCCTCAAACAGTGCAACACAGTACCCTAAAGGAAACCTCTCATGTTAAAGACCCTAGCGTACTGTGATGTTTTCTTCGATAAGTGAACTTCCTGTCCGGAATAAGAAGTAATCAATAAAATCCAGGACAATCAACCCATAGCATCACAAGAAAGCATTATTAAGCACCAAAAGATCTCATCATAATCCTCAAAAACTACTTTGTGTAATTCACTTTCAATCATCTTGATTATCACCATTACAAGAAGACTCAAAAGAGATTTAAAAAGGACTGAAAAAACTAAAAAATCCTAAAACAGAATAATTCATTAGGAGGATTAAATACGGCTTCCAAGGCTTCTCCAGAAGAACGGATATTAAAATACAAATAGAGGGGTTTCCGCCATTTTTTCCTGGCCATGGCTAGAGCCGGACAAACAAATAATACATGCTTACACTTCTGTACACCCAATTGACAAAGTTCGCAATTATTATCAAATCCATCCCACCTGGAAATTGGATCTCTAAGAGGCAGTCTATCTCATCTCAACAAAATGTACCGGTCCCTCACCCCATGTGGAAGATTCCAGGCAAGAAATGGCTGATATTGTTTAAACGTTACTGATTCAGTTACCTTCAATTGTAAAGCTAGATTATACTTTCTAAAGAAATTAGATTTTCTTTTATTCTACAAAAAATGTCTATATAAGCTAAGTTTCTTGGAGTGGATGCCTTACTATGGGCTAAACTATAAGCCCTCCTAACCACAGCCTCTATACCCTGTACAAAAAAGTTCTTAATACCAAATTTGAGCCTTAAAGCTGCCACTTAGGCCGAGTTGTTACAAAAGGCTAGGCGTCTTAATATCTGCCCTTCCATCCAATCAAGAAAGTTCCATTGGGAACTCTCTGTACCCTCTAAAGCGTGCAAGAGTGTGGCCGGGATCTTTAATTGATAAAACGTTAGCAAGTGATGGAAATGGCACCGGCTGACTGCTGTAAAAAAGGCAACTAAACCTTGTGCTTGAGACAGAGCCTTAGAGGCATTATTACGCATGTGGTTTTGGTCACTGAGTGAAAAAGAAGAAATTTTCCCCAGGAAACAATAGGATTTTACCCGCTCTAACTTGTGTTGGCCCAAGAACCAGGAAAACTTAATTTAGTTACCCAGTTTTTTCCCAAGGAAACATATTGCTTGGGATTTCAACTGATTAATCTGCAGATGGTGCTGTGCGGAATAAAGGTTTAACGCCGCCAAACGCTGATTTTGGCATTTCGGAGTAAGGTCAATCACAACTATATCATTCTGCAGGAAACTGGGCAGGTCATAATTATATCAGGAAAATAACAGTGGTGCCAACAAGCAGCCTTGCTCCAAACCATTTTTTGTGGGAAATTTAGCTGACAAGCCCTATTCTCCTTCTAGAAGAATTTGCACCAGCTATAAGAGTGCAAAGCTATAACCAAACGTAACAGGTTTGGGGGAACACTTAGCTCATATAATTGTTTCCACAGTATTTTCGTATCCACTCTATCAATGGCCATAGAGAAATCTATGAATTCGGCATATACTGTTCCCCCCCTTGATCTGAACATATTTTTCATTTATAGTATGCATCAATAAAATATTAACCAAAGTACTATGTTCCTTTCTGAAACCTGCTTGTTCCAGGGGAAGTATCTCATTTTCCTCAACCCAAGAAGTTAAATGCGTTAATATACTTTTCGCATATATCTTGCCAGTTGCATCCAGTAGTGTATTCTGGCGATAGTTTATGGGCTGAGATTTGTCAGTCCTAATGGGACTATGACACTCCCCTTCCAGGAGTCAGGAACTTTTTAAATAGCAGGCGCGAAAGACCGGGTGGAGACGTTTTGCCCAGAGCACAGGTTCTAGTTTAATTAAGGACATTTTGACTTCATCAGGGCCCATTGCTCAGGAATTCCTAATTGACTTAATAATCCCCTCAATCTCAGTCACGGGGGGGGACCCCAGCAGTCCACTTCAGTTCTGTTGTTTTTACTCCAATCCATTTCTCATGGCTCTTTTACCCCATTTTCTGAGTAAAGGGAAAATATGAAGTACTTCCAATCAGCCTCAGCTATTGGGGGAGCGCTGGACGGTTTATGCCTTCCGCAGCCTTTGGAAATAATAGCCAAACATTTACGGGATTTTTTGGCACAGCTGCTTTCCTCACTGCTATCCACGTCTGCTCCACCTCTTCCCTCCTTATACCTAACTTCACATGCGTTCTTCTTATTTTTAATAAGGATATTCTCCTACTCCTATCCTTTGTCTCCCATTCATACTGTCTCCTTACCAATTTCTTAATTCCTCTATTTAACAATAAAATGGATTGCCTTACTTTCTTTTGTGGAGGCTTACCGCGTTGATACAAGACACTTTGGGTTATGTAATCAATAAATTTAGAGAAGTAATATAGAGGATCCACATTCCATTCATCGACATCTCTCACTAAGCATTCAAGTGCTTTTTTTACAGAAGATATTTTGGCGGGGGTCCGAAAAATTCTTCCTGCTTTCCCACAGAAGCTAATGACCTTGCCCAAAGGATTCCAGGAATCTATGGAGGAGCACTGCATTTTTAATGAAAAGGATCACAATTTTATGATCACTAAAAGATGTATCCTTAACTTGCATATCCTCCACTGATTGGGCAATGTTCTAAGAGGCTAACATGTAATCAATAATAGAACTACTCTGTGGGGATTTATGTGGAGAAGCTGCAGGATAGTCAGAATGAAAACGCCCATTTAGGGTAATGCAACACAGGTCCCTCAAACATTTCAATGGGGTGTGGCTCTTTTTATCTGTCCTGATTCTAGGGGGAAATAAAATCGGTGGAATATTTAAGGTGGTTTCCCTCTCTAAGTCCCCAAAAATGGAAAGGGATAGATTGGAAATTTTACAATTTAAATCTCCCATTATCAGTAACTCATCTACACATTCATGTGGATTAGAGCAGATTACAGAAATTTGATTAAGCATGTACATTGGACTCTCAAATTCCTTATCTGGAGGAATATAGACATTAACTATTAGGAAGGGAGTTTTTTTGCCACTCTCCAATATTGGATGCACTCTCACTATCTGAAAAAGATTTGAGGAGATGGGCAGACTAACATATTAGCATTTATATTTGTTGCTTAATAGCATGGCAATACCCCCTTTTGCATGCCCTTTCTTTGAGGGCTGTGCCTTTGTACTTAAGACCAAATACCCAGGACAGGAGAAATCTGGTATGCTTCAGGTCTCCTGAATGCAAATTACATCCACCTATAGAGAACAAATAAGATCTAGTGTTTTTTCAGAATGGTTCCCTTATCCTCAGCATTCCAGGAGACCATGGAGAAACTCTGGTTAGTAGCAGGGTTGGGAGGACATTCCCTTAGCCAGAGTGCAATTTAGAGTATTATTTAAATCCCCTGCCAATCAACTCAAATTTTACTCAACATACCGTCGCCATGGATACCAGCCGCCCTAACGCATTATAACCCTCGAAGGAATTCCGCCAGAAGGCTGCCGGAATACCATCGACGGTCATGGTGGCGGACGGTGGTAAGGTGGCACTGCTGTCAGCAGCAGCGCCACGCCAGCAAAACACCGTCTACCGTATCATGAGCAATGATGCGGCCTGGTGGTGTTTTGCTGACGGACGCTGCTGCTGACAGCAGCGCTGTGTCCTGTCTCCTGCTCGAGGACCCCCTGCAAGCAGGTAAGTAGGGTTCTCCGACAGGAGGGGGGTGGAGGGTGGTGTGTGTGTGTGGGAGGTGTTTGTGTCTCTTTTGGTATGCGTGCATGCGGCTGTGAGTCGCGTTTAATGCGTGTGTGAATGACTGAATGTGAGGGCACGTGTATGTTGTGTGTTGTGAATGTGTGTGTGTGACAATGTATGTTGGTGTGTGTTGCGGTGTGTATGAGTGCATGTGTGGGTGGATGTGGGTATGCATGTGTGTGTGTATGTGTGCACGTGTGGGTGTGTGTATGACAGGGAGTCGGGAGTGGGAGGGTGGGGGAGGACTCTGGGGAAGGGACAGGTGAGACCCCTATCACTGCCGGGGAAAGAATTCCCTGGCACTGATAGTGCCTCCCACCATGGTTTTCGTGGTGGTACGCTTGCCACGAAAACCATGGTGGTAGGCGGGGCTATAATCCCGAGGTTGGGATTGTGACGGCCGTCGGGCTGGAAACCGAAGTCTCCAGCCCAGCGGCCGTTACCACCCTGGCGCCCGGAGTGGGACATTGGCGGTTTAGACAAACCGCCAATGTCATAATTTGGGAAAAGGTACCGCCAGCCTGTTAGCAGTACCTTTCACCAAATTACTGCCAACCGCCAGGGTCGTAATGAGGGCAATAGAGTCTTGTTCTCCCTGTAGGATTAGAGGGCCAGCCAATCTCACCACCTTGGGTCTCTCCATCCTCAGTACCAATTTATGTTCTTTCTGGGAGGAGGTTCCATTATGGCCCTTGTCCTCGAACTTAACCCTTCTTGGGTTCTTTTTAGAGATTCTCCTTTTTCTCTGTTTTTCCTCTTTCTTTTTTTTTCTTTTTTTTCCTAAACTCTTCACTTTTTGTAGATTTTACAGTCAAAATTCCCTCATGCTCCACCGTCGACGAGTCAGGGTATACTTTAGGCAAGAAAATGGGAAAAGGGGCCACTGGAAGGTTTAACTCATTTTTTGGCGAAGCAGGTTCAATAGGGGCCACATTGCTCGTAGAGGAAAGGCTGGAAAAAAGATTTTCAAGGGAATAAACAACACTCTCTTGCATAGAAGAATCCTGTGCATTTGAAAAATTCCAATGGACTTGTGGCCTTCCCACCTGCGTACCCTGATCAGAGAGGGAAAGCAGAGAAGGTGGATTCACGTGAGCACAGGGAACTGATGAACACAAAAACGGTTGTGAGTCTTGACACCCCGACTTTAGGGGAGCAACCTTAGTAGCCCTACCAGATTTCCCATCATGGCCTTGTTTGAGATCCTCCTGATCTAACAAGGTTTTCAATATAGATAATAATAAATCTTGATTATGAATTGGTGATTGATTTTTCTTGAAGAACCAGGATCGAGTATAAAATTCTTTCAAGACATTTGAAGGACTCAGAGAATATTACATTTTGCTCTGGAGGGCCACTAGGTAGATTCAGAGAGCATATAAGATCTGGCATTGAGGAGTATATTTGTGGGGAAAGGGAATGGTCAGGAGGTGTACACCTGGGGTGTTGAGTCCGAGGTTACTATCCAGATGGGTCTTTGGGTGACTGTCCGAAGAGTTCCTTGTTCCATATATGCAAATCAAGTCAGTATCAGGAAGAGCGAAGTCCTCTGCTCCCACTCTAATTCCCGCAACACCCTCCACATTTGCTGTAGAAGGCATTTGATTTTCCAGGAGAAGGATTTGAATCTCCAAGACCCCCCTCATAGGGGTAAAGACAGCCTCCATCCCCCTATTGATAGCACAGCAAGCTGCTAAATCAGTGCGGTCATTAAGAGCTAATTCTTCAGGTGACTCCTTTTGAACAAAAGGCAAAATGGAATTTATACTTTTTGTATTCAGGTGAGGAATGCCCTTGTTTCTTAAAGGATTTGACTTAGTCTTTTTACATGCATGACAAAAAAAAATGCTGCTCCTTCGGAAATGTTTAGCTGTCATCCTTATCTGCACCCCAACTTCCCCCTAGACACCTGACAGGCATAGTGTTTTTCACCTCTCTCTGCTGCTGCTACTGAACTACTGTATGCTACAGCTATATCACTTGTACAGGCAGGTGCAGAGGTGATCACAGGGTCCAGGGCTGGGGCTGATGTCTGAGGATGGGATTGAGAGCTAAGAGCTATGTGAGTTCTAACAGTGGCAATCAGTGGCAACCCGCAGGTGTAGGGGGCAGTTTTCCTCACCCCCTCTGCACCCTCACCCCTTCCTTCTCCTTCTCCTCACCTTCCTTCCTCCCAATTATCGGTGAACCTTGGTTGTGGATGATATTAAAAAATGCGGAGGATCAAACCATAGGTGCCACCGTGTACACTCCCGCACTTTTCTGAACGTTTTCTTTGGTCCCTCAGCGGAAATGTTTTAGCTGATTTACCTGGACTTTAGCAATGTCTTTGCCCAAAAGGCACTGCAGGGGGCTTTATCGTTCAAAACCGTTTTTATTTTTTTCTCTTCTGCCCCGACGTGTTGCGTGTCTCGCTGCATCTCTGTGCCTCTACTCACTAGGTGCTAGGATGCTAGCTGAATCGAGCTGCTCCAAGTCGGCTGGGGGAAAGGGCCTTAGAATATGAGGTCCAGGGTGGGCAGAACAGCACGGCCGGCTCCGCTCCCCCGCCTTGTCTCACCTGGCATCTCCCGATTGGCGTCTCCCGATGGCGCGCACCTCCTTCACAGCACCTCCGCCGCCCCAGCACTGATGGGAGAAAGGGCCTCAAAATAGGAGGTCAAGGGTGAGCAGAACCTCACGGCCGGCTCCGCTCCCTCTGCCTTGTCTGGCGTCTCCTGATGATGCGCACCTCCTTTATGGCCGCTCCACCACTGACCTCCACCCGGCACTGACATCGAGACGCTTTGCTCGATTCAACCACGTCTTTCTTAGTGACTCTTAGAATCTCTTAGTGAAACAACAATTGATGATATTCTGTATTCAAGGGCTGCTCTTTTAAGGAATCTTTCATAGTTTATTATATTGTTTCCGAATCTGATTTAGATTATCCTCTGGATTCATATTGGCAGTCAACTTCTCAGGCAGTGTTCTCTCAACTTTACAAATTGTTCTGTCCATCTGATTTAATATGCATCCGAAACAGAGCTTGATCTTTAATTTACGATGTCTATGCTCAACATGAATCTAAAAAATCGAAGCTTGCAATTAGTGATTATTGATTCTGTCTTTCATGAAAACATCTGGCTCACTTGAAACCCCTGAAGTTCTTATGATGGAAATAACAATAATAGGCTGTTATGCACATTCTATTTTATATTACCAAGCAATGAAAATTTTGTGAACAAGTAAGGTAGAAATAGATGTACATATAAATAATCTCGGAAACTGTCAATTTTCTAAAATGAGAGGCTATTTGATGCAACACCTCTCTGTGCTTGTAAAAAGATGGCACATTTGATTGCAGAAGTATCTGTTTCCTTTGTGTACTGTATATCAAGATTTATGTGATATAACACTGGCTCCTCTGTGAATACTGCTTTCATTACATCAAGTGTGTTATGTGCTTCTGGAGGTAATGCCACAGAAACTTGTGGCACCTAGACAAAGATAACATATAAGAGGGGAAACCCTCAAGAATCTTCTATAATCGTCTATAGAAATTGCCAAAGCTGGCTGCTAAACCACTGTATTTTCTTGACGGTCTTGCTATCAGCCATTTTAAAAAGATGGTCCCAAATTTAAGAAAAGTGGTGCTGCATCCAATGCAGAGCCACTTTTCTAGCGCCCCCTAGCGCCCCCTACCACCACCTTGTGTGCGCCGTATTTAATATAAAGCGCACCATGGCATAGGGTAGGGGCAATAGCATCAACATTTTTGACGCTATTGATGTACTGTGCAGGATTAGCCCCAACATTCTGGAGCTAATCCTGCAGAATACATAGGGGCCCATTGAAAACAATGGTATGCACCCTTTTAACACCTGCTCTGCGCAGATGGTAAGAACACCCGCAAAAAATGGCACAGTGGAAACTCTTAGATTCCACTGTGCCATTTTTGCTGTCCCCCTAATGGAGGAACGCCTTCCTTGCATAAATTATGTCTGGTGCAGGCATAATGTGGCGCAAGGCGTTACAAAATGGTGCAATGCATGCATTGCGCCACTTTGTAAATATGGTGCAGCGAACTTGGCCTCGTTGGGCCAAATTAGTGTCATAAAAAATTACGATAATGTGGCGCAAGGAGGAGCAAGGAGGCACTAGGCCCTCTTAAATCTGGGTCATTGATTCTTAGATTGACCCACTTTGTCCCGCTTTGTTATTTTAGCATAAAGATATTTGTTCTTTGAGAAAGACAATACTTTGGTCACATGTTGAATATGTTCAGCAGCAGAGTAAATACAAATATTTTTAAACAGACATCTAAGGTCAATATTTTCCCCAAAATTCCTTTGAATGGCTGAGGGTGCATGTTTATTGCTTATATCAAACAGCATAATCAGATCAGTTTCAACAATCCACATCAGCTAAGGCATATCATCTATGTCTCTTATAGCCTGCTAGAGGCTGAATAAAGTGTACACCTAGTCTTTCATTTGCCAGACAGATGTATTAGACCCTAACAAGAACATAAGCTTATGAAACCTTAATTCTTCTTTAGGGCTTTAGAAGCTTATACCATCTGTCTATTTAAAGATGTCATGACAATGATGGCAGTCATTTCTCCAAACAATTCCAGGTCTATCAAAACTGATCAATTATTTTTCTGTTCCTGTTTTTTCTACTCCACCAAAAGTTCGTGAGACTGCTGGATACTTGCATTACATGCTAAAAGAATATATAAAATTATCATGCTACCCAGTAAAAAGTTGTCACTGATTGTTTTAACAGTACTTTGAAATTATAAAATGTTTTAAATACTCCTTAGTGAATCATGAGGGTTCCTTTTCTTGAGCTAGATATTTCTAATCACTGTAATACGTTTCTATTCTTGATCGTAGTATCATTTAAAGGCTAGTATTACTGTAGTATCTTTGTTGGAATCCAAAAAGATAAGTGCTAAAGCAAAGAATGCTGAAAATGGATCAACACTTAAACTTTCTTTCAAATATTTCTTTAGAGCACCTTATTCTATAACAGACAATGTACAGATCTTTCTATGTTGAATCACCACACCTGGTTAAAGGTCAATTGTGATGTCCGAAGCTCTTTAAGGTAATATTTTACCAGGGTCTTAACAGTCAAATGTATCTGCAGAAGTATGGCATTCAGTTGCTACCTGAGGTTGAGTTGCTGCTATCATTCTTTTGATTCAACGGCGCCCAGCAGCAATGGACGACTGTAGGCAATAGGACTAGAGGATCAGGATAGTAACTACTTTTATGAGAATAGAACAGCATTGACTTAATTTTACACTTACCTTGCTGTGGCATTGCCATTGGTAGAGGCCTAAATGGAGATCCATGTCTCAGTACTTCTGTATTTCCAGGGGAGGGACCCTGCAGTACATTTCCCAAACACCTATGGGCCATCCTTCACCAATGCTAACATACATGCATTGAGCTCCCTTGTTTATCAAAATTTCATATAAGTATTCCGATGTTCTTGCTATCTATGAGTAATATGGCTTCTCAGCTAGGGTGAGGGATGCTATTGTAACATTTACAAACATTCCTAATGCTCACCTTCAGGATATAGCTAGAGAAGCTGTGGACAATTAAGATTCATTCTCGGCATAAGGCTTTTGATAGTGTGGGTGAAGACTACAAACTGGCGCCAAGGGTTGTACCATGTTCAAAATGGTGCACCCTTAACTACAATGATAACAATATATTTGGCTGGCCACATCAGGACTGCATTGTAGAAGGTATCCAATTCCAGATTGTGCCTGAAGGCTTGCATACAGCCCAGTCCATAACTTATATACTGGGAGACACGAGGCTTTGCCACTCGCTGGGCAAATATCATAATGCTGACAGCAAGCGGGATGAGAGTGAACAGAAAAGTGAGTGAGTTGATGAGTGAGACAGTGGACGTATTAGCAAATAAACCAGCCATTCCTTCTCTGGAGTACCCCATTAAACATTCATGGCTGTCAACCGACCCTAGGTCATTTGACTGCCATTCCAGCAAACCCTTCAGCATTAAGCTTATTTGGGGGAAAATCCCAATCATGTTTTTGTTGCCTGAAACACCGAACTAGGGTCCAGATGTGCGAAGTTCCGGCATTGCGACTCACAAATTGCAAGTCTGAGCGACTTGCAATTTGTGAGTCGCAATGCCGGATGCAGGATGGTGTCCCTGACATCTGCGAGTCGCAAGGGGGTTGCAAAGGACCACCTCATTAATATTAATGAGGTGGGTCGCAATATGCGACCCCCTTGCAAGTCGCAGCACTCACAGGGATGGTGGCCTGCTGGAGACAGCAGACCACCATGTCTGTGACTGCTTTTAATTAAAGCAGTTTTTTTTTTTTGTAATGCAGCGCGTTTTCCTTAAAGGAAAACGAGATTCATTACAAAATGAAAAATGAAACGTTTCAAAATGTTTCCAAGGGCATTCACAAAGGGGAAGGGTTCCCGTGGGGACCCCTTCCCTTTTGCGAATGGGTTACCACCAGAGGTTGACTCTGGTGGTAACTGCGAATTGCTTTGCCACGGCGTTCGCGGTCACAAAGCAACACCCCTTCCTATTTGCGACTCGCAGTCCCATTTTGTGAGTCGGTAACCAGGTTACCGTCTCGCAAAATGGGAATGGGCATCGTGATATGGCTTTTGCGCCTCACAAACAGCGATTTTCGCTGTTTGCGAGGCGCAAAAGCCTTTCTACATCTGGCCCTAGCTGAGTCAATTTTGTGACATGAAACTAGTTAATCACTAAAAGGGGCACTGAAAAAAGAACTGTGCATTAAAAAAGATAGCCCGATGGCTCAGCGTTCAATAAGGCAAACATGCTCTCTATTCTTTGACGTCTTATGAGTTAGTAGAGTTCTACAATTAATAATACAATCCTACTGAAAAAATGTCCACGGGATCAATGACATGGCCCACAACACGACAGAGAGAATATACGTAAATAATCATTGTGAGATCTGTGGGAGACACCAGGTGCAGCCGAAAGTGAAGGAAATGTTGTACACAGGGCAAATTACCCCATGTGAACACCCGGAAACGTACCTAAAGGTACTGGCTTAAGAAGGCCAGCTAGGTTCTAACAGAGTCAATCACATGGCATTAGAGAATGACATGTAAGTGACTCCATCCCATTTCAACTAATGTTTTAAGAGGTACTGGCCCAAGGTGAAAGTGAGACTGTATCTGTCTTTGCCCCACAACACAGCAGTCACCTGGGACGTGATGGCTGTGCCCCTCTAGGTGAGGACAGCCAGTTATTACTTTTCAGTGAACGGCACTAACTCTGGGACTTTGAGTTTTACTTTTCTTATTATAAGTATGGGCATACACTTTCGAACAGGCTTAATACTGTTGGCTGAAGAAGAAATATTGGCTGAATTCCAGCCTCATGACATGGAACCAGTTGATGGTATCATATCAGTTATTCAGAGGCATCGGCCTTGACATAGGACTGACTGTTTCCTGGCCCCTGACTGTTTCCTGGGAGCATTAAAGAAAAGGTTCCTGACATTACCTGGCTAGATTAGCTCAATTTACGGTGTTGGCTCATTGACTAATATAGAATTTTTACTGAAACTGATATTTTATTGAAACTGCTGAAACTGCTTTTAGACCTTTTATTCTTACAACATATGCCCGTGTTCAGTGGCATTTGGAGGTTTCCTTCCCACATCAGATGGCCATTTTTACTCTCCTTCCTGTTCCAACTAGTGCCGCCATTTTGGGAGGCGATCTACTCTTTTCAGGTTGCAGCTCCGGCCCACTATAAAGGGCTTGAGGAAGCGGGCATGCAGCGGAACATTAGAGTAGAGGTTCTCAACATTACTTGGCTAGATTAGCGCAATTTACGGTGTTGTCTCATTGACTGATATAGAATTTTTACTGAAACTGATATTTTATTGAAACTGCTGAAACTGCTTTTAGACCTCTTATTCTTATAACATATGCCGGTGCTCAGTGGCATTTCGAGGTTTCCTTCCCACATTAGATGACCATTTTTACTCTCCTTCCTGTTCCAACAAGTGCTGCAATTTTGGGAGGCGGTCTAGTCTTTTCAGGTTGCAGCTCTGGCCCACTATAAAGGGCTTGAGGAAGCGGGCATGCAGCGGAACATTAGAGTAGGGGTTCTCGACATTACTTGGCTAGATTAGCGCAATTTACGGTGTTGGCTCATTGACTGATATAGAATTTTTACTGAAACTGATATATTATTGAAACTGCTGAAACTGCTTTTAGACGTTTTATTCTTATAACATATGCCCGTGTTCAGTGGCATTTCGAGGTTTCCTTCCCACATTAGATTACCATTTTTAATCTCCTTCCTGTTACAACTAGTGCTGCAATTTTGGGAGGCGGTCTAGTCTTTTCAGGTTGCAGCTCTGGCCCAGTATAAAGGGCTTGATGAAGTGGGTGCGCAGCGGACGCGCACAACGGGTGTGCCGCTTGAGCACCCAAGGCACGCCTAAGGCAAGCCCGTCTGTGCCCGTCCGCGCCCTGCCGAAACCAGAGACCAGGAATGCTCAACAGAGTACTCCGGAAAGGCTCATTTATTCAGCCTCTCAACAGCTAGCCTTCAGGAATGATACTCTTCACCCCTGCAAACATTGAAACTGGACACTCGTTCTATCTCGTGTAATGTGTTACACTGGACGCCTCAGCTTCATTCTTCACCCGGGCTAACGAATAGTTTGGGTAGAGGTGGAAAACTTCTGTTAATAAACTGTTGTTCCCTGCCGGCACACAAACTCCATATCTACTCATTATTAACTGACCTTGACCCCTGAAGCTTTATTTTTAACAGAAACCTGGCTATCCGAGGACTCTTTTTCCACTATAAACCTGGCCCTCCCTCAGGACTATCTTATACATCGACTAGACAGGCCTCACTCAAAGGGAGGAGGAATAGCAAATTATTTATCAAAATTCTATTGATTGTATCACTCAAAATCTGTCTATTCCATCTATTTTTCTCTTTAGCAATTAATGCTACTTTTACCTTCTCCGGAATATTGATTTATCGTTCCCTTGGTCCTGAAAGGAAATTTCTTCTGGCTCTACCAGAAATAATAGCAGATTTTGCCTGCAGGAACTCTAACTTCACCTTTCTGGGTGACTTTAATTTCCATGTAGATGATGAACACAATAATTCGGCAAACACTCTGCTTATGGACTTAGCAGCCTTAGACCTGCACCAGCTGATTCTCAGCCCCACGCATATTAAAGGACACACCATTGATTTGATGTTTAGTAATCTGTTGTTTATCAGCTCTGTCCCCGCTTCCCCTGGTATGGACTGATCATTTTTTAATTTCGCTTTCACTTCCCCCTATTCTATGTCAGGACCGGAGGCGAGGATTATGCCTTGCTTTCTCCACTTTATTAAATGAGCAGCCAAGTAATTAACACAAACTCCAAGTCCCATGAACCATTGGGAAAAACGAGCACAGTGATAACCAATAAACAGTAAGAATTTTTGTCCAATTAAAAGAAAAAGGCAGTCCATAATGTAGTCCCTTGTTTGTGTTGAGTCCTCCTCTTTCTTCGCTGCTCGCAGCCGAGATAAGTCGATTTTTTCCAGCTCTGTACTTTCTAACAGTAATTTATTGGTTTAGGCTCATTTTATTGTACCTTTTTAATTATTGTTTACTCCTTTCAGGTTATCGGGTTCGCGGGAGCGTTTTTCGCTCCTTCGCGACCGTTTTTATCATTGTGGTGCACTTTTCCTTCCCGACAACCGTCAGAGGGCGCTTGTCGGGAAGGTAACCAAGGCAACCGTAACAACGGACGAGGAGACGCGCTGAGTGCAGCGCACGTATTTTCTCCTCAGAGCGCAGCGAGAGTGTTTCTTCTCGACGCGCGCTCGTTTGTTTACACAGATTTCTTTGCCTGGAGAGCGACGCCCTGCTGGGTCCGTAACTAATTTCAAAGGAAAGAGAAGAAAAAAGGCTTTGACGCCCCTACAGGGGTCGGTATTGGCATTATTTGTATATATTTTGTCCTTCATTCTTAACCCTTTGGGGTTTATTACTTTATTATTATTACACTGCCTTTTTTTGGGACATTCTCCCAGGCAAACAACCCCTTTTCGATTATTTCAGTGCACTGGGGTGTATTGTCCCTGGCTTTAGCCTCTTACTCTTGAGTGCTTAGACACTCTTTTTTCTGTCGAACTGACGCCCAGTTATATACAAATATAAGTATATATATATATATACTAAAAAAAATATATAAAAAGAATGGATATGGATCCTAATGAGGAGGAGGAATTTTTTGATGCGGTGGACGCGTCCATTTATAGAGCCGTCTCGGAAGCAATTGGTCCTCTTGAGGACAGACTGTCACAACAGATAGCGCGCGAATGCGCAAAACTTTCATCCCCTCCTGTTATTCCTTCTGCTCCACCTGCATCCAATGATGTTTTTCAGACGCCCCTCCAAATAAACGTCCTTGTGAATCGGGCTTTGATGCGAACCTTTTTGATAAAGTCAGGAATTCTCTGAACTCTCCTTCGGATTCTTCTTTTCCTTCAAGGCCTTTGTCACCAGCTCTCCTTCACAGTGATTCGTCAGGGGAGCAGGACGCGGATGCCAGTCCATCCAAATCTGGGCTTCCTTCTGGTTCACAATCTGCTCAAATCTCAGACATGTTGGATCCTGACGATATTATCCATCCGAGATCGTCTGAATGGGCGCCATCTGACAAGGTGGCACTTTATGTTGCGTCACGTATAAGGAAACCGCTGGAGAAAGATTCTCGTAACTGCCTTCGAGCTGAGTGTCCACGACCATCTTTGGCAGACAAAGTGGCCATTACCCCGGATTTAGACCCCAAGATGTCTACCTTCCTGCAGAAGTTTATAAAAGATCCTAAGAAAGGGATTGATAGGTCCTGGAGAGCATGTCAAGATAAGCTACTTGATGTCTTGGTACCATTGACAAAAAATTTGGACATGGCAGAAGATGCTAAATCTTCTGACGCTATAATTTCTCCTGAGGTTCTCTCAGGTTGGGCACAACGCGCTATAATTTTTTGGGGAAATGCTAACTGCGCCCTTTCCACTGAACGCAGACGTTCTTTATTAATTAAAGTGGATCCCAAACTGGGGGACCTAGCTGATTCTGAAGCAGGTCCGATAACGCAAGGAGGTTTGTTTGGCGAACCTTTCATAAAAGAGTTAGGGAAATTTGTTAATACTTTCACGTCCCTGGACAAGGCGCATTTTTCAATGAAGAAAGTTTTTCCCACTCGGATTTTCCATGGGGCCGGTCGAGGAAGGGGCCGCTCGTCCGGCCGCCCATATTCAACCAACTCCTTCAGGGGGCAAGGCTCCAAGCAAACTCAGTTCCAGGATAACAACCGTTTTGCCAACTTCTACCCGACAAGGGCCAGGCGTTTCAGACATCGTGGTGGCAGTGGATCGTCAACATCAGCCTCTTACGGTAAGTGTTCTCCCTTCTTCCCTTCTAAAAGTAGGGGGTCATTTGGCGAGTTTCATCCACAAATGGAATCAAATTACACAAGATGCATGGGTCTTACAAACAGTTCAAGGTTTCCATATAGAGTTTGTGGGAACTCCCACACAAATTTCGCTTCCAAAACCCCTAGTGTTTTCTTCACAAGATTCCCTTTTAGTAGATTCCGAAATTACAGATTTATTACAAAAACAAGCCATTTGTCCAACAACCCCACATCCGAGGGGTTTCATAAGCAACATCTTTTTAGTGGACAAAACGGATGGCGGTTGTCGGCCAGTCATCAATCTAAAAGAGTTCAACGAGTGGCTTGTGTATCGCCACTTCAAAATGGAAGGAATCCACCTTCTTCGAGATATTTTGCGCCCCTTAGATTGGATGGCTCGCCTCGACTTAAAAGACGCCTACCTTACTATCCCTGTCTATCCACCCCACAGACGTTTTCTTCAGTTTTTCTGGGGCGATCAAACTTTCGAATTCACTACCCTTCCATTCGGTCTTTCCTCAGCCCCGTGGTGCTTCACCAAGGTTCTCAAACCGGTGGTGGAACACCTCAGGGCTCAGGGAATTCGATTAATTGTTTACCTCAACGACATTTTACTTCTAGCCCAATGTCCCAAACAACTTTCATCACACCTGCAGACAACCGTCAATTTGCTCCAAAACTTAGGGTTTATCATAAACGAGGCCAAGTCACTTTTAATTCCTTCTCAAAAGCTGGTTTTTCTAGGTTTCACTATCGATTCGGTGTCCGCGACTCTAAGCCTTCCCTCCCGCAAGATGACGAAAATTCGTCACGAACTTCGTCGTACTTTGGTCAAACACAAGGTCTCGCTACGTCAAATTGCCCGCCTCATAGGACTTCTCTCTTCCTCTATACAGGCAATTTTCCCGGGCCCTCTGCATTACCGAGCTCTTCAGCGCCTCAAAGCAACCCACGTCTATCGTATTCTCAAAAAGTGATTCTTTCACAAGAAGCGATAGAAGAAATTCGTTGGTGGCTTTCACATATGGAAGCCTGGAACGGCAGAGCTATTTTCGGCTCGGCTCCAGATTTGGTAATAGAGTCCGACGCCAGCAGAGTAGGCTGGGGTGCTCGATGTGGCAATTTCTCTACCGGGGGGACGTGGTCTCTGCAGGAACAGAACTTACATATAAACTGTCTCGAGTTACTAGCCGGCTCATTTGCAGTCAAATGCTGGACCAAGGATTCTATCAAATCCAACGTCCTCTTGAAAATGGACAATATTTCGGCGGTCCGTTATGTCAACCATCTAGGTGGCTCTCGTTCCGAAACTCTTTCCAATCTGGCCTCCAGTTTTTGGCAATACTGCCTAGACCATCAGGTTTCTGTGACAGCACAGTATCTTCCAGGAAACCAGAATCAGATTGCGGATTTTCATTCACGACATTTCAAGGACTCCAGCCTGTGGAAGCTTCATCCAGAAGTTTTTTCCTCTCTGTCCCAACTTTGGGGACCGTTCTCAGTCGACCTCTTTGCCTCCAGATTGGATCACCAGATTCCCAGATTCTTCAGCTGGAGGCCGGATCCTCTGGCAACAGCTACGGACGCATTTCTTCAGGATTGGAGTCAGGAGAAACCCTATGCTTTCCCTCCTTTTGCGATGATTACTCGAACATCCGCACAGGTGCGTCGTCAATCGGCATCCATTGTGATCATAACTCCAATCTGGAGATCTCAAGTGTGGTTTCCGGTTCTTCTGGAACTTTCTTGGGATTTTCCAATCCGACTCCCCCTGTTTCCCTCGCTTCTTCTCAGTCCGAATTGTACCCCTCATCAGATGGTCCTCGAGGGTTCTCTAGCCTTAATGGCGTGGCGGATTTCCGGGGTCGCTGGTCGGTGTCAGGACTTTCGCAACAGGCTGAGGAATTGTTATCCAAGGCATGGGCCCCCAGCACTTGTAAACGCTACAGATCTGCGTGGGGAAGATGGTCCCGTTGGTGTTTGCGAAGGGGTTTTAATCCTGTGGAGACAGACATAGTTCATATCCTGAACTTCCTTGCTGAACTCGCTTCCAAAGGTTTAGCTTATCGTTCTATTAATACCTATCGATCCGCGATTTCAGCCGTACACATAGTACTAGATGGTTTCCCTGTCGGCGAACACAAACTGGTGTGTCGCCTTCTTCGGGGTATAAGACTTTCTTTGCCTCCTGAACCTCGGTATTCTTTCCTTTGGGACGTTAATCAAGTTCTGAATCTTTTCTTATCTTGGCAACATAATCACTACCTTTCCAGGAAAGAACTGTCGGCTAAACTAGCCATGTTACTTTGTCTCGTTTCTTGTAGAAGGGTCTCTGATGTTCGAGCTCTCGACATTTCCCATAGATCTTTTTCTCCTTCAGGAGTCTCGTTTACAGTGAGTAGACGTACAAAAACTAATACCAGGGTTATATCTTATCCGGTTTTTCCTGATACTCCAAAATTATGTGTGGTTCAATGCCTTAAAGCATACGAGGACATGTCTTCCGAACTCCGTCCTCCGGGGGAAGATCAGCTCCTTATCTCTTTACGTAAACCTCATAGAGCTGTTTCTTGTCCTACTATTGCTCGCTGGGTTCGTTGGGTCATGTATGAAGCGGGCATTGATCTTTCCCTTTTTGGTGCACATTCTGCTCGTGGGGCTATGGCCTCTAAAGCCTTCCATTTAGGTGCTCGTCTAGAAGATATCATTAATGCAGCAGACTGGTCGTCGGATTCTACCTTCAAAAGGTTTTACTTCAAACCAGTTCTGAGCATAGCACAATGGGTTGTCAACAAGCTTTAAACCAGCATAATCCTCGCCTCCGGTCCTGACATAGAATGAAAAATTTCCTAGCTATCGTAACGGAAAGTTTCAATTCTATTAAGGACTCGGAGGCGAGGATTATCCCACCCTGATCACCTTTATAATACTACAAAGTTTAGGTGAACCCACCCTGTATTTAGTAAGTAAATTCTATCTTATATATTTCATACTTTTTTTCTCATTCTTAGACTGCATTTTAAAAAGAATGAATAAATAATATAATAAAAATGTATTGATTCAACTTAAGCAACAATCTGATTTATTTTCTGAATGAGAGTTTCTTTTCCTTAATCTGTTTTATTTTTCATAGGATCTGATTCCACAAAACAAGAGGCTTCATAATCGTTCTTGACTGGCTCGCGCTTCGAAAGAGGAGGACTCAACACAAACAAGGGACTACGTTATGGACTGCCTTTTTCTTTTAATTGGACAAAAATTCTTACTGTTTATTGGTTATCACTGTACTCGTTTTTCCCAATGGTTCATGGGACTTGGAGTTTGTGTTAATTACTTGGCTGGTCATTTAATAAGGTGGAGAAAGCAAGGCATAATCCTCGCCTCCGAGTCCTTAATAGAATTGAAACTTTCCGTTACGATAGCTAGGACATTTTTCATTCTTGGGTCTATACAGCCCCTATCTAATACTACAACTTGGCGTTCTTGGTCCAAGTTAAGTCGTAAAGACTGAACAGATACGATAGAGTCCTATTGTCCATCCTTTTCTACCAATGAGTCTTGGACAGTAATGATTTTCAGTAAATGGATCTCTAAGTCCGTTGATATCATACTTCCGGCCACAACTGTCCATAACATTGTTCGTACCAAGAAGCCCTCCTGGTTTTCTCCTAAGATATGGCACTTAAAAAAGTTAAAAAAGGAATGTAAGCAGCTAGAAAGGAAATGGAGGAAAACCTATGATGATGATTCCACACATGAATACAGGATAGCCATTAAATCCTACCACACGGAAATCAAAGCCACACAAGGAACGTTCCACGCCTCTAGAATAGAACAATCTTCTAATTCTCCGAAATAAATTTTTTCAATTTTCAAAGAATTAACCCAAGACCCTTCTCCTTCCATTCCTATTCAAGCTTCTCTGGAGCACAGTAATAATCTGGCAGGTTTTTTCAAGAGAAAATTCTCGATTTTCGACAAACCTTCTCCCACAATCTTACCCAAGAAGCTAAAACGAGACTTCAAGACCCTCTGAGAGTCAGCTTTTCAGTCTTTCAGCCCCTGACAGAGGACCTAGTAGTCAATCTCCTAGGCATCATAAAATCAGGCTCCCCTCTTGATCCAGCCCCACCGTCTATATTAGTCCTAGGCTCGGACGTCACAGTGCCTGCCCTAACCAAGATTCTCAATAACTCTCTTATTTCTGGTCAGCTTCCTCAAAAATTGAAACATGATGTTATTAAACCTCTACTAAAAAAGCCTAGGCTTGATCTTAGGGTATTGAACAATTATAGACCAATTGCTCTCCTTCCAGTAGAATCCGAAATTATTGAAAAACATGTTAATAAACAAGTCTCAGGATGTCTTGAGGACCACAATATTTTGCATCACACCCATATGGGCTCCAGACCTTTACACAGCACGGAATCCGCCCTTTTGGCTGTCACAGAAGACACTCATCAATAAGGGTCCAGTCTTTCTTAGACTAATGATTATTTCCTATACCCCTCGGAGAACACTCAGATCCTCTTTGGCTTTTCTAATCAACTTTTTTCACAACATGAAACCCAGATGGAGGGGGGCAAATCCTTTGCCTGTAGAGCATCCAAAATCTGGAACTCCCTCCCCCTACAGCTTCACCATGACATGTCCGAACTTTCCTTCTGTAGGAAACTGAAAACGTTCTTGTTCCCCGTATAGGCCCGTTCCTTTGCCTAATGATTCTCCTTCAGCGCTGGGAGGCCTGCGGGTAGCCATGCACTTTATAAATTCCATAAACTAAGTTCCATAAACTAAACTAACAAAACTTTCAAGAAATAGAGTGAATAGCAGAGTGAGGGCCTGATTACGACCTTGGCGGAGGAAAGTACTTCATCCCAAATGTGGCAGATAACCTGTTCATCGTGTTACAAGTTCCATAGGACATAATGGACCTTGTAATACAGCAGGCGGGATATCCGTCACATTTGGGACAGAGTAATCCCTTTAGCCAATGTTGTAATCAGGCCCGGAATGCGCTGTAAACACTAATAGCATTTAGGTGGAATTAGTTTGACGTTCTCTTTTTTAAATTTGCATTGAAAACATGCAAAGAGGGTTACATCACAGTTGGCATAGCTTGACCTGTTTTCCCTATTAGCCCTACCATACAGCCATTCAGTATCACTGGCCTCATGTAAAATTGCCCGATTGCCTCACTTGCTAGTGCCTTTCTGGCGAAAGAAAAAACAAATAAAATTAGTTTTGGAATTGGGAGAGTTGAGGTTCTGGGAAGTGGGTAAAGGTGTATAACACCTGCTGTGGGGACTATTCTGGAATTAATCTGCAGCTGGGGAAAGAGGCATATGTGGAGCAGGTGGCAAATAGAGATAAATGCACCTCACTAGCACTATCAATAGCTGTTAAATAACTTCTCCTACATGCTGGTAATTTTCAATTTGTTATGCCAGTAGGAACATCTCTTAGGACCCTACTGCTGGCATGTTACATTTCTGCCTTTGCTTTTGAGTAGCTCTACAATTTTTTAATATCCTTTGGAAGACAGGGCCATTGAATTCCACTCAGCGGGTTGATGTATCTTTACCAAATGGATCTCTCTTCAAGTGTGTGGCTTTACTTACACTGGAACCTGAGGAGCAGCAACACAGAAAGGGAAGTAATTGAATGAAGGGGTGGTGATCGTTGTAGCTCCTCCATCATCTCTCAGTGCCACTGTTACTTTCAGCAGTAAAATGCTGGAACATTGCAGTCATAAACTGGTGGGAGAATAAAGTGCAAAATCATTGGATGTTGAGAGATTCGTTAGTGAAGTGATTGGGTGTTCAGAGAATGCAGTGCACAGTTAGTGGTGTGGCAAGATTCTATTGCAGAATAATTAGATGTTGAGAAACTCTACTGTAGATTAACTGAGTGTCATAAATGCTAATGTGCAATCATCGGATGGTGGTGGATTCTGTTTTAGAACCGTTGGTGTTTGGAGAATTATATTGTAGAATCATTATTTTTTATGGATTCTGCTGTGGTGTTAATGAATGTTGTTCTCATACAGGTCATGAACCAACATATTGACGTCCTGCCACTCTGGTTGGCCAATGGGCAGTATGCCTATTCACTGGAGGCCAGCTGCCCACCTGGTAAGTCTCTTGACCTCTTAAGTAATCACGATACATTTCCATGAGTAACAGAGTAAAGATTGTGTTGAGAGTGTAGTTCCCTATATCTTCTGATGATGGCAAGTGTGTGGCTGAGGTCATACGCTATTGTCTTCTTTCCGATTTAAGCTATGCACTAATAATTTACAATCCTTACACACTTGCAGTATCTTCTCATCAAGGTGATGACGTGGTTGTGCATGTTCCAAAACAGCGAATGGGGTTGGTGAAGAGGGGCCTCTACAGCTCAGAAGCCCTGACTCTTAAGAGCCTTCATGTCAACCAGTCCAACGCTTTCACCGTCACAGAGAACAGGCACTTTGTGGTGATAAATATCGCAGCCGCTCATGTACTTGAGATACAAGTAAGTGCAATCCATTGGCCAAAATTCAAATGAATATATTGATTCTCAGTACAGGTGCCTACTCCTTCCTTCATGGTCTCTATCCGTTCCCTACACAGAATCGGTGCTGTGCAAAAAATTCTAAAGTTCATGGTATCCTTTCTGCAATTGAAAACTTCCCGCCGCTCGTACTGCGGTTTACACTAAGGATTAGGTTATTTCTTTTTTATTACAATATTATCTTGTATAGCACAGGGGTATTGCCATGATTCACCTTTTTTCCAGGTTTAGACATCTTATGCCCTAGCCTTATAATGCTAGCAATATTATTACAGGAACCCAGTTGTGTAAAACAATTTAACTTACTGAAATCAATCACGTAGGGTGCCTATACTCTGTTTATTATACACAGGAAGAGCCTATACACTTCAGTAAATACCCATATCCCCGTAGCTCTTTTTACCCTCACATTTAGTACCCGTTCTTTTCGTGGAATGCATGTGTGGAATGCTATTGGCATTGTCCTGTACACCAAACCAGGAATGGGCAGGTTCTCAGGGCACACAGTCCTTGTGTGCAGAGAAACTGTATTGGAAAGAGTGTGTATGAAACCGAGATATAAAGTTCCTGTGAGATACCGCACACAAGAGAGAGAGGGCGAGAGAGAGAACAGCAATGCCCATAGTCACCTGGGTCTCATAAAATGTGTTGCAGTCATGCGGAGAGTCATGCCACTCGAAATTGGTGCTTTTAGCTATCTGTCTCAGTAGGATGAGGTTCTGGATTGAACCATTTTATTGCATTGGGACTTGGTACTTTTACACACCCACACGTACAGTAACAACGTCTCTCACCTTCACCTGCAGGACCCAGAGTGGTTCTCACATACCATAGAGTGCAGATAATATGTCAGTGAATTAAGGACAGGGTTGTATGAACTAACACAATTACCAAGAATGCCTGTGCTCCCTTTGTGAAAACAGTGGCTGCATGTTGTGAGGTATGAGGCAAATTCACTCTGCTTCACCTAAATGTGGGAGGGCCCACCTATGCTTGTCGACAGACTTGGGTTGGTAGATGGGAATCCGCCATGTGCAACCCAATTACAGCCTTGCAGGAGTCCAAAGGAGCTTCTAAATCGCTCCTCCTCATCCCTGACCCTTTTTCGGCAGCAGAGATGGTTAGGATTCTGGGAGGCCAGGTGACCATGTCCATTGGTTGTTTAAAGCAGCCTACTGCTTTTTGATCCATCCAGTGGGCCTGCAAGGGCACTGTTGTATCTCCTGGTGGTCTCAAGGCTAAAGCCCCTCAGGAGGACTCATACGAAGCCAGATCCTCTCCCATTCAGGTCAGCAGTCCAAACACCTATCATATGAGGTGGACTCTACTTTGTAATTAGTCAAGATCCCTTCCAATATTGCTGGAACATTCTTGCACATAACATACCCTGCAGGCTCACAACCAGTCATTCACCTACAGACCCTTTCAATTACACAAATCTCAGCCCTAGCTCACAATGTATACTGGTTCTCTTACTCAAGGAGGTAATGTTAATCTTCAGGGAATACTAAATGTTTCACCTCCAGAAGGGGTTACATGACCATCACACTTCCACACACATGCACAAATATGGGACCTGGACTCCACACCACCTGTTAGCTCTTTAAGGAAAATATCTCTACATCATTTTACTCATCATGCTTGGGGAAAATAGAGAATTAATATATCATTTTCTGAAGTATATTAAGTGCACATTTAAATAACTAAATAAAATAATGGGTGCACCTTTTCACAATGAAATCATAAAATAACACTCAATATGGCCAAGCTCAAAGGGAAAACACTGAACGATGGTTGACATACTACAATGGTATGAGGTACTCAATTCCTGAACAGTTTGTGATGTCCCCAAGGCCGAATGGTGCAAGTTAGAGGATTTTCTTTCTCCAACCTCTGAAGTACCAAGGCCTCATGCAAGCTGGTTCCAAATCTGTGTATTTGCCATAATGACTACTTCCTGAAAAGCTATGTGAAGTTAAATCAGATGTGATCAGTGGAGACCTTGCTAGTAAAGGGTTGCAGAAAAGGGAATAAAGCTAGCAATTGCCATTTGTGGACAGGCAGGTCTTTTTCTCGATGCTATATCCCCAAGGGTCCAGCTCCTCCTCAAATTAAATGTTAAAATATTTGAAGTTGGGAAGTCAGGTTCTAGTATTCACAAGCAATGCACTAACAGTTGGTTTGCTCTTGTTCACAGCCGTGTCAAGAGATGGGCTCCCTACATCAGTGGCAAGCTTTCTACCACATTGACCTCATACTAGAATTTGAAGAGATGGGCAATGCTATCCACTGGACAGTGGAAAATTACTATCAGTGCACAGGTGAGTCCGTGAACATGAATAGAAAGACAATAAGAGTCTCATCTACATAGAGCCTCAAACTTTATGCAGAGGCTTCCAGCTGTAATAATGTTGCCCCCTCAGCACTCCTAAGGATGCCTGCCAGCCTGATAGAGACCCACTCCACACTCATGTAGTGAACCCCTTCACCTTATATTTAAGTGACACCGCTCAACGCTCATATACCCTATCAACATTTGAATAACTACCAACAATACTCATAAGTATTGCTTAACATTTATATTGTAACACTCATCCATTGACTCCCACAATGTGCATAAAATATTTCCTTAAACAAACATAGGTAACCCCATTAATACCCCTACTGTGTCAAGGACTATTCAAGATAACATATGGAAGCAGAATTAAGACTTTGAGTTCACTGGAAAAGAATAGAATGTAAAGGTTATACACTTGGATCCCAGGTGAGGAATCCTTTGCAGTGTCATCTGAATAAAGCAGAACTGGAATTGAGGTATCCTTTTTCTGGGGCATGTCTTTCCCTACACGACATAAGGATTCCTGTAGATCTTTGATATAAATTAAAAATAGCAGGTGGGCCATCACACAGCCTTGAAGCTCACACATCCTGGTACTAATGTCTGGTTAAAGCTCCTAATTCATCCCATAACGTGTTTTCACCACTGTGTCTGAATACATCCTGTACAACAGGTTAATCAGTGATTTGTCAAACCCTTGTTTTTCCATAATGGACCACAATATAGGACGTTTTATCATGTCAAATACGCAAGAGAGCTTCATAAATGCAAGATGAATGGATCCCCCCTTAGTTCTGACATATTTACCCAGGATAAGCTGGAAGTTTAGGCACTGATCAATAGTGCCCAAACCTTTACAGAACCTATATTGGGCCCAGAGAGTATCTGCTTCTCCTCTAACCAGGCCTCCAATTTGGAGGTAATAATTCTACCCAGGATCTTACATGAACTATCTAGTAATGAGACTGGGTTGTAACAACTGGGTAAATCTTCCTTCCCTTTCTTAAAAATTGAAACCACCACTACCTCCTTCCAGGATAGCATTAGATGACTAGATACAGCGTATCTTAGCACATTTGCTAGGGTGGGTGCCCACAAAGTAGCATTTGATTAAAACACATCCATGGGAACCCCGTCCGCCAGGGCAGCTCTGGCTAATTGTTGTATCTTTAACCTGGATTGACTGACTTAGTGAAAAAAACATCTTCCTGGGTTGGCTACATACCTTCCAAAACATCTAATGAACAGATCCAATTTTCACAGCTAAAAATAGCTGACAAATGTTCTACCCAGGAGTTTACCGTGTTGCTTGTGCCAATAATAGGTTTACTATATCCCGAGAAAAATATTTTGTTCATGATTTTCCAGAAGGGGGGACTTATCTTTTAAGTTACTTGCCCTCTCCAGTTCCTCCCAAGCTTCCTTCTTAAGCTCCTGTTTCCTTCACTCAATGGCCTTCTTGTATTCGCTCCTACAGAGTTTATTTTCTTCCTTGCAGTGAGGTTTTCCATTAAGGCCCTTTTAAGTCACTTGAGAGCTACCATGCACGCTTGGTTAAACCAGCCTTTAGGGGGTTTACTGCTAAGGGGTTTCTTAATTTGCAGCTTTGATGAAATAGAAACACATAGATCACAGAAGGCCTCTACAGTTCTCACAGGAGGTTCAACACAAGAAGTTATAGTTGAGAAAACATACTGATTCTCCCTAGTGAGCTCCTGTGTGAATTTGTCTTTTTCTATATTTTCCCATTCAAGGCTTATACCCCCCATTTCTTGTTTGTTTGGCAGCCACATTGCCTTTGCCGTAGCTGGGATGGTACTTTATCCCCTAGCAGACAACAGTAAAGAGAAGGGATAAAGACTCAGAACATGCACTTAAAGGCACTAGAGGACCACCACAGCATAGGTATTTTTTGTTTGATTGCCGTATTGCCCTTGCCATAGCTGGGGTGAGGCTTCATCCCTCAGCAGACAACAGTAAGGAGGATGCGCACGTTTAAAAGTGCCAGAGGACTCCCGCTGCTCAGGTCTTGATTGTTTGGCGGCCGCATTCCCCTTGTGGTTACTGGGGATGGATTTGATCCTACCAGAAGACAACAGAAAGGAGGAGGGGCACAGACTCGGTTTTAGTCTTCGCATCCTTAGCGTGGTCTTACCCCAGATTTTTTGTCTTTCAGCTCCTGTAATTGTTGTATCTTTATGTTGGTCTTAGGACTCTGAGCACTTCACCACTGCTAACCAGTGCTAAAGTGCATGTGCGCCTCTCCTTAACATGGTAACATTGGTGTATCCACAATTGTCATATTTAATTTACTTGTAAGTTCCCTGTAAAGTGGTATCCTCTATACCCAGGGCCTGTACATTAAATGCTTCTCGTGGGTCTGCAGCACTGATTGTGACACCCACTTAAGTAGCCCTGTAAACATGTCTCAGGCCTGCCACTGCAGAGCCTGTCTGTGCAGTTTCACTGCCACTTCGACTTGGTATTTAAAACCTCTTGCCAAGCTTTAAACTCCCTTTTTCTTACATATATGTCACCCTTAAGGTAGGCCCTAAGTAGCCCATAGGGCAGGGTTCCATGTAAGTAAAAGGCAGGACATGTATCTTTAAGTTTTTCATATCATGGTGTCGTTTTGCATTCCTCTGAGGCCTGCTCCTCTCAGGTGCCAGCATTGAGAATTCTTTAATACACTTTTAAACTGCAATTCCTTATCAGAAAGGAGTAGCTGCATCATGTTTTATATCATTGGAATGGTAATGATAAATCCTCTTTACTGGTAAAGTTGGATTTATTATTACTATTTTAGAAATGTCACTCTTAGAAAGTGGGCATTTTCCTGCTCTCATTGCTCTGTATGCCGGCCAACCTGTCTCCAGTACGTGTCTGGTCTAGGCTGGGTAACAGCTACATTTGTGCATTCCCTCCAGACACCCACAACACAGGACACTCAACTGCATCTGCATTTATCTGCATACTGATTGGTCTTCTGGGGCGAGTGGGGTGGGAAGAGCTCACACTTACACTTCAAAGGGTAGTGGCCTGAGCCCCACACAAAGGACTGATTACTCCCCACTGACAGTCTGGAGCCAGGGCTAGGCTGAAAGGGGGACCTGTGCATTTCAGAGAGATCCTTTGTAGTCATCCCCCATATTAAAGAAGCCTTTGGGTATAAGTGCGGGGTCTCTGACCCCCTGAAATCAGTACACTTCAGGACCTGAAGGAAACTCTGCTGGAGTAAAGTCTGCTGACTTTTGCCCTGCCGAAAGGAACTAAGGACTACACCCAGAGCGTCTCCAAGGGCTTGCTGGCTTGCCCCCTGTTCTCCCTGAGATATCAGGGACATCAAAGAGTTCATTGCCTACTTCTGTTTTTTTTCTTGCATCTGGGGAACTGCAGCGCTGCCCGATTGTTGTGGGATCAGTAGACCAGTTTCCCCCACAGGACAACCTCACTAGTTCTGTCCTGCTGCTGCTGTTCAGATTGGAATTTTTGCCCAGAGGCCGCACTCTCTATTTGAGGGGCAGCGGAGTGTGGCAGAGGGCTGCGAATAACATTGCCTGTCAAGTGCCTGGTTTTCCCCAAACCCATGGAAAGGACTTCAGAAGAGGATAATGGAAGACGCAGACAAGGCCCACGCAGCACCCCTAGAAAGGAATCCCACGTTGCTGGAGAAGCACACAGAGGGCTGAGTGTCACAGGGAAGAGGGATGGGGCTACATGGAGCCTGAAGATCCTTTGGAGGAGATGCCAACAAGCTTTGGTAGCTGCAAGAATCACAGTGCAAGGGGGCACTGTCCTGCATGGAGAGGCAAGGGCTTACCATCTCCCAAGTTGGACAGCTGGTAAAGAGGAACAAGCGGACCACTCCAGACAATGACCCGTGATGCAGGATCCACGCATCTCTGGAGGAGAGGAGATCCACCCAGCCATTCGTCATTGCAGTTAGTGCCTGCAGATGCAAGGTAGTGACTCCTTCACTCCAAGGGAGATTCCTTCTTGCTTCTCACCCTCAAAGGATGCACAGCTGGGGAGATGTTGCAGTTTCTGGAAGGAACAGTGGAAACAATGTTGCAAGCAGAGTTGTCGCTGTGTATGCAGATTGTTAGTTCCTGGAGGGTCCTGTTGCAGTTCTAGTGGCCACAAGGTGAAGTAAACAGTGCAGAGGAATCCTGCTGGAATCTTGCACATCGAATCTGAGGACCCACCCAAGAGGGAGACCCTAAATAGCCGTGGAAGGGGGATTGGTCACCTAGCAAGGTGACCACCTATCAAGAGGGGCTGTGATGTCACCTGCCTGACCTGGCCACTCAGATACTCCCAGAGGCCTCTGCCCACCTTGGTTTCAAGATGGCAGAAACAAGGGGCCACATGGAGGAGCTCTGGGCACCATCCTTGGGGTGGTGATGTACAGGGGAGTGGTTACTACCCTTTCCATTGTCCAATTTTGTGCCAGAGCAGGGAACGGGGTCCCTTGACTGGTGTAAACCAGTTTATGCAAGGAGGGCACCAAATGTGCCCTTCAAAGCCATACCAGTGTCTTGGGGAGGCTACCCCTCCCGAGTCATGTAACATCTATTTCCAAAAGAAGAGGGTGTTGCCGCACTCTCCCAAAGGAAATTCTTTGTTCTGCATTCCATGGCTTGAGCTGGTCAAGAAGAAGGAGGGCAGAAACCTGTATATCGGATGGCAGCAGTGTGGGCTGCCTAGGAAAACCCTGCAAACTGGTATGAGCTAAACTAGGGTTCCTCCAAGGAGCCCCTAGAGTGCATGGAATCATGCAACCAATACTGGCAACAGTATTCGGGTATGATTCCGGCAGTTTTGATATCAAACATGCCCAGGTTCAGAGTTACCATTATGTAGCTAGACATAGATAGTGACCTATGTCCACTACACGGGTAAAATGGCTTCCCTGCACTCACAAAGTCCAGGAGAATGAAGATTGAGTTTGTGGGGGCACCTCTGCTCATGAAGTGGTGCCCTCACACACAGGTACTTGCACCCTGCCCTCTGGGCTAGGAGGGCCTGCCATAGGGATGACTTACATTGACCTTGTGCAGTAACCTGTAGTGACAGGGTGCATGCACCTTGTCACACAGGCTGCAATGGCAAGCCTGCAGATACATTTTGCATGGGTTGCCATGGGTGGCATAATACATGCTGCAGCCCATGGGGAACCCATGTTGCCCCTGTGCCCTGGGTACCTGGATACCATATACTAGGGACTTATATTGGGGCACCAGTATGCCAAATGTAGGGGGGTGATGTCTCAGACAACCAAATTTAGACAGAGAGCAGGATCCCAGTGAACACAGTTACAACACACTGGCAGCAGGCAAACAGTGGGGATAACCATGGCAAAAAGAGGGTAATTTCCTACATAAGCCCCCACAGACAAAAGAAGGACAATCAGGCTAACCTTGGCCAAATTAGTCTTCATTGTCTAAGTGGAAATATCTGGAGGGTCCTTCTGCATTGGAGTGGGTACTCCCAGGTCTATGTTCCACTGAATAGTCCATTCCCTCTAGGGATATCGACCACCTCAAAAGTTTGGGATTTTCACCTTTCATTTGTTTTAACCATTGTGGTCTTGTGGCTTGTGGTCTGTTTGAACAAGGAAGTAAGTGCCACACAAGTCTGGCTTCAGCTTCTCCAAAGCCCGAACCACAGAAAATGCTTCCCTTTCTATGGCTGACCAAGGCTTTTCCCTGGGGGTCAACCTTCTGCTTATAAAAGCCACAGGTTCATCTTGGCCCCCGGTATTACGCTGTGATAGTACTGACCCAACCCCTATCTCAGAAGCATCTGTCTGTAGTATAAATTGCTTGGAGTAGTCAGGGCTTCTTAAACTTGGAGCAGTGCACATGGCTTGTTTGAGGTTCTCAAAAGCATTCTGGTAGCTGGCTGTGCATAACACTTTCTTGGGCATCCTTTTGGAGGTGAGGTCATTAAGGGGGCTACAATGTATCCATGGTTCTTAATGAACCTCCTGTAGTATCCAGTGAGGCCTAAAAAGGCTCTAACCTGGGTATGTGTAGTAGGGGCAGGGCAATCCAAAACAGTTAGGATTTTTCCCTGTAGTGGCTGAAAATGGCAGCCACCTACTAGGTGGCCCAGATATACCATCTTCCCCTGCCCTATCTGGCACTTAGAGGCCTTGATAGTGAGGCCGGATTTTTGCAGGGCCTCCAAAACATTCCAGAAGTGGACCAGGTGATCCTCCCGGGTGGAGCTAAAGACAGCTATAGCATCTAGATAGGCTGCACTGTAGTCTTCCAATCCTTGGAGAACTGTATTCACCGGCCTTTGGAATGTGGCAGGTGCATTTTTCAGCCCAAAGGGCATCACAGTAAAGTGATAGTGCCCACCAATGGTAGAAAATGTTTTTTAGGTTTAGCATCCATTGATAACTTGATCTGCCGATCAGCAGTCTGATCAAAGGTGCTTAGATACTTGGCAGATGACAGTGTATCTATAAGCTCATCTGCCCTAGGGATAGGATGAGCATCCATTTTTGTAAGAGGTTTAGCTCCCTGTAGTCTACACAAAACCTCATTTCCCTTTTTCAATTCAGGGAGTGGGGTTTTGGGACAAGCACCACAGGGCTAGCCCAAGGGCTTTCTGATGGCTTTCTGATGGCTCTATGGGGGTCATTCTGACCCTGGCGGTCAATGACCGCCAGGGCCAACGACCATGGAAGCACCGCCAACAGGCTGGCGGTGCTTCCTGGCCAATTCTGACCGTGGCGGTAAAGCCGCGGTCAGAAAAGGGAAACCGGCGGTTTCCCGCCAGTTTTCCCCTGGCCAAAGGAAACCTCCATGGCGGCGCTGCTTTTTCCGACCCCCTTCCCGCGAGCCTGTTCCTGGTGGTTTACACCACCAGGAAGAGGCTGGCGGGAACGGGTGTCGTGGGGCCCCTGGGGCCCCTGCACTGCCCATGCCACTGGCATGGGCAGTGCAGGGGCCCCCTAACAGGGCCCCAGCAAGATTTTCAGTGTCTGCTTGGCAGACACTGAAAATCGCGACGGGTGCCACTGCACCCGTCGCACCCCAGCAACTCCGCCGGCTCCATTCGGAGCCGGCTTCATCGTTGCTGAGTCTTTCCCGCTGGGCCGGCGGGCGGCCTTTTGGCGGTCGCCCGCCGCCCGCCGGGGTCGGAATGACCCCCTATGTCTCCTAGGTCTAACATCTTCTGAACTTTAGACTTGATGCAGTCTCTGACATGTTCAGGTTGCCTGTACATGTTAATTTAAATAGGCAAGCTATCCCCTGTGTTAATGGTGTGTTCACAGCATGGTTTGACCAGGTGTCAGGGAGAACAGTTCCGAGAACTGTTCTAGGAGGTTTCTGCAGTCCTCTCTTTGGGACTCAGAGAGAAAGTCAGCAAGCACTCCCCCGTCAACTGAGCCATCAGCTGCACTATGGGAGAAGAGGTCAGGGAGAGTGTCACTCTCTTCTTCCTGTCCCTCATCAGTTGCTATGTGCAAAGTCATATCAGATCTGTCCTAGTAGGGTTTAAGGCGATTTACATGAAGCACTCTGAGGGGGCTTCTGGAAGTGCCTAGGGCAACCAGGCAGGTAACCTCACCCTTTTTCTCTACAATGGTGTGGGGACTACTCCACTTGTCCTGGAGTGCCCTGGGAGCCACAGGTTTCAGGACCCACACTATCTGTCCTGGCTGGCACACAGTCTGTACAGCCATCTGGCCATGCCATTGTTTCTGCAACTCCTGGCTGGCCTGAAGGTATTTAGTTGGCCTCTTCATGCACTCAGCCATCCTTGATCTAAGGCAAAGCACATAGTCCTCAATGCCTTGGTTGGGAAGCTTGAGAGGTTGCTCCCAGCCTTCTCTAATAAGAGCGAGGGAACCCCTAATAGGGTGCCCAGACTGACGTTCAAATGGGCTGTAGCCCACACCCTCCGAGGGACCTACCTATAACTGAAGAGGAGGCATGGTAACAGGACATCCCATTTCCTCCTGAGTTTTTCAGAGCATCCCATTATCATACCTCTGAGAGTTTTATTAAACCTCTCTGCTAAGCCATTTGTTTGAGGGTGGTGAGGAGTGGTGAACTTGTAAATTACACCACGGCCCTCATTACATCCCTGGCGGTCGGTAATAAAGTGGTGGTAACACCGCCAACAGGCCGGTGGTAAAAAAAATGGAATCATGACCACGGCGGAAACCGACAACACAGACAGCCACTTTAACACACCGACTGCCACGGCGGTAGCAGCAAACACCGCGGCTGTAACCGCCAACAGCCAGGCGGAAGACAATGTACCGTCCACTGCATTACAACAGTACTATCTGCCACCTTTTCAGGGTCGGTACCAACGCCATCAAAAGCACGGCGGAAACAGTACTCTGAAGGGAAGCGACTCACCTCTCAACACTCGAAGAACCACGACGCCACGGAGCCCAGCTGCACTTTTTTCCAATGCTGGTGTACCTTCTCATACACCAGGAACACGAATGTCAGCGAAGATGAAAACTGTGAGTACTGCACCTAGCACACAAGGGAGGGGAGAGGAAAAAGAGAGTGACACACACATGCAACATGCAACACTCCCACCCCCAACACCATACACACAAACAGATGCAACAATATTACATATACACCCTGTAAACCTCAGGAATAATGCAAGGACAAAAGGAATTGAATAAAATGAGTGTAATAGTACAGTTTTAGAGATATACGTCCTTAAACAATAAACGGTATGTACAATATATGCAATATATACAAAAGGTGGGACAATGCCCACTCCAAAATGTCCGTGGCCCACGGGGCCATAACACAGAGGCCAAGGCCACACTAGACTCCTGCCTCAATAAGGAGAGAACACTGCAGAGGCATCAGGTCGAAAAAACACAGGCACCTCAGGGGGACAGGGAATGGGGGGGCACCTCAGCCAGAAGATAGTACAATGCCACTGGCCTGGAGGCGGCTCCATGCCCACTGCTTGGTCCTGGGGAGTCCAAAGCCACAGTCTCTTTAGTGGATGGCTTCTCCACTGGTTCTGGAGTGGGCTTTGTGCCCATGTGTGCTTCATCCTGCCAAGGAGGAGGTGAGTGGATGCCTTCTTCCACTGGTTCTGGAGGGGGCCTTATGCCCAGTGTGCTTCATCCTGCCAAAGAGGGGGTGAGTGGATGCCTTCTTCCACTGGTTCTGGAGGGGGCATTGTGCCCAGTGTGCTTCATCTTGCCAAGGAGGGGGTGAGTGGATGCCTTCTTCCACTGGTTCTGGAGGGGGCCTTGTGCCCAGTGTGCTCCATCCTGCCAAGCAGGGGGTGAGTGGATGCCTTCTTCCTCTGGTTCTGGGGGGGCTGTGTGCCCACTGTGATTCATCCTGGATGGGGCGAGGTCACAGTCTCTCACCTGGATGTCAAACCAAAAGGTGATGCAGGGGCCAGGATGCACTGCAGCTGCAGCCCATGTAGTCACTACTACACACTGCTCGCCGGCAGTGGCAGCTGCTCAGTGGATGTCAGGTGGCAGTGGTGCTGCTGGCAGTGGGGCAGGTGGCGGTGCTGGCCGCGGTGCAGGTAGAGGTGCTGGCCAAGGTGGTGGTAGCCTCCAGGCCTTCACCTGCAGCCTCAGGCGGCTGAAGTGCCATGGCTGGTGTAGTGTGCCCCTTCCTGCCCTTGGCAGATGGTGGTGCCTCCTTGCTTCTGCCAGCTGGTGTCTTTTTCTTGCCCTTGCTGGCTGGTCGTTCCTTCTTCCCCTTGCTGGCTGGTGGTGCCTTCTTCCCCTTGCTAGCTGGTGTCCCCTTCTTGCCCTTGCTAGGTGGCGGACCCTTCTTGGCCTTGGCAGGTGGTGCTGGCACACTGGCCGGACTGATGGGTGCCTCCTTGGAGCCTCTCACACCCTCAGAAACCACAGTGGCCATGGATTGGTTGGCTGAGGTGCTGGGCTGGATTCTAGCCACCCTGGCCTGAGGTGAAGGAAGTGGGGGGGGTGGGATAGGGAATAGGTCAATGTTGGCAAGGAAAAGCTTCTTAGGGACAATGGGGCGGAAAGAGGGTGAAGGTTTGGGTGTGGAGGAAGAGGGAGTGGTTGTAGGAGGTGCCAGTCTGCTGTGTTTGGGTGCAGGTGCATGGGCTGGATGCTGTTGTGAGGTGGATGGCTGTTGGGTGTCTTGCGTTTGTATGCTTTGGGAGGAGGGATCACAGACACAGTGGGAAAGGACGCAGGGGACGTGTGCATGGATGTGGGGGTGGTGACTGCCAATGAGGGGCGTGTAGTGATAGGCGTGCTGGTGATAGAGGTAGTGGATGAGGATGTAGTGCATGCAGGTGTGAGTGGAAATGCTACTGGGAGGCAGGTGGACGATGAGGATGAGGGGGACACAGTGGAGGCAGTGGATGTTGGTGTGTCTGCATGTGGTTGGTGCTTGTGTGAGTGCCTGTGAGATGAAGTGTGGTGCTTGTGTTTGCCTGAGCCACTTCTGTGTGTTGATTTGGGTGATTGCTGGTCTGAAGGTGTGCTTGGGATAGGCTGGGGTTGAGGGGATTGGGACTGGGAAGAGGAAGTTGGAGGGGGGAGGCTGGAGACAGGGACAAGGGCTGCCATCAGTGAGTTGGCCAGAGCCTGGAATGCTCTCTGTTGGGCTGCCATGCCAGAGTGAATGCCCTCAAGGTATGTGTTTGTTTGTTGCAAATGCCCTGCAAGACCCTGGATGGCATTCAGTATGGTTGACCGCCCAACAGAGAGGGATCTCAGGAGGTCAATTGCCTCCTCACTGAGGGCAGCAGGGCTGACTGGGGCAGGGCCTGAGGTGCCTGAGGTGCCTGGGGCGAAGGAGATGCCCACCCTCCTGGGTGAGTGGGCATGGGAAACACGCTGAGGGGCTGCTGGGAGGGCGGTGCTGGTATGGGGGTGGCAGCTGTACCTGTAGTTGGGGTGGGCACAGAGGTGTCCGCCACCGTCAGGGAGCTTCCATCTGAGGAGTTGTCGCTGTTGGTGCTGTCCCCTCCTGTCTCCGTTGTGGTGCTCCCCTTGCCCTCCATTCCACTGGTGCCCTCACCGTCGGTGGATTCGGCCTCCAGGTCCATATGGGATGCAGCTCCCTTCGTCGCTGGTGTCTCTGCTCCTCCGCTAGATGAAGCTAATGCACACAAGGACAGGGTGACAAAACAAAAAGGGGGGGAGAGACAAAGGATACACTTGGTCAATGCCAGCAACAACACTACTGTAGGCGTAGACAACTCACAAGGAACAGCCCTATGCACTTGGCCATGAACTACCAGTTACAATGTTAGTCACCAGGCTATGGGGTACAATGCCTAACGCCATTAGCTGCACACCTGAAACCCACAGGACCCTGCCCAGACGTAGATGCCCACTAACATTATTGGGGTTGGAGTGCATCTGAGCTTGCCCATCATTGAACCTACCCTGTCATGTTCGCCCTGGCCTAGGTGCACCCACAGCCCACACCCCCCACCCAGGGAACACCTTAACGCGCACAAAGTCATGATTCTGAATCTGTACTCACCCCCTTGTGGCTGCTGTGATGCCTTCATGTGCCCATCCAACTCCAGATAGGCCTCTGCCAGGATGTGGAACAGCAGGGGGGTCAGGGCATGATGGGCACCCCTTCCTCGTTGGGGGGGCAGACCCAGCTGGGCTTTCGCAGTCTTCCTTGCCAAGCTGCGCAGGTCCTCCCACCGTTTGCAGCAGTGGGTGGTCCGCCTGTCAAAGACCCCCAGGGTCTGCACCTCCTTGGCGATGGCACGCCAATACCCTTTTTCTGATGGGCGCTGGCCTGCAGAACAAATACAGCAGAAAAGGCATTAGTCATACCATCCTGAGTGTTATACTCATGGCCCACCATATCTCTCCCATCCCCTTATGCACATACATTGACCACCATACATGCAGCACTCTGCACAGGACCCCTCAGACCCCCCCACACAGGAGGCTTACACACACAGCAATCCATACATTCATGCCCCACGCATCATGCTCACAGTGTACTCACCTATTTGTCTGGAGGACCATAGAATGAAGGGTACTGGGGTAAGATCCCATCCATCAGTCTCTCCAACTCATCCAAACTGAAGGCAGGGGCCCTTTCCCCAGACACTCAAACCATTGTCGCTTCCAGACACAGGTCACAGCAGCACTTGCAGTGCAGGTCCTCTCCTGTTGAGGGTCAGGCAGCAAGTGAGTGAACAGATAGAAAATGGTGGTCACGTCCGCGGCGGTGTGTGCCGTCACCGCCGGCGTACATAGTCATTGGCTCTTGGGACCCGTAGGCCCCAGTGATAACCAATGCGGTGTTGCACGGCGGTCGTCGAGCGCCGACCGCAACGGCGCACGCCAGTGGAATTACCTCGTTTCCACTTGACCCTCCTTACAGTTCAGGCAGCCGCCATTTCAGGGGGCCACAGTCCATGGCACCTAACTGCGTCACAGCAGACTTTGGCACATCAACTGACTTACGAGTTCACATACTGTTTCTATAAAGCAGAAATTGCAAATTAATCTGAGAAAATGTTTGACTATGACCTTCTGCTGACCATTTTTCACCCTAGAGTTCAACCACTGAGGATGAATAGGAGATGGAGACATCCCCCGTGTACAGACGCCTTGTGGACTTGGCTACAGTGGAGGACAGGCACCTTATCCTAACCTACAGACATGATAGGGCCACAATCCAAGATGTGTGCCCAATTGGAGCCAGACCTGATTTCAGCCATCCACCACCCCACAGGTATCTCCCCTCTAGTGCAGGTCCTGTCAGTGTTCCATTTCCTGGCAAGTGGTTCCTTCCAAGCGACAGTGGCCATGGCATCAGGGATGTCACAGCCTATGTTCTCGAACGTGCTGACCAGAGTGTTGACTGCCCTGATGAAACACATGCGCAGCTACATCGTTTTCCCCCAGGTGGAGGATTTGGCCAGTGAAGGCTGACTTCTATGCACTGGAACATATCCCCAACATCATTGGTGCCATGGATGGTACACATATTGCATTTGTCCCGCCCCGGAGAAATGAGCAGGTGTTCAGAAATAGAAAAAGCCTTCACTCTCTGAATGTGCAGATGGTGTGTTTGGCAGACCAGTACTTCTCCCATGTCAATGCTAAGTATCCTGGGTCTGTGCATGATGCCTATATCCTGAGGAATAGCAGCATCCCATATGTGATGGCTCAACTCCAGAGGCACAGGGTGTGGCTAATAGGTGAGCCCATGTTCCCCACCCAGAGTATGTTGGTATATGGGTGTGGGGTTGGCCCTAAGGGTGAATGTGTGGCTAACAGGTATCCCTCGATATTTGCAGGTGACTCTGGTTACCCTAACCTCTCATGACTACTGACCTCAGTGAGGAATGCCAGGCACATGGGCGAACAAGGAGGATCACTGAGCGAACCTTTGTCCTCCTGAAGGCCAGATTCCGGGGCCCCCATCTGACAGGGGTATCCCTGTACTACTCACCCAAGAAGGTGTGCCAGATCATCGTTGCATGTTGCATGTTGCATAACCTGGCCTTGAGATGCCAGGTGCCTTTTCTGCAGGAGGATGAGCCTGGGGATGGTCGTGTGGCAGCAGTGGAGCCTGTGGACAGTGATGAAGAGGAGGCAGAGGAAGAGGATATGGACAACAGAACTACACCAATTCAACAGCACTTCCAGTGACACACAAGTAATACACTGTAACTTCACATTCCATTGCAGTTTTGTGTTGGACATTGAACATGGCAGCCTGATTTCCCTATTTCCATAGCCACTTACTGTACCCTTTGGCATCTCTATTTTCAGATCTCTGTGCCCCAATCTGGCTCCTGATGTGTTTACTGATGCCCACTACAGGTCATACCTATGTAAATATTATGGTACATTTGACTTGCACTGTTTACAGTTTGTTGAAATAATACATATTTCAAATAATTGACTGACTCCATACTTGTAATAGTTCCAAGGGTGTTTATTTCAGTGCTGAAACGTAAATGGGGATGTGCAATGGGCTGGGTTGATGATGGAGGAAAGTCCAGGATAGGGTCCAGTCTATTTGTATCACAGGTGCATTGTCCAAGGGGCCATAGAAAGTGGAGCAATGGCAGTTCAAGGTGGACAGGGTGACAGAGTGGGACACAAGGGTGACAATCAGGAGAGTTTTATTTCCTGGCGGGGGTCTTGGCAATGTTCTCTGGCCTCTGCCTGAATTGCAGGGACCGTTTGCGGGGTGGTTCTCCATCTGCAGGGGGTGGGGTGCTGGCGGCTTCTTGTTCCTGTGGTGGGGCCTCCTGTCCACTAGCGTCGGCAGAGGTGGAGGGCTGTTCTTTGGTGTGGCTAGTGTCAGGGGCCTGTTGGTGTGCCACCGCATCCCTCATGGTGTTGGCCGTGTCTGCCAGCACCCCTGCAATGGTGACCAGGGTGGTGTGGATGTCCCTCAGGTCCTCCCTGATCCCCAGGTATTGTCCCTCCTGCAGCCACTGTGTCTCCTGCAACTTGGCCAGTATCTGGCCCATGATCTCCTGGGAATGGTGGTATGCTCCCAGGATGTTAGTGAGTGCCTCGTGGAGAGTCGGTTCCCCAGGCCTGTCCTCCCCCTGTCGCATAGCAGTCCGCCCAGCTTCCCTGTTGTCCTGTGCCTATGTCCCCTGAACCGTGTGCCCACTGCCACTGACCCCAGGTCCCTGATTGTCCTGTGTTTGTGGGGTTGCTTGGGGTCCCTGTAGTGGTGGACACACTGCTGATTGATGGGTCCTAGGGGCAGAGGTATGGGCCCTCTGGGTGGGTGCTGTGGTGGTGTTTCCTGAGGGTGGAGGCTCTGTGTTCGATTAGGAATGTTCCTGGGTAACCGACTGTCGAGAGGTCCCTGATGGGCCAGGTTGGTCATCCTGATCCAGGCGTGCAGAGCTCCTGTCATCACTGTGGGCCTCTTCTGGGGGGAAAACTGGATGTGGCTGGCACCTCATCTCCGGTGACTTTGAGTGGGGGTCCTGTGGGGATGTAAATGCAGTGTTATTTTTCTGCATGTGCCAACTTGTGCATGGATATGTTCCCCTCTATGGTTGTTATTACCAAGGCAGCTTTGGCTTGTGTGAGTTGTGATTCGGTTGGCTAAGCGATTGTCACTAGTGTGCATGCTGTGGTGATGGGTGTCCATGCAGGTCTGTGATTGGGGTCTATGCATTGGTGTTGCATGCAGAGCTTGGTATTAGGATGGGTAGGTTGTGATGGTGGGGTATATGTGAGGTGGTGGGGTGATGGTGGTAGGGGTAGGTGTTTGTGATGGCATGCAGGTAGGGTGGGGGATAAAGTAGTAAAGATTTGACTTACCAGAGTCCAGTCCTCCTGCTACTCCTGCCAGGCCCTCAGGATGCATGATCGCCAAGACTTGCTCCTCCCATGTTGTTAGTTGTGGGAGAGGAGGTGGGGTCCACCGCCAGTCCTCTGTACAGCCATCTAGTGTCTGGATACCATGGAACGCACCTTTCCCCGTAGGTCGTTCCAGCTCTTCCTGATGTCATCCCTTGTTCTGGGGTGCTATCCCACGGCGTTGACCCTGTCCACAACTTTCCTCCATAGCTCCATCTTCCTTGCAATGGACGTCTGCTGCACCTGTGATCCGAATAACTGTGGCTCTACCCGGATGATTTCCTCCACCATGACCCTTAGCTCCTCCTCAAAGAACCTGGATTGTCTTTGTGGTGCCATGGGTGTAGTGTGAGTGGTGTGTGGGGTGATGTGTTGGGGTGTGTGCCGTGAGGTGTGTGGATGGTGTGTGGGTGATGTTGTTTTGTGGCTCAGATTCAGTGGGTGCTCCTGGCTTGTCTCTCTCTCACTTGCTAAAATATTTGAGTTGTAAAGGTTTGTGGGTAGTGTGTGTGGGTGATTTATAGTGGTGTGGGTGTGGTGTGTGTATGTGTGTCACGTTTGTGTATTTTAAATTGTCCAATGTGGTGTAGTTTTGTTAGTGTGTGTGTATTTTGAGCGCGGCGGTATGTACAGCCAATAGTTTACCGCGGTTAAATGACCAATGCAGTGATTCGTGGGTTATGATGCTGTGGCCATATTTCTGTTGGCGTAACGGTGTAGGTTTTGGTACCACCATTTTATCACTGACCTTTGGGCTGGTGGACTTGTGTGGGTGTCTGTATAGTGGCAGATTTCTATGTGCGGTATACCCCCGCGGTCGCAGAATGTTGGCGGCAGTCAGCATGGCGGTAAGCGGCATTTACTGCCAATCTCATAATGAGGGCCCACATTCTTTCCACATGGCTTTTAGGTAAGCAGACACGAAGTTTGCATCCACGTCTGATATCACCTCTTTAGGAAAATCCACTCTTGAAAACATACCAAGAAGTGCCTTGGCCACTGCAGGAGCTGTAGTAGTTCTAAGAGGAATGGCCTCTGGCTACCTGGTGGCATGGTCCACTGCCACCAGTATGAATATGTTCCCAGAGCCTGTTAGAGGGTTCAGGGGGCCAACAATGTCCATCCCACCACTCTCAGAGGGTACCCCAACAACTGGAAGTGGGATTAAGGGGGCCTTTGGAGTGCCACACGTCTTGCCACTGGCTTGACAGGTGTCACAGGAGAGACAGAACTCCTTTGTATCTTCAGACATGTGGGGCCAGTGAAAGTGTGGGTGAAGCCTGTCCCAGGTTTTGCTTTGCCCAAGTGACCTGCCAGGGGAATATCAATTGCCAAGGTCAGCAGAAACTCCCTACATTTCAGAGGGACTACCAACCTCCTGGTGGCACCAGGGTTGGGGTCCCTTAACTCTGAATATAGGAGACTGTCTTCCCATTACACCTTATGGGTGCCTCTTGAGTTGCAGCTTGCTGCCACAAGCTTTCCAGTGTGGGGCAAGTTTGTTGTTCCCTACTGAATTCCTCCCTGGTGGCCCCCCTGTACCCAAGAGCTCAGCTGTGTCAGCTTGCAGGTCCTCTGGTGTAGGTTCCACTCAAAGAGTGGATTTGAATCCTCACTGGAGACTGGAGCAGGGGGTGCTTTGTTACCCTTCCTGTTTTTTGGTTTAGGAAGCTCCTTGGCCATTGTTCTATGCTCCAAGGTTCCTTGCTCTTTTTGTTTGTTAGCCTGTGCTCTTGTGATAGCAAAGATATACCATTGGATGCCCAGCATTGCTGCAAGGGTTTCCAGTTCAACTTTAGCCCAAGCTGAAGTCTCCAAGTCATTCCCTAGTAGACACTCTACAGGTGGGTCCGAGGAAACCACAACTTTCTTAGGATCAGTAACCTCCCCCCAGTTGAAATCAATAACTGTCATGGGGTGGCACAAAGTGTCACTTTGAGCATCAGTCACTTGGTACGTGTGACCAAGTAGGTGTTGTTCAGGAGACACCAGGTTCTCAGTCACCATAGTGACACTGGCACCTGTGGCCCTGTTGGCCTCCACCTCAACACCATTTATCAGGGGACGCTGCCTTTACTTAACCATTTTAAGGGGACAGGCAGCAAGGTTGGCAAATCCAATGCCCCCATCAGAGACTAGCACTGCTTCAGTGGTCTCTGCAGTCAGCCCAGGCCCCACTACAGTCCCTAGGGTGAGCCCAGCTACACTCTTGGACTGACTACTGTTAGTAGTCCCACCACTACTGCTACTGCTAGGGGCACTAGTAGGAGTGGGGTTAGTAGTAGTGGAAGGCTTGGTGCCTTTCTTGGGACAGGAGCTGTCTCCTGGCCTATGTTGTTTGTTTTTACAAACATAGCACCAAGGCTTTTTATAATTAGAGGAAGAGATTTTGCTCCCACCCCCAGAGGAGTTTTGTGGGCCTGATGAAGACTCTTTAGATTTTTCTTTGATCGCACTCTTCTCTGGATGCTTACATGCTTCCTTCTTTTTGTGGTAACCCTCTGTGTGAGTATTCCTACTCACCCTGGTACGGACCCATTTGTCTGCCTTCTTTACCAATTCATGGGGAGAGGTCAAATCAGAGTCCACCAGGTATTGATGCAGCTAATCAGATACACAGTTATTCAAAATGTGCTCTCCTAGGATTAGGTTATACAAGTGCTGGTTATCACAGATTTTGCTCCCATGCAACCAGCCTTCCAGAGCTTTTGCAGAGCAGTCCACCAAAATCTATCCCATCTTGGGAGGACTCTTTCTTGGTCTCTCTAAACTTGATCCTATACTGTTCAGTAGTCAGACCAAACCCAACTAACAGTGCTGTTTTCAAAACTGTGTAATTGTCTGCATCTTCTTCTCTGACAGTGAGGCGTCTGTCCCTAACCTTGTCGAGACGGAGAGCCACAAAATTGCTGCCCACTGCCTTTGGGGGACCCTCTGTACCTTACAGACCCTCTCCAAAGCAGTGCACCACTTGTAGATGTCATACCCCACTTTATAAGGGGGGACTACCTTGTTCAAGTACCTGGATTAAAAAGAGTCCTCCCTGAACCTAGTGTCCCTGAAACTAAAACTGCTGCCACCATGGGGTTCTAACCCTATACCCTGCCTCTCTCTCCAGTGCCAAGGCCTCCCTATCTAGGGCCAGCTGTTGGTGCTGCAGCCTCAGCTGTCAGAGATCCCTGTTTAGGGAGTCGTCACCTGAAGTGGAGCAATGGGTCTCCTCAGACACTGAGGAGACAGGAGAATGGGCAGAGGAGGATCTGTTCTTATGTTTGGGAACCCTATCAACTAGCCCTATAGGGACAAAGGTGGACCTACTTGTATGACCCCCTTTCCCACAACCAGTAGTGCTTCTAACAGGACTGTGAGTGTTTTTAGATTCTCTCTGATCCTCCTTGGGTACTTCTTGACCCTCCTCAGTATCTAAATTTACTCTCTCTAGTACTGGGGTGGGCAGAGTCTACTTCTTCCTCCTCCTCCTGGCTACCACCATGGTCCTGGTCAGCCTGGAGCAGCAGGCCCAGAAGCAGACTCTTGTTGGGATTTCCCCGTCTAAAGTTTTCTCTCATTACATATCCCCCTCAACTCCTAGAAAGCAAGACCTCCATATTGGGAGTCCAGGGCCTCAGTGGTGTGCTCTACTGAGGACATGTTGTTTAGCTAGAGTGGTGTAAGTGACCCTAACTACTAGGCTCCCAAAGAAGTTGGAGCAAGGGCTATGCAAGAACTCCAGCTTACCCAAACTTAGGAGACTAAGGGCCTCATTCCGACCCTGGCGGTCATAGACCGCCAGGGTGGAGGCCGGAGGCAGCACCGCCAACAGGCTGGCGGTGCTACATGGGCAATTCTGACCGCGGCGGTAAAGCCGCGGTCAGAAAAGGGCAACCGGCGTTTTCCCGCCGGTTTACCCCTGCCCAAGGGAATACTCCATGGCGGCGCTGCCATGGGGATTCCGACCCCCTTCCCGCCTTCCTGTTCCTGGCGGTTGTTACCGCCAGGAACAGGATGGCGGGAACCGATGTCGTGGGGCCCCTGGGGGCCCCTGCACTGCCCATGCTGCTGGCATGGGCAGTGCAGGGGCCCCCTAACAGGGCCCCATTAAGATTTTCAGTGTCTGCCTTGCAGACACTGAAAATCGCGACGGGTGCCACTGCACCCGTCGCTCCCCTTCAACTCCGCCGGCTCCATTCAGAGCCGGCTTCATTGTTGAAGGGGCTTTCCCGCTAGGCCGGCGGGCGGCCTTCTGGCGGTCACCCGCCGGCCCAGCGGGAAAGTCGGAATGACCGTCGCGGTCTGTTGACCGCGGAGCGGTCTTCCGACGGGGTTACTTTGGCGGGCAGTCGGAATGAGCCCCTAAGGGCCAGATGTATCAAAAAAAATTGCACTCGCAAACAGCAAAATTGGCTGTTTGCGAGTGCAAAATAGTGGTCTGCAATGCATCAAAGGCATTCGCAGACCACAAAATAGAAGTCGCAAAAATTGCGATTTTTTGCGTTGCGACCTGGATTTTGCGAATCGCAATTTGCGATTCGCTAAATCCAGGTCGCAAAGCAATGCTGCAAAAAATCACAAATTGCGATTTTTCGCAGAATGGTATTTTGCACATGCAAAATACCATGGTCTGCAACCAGGTGGTAACCTGGTGCAAAATTTAAAAATGCAGTAAAACTGCATTTTTAAATGTAACATGTAAAGCACACATGCCCTTTTGGCATGTGTGTACTTTACATGTTAAAAAAAAAAAATGGGGTGCAGGAGAGGGGGCCTTAGGCCCCCAGCACCCTGGCCTTTTGCATTTCCAAAATTGCGATTTCTGATTCAGAAATCGCAATTTTGGAAATGCAAAACACTTGCAGCTATGGGCCAACAGGCCAGTATCGCAATTTGCGATTCGGTAATAGCATTTGCGATTTTTATGAAATCGCTATTACCGATTCGCAAATGTGATACATGGCCCTTTGCGAGTCGGTAATAGCGATTTCTTAAAAATGGGAATCGCAATGGGCCAGGATCATACATCTGGCCCCTAGATCCCTAGATCCCTGACACTAAGGCCCTCATTATGACCCCGGCGGACGGCATTAATATGGAGGAAAGTACTGCCACAACGGCCACTACGGCAGGAATGACCGCCGGGCTGGAGACTTCAGTCTCCAGCCCGGTGGCCGTCACTAGCCCGCCTGCGGGATTATGACCCCACCTACCGCCATGGTTTTCGTGGTAACTGTACCACCACTAAAACCATGGCGTTAGGCACTATCAGTGACAGGGAATTCCTTCCCTGTCACTGAGAGGGGTCTCCCCCCCTCCCAGTTTTCCCCCCATACACCCCTCCCTCTCCAGACCCCCCTCTTCATTCATGCACCTTCATTCACACACGCACACAAGCATTCACACACTCATTCCCATATTCACCCACGCATGCAGACATCCATTCACACACACATCCACACTCACTTACATACATAAAAGCACACATGCATTCACACAACACAACATACACGCACTCACACATCCATAGATGCACACACATACACCATGCAACAGACACCAGCACTCATGCACGCACATACCCCCCCACACACACACAACACCACCCTCCCCTGTCGGAGCACCTGACTTACCTGTTGTGAGGGGTTCCTCTGGCAGGAGAATGGATGGGGCGCTGCTGCCAGCAGCAGCGTCCGCCAGCAGAACACTGCCAGGCCGTATCATGGGTCAGGCTATGGTCTGCGGCGGTCTACTGGCCACCTTACCGACATCCGCCGACATGGCCACAGATGGATTTCCGCCATCCTTCTGGCGGAAATCCAGCTGTGGTCATAATAGGGCAGACAGCTGGTAGCTGCGGCGATGGTCTTTTGCCAGCTGTCGCCGTGGCGGTAGGTGGTTTTTACCATCAGGGTCAAGATGACCCCCTAAGTGCAGTGTGTACCTATTAGTTAGCAAATGGCCTTTCCTGTGAAAAGTACCTAGTGACAGAGTGATAAGGCAATTGCAAGTGTTTATCCCATCACTGCACCACCAATGTAGGACTCTGGCCTGGGGTGTGGTGAGCACCTATGGTGTTATCCCTTTATACCAGGTATCTCTTATTAGTGAGGTCTATTCAGTGTCTAGGAAGCCACACTCTCTAGAGGTAGCTGTGAATGAGCCACCAAGACTTATCTAGGAGACATGCAAAGCTTATGCAATACCACTGTAGTCACACAGCACTTACAAACATGAAAGAAAACACTCAGGGGGTTATTACAACTTTGGAGGAGGTGGTAATCCGTCCCAAAAGTGACGGTAAAGTGACAGATATACCACCAGCCGTATTACAAGTCCATTATATCTTATGGAACTCGTAATACGGCTGGTGGTATATCCGTCACTTTTGGGACGGATTAACACCTCCTCCAAAGTTGTAATAACCCCCTCAGTGTTACGAAAATAAAGGTACATTATTATGGTAACAAAATCACCAAAATACTATATAGGCAATACCCCAACTGGAGGTAAGTAGATACACTTTTATATGTACATTAGAAGTCAGGAATTAGCATAAAAAGCAATAGAAAACAGTGAAAGCAATAGTAAGTACTGAAGGCCCGGTGGGGGAGGGGTGACCAAATCATATACTAATAAAGTGGAATGTGAAAGTCGGGCCCCCACCCAAGGAAGTGGAATCAGTAGAGGGGAGCTGGAGGAAGTAGGAACCCTAAAAGGTAAGTACCAGAGTGCCCCCCAGCAACCAGGAGAAGAGAGGTAAGTGCCTGGTTTTCCACAAACCCACAGAAAGGACTTCAGAAGAGGATAATGCAAGACCCAGACAAGACTGCAAGAAACCAAAGGTGTTCCCTGGTAGAGGAAGACCTATACAGTAAGGGGACCAAGCCCAGTTCACTTTGGAGTGCCCGGTGGTGGTAGGAGCCAATACCCACCCATCTGTTTATGCATGACCAGGTCAGCGGTGGACAAAGACAGTCAGCAGTGCAGCACTGGAGCAGCTGAAGAGTTCCTGAAGTGATGCAGTCGATGTCCCACATCAGAAGAAGGATTGCAGTCAATCAGTAGTGTGGAAAAACTACAAACAAGCCTTGGCGAAGGCAAATGTTGTGGAAGAAGAAATGTGGCACTGCCGGGGACCAGCAAAGTCTAGGAGGACTCAAACCACAGAGGGGAGTCCTGGGTGACTCTCAGCAGCAAGGAGAGTCACAGAAAGAGGAAGCAGCCCCCACAGATGACCCACGGGCAGCAAGCACAGGAGTTGAGGTGAGGCCCATGCAGCACACCTAGAAAGGAATCCCACATCACTGGAGAAGCACAAAGAGAGCTGAGCATCGCAAGAAAGAGTGCTGGGGACTGGGGGCTACACGAAACCTGAAGATTCCTTGAAGGAGATGTCCACCAGCTTTGGCAGATGCAAGAGTCGCTGTGCAGAGGGGTACTGTCCTGCGTGGAGAGGCAAGGGCTTACCATCTCCTAAGTTGGACAGTTGTTAGAGAGGACCAAGGGAACCACTCCAGACCACAACCCATGATGCAGGATCCACACAGCTCCGGAGGAGATTCACGCAGCCGGTCGTCGTTGCAGTTGGTGCCTGCGGATGCAGGGGAATGACTCCTTCACTCCCAGGGAGATTCGTTCTTGCTGCTTGTGCAGACTGAAGACTTGTCACACTCAGAGGATGCACAGCTGGGGAAATGTTGCAGTTTCTGGAAGGAGCCATGGAAACAATGTTTCAAGCAGAGACATCGCTGTGGATGCAGATTGTTGTTTCCTGGAGGGTCCTGTTGCAGTTCCAGTGGCCACAAGTTGAAGTAAACAGTGCGGAGGAATCCTGCTGGAATCTTGAACATCGAATATGAGGACCCACCCAAGAGGGAGACCCTAAATAGCCCTGGAAAGGGGATTAGTCACGTAGCAAGGTGACCACCTATCAGGAGGGGGCTGTGACATCACCTGCCTTACTTGGCACTCAGATGCTCCCAGAGGCTTCTGCCCACCTTGGATTCAAGATGGCAAAATCAAGGGGCCACCTGGAGGAGCTCTGGGCACCACCCCTTGGGTGGTGTTGGACAGGGAAGTGTCTACTCCCCTTTCCATTGTCCAATTTCACGCCAGAGCAAGGACTGGGGGTCCCTGGACTGGTGTAAACGGGTTTATGTAAGGAGGCAACAAATGTGCCCTTCAAAGCATACCAGCGTCTTGGGGTGGCTACCGCTCCCAAGTCATGTAACATCTATTTCCAAAGGGAGAGGGCGTTACCTCCCTCTCCCAAGGAAATCCTTTGTTCTGCCTTTCTGTGCTTGAGCTGATCAAGCAGCAGGAGGACGGAAATATGTCTGTAGGATGGCAGCAGTGTGGGCTGCCTAGGAAAACCCTGCAAACTGGTATGAGCAAAGCTGGGGGTCCTCTAAGGAGCCACCAGAGTGCATTGAAAAATACAACCAATACTGACAACAGTATTGGGGTATGCTTCCGACATGTTTGATACCAAACAAGCCCAGGTTCAGAGTTAGCATTATGTAGCTGGACATAGGTAGTGACCTAATTCCAGTACACAGGTAAAATGGCTTCTCCGCATTCATGAAGTCCAGGAGAATGGAGTTGGAGTTTCTGGGGACGCCTCATGCAGGGGTTCCCTCACACACAGGTACTTGCACCCTTCCCTCTGGGCTGGGAGGGCCTGCCATGGGGGTGACTTACAGAGATCTTGTGCAGTGACCTGTAGTGAAAGGGTGCATGCACCTTTTCACCCAGGCTGCAATGGCAGGCCTGCAGATACATTTAGCAAAGGCTCCCATGGGTGACATAATACATGCTGCAGCCCCTGGGGAACCCCTAGTGCATCAATGCACTGGGTACCTGGGTACCATGTACTAAGGGCTTAGATGAGGGCATCAGCATGCCAAATGTGGGGGGTGTGATGTCCCTGACAACCACATTTAGAGGGTGAGAGCACAGTCACTGGGGTCCTCGCTAGCAGGCTCCCAGTGAGCACAGTCAAAACACACTGACAGCAGGCAAAACGTGGGGGTAACCATGCCAAAAAGAGGGTACTTTCTTACAGTGTTTAGGGCGAGGGTGGGGTGGGGGGGTCAGAGTAGTTTTTAAGACACCCTGGGGTAAGTTTTAGGACAGGGTAGATATTAGGGTTTAGGGCAGGGAGTCGGGTGGTTTTTAGAACAGGGTGGGTTCGTTTTTAGGACAGGGTAGGTGTTAGGGTTTGGGGAGGGGGGCTGGGGTAGCTTTTAGGACAGGGCAGGGTAGCTTTTAAGGTTGAGGGTGAGGATTGGGGTAGTTTTTAGGACAGGGCACGGTAACTTTTAAGATTTAGGGCGGGCGGTCGGGGTAGTTTTTAGGACAGGACGGAGTAAGTTTTAGGTTTCAGGGAGGGGTGAGGGTAGTTTTTAGGAAAGGGAGGGGTAGTTTTTAGTACAGGGTAGATTTTAGGGTTTAGGGCGAGGGGGGGTTGGGGTCATTTTTAGGACAGGGCGGGGTAGGTTCTAGGCCAGGGGAGGGTAGCTTTTAGGGTTTAGGGCGGGGAGGTCGGTATAGTTTTTAGGACAGGGCAGGGTAGGTTTTAGCATTTAGGGCGTGGGTCAAAGTAGTTTTTAGGACAGGGTGAGGTACTTTTTAGGACAGGATAGGTTTAGAGTTTAAAGCGGGGTAGGGGTTCCGGGTAGTTTTTAGGACAGGGCGGGGTAGATTTTAGGACAGGGCAGGTTAGGGTGGGGGGTGTTAGGGCTGAGGACAGGGGGTGGAAGGGGTAGTTTTAAGAGCTGGGGCGGGTGGAGTATGGTGTCAGGTGTAGGGGGCAAGTTGGGAGAGAATTTGCTACTCATGTTCCTTTACCAAAAATGATTTTACAACAAAATACATTGTAAAGACAAATGTGGTAAAGACGCTGTTGTTCTAGAGACCACGTTGTAAAGACATGCATTGTTCAATCATACATCCCCTCAGCCGCACCCGGCAGAGTTAAACAAGTAATTGTCATACCAGCACCACAGAGGGAGAACCATACTGGAGACTAGTCCAGCTACAGGCTTGAAAGTACTTTGGGCCAGATTTAAGAAAAGATGCGCTACACGCAGTGCAGCACCACTTTTCTTGCGCCCCTTAGCGCACCCCTAACGCCACCATGTGTGCTGTAGTTGGGGAACTTTTTGACGCTATTAGTGTAAAAAATGTTGATGCCAATCTTGCAAAGCCAATTGAGGCCCATTACTACTAATGGGGTGTCTCCTTTTAATGCATGCTCTGAGCAGGCATTAAAAGTGCAGAAAAAATGACGCAAAGAAATCTTGTAGATTTCTTTGTGCCATTTTTTCGCCCCCCTAGTGGGGGAACGCCCCCTTTGCATACAGTATGCATGGCACATGCATGATGTAGTGAAAGGGTTACAAAGTGGCGCAATACATGCTTTGCAACACTTTGTAAATCTGGTGCGGTGTTTTTGTCCCTCTAACGCTACATTTGCATAAAAAATGACGCTGTGTCATTAGATGGCACAAGGGGCTTTTAAATCTGCCCCTTTGTGTAGGGTTGGCTGGACCCGAGCGGTCCCAACCACTGTGCTGCGCTACTCGAAGCTGCGTGCCTGTGATTGCCTTGGTGTGCAGTTAGGACCGAGCGGTCTTAGTGGCTGTGCCATGTTCTTTTTTCCACTTATTACAAGCTGAACACTTTGCAAAGGAGAGCACATCTGAATACCCAGCGAGATCATGATTGATTAATAGAAGCACACCGGCTTCTAGAATTTCAGTAATACACGTACCTTAAAACGCTCATATATTTTCAAAGCACTGCTTTGATGTACTTGAAATTGACTATCTTTTGAGCTACTGATTGGATTTTTGTTGTTTTGGTCTTATATTACTCAGGTAAAAATTCTCTGTTATTCTAAACCTGTGTGGAGTCTTGTTTTGGGGTTTTCATTGTGTTACTGCATGCGTATGTTGTGCAAATACTTTACACATTGACTCAAGTTAAGCCCTACTGCTCTGCGCCAAGCTACCAGAGGGTGTGCACAGGTTCATTTAGGTTGTGTATCTGACCCACCCTGACTAGGATTGTTGTCCCTACTTGGACAGGGTGCATGCCTCTGCCTACTAGAGGTCCAATTTCTAATACTCAGACTTAAAAGCGCTGGAGGACTCCTGAGATGCTGGGCATGCCAGGGCGCACACCTGGACGAAGACTGGGCCAAGAGCAGGCCTGTATGTGCCCATCCAAGCCCAGAGGGGGCTGGGACCACTCTCTTGACTTGTGATTATTGGACTCAGAACTTTGGTTTTCTTCCAGCTGAAAACGTAATCTCTGTCCTTCCTTCATTGGGCAACACAGGCTGATTGTTTGATTTTTGGTGCACATTATATCTATGAGGAAAAGAAAAACCAGTCATTCCCATGAGGCCAGGGAGAACCCTACCATTTGACTACGATTATGGGGGCGATTCATTTGGAAATTAGTTTGGTAGAGGCAATCAATCACCATAGCTATTGCTGCCCCAAATCCCAGACAGCCTCGGAAAACATACGTGTGTCAGGCGACACATCAGTGGCTGCCATTGAGGTCATAGGTGATGGTCAAAAGCAGGATCAAACTGTGTCAAATAATCCAACTTCAAAATAGAGGGGTAATGTAGCATCGCTCCATCTTTTCCCCCTTAACTCTCCACCGGTAAAGAAGAAGAAAAAGGCCCCCTCTAAAAGTACAAAGGCCTTGGGGTACTTAGGGCACTTCCATGTCACAAAGAAAAGAGAGAAAAGATGAACTATCGCAAAGCAAAATGGCATTTCAAAGATGACAGATATTATTAATTACCAGGACATGGAAGCAAGCATCCTTGATTATTGCATCAAGCGCTTTGATAAGTTGGAAGGTTTTCTAACTGATTTTTATTCCTTTTTCTTCAAGGAAATTGTGAATTGGAGTGTGCTTTAAGGGTCTCAGGCGTGCCCTCTTAACACCAGAGTCTGGGATAGTCCAGTTCTGTGCAGCATCCTGCATTTGCGCAACACAAGCCTTCTAGTCGACACAAGGGGAATAGTACAAATTTGACAGTCCAACAATCAAAGGTGACTTGAGTGACAGCACCAAGTGCAGAACCTGACTCCTGCAATGCCATGCCCAGTAGACCTAGTATAGTAAGGCCTTGAAAAATTATAAAACTGTTACTAGTCCTTCAGGTTGAGTAACTTGACTAAACTACTCTACCTAACAGTAATGTACTTGACCTGTAAACTGGTCTCAAATTGTGTGATCCTAGGCAAATATTTTAGTTTACAGAGTCACCTTTTTCTTCATTCTCACATATGTGTTCACCTTCAAATATGTGAGCTCAGCATTTCTGCTGTACAAAAAAACGCTTTTGTTTGATTTAATAGACTAAACATTTGCTCCTTGTATAATAAGAATCTAGCCCACATATAGGGGACACATGATCCATGACTTGCCTCTTAGTTTACTAACAGCATTGCCATCAGGGCAGAGGTGTTTCTCCGTTTATGTTGAAACACTCCCTTTTAATAAATATATTACTAAAGTATGATGTGGTAGAACACTGTCATTTACGGGCAGTAAATTTCCAAGAAATGTCCAAAAACCTTCCCGCTAACTTGGAGCTTTACTGATAAACCATTTAGTGTAGTTACAATAATCTGTGAAAATTGGTTTATTTAAACATATTTATCCTTTGCACATCAACAAGTAAAGTGCTCTGATTTTTTTTCATCTTAATAAATATGTTTTTCATCACACAGATGTACAAAAAAGGGGCTTTCATAACTACTGAAATATATTTTTAATTCTTTGTACAGTTGACTTTGTTATTTAAATATTGTGCACTAGGAACAGCCTGACACTCTACAGCCTTTTATTTCACACTCTGTACAGCAGGCAGACAGTTCACTTTACAAAATCCTGGAACTCTGGTCAGAAGGAAAATTAATTGTAAGAATACAAACTTACCTTTGATCTCTGTCTCTGAACACAGAGCAGATGTGACAAGAATAGGATTTAAAGGTGTCTTTATTGCTCCTTTACTCCTGTTCTTTGTCAACTCGCCAGGAGGGGCGTGTGGGTTCTAACAACAGCTTGACCTGATAAAATATGATTCACCATAGTGAGTAGATTTTGCAAGGCCTGATAGTACATCCACAACTACCCACATAGTGTACAACAGCGGGCCTATTTGATGGCTTAACCAGGGACTCGTGCACCTTAGGAATCAGATACAAATAGGAGTCACAGGATCTTTAACTTTTCGATACTGGAAGCTCTCATCAGATAAAATATGGGTATCTACTAGAAATGCCCAATATTGATGCTACATTGTCTCAAATGCTCATAACATTTACCATCATAGAGCTGTTTATATGCCTCTTCTAAGCCCAGATCATTGCCTCCAGATAACAGTGTTTTCCTCTTTAGGGCTTGAGGACTATGTTTGGATCATTCTTCAGTGATTTTAAGACAGTCCTTTGGTTCCTGCTGAGGTTGTGACACCTATATCTATATTTATGGTGATAAAGCTCAAGATCATTGGCTTGGCTCTGTAGTGTAGCCATTTTTAATATAGCTTCATGCACGTTAGGTTAACATATTAGGCCTCTGTGCACTTTGGCCTAGATACATTTTATTCAGCTTCGCACTGTTATTTTACAATAACCAGTTTTACGGTCTTGCTTTTATTTCTTTTTATGACACTGTTTAGCTTAGTTCAGCACTGTGTTCTCAAACAATGCATTCTTGCTCACCCTGTGCTTCAGTCAAGGCTACAGTCTGGTACATTGCCAGTCTAAAATGCAGTTGTTTTATTAAACCAATCTGTATAACTCAAACTGCCTTTGTCATTTATATATGAGACAGCACTGTGTATGAGAGAACTGGTTGTGACCTGAGTGACTACGACTTCCCTAGGAAGTACTAAGATGTCATGCACTCGGCTGCCCAATTGTCTCTTCCCTTTGGGAGGGATGAGGAACTGCTAGTTAGCCGGAGCAAAACCCGGATTTAGAGTGACAAGGGTCCTTCACCGTGGGTCAGACTTAGTCCCCCGCACTGTGAACGATCTTGCCGTTCAAAATCCAGTAGTCTCATTAGGATAATGAGAGCCTACGCGACATGGCGCCGCCAACGTTTGGTCAGGCTCTAATTTTCGGGTCCACTGGTATATCTCGGTCTCATATAATATAATGATCCCTAAGTTCCGTATACGGAGACGTCCGTGGTACTGAGGATTTCCACCACCGCCGTACAGGTAACCCTATTTACAGCGGGTGGTTGTTTAAGCTTGAACCTTAAAAGTAAAAAAAAAAACACCTTGGTGTGCCTTCTCTGAATTCTTGGTGCTTTTCTAATGGCGAATCCCCAGGTTGTACAAATAGCTCTTAACATGAGTCAACCGCTCACAGCACATTTTCTAGCAAACGGCCTTACGGCCCAGGGTTGTCCAGTCACGTTTGTGGTGGACGCCCACGCAGACTATAGAACAGAACTTTTTTACTCTTGGGTCACATTTCCAGCAGTTGATGGGAACACAAATACATTCCATACATATACAGTAGCGAACGCGCCTGGACAATACAGGGTGTACGCATATTTAGAGATACCTCTATCTTATCAAGAACATAATAATTGGCTTGATAGCACCCTACCCCATACAATATTACCAGTAAGGATAGGTCCACTAAATAATGAAGGTCCTACCTGGCCTTTGTTGGCCACATATACACCTCATCCTGTGGCTGCAAATATGGCAGTGGCTGAGGTTCAACGCTTATATATTGACTTAACAGCAATGAAGATGGCGGCCGGGACGGTCGCTTGATCAGTGCGCTCCGCTCCCGGCTCCATCAGAACATCCTGGCAGGCGCCCCCCGCGGCCTGGGAGCGGCGGCCGGAGCGGCAATTTAGCTGGGGGCGACCGGGGCGGCCGGCTCGTGCCGCGGGCGTCCCTCGGATCGGGAGAGGGGCGGTGCAGTGTCCGGGCCGTGCGGGGCGCGGACCGAGTGGACCTGCGACGGCAGTCCCGGCCGCGCTCTCGCCGGGCGCGGCCGCCCCCGAAATTGGGCCTGATTGGGGCCAAGGGGGCCGTACACGCGCGTCTGCTAGGCGAAAGCGGACCGCGCGACTGGTGGTGATCGGCGCCTGGGGCCGAGCGGGGACGGCCTGAGGCGCTGGGGCGCCATTTTGTGGCTCGCTTCCAGGGAAGCACAAGGAAGACAAGCAGAGGAGGCAGCGGCGGCCCAATAGTCGGCAAGGACCCCCGGAGCAGGAGAAATCTCTCCATTGAAAACAAAAGAGAGGAAGGAAGGAAAGGAAAAGAAAAAGGAAGGAAAAAAAAAAAAAAAAAAAAACGAGGTGAGGAGGGCATCCATGAGGGGGGAGACCATTACAATCAAGTAGAGGGGGGGAACCCCTGATAAGGCAAGCACCCTCCCCCCTCTTCACCTCACCTTTCCCTCCACGCACAAGGGCAAAATAAACAGGGAACGTGTGCCACTGGGGGCTCGGACTGTTGAAGAGTGGATGGCTAGGTTGGACGGTGGATATGCGGCCTGCCTTGGACTTCCCTGTAATGGGCCCCTGCCGCAGCTGTCTTTAGCTGCGCGTGCTTCGTTTGTGGCGCACCGCAATCGCCCCGGCTTGTGATTTCTCCCCTGCGCCGACGCCTTTCTCCGACTGCCCAGCATTTCTTCCCTTTCTCCTGAGGGAACCTCTGGCGCCAGGCCCCCCCGCCACACCAGAAGCAACGAGGGTTCTCCTCCAGTGCGTACATCCTCCGCACACTCCAATAGACCCGGGGGTCAGCCCTGCAGGAACTAGCAGCTAGAGTATTGCACTCGGCGCAGTATGCAGCATTTGTAGTTGAGCATCCATGCTATAAAAAGCCAAAATAAGACTAAGTCCCTTTGCTTTGCTGCATAATTTAGCGCTATCAACGCCGGATGTGCGCTTCACGCTCAGGCAACTCAGTAAAAGCTCAGAACAAACGAACCAGGAGGATCAACAGTGCGTAATCGTTGCAGGCTGGAAGGCAATCTCAGAACAGCCAAAATGGCCGGCAGAGTCAAGACAACTAAAAACCCAGACCGAACCACCCAAGCAATAACGCCTACAGATCAACAGTCCGGCCCATCCCTACAGTCATTGGAAAGCACACTCCTAGCACATTCCGCTCAGTTCGAGAAAGTTTTACAGGCAATATTGGATACTAAGTCATCCTTGGAAGGTAGAATTGATGCAGTTGCGCAGGATTTGAATCTCTTACGAGTGGATCACCAGAGCCTAGCTGGAAAAGTGAAAACAGCCGAAGCAGAAATATCTGATCTAACTCCAATAGCGCAAGGAAATCAAAAACAGATTCAGCGCATGGAAGAGGAGCTGAAGATACTTTGGAGAAGATCGGAGGAAACGGAGAGTAGGGCTCGCCGGAACAATGTAAGATTCTTGGGCTTTCCGGAAAGTATGCGTCAATCGGAATCAGAAATCACCCTAGAGCAGTGGTTAATCAAGGAGGTGTTAAATGGGGCTCCATCTAAGTTTTTTTCAGTTGAAAGGGCTTACAGAATCCCGGGCAGACCCCCAGCTCCCGGCCAGTCCCCCAGGCCATTGATCGCTAGGTTCTTGAACTATAGAGACCGAGACGTAATATTGCAACAATTCCGCAATAAGGGCCCGTTCAAATACGAAGATGCGAATATTAACGCTTACCCAGACTTTACACAGGAGGTGCAGAACCAACGTAATTCTTTTTTAAAAGTCAAGCAACGCTTACGAGAACAGAACATAAAATATGCCTTGCTATTCCCAGCCAAGCTAAGGGTTGTGATGGAGGACCGAACCCACATGTTCACCAACCCCGAGGATGCCTGGACGTGGCTCCACGCTAAGGGCCTTGCGCACCCCCGGGAAGATGCAGAGGAGGACGGGAAATGGCAAAAATCTGTCGTAAGGAAGCGACCCAAAAGGCGCACCAGAGGCCAGCCCAATGTCTGGCAAGCAGCGGAGGAAAGAGCAAAAGTGCTAAAAGAGACACCGCTGCATACGCAAAGCTGCAGCACAACGGCCAGCGGCCTCGAGGAGCCGGGATCGGACTCAGACACAGCCAGCTCTGTCTCCACGATAACAGGAGAATTAGGTGGGCCGAAGATCACCCCAAGGACTGCTGACGAGTTATAATCCATTTATCCAGGCCCAGATAGACTATCAGGAACGATGACTGGAACACGATAATTTGCTGATGTTCTGCGACTCTGCCGAGACGTGGGGATAAATTGCCTTAAATAACATGCATCTTTATTACAAACACTAAGCTAAGTGACTGGAGGCATAAGTAGGTGGTATGTGGCGGGTGGCGGGACCAGGGAGAACGGACTTATGCCAAGGGGGGCGCCTGAAGATACTGGCAGACTTGGTCTGCGGCAAGATGTGAGCCCCTTACAAGAGCCACATCTGCACGATATGAGAATCCCACAAAGCAAATCCAACAGGATAAGATTTATGTTACACACTTTTAAGTTTGGTAGTTTCACCATAGTTGTAAGTAGTAAAGGGGGTTTAATTAGGGGGGGAGGGATCTATAGTTTAGTAGAAATGCAAGAATCGGAATTACTTAACGCACATAACATAGACCTGCACCCGCTATATTCAAATACCAGCAACAGTAAGGCAGAGACCAGGTGGGCTAACACTAAGGCCCAGAGTCATAGCACAGCAATATATCCACAGCGACACAGGTGATGCCTTCCCGAACTAACACGAAAAACCAGTATAGTATAATAACATGGAACATCAGGGGCCTGGGGAAGCTGAGCAAACGGGCTAGAGTGCATGCTCGACTTAAAAGATTAGGAGTGCATATTGCAATTCTACAAGAGACGCATATGCTAGAGGGGGACTTGCGAGACCTGCGCATGAAGTGGGGGGGCCAGTTGATAGGCACAACATACTCGGCCTTTGCTAGAGGGGTGTTGATCTGGATAGCGGCTGGTGTCCCATTCCTCATGTCCGCACACAAAATAGATCAGGGAGGGAGGTACGTAGTTGTGGAGGGCAGGCTAGACGGCAGACAAATGGCTGTGATTGGGGTATACGCCCCCAACAGTGGCATCTCGGGCTTTCTCACCACTCTCACCCCAGCGTTGTTGTCCCACCTCATGCCCCTAGCCATCTGGGGAGGGGATTTTAATAGTACCCCATCAGCAACATTGGACAGATCCAGAGCTCACCCAGGTGCTTCAACCGATGGGAAGCCCGTAAGTCCCCTACAAGGATGGGCAAATGTTATGGGTCTATATGATGTATGGCGATTAGGACATCCAGAGCAAAAAGAATATTCATTTTATTCGGTCCCACACAACACCCACACCAGAATAGACATAATGTGGGGCACCCGAGAGATAGGGACGCTGATTACTGAATCTGAATATTTAGCAAAAACACTCTCGGACCATGCGCCTCTGAGAGTAACACTGAATTGGGGCAGGACACGTCAGGCAATTCCCACTTGGAGATTCCAGGCGGAGGCTCTACAAGATCAAGCATTTGCCACATCACTGAGAGAATCTATAAACCAATATTGGGAAGCAAATGCTATGTCTACAACAGCCCGGGCGATAGAGTGGGATGCACACAAGGTAGTGACGCGCGGAGTATGCATATCCACCACGTGGGGAGTGAGACGCTCTTTGCAAGCGGAAATTAGCAAGCTAGAGAAGGAGCTAAGGAATGTGGAAAAAGCGGTGGCACGGGGGGAACTCGCTAGTACTGCCCTCAAAGAAATGCGCTCAAAGTATAATGAGGTGGATGGCAGGCTCCGCTGTCATGACTACAACTATTACTTAACCAGGCTGCAAACGGAAGGAGATAGATCAAGTAGAATGCTAGCGTGGCTACTTCGCGAGGATAGACAGCAAGCTCCGATAGGTGCCATTAGGGTGGGCACGCACGAGATGGCTACCACACAACTAGAAATAAATGAAGCGTTTAGGAATTATTATTTAAACTTATATACTAAACGTACATCGTGCACAGCTACTCAACTCGAGGATTTCCTGGCGGACTCCTCTTTGCCCCAACTACCACAAAATGATAGAGATGGAATGGAAATCCCCATAACAACAGAAGAAATAGAGATAGCTCTTGCGCAGCTGCCTAGGAACAAAGCGCCTGGTACGGACGGCCTCCCGTCGGAGTATTATAAAGCCTATTTGCCCAGTCTAAAATCCCATTTGCTAGGAGTGTTCCAGGAGGCCTGGATTAAAGAGAGCTTACCTATGTCTCAAAGGGAAGCTATGATAGTGGTACTCCCCAAGCAGGGCCGAGACCACACGGATGTTAAATCTTACAGACCACTGTCATTATTAAACACAGATTGCAAAATATTAGGCAAAATATTGGCTAACAGGCTAGCCCCCCTCATGCACTTATTAATTCATGCAGACCAAAATGGCTTCATTCCAAAGCGTAACACCTTCCTAAATATTCGCAGATTGTTGAGCATAATGGGTGACACCCCCAAGAATGCACAGGAGGAAATGGTGCTCTCACTAGACATAGAGAAGGCTTTTGACACGCTGGAATGGGACTTCTTGATGGTCACGATGGCCCGCATGGGGATAGGCCCTAACTATATTCGGTGGGTCCGGACATTGTATTCTAATCCAAGTGCAAGGGTGAAATCAGGTGGGGTGATTTCCGATGGTTTCCAGATATCCAAGGGTACGCGGCAGGGATGTCCTTTATCCCCACTACTGTTTGCTATAGCAATGAGGCCGTTAGCAGCAAAAGTACGCCTTATGGAGCAAGAATGGGGAATTATTAGAAATGGGAGGCACCATGCGATTTCATTATATGCAGATGATGCTTTGATATATGTTAGGAATGGCTGCGCAGTTATCCCGCCTGTAATATCACTATTGGCTGAATTCGGAGGCTTATCTGGCCTTGTGGTAAACTGGGAGAAGTCCTGTGTGTTCCCCCTGGTAGAAAGGGCTCCCAATAACCAAGACCCCCCAAAGGTAGGGCGCCTAAAGTGGTGCCCGACAACGTTTAAATATCTTGGGATAAACATATATCATGCCACAGAGGACTTAGGGGATGGGAACCTGGGGAAGGCGCTAACTTCCATAAAAGGCTCACTACAATTCTGGAACAGGCTTCCGCTCTCGCCACCCGGCATGGTGGCGATTGCTAATATGTTGATTCTACCTAGGCTCTTATATTACTTTGCGGCCTTGCCGATAACCATTCCCAAAAGCTTCTTTGGCAACTTAAACTCAGCATTAGTGCGGCTTATCTGGGGAGGTGGTAGAGCGCGAGTGGCGCTATCCACGATGCAATGTCCGCTAGACAACGGTGGCCTAGGAACCCCGAATTTTGAAAGATATTATGCTGCTGCACAACTACAGTGGGTCCAATATTGGATCCATAGTCCAGAACAAGCGGAACCTATGAGCCTAGAGCACCAGCTGAACGGGACCCCTCTTTTAAATTGGCTGACGTCAAAACCCTCCAAGCTGGTTCTGGTTAATCCATTACTTGCAACTGCACACGCGTGCTGGGTTAAATATGTGCAAAAAGGAGCGGATACGCTCCCCTACTCCCCACATGTACCACTAAATTATCTATTGGCAGGGACTGTTGCTGGCATGCAAGTTGGGAAGCTGTGGAATGAAGCAGGAATACAAGTAGTAGGAGACTGTTTTGAAGACGGCAAATTAATGACGTTCGAGGCTCTCCAGGCCCTCACGGAGATAAATCCGGGCCAGTTCCTGACATATCATGCCGTATGCCATGAAATCAGGAAAATATGGGGAACAGGCTCCTCGGAACCAGAGATCTCCCCAGTAATTCATCAACTTCTACAACACAGCGATCAAACAAAAATAATATCCAATTTATATAGAATCCTCAACAAGGCTCCTGATACACAGGCAGGGAAAGCATGGGGTAGATGGAATGCAGTACTCCCCAACCCTATCCCATTGGAGGACTGGTCCAAGGCCTTGTCCCATATCAGAGGCGTGTCAAGGAATCCAAGATTTAGATATACCCAATTTAATTACACGCACCAAACATATCTTTCTCCAGCCAGAATAAAGCGCATGTTTCCTGACTCAGCACCAACATGCCCTAGATGCAGAACACCGTCAGCACCCTTTTACCACATGGTATGGGATTGCCCCAATATACAAATGGCCTGGGCGGAGGTGGTGGGGGAGGTATCTGGGCTAACGGGACTTCTATTGGTGGCAGAACCCGGGTCTTGCCTGCTGGGATTGAGGAAGAGACCAAAGAAACAAAGACACCTGCACAAATTTGTAGATTTGGCCTTTTTAATGTATAAAAGATTAATAGCAATGCACTGGAAGGCCCCTAAAGCTCCCGAGCTGAAATCCTGGTACCCTTTAATTATCCGCTGGGCTCGCACTGAATACCAGGTACTTAAAAGAATGGTGCGTGAGGGGCTGCAACACACAGGATGCTCTACTTGGGAGGATTTGGTAACAAAACTGGAGGCTAAAAACGACGAGAAGCCTCCCTGAAAAGGGGCACACATTAACGTGATAAACACAGCATAAACTCCCCTGCATCCCCCAATCCGAAATAAACTCACAGGGCACCTAGGTACCAGAGTGCGTACACATAAATTCTTCCTATCTCTTTAGGAATAGCTGCCCTTAGATCTTCTTCATCATAGCTTCAGTGCCATGGGAGGAGTGGAGAATTAGGGTAGATGTCTTCATATAATAATTCGGATGATGCCCTCGTCGGGCACCAAGGGTACCCATGCATGTAAATAAGGCCCACACTGGTCTCAAGCATATGCCTTTATAAAATAAACAATAAAGGATAAACCCATGGAGGGTGCAGCCAGAAATGATAATGCAAAACTAGAAGTGTCCCGTGTAGTGCATTTTGGGGGGTGTGTGTGATTGTTACATGATTTAGAATTAGTTATTGTATTGATTTATCCTGAGGTTGCAAATTGGACAATTTGTATTATATATTGAAATATAAAATCAATAAAAATATTTAAAATAAAATAAAAAAAAAAAAAAAAAAAAAAAAAAAAAAAAAAAAACAGCAATCTATAGACGATTAGTGCAATTTGTAATGCAGACACTAAATACAAACCCAGCACGTGCTGCTCCAGCACAACCACACGCAGTAACACCAGGTATAAATCCGGTGACTGGACACTCTATTATGGGTAAAGTCCCAGCAAAACAGGAGGAGACTCCATTTTGGCTGGCACAAAAAATTAATACGCTGGAGGCGGTATTTCCCCATACAGGACCTCAGGACAAACAGAGATTATTAACTACGTGTTTACCCTTTGGGATGATTCCCACAGTGGAACATTGTAATACATGGGGCACGGTGTTTGCCGTGCTCTATACAACGGCACACGGTACACTGACACAAGCCAACCTACCGGAAGTGTTTAAGCAAATTCAAGATGAATACGGGGCTGCCCCGGCCTTAGATTTAGGAATGCAACTGATGGGCAATTTTGCCACGGTTTCTTAAATTATCCTAAGTAATCTCAAAGGGGAAGCAGTTGCACTTGCAGTGCGTATGCGTCTTTGTGACATTCCACAACAAGATCAGGAGCGGGAACTGCCTAAAATAATAGCGGAAACATATTCTAGTATTGGTCGTGATAGCCTGGGGGCTAGACTGCAAAAACCTCAATTTCATGGAAAAAGTAATAAAGACAATACTAAACAACAACCTGAGGGCACTAAGAAGCGCTGGGAGAAAAAACAACAAACACCTAAAAAGGAAAGGGGAGAATCTCCACGTACAGAGACCCCGCAGAATAGGTATAATCTCAGGAATAGAGATAATATAAAAACGCCTGAGAGATATCAATATACGCCAATCTCGTTCCTTTCAGGACTTATCGGAAAAGAGAAATGAGAGAGGTGGGCGGTCAGAGCGGAGAACAGAGTACGTGAAACCGAGACAGGAATCACAACGCTCTTCGGAGGTTTCTTTCAGGAAGGAAGAGAAACCGGTACAACAAAAACAACAGTTTAAAAAGAAAAAAGTGGCAGCAGTCTCAGTTAGACATGCCACTCAGGAAGAGGGTTCTCTTGAAGAACTAGAAATGGGCTCTAGAACTACTAGACAGCGCGGCAGAGGTCACAATAGTTCACCGGAATCTTCTAGAGCATCTGGAGGTGAAAGCAACTGATGACTTCATCCAAGTAGAAACAGCAGATATGCGTGTCTCTGAACCCGATAGGGTGTATAGAGTAACTTTACAATTGGAAGGAGACATTGAACGCACAATACACGCAATCTTTTGGGATTGTGTATTTAAGATATATGACATTTTGTTGGCTGAACAAGATTGGCCGTCTGATTTTGGCCGCACCTGCCCAGCTGGGGAAGAGGTTATTAAACCTTCCTTCTCGCCCCTTGTTCCACAGGAACTCGCTGAGTCCTATTCTATAAAATGGGCTCTCGCACAGGCACCTGCGTTATATAGAAATCACGTAGGGTGGGACAGGGATTCTCCATATCATGTAATTCCCATTAAAGGTGAACCTCAGCCACAACCGCAGTATCCCATAAAGCATGAAGAAAGGGCACCGGTGAGAGAAATACTTACACAATTAGAATACCAGGGAGTGATTGAGCCCTGTGTCTCACCAATGAATAATCCCTTTTTTCCTGTAGTAAAACCAGACCATTCATATAGAATAGTTTTAGACTACAGACATTTGAACGGACATACACGTACATGTGCTATACAAAATTCGCATAGCACTGCACTAATGAGCAACATTGTGCGGAAAGAATACAAAACAACTTTGGATATCTCGAATGGATTTTTCTGCCAGAATATAGCGCCTGAAAGCAGAGACTTAAAAGGCTTTAGCGCAGTAGGCTCCCAGAAAACATTCTGTCATTTTCCCCAGGTGTATAAGAACAGCCCAGGACTGTTTGCAGCTCGTGTGACTACTATTTTACATGAGTTGGACTCTGAAGCATTGTCATATGTGGATGATATATACCTCACGGATGACGAGTTACTACAACATTTAAGACGGGTAGCCCGCATTGTTATGGGGTTTGCCGAACTCGGCTACAAATTTAATTTAAAAAAATCAAAAATTGCCTTCCTCAGCGTCGTGTTCCTGGGATATGAGCTGTCGAACGAAGGGAAGAGCCTAGCGCCACAATTTTTAGAAAAGTGTGCACAATTGCAACCACCAAACACGATTAAGAAACTCCAGTCATTGTTGGGCTTTCTAAATTTTGGCAGAACATACATTCCTGATTATGCTACACGCATAAAACCTTTATTTGAATTAATACGTCCTGATTTTTCAAGCAAATTCTGGACAATCGAACATACACATACTCTTCGAGAGTTACAAGCAGATATGCTAGCAGCAAAACATCTACACACACGGGACAATACGACACATTTGGTCATCAGGGTGATAGCTGGGGCCATTGGGTTTACTTATGTCACATTTAATGAAGGTGAGACAGTCCCGATTGCATACAAGTCACACTTGTATTCCGCTGCTGAACAACGATTTGCACCCACAGAGAAAATTCTCACTGCTGTACAGATGGCTGTTATTAAAGAGAGACCTCTGGCCCGGGGAAAACGCATTATTGTCGTTTCTCCTATTCCGGCCCTTGAGGCTGTTACAAAAGTTAGCGTCCTGAACGCGAAAGCACTCCACCCAAGATGGATACAATGGGCTACGTCCTTGACAGCCACTGATGTAGACTAAATTTTTGACCCAAAGTTACAAACTCAGGAATTTCTACAATATGAAGTTGAATATCCAGTACCCGCTGACACATTGCCTATTGATCAATATCAGGTAGTCATGTATACCGATGGCTCTGCGCAACCGGCGGTTGGTACAAAACATCAATATTCTGCTGCGTGTGCCGTTGTGAGCGGCTATATGTAGGGGATAAATTCTGCCCCGACATACCTATACCCAGACCTTAGGGGATTGTACAGCACAATTGGCTGAGCTAAAAGCTCTACTACTGGCACTAGAACATACGGATCCAACACAGTTCACCCTGGTTGTTTGTGATTCGTATTATTGGGTCCAGTCCTTTTAATGAATACCTGCATTACTGGCGCTTGAATGGGTTCAGAGATTCGAAAGGCAACACCATAAAACACAGACTACTGTGGGGGAAGGTAGCAGACCTGAAAGAGATGCTACAGAAGGTCTATGTTGTGCATACACTTGGGCACCAGCGCGTTGGAATACACGTTGCTGGAAATACCTTGGCTGATGAAGCCGCAAAGTCGGCAGTGGCAGTTGCCACTGTAGCTGCAGTGACTCGTTCGAGTTCCAAACCAGACACAGATATTATGGCTGCTATAAAAGCTACGGTTGATGGCACGCCTTATCCTAAAGGATTTCCTAATAAATACAAATACTTGATGGGAAGTATGCTGAACGCTGAAGTTAAAATCCCAGGCGTAGGCGTACGCGACATCCCCAATAAAGATGTAAGACCACAATTGATTAAGGCAGCACATGAGGGAGTGGCATCTGCACATGCTGGCGTGGCAGCTACAATTTCACTATTACAGGCCCGCTATTAGTGGCCTGGTCTCTATAAAGAGACCAAGCAGTATGTCCTTTGTTGTGACATCTGTCAACAAATTAAAGTTTCAACAGCTAAGCGCCCACCGCAGACACCCCTCTTAATCTCAAACAGACCATTCAAATGTGTGTACCTGGATCATTGTGGTCCATTAACACCGGATAGTGCATATAAATATATACTAGTCGCTGTTGATTCCTGCTCCAGATTTGTGTGGGTGTGGCCACAATGCTCGGCTGACGCTCGGACTGTTATTAAAGATTTGCGAGTCTTTGTCAGTACATATGCATTTGCGGCATTCCATTTGGACCAGGGCCCTCGTTTTGCCTCAAGGGCATTCAGGGACACCATGGCTTCATTGGGGGTCCAGCTCCAGTACTCGTCTCTATTTCATCCCGAGGGAAATTCTGTCGTGGAGCGATTAAACTGTGATTTAAAGCAATCCTTAACAGCCAGAGTCTTAGGTACGGGTTGTAGTTGGCTAACCCACCTGTACGGAGCTCAGAGAGCACTAAATAACCTGCCTAGAAGGTCCCTGGGGGGTCGTACTTCATATGAGTGCCTGTTCGGAACACAAATGTTTGTTCTGGATCTTGATGGTCCTGGTGTGGAGGAGGCGGAAACACCTTTTGACATAAATGATCATGTCACTGTTTTACAGGAATTATAGCAGTTCCTTGAAGATAACTCTTCTAAAAGTGCTGCCTCCACAGGAATTAAGGATGTGCCAGTAACACCTACCGGCTGGATTCCCAGAGTTGGGGATCTTGTGTGTGAAAAGGTTGCAGTGAAAAAATAATTTGGCCCTTCTTATCGTGCACCAGTCCCTGTGTTGGGGATACATGGAACCAGAACTGTTATTCTAACCCCGTTGCCAGGTGCCAAAGAAAATCGCTTTGTTTCTAATGACAATGTCAAGTTACAACATACGGCGATTCTACACAGCCGACCAAGAGGAAAGTAAAGTAGTTCCCGAATCCCTCTCACTACTGGAGAAGAAGTTCCACTTCAAGTTGTCTATACCAACACTGTTGACTCTCTGAGCTTGGGGAGGGTGGATGATGATCTTGCATTGGTTCCACTAACAACGACTAACTTAGAAACATTTGATCTAGTCACCATGACTACAAACGTGACGGATGGTGCTGTCTACAGTATACCACCGCGGGAAAGACCAACTCCTCCACTGACTACGGCAACGCCTTTTGCACAAACTGCCTCTGGTTACTTTGCCAACAACAACAACGGTCTATCAGACTCGTTCACCTCTTCGACTGCTGACCTGTCTGGTCCACGTAAGCTGATATGTTGGCTTAAAGATACGTATTTTGTTCTTCATGGAACTATCTGTGGCTTTTATTGACTATGCTAGCATTTTTTCTTTGGATTGGGTTTGTCGTTACCTTTTTTCTGTTGATACATGGTAATTTTCTTCCTGAGAGATCAGCGGTTCAACAGTCGGAGGAGGTGTTGAAACCACATTTTTCATCACATAAGCTTTGAAGAGACTTGTCCTTTGTGAACATTTCTGCAGTGCCAATTCCAGATGGGATTGTGTGGGATAAAGTGATGTTTGATATATACGGTCCCACTGAAATAATTCAAATACCGTATGTGCTAAAGTTATCTATGAATGATGTAGTCATACCAGGCATTGTATCTGATGATTGGGATGTGAAGACAGTTGACTCAGTGATGACAGAATTGCAATATTACACTGTCTATGAAAATGAAGATGTTTACCAGTTTAGGGACAATTATGGTGACATGTTTTGCTATAATTATTATGGGCACCATGTCATACATAAAGCAAGCAGTCCAAAAACAATATTTGACAATGGGAACATTGCCCAACTCCCCCGAAAGGGAGTTAAAAAATTTATTTTGTTAAATTTACGTATTTTTCTGGGCATTATCAAAAGAATGCTGAGTCATATTATTTTAAGTTAACTCCGACTAAAGATAAACAAATGTTGCTGACCAACACGAAATTTATATATTCGGACTCCTTTGTTTCCCGGTTATCAATTGAAGGTTATGAATATTGGTCAAAAAATGTTGACTTGAAAAGTGTTTGGGGCACAAAAAATTGGAAAACTAAGGATGGAGAAACATTGTTTAGAGCATGTCTCATTCCTGTTCAAATGATTTTTTTAAATCAAACAGTGCAACAAACCAGCTGCTTAGGCTTAGCTACAATCAGAGAATTAAACTTGCCTAGCATCCCTGCCCCTGCACAATTTGATAACTGGCAAAAGTACACGAATGCAACTTTTAGTGAGCTTACTGAATGGGTCCAGAATGGTACATTTAATACTTCAATGTCACGTCCAGGCGGGTGGTTATTGTGGCCAATAGATACTAACGGGTGTCATCAACATTTTGTCACCTCCTCTGGGGGTTTTCAAACGAGTAGGTCAGACCCTCGCTATATATCACCAGAACATGCTGAAATAATTACGACATATAGTGTGGGAAAATTATGCCAGCAATGGCTAAAATCATCCTCGCTAGATGCAGTTAAGACACATCTCACTCTCCTGTCTAATAACACTGACTTACAAGACTTTTTGTCAGGCCCGAAGATACCACGTAGGAAGCGTTTCTTGTATGAAATATACAATGAAATATGGAAACTTTCCCAACAAGAGGCTGCAGCCCGGTTAAGGCAGATAGATCAGGAAAATCTGAAAAAAGCATTAGCTGTTGTGGATAATGGAATTCACACCTTGTCCGACCGGATATATACAATTAATAACATTGTTTCTTCTGCTATAGACATTATACGATCTGATATGTCTTCTTTAAATCATGGACAGAGTCAGACCAGGTCCATTATGCAGTTGGGTTGGACGCTTCAGACATTGGTCGCGTTCCGTGGCAGCACATCAGCGCCAGGGTAATATTTTTTTCCTTTAATTTGACGCGACAACAACAACTAATGGCTAAGAAGGAGGCGACTTATTTCATGCTCAACATTGAGAAGTTTGAAAGATTGCCGTTCACCGTGGCCGAGATTCCGTCAGCAGAGTGGTTGATACATGGGGTTATTAATGTGCCTATTTCCAAATTACAATTCACTTCTTGTTTGAAACATGTTCCTGTAGGCAGATATGAAAAGTTGGGAGATTGTTACATCCATGAGGTGTGGGAGCTTCCCTTCTTGTACAAATGCCTCAATGGCATGAAAGAGGTCTTTCTTAGCGGCAGTGAATGTGAGACTTCAGTCAGCCATTCAATGATTTGTAAGCAGCTGTCCTTGCATGGGGCGTGTAATGCCTCGGTTGCGAACTTGTCTTGCTATCTGAAGGGAGTTCCAGTCCCCTTGATTAAACGCACGTTCCAGGTGCTTTCAAACGACAGCTACGTCCTCCTCAATAGTGAAGACTGTTGTGGCATGCAGGCCGGAATAGTTTACGTTGTTTCGGTCACTAAGGTTGTTACTTGCTGTGGGAACGTGTTGTTTCCCCCCACTAAAATTAGGGAGGTAGCAGATATTTGGCCTCACATTGCTACTTCCAAGGTGAATTTTGACAAGTTAAGTAGACTGAAGGCTTTATTGTTTCAGAAGCATGCAGCCCTTACATCTGCACATGAGACCTACCAACTTCAGGTGGCAAGGTCATCGGCGGAAATACAGTCCCTGTTAAATACAAACTTTCTGAGCCACTTTGGTGAACTCGTGGGACGTATATTTAACGCTTCCAGCACCGCTGGATTGGCACACTTTTTCAAAGCCGTTGGTGTTGGTTTCATTCACACCTTCTCTTCCATATTCGGTTTAATACCTTCGGCTATTCATTCAATTTTCGGAAGCATTTTTGGGGGATTTCCGACAACTTTGGCTTTATTAGCCGGCATTTTGCTGTTGCTATTGTTTTTCCGCAATGGCTGTGCCGCCGCAACAAGGACGAATGTGGGCGCTCCCATCAGCGCAGCTGTGTCGTGAACGCATGATGCAGCACTTTGGCGCCACACTCCTGGAACATTTGGAGTGTAACGGGTCGCTGCCATTCAGACTCGTTTTGGATTGTGTGCAGCCCGTGTTTCGGTGCCATTGGTGCTCTTTTGAACATGCACTGGACGTTTATCTCTCTCAGCAACACCCCCCAGTGGTTGATGCTAATCTGTTGATGTTCCCGATGAGGGCTCATTACCAGACATGAGCGCACTGGCTGCGTTTGCTTCGGGAGGCTGATTACGAGATACCCTTCCTGGAGGAAGTTGATATTAACTCATTCAGAGGCACTGTTCGGGATGCCACCTTGGTTGACACTGGGGCTTTGGAACACACCTGCTCCTTGATAGTCTTTGGCGTGGATTTTCCGGTTTTGTCATCTGCCGAAGTGGAGAATCTCCTGCTTTCCATGAACACTGCTTGATTTGGAATTATTTTAAATTGACATTATCCTTTGAATTCAGCATTTGGCCGCATGCTCATTTTTTAAATTGAAAAATTACTATGCTTGTGTGTCCTCTTAACTTGTTGAAATTGAATAGGGTTTTACTTATGTTTCAGCATTGGGCATTTTTAGCTTCGGCTTAAACCACTTTCTACCGACAAGGGGAGGGTGTAGTGTAGCCATTTTAAATATAGCTTCCTGCACGTTCGGTTAACATATTAGGCCTCTATGCACTTTGGCCTAGATACATTTTATTCTGCCTCGCACTGTTATTTTACAATAACCAGTTTTACGGTCTTGTTTTTATTTCTTTTTATCACACTGTTTAGCTTAGTTCAGCACTGTGTTCTCAAACAATGCATTCTTGCTCACCCTGTGCTTCAGTCAAGGCTACAGTCTGGTACATTGCCAGTACACGTGGTAGAAGTTTAGTCTCTAGTGTAGAAAAAACGCATCCTTACGTAGGGACATTTTCTGCGTGTTAGTTATAAAAACTCTTTCTAGTCCTAGTACACGTCAGAGGGAGATTCCGACCAGGAACATGCAACTAGATGCTGACTGCCCCGTTGCAGATGCTGATGCAGATTACAGGCCCTTGCTCAGGTATGAGGGTTGATGTCCTCCCGGGGGAACCTGAAAGGCAGGCTTAGAGCTTTACATGCTGTGCTCAGAATATAACTTAGAGAGGACCTAATCTAGTTGCACTATGATAGCCTTATTCTTGTGCTTCACTCTCATCGTTACTATTTTAATCCTACTGTGTTGTGTAGTTCTGGTTATTGCAGCTCACGCTTTGCTATCTAAAATGCAATTGTTTTATTAAACCAATCTTTAAAACTCAAACTGCCTTTGTCATTTATATATGAGACCGCACTGTGTATGAGAGAACCGGTTGTGACCTGAGTGACCACGACTTCCCTGGGAAGTACTAAGATGTCATGCGCTTGGCTGCCCAATTGTCTCTTCCCTTTGGGAGAGATGAGGCACTGCTAGTTAGCGGAGCAAAACCCGGATTTAGAGTGACAAGGGTCCTCAAAAGGGTAGAGGTTGTGGCATTATAGTTGATGGCTACAAACACATAATTTTGCTTTATGAGGATGACCTCCTACATCATTTGACTGATGGCCCTTCAGTGCCCAGGATGTGATCCGACATTTAGAGGAGTTTGGGAGTCTCTTGGACCTGTGGGTCAACAGGGTTAAAACCTGCCTTTTTCCGGCTTTTTGGGGGACCCAACAACCTCCGGACTTCCTTCAAAGCTTGACCTGGTCCTCTTCATCTTTTAGCTGTATGGGCATCCAGGTATACCACAGATTAGAAGACCTTCAAGAGGGCAATCTAGGAGGGGCACTCTGCTCCTTTAAGTCTTGTGTCCTGTTCTGGTGGTCATTACGGCTTCCAATCATGGCCCAGATCTCCAGCCTCCTTGAACATATTGCTCATCGTACCATAAATTCTTGTGCATCAGGTGCTCCTTATAACTATGTGTGTTTGTCAGTGCTTCCCTGGTCAAACATGTATTTTCTTTTAAGCAGAAGGTTGCGGTTGTAAGAATAATACACACTATCAGGGTGATGATCACTGGCTTATTAGAAGCAGCAACATACTCGACTTCTGGCAAGATCTAAGTCCTCCGTCCCTCCGTACCATCCCCACTCCCCTTCCAATAAAGAATCCGAAAACAGAGAACAGAATTCTTAAATATCCTGATACAACACATCCCCCTTACCCTATAAGAAATAAAACAAACAGAAAATAACAGGGAGAAATATTTTTTCAAGTTAGAGTCTCTCCAGTAACTATGTGTGGAGTGGTTCTGTAACTCCATGACATGTTTACCTCTGGTCTCCAATTCAAACCTCTTGCCATGGCTGGTTGAATGGAACCTCCCACCTCTCAATTGAACCACCAGTCCATTCTCTCGAGGATGATAAACCGCTGTCCTCACTTGTTTAATACCTTCTTTTCTGAGAAAGGAATCAAATTCCTCTGATACAAATTGAGGCCCAGTATCAGACACCAACACCCAAGGACAACTGTTCATTCTAAACATACTTTCAAAGAAGGAGACAAAATTGGAGGCCTTTACCACTTTTACAAAAGCCACTTCTGGTCATGTGAAAAAATAGTCCATCATTACTAAGGCATACCTACAGCCAGACAGTCAAAAGAACCACTTATATCAATACTCTCCTTTTACATGCTTTCTTCGGTAATTCAAATGGAACCAAAGTGTCTCCACAACAACATGAGACCTGTTACTACACATACATGGCAAGCAATTCTGTACATGCCTCTCAATTTCCTTATCCATGCCTGGCCTCCTTTTCATGGTTGACATACCACCATGACCAATATGTAAGTGATCCAATAATTTAGGATGCAAACTAACCAGGACAACCAATCTGTCTCATCTTCTAAGAATGCCATTCAAAACTGACAACTCTTCCCACACAGATTAAATCTCCCAACTCCTCTTTTTGTCACCATTCAAAACACTTTGCTAGGCAATTTAGATACCAATGCCTGCAAAAAACCCTCATCTTACAACAATGCCTTTTTTCCATTTCTCTTCCAAAATCGCTCCTCTACAACAGTGGTTCCCAACCTGTGTTCCGGGGACCCGTGGGGGTCCCCGAAGCCTCATCAGGGGGTCTGCGAATATTAACAGATTAGGTCCCCAGATTTCAGCAATGACTCAGTAGGTGGTCCCTGGATTCCAATAAAGATTCAGTGGGGGTCCCTGGGCTCCAGTAATGATAAACTGGAGGTCCATAGAAGTCAAAAGATTGGGAACCACTGCTCTACAAGATTCCTTCCCCTCAGCCGCAATCCAATCCTCCTCTTTCTGATAAGTCTGATTATTTTGTGAAAAACGTGACAAACAATCTGCATTAATGTTTTTGGATCCTGGTACATACTTCACTACAAACGTAAACTCCTGCAACCGATAAAACCATTTAGCAATATGTGGAGTCACCTTTCCTGCTCCTTTAGTGGTGAATAAGTAGATCAAAGTTTTGTGATCAGTCCACAATTCAAAATCACACCCAAGAAGCATGCTAATGCTTCCTTTTCAGGAGTGGAGTATGTGCACTCAACGCCCATGTGTACAATATGCAAATGCCATTTTTCTCTTGCTTCTGTCCTTGTCCTTCATTAATATTACCCCTAGCCCATAACCACTAGCATCAATGATCACAATAGTTTCACCATTTGGGACAAAATATTTCAACACAACTACATCAACAATGGATCTCTTAACAAGTTGAAAAGCCTGTTGACAATCTGAAGTCCACTGATACTTCACCCCCTTTTCCATCGAAGACTGTAACTCATGTACTTTATCAGCTAAATGATTAACACACTTGGAGTAATACTCCGCTAACCTGGGAAATGATCACAGTTGATCTTTGTCAATGGGAAAAGGTGCCTTCTCTGTGGCCTCCACCAACTTCAATTTAAGTTCAACACTATCAGACTAAAAGTGTGGCCAAAATATTCCAACTCTCTGACACTGAACGTACAATTGTATTGACTTACAGTAAGACCAGCACTCTCCAAACTAGGTACCACAGCATCCAAAGGCAGCCATAGTGTTCCTGTTACACCCCACACCAAAACATCATACTGGACGAATAAAACATTTGGGGCCAGAAGTAAGAACGCTTTTAGCATTCGCAAACAGAGATTCGGCCCATTTGCGACCGTTAAAACGGCCTCTGGCATGTACAAACCCTATTTTGCAAGTTGATAACCTATTACTGGCTTGCAAAATAGGGTTTGTGAGTTGCTACTAGGAAGAGGTGTGACACGGGCGTCTGTTCCTATTAGGGAGTTGCAGGGGCATGTACGATTGTTTTGCGACCGGATTGCAGGCGCAAAACAATCGCAGTTTACTGCCTACTTCAAGTAGGTGGTAAGTCAGTCGCAAACGGGAAGGGGTCCCTACCCCTTTCCCTTTGTGAATAGTAGCGATAATGTTTATTAAGAGCAGGCAGTGGTTCCACGGACCACTGCCTACCCTTAAAAGACTAAACAGAAATGTTAAATTTTTCTTTTTGAAACACATCCTGTTTTCCATTAAGCAAAACAGGCTGCTTTTGAAAAAGAAAGTTGCTTTATTTAAAAGCAAACACAAACATGGTAGTCTGCTGTCCTCAGCAAGCCACCATCCATGTGTTAATGCCCATTCACAATGGGTCGCAAATTGCGACCTGCCTCATGAATATTGATGAGGCAGGTTAAATGTGACCCCATTGGGAATCGCTAAATCTGTCTGTGACACATTAGTACATTTCCTTTTCAAGACTCACAAATTGAGAGTCGCAAAAATTTGCAAATTATGAGTCACAAAAATTCACAATTTGCGAGTTGCAAAAGGAAATGGTCATACATCTGGCCCTTAGTAACCATCGCAAAATTCCTTGCATTATTCTTTGTAAAAGGGCGGATGCCAAGGCCAAACCAAATTAGTCTACTCAGATGGCGCTATTCAGGTCTCTGAAATTCACACACGTGTACACTTCCATTGGACACGTGTACACTTCCATTGGCTTCCTTAGCTAACACGCCACTTTCAACATTCCACATAAAGGCACAGGAACATTACGCACTTTGTGCACTTTAGGCAACGCTCCCTCTTTCAAAATAATACTATGCCCAAAATTCCGACTGCATCCCAACTTTTTTGCAAACAATTTGGAAATATATATGCCTCCACTTGTGAACTTTCCTTTGTGCAGTAAGTAGTACTTGGTTAAGGTGGTTTGGATCAAGCACCATTCCCAACGCACGTTGCTCTTTCTATCCCAGTAAAACTTTTCCTCCTTCAACAACATACACTTTTCCAGATGCCTTTCGGCTTTGATACTCAATTTTCAGTTAAAATACACAATAACTGCCAATTTCACCCCACAATACCCTTCCGGCTCAGCATCTGTGGGAAATTCTCCCACATAGCCCTATGTATTAAAGTGTATGGTGAACATGAATCTGCCCACATCGAAACTACCTTCTCATTCAGCTTCAATGTGCATTTAGGTGGATGGTAAACTTGTTCCAAAAAGTCCAGGCATTTGACCTCATCCACCACCAAAACCTCAGTCTCTTCCACATCCATATTGCAACTATCATCAGAGATTTATTTTCGTCGCTCTCTTATCACGTGCACACAGTGCACCATCAAATCATCAAATTTACAAATCCTAACAAAATGACCCACTTTTCTTTGCATTTAAAAAGTCTTGTCTTTGCAGCATGACAAGCGGCTGATTCTGCTAAATGTCTTATGCTACCACAACTGTAGCATTTTTCTTTCCTTCACTATGAATCTTTGACAAATTTTTGTTAGCAATTACCTTGACTTTCTTAAGAAAAGATTTATGTACAACAATCACCTCATCCTGTTCAGACTTGCTTTTGTTTTGCCCACACCCAAATTCCTCAATATGGAGGTATTTTCTGTACATTGTAATGGCCTTATCTAATAAAGGATCATTAAACCCTTATAACATATTCTGCACTTTATGTTATGAGTTCTGTTGATTATTTGATCTCTAATAAGTCCCTCTTTAGTTTTTTTTTAAATATGCACGATATAGCTAGGATCCTTAACTCTACAATATACTGTTCAATGGAATCTCCTGGTAACTGAGAATGAGAAAAAATGTGCCTTTTCATGACTATGCTTACTTCTTTCTCATAATTATTTTCTTAAATTCTCATGGCACTCATATATTCATAATTCACTACTTCCTCATGTCTGATTCCCATTTACATCCCTTACACCTCTAACAGGAACTGGAAGCATTTTCAACCCTTTCTGCCTTCTGCCCCAAGCTATGATTCAGCATAGTCAGTTTCTTTTTTAAACATACGCACCCCCTCCTATTGCCTCCAGATATGTTTCAAAAGATTTCCTCCAGTCTTCCCATGGCATCATGGGTAACTCTGGCTCCTGTAAAAACATGGGTGGAGCTGGTACAGCTTGCCCAGACATGACCTTGACTACAATAAAGTACATTAAAATAAATAAAGTAATCACCGTTGTCAACTGCAAAATAGTAAAAGTAGTTATTGCAGCAGCCTTAACAATCGACTTGCCTTCTACTACACTAAGGGCCAGATGTAGGAAGAAACCAAATTGCGAGTTGCAATTTGCGAGTCTGTGCGACTCGCAAATTGCAACTCGCAATTTGGTATGCAGAAAGGTGTCTCAGACACCTTCTGCAACTCGCAATGGGGTCGCAAAGACCCACCTCATTAATATTAATGATGTGGGTCGCAGTTTACGACCCCATTGCGAGTATGGGCACTCACGGGGATGGTGGCCTGCTGGAGTCAGCAGACCACCATGTCCGTGACTGCTTTTTAATAAAGCAGTTTTTTTTTTCTACCTGCAGCCCGTTTTCCTTAAAGAAAAACGAGCTGCACTTAGAAAAAAACCCGAAACCTTTTGTTTCATTTTTTCAGGGCAGGTAGTGGTCCATTGGACCACTGCCTGCTGTGAAAAAATATTTTTTGCTCCAGACACAAAGGGGAAGGGGTCCCATGGGGACCCCTTCCCGTTTGCGACTGGGTTACCATCCACTTCAAGTGGATGGTAACTGCGATTTAGCGGTCGCAAATGAAATTGAATTGCATTGCGAGTCGCAAATAGGAAGGGAACAACCGTTTTTCGCTGTTTGCGAGGCGCAAACACTTTGCTACATCTGGCCCTAAGTTATCACAAATTATTGTTGATTTGTTCTTAGGCAAAGCACACATTTGCCAGTCGTCTTTCTGCTTTTATGGTACATAGCAAGACACTCCCAGAAGTCCTTTTACTTTTTCCAGGATCCGCCCCCTGAGATCCATGCAGAGTCCTACCTCCTCCTTAAACAAGTAACAGCCTGTCCTCCTTGCAGAGCCAGATAATCCACACACAGGGCTAATATTTTCAAAAATCCCTACGGCTCACTGTAGTGAATAAAATATCCTTTCTGCCGCAAGACTGCTTAAGAACCTTTACGCACCACAAGACTGCTCCACAACCTTTTGGCACAAAACACAACATAATTTCACTGATGATGAGACATTGTCGCCATGGTATCCAGTGACTTCCGAATTAACCCCGACCGCATCAACTGCCAGTACAATGATGGGCATCTATTCAGGGAATAACAATGACCAAAAAGTATGGTCATTTGCCACCACATGCCTGAAAAATGAACAAGGGCTCGGTATGCCCTTAAAACGATAGCAGTTCTTGTCCATCGTGTTTCACCAGCAGCCACTGTTCACAGGGAAGACTCTTAGGGGTCGGTACTCACACGAAATGAGGTCTCCCATCCTTCATCATCCTTGTCACCAATTTTAGGATCAAAGCACATGGTCAGTGAGAAGAACACAGGCTTATTATAAACACCAAAGCACACGACCCCTGGCAAGATCCAACTCATCCGTCTCTCCATACCTCTCATCACTCTCCCCCTTCCAATACACAATCCAAACTCACAGAACAGAATTCTTAAATATTCTAAATACAACATGAAGACAACATTAATAGCATTTGCAGTCAATAACAGAAATGTAGCTATGAGGCCAAAGGAAAGGATGGGAAGACATCAGGAACTGCTCTGTCTCTCGAACAAAACTCAAACCACCAGATTGTGAGGATAGGCATAGGACTCTAACTGGGACCGAGACTACCAGCTGAACTGATTTTCAAAGTGTAGTCTGGATATACTAAAAGCTACAAAGCATCTTCCCACGTCGTCATTGGTCAGAATATCGTGTGTTCACAGTAGAACCAATAAACTTTGGTTCTCAAATCTATGATATAGTTAGACAGTCTTTCACACTTCGATGATTGGCTCATTTTCTCCCGTTCCCATTGGCAGTTACGGCAGGTAACATTTTAGTTGCAGTCATAGCTCCAGTCAGTGAAGCCATTGTTGAGGGCTGAGAACATTTGTTTCTTACACATCAAGGCTACAATTGTATCTACATGTAATACACTATATTTCAGCAGACAGTTCTCACAAGAAAGTTTAAGACATCTACTAGTACAACATTGCAGCATTACAAATCTTTGGTCAGCACTGGGTGAACATTGAACAAGTGTTAATTCTCTGCTTTTACAAAACATTTATGAACATTTATCTATTCCATGAAACTTAACATGAGGTTCTGTCGACAAGCCCCATAATTTTACAATTGCTCTATGCCTAATAAAATTTAAACAAGTACAACCCATTAATAATTTATTACGATCTACTAATACATTTTAGTCTACATGTGCACAGTATTTAAACTATTAATGCAAATTCTTTATTAAGGTCATACATGTCATGGTGGCCACTTCTGTGGGCACACTTTCCAAGACTAGATTATTATGAGTAATCTCAACAGCTCTTCTTTATTGTCCAAAGGATAGGGTACTTTTCAGGTGGGACTGGCGTGGACCCAGTTTGGAACTCCTTCACACTTCACAGCAGTCGTAGTGACTAGTCCCTTCCACCTGGGTTCCAGGAAAGTCTGCCTCACGTGTCATCGTATCACAACCCAAGTCTCCAGCTCTTAGGTTGTGACTCTGATCTTGAGATGGCTGCACAGTTGTTGCCTCCACCTGATGAGAAAAAGAGCGAACCACATCAACTAGACCTTTGCAGTAGTCCAACACCATATCATCAGTCATGTTCACAAGAGCATTTGCGGGAGCCGCTGGCAACCTCATTGCTCTGCCCATGAGTATCTTGTGCGGCAACAGTCCAGTCTATCTGTCAGGTGTGTTTCTCATACTCATCAGAACCAACAGCAGGGCATCTGGCCATTTCATGTTTGTGGATGCGTACTTTTATGCAAGTCTTGACTTCAGTGTACCGTTCATTTGCTATATTAGTCCTGATGCTTCAGGGAGATAGCTACAATTCAACTTCTGCTCAATGTTTAAGGCTGAACACAGTAATTTAATTTGAAGTGACTTCCCCTTTCTGATTCCAAAGAGACCAGAAAACCAAAACATGGTATCAATTCTCTAAGCAATAATTTTGCAACTGTGAGGCTGTCATTCCTACGTGAGGGGTATGCTTCAATCCAGTGACTAAAAATGAAAACAATAACCAACACATATCTCAATCCTCCACACACAGGCATTTTAATGAAATCCATTTGCATCCTGCTAAATGGACCTCCAGCTGTGCTAATGTGGCTCATATTTACCACTGTCCTTTTTCCCACGTTCTTTTGTTGGCAAATGATGCAACAGTGGCAGACTGCTTCGGCAACCTGTCTACATTTTGAATTAAACCGTGTCTGCCGGAATGTGTGAATCATGGCATCCCTCCCGACATGTGCCTGTTCATAATAATGTCTAGCCGTTTGAGTCAGCAGACAATTAGGGAGAGCTATCTGTCCCTCCCCTGACATCCAAACGTCATCCTCCCTCTATACACATTTCATTTGAACCCATGCTTTCTCTTCTTCTTTAATAACATTTTCCTAGAAGCTCTTCAGCTCTTCCCAGGTATCAACAACGGTTAGGGCATAACTCGGACTAACTTCTTCTTCTGGCAACAGTTCCCATTTCTTTTTAAAGGAAATACAATTCAATGCGCAAAACCTTGCGACTTGATCTGCATATCCATTTCCCATTGATATACAATCTTGCGATCTCTGGTGTGCACTGCATTTCACCACAACAGTCTTTTCATGGATTTGTAAAGCTTGCAACAAATCATGGATTTTTTTACCATTTCTGACTGGCAAACCTGAAGAGGTCATAAAACCTCTCTGTGAGCATAGCTGACCAAAGTCGTGCACTATTCCAAATATAGACTGGCTTTATGTATAAACGGTAACTTTAAGTTTTGCAAACACATGACATGCTCCAGTAAGAGCCACCAATTCAGCCACTTGTGCGGAAAATACTCCTCGAAGCCAGGAAGCTTCAGGTATGCCAGAAATGATGCACACAGTATATCCTGCTTTTAATGTTCCCATGTAATCCCTTAAACAGCAACCATCAATGAAAAAAATTTGGTCATTTTCTTCCAATTGGGTATCTTGAATATCAGGTCTGGGTTTTGTGCACAATTCTGTAACTTCCAGACAGTCATATTCAACCTCTTTCAATTTGTCAATTTTAATATTTTCCTTTGGTAGCAAAGTTGCTGGGTTAAGCACTGTACACCTTTTCAGAGTAACATTTGGTGAACCTAACAGAGTTTCGTGTCTGGTACTTCTAGCATTTGTGTGGTGCTGGGTTTTCGTTCGGGTTAGCAAAACTTCAATGGAGTGAGGGACTAAAACAGTTAAGGGATGTCAAATCTCAATGCTCTTACTCTAAGTAAGGCTCAATCCAACCGCTGCCACAGTCCGCAAACAGCCAGGCAAGCCTGCTGCAACTGGGTCCAAAGTAGCTGAAAAATATGCTATGGGGCGGTTTACACCACCATGTATCTGGTTCAAGACAGACACGTTCATGACAAAACAACATGAATGGTTTTGTGTAATCTGACATTCCCAAAGCCAGAGTTTTGCACAAACATTCTATCAACTCAGTGAAGGCTTTCATACAAACTTGGTCTAACTCTAGAGGTTCAGTAACCTCTTTGTGAGTCAGCTTCTGAAATTGTTTCAAAATGACTGAAAAAATGGAAATCCACTGGCGGCAAAAGTTCACAATCCCTAGAAACATTCTAACACCTCTTTGTGTAGCTCGGGGATTCATCTGCACTTTTGCAGTTACTCTTTCTCTGGAAATTTTCCTTGCTCCTTTTTTCGATCTGATGTCCCAAATATTTCACTTCTTTCTGACAGTACTGTAATTTCGCTGGGGACTCCTTGTGTCCATTCTTTCCCAAATGATTTAGTAAAGCAATAGTATCTTGCCTGCATGCTTCCCTCGTTTTTGAAGCAACCAACAAATCATCAATGTACTGAACCAAAGTCAATTGGAAAGGCATTTCCAATGCTTCCAGGTTATTTTTTAATATCTGATTAAAGATGGACTGGGACTTTGAAAAACTTTGTGGGATTCTGCACCAACACTATACTTGATGAAGGAATTTGAAGCAAAAAAGAAATTGGCTATCATGAAGAGACACAGAAAAGAATGCTTGAGATAGGTTCACTACGGTGAACAATTCAGCATCACATGGGATCATAAAATTACTGCTGGATTTGGCACTACCGGACAACGTTTAATCACAATATCATTTATTTTCCTCAAATCCTGAACTATCCGAAATTTTCCACAAGATTTTCATAATTCCATGATAGGTGAGTTACATGGGCCACTCAGTACTTTTTTTAGGACACCTTGAGGGTCATTCTGACCCTGGCGGCCGGTGGCCGCCAGGGCCACCGACCACGGGAGCACCGCCAACAGGCTGGCGGTGCTCCAATGAGCATTCTGACCGCGGCGGTTCAGCCGCGGTCAGAAGCGGAAACTCAGCGGTCTCCCGCTGACTTTCCGCTGCTCTTTGGAATCCTCCATGGCTGCGGAGCGCGCTCCGCAGCCATGAGGATTCTGACCCCCCCTACCGCCATCCAGTTCATGGCGGGAAAGCCGCCATGAACAGGATGGCGGTAGGGGGGGGTCGCGGGGCCCCTGGGGGCCCCTGCCGTGCCCATGCCAATGGCATGGGCACGGCAGGGGCCCCCGTAAGAGGGCCCCGAAAAGTATTTCAGTGTCTGCCTTGCAGACACTGAAATACGCGACGGGTGCCACTGCACCCGTCGCACCTTCCCACTCCGCCGGCTCGATTACGAGCCGGCATCCTCGTGGGAAGGTCGTTTTCCCCTGGGCTGGTGGGCGGTTTTACTGGAACCGCCCGCCAGCCCAGGGGAAAACTCGTAATACCCGCCGCGGTCTTTTGACCGCGGCGCGGTAATTTGGAGGGCGGGATCCTGGCGGGCGGCCTCCGCCGCCCGCCAGGGTCATAATGAGGCCCCTTGTCTCAAGAATCCTGCAATTATAGGTGCAATCCCTTCAATAGTGTCTGGTGTCATATGGTATTGGGGAATCTGTGGAAAAACAGCATTTGGCTTGACTGTGACTTTAACTGGATCAACTCCTTTGATTTGACCGGTCTGTTCCTGAAAAATCCCACACTTCCATTTAAACTTTTCCCTCTAAGTCAGGAGGAAAATCTTGTGTTGTGAAGACAGGAAAGAAACTGATCAATGGGTAGTCTTCATTTACTGAATTACAGTTGGTTTCCCCAGATTGATCGTCCTCATCATCACTATTTGTTTGAATGGCAATCCCATCATTTGAACATTTACTTGAACATTTTGTTTTACATAGGAAGTCCCTTCCTAATAAGGAATCCAGACTCAAGTCACAAACTACAAATTTGTGTAAGCTTTTGAAGTTTCTGATTTTAACTGACACTGGTTCTGTAATCAGGTTTGTCAAAAACTGATTTGCGACTCTCATGATTTGCACTGTTTTCCCTGAAAGGGGTAAATGTGGAACTTCTGCAGTTCTTACAGTGGACGTGTAGCTCCTGTATCGACTAAGAATGAGACTTTGTAACCCATTACCTTTCCTTTCACATATGGACCCTTTTGATCTACTTCTAATGAAGCTACTAACATGCATTCTTCTTCACCAGAACTCTCACTCATGAACTCATCATTCGATTTATCCTCTCTGTGTAATGGGTATTGGTGTATTGTGTTATTACTGGTTGATCTGTGCCCCGCTGAGGAAGCATCATCTGCTGCTGTTCCATTGGAGCTTGAGGTATCTGAATCTGTTACTTACGTATCATCTGAACTTTGGGTTGCATTTGCTGTGGCTGTGGCATCTGAAAATGTGGCATTTGCATTTGTTGCATGGGCTGAGGACCTTGCAACTGATTCGCATTATTCTGTATTTGAAATTTTGACGTCTCATTTTGGGTCCTCTAACGTTCACAAAAGGATTGATTTTATTTGTCTGTGTGACAACACCTTCCTGTCCTGGCATTGGACACTCCCGCTTCCAGTGCCCAAGGCCGCCGAAAGCGTGACAGGGTAACGTTCTTTTCATTGTCCGCATATCATTCGGGGTAACCACTGTGATCAGATCAATGCCAATGTCCACCTCCTTCTATCAAAAGATCGCCGACACCCACGACAGCCTAAACACCACGCCTCCGCCAGACCCCCACCCCCGGAATCTCCACCTGCACCAACCGCCTGACCGCCTGGACCTACGTAGACGACACTGAAACACGCAAGATCATGAACTCCATCCACTCAGGATCCCCCTCTGACCCATGCCCCCACCACGTCTACAACAAAGCCGACTCCACCATCGCCCCTCAACTTCGAAAGATCATCAACCTATCCTTCGAAACCGCAACTTCCCCTCAAAGTTGGAAGCACGCCGAAATCCACGCCCTCCTTAAGAAGCCCAAGGCAGACCCCAACGACCTCAAAAACTTCCGACCGATTTCCCTGCTTCCTTTCCCGGCAAAGGTCACCGAGAAGATAGTCAATGCCCAGCTTACCCACCACCTCAAGGACAACTCCATCCTGGACCCCTCCCAATCTGGTTTCAGACGCAACCACAGCACCGAGACAGCCCTCCTCGCTGCCACAGATGACATCAGACAACAAATGGACAACGGCGAAACATCAGCCCTCATCCTCCTGGACCTTTCCGCAGCCTTCGACACGGTCTGCCATCGCACCCTATTAACACGCCTCCACGAAGCCGGAATACAAGAAAAAGCCCTCAACTGGATCTCCTCATTCCTCTCCGGCAGAACTCAGAGAGTCAGCCTCCCTCCTTTCCGGTCCGAAGCCACCAACATCATCTGCGGCGTACCCCAAGGCTCCTCACTGAGTCTGACGCTGTTCAACATCTACATGGCCCCCCTCGCACAACTGGCCCACCAGAACAACCTCAACATTCTCTCTTACGCCGACGACACCCAGCTCATCCTCTCCCTCACCAAAGACCCCCACACCGCCAAAGCCAACCTCCACGAGGGAATGAAGTCCATCGCTGAGTGGATGAGACACAGCCGCCTGAAGTTGAACTCCGACAAGACGGAGGTCCTCATCCTCGGACACACCCCCTCCGCCTGGGACGACTCCTGGTGGCCCACCGCGCTGGGAGCCCCGCCAACGCCAGCCAACCACGCACGCAACCTGGGCTTCGTCCTCGACCATGTCCAAGCAGGTCAACGCTGTTTCCTCCTCCTGCTACAACACACTCCGCATGCTCCGCAGAATCTACAAATGGATCCCGTTGGATACCAGAAGAACAGTGACCCAGGCCCTCGTCAGCAGCAGACTAGACTACGGCAACGCACTCTACACAGGCATCCCAGCAAAAGACATCTGACGCCTCCAACGCATCCAAAACGCCTCAGCCCGACTGGTCCTCGACGTACCCCGCCGCTGCCACATCTCCCAACACCTGAGAGACCTCCATTGACTCCCTGTGGACAAGAGGATCACCTTCAAACTCCTCACCCACGCCCACAAGGCACTTCACAACACCGGACCAGCCTACCTGAACAACAGACTCAACTTTTACGCCCGCCAACTCCGCTCCGCCAACCTCGCCCTCGCCCCCCGCATCCAGCGCAAGACCTCCGGTGGCAGATCCTTCTCCTACCTCGCCGCCAAGACCTGGAACACCCTCCCGACCTCCCTGCGACAGACCCAGGACCTTCTCATCTTCAGGAGACTTCTTAAGACCTGGCTCTTCGACCAGTAGCAGCACCCCCCCCCCTTTACAGCGCCTTGAAACCCTAACGGGTACGTAGTGCGCTTTACAAATGTTGTGATTGATTGATTGATTGATTCACATTTCCATTTCCACCTCGACCTCTACCTATCGCCTGACTCTGAAACAACATGTTTCCCTACTGCTGCTGTGGAAAAACTCCCTGTATTCCTGATTGTGCAGCTTTAATCTGCATCACTATTGCCTTCTCTTTCAACTTTCTCTGCTTCAATTCAGTCTCGTCGCTAAAGTACTTGGCATATTGCAGTACTTCATCAAATGGTTTTGCTCGCCAGGAAATCAAATGACTCTTAATCATCTGGCTGATTTCAGGTCTCAATCCTTCAACAAATCTGAACACAAAATTAATCATGTCTTTCGGATCAATTGTTTCTGTACCACTGTAATGTTTGAATGCCTGCAGTAATCTCTCGTAGTACGCATGTATGGACTCTTTTCCTTCCTGTGCCGTCCTGTCTATTCTCTGCCAATCGATATTTTTGGGAGAATTTCTTGTTTTCAAGAATTCTATCACTTTGTAATAGTACTTCATTACATCAGGAGATGGTGCACCTGTGGACGGGTCACTTTAGGGGCTCTCTTACTGGCCAATCTATACTCCTTTTGCATTCCATCCACAATTCTGCTGGGACCACTATTTCCAACAGTATATTCAAACAGGCATTTTTCAAGTTTCACAAACCTATCTGTTGGCTGGTGCCATTCCACTGGTTTCCCCCTTAATCTCGGGTTGTCCTTTGTAAATGACAGAATGTCACTTCTGCTCCAAGGGACATTTACAAAATTCCCTCCTGGAATTTCTCTCATTAGTAATATTTTAACTGTATCACTGTAACACATGCTGTGTATTAGCAGTTAAATTTGCACATTCCGTTTTCTTCTTGTTTCTTTTCTTCACCCATCTGCCTATCCATTTATCTAATGCTCCCTATTTCTGAATGCGCTGGATTAATTCCCTAATGTGAATCTTCATTCCCGGTATTCTCATATTCTCAATATCTTTTGAATCAAATTCTAGCCTGTAACTTCTTCTTAAGTTCTTCATTTTTTCAATTTATATGTCATATTTGTCTGCCAATTTCTAGTGTGACAATCCTGCTTTCTTGGTAACTAATTTGCACAAAAAGCACAATTCATCTTCACTATGTGAGTCAATTCTATTTATTTCAATTGTTCCCTCAATGAATTCTTCTACTTCTAATTTAAGCCTGGTCAAATTTAGTGGACTCCCCGCACTGGAATCTCCTGGAGTGCTACTCACCTTTTCCAACCATTCGGTTAATTGCTGGGCTGTTAATCCTTGCAATGAGATATTGTTACTGCCTACACTGGGCATTAGTTGTAAAGTTAAACATGGAGTCTCTGGAGTCATCAGAAATGGGTTAGGACCTAGATCTGGGTTCCCTGTAATGTTCGATGGAGTCCTGGAATAATTCAAATCAATCAATAGACTTGTCACGTCAAATGTTTTGTTCATTGGAGTCAAAATCCCTGTATTTACATTGAATCTCTCCAATTCTGCACTCAAATTGAAAATGTTCTGTTCATGGCTCCTATTATTTTCCTGAGCAAACAACGGTATAACAGAACGACCAATAGTAACAGGTACTGACACAGTGTCTGGACTCAGTTGGACGTTTTGATCTCTAGGATACCCTATTCCTGTATTCTGATTTGTCAATGCAGATGTATTTGTCTGTGACATTGTTATGGGTCTGTATCATGCGATTGACTGACCTTACACTGGGGCTATCAAATTAGGTGTAGATTCTATTTGAATCAAAGTCGGCTTCAGGCAAACCTGTCTCATTTGGGACAATTGTCCTGTCGGCACTATTAAACTTAGTGTTGAATTTACAATAAGGGACGTCTGGATACATCTTAGGTATGTCAACCTGTGGCATAGGAGCCTGAATTGTTGTAGTGGTAGGGACAGTATGGCTAACCTGTATTTGGCTCTGTTTTGCTTCAGAAGGTACTAGAGTAGTAGGATTGGCACTAGTACTTGGATCTGTCACATGTGCTGCATATGGTGGGGGACGACTTCTCAATAATTTCAAGATGATTTAATCATCGTCATCTGAGTCCTCCTCATAGGTCAAGAATTTTCTAGACTCTTTTTCTTCGGAAGGATACAAATCCTTCTTTTTGGTCTTCTGTTTGACATGGCTCTCATTCCCTTGTGTAATTGCCCAAAACATCTTAATTCCCTGTAAAGGGTCAGTTCTCTTAAAATTCTGCTCTCTATCCCATCTCACCTCAGCTAAAGTTTTCTCTGGTTTTCTCATTCTCCTCTCAAATTTCTGTTGCTGTTGTTGTCTGGCCACTAACTCCCAAATAGCTAATGCTTCTAACTGTGCAGGTCTCCGAGGAGGTTTTGAATCATACAGTACTCTCCTCAAATTCTCTAAAATTCTCAAATTAAATGTTCCATGGGCTGGAAACGCTAAGCTCCCTTCTTTCTCTGTATCTTTGCACCATTGTTTTAAATAAAGACATAGTGCAGCAGCTTGTTCTTCAAATACGATGTATGTGGGTATACCTTCTGGTGGTGTCATTTCTCCTATTCTAACCGGAATGAATGCATCTCCCCTTAGGGCACTTTTTAATGCTCTGAAATTTTGTATTTTGGCTATAAATCACTCTTCAATCAAATCAGGAAGTAGATTTAAATCCCAAAATCCTTTTCGCTTGCCTTTCTTAACCAATAACGCTTCATGGTTGTTCACCAATCCGTTTGCGGCTTTTCTCACCAACCAACCTATCCCAGTGTGGCTCTAGTGACGTCACACTCACACATACAATGGCTGATAAAGCCCTCCGGCTTGTCTCTTTCAAATCTGATCCATGCAAAACTAAATGCAAATATTGCGGGCACTAAAGAAAAAATCAACACCATACTTGTCTGTTTACTACAGGTAGGGAACACAATTGCTTTGGACACCTTACTGACTTTTCAACTGCGGCTTTTAGTTCCAACAGATACTCACTCAATCTCAGTTTCCCTGACTTGCAAGCAAAATTTAACCAGCAAATTCTACCCTCAGCTGATCATCGGATCATCCTGGTGCACTTAGGAATCACTGAATCTCCGTCGAAACTAAAACTCCTTTTGAACTCACACTCCACAGATTTGTCAACCATGCCCGACTGACCTACTAAGCAGACAAATTACAATATCAACTAAGTGTCTCATACACTTATACAATAACCAATACTCTGGAGTCTTGGACCACACAGGGTCTGTATACCAACAACCACGTGGGCACAAAGCACCACACACAAATTAAGTTTGACGTCTTCCCTACATACACCCGTTGGAGTACACAAACTCCCTAAACAATATCAAACTCCTTAAGCACCTTCATTGGCGTCTGCAAACTCCCTATTTACTCACAAACATCACAGTTCAGATGCGATTTGCTTAAGCAGTGCCGGCACAAACCTTAGTTCACTCACAAATCACACTAGAAACGCAGAGAACTTTTGTCAAACAAACATCGGCAAGACCCAAGTCTTCGGGAAAGTCATCACATGTTATCTCTACTCTAAGGACATAGTAATCTCTTTAAGGGACATAACCTTTTAGTTTCTTTTACAAAACTTTTGTACCTGAAACTGAGAAAAATATGGTAGTCTCTTAAGGAGACGTAGCCGTCCATTCCAGCCAAAACTGTGAATAACTTTGAAACCGTGGAGGCCTCTTAAGGAGACCAAACCATCCATCTCTGACACCTAAAACTGGAACTTATGGTGACCACTTATGGAGACGCAACCATCCGACTCAGATACCAAAACTGTGAGCACGTCTGGACTTATTTGGTATTTCATTGTTATTTGATAAGGGGAGGCGTTAGAGGTTCCATGGACCTTTTGACTACGCTTAGAGTGATTCCACCATGGGTACAAATATTTCTTTAACCTAACTAGCAACAAGGTAACAAGTTCAATGAGTCGATATCAACATTTAGGAGTCAGTAATCTGCTAACCCATGTGGCCATGAATAATCACACCTTCTAGTAAAGTTTAGAAAGTTTATTTCCCTAGGTTAACAATGCTAATATCATGTAAATCAATCTCAACACCTGATAATAAGCATAAACAAACAACACAGGCTGACGAAAGCGAAAGAAAATCTCAATTTAACTAACACATTTATCATTAAACATGCAAGGGTTACAGTGCAAATCAATAATAGCAGTAACTGAGTAAGAGAGACGACATACATTTGTCAATAGGTAGGTAAAATCAATCCTTTGTTATTAACGATTTTGTAACAATGACATTCAAGCAAACCCTCTAATGCGAATGGCATGTTTGGTCTCCATGCAAAAGTAATATAGATAAAAGTTATTTTAGAAAACATCTGACTATGGCTCTACAAAAATAGCGGTTGGTAATTAAAGAAAGACAAAACCTACAACCAAGACACTTGCAATTGTTATACCTCTCCTGTATGGATCAGCAAGATAGACCTCTTCATCAGTTGGGCATCCGTCTGGTCAGCGTCAGCATGGGGAAAGTAAAGGGGGTTGGCTCAGCCACAGCTGTGCTTTAAGCTAACTGAACCAACTTAGTGAGGACATTAAGCTATGGAAAACAGCATTATTAGCATTTGCAATCAATAACAGAAATGTAGCTATGAGGCTAAGAGAAAAGAGGGGAAAACATCAGGAACTGCTCTGTCTCTCGAACGGGACTCAAACCACCAGACTGCGAGGCATAGGACTAACTGAGACTGGGACTACCAACTGAACTGATTTGCAAAGTATAGTCTGGATAGACTAAATCTACAAAGCATCTTCCCACTTCGTCATTGGTCAGAATATTGTGTGTTCACAGTACAGCCAATAAACTTGAATTCTCAAATCTATGAAATAGATAGGCAGTCTTTCACACTTCGATGATTGGCTCCTCTTCTCCTGTTCCCATCAGCAGTTTCTCAGGTAACTCTTTAGTTGCAATCATAGCTCCAGTCAGTGAAGCCAGTCAGTGAAACTTTTGTTTCTTACGAATCAAGACTACAATTGTATCTACATGTCATTCACTATATTTCATCAGACAGTTCTAACAAGAAAGTTTAATACATCTACTAGTACAACATTGCAAATTACAAATCTTTGGTCAGCACTGCGTGAACAATGAACAAGTGTTAATGCTCTGCTTTTACAAAACATTTACGAACATTTATCTATCCCATGAAACTTAACGAGACTCTGTCAACAAGGCCCATAATTTCACAATTACTCTTGCCTAATAAAATGTAAACAAGTACATCTCATTAATACTTTATTATGATCTACTAATACATTTTAGTCTACATGTGCACATTATTTATACTATTAATGCAAATTCTTCATTAGAGTCGTACATGTCATGGCGGCCACTTCTGTGGGCACACTTTCAAAGACTCTAGATTATTATGTGGTTAGCATAATTCGTGTAAATTCTTAGCTAATAATCAATGCAAATGGTTTAGTAATGAATTCAACTCTCACACCACCATCACTTGGAAGTGGAAATGAAACATTAACTAGAGACTGAATAAGTCCATCAATAAGTGATTAATTTGATTATAAATGTAATTTGTACTGTTGTGCATCACGTGATATGGTATTGTAAGTGTGGAAAAAAGTTGGAAACAGTGTATGGAAATGTGGGATTTAAGACTGCCCTTTGATGGGAGGTTTGTAATAGAAAAAAATGATGTTGGGCAGCCGATAGCTAACCTTCACAACTCCTTCATAGCCAGTGGCATTTGCCAAGCCACAAAGGCCCAGGGGAGCTGCACCTACCCCAGGGCCCTGCACTCTGCCTCAGGTGCACCAGTTCCCTAGCACCCGGCTCGTAATTGTGAACAGCCACTTGTCTTCCCTGGTATCTTTTTTCTATTGTAATTCCCCTTGTCCTTTAGTTGGCGACATTGTGGGATGTTTTTCCAGAGCTTAACCTCCACTTCTGGACAAGACAGAAGGGGGTTGACCAAATACCCTCTGTCACAGGGAACTGCAGAGGGTAGAGTGAATTGCAAGCAGTAGCAGATGCTCAACTCTTGTTTATTTTTATGACTCTCCCATCCCTTGAGGAAGGTAGTGAGAACGGATCATCATAGGTGTTGTTAGCTGCACCTGTCTTCTCATTTTTTGTGATTACTCAAACCCTTGGCCAATCAACAGCGGGCAGTGACAAAGTACAACCATGGCTTACTGATTAAATAACTCCTTGCCCATTTGAAAAAATATGTCCTGATCATCCATCCTTTGGAATGAGAACGGAGGGGGCAACAGTAAGAGCCGGCTGTTAGCTGCCCTTGTCTTTTTATAATTTTTTTAATGTTCAACCTCCACCAGCCCTTGCGCAAGATTGATGTGGGGATTAACAAAGGAGACATTGGGCATGAAAAGGGGAGGAGGCTACAAAAGCCAATGTGGTTCTCTTTTTCTTTATTTTTCCTCTCATCAATGGGCTTTGCGGGAGCTTTAGGGGTTAGACAGGGAAGCATGGTTAGCACTCCCTGGGACAGATTTCAAAGGCCCTAGTTCTGCCGGAGTGTCACTTTTAGTGACCCCCCCAGTGGCGTTATTCACTGCACCTTATTTACAAGGAGGCGTTAAGACACTTTTTGTAGCTTAACGCCTCCTTATAAATATGGGCCCCTCCAACACAGTTTTCTGCCGCAGAGGGGCGTACAATGGCTGTTCCTGTGGTCGTTCCACAGTAACACCCATTGTTTTTGACGCTGCCCCAGATTTACGAGAAATTGTAAATCTGTGGCAGGGCCAAAAACGAACGCCCTAGGGGTGGCGTTAGCATAGCACAAAGAGGAGTAATACTTTTATTCCTCCTCGTTTATGCTTTTTCTATGTGTGCTGCATTCTGGGGTGCACCATATTTTTGTAAATATGGTGCATCCCTGCGTTTCAAAAGTAGGGTAGCGTGGCGTTGCAGATTTTATTGCAGCACCACACCACTTTTTTGTAAATCTGGGGCCCCTGTTCTTTAGTCAAGGCTGTGTAGGTGTAAAAATATAACCCCAACCCCCTTGTGCGAGGCTTGGATTTGTTTTTCAATAAGGGGTGGGACTAACTACTAGAACAAATCCCTTCTCATCCATGCTGAGCGAATGAGAAGGTCTTTATATTTTTTTACAACCCAGGCTAGAAAGGCTGGTGTATTTGTTACATCCCTTCACCTGTCCCAAAGGGTGGACAGGGCACGAAGGCCTATTTTCTTGTGATCTCTCCCTGTTTGTTAGAGACATCTGAACAAGTTCTTTTTTAGTTTCCTCCCAATTTTCACAAATATTGGGGAGAGCAGGGGGTTCATTACATTTAAATGCAGCATCCACACATTGTTTTATTTTTCCATTGTTCATAGTTGTGTCTTCCTATTTATATGGAGATTGCTTTCAATGATGAATTTATACTGCACTGTCCCATGTGCATTGGTCAGTGTCATTCATGCTTGAAACTTCAAAACAGCTAAGCAAAAAAATCACCAAATGGCATAAAAGCTTCATTGACATTGAGATATAGTGGACTTTTATTTAAGAGACATTTGCAGACAACAATTACATGGGAAAATCCATGTGATTTTGAAAAGTTACACTTTTTGGGACAATCCCTTATACAATTTCATCAGTGCACACAAACTTAGCCATGCTCAAGGCTTGAATTATGAATTTCCGTGAAGTTGGTGCATATTAGTTAAGGGGGGCAAGGTCATTAAGGTTCGACGAGATAGCCGTCATATCCTTATAGGTACCATATACACCCCAAATCAGACCATACACTGTTCCTGCATAGAGTGTCTGTGGTACTCTCCTGCTGGAGCGGATTACCCTGGATCATAGGAGGGGACTTCAACAGTGTATTAATGATAGATTTGGGATGCCTTTTCCCTCCACTACCACGCACGTCTGCCACATCTAACACTGAGGAACTACCTGACTGGCTCAGACACTGCCAATTGTCAGACATATGGCGTCTGCACAATGCCAATGCACAAGTATATCCTTTCTACTCATCCTCACACAATCTACATGTTTGCATTGACAGGCTCCGTGGCACATCTGACTTGATCCCATACATTGCTCATATTGACTATTTTGGCATACCTATTCCAACCATAAACCTCAACACTTACAGTTGAAATGGAACACAGGACCTAACTCTCCCCATTCCCCCTTGGAGACAACAAACTACATCACTCCGAGCCTCTGTTGGCACCACCATAACAGATTATTTCGAGATAAACACTAACACTACTACAACCAGATTAACTGAATGGGGCACATTTAAGGGGACAAATTGGGGGGCACTGCCTAGGCATTAATCGTAACATTTGCCAACAGCCTGACAAAGATACTTCTCAGCTCGAACATGAATAGCTGACCCACAAAATACGAGCACTGCAAGACCCAGTGAGTAGAAGCTGCCTTGTAGAGGCAAAGTGTGAACACGTTGTGTTGTTGGAGAGACTGTTTTGCCTTAATTATTCATCTCAGTCTGCTAGAACACATGCTGGAGCTGACAAATCGGGGCCATTGCTGGTGTGGCTTATATGTCAAAACCAACTGAGACACCTCATACTGGAACTGCGATCTGCTACCGCTATCATGCTCCATACACAAAGTGACATACACAATGAGTTGACATGACACTAGACTTCACTATACCGGTCAGTGACATCTGTGATCACAGGAGACGTTAACTTTTATATGACCAGAGTGGAAATGGGCACCCACATTTCTGACCATATCCCAATACAAAGAGGCACCAAGGCTGCTTACTTTTCCTTCAACTCTTTCTTCTGGCAATAAAACAGGTGGCGCTTGCCCTTCAAGAGCCTGTCAGGGAGTGGGGAATATCACTGTGGATAGACTTCAATTAATATCTCTCTATGCAGATGACCTTCTCCTCTGTCTTAGGGACATACAAACTATTCCAGCTGCGGTGGCGCTAACCCTTAACCATTTTGCCAAAGCTATGGGCCTTAAGGTCAACTGAGCCAAATCATGTCTTTTTCCATTTACAACTATGATGTCAGACCCTGCTTTTCTCTAAATGGAATTAGACTGTCCTGGCAACCCACCATGTTCCAGTATCCAGGTGTTCCACTATCCTAGACGGACGGCCAAACACACATGCGCTGTGAAGGGGGAGTGCTGAGCACTCCCCCTCAGTGCACGTCACCCCGTGAACCCGCCCCTTTCAATGAAAAGTATAATAAACACAGTTTATTTTTGTTTTCTTTAAAAGGTTTTGCAGCTGCTGGCAGTGGGGCAATGCTCCTCCGCCCAAACGGAAGAGCGGCCACTGCCTTCACTACAGAGACAAGAAGCACAGAGCCACTTCCTGTTTCCTTGACCTAGGCCTACTTCTATCCAAACGCTTAATCACTTGTAAATGGAAATCATCCACATCCCCAGCGCTTGCAGCCTAGGAACAGTCCATGACCACGTGGGCTCAGGCAGAAAGCATCGCCCTACACAGGGAAGACACATGGGCTTTGCAAGTATCCCCTTGCTGCCAGCTTGGACGCCATCCTGATTAATCTCCACACAGGTTTACCACACCCAAGCGAGCCACTTGGCCGCTCCCCAGATGACATGGTCGTCATAGGTTCCTCGTAGGCTCTTTGGAAACACAGCACACACAGGACATAGTGCCAGCCCCCGCACCAACCGATTTTTGTATTGATCTGTGATTTCTTGTAACTACTGTTTTGATGTAATGTAACACATGCTAGTGTATTAGATGGATGTGGGCAAGGTTTTTTTTTTTCATTTGATGTTTAGTGTTTACCAATTTATTTTCCTTAATTGAGTGGCATTGAATCCTCTTTCTGTCATGAAAGACTCATCTTGTACGAGCTCTGACACAATTGCCTGTATGATGAACGACAATCCTGGTTACGAATACTAAATTGTAAGCTGGGCGTCGGCTTGAATCGTTTAGCACACATTGTTGTATTTGCCATCATCCACTTCCGAGTGAAGCAACTGGTTGTTTGTAATGTTGTATTTGCTACCTACGAAAAATAAAAATGAATACATAAATAAAATCGGGGGTGGGAGTGTAAATTTAATCTACTCTGATGGGACAGAAACTCCGCTAATATAGTATTAGGAGTTACCATAAATATTAGTTATTATTGATCCACTCATAAGGAGAGCCTTGGAGAAAACTCGCAAAGAGAGACATGTTTAATTTGGTGACAATTCTGCACTACATAGTCTGATAATCAAGAGAACTCCCAAAATTATAAAATATATATATTTTTCACTACTGTCCCTAAACAGTTGCAAGTCAAGTACAAAACATAGATTGTTCCACCAAGTATCTGATATGTAAGCAGAATGAACACTTTGAATTAATTTCATTCATTATATCTTCCCAGAGGCCTCCTCCGTTTTTGCTGGCAGTTACAAGTCTGTCGGTGAACCTGCTGCAAGTGATTCTCGACTAAGTGACCCTGCAGCAAGTGAGAATGGGCCAGGTGATTCTAATTCAAGTGACATTGTTCTAAACAATCCTGCTGCAAATCACCGCGCTCCAATTGATCCAAATTCAAGTAGCCCTAATGCAACTGAACTTGGGACGGGAGATTCCGCGGCAAAAGACCACGCGATAAGTAGCTCTACATCAGATGACCCTGCTACAACGGATGACATGAGAATTTACCAGGGGGTAGATGATCGCTCGAGAAGTGATCCTGCTGCAGATGATGCTGATAGAATGAACCCATTCTTTGTAGATTCTAATGGAAGTGAGCCAGATGCACGTGACGTAGCTGTCAGCGACCCAGAATCAAGTAAACCTGATCAAAGAGATTCCACAGGAGGTTATACAGTTGCAAATGACTCTGCTGCAAGTGATTCTACTGCAAGTGGCACCACTGCAAGTGAGCTTGGGCCAGGAGATTTCACTTCAAGTGACCCCGCTGCAAGTGGCCCTAGTGGAAGTGACCGAGCTTCAAGTGGCCTTGACTCCACAGCAAGGGGTAATGCTGCAAGTGACTCTGTTGTAAATTACCCTACTGCAAAGGATGCCATGGGAACTGACCAGTTGTTAAGGGACCCCACAACAAATCGCCTTGCTGTAACTGATTCTCATGCAAGAAGCACTGGGTCTGGAGAGTCCACTGTAGTGGACTCTGCTGCAAGTGAGCCTCGTTCAGATCATTTGCCTGAAAGTGAAACTGTTCCAGAGAGCTCGACTGAAAATGCTGCTTTGAGACATGATGATTCATCAGATAATACCACAACGAATGGGCCTTATGCAAGTGTGCCTCAGGTAGGTGTATTCGGTGCCAGAGAACGTGGATTAGAAGACTTTGTTGCAAGTGAACTCAGATCAGGAGAGTCCGCACTAAAGGACCCAACTCCAGTGAGCATCACCGTCAGTGATGAATGGTCTATGGAAATCACACAAATTAGCTTTTCAGCAACTGTCCATGCTACAAATAATGACATGCCTGGTGTTTCCATCACAAATTACCCTCCTGCAAGAGACCCAGAGCCAAGAAATTCCTCTACAAGTGACCCACGATCTCATGACTCAATGCCAACTGACTGGATATCAGACAATTCAATGCGAAGTGGTCCTAGATCTGATGATTCAATGCCAAGTGACCCCATCGATTCAATACAAAGTGATCCTGGCTCAGATGGCTCAATGCCAAATGATCTTGGTTCAGGGGATCCAATAACACATAAGCTTGGGCCAGGTGATTCAGCTAAAAGTAACCTTGGAACACACAATTTAACTGATAGATTTTTCATTGAAGGTGATCCTGGTATAAGTCCCCCTGGGTCAGGTGAGCCTACTTCAAGTGACATCAGAACAGTTGACCCAGCTTTAACTGATGCTGTTGTAAGTGATCCTGAATTAGGCAACTCCCCTTCTTGTGGCCCTGTGCCCTATGACTTTGGGTCAGGCGATATTCCAACTGAATATATTACTGCAGCTGACCTTGCAACAAGAGACCCAACTGACTCCACTGGTAGAGAGTCCAGTGCAAGGCACCCTGGGTCAGTCAGCACGCTTGCTCCAAATACTAGTACAAGTGACTCTACTGCAAGTGATCCTAGCTCAGAAGACTCCTCCACTGGACAGCCCACTTCAAATTACCCTCTTGTAAGTGACTCTGAGTTAGAGGATCCTCATGCACTTGTCACAGTTACAAGTGACTTCACTAACAGTTCATCCCCTGGTAGAAACTCACATGATAAAGGTCCTGCTGCAATTGGCCTTCAATGGAGTAATCAACCTGGGAGTGACCCTAATAAACTTGATGTTCCTAGAAGTGACCATGAGGCAAGTGTATATTCTGGAGGGAAATCCCATAGAAATTATGCATTTGGAAGTAAATTTACTGAAACCGAACCCAAACTAAGATACACCCATAAGATTGAAGTCATTGGAAGTAATGCTGATAGGAGCAAAGTCAATGAAACCAACACTCCCAGCATACAAAATCCAGACAAAGACCCTGTCAAAGACTCTATAATATTGCACGCTCAAAATACTTACAAAGAACCTGTCACTGGTTCGGGGATTTCACACACCCACAATATAGAAATAGACTTTAATGTAGACTCAGGAGTACCACACACTCAACATCAAGACACGGAATCCACTACAGGGGCAGACATTTTACAAGTACAAAATTCTTATGAAGAACCTTTGACTCGTTCAGACATGTCACACACACAAAACCAAGACACCAAAAGCACCATAGGCTTAGGGATGTCATACAGACAAAATGGAGATTCAGGACCTACCACAGACCCAAGAATGCCACACACTCTGAAAGCAGACATAGACCCCACCACTTACACAGAAGTATCGGGCTCAAAAAATGAAGTCACAGGACCCAATAGAGGCTCAGGAATGTCACACTCAAATTATCAAGACACAGAATCTACCCCAGGACTTGGAATATCACACAAACAAAATCCTGACACAGAACTCTCTACAATACCCTTAACAACACATAGAAACATGGAAAAAGCAGACCTCAACATAGGCTTGTCAAACATACATAACAAAAACAAGGATCCCATCCCAGGCTCTGGGATTTCATACAAGGAAACCCCAAAAACAGAACCAACCGCAGGGTTTGCAATATCACACCAACAAAATTCTGGCTCAGAAACTAATGGTTATTCAGGGGTATCACAGGCACAAAAGGCAAACACAGAGTTCACAAGTGTTTTAGGAACACCACTTACGCGAAGTGCAGACACAGAATCCGCCACAGGCCCAGGAATATCACACAGGCACTATCAAGACACCTACACAAACAAAGGCTTAAAAATATCACACACAGCGAATCAAAATACAAGACGCACACTAGGCTCTAGACTATCACATAACCAAACTCCAAGCAAAGAATCCGTCACAAGTACAGTAACAACCCGCACACACAATTCATATGCAAAATTCACTACAGGCCTAGGAATATCAGACGCAGGCAAAAGACCCACAGAACGCAAAACGGCCTCCGGAATATCACACATACACACTCGAGAGCAAGAACTCACTGCAAGCTTTGGAAGGTCACATACACAAAATCAAGACACAGACCCTAGCACACATTTAGAAGTACCGCTCACACCAACTGTAGACATAAGTCACACTACAGGCATAGGAGTATCATGCACGCACCATCAAGATATAGAACCCATTACAGGAATATCACACACAGAAAATCCAGACACTGAACCCATCGTACATTTAGAAATATCTCACAAGCAAAATACAGTCACAGTTTCAACCAGAGGCCCAGGAATATCATACGGACTATACAGGGACACAAACCTCACCAGAGGATCAAGAATATTGCTCACACAAAAGGAAAGCAATGATCCCTTCACAGGATCAGTAATATCACACACAAAACGTTCAAATACAGAATCCACCAGAGGCTTATTAGTTTCGCACATATATACTGCAGACACAGAGCCCACCAAAGGCTTAGCTGTATCATACACACATAATCAAGGCACAAAGCGTATGCCCGGATCTGAAAATCCAAACAGAGAACGCAGCACACAGTCGGGAATATTACCTACACCAAATGCAGACACAGAATCTACCATAGACTCTGTAGTATCTCAGAAAAATCGCGAAGGCTCTCAGTACATGAAAGGTACAGAAATATCACACACACACAATACAGATTCACAACCTACTACATACTCGGGAACATCACAAATGGAAACCCAAGATACAGAGCCTACCATATGGTTAGCAACACTAACAACACTGCGCACCGCAGGCTTAGGAAACTCGCTCACACAAAGACTAGACACAGAACCCAGAACAGGTTTAAGAAGTCCTGACACCGAATCCACAGAAGGCTGGGATTATCACAAACAAAGGGAAGGCACCGAAACCACAATTGGCTTAGTTAAATCGGGCACACCAAATTCAGGCAATGAATCAACAATAAGTTTGGGAATACTACACACACAAAATCCCGTCACAGGACCCAGAACAAGTTTAGAAATAACACCCACACAGAATCAAGGCACAGAACACACTGCAGGCATAAGATCATACGTGCACAGTCCTGATCCAGAGCCCACGATGCATGCAGGAATATCTTACACACAAATGCGAAACACAGGCTCCTGGATGTCGCATACAGGAAATGCAGGCACCATACTCCCCTTTGGATTTAGAAATAAAGGCAGAGAACATATTTCAGGCTGTGGGATATCACATGCAAAACATCAAGACACAGAATCCCCTGCAGGATCTGAAATATCACAGACACCTGGCATGGAACCCACCAGTGGAATATTACACACACATAATACAGACGCAGAACCCCCTGCAGGACCTCAAATATCACCAACACCTGACATAGAACCCACCAGTGGAATACTACACACACAAAGTCCAGACAGAGAATCTCCTGCAAGATCTGAAACGTGGCAGACACTTGACATAGAACCCACCATTGGAATACTATACACACAAAATCCAGACAGAGAATCTCCTGCAGGATCTGAAACATCACAGACACTTGACATAGAGCCCACCATTGGAATACTATACACCCAAAATCCAGACAGAGAATCCACTGCAGGATCTGAAACATCACAGACACTTGACATAGAACCCACCAGTGGAATATTATACACACCAAATCCAGACACAGACTCACCTGCAGGATCTGAAAGATCACAGACACCTGACATAGAACCCACCAGTGGAATATTATACACACAAACTCCAAACACAGAATCCCATCTGAAATATCAAATACCACAGAAACCTGACATAGAAGCCACCAGTGGAATTTTAAACACACAAACTCCAGTCACAAAATCCCCTGCAGGCTCTGAACTATCACAACACTTGACATAGAACCCACCAGTGGAATATTATACACACAAACTCTAGACACAGAATCCCCTCTGAAATACCAAATATCACAGAAACCTGACATAGACACCACAAGTCGAATATTATACCCGCACATTACAGGCACGGAATCCCCTCTGAAATATCAAGCAGATACCAGACATAGAATCCATCGGTGGAATATTATGCACACAAAATCCAGACACAGAATCCCCTGCAGCACCTGAAATGTCACAGACATCGGACATAGAATCCACCGGTGGAATATCATACACACAAAATACAGACACAAAATTCGCTGTAGCTTCTGAAATATTACAGACACCTGACATAGAACCTATCAATAGTTTTGGAATACCATGCACACAAAATCCAAACACAATACACAGCACAGGCTCGGGAATCTCATTCGCACTAAATGCAGACATTGAAATTTCCACAATAGCAGGGATATCTCACCCACAAAATCCAAATAAAGGTTCCACTAACAGCACAAGACTATTACAGACACAAAAAACAGACACATAACCCACCAAAGGATTACATTTATTACATCTACATGATTCAAAAACCGAACCTACAATCGATGCAGGAATATCACATACACAAAAACCACAACACAGAACATGGTACAGGTTCAGTGATATCATACACACTAAATCCAGTCATTCATATTACCATAGGCTACAAGTAATATAACACCCACAAAACCAGTCATAAAATCCAGCACACACCTAAAATCCACATACAGAAAATTCCAGGACATTGGACATAATGGGGCAGCTATATTCAATAATGCCTCACAATCCATTGGAAGTGCTTAAGATTACCCACATAAAAGTAGCCACGTACTAAAATGTGTGGGACAACAGAAGTTCTGTTTGAGAATGCAAAAACACTTGGAGGCTGCACTCTAATACATGTAACACACAGGAACCACATTTAAGAATGCCTTACCTTCAGAGGCCAGCTGTCGAGAATCCCTGACTCCTGGGGCATTACCTAACAACGTCTAGCACACCGAAAATTGCTCTCCAGAATGCTCAATGCTTAAAAGGTCACCTTGGAGAACACCTACTATATCAGTAGGCTCATTCAAGAATGGCAAATCACCAAATCACACAGGGTAAAATTAATTGACTCACTCCTTTGATTAGTTAGCTTACTCCTTGGGCTAATCGAATCCCTCTTTGGATTCAGTTCTGTAGTTGCACTCATACACCATGTTTACTCTGAGAAGAAGTAGTGAAAAAGTTAAGATCCCGACATGCTTGAAATTATATAACAGAGATCAAAAATAACAAGTGAAGGTGTCTCAAGGAGGCGAGGAAATCAAAGCAGTTCTAATGGCATTATACAAGTCTAAAAACACTTTAGAACTGTCAACACCCGAGGCTAGGCGAGGCTAGCTTGCACTCAGCTTCCCTTACGGTAATAGAAAAGGGTCCCAGAGTTGCCCTTGAGGCTCTCATTGAAAAGGAGGACATTTTGAATGGCATCCGATGCCTGAAAAGAACAAAAGCCACAGGGCTGGAACGCTGCAGACTTTCCATAAGCAGTCTGCCGCGGTTATTCTTAGCGATGAATGTTGTTAGCAGGAATACGACAATGATTCCTTCCTTGATGAAGGCAACTGTTACCTTAATTCTCAAGACCAACAAAGCTATTCTGTTCTGTTGCTCATGTAAGCCCACCTCCTTTCTCATTATAGATGCCTAAGGTTTCACAAACATCATTGCCACCAGGATGTACCAGTTCATGCAATATCTAGGGCAGCCAGAGAAAGAAGAGAGAATAAAGATGAAGAGGATGACAAACATATTATGTTACAAAAAGATATTACACCTGATTGATAGTGGTATGAATGTTTTTCTGCTATTATTAAACGATAAGAAGGTGTTTAACAGAAGATTTGGTCTATATGGAGCACACACTATGGAGATGGGATATGGTGAAGCTACATGAGATAGGTGTTAACAAACTACTGATACACTTCATAGTTTCCTGTCAACAATCATTATAGGAGTACATCCAGTACGGGATTGGTCAAGCCTGTCTCCTCTTGTCTCTCACTTGTTCTTTCAGTGGAGTCTCTGACACTGAATTCACAAGACAATCAGTGTAGAAATGGGACTTCACTAGGTAGAAACAACTTTAAACTGACACTGTTTGCTGACAAGATCCTAGTAATGGTCTCGATGCCCAAATCCTCTCTGTCAGAGCTAGTGTCAAAGTTCTAGCACTACAAAAGAGCATCTGGATATAGATTTAACACGAATAAGTAAAAAGCTCTGAACATGACCTTTGTCTCATGTACTGTTGAAAATCTGGAGACTCACAATTCATTCAAGAGGAGAAGGGAGGCTATAAAATACTTAAATATTTTTCTATCTCCGGATTTACAGGGCACTCAACCAAGTTAGTTACAAAGTGTGTAAGGGGATTGCAATGGACTAACATAATCTGCTGAATCGAGAAAAGGGTGAGGAAAAGGCTATTAGCAAAATGGTCACACTCCCCAAGATCCTATACAACTTCCAAAAGCTTCCAAACACTACCACTATCTGTCAGGAAGTTTGAAGTTAAAAAGCTATAGGGCTCATATGATAATTGATTTGGGGTTGTAAAACAGTGATAATTGGGTTGAGTCCTTGTTCACTCCCTTGCTACACTATATGATGGATAGGATAAGGGAAGAAAAGGATAAGGTCCAGTACTTCATTGACTACATTCTTTCTCGGAAAGATCAATATGGAAGGTTCCTTAGATACTAAGTAGCAAAGATGTAACTATATATCACCCGTGTGTATGATAATCTTAAATAAGTGGGACTCAGGCTTTTTACATGGTTTTATAACCTGTTCCTCATCCTTCTGAAAAATCAGAACATTACTCTATGATTAATAGAAAAGAACTTTCACTGCAGACGGAAGCAGGTTGCATTAGAGCAAGGGGATTATTCCACCTAGGTGGGATGAAATTCTTCCTGCATGTCAGAGAAGAATTTGGTGCCTCCGAATCAAGAAGCTTTCAATATTTCAATTTGAGATTTTGAGTTCTGTACCTTCTTGTGAAACAAAGTACCACCAAATAGCTTTCTCCCTTCGAAACTTTTTACACTCTTGAAAATATTAAATAAACCCTAGAGTGAGGGTCTTCAAACTGGGGGGCCTCAAGCGATCCCAGGTGGGACGCCAGGCTCTGGCCAAAAGAAGCACTATGCTTATAACAGTGCTTTGTTTTAAGCTGAAAAAAGTAGCAGCAGTAAACCGCTCTGTCATGGGTCACTACTAACATGTTTTGATATGTATATCCAAGCTGGTAGTGTGTGTCGAAAGGGAAGGGAATCCAAATGCTCTTCAAAACCCCTACTTCTAATAATCACACTGTGAATACTTGTACTCATTAGTAAGGCCTGCCTGACCAGAATAGTATGTTTGAACTCATGTATTTTAGCACATTTTTAAAACAGAAACATAATTTAACTGCAATGCTTAAACAATTCTACACTTATTTAAACATTGCCAATTTATTACAAAAATTGTGAAAAATTTGTGTGGGGGGGAGCTGATAATTTTGTTTTTCACAGGGGCAGCATTCCAAATATATGGAAGACCCCTGCCATAGAGCAACACTAAATACAGGTTTTAGACAGTGCGGCAAACAGAATCAGGGATTCAATTTAACTGCAACAAGCAGGACTACATGCTTCCCAAAGCACTCCCAGGGAAGGGAAACACTTTATAAGGTGTTATACAGAAAGCACTACACTCCCAAGCATCTCCCAACGATTGACAAATCACACAAAGATGCATGCTGGAGCAGATATGGGCCTAGGGAACTATGTCACTTATCTTGTGGTATTACACATTATTGCAGTCCTCTTGGAAGGAACTTTGCGAAGAAGTGAAAAACCCAGGGGAAGCTTACATCTCACTTACCCTGAATGTATATTATTATGCATTTTCTCAGACAGATACAAGCCAAATGCATCAAAAATTGGAAAGGGAATCTCACTTATGTTACTTGGAGCAAAACAAGCAATACAGAGGAATTACCCAAGTTTGAGCGCCAAAGATGTATTTGCTTGAGATCTGGACTTTTCTGTGTATGGAGAAAATAATGAAAGGAACCCAGGGTCGCAAAATGACTATTACGTCAATGGGATCTCAAGTGCTTGGCTACCTGGCGAGTGACGGAAGAGAAGATTAAATGTGCTTAATGTCTTGTAAAATGCAATGTAACTATGATAGAACTACAAGGGCAATTGGGGGATGTCTGTACCGTAACAATCCAGAAAACAAATGCTATTGTATTTCACTTTGAGTGCCAAAAAAGACATACGGGGAGGTGGATTGTGGAATGGGGCGAAGCCAGGAATTGGGGGGGATTCTACATTGTAGAGAATGTTGAGGTCAAGTCATGTTTGGTGATATTCACCACTACTAATGGTGCATTTTGTTTTTGTAAAACCTAATAAAATATAGAAACCTAAAAAAAAGGTAAAAATATTGTGAATGAGACAATCGTGTTTTTTCTGTTGGATGTTCCAACTTTATTGCTAGGCCACAGACTGCAATCTAAAGTTAGAGATAACCCCTGACTGAGCCTTCTGGTGTAACATTAAACCACTCAACATCAGATTACTTCAATGATGTTGATGTCTGGGGTATGAAAATCAGGTTTAGGTCTCCAAGGCAGTAGTGGTTGGTGTTCTTTGAAAGTGATGTGGCGCAATGCCTGCAAGGAGGTGATCCCATTTTTTTCAAAATTGCCTTGTGATTTCCACATATGCTAAGAATTACCGTCATTGTGCAAATGACAGCGTTTTGTTATGGATCCCCCCTTATGACAAGAATTACATACAATATTCCAGTGCCAGAGTTTTGTCATTGATACGGTCCATATACCATGGGTAACCCCAACCCCTCCTCTCAGCCACAATATGTCATGGCTGCCCTCTCTGATGCAAAGAATCTCCTCTAGTGTGCTATCACCTGCATTTTGACATAGGTGTCCCCTTATGTCAAGTATTACTTCCATTATTTCAGGGTCTGCATTTTGACTTCGGTGCCTCAGCTTATGTTAAGAATTATCTGTAATGTCCCCGTGCCTGCATTTTCCCACAGGTGCCTTTGTGCTAAACATTTCCACCAATATGCCAGTGCCAGCATTTTTCCACAGGGGCCACTAAGCCAGAAATTACTTCTACTTATGTCAGTGGCAGCATTTTGCCATGGGTCCCCTTCCTTATGCCAAAAATTATTTCCAATATGCCAGCAACTGTATGTTTCCTTGGGTGCCACCATAAGCCCATGGCCAGCGGGAGACAATCATAAAACATGCAAACAGAATCTTACTCATATTTTCTTACTTTCACTTATACTCCCTCTCACATTCACTCTTCCCCTGATTCCCTCTAACTGACACTCTCTGACTCATACTCACTCCCACCCACCCTTGCTAATACACAAACATACTCACACTCACTGCTTCTCATTCTCACAACACACTACATACACTTACCCTTTCACACTCACTGACTTTGGGCCCAGCCGTACCTGCTGCACCATTGATAGCTACACCCATGACTCACTTCCACTCCCTTTCACAATCTCCAGTAACTCTGTCCTTGTAACACACTCATCCACCGTCACTCCCTCACACTAACTTTCACCTATTTATACACACACTCAAACTCAGATTCCCACTCACTTTCACTCTCATTGACGTTCTCAACACACACTTTCATTAAATCTCAAACACTCACAAACTCACTCATAAACATACACATGCACATAGAAATCCATTTTTTTTACTTGCCTTGCGTTCCTTTGTTGGCAACCCAGAGGCACCATTGCAGCACTGGAGCAGGAATCTGGTGCTGGACATTGGAACCAGTAAGCCATGACTCCTAATGAGGAGCCAGAGCAGGAAGGGTATTTTCGAAATGGTAGAACTCGTCTTAATCTCTCTCCCAGCTTTCTTAATAGGATTAAAGCACAGTCTTAAAAGAATCGGCAACCGTTCTGAGGATCCACCCCTGGTGCCCTGTGTGTCTTCTCATTGGCCTCACTTACATGCACTCTGGCAGCCACATTGTAGCATATTTACTGTGCTGCTTGAGGGATGCGCAGTGTGTCTGCTAAATTAAATGGATTGTGTCTGTGTGAGGTGATTTTAGTTGTACATCAACCTTTCATATCGCCAATAAAGACACCCAACCACAGAGTGCTGTGTTTTTTCACGAAACTCTGTAGATGGATCATCGTTCAGCTCCCTTTCAAGCCCCTTCCTCCTCCTGTCATCGGGAGCCTGGAGATGAAATTTAGAGGGCCAACCCAGACACTGGCAGTGTTCATAAAAAAACGAGTCATGTGTTTATGAACCCTGCTATATCAAATAATGTGCAGTGTCAGGGAAGACAAGGGGCAGAATGTGGGGCCTCACATGATCCCGGAGGATCCAGGACTTTGCCCTTTAGCCCCAGATAAGGAGCCACCACTGCTCCAGGGGTTTGTCCCACAGAAAGATGCCTTCTTGACCCTCGCTTGTCAGACCCCCCAGGACCTTAGTATATAACCAGGCTCAACAGTTTTTTGCAGACACATATTCTATGATGCAACTGTACCATTTTTAAGAGAAATCTAGAAAAGTGTGTTGTAACTTGCCCAATCCTTTGGCATTGACCTAGCAAACCAGTGATTATACTTTCACTAAATAATCTACAGTGGGCTGTACCCTAAAAGAACCCAGTGCTTAATTTGTGCTTGTTGTTCCCGGTGCTGAGCCCCGGCACTTATTTTTGAGGGCCGGCGCTTATTCTTCTGCCCCAAGCATTTGCTGTGAGCGAAAGACACATATGAGAAAGATGGAGGAAGAGAAAAACGAAAGAGCGTCACAATGGGAGAAAGTAGAAAGCTGCAGGAGTGACCTGAGGGGGAAGGGAGTGGCTTTAAATGGATTGAAGAGGCCCGAGATAGCTAAGGGATTACGCTGCCTCAGTATTCTACGTTCCCACATTTAATTGCAGCAGCCCGGTGTTTAATTTTAAGAAGAGGGCTTTCAGCACCAGAACGTTTTTATTTACAAATTAAGCACTGAAAGAACCACCAAGGTTTCATGTCCAATATGATTAATTGAATCTCTGCAACCCTTAATTGACTAGGTCACATTCAACAGTAACTTTTTCATTATTTTCTTTGAAGCAGAAAATGATGCCTTATGCTCAAGGATTAACTTTTATGGAAGAAGATTGGGATGTCATTGTTTTTATGGTCTCTACTGTGAAACTAAATGCTTCCTTCCATAAAGTTGGTACTAAGGTAGCCATCGGAAGAAGTGATAATCCCTGCAAGACCATTCTGGTGATTGCCAGGCTCTTCTGCCCCAATTCATCAGGTGATACTACCGGGATATCTGAGGAAACTGCCCCCGAAATCAGCGACTGCCACTCCGCTCACATTGTTGCTATAGTTTAGGAACATATCCCATAATCGTTCAGAAGTTCTTTTGCATTGGAATTATATAGATCCACATGCCTTAACTATTTCCTGCCATCCCTAGTGCATTTTAAACATAGCAGTATTAACATATGCCTTTCCCAGTGCTCAATCAAGACTTAGCAATCGTCTTAAATTGAACCCTCTCACAATAGAAGATAAAAAACGCAGAACTGATTAGTGTGCTTCTCAGGGCCATCATTCCTTCAGGATAAGTGCACACTTTACAGTCCTTATGAATACATTAATTTTGCCATAAATTAACTCCACTTTTATGAAAGTACCCCTATATCAATAAGTCAAGAATTCTAATTTATTTATTAGCGTTTTCAATTGAGTATTCGTAAATATAGAGGTTTTATGGTATTTATTATAGGTGCATCCTGAAAAAGCAATGTTTCTCCCTTAAAGAGCGCCTAGAAGATCGTTTAAAAATGATGGGGCCAAAATTCAGAAAGATTAACCTTCCTATTGTCTTTATAGTCGCTCACAGAAACCTTGATTGTGCTAAGTAGAGTAGAGTGATAGGGTTTGAAGTTTGTCCGACGAAAAGCCAGGGGTGGTAGTATTCAGTCCCCTATGAGCCAAACAGTCTTAAAGCCACAACTCTTCCCACTTAAAGCAAGTGAAGTGCTTAGACGTGGTGGGGGTCACTTTGAATCTGCTGACCTGGACCACCAAAAGGACGGCAACATTGTGGAACCAGCATTCATTAGTTTTGTAAGTGTATGGGCAAACCCAAACATGAGTTTGCCTACTCGAGACAAAAGCTGAGTAAATTTGACACAAATTTATGGAGCCAGAGATTATGTCAAACAAAGCACCTTCACTATTCTAACCTCAATCATCAAATCAAAAACTTTCCAATGATGAAATCTTTAAATAGCTCCTCATATTGTCCACTGCTTATGAATTGAGTGTCTCTTATTATGATGCAATTGGTTTGTTGGTTTCTCATACACTTTTAGCCAAAGGAAATCAATTTGTACACAAATCAGTAAATTTAAAAATAACCATTAGATGTTCTAAATTCAATTGTGAAATTCAGATATGGATTTAGAGTATTGATTCACTTCTTAAATTCTCCACGTTTCTACACTCACATCTAAACTGAAGAATATCATTGATGCCTCAAATCTATTTTTTGCCCTCTCTAAATATCTGTTACACAAAATAAGAAATAGAAATACAATTTCAAATAATTAGTTATTATGTACATCAAATCCCTTCTATATTTAAGAAAGGCATGCAAAGATCCTCAACACTGTCTGTGTGGGAATTGCGTTTCTATATTTATTAGATGTGTTTTATTAGGTTTCTCGATTTCTTTCCTATCTTTTGAAAAATAAAGTAAAAACAACTGGCACATAGGGTGATAGGTTGCGAGATGACTAAGACTATGGCAGCTGCTGCTTAATACATATTACTCAAAGTTGGAGCAATTTTCTGAAAACACTTCAGTTGATGAAGATAAGAATACGAAACCACCTTGATCTGGGGAGCTTGAAAAAGAGAGGATTCAACCCTGAAAACGAAGTTGTGAGCAATTGTATTTCAGCACATCGGTAATAGACCAAAGGACTTGTGGGTCAGTTATATCCATTGTCTCTGTACTGTCCTAGTTTAACATCAGAGTGGATGTCTGGCCAACCGTGTGCATCCAACATGCACACATGAAAAGGAAGGGACAATACACCTCAAACCCCACCCAACAAGTTGGGTATATGGGTGTCCTCACCTTACATGAAAACAGCGAAGCAGCCTGAACAACGACAGACGTTGTCCATGAAAGCGGAACAATGCTTTCCTGAACAACAACCCTGTTTTCCACTGCCTTAACCATGTATGTCTCAACAACGAACATGCGTGGTTAAGGCAGAAGAAAACAGACTCGGGATCAGAGAGGATGCAGTCAGGTAAGTGAGGCTGGGGTAATTTTAGGCGAGGGGTGGGGGTAATTTTAGATTTTAGGGGCTGGAGTGGGGGGCCAGGATAATTTTAGGTTTTAGGGGCGGGGTGGGGCGTTGGGGTCGTTTTAGGGGCAGGGGTAGGGAGTCAGGGTAGTTTTAATTTTTATTGGGCAGGGGTGGGGGGTCAGGGTACTTTTAGGTTTTAGGGGTGGGGTGGGGGTCTGGGTAGTTTTAGGGGCAGGAGCGGGGATGGGGGTTGGGGTAGTTTAGGCTTTTGGGGCAGGGTGGGGGTTGGGTTAGTTTTAGGGGCAGGGTGGGGGTTGGGGAAGTTTAGGTTTTAGGGGCGGGGTGGGGGGTCAGGGTAGTTTTAGGGGTAGGGTGGGAGTTTGGGTAGTTTTAGGGGCAGAAGCGGGGTGGGGGGTTGGGGTAGCTTAGGTTTTAGGGTTGGGGGTTGATGTAGTTTTAGAGGCAGGGTGAGGGGTTGGGGTAGTTTAGGTTTTAGGGGTGGGGTGGGGGGGAGTTGGGGTGGATTTAGGGGGTGATTAGTAGTTTTAGGGGGTGGGGGTCAGGGTAGTTTTAGGTTTTAGGGGTGTGGTAGGGGGTCAGGGTAGCTTTAGGGGCCGGGGTGGGGAGGGTGGGGTAGTTTAGGTTTTAGGGGTGGGGGGGTCGGTGTAGTTTTAGAAGCGGGTTGAGGGGTTTGGTTAGTTTAGGTTTTAGGGGCGGGGTGGGTGTCAGGGTAGTTTTAGGTTTTAGGGGTATGGGTGGGGGAGGTCAGGGAAGTTTTAGTTTTTAGGGGTGTGGTGGGGGTCAGAGTAGCTTTAGGTGTGGGGGGGTGGGGTAGTTTAGGTTTTAGTGTCGGGTTGGGGTCGGGATAGTTTTAGAGGCGGGTTGGTGTAGTTTAGGTTTTAGGGGCTTGGGGCCAGATGTAGAAAGCGTTTTGCATGGCGCAAACTGCGAAATTTGCAGTTTGCGCCATGCAAAACGCACATCGCGATGCACATTCCCATTTTGCGAGTCGGTACCGACTCGCAAAATGGGAATGCGACTCGCAAATAGGAAGGGGGGTTCCCTTCCTATTTGCGATTCGCACCGCGATGCAGAATTGCTTTGTGACCGCGAACGCGGTCACAAAGCAATTCGCAGTTAGCACCCATGTCAAGTGGGTCCTAACTCATTCGCAAAAGGGAAGGGGACCCCTTCCCCTTTGTGAATGTCGGCAAAAATATTTTTTCAGAGCAGGCAGTGGTCCAGAAGAAACTTCTATTTAGTAATGTTTTCTACAACCGTAGATAAATGACTAACAATCAACTCCAGAGCACCATCACCTACAAATTGGCCTTTTTGGAAGTAGGAACTCTCCCTGAATCCCCAATAAAGGTCAGAGGAAAGCAAGCACAATTGCCAATGAAAAAAAGAAAATACCAGCAGCCAGGCACATGTTGTACAGGATATGTGAACATTTTCATTGACACTCTTCAATTAAGGGCAACATTTACAGGCTTAGGTCCTGATTATGAGTAGGTGTCATTTATTGCACCTGAAAAAAATCTGAAGCCTCGGGACAGTTTTGGGGGATAACATGCAAACGTTGGTTTGTGCTTACAGCACTAAAATGCACAAGTTAAGGTCAATACTGCAGTTTCTCCTGTTAAATGCCATCAGGTTTAACCTGCCGAACTTTAATGAAGGATGAGATATTTAATGCACCCTGTATTTAGTGCAGTAAACACCAGACAACTCGGAAATCTGACTCTTGTGCAAAGAGAGTTTTGCGCAGTTGTCAGAAAGCACCAACCAACTCATAATCAGGGCCTTATTGTTCATGGTAAATGGAAACTTGTAGAACTATTTGTAAAAGTAGCCCATTTTGTTTTATTAGCCGCTTCTAAATAATTTGGACATGTTGTGCTTAGTCTGGATGATATAGCTTCAAATATCAGCTTTCCCTGTGGAATATCTAAGCTGAGACTATACTTGTAAAACAAGAGAAAAACACAATGGGGGTGATTCTAACCCTGGCGGTCGGTGATAAAGCGGCGGCCAACCCGCCAACAGGCTGGCGGTCCAAAAAATTGAATTCTGACCCTGGCGGGAACCGCCAACACAGCCCGCCACATTAACACTCCGCCCACCACGGCGGTACAGACAAACAGCGCGGCGGTCACCGCCAACAGACAGGCGGCAGACAATGTACCGCCCACAGTATCATAACTAACCAATCCGCCACCTTTTCCGGGACGGGAGCCCCGCCGATAAAAACACAGCGGAAACAGACTACGAACGGGAAAACGCTCACCTCTACGCACTCCACGAGGAAGGAGGACAGCATGGAACCCGAATTAAACATCCTACCTGCTCTCGTCTACCTGCTCATCTACCACGAGTACGAACGCCGGCGCAGACGACAACGGTGAGTACTGCACCTACGACACACGGGAGGGGGGAGGAGGAAAGCTTACGGCACACACATATGCGACCCCCACCCCCCCAAACTATGTACACACCAATGCAGAGCAACAAGTCACAGTGACACCACCCAAACCCCCCTGAAAAATGCAAAGACATAATTAAATTGTGAATAAAAATGTATGTACAAAATAGGCTCTGAAAAGTAATGGTCAACTAGCCATAAAATCAATATCAAAATAATTCTATATACAGTGCAATGGATAACCGAGGCAATTAGTCCTGCACATCAAAAGAAAATCGAAGTGTCCGTGGGCCAAAGTGTAACAACACAAGGGCAAAGCCCACACAGGAGACCTGAGTCCTCTGGAGAGAACACTGCAGGGGCAGCTGATGAAAAAACTACAGGCACCTCAGGGGGAAGGGAAGGGGGGGCACCACAGCCACATGAGTCCACGACGCCAGATCCACGAAGGGGCCACCATGCCTACTGTGCCATCCTGGGGAGTGCAAAGCCACAGTCTCTCAAGTCTCTACAGTAGGTGGGTTGCCCACTGTTCCATCCTGGGGAGTGCAAAGCCACAGTCTCTCAAGTCTCTACAATTGGTGGGTTGCCCACTGTGCCATCCTGGGGAGTGCAAAGCCACAGTCTCTCAAGTCTCTACAGTAGGTGGGTTGCCCACTGTTCCATCCTGGGGAGTGCAAAGCCACAGTCTCTCAAGTCTCTACAGTTGGTGGGTTGCCCACTGTGCCATCCTGGGGAGTGCAAAGCCACAGTCTCTCAAGTCTCTACAGTAGGTGGGTTGCCCACTGTTCCATCCTGGGGAGTGCAAAGCCACAGTCCATCAGGTGGATTACAGTCTCCACTGGTCAAGGAGGAGGCATGGTGGGCACAGTGAACCGTCAACAGTGCATGCAGGAAGGGCCCAGCGGAGCGGTGCTTGAGACGGCGGGGCCCAGTGGAGCGGTGCTTTTGACGGCGGGGCCCAGCGGAGCAGTGCTTGACAGGAAGGGCCCAGCGGAGCGGTGCTTGAGACGGCGGGGCCCAGCGGAGCAGTGCTTGACAGGAAGGGCCCAGCGGAGCGGTGCTTGAGACGGCGGGGCCCAGCGGAGCAGTGCTTGACAGGAAGGGCCCAGCGGAGCGGTGCTTGAGACGGCGGGGCCCAGCGGAGCGGTGCTTGAGACGGCGGGGCCCAGCGGAGCGGTACTTGACAGGAAGGGCCCAGCGGAGCGGTGCTTGAGACGGCGGGGCCCAGCAGAGCGGTGCATGACAGGAAGGGCCCAGCCGAGCGGTGCTTGAGACGGCGGGGCCCAGCGGAGCGGTGTTTGAGACGGCGGGGCCCAGCGGAGCGGTGCTTGACAGGAAGGGCCCAGCAGGGCGGTGCTTGAGACGGCGGGCCCAGCGGAGCGGTGCTTGACAGGAAGGGCCCAGCGGAGCAGTGCTTGACAGGAAGGGCCCAGCGGAGCGGTGCTTGACAGGAAGGGCCCAGCGGAGCAGTTATTGACAGGAAGGGCCCAGCGGAGCGGTGCTTGACAGGAAGGGCCCAGCGGAGCAGTGCTTGACAGGAAGGGCCCAGCGGAGCGGTGCTTGACAGGAAGGGCCCAGCGGAGCGGTGCTTGACAGGAAGGGCCCAGCGGAGCGGTGCTCTTCTGCACGGCGGGGCTCTCTTCAGCGGTGCTCTTCTGCACGGCGGGGCCCTGTTCAGCGGTGCTCTTCTGCACGGCGGGGCCCTGTTCAGCGGTGCTCTTCTGCACGGCGGGGCCCTGTTCAGCAGTGCTCTTCTGCACGGAGGGGCCCTGTTCAGCGGTGCTCTTCTGCACGGCGGGGCCCTCTTCAGCTGTGCTCTTCTGCACGGCGGGGCCCTCTTCAGCGGTGCTCTTCTGCACGGCGGGGCCCTGTTCAGCGGTGCTCTTCTGCACGGCGGGGCCCTCTTCAGCGGTGCTCTTCTGCACGACGGGGCCCTCTTCAGCGGTGCTCTTCTGCACGGCGGGGCCCTGTTCAGCGGTGCTCTTCTGCACGGCGGGGCCCTCTTCAGCGGTGCTCTTCTGCACGGCAGGGCCCTGTTCAGCGGTGCTCTTCTGCACGGCGGGGCCCTCTTCAGCGGTGCTCTTCTGCACGGCGTGGCCCTGTTCAGCGGTGCTCTTCTGCACGGCGGGGCCCTGTTCAGCGGTGCTCTTCTGCACGGCGGGGCCCTGTTCAGCGGTGCTCTTCTGCACGGCGGGGCCCTGTTCAGCGGTGCTCTTCTGCACGGCGGGGCCCTGTTCAGCGGTGCTCTTCTGCACGGCGGGGCCCTGTTCAGCGGTGCTCTTCTGCACGGCGGGCCCTGTTCAGCGGTGCTCTTCTGCACGGCGGGGCCCTGTTCAGCGGTGCTCTTCTGCACGGCGGGGCCCTGTTCAGCGGTGCTCGTCCAGTAAGTCAAGGGAGCCAGACCTGGCCTGGACTCCCTGCTCAGTCGCCCTCCGACCGTGCTGTTGCTGGACCCTTCGGTGACGGAGTCCTGGGCCCTTTGGTGTCCTCCCTAACACCCGGGATGGGGCTTGTGGGCCCCTCCTGCTCCGCGCTCCTGCTGGCTGACTTCTCCGCCCTGCTGCCCTTTAGCTCCTTACATGGGGCTCTCGGGCCCTTGCCTCCCCTAGATGTTGTGGCTGGTGAAGTGGGCGAACTTTGCTCCTTGGGGGCAGCCGTGTCAGTCCTCTCATGGCGGCCCTTTAGTTTCCTGGTCCTCTTGCCTGGGGGGGGGCTGGCTGTCCCCTTGCTGCTGATTGAAGTGTCACTGCTGGCAAAGGGTGGACTCCAGAACCCATGCACCACAGTGACACTCGAAGCTGGGCTGGTGGTGGCTGAGGTGCTCTTGGGACTCTTTGCAGATGGAGGGGGTGGGTCAGTGGAGGGAAAGAGGTTAAGATTAGCGAGGAAAAGTTTTTTAGGACCAAGGTAAAGGGTAGGAGAAGTGGTGATGGGAGTGGAGGAAGAGGATGTGGTTGTAGGAGAGTCAGGTGTGCTGTCTTTGGGTGCAGGTGCTTGTGCTGGAGGCTGTCGTGAGGTGGATGGCTGTTGGGTGGGTGTCTGCCTGCGTTTGTGTGTCTTGGAAGAGGGGGTGACAGACACAGTGGGAGAGGACACAGGGGACGTGTAAATGGTAGTGGGGGTGGTGACTGCATGTGTGCGGACTGTACTGGAGGGTGTGCTGGTGATGGAAGCACTGGCTGATGGTGGTGTGCATGCAGGTGTGAGTGTAGACGTCACAGGGAGGGAGGAGGGAGACGAGGAGGAGGGGGACACAGAGGTGGTAGTGACTGTTGGAATGTCTGCATCTGGGTGTTGCTTGCGTGAATGCTTGTGGGTTCTGTGGTGCTTGTGTCTGGATGAGCTGCCCTTGGCTGTTGAGGTGTGTGCAGGCTGGTCTGATGGTGTGGATGGGATAGGCTGAGGAACAGGAGACAGAGACAGGGTGGAGGCAGTCAGAAGAGGGAGGCTGGAAACAGGGACAATGGCTGCCGTCAGTGCTGAGGCCAGAGCATTGAACGATCGTTGATGGGCAGCCTGACCCGAATGAATGCCCTCCAGGTAGGCATTGCTCCGATGCACCTCCCTTTCTACCCCCTGGATGGCATTCAAAAGGGTAGTCTGCCCAACAATGATGGTCCTCAGGAGGTCAATGACCTCCTCACTGAGGGCAGCAGGGGTAACAGGGGCAGGGGCTGAGGTGCCTGGGGCGAAGGAGACGCTCGCCTTCCTGGGCGAGCGGGCACGGAGCGTAGGCTGAGGGGCTGCTGGGAGGGCGGGGCTGGTGCGCTGGGTGGCGGCTGTACCTGTAGAGGCGGGGGGCCCGCATGTTGCCGCCACCGCTAGGGAGCTCCCATCTGAGGACGTGTCGGTGTCGCTGGTGTCACCACCGGTCCCCGTTGTGGTGCTCCCCTCGCCCTCCGGATCACTGGTGCCCTCGGTGTCTGTTCCTGGGCCCACCGGGGCCTTGTGACTTGCAGCTCCCTCGTGCTCCGATGCCAATTCTCCTCCGCCTGATGATGCTAATGCACACATGCACAAGAAGATGAAGAAGAAGGGTGTGGGGAGAAAAACGAAGACCAGGTTGAGTGCATGCAATGTCAACACCGTTGGCGGAGAGGACAGACACAGGAGCCTCATGCACTAAGCCGCGCATTCGGGGTACACTACTCAGTACTTCTGACTAGGACAACAGGTCTAGAGACGACAAACGCGCACATGTGTGATGCTGGACCATCGATAGCTGTACTTGTCACCCTACAGAGGTGGGGGCCGGGAGCACAGGGCCATGCCTAAAGGAGAGGACTACACTACAGAAAGCGCCCTGGCCTAATGTCACCCACAAACCTCCTCCCCCACCCAGACGCCTCCACTGCGCAGAGAGATAGCAGAATGTGCTGATACTCACCCCCTTGTGTCTGCTGTGATGTCCTCAAGCGCCCATCCAAATCAGGGTAGGCCACCCCCAGGATCCGGGACATCAGGGGGGTCAGGGTACGACTGGCACCCCTCCTAGGTTGGGAGGCCATCCCCAGCAGTGACTCGGCGGTCTTCCTGGTCCCGCGGCGGATGTCCTCCCACCTCTTGCGGCAGTGGGTGCCCCGTCTGACGTGGACCCCCAGGGCCCGGACTTCCTTGGCGATGGCACGCCAAATGTCCACTTTCTGATGGGCGCTGACCTATTTGACATGTACAGGGTGGGAAGGAAAAATTCATCAATTTTCTGCATGTTAGATGTGATTGGCCCCCCCTCCCCAACCTTGCCATATGGCACATGCTCTCATCTGTCGTGCGTTGCACTCCTCATTCGCCCCCCACCCCACCAACTTACATCCACCCCACTCCACACAGGCATAGCCCATTCAATTTGCACCCAGTGTACTTACCTGTTGGTCTGGAGGACCGTAGAGTAACGCATACTGGGGGAGGACCCCATCCACAAGTTTCTCCAACTCCTCAGACGTGAAGGCAGGGGCCCTTTCCCCAGTCGCAGCAGCCATTGTCACTTCCAGACCGAGGTCACAGCAGCACTTGCAGTATAGGTCCTCTCCTGTGGATGATCAGGTCTCGAGTGATTAAGCAGATACAAAATGGCGGTCACGCCCGCGGCGGTGCGTACCACGGCGGTGCGTACCACGGCGGTGCTTACCGCGACCGTGAACGTACCTGTGATTTGCTTGACTCTGTGCTCCATGTTGTCCTTCCTAGGCACCGTCCGCTGGGACTTGCGAGGAGAAGGATGAATCCTCGCATGTACCGACCGCTGGTGGACCTGTCGACAATGGAAGAACGCCATATCATACTACGATACCGACTTGACCGAGCCACTATACATGAACTGTGTGCCCAGCTGGAGCCAGCCCTGATGTCCCCCATCCGCCAACCCACAGGAATTCCCCCTCTAGTGCAGGTTCTGTCAGTCCTCCATTTTTTGGCAAGTGGCTCATTCCAGACAACAGTGGCCATGTCATCTGGAATGTCTCAGCCTATGTTTTCTAAAATTTTGTCTAGAGTGTTTCTGCCCTGACGAAACACATGCGGAGCTACATTGTATTCCCAGAGGAGGTTGATTTGGCCACTGTGAAGGGTGATTTTTATGCCCTTGGACATATCCCCAACATAATTGGTGCCCTTGATGGGACCCATGTGGCTTTAGTACCCCCAAAAGACGATGAGCAGGTGTACAGAAACAGGAAAAGTTACCACTCTATGAACGTCCAGGTGGTCTGTTTGGCAGACCAGTACATCTCCCATGCGAATGCCAAGTTCCCTGGGTCAGTGCATGACGCGTATGTGATGCGTAATAGCAGCATCCCTTATGTGATGGAACAGCTACAGAGACAACGTGTGTGGCTAATTGGTGACTCTGGTTACCCCAACCTGCCTTGGCTATTGACCCCAGTGAGGAATCCCCGGACCAGGGCAGAGGAACGGTACAATGAGGCCCATGGGCGAACTAGGAGGATCATAGAAAGAACCTTTGGCCTCCTGAAGGCCAGGTTTAGGTGCCTGCATATGACAGGGGGATCCCTGATGTACTCACCAAAGAAGGTGTGCCAGATCATCGTGGCCTGCTGTATGCTTCACAATCTGGCATTGCGACGTCAGGTGCCTTTCCTGCAGGAGGATGGTCCAGATGGTGGTGTTGAAGCAGCTGTGGAGCCTGCGGAGAGTGAAGAGGAGGAAGACGAAGAGGACGACCCAGACAACAAGGACAGAGTTATCCAACAGTATTTTCATTAGCACACAGGTAAGAATCACCCACGCCATTTAACATTTACTGAAAGCCCCCTGCATCTTTACTTTGTGTATTTCCCCCCAGTTCTTTTAAACTGATGTTTGATTTTCCCTTCCCTTTTCAGTGCTGTATGACCCACTGCGTGACTTCTGCTTGGTTAGCCCATGGACTAATGCTTATTGACATCGGTATGTTGTCATCACAAAAATAACAGAACATTATTGATCAGTAATGTGTTATACATTTGTAAATAATACAGGCTGACTCCTGAATGATTTCAGTGCAATGAGTGATTTATTTTTAGTGCTAGATATTGGTACATGATATTAAAACGGTGATGGGTGAGGGTGGAGTTATGTCCATGGCAGAGCCCAGTTCTCAGTTTCACAGGTGCATTTTTCATATGCCTGTGGAAGGATGGAGCAGGGGCAGTTCAAGGTTGGACAGGGTGACACTGTGGGTCAGTGGGATGACATCAGGGGGTATGTTATGCTGGCGGGGGTCTTGGCATCCTACTCTGTCTTCCTGTGAGATCTCAGGTTCCTCTTGCGGGGTGGTTGTTCTTCAGCAGGAGGTGGGGTTCTGGTGGGCCGTCGTTCTGTGGGGGCCTCCTGACCACTAGCGCCGGCGGAGGTGGTAGGCTGTTCCTGGCTAGTGACAGGGGCCCTTTGTGGTGCCACATGGTCCCGCAATGTGGTTTCTATCCGGTTGAGGGCCTGGACTATGGTCCCCATAGCGGTAGCGATGTTCCTGAGTTCATTGCTGAACCCCATGTACCGTTCCTCCTGCTGTGCCTGGATCTCGGTGAACCTGGCCAGTACTGTCGCCATCGTCTCCTGGGAGTGATGGTATGCTCCCATGATGGTGGTGAGGGCCTCTTGGAGAGTGGGTTCCCTGGGCCTGTCCTCCCCCCCCTGTCGCACAGCAGCCCTCCCAGTTGCCCTGTTTCCCCGGGCCTCTGTCCCCTGGACGGTGTGCCCACTACCACTGCCCCCAGGTCCCTGTTGTTGTTGGGGTGTTGGGTCAGCCTGGGTGCCCTGTAGTGGCGGACACACCGCTGATTGACGCGTCCGCGAGACAGAGGCATGGGCCCGCTGGGTGGGAGCTGTGCTGGTGTTCCCAGAGGGGGTTGGGTCTGCTGTGGCCTGTGTCTCTGTGTGGGGAACCGACTGTCCAGAGGTCCCCGATGGTCCGGGCTGGTCATCAGGTTCTAGGTCGACAGAGCTGCTGTCCTCGCTGGGGGCCTGTTCTGGGGGTGGGATGGACAAATCTGGACCCTCCGTGGCGGTGTGTTGGCGTTCGGGCCCTGCAGGGGTAAAGGAGTATGGTTATTGTTTCTGTGTGTGCCATGGCGTACATTTTGAGTGCCCTTGTCCCCCAGTGCTGGCATTCCCTTGTGGGAGGTGTTGTGAGGGTGGTGGGGGGGGGGGTGTATGGGTATGTGCAATGGTCATGCTTTGGTGGTGGCTGTCTATGGTTTGTGTTGGCATTCAGGGGTTGGTGTTGTTTGGGGGGGGGTGAAGTAGTTGAGATTCGACTTACCAGAGTCCATTCCTCCGTGTACTCCAGCGAGGCCATCAGGATGCAGGATGTTTACTACCTCTTGCTCCCATGCTGTGAATTGGGGTGGAGTGGGTGGGGGTCCGCCGCCAGTCTTCTGCACAGCGATGTTGTGTCGCGACACCATCGAGCGCACCTTCCCCCGTAGGTCGTTCCATCGCTTTCTGATATCTTCCCGATTTCTGGGATGCTGTCCCACAGCGTTGACCCTGTCTACGATCCTTTGCCATAGCTCAGCCTTCCTTGCTATAGTGGTGTGCTGCACCTGTGTGCCGAAGAGCTGGGGCTCAACCCTTATAATTTCCTCCACCATGACCCTGAGTTCTTGGTCCGAGAACATGGGGTGTCTTTGGGGTGCCATGGGGTGGTGTGGATGAGGTGTGGGGTGGTGTTTGTGGTGATGTGCGTGGTGATATGTGGTGATGTGTGCGTAAATGTGGTGTGGGTGATGAAGTTGGGTTCCTGTGTGTGTTGGGGTTTTCGATTGCTGTGCTCGCTCTCTCTATCTCTATCTCTCTCGCCTTCTCTCCGATTTCCAACTAGTGGGGGTTTGTGGGTGATGTGGGTGTGTGTTTTATAGTTGATTGGATGTGTGGGAGTGTTGTTTGTATGTGTGTCAGGTGTGTGTATTTCAAATTGTCCAATGTGGCTGGTTTTTGGAGCTGTGTGTGTATTTTGAGCGCGGCGGTGTGTACCGCCAATGGAATACCGCGGTTGAAAGACCACCGCGTGGATTCGTGGGTCAGAATGGCATGGGCGTATTTGTGTTGGCGTGACGGTGGAGGTTTGGTCATCTCCAGTTTTCCGCGGCCCGCTGATGAGGCGGCCTTCCTTGGATGTCGGATTTTTGGCGGTTTCACAGTTGGTGGTCAGAATGACCGTGGCGGTTTACCGCGGCGGTAGACTGGCGGACTTCTGACCGGCGGTAAGGGCCTTTTACCGCTGAGGTCAGAATGACCCCCAATGTCAGAAAGGCCAATTTACGAACATTTGTCCACAAAAATACATTTCCAAGTATTTTTGCTGCACTGAGTATATTTCAGATCCTGGCCTCCAAAGGGAGAAAGGGCAATTTAGGAACATTTGTCGGCAAAAATAGACTTCCACAAAGCATATTTCAGATCCTGGCTTCCATGTCAGAGTCATCTGTAAAATAGTGAACCAAATATGTGTCTAAGCTACAACTCTATGGGGGTCATTACAACATTGGCGGTAAAAGCTGCTTACCGCCGTGCAGAAGACCACCAATACACCGCTGTGGCTGCGGAATTCCGCCACAGCTATTATGACACACATCTCGGAATCCGCCGAAATCCAGACACCCACACAAGTCCGCCACACCAAAGGTCAGTGATAAACTGGCGAAAACAATTCCTCCACAATCACGCCAACAGAAACACGCCCATGCTATCACGACCCACGAATCCACGTGGCAGTCTTTCAACCGCGGTATTCCATTGGCGGTACACACCGCCGCGCTCAAAATACACACACATCTCCAAAACACCGCCACATTGGATAATTCCAAATACACACACCTGATACACATACAAACACCACTCCCACACACCCAACACTATATAAAACACACACCCACATCACCCACAAACCCCTACAGCCAGAAATCTTGAGGAAGCCGAGAGACAGAGAGCACAGCAATTGAGAACCCCACCACACAGAGGCACACAACACCATCACCCATACAACATTCCACGCACAAAACACCACACACCACTACACATCACCACATACATCAACACATGCACCACCGACACATCACCCACACCACCCCATGTCACGCCAAAGACACCCCAGGTTTTCCGAGGAGGAGCTCAGGGTCATGGTGGAGGAAATCCTACGGGTAGAGCCACAGCTATTTGGCTCACAGGTGCAGCACACCTCCATAGCCAGTAAGATGGAGCTATGGCGCAGAATCGTGGACAGGGTCAACGCTGTGGGACAGCATCCAAGAAATCGGGAGGACATCAGGAAGAGGTGGAACGACCTACGGGGGAAGGTGCGTTCTGTGGTCTCCAGGCACAACATCGCGGTACAGCGGACTGGTGGCGGACCCCCACCTCCTCCCCCACAACTGACAACATGGAAGGAGCAAGTCTTGACAATCATGCATCCAGAGGTCCTCGGAGGAGTCGGTGGAGGAATGGACACTGGTAAGTCCAATCTCAACTATGATATACCCCACCTTACCTGCATGCTATCACACACCCCCACCCTCACCCACTCCCCTATCACTCCAACTCCTCACTAATGTACTAATAACACAAACCACACATCCCAACACCAAGCCCTGCATGACACAACTAAGCATGGTCACCCCTCACTAAAGCATGCTCACTGCACATACCCATAACAACCCCCTAAACCATCATCACACAAACCCCCACACAGGAATGCTTGCACTGGGGTACACGCACACCCACCCACCCATTGCACACCATGACACACACACATGCAATAATCCTGCTCTTATACCCCTGCAGGACCACTACGGAACGTCACCACACAGGAGGGTCCAGACATCTCCACTCCACCCACAGAAGAGGCCCACAGTGACGACAGCAGCTCTGGCCAACTGGATCCAGATGACCAGCCCGGACCATCGTGGGCCTCGGGACTGTCAGTTCCCCTTGCACAGGCACAGCCCAACACTGACCTTCCACCCTCTGGTAACACCAGAACAGCACCCACCCAGCGGGCCCATACCTCCGTACCCAGGACACGTCAATCAGCGGTGTGTCCACCACTACAGGGAACACAGGATAACCCACCACCGCAACAACAACAGGGACCTGGGGGCAGTGGTAGTAGGCACACGGTCCAGGGGACGGAGGCACAGGAACACAGGGGAACTGGGAGGGCTGCTGTGCGACAGTGGGCGGACAGGCCAAGGGAACCCACTCTCCATGAGGCCCTCTCCTCCATCATGGGAGCATACCACCACTCCCAGGAGACGATGGCGACGGTCCTGCCCAAGTTTTAGCAGACCCAGCGCCTGCAGGAGGAGCAGTATTTGGGGTTCAGGGAGGAGCTCAGAACCATCAGCTCCGCCCTGGGCACCATCGTAGGGGTGCTGAAGGACATACAAAAGACCATGAGGAACACCGTGGCACTCCAAGGGGCCCCTGACACTAGCATGGACAATGAACTGCCCACCACCTCCGCCGGCGCTAGTGGACAGGACGCCCCGCCACAGGACCACCACACCAGCACCCCACCCCCTGCAGATGGAAACCACCCCGCAAGCGGTCCCTGAGATCCAGGAACAGGACAGAGCAAGATGGCAAGCCTCCGCCAGGAAATGAGAACACCCTGATTGTCCTCCCACTGTCCCACTTTGTTACCCTGTCCACATTGGAACTGCCCCAGCTCCACTTCCTATGCCCATATGGGCAAAGCACCTGTGAGACGAATAGACTGGACTCTGCCATGGACATTCCTCAACCATCACCCATCACCATTTTACAACCCCCCTCCATTTTTGAGCACTTAAATAAACACCCTTGAAGCACAAAACAATCTGGAGTCAGTCTGTGATTTGGTAAATTTGTATTATCAATGACAGTGTCAAAATGCGTTTTCAATTGTAATCTCAACATACCTATGTCACACATCACAAGTCCATGAAGGATGCAAGCAGATGACACACGTTGGTAAGCACACCTGTGAAACCGTAATGGAAAGGTAAAACTCAGTTACTAAATACTGCTACTAAATGACAGACCGGACAGGGGTAGAAGTGTGAAAGTGAATGTAGTAGTAAAAAAATATATTCTCACCTGTGTGTCACTGGAAATATTGCTATATGACTGACTCCCTGTTGTCTATGTCTTCTTCCTCAGCTTCCTCCTCACCACTGTCCACAGACTCCACAGGCTCCACAGCTGCCACAACACCGCCATCTGGACCATCCTCCTGCAGAAAAGGCACCTGGCGTCACAAAGCAAGATTGTGAAGCATTGAGCAGGCGATGATGATCTGGCACACCTTCTTTGGTGAGTAGAATAGGGATCCACCTGTCATATGGAGGCACCTGAACCTGGCCTTCAGGAGGCCGAAGGTGTGTTCGATCACCCTCCTAGTCCGCCCATGGGCCTCATTGTAGCGTTTCTCTGCCCTGGTCCTGGGATTCCTCACTGGGGTCAATAGCCATGACAGGTTGGGGTAACCAGAGTCCCCTAATAGCCACACACGGTGCCTCTGGAGTTGACCCATCACATACGGGATGCTGCTATTCCGCAGGATGTAGGCGTCATTCACTGAGCCAGGGAACATAGCATTTACCTGGGAGATGTACTGGTCTGCCAAACATACCATCTGTACATTCATCAAATGATAACTCTTTCGGTTCCTGTACACCTGTTCACTCCTGCGGGGGGACCAGAGCTACATGGGTCCCATCAATAGCACCTATGATGTTGGGGATATGTCCAAGGGCATAGAAGTCACCTTTCACTGTAGCCAAATCCTCCACCTGTGGGAAAACGATGTAGCTCCTTACGTGTTTCAGCAGGGCAGACAACAATCTGGACAACACGTTGGAAAACATAGGCTGGGACATCCCTGATGCCATGGCCACTGTTGTTTGAAATAACCCACTTGCAAGGAAATGGAGCTCTGATAGCACCTGCACGTCAGGGGGGATTCCTGTGGGATGGCGGATTGGTGAGATCAGGTCTGGCTCCAACTGGGTACACAGTTCCTGGATTGTGGCACGGTCAAACCTGTAGGTGATGATTAAATGTCGCTCCTCCATTGTCAACAGGTCCACCAGCGGTCGTTACACCGGAGGATTCCGCCATCTCCTCACATGTCCCAGCTGACGGTGCCTAGGAAGGACAACAGCGACCACAGAGTCAACAAATTCCCAGGTATGTACCCACAGCTACACAGAACACGACACCAAATACAAAACTCTTCCTGTATGTGTGTTGAGTGTAGGCCTAGGTATGTGTGACTCAGTAGTAAATGAAGCCATGTGGGCCCCTGAAATGGCGGCTGCCTGACCTCTAAAGTGGGACAATGGGATGTGAGGTATCTGCGCTGGCGTTGTACACCGTTGCGGTAGGCGGTCATAGACCGCGGCGCAATGCTGCATTGGTTAACATTGGACCCTATGGGTCCCAGGAACCAATGATGAAGTGCGCCAGTGGTGATGATACGCACCACCGCGGACGTCACCGCCGCGGACGTGACCGCCATTGTCTATCTGTTCAATCACTCGATACCTGATCTTCGACAGGAGAGGACCTACACTGCAAGTGCTGCTGTGACCTCGGTCTGGAAGAGACAATGGCTGCTGCGTCTGGGGAAAGGGCCCCTGCCTTCACTGCTCAGGAGTTGGAGAAGCTCATGGACAGGGTCCTCCCCCAGTATACGCTACTCTATGGTCCTCCAGACCAACAGGTAAGTACACAGGGAGCACGTTGTATGGGGTATGCCTGGGTGGAGAGGGCTGGATGTCAGTAGGAAGGGGGCAGAGTTCAGGGAACATGAAGGACTGTGAATGCATGTGCCACATGGCAAGGGTAGGGATGGGGGCTACCCACTTCGACGGTGCTGTTGTTAATGACTTCTCTTCTTCCCCTGTACATGTCATGTAGGTCAGCGCACACCAGAAGAAGGACATTTGGCGTGCCATCGCCAAGGACGTCCGGACCCTGGGGGTCCACCAGAGACGGGGCACCCACTGCCGTAAAAGATGGGAGGACATTCGCCGCTGGAGCAAGAAGACATCGGAGGCTCAGCTGGGGATGGCCTCCCAACGTGGGAGGGGTGCCCGTCGCACCATGACCCCCCTGATGTTCCGGATCCTGGTGGTGGCCTACCATGAGTTGGATGGGCGCTTGAGGGCATCACAGCAGACACAAGGGGGTGAGTACACTCTCATTCTGCGGACTTTGCGTGCAGTGGAGGGGTCTGGGTGGGGGAGGAGGGCTGTGGGTTTCCCTAGGCCAGGGCGAGTTCCGTAGGCTAGGCCCCTCTGTAATGCAGGCCATGTGCCACTCCACCCCACCTCTGTAGAGTGCCAAGTACAGGCAGACATGCCCCTGTGTCATCTATGTGTGCAGATGACCACCATAGCCATGTAGGCCAGATCCCAGGAATTGCATCTGTAGAGGCCAAGAGCACGGCGTAGTGCAGGGGGCTGCTGTGTCTGTATTGTCCGCCAACGGTAGCGGTAAGCCATGCACTCAACCTCTCTTTCTTCTGTCGTTTCCCCCCCCCCCTTTTTGTGCTCTCCCTGTTCTTGTGTGCATCAGCATCATCAGGCAGAGGTACAGTGGCACCGGAGCACGAGGGAGCTGCATCCCACATGGCCATTGAGGGCCACACTACAGACTCTGAATACACCAGTGGGACGGAGGGCGAGGGGCGCTTTACGTCGGTCACCGGATCACCAAACAGCGACACGGACTCGTCCGCCGATGGGAGCTCCCTTGTGGTGGCGGCACCATCTGTTCCCCCCACTTCTACAGGTACAGCCGCCACCTCCCCTACCAGCACCGCCCTCCCAGCAGCCCCTCAGCCTTCGCCCCGTGCCCACTCACCCAGGAGGGTGGGCATCACCTTCGCCCCAGGCACCTCAGCCCCTGCCCCAGTCACCCCTGCTGCCCTCAGTGAGGAGGCCATTGACCTCCTCAGGTCACTCACTGTTGGGCAGTCTACCATTGTGAATGCCATCCAGGGTGTAGAAAGGGAGTTGCAACACGGTAATGCATTCCTGGAGGGCATTCATTCTGGTCAGGCTGCCCTTCATCGAACCCTGCAATCTCTGGCCTCAGCACTGATGGCAGCCATTGTCCCTGTGTCTAGCCTCCCCCCTCCAACTTCCTCCACCCAGACCCAGTCCCCAGTACCCCAGCCGATCCCAAGCACACCATCAGACAAGCATGCATACACCTCAACACACAAAAGTAGCTCAGGCAAACATAAGCACCACACAACCCACAGGCACTCAAACAAGCATCACCCACATACAGACACAACAACATCCACTGCCTCCACTGTGTCCCCCTCCTCGTCATCTCCCTCCTCCCTCCCAGTGTCGTCTACACTCTCACCTGCATGCACTACATCTACAGCCACTAGGACTCGCACCAGAACACCCAGCACCACACCCCGCTTACCTGCACTCACCACCCCCACTACCATTTACAGGTCCCATGTGTCCACTCCCAGTGTGTCTGTGATGCCCCCTCCCAAAGTACACAAACGCGGGCACCCACACACCCAATATCCATCCACCTCACAACAGCCTCCAGTACCTGCACCCAAATCACCTAAAGTGACACCTCCTACAACCACCTCCTCTTCCTCCACTCCCAGACCCCCTCCAGCTACCCATCCCAGTCTTCGTCAGCAACTCTTCCTCAGCAACGTTGACCTCTTTGCCACCACCCACCCCTCCAATTCATAGGTCCCGTAGTAGCACCTCAGCCAAAAAAAGTCCATTACCAGTGGTGCGTGTTAAAGGTGTGTGGAGTGCACCGGCCATCAGGGCAGCCAGTGTGACACGTAGCCAAAGCACAGCCAGTCCACCCCCTGTAAAGCACCTTAAGTTGGAAAGTGGCCGACGGGACAGAGTGAAGACTCCTGGCGGCAAAACTGCTCACAAGGGTCCCAGGGGGAGTGCCGAGTCAGCTATGACTCCTCCAAAGGTGGTGAAGGGCCAGAAGAAGTCTGCACAGTCTGGGAAGAGCAGCACAGTGGAGAAGGGCGCCATCCTCCCCGGCGGCCGGGACGCCACCACTAGCACAATCGTCACTGGTCAGGAGACCACCGCCGGAGTCATTGCCCAGGAGGGCAGCACAATCGTCACTGGTCAGGAGACCACCGCCGGAGTCTTTGCGCAGGAGGGCAGCACAATCGTCACTGGTCAGGAGACCACCGCCGGAGTCATTGCCCAGGAGGGCAGCACAATCGTCACTGGTCAGGAGACCACCGCCAGAGTCATTGCCCAGGAGGGCAGCACAATCGTCACTGGTCAGAAGACCACCGCCAGAGTCATTGCCCTGGAGGGCAGCACTGTAGTCACTGGTCCGGAGAGCACTGCCAGCGTCAGTGACCTAGAGGGCCCCGGCAGCCACAGCCCCGCTGGGCAATGAGGGACCATCATGCCACACACCAAGGCACAGGTCAGACAGCAAAGTCAAGCACCGCTGAACAGGGCACAGACCGCCATGGCAAAGCACCACTGAACAGGGAAAAGACCACCATGGTGAAGACCGCTGAACAGGGCAAAGCACCGCTGAACAGGTCAGTGTAGGAAAGTACCATCTTGCCTGGCATGTTACCCCCATATTTCACTGAATATATGTTGTTTTAGTGTATGTGTCACTGGGACCCTGCCAGCCAGGGCCCCAGTGCTCATAAGTGTGCCCTGTATGTGTTCCCTGTGTGATGACTAACTGTCTCACTGAGGCTCTGCTAACCAGAACCTCAGTGGTTATGCTTTCTCTGCTTTCCAAATTGTCACTAACAGGCTAGTGACCAATTTCACCAATTCACATTGGCATACTGGAACACCCTTATAATTCCCTAGTATATGGTACTGAGGTACCCAGGGTATTGGGGTTCCAGGAGATCCCTATGGGCTGCAGCATTTCTTTTGCCACCCATAGGGAGCTCTGACAATTCTTACACAGGCCTGCCACTGCAGCCTGAGTGAAATAACGTCCACGTTATTTCACAGCCATTTACCACTGCACTTAAGTAACTTATAAGTCACCTATATGTCTAACCTTTACCTGGTAAAGGTTGGGTGCTAAGTTACTTAGTGTGTGGGCACCCTGGCACTAGCCAAGGTGCCCCCACATCGTTCAGGGCAAATTCCCCGGACTTTGTGAGTGCGGGGACACCATTACACGCGTGCACTGTACATAGGTCACTACCTATGTACAGCGTCACAATGGTAACTCTGAACATGGCCATGTAACATGTCTAAGATCATGGAATTGTCACCCCAATGCCATCCTGGGATTGGGGAGACAATCCCATGATCCCCCGAGTCTCTAGCACAGACCCGGGTACTGCCAAACTATCTTTCCCGGGGTTTCACTGCAGCTGCTGCTGCTGCCAACCTCTCAGACAGGTTTCTGCCCTCCTGGGGTCCAGCCAGGCTTGGCCCAGGAAGGCAGAACAAAGGACTTCCTCAGAGAGAGGGTGTTACACCCTCTCCCTTTGGAAAAAGGTGTCAGGGCTGGGGAGGAGTAGCCTCCCCCAGCCTCTGGAAATGCTTTGATGGGCATAGATGGTGCCCATCTCTGCATAAGCCATAAGAATGCACTCTTGGATGGATTTGGCTTAACCACTGAACAATACAGGATTAAGTTCACAGAAACCAGAAAAGAGTCCTCACAAGACTGGGTAGACTTTGTTGACTATTCAGTGAAGGCCTTGGTGGGGGTGGTTACATGGCAGTAAAGTTTCTGACTATGAAAGCCTGTACAATCTAATCTTGAGAGAGCATATTCTGAATAACTGTGTGTCTGATTTGTTACACCAATATCTAGTGGACTCAGATCTGACCTCTCCCCAAGAATTGGGAAAGAAGGCAAACAAATGGGTCAGAACAAGAGTGAACAGAAAAGTTCATACAGGGGGTGACAAGGATGGCAAGAAGAAGGATGGTAAGTCTTCAGACAAGGGTGGGGACAAATCTAAAAATGAGTCTTCATTAGGCCCACAAAAACACTCTGGTGGGGGTGGTGGGTCCAAATCCTCTTCTAATAAAGTAAAGAAACCATGGTGCTATTTATGTAAAGTAAAAGGCCATTGGACAACTGATGCCAGTTGTCCAAAGAAAAGCACCAAGCCTCTCACTACCACAACCCCTACTGCTACACCTAGTGCCCCTAGTAATAGCAGTGGTGGTAGGAGCAAACCTACTAATAGCCAATCCAAGGGAGTAGCTGGTCTCACTTTTGGTAATTTAGTTGGGGTTGGTCTTGTTAGGGAGACCACAGAGGCTGTACTAGTCTCTGAAGGTGCCATTGATTTGGCCACCTTGGTTGCTTGACCCCTTAATATGGATAAGTACAAGCAACTTCCCCTAATAAATGGTGTTGAGGTTCAGGCCTACAGGGACACAGGTGCCAGTGTTACCATGGTAATAGACAAACTGGTACACCCTGAACAACACCTACTTGGTCACCAGTGCCAAGGGACAGACGCTCATAACAACAATCTTAGCCACCCCATGGCTGTTGTGAATCTCAACTGGGGGGGGTTACTGGTCCAAATAAAGTTGTGATTGCCTCAGATTTACCTGTAGACTGTCTACTAGGGAATGATTTAGAGACATCAGCTTGGGCAGAAGTGGAGTTGGAGGCTCATGCAGCAATACTGGGCATTCCTGGGCATATTTTTGCTTTAACCAGGGCTCAGGCCAAAAAGCAAAAAGGACAGGGTGAATTGGATCCTAGAACAATGGACCAAGTGCTCCCTAAAGCTAGGGTTAGTAAGGGTAAATCCCTACCCACTATCCCTCCCTCTACAGATGATTCAACATCTGAGGAAGAACAATTTCCCCCCTGTGCAGAACCTTCACCAGAGGAGCTGGAAGCAGACACTGCTGAGCTTTTGGGTGGAGGGGGGCCTGCCAGGGAGGAGCTGAGTGTGGCACAGCAAACCTGTCCCACATTAGAGGGTCTAAGACAGCAAGCTGTCAAACAGCAAAATGGGGATGTCAGTGACTCACATAGAGTTTACTGGGAGGACAACCTCTTGTATACAGAGGCAAGGGACCCAAAACCTGGAGCAGCCAGGAGATTGGTCATTCCCCTGCAATACAGAGAGTTCCTCCTAACTCTAGCCCACGACATTCCCTTGGCTGGAAATTTAGGGCAAATTAAAACATGGGAAAGGCTTGTCCCCATGTTTCATTGGCCTAGAATGTCAGAGGACACAAAAGATTTTTGTAAGTCCTGTGTCACCTGTCAAGCCAGTGGCAAGACTGGTGGCACCCCAAAAGCTCCCCTTATTCCACTGCCTGTGGTTGGGGTTCCCTTTGAAAGGGTAGGGGTTGACATAGTTGGCCCCCTTGACCCTCCTACTGCTTCAGGCAATAGGTTTATCTTGGTGGTAGTGGACCATGCCACAAGATATCCTGAAGCAATTCCTCTAAGGACCACTACAGCTCTGGCAGTGGCAAAAGCCCTCCTGGGAACCTTTTCCAGGGTGGGTTTCCCAAAAGAGGTGGTATCAGACAGGGGTAGCAACTTTATGTCTGCATACTTGAAGGCCATGTGGAAGGAATGTGGTGTAACATACAAATTCACCACACCTTATCATCCACAAACAAATGGACTGGTAGAGAGGTTTAGTAAAACTCTCAAAGGAATGATAATGGGACTCCCTGAAAAACTCAGGAGGAGATGGGATGTCCTGTTACCTTGCTTCCTTTTTGCTTACAGGGAGGTACCCCAGAAAGGAGTGGGCTTCAGCCCCTTTGAACTCCTATTTGGGCACCCTGTAAGAGGTCCTCTAACACTTGTAAAGGAGGGTTGGGAACAACCTTTAAAAGCTCCTAAGCAAGAACTGCATTTTCGACTATTGGAGGGCACTACCAATTCACAGTAATGCCCTTTGGTTTGAAAAATGCACCTGCCACTTTTCAGAGGTTGGTGAATACAGTCCTGCAAGGGTTGGAGGCTTTTAGTGCTGCATATCTAGATGATATAGCTGTCTTTAGCTCCACCTGGGATGATCACCTGGTCCACCTATGGACAGTTTTGGAGGCCCTGCAAAAGGCAGGCCTCACTATCAAGGCTTCAAAGTGCCAGATAGGGCAGGGGAAAGTGGTTTATCTGGGACACCTTGTAGGTGGAGAACAGATTGTACCACTTCAGGGGAAAATCCAAACCATCATAGATTGGGTTCCCCCTACAACTCAGACCCAGGTGAGAGCCTTCTTAGGCCTCACTGGGTATTACAGGAGGTTCATAAAGAACTATGGCTCCATAGCAGCCCCTCTTAACCTCTTCTGTGCCTTGGACGAGATGATCTCGTCCAAGGCTACAGTTCCCCTGTGCCTTGGACGAGATCATCTCGTCCATGGCACAGGGGAACTTGGGGGCGCGCTAGCGCGCCCCCCGTGCACCCCCCTTACCCCCCCAAGTCGGGGATGGAAGGGGAAGACCTTCCCCTTCCACCCCCGACCCCCCCTACCCCCCCCCGTGACGTCAGCGCGCGCGCGCTGATGTGTCACAGGGGCCTCCCTCGTCGCGCTGGAAGCTCTGCTTCCAGCGCGATTGAAAAAGAAATGCAAAAGCATTTCTTTTTCAATCACTTGGGAGGCCCGGAGGGGCTTCAAAGGGAAGGAAAAGTATTTCCTTCCCTTTGAAGTCCCTCCGAGGGTTTCAAAAGCCGGATTGCTTGCAATCCGGCTTTTGAAACCCCACTAGACACCAGGGATTTTTTTTTTTTTCTTAGTAATTGACAAAAGGGAGCGACCCCTTGGGCAAGGGTCGCTCCCAGGGGGGGCATTTTTTTGAAAAGGCCTTTTCTGCCCCCCCTGGGGGCAGATCGGCCTTATTAGGCCGATCTGCCCCCAGGGGGGGCAGAAACCTCTAGGCACCAGGGACCATTTTTTTTTTTTTTTGTTTCATTTTTTTTTTTTTTGGTGGGGAGCGACCCCTTAGGCAAGGGTCGCTCCCAATGGGGGAAAATTATATTTTGCCCATTTCTGCCCCCCTTGGGGGCAGATTGGCCTATTTTGATGAGGCCAATCTGCCCCCAAGGGGGGTAGAAACCACTAGACACCAGGGAGTTTTTTCTTTGCGTGAATTTCACGCAAAGGGAGCGACCACTTAGGCAAGGGTCGCTCCCTGGGGGGGAGGGGAATTTATTTTAGGCCATTTCTGCCCCCCCTGGGGGCAGATCGGCCTATTATTAGGCCGATCTGCCCCCAGGGGGGGAAGAAACCTCTAGGCGCCAGGGCAAATTTTTTTTTTGTCTTTTTTTTTTTTGTTCTTTTTTTTTTTTTTAGAGACGGGGAGCGACCCATCAGGCAAGGGTCGCTCGCCTGGGGGGCAAATTGTATTTAGACCATTTCTGCCCCCCTGGGGGCAGATTGGCCGATTTTAGGTCAATCTGCCCCCAAGGGGGCAGAAACCACTAGGCACCGGGGATTTGTTTTTTGGCGCCAATGTCACGCAGGGGGAGCGACCCCGTAGGCAAGGGTCGCTCCCGGGGGGCAAATTTATTTTAGGCCATTTCTGCCCCCCCGGGGGACAGATCGGCCTATTATTAGGCCGAACTGCCCCCGGGGGGGGGGCAGAAGACACTAGGCGCCAGGGCAATTTTTTTTTTGTGTTTTTTTTTTTTGTTGTTTCTTTTTTTAGAGATGGGGAGCGACCCATCAGGCAAGGGTCGCTCCCCTGGGGGGGCAAATTGTATTTAGACCATTTCTGCCCCCCTGGGGGCAGATTGGCCAATTTTAGGTCAATCTGCCCCCAAGGGGGCAGAAACCACTAGGCACCGGGGATTTGTTTTTTGGCGCCAATGTCACGCAGAGGGAGCGACCCCGTAGGCAAGGGTCGCTCCCGGGGGGGGGTGGGGGGGCAAATTTATTTTAGGCCATTTCTGCCCCCCCGGGGGACAGATCGGCCTATTATTAGGCCGAACTGCCCCCAGGGGGGGGCAGAACACTCTAGGCGCCAGGGCAATTTTTTTTTTGTGTTTTTTTTTTTTGTTGTTTCTTTTTTTTAGAGATGGGGAGCGACCCATCAGGCAAGGGTCGCTCCCCTGGGGGGGCAAATTGTATTTAGACCATTTCTGCCCCCCTGGGGGCAGAATGGCCAATTTTAGGTCAATCTGCCCCCAAGGGGGCAGAAATCACTAGGCACCGGGGATTTGTTTTTTGGCGCCAATGTCACGCAGGGGGAGCGACCCCGTAGGCAAGGGTCGCTCCCGGGGGGGGTGGGGGTTGGGGGGTCAAATTTATTTTAGGCCATTTCTGCCCCCCCGGGGGACAGATCGGCCTATTATTAGGCCGAACTGCCCCCGGGGGGGGCAGAACACTCTAGGCGCCAGGGCAATTTTTTTTTGTGTTTTTTTTTTTTGTTGTTTCTTTTTTAGAGATGGGGAGCGACCCATCAGGCAAGGGTCGCTCCCCTGGGGGGGCAAATTGTATTTAGACCATTTCTGCCCCCCTGGGGGCAGATTGGCCAATTTTAGGTCAATCTGCCCCCAAGGGGGCAGAAACCACTAGGCACCGGGGATTTGTTTTTTGGCGCCAATGTCACGCAGGGGGAGCGACCCCGTAGGCAAGGGTCGCCCCCGGGGGGGGGTGGGGGTTGGGGGGGCAAATTTATTTTAGGCCATTTCTGCCCCCCCGGGGGACAGATCGGCCTATTATTAGGCCGAACTGCCCCCGGGGGGGGGGCAGAACACTCTAGGCGCCAGGGCAATTTTTTTTTTGTGTTTTTTTTTTGTTGTTTCTTTTTTTAGAGATGGGGAGCGACCCATCAGGCAAGGGTCGCTCCCCTGGGGGGGCATATTGTATTTAGACCATTTCTGCCCCCCTGGGGGCAGATTGGCCAATTTTAGGTCAATCTGCCCCAAGGGGGCAGAAACCACTAGGCACCGGGGATTTGTTTTTTGGCACCAATGTCACGCAGGGGGAGCGACCCCGTAGGCAAGGGTCGCTCCCGGGGGGGGGGGTGGGGGTTGGGGAGACAAATTTATTTTAGGCCATTTCTGCCCCCCGGGGGACAGATCGGCCTATTATTAGGCCGAACTGCCCCCCGGGGGGGGGGCAGAACACTCTAGGCGCCAGGGCAATTTTTTTTTTGTGTGGTTTTTTTTTTGTTGTTTCTTTTTTTAGAGATGGGGAGCGACCCATCAGGCAAGGGTCGCTCCCCTGGGGGGGGCAAATTGTATTTAGACCATTTCTGCCCCCCTGGGGGCAGATTGGCCAATTTTAGGTCAATCTGCCCCCAAGGGGGCAGAAACCACTAGGCACCGGGGATTTGTTTTTTGGCGCCAATGTCACGCAGGGGGAGCGACCCCGTAGGCAAGGGTCGCTCCCGGGGAGGGGATGGGGGTTGGGGGGGCAAATTTATTTTAGGCCATTTCTGCCCCCCCGGGGGGCAGATCGGCCTATTATTAGGCCGATCTGCCCCCGGGGGGCAGAAACCTCTAGGCACCAGGGACCATTTTTTTTTTTTTTGGTGGGGAGCGACCCCTTAGGCAAGGGTCGCTCCCAATGGGGGAAAATTATATTTTGCCCATTTCTGCCCCCCTTGGGGGCAGATTGGCCTATTTTGATGAGGCCAATCTGCCCCCAAGGGGGGTAGAAACCACTAGACACCAGGGAGTTTTTTCTTTGCGTGAATTTCACGCAAAGGGAGCGACCACTTAGGCAAGGGTCGCTCCCTGGGGGGGAGGGGAATTTATTTTAGGCCATTTCTGCCCCCCCTGGGGGCAGATCGGCCTATTATTAGGCCGATCTGCCCCCAGGGGGGGAAGAAACCTCTAGGCGCCAGGGCAAATTTTTTTTTTGTGTTTTTTTTTTTTTGTTCTTTTTTTTTTTTTTAGAGACGGGGAGCGACCCATCAGGCAAGGGTCGCTCGCCTGGGGGGCAAATTGTATTTAGACCATTTCTGCCCCCCTGGGGGCAGATTGGCCGATTTTAGGTCAATCTGCCCCCAAGGGGGCAGAAACCACTAGGCACCGGGGATTTGTTTTTTGGCGCCAATGTCACGCAGGGGGAGCGACCCCGTAGGCAAGGGTCGCTCCCGGGGGGGGGATGGGGGGGCAAATTTATTTTAGGCCATTTCTGCCCCCCCGGGGGGCAGATCGGCCTATTATTAGGCCGATCTGCCCCCGGGGGGGGGGGGGCAGAAACCTCTAGGCGCCAGGGGAATTTTTCTTTTTTTTCTTTTTATTTTTCTTTGTTTTTTTTTTTTAGAGATGGGGAGCGACCCATCAGGCAAAAGTCACTCCCCTGGGGGACAAATTGTATTTAGGCCATTTCTGCCCCTCTTGGGGGCAGATTGGCCGAGTTTAGGTCAACCTGCCCCCAAGGGGGCAGAAACCACTAGGCACCGGGGATTTGTTTTTTGGTGCCAATGTCACGCAGGGGGAGCGACCCCGTAGGCAAGGGTCGCTCCCGGCGGGGGAGGGTGGGGGTTGGGGGGGCAAAATTATTTTAGGGCATTTCTGCCCCCCCCCCCCCCCCCCCCCTGGGGCCGGCTGAGCTACAGGCCAAACACCACAGGTAGGCACCTTGCAAAAAACACCTCTGTTTTCTGTGAAAAAATATGTTGTGTCCACGTTGTGTTTTGGGCCATTTCCTTTTGTGGGCGCTAGGCCTACCCACAGAAGTGATGTACCATTTTTATCGAGAGACTTAGGGGAACGCTGGGTGGAAGGAAATTTGTGGCTCCTCTCAGATTCCAGAACTTTCTGTCACCAAAATGAGAGGAAAAAGTGTTTTTTGGGCCAAATTTTGATGTTTGCAAAGGATTCTGGGTAACATAACCTGGTCAGAGCCCCGCAAGTCACCCCATCTTGGATTCCCCTGGGTTTCTAGTTTTCAAAAATGCACTGGTTTGCTAGGTTTCCTCAGGTGTCGGCTGAGCTACAGGCCAAAATCCACAGGTAGGCACTGCTTTTTATAAAAAAATGTGATGTGTCCACGTTGTGTTTTGGGCCCTTTCCTTTCGTGGGCGCTAGTCCTACCCACACAAGTGAGGTATCATTTTTATCGGGAGACTTGGGGGAACGCTGGGTAGAAGGAAATTTGTGGCTCCTCTCAGATTCTAGAACTTTCTGCCACAGAAATGTGAGTAACATGTGTATTTCTAGCCAAATTTTGAGGTTTGCAAAGGATTCTGGGTAACAGAACCTGGTCCGAGCCCCGCAAGTCACCCCTCCTTGGATTCCCCTAGGTCTCTAGTTTTCAGAAATGCACAGGTTTGGTAGGTTTCCCTAGGTGCCGGCTGAGCTAGAGGCCAAAATCTACAGGTAGGCACTTCGCAAAAAACACCTCTGTTTTTTTCCAAAATTTAGGATGTGTCCACGTTGCGCTTTGGGGTGTTTCCTGTCGCCGGCGCTAGGCCTACCCACGCAAGTGAGGTATCATTTTTATCGGGAGACTTGGGGGAACGCTGGGTAGAAGGAAATTTGTGGCTCCTCTCAGATTCCAGAACTTTCTGCCACAGAAATGTGAGTAACATGTGTATTTTTAGCCAAATTTTGAGGTTTGCAAAGGATTCTGGGTAACAGAACCTGGTCCGAGCCCCGCAAGTCACCCCTCCTTGGATTCCCCTAGGTCTCTAGTTTTCAGAAATGCACAGGTTTGGTAGGTTTCCCTAGGTGCCGGCTGAGCTAGAGGCCAAAATCTACAGGTAGGCACTTCGCAAAAAACACCTCTGTTTTTTTCCAAAATTTAGGATGTGTCCACGTTGCGCTTTGGGGTGTTTCCTGTCGCCGGCGCTAGGCCTACCCACGCAAGTGAGGTATCATTTTTATCGGGAGACTTGGGGGAACGCTGGGTGGAAGGAAATTTGTAGCTCCTCTCAGATTCCAGAACTTTCTGCCACAGAAATGTGAGGGACATGTGTTTTTTTAGCCAAATTTTGAGGTTTGCAAAGGATTCTGGGTAACAGAACCTGGTCCGAGCCACACAAGTCACCCCTCCTTGGATTCCCCTAGGTCTCTAGTTTTCAGAAATGTACAGGTTTGGTAGGTTTCCCTAGGTGGCGGCTGAGCTAGAGGCCAAAATCTCCAGGTAGTCACTTTGCTAAAAACAGCTCTGTTTTCTGTGATGTGTCCACGTTGTGTTTTGGGGCATATCCTGTCGCGGGCGCTAGGCCTACCCACACAAGTGAGGGATCATTTTTATCGGGAGACGTGGGGGAACGCTGGGTGGAAGGAAATTTGTGGCTCCTCTCAGATTCCAGAACTTTCTGCCACAGAAATGTGAGGAACATGTGTTTTTTTAGCCAAATTTTGAGGTTTGCAAAGGATTTTGGGTAACAGAACCTGGTCCGAGCCCCGCAAGTCACCCCTCCTTGGATTCCCCTAGGTCTCTAGTTTTCAGAAATGCACAGGTTTGGTAGGTTTCCCTAGGTGGCGGCTGAGCTAGAGGCCAAAATCTCCAGGTAGTCACTTTGCTAAAAACAGCTCTGTTTTCTGTGATATGTCCACGTTGTGTTTTGGGGCATATCCTGTCGCGGGCGCTAGGCCTACCCACACAAGTGAGGTATCATTTTTATCGGGAGACGTGGGGGAACGCTGGGTGGAAGAAAATTTGTGGCTCCTCTCAGATTCCAGAACTTTCTGCCACAGAAATGTGAGGAACATGTGTTTTTTTAGCCAAATTTTGAGATTTGCAAAGGATTCTGGGTAACAGAACCTGGTCCGAGCCCCGCAAATCACCCCTCCTTGGATTCCCCTAGGTCTCTAGTTTTCAGAAATGCACAGGTTTGGTAGGTTTCCCTAGGTGGCGGCTGAGTTAGAGGCCAAAATCTACAGGTAGTCACTTTGCTAAAAACAGCTCTGTTTTCTGTGATATGTCCACGTTGTGTTTTGGGGCACATCCTGTCGCGGGCGCTAGGCCTACCCACACAAGTGAGGTATCATTTTTATCGGGAGACGTGGGGGAACGCTGGGTGCAAGGAAATGTGTGGCTCCTCTCAGATTCCAGAACTTTCTGCCACAGAAATGTGAGGAACATGTGTTTTTTTTGCCAAATTTTGAGGTTTGCAAAGGATTCTGGGTAACAGAACCTGGTCCGAGCCCCGCAAGTCACCCCTCCTTGGATTCCCCTAGGTCTCTAGTTTTCAGAAATGCACAGGTTTGGTAGGTTTCCCTAGGTGGCGGCTGAGCTAGAGGCCAAAATCTACAGGTAGTCACTTTGCTAAAAACAGCTCTGTTTTCTGTGATATGTCCACGTTGTGTTTTGGGGCATATCCTGTCGCGGGCGCTAGGCCTACCCACACAAGTGAGGTATCATTTTTATCGGGAGACGTGGGGGGACGCTGGGTGGAAGGAAATTTGTGGCTCCTCTCAGATTCCAGAACTTTCTGCCACAGAAATGTGAGGAACATGTGTTTTTTTAGCCAAATTTTGAGATTTGCAAAGGATTCTGGGTAACAGAACCTGGTCCGAGCCCCGCAAGTCACCCCTCCTTGGATTCCCCTAGGTCTCTAGTTTTCAGAAATGTACAGGTTTGGTAGGTTTCCCTAGGTGGCGGCTGAGCTAGAGGCCAAAATCTCCAGGTAGTCACTTTGCTAAAAACAGCTCTGTTTTCTGTGATATGTCCACGTTGTGTTTTGGGGCATATCCTGTCGCGGGCGCTAGGCCTACCCACACAAGTGAGGTATCATTTTTATCGGGAGACGTGGGGGGAACGCTGGGTGGAAGGAAATTTGTGGCTCCTCTCAGATTCCAGAACTTTCTGCCACAGAAATGTGAGGAACATGTGTTTTTTTTGCCAAATTTTGAGGTTTGCAAAGGATTCTGGGTAACAGAACCTGGTCCGAGCCCCGCAAGTCACCCCTCCTTGGATTCCCCTAGGTCTCTAGTTTTCAGAAATGCACAGGTTTGGTAGGTTTCCCTAGGTGGCGGCTGAGCTAGAGGCCAAAATCTACAGGTAGTCACTTTGCTAAAAACAGCTCTGTTTTCTGTGATATGTCCACGTTGTGTTTTGGGGCATATCCTGTCGCGGGCGCTAGGCCTACCCACACAAGTGAGGTATCATTTTTATCGGGAGACGTGGGGGAACGCTGGGTGGAAGGAAATTTGTGGCTCCTCTCAGATTCCAGAACTTTCTGCCACAGAAATGTGAGGAACATGTGTTTTTTTAGCCAAATTTTGAGGTTTGCAAAGGATTCTGGGTAACAGAACCTGGTCCGAGCCACACAAGTCACCCCTCCTTGGATTCCCCTAGGTCTCTAGTTTTCAGAAATGCACAGGTTTGGTAGGTTTCCCTAGGTGGCGGCTGAGCTAGAGGCCAAAATCTACAGGTAGTCACTTTGCTAAAAACAGCTCTGTTTTCTGTGATGTGTCCACGTTGTGTTTTGGGGCATATCCTGTCGCGGGTGCTAGGCCTACCCACACAAGTGAGGTATAATTTTTATCGGGAGACGTGGGGGAACGCTGGGTGGAAGGAAATTTGTGGCTCCTCTCAGATTCCAGAACTTTCTGCCACAGAAATGTGAGGAACATGTGTTTTTTTAGCCAAATTTTGAGGTTTGCAAAGGATTCTGGGTAACAGAACCTGGTCCGAGCCACACAAGTCACCCCTCCTTGGATTCCCCTAGGTCTCTAGTTTTCAGAAATGCACAGGTTTGGTAGGTTTCCCTAGGTGGCGGCTGAGCTAGAGGCCAAAATCTACTGGTAGTCACTTTGCTAAAAACAGCTCTGTTTTCTGTGATGTGTCCACGTTGTGTTTTGGGGCATATCCTGTCGCTGGTGCTAGGCCTACCCACACAAGTGAGGTACCATTTTTATCGGGAGACTTGGGGGAACATAGATTAGCAAAACAAGTACTATTGCCCCTTGTCTTTCTCTACATTTTTTCCTTCCAAATATAGGAGTGTGTGTAAAAAAGACATCTATTTGAGAAATTCCCTGTAATTCACGTGCTACTATGGTCACCCCGGAATTCAGAGATGTGCAAATAACCACTGCTCCTCAACACCTTATCTTGTGCCCTTTTTGGAAATGCAAAGGTTTTCTTGATAGCAATTTTTTACTCCTTATATTTCAGCAAATGAATTGCTGTATACCCGGTATAGAATGAAAACGCACTGCAGGGTGCAGCTCATTTATTGGCTCTGGGTTCCTCGGGTTCTTGATGAACCTACAAACCCTATATATCCCCGCAACCAGAGGAGTCCAGCAGACGTAACGGTATATTGCTTTTGATAATCTGACATTGCAGGGAAAAGTTACAGAGTAAAACGTAGAGAAAAATTGATGGTTTTTTCACCTCAATTTCAATATTTTTCTTTTTCAGCTGTTATTTTCTGTAGGAAACCCTTGTAGGATCTACACAAATGACCCCTTGCTGAATTCAGAATTTTGTCTACTTTTCAGAAATGTTTAGGTTTCTGGGATCCAGAATTGGTTTCATGACCATTCCTGTCACTGACTGGAAGGAGGCTGAAAGCACAACAAATTGCACAAATGGGGTATGCCCCAGTAAAATGCCAAAATTGTGTTGAAAAATTGGGTTTTCTGATTCAAGTCTGCCTGTTCCTGAAAGCTGGGAAGCTGCTGAGTTTAGCACCGCAAACCCTTTGTTGATGCCATTTTCAGGGGAAAAACCACAAGCCTTCTTCTGCAGCCACTTTTTCCAATTTTTTTGAAAAAAACAAATTTTCACTGTATTTTGGCCAATTTCTTGGCCTCCTTCAGGGGAACCCACAAAGTCTGGGTACCTCTAGAATCCCTAGGATGTTGGAAAAAAAGGACGCAAATTTGGCTTGGTTAGCTTATGTGGACAAAAAGTTATGAGGGCCTAAGCGCGAACTTCCCCAAATAGGCAAAAAAAGGCCTGGCACAGGAGGGGGAAAAGGCCTGGCAGCGAAGGGGTTAATGACCTCATTTCTAAGAAAATGCCTAAAAAGGTATTGTGGACAGCTAGCTGTCAGAAAGCTTTTGAGGAGCTGAAACAGGCCATGTGCACTGCACCTGTCCTAAAAAGCCCATGTTACTCCAAGAAATTCATTGTTCAAACTGATGCATCTGAATTACGGGTAGGGGCAGTCTTATCACAACTCAATTCTGAGGGCCAGGATCAACCTGTTGCTTTTATCAGCAGGAGGTTGACCCCTAGAGAAAAGCGTTTGTCTGCCATAGAGAGGGAGGCCTTTGCTGTGGTCTGGGCACTGAAGAAGTTGAGGCCATACCTGTTTGGCACTCTCTTCATTGTTCAGACAGACCACAAACCTCTACTTTGGCTAAAACAAATGAAAGGTGAAAACCCTAAATTGTTGAGGTGGTCCATATCTCTACAGGGAATGGACTATACAGTGGAACATAGACCTGGGAGTACCCACTCCAATGCAGATGGACTCTCCAGATATTTCCACTTAGACAATGAAGACTCATCAGGTCATGGCTAGTCTTATTGTCCTTCGTTTGGGGGGGGTTGTGTAGGAAAGTACCATCTTGCCTGGCATGTTACCCCCATATTTCACTGTATATATGTTGTTTTAGTGTATGTGTCACTGGGACCCTGCCAGCCAGGGCCCCAGTGCTCATAAGTGTGCCCTGTATGTGTTCCCTGTGTGATGACTAACTGTCTCACTGAGGCTCTGCTAACCAGAACCTCAGTGGTTATGCTCTCTCTGCTTTCCAAATTGTCACTAACAGGCTAGTGACCAATTTCACCAATTCACATTGGCATACTGGAGCACCCTTATAATTCCCTAGTATATGGTACTGAGGTACCCAGGGTATTGGGGTTCCAAGAGATCCCTGTGGGCTGCAGCATTTCTTTTGCCACCCATAGGGAGCTCTGACAATTCTTACACAGGCCTGCCACTGCAGCCTGAGTGAAATAACGTCCACGTTATTTCACAGCCATTTACCACTGCACTTAAGTAACTTATAAGTCACCTATATGTCTAACCTTTACCTGGTAAAGGTTGGGTGCTAAGTTACTTAGTGTGTGGGCACCCTGGCACTAGCCAAGGTGCCCCCACATCGTTCAGGGCAAATTCCCCGGACTTTGTGAGTGCGGGGACACCATTACACGCGTGCACTGTACATAGGTCACTACCTATGTACAGCGTCACAATGGTAACTCTGAACATGGCCATGTAACATGTCTAAGATCATGGAATTGTCACCCCAATGCCATCCTGGGATTGGGGAGATAATCCCATGATCCCCCGAGTCTCTAGCACAGACCCGGGGTACTGCCAAACTACCTTTCCCGGGGTTTCACTGCAGCTGCTGCTGCTGCCAACCCCTCAGACAGGTTTCTGCCCTCCTGGGGTCCAGCCAGGCTTGGCCCAGGAAGGCAGAACAAAGGACTTCCTCAGAGAGAGGGTGTTACACCCTCTCCCTTTGGAGAAAGGTGTCAGGGCTGGGGAGGAGTAGCCTCCCCCAGCCTCTGGAAATGCTTTGATGGGCACAGATGGTGCCCATCTCTGCATAAGCCAGTCTACACCGGTTCAGGGATCCCCCAGCCCTGCTCTGGCGCGAAACTGGACAAAGGAAAGGGGAGTGACCACTCCCCTGACCTGCACCTCCCAGGGGAGGTGCCCAGAGCTCCTCCAGTGTGCTCCAGACCTCTGCCATCTTGGAAACAGAGGTGCTGCTGGCACACTGGACTGCTCTGAGTGGCCAGTGCCAGCAGGTGACGTCAGAGACTCCTTCTGATAGGCTCTTACCTGTGTTGCTAGCCTATCCTTCTTCCTAGGTAGCCAAACCTCCTTTTCTGGCTATTTAGGGTCTCTGCTTTGGGGAATTCTTTAGATAACGAATGCAAGAGCTCATCAGAGTTCCTCTGCATCTCTCTCTTCACCTTCTGCCAAAGGATCGACCGCTGACTGCTCAGGACGCCTGCAAAACCGCAACAAAGTAGCAAAGACGACTACTGCAACCTTGTATCGCTGATCCTGCCGCCTTCTTGACTGTTTTCCTGGTGGTGCATGCTCTGGGGGTAGCCTGCCTCCTCTCTGCACTAGGAGCTCTGAAAAAATCTCCCGTGGGTCGACGGAATCTTCCCCCTGCAACCGCAGGCAACAATAGACTGCATCACCGGTCCTCTGGGTCCCCTCTCAGCACGACGAGCATGGTCCCTGGAACTCAGCAACTCTGTCCAAGTGACTCCTACAGTCCAGTGACTCTTCAGTCCAAGTTTGGTGGAGGTAAGTCCTTGCCTCCCCACGCTAGACTGCATTGTTGGGTACTGCGTGATTTGCAGCTGCTCCGGCTCCTGTGAACTCTTCCAGGATTTCCTTCATGCACAGCTAAGCCTGGGTCCCCGACACTCTAACCTGCAGTGCCCAATCTCCTGAGTTGTACCCCGGCATCGTGGGACTCCCTTTTGTGTCTTCGGGTGAGCTCCGGTTCACTCCTCTTCATAGTGCCTGTTCAGGCACTTCTGTGGATGCTGCCTGCTTCTGTGAGGGCTCCCTGACTTGCTGGGTGCCCCCTCTGTATCCTCTTCCAAGTGGCGACATTCTGGTCCCTCCTGGGCCACAGCAGCATCCAAAAACCCTAACCGCAACCCTTGCAGCTAGCAAGGCTTGTTTGCGGTCTTTCTGCGTGGGAACACCTCTGCAAGCTTCTTCACGACGTGGGACATCCATCCTCCAAAGGGGAAGTTTCTAGCCCTCTTCGTTCTTGCAGAATCCACAGCTTCTACCATCCGGTGGCAGCTTCTTTGCACCCTCAGCTGGCATTTCCTGGACGTCTGCCCAATCTCGACCTTGTCGCGACTCTTGGACTTGGTCCCCTTGTTCCACAGGTACTCTCGTCTGGAAATCCACTTTGGTTGCATTGCTGGTGTTGGTCTTCCTTGCAGAATTCCCCTATCACGACTTCTGTGCTCTCAGGGGAATATAGGTTCACTTTACACCTACTTTTCAGGGTCTAGGGGTGGGCTATTTTTCTAACCCTCACTGTTTTCTTACAGCCCAGCGACCCTCTACAAGCTCACATAGGTTTGGGGTCCATTCGTGGTTCGCATTCCACTTTTGGCGTATATGGTTTGTGTTGCCCCTATATCTATGTGCTCCTATTGCAATCTACTGTAACTTTACATTGCTTGCATTACTTCCTTTTGCTATTACTGCAAATTTTTGGTATTGTGTACATATATCTTGTGTATATTTGGCATCCTCATACTGAGGGTACTCACTGAGATACTTTTGGCATATTGTCATAAAAATAAAGTACCTTTATTTTTAGTATATCTGTGTATTGTGTTTTCTTATGATATTGGGCATATGACACCAGTGGTATAGTAGGAGCTTTGCATGTCTCCTAGTTCAGCCTAAGCTGCTCTGCTATAGCTACCTTCTATCAGCCTAAGCTGCTAGAAACACCTCTTCTACACTAATAAGGGATAACTGGACCTGGTACAGAGTATAAGTACCCCTTGGTACCCACTACAAGCCAGGCCAGCCTCCTACAGTCAGAAACTGCTAAGTCAAGCACCGCTGGACAGGGCACAGACCGCCATGGCAAAGCACCGCTGAACAGGGAAAAGACCGCCATGATGAAGACCGCCATGGTGAAGACCGCTGAACAGGGCAATGCAGCGCTGAACAGGTCAGAAACTGCTAAGTCAAGCACCGCTGAACAGGGCACAGACCGCCATGGCAAAGCACCGCTGAACAGGTCAGAAACTGCAAAGTCAAGCACCGCTGAACAGGGCACAGACCGCCATGGCAAAGCACCGCTGAACAGGTCAGAAACTGCAAAGTCAAGCACCGCTGAACAGGGCAAAGCACCGCTGAACAGGTCAGAAACTGCAAAGTCAAGCACCGCTGAACCGGGCACAGACCGCCATGGCAAAGCACCGCTGAACAGGTCAGAAACTGCAAAGTCAAGCACCGCTGAACAGGGCACAGACCGCCATGGCAAAGCACCGCTGAACAGGTCAGAAACTGCAAAGTCAAGCACCGCTGAACAGGGAAAAGACCGACATGGCAAAGCACCGCTGGGCAGGGAAAAGACCGCCAAATCAAGCATCGTTAGCCCATGTGCAGCTGGAACAGTGACGGAACAGGAACCGTCATGGGGAGCCTGATGCAGTCTGGGCACCAGTCCCCCTCCAGAACCTGTGGCTTTGCACTCCCCAGGATGGTACAGTGGGCAAACCACCCACTGTAGAGACTTGAGAGACTGTGGCTTTGCACTCCCCAGGATGGTACAGTGGGCAACCCACCCACTGTAGAGACTTGTGAGACTGTGGCTTTGCACTCCCCAGGATACATCAATGGGCATGGAGCCCCGTCGTGGATCTGGCGTGGTGCTGTAATCCGGCTGAGGTGCCCCCACTTCCCTTCCCCCTGAGGTGCCTGTTGTATTTCTATCTGATGCCCCTGCAGTGTTCTCTCCGTTTGTGGACAGGTATCTAGTGTGGGCCTCGCCCATGCAATTTGGGCCCAGTGGTGCACGAACATTGATATGTACATACCTGCACTACTAATCGTCATGTATCAATTCTGGAATGTGTAAATATATCCGTATATATTAGCTTACTGTATTTTGATACATTACAATGTTTGACCTGATTTCCTTTTGTCTTTGCATTCTTCCGGGGGGGGGGTGGGTTGTTACTGTGCTGTTTGGACATGCATTGGTGTGTGTGTTGTAGTGGGTGAGGGTCGGGGTGGGGGTGGGGGTGTTGCGTGTGTGTCCCCCTGACTTTTGCATCCCCCCTCCCCTATGTCATAGGTGCAGTACTCACCGTTGTCTTCGGTGCCTACGTAGATGGTGATCGTAGAGGAGCAGAAAGACAAGCGCAGGGAGTATTTGTAGTTCGGGCTCCATGGTGGCCTCCTTCCTCGTGGAGTGTGTTAAGGTGAGCGTTTTCCCATTGCAAAAGCTGTTTCCGCCGTGTTTTTATCCACGGTGAATCTGCCCCGGAAAAGGTGGCGGATTGGTGGGTTGTGATACTGTGGGCGGTACTTTGTCTTCCGCCTATCTGTTGGCGGTGACCGCCGCGCTGTTTGTCTGTACCGCCGTGGCGGTCGGAGTGTTAAAGTGGCTGTCTATGTTGGCGGTTTCCGCCACGGTCATAATTCCCTTTTTTTTCGCCGGCCTGTTTGCGGTATTACCGCAGCTTTAACACCGTCCGCCAGGGTTGTAATGACCACCTATGTGATTGAGAACAAAGCCCATTTACCAATGACATACATGTGTGACAAACATGCCAGTCATTCTATAAATCTATCTAGCAAGTAATTTTTTGCCAAGAAATCCACTTTTAGGAACATCTCTTTAACATAATTGGATCTTGCATCCACTAGAAGATAAGCGACAAATCTTCCTGGAAGGATCTAATAGAATAAAGGGTCAACACGAGTGAAATCAGATACCTCTCTAATATATCCTCCAATTCTCCGTAATCCTGTGTAACTACACCAAAATTGTGCAGACCACTCTACTTAAGGCAAACTCTGACCCAAGCTGTTCTTCCATACCCTGGATATTTAGTGCTGTAACAATTTCTTCTCTGATCTTCTTATGATTTCGGCCTGGCTCAGGAGGGTTGATACTAGCTAAACAAAATAATCATGTACTTAGAGCACAGGTCTTCAAACTAGGGGGCGGGCCCCCCTTAGCGGGCCTCAAGTGATCCCAGGGGGGCACCAGGCTCTGGCCAAAAGAGGCATTATGCAGATAACACTACTTTTTCTAAGCAGAAAAACTTATTGCATTTTTAAAAAGTTAACAGAACTTAACTGAAATGTTTAAATAATTCTAGACATAATAGAATAATTGTGAAAAATTCTGAGGAGGGTGATTATTATTTTTTCTCCACTGGGGTGGTGCGGCATTAAAACGTTTGAAACCACTGCCTTAGAGGGTTGTTTACATTATACCTATTCAACAGAGGTACAATTGTGATCCATTGAGACCAAAACTACTCACCTGTACAGTCTTTTTTTTCACCAGTTGAAATTAAGGAACACATAATTCAGTTTTGAGGGGTTAGTCATTCCAAAGCTTTATTACCAAATTCAAACTGATACTTCCTCCCCTATCAACTTGCCCTCTCTCTATACCATCTCAGTCTAAAATACATCAGTTGTTCGACTGGCTTTTCCCTAAGGATGTCAAATGAAATATCTTTGGGTACGTGCACTCACCAGCCAAAAGCAACTGATCACCAATAACCCATGAACAGAAACAGAAACCTGCAGATACTAGCAAAAAGGCCAGCTCCCCCTGTATCCAAAACAGTGATACAGAGACTGTGATCTCTGCTTCAGAGCCTTCAATCAACTTCCCAGTTCCTCATCCCTCAACCCCTTCCATCTTTCTTAAACCCAAATGTGATTTTCTCCAAATAGTGTTATTAATGCACACTCTGCAGCCAGGCTATAAATCCATTTCACACTAAGGTCTCCATTACGAGTTTGGCAGTACGAAGAACGCAAAACCTGCAGTGGCAGTCAGACCGCTGCACTCCTGGCGATCCGACCACTAGATTTCAACCCTGGCATTCGGACTGCCAGGGGACCGCCGCCACTGCCAGGATCATAGATCCAGACAGGGTGTTGGCGGTTGGAGTCGTGGTCAGCAACGGCAGCTCTGAGTTCAGCACCACCATGCTGATCACAAGTCCTCTTTCCTCCAGCCTTTTCAAGGCTTGATCCATGCCTTGAAAAGGCTGGTGGAAAGGCAGTGCTACGGGTCACAGGGGGGCCTCTGCACTGCCCATGCCCAGGGCATGGGCTCCCCTGCCAGCACCATCGGAATGCGCATTGTCTGCTCTGCAGACAGTGCACATTCCGAGTGTGCCGTTGTGCCACAGCATTGGCCTTGGCGGGGTGGGGGGGTCGGGGTCGGGGTCGTGGCACTGTTTCCACCTGTCTAACCAGTGGAAACGTCGTAATATGATGTTTTTGCCAGTCAGCCCGATGGAAGCATCATAATACGACTGGAGTGAAAGCCGCCGGTATGACAGCAGCCTCCTCCCCGCAACTTTGGATGTCAGCTAATTCTGACTGCCAACGTGGTAATGAGGCCCTTAAGGTAGGAAAATGTTCCATACAAGATATGGTTTACAGTTGATACAAAAAAACAATGTCCTTCTACTGGATAATTAAAAAAAAAACATGAAGAGTGGTAAAGGTGGCAGTCCAGTAATGTTATGCTATTAGTCAATAACATAGTAGATTCCAGAAATCATTCACTGATTATTATGCCCCCAACAGCAGGCAATCTGGATGACGTTCTTGATGTCCTCAACTGCAAAGTCACCAAACCTTTCTACCAAAAACCCAAATCAATCAACAAGATTGTCAATAAGTGGTTTGTCCCAAACTTGTCAATCTTAGAAAGACAAGATAGAAAATGGGAAAATGCTGGAATAAAACCACCTCTTTCACAAAGGCATGTAAAAAACATATGAGAATTTATCATTAGGCAGTTCAAACCGCTACAAAAGATCATTCTGTGTCCCACATTGTCCAGGGAAACTAATTAACCAGATGGTTTGAAAAAAGCCACTAAAGCACATGCGTATGTGTGTGAAAATCTGCTTGACTTCTTTGTGGATAAGAGTCTGAATGTTCAAGCAAGATCATTAAGGTAGAACGGTCTCTCTTATCTCATTATAACCCTTAACTAATCATTCCAACTTATCAACTTAAACCTCAAGGAGCATTCAACAAGTGACTAATGAAGCTGATAAAACCAGAGCCTCCAATCAACGAGTTGAACCCTACTCAGTATTAACTACATGAATATACTACTAAGACAACATGGGCCAGATGGACAAACAAATGGGTTGCAAAATATTGGTTGCAAATTGTGACTTGCATTTTTGCGACCAATAAAGGATTTTACAAACCAACTTATGTACTAATAAGTCGAGCCATGAAATCCTGTATCATAGTGAGTCGTAATCCAACCTACCAAATAGTGACTCAATATAATTGGAGACCATAAAAGGGATGGTGGCTTGTTATGTTCAGCAGACCACCTTGTCTTCGGTTGCTTTTTTAATAAAGTAAACCTTTTTTTTTTTTTTTTTGTACAGCACGTTTTTCTCAAAAGAAACAAGGTTGAGGTTAAAAAAATTTTTTTTTCAATGTTTGAGAGTTAGTAGTGGTCCAGTGAATCACTGCCTACTCGCCAACAAATGTTTTGTTAATTCACAAAGGGGAAGGGCTCTTCCTTTTTGTGAATGCATTACCACCCCAACTCGTGAATCTGTAGTTTTTCAATGTTTTGCAACCAAAATTGGTCACAAAACATTGATCCTTACCAAATTGGAAGGAAAGCCAACAACGTATCCCTTTCAAATACCAAATCGGTATGCTTACTGACTCCTAAAATGGATTTGGTAAATTCAAAATAACATTTTAGCTGTCAAAAACACAAATTTGGAATGTTTGCAACTGTTAACAATATTTAGGAAATATGACTCTAAATACCTACCTTGAAGAAAGTTAAAGGGCTGAATGGCCTAAAACAAGCAAAATGATGCAAGGGATAGCCACACATCAACACCAAAACTTTGTTGAGTCAAATAAAAACATTTATGACATACAACTTGACAAGGAAAAGAACAGAAAAAACAATCAACATAACAGCAGATCTCTTTTCCTCTCTTGGCAGTCTCATGTCAGAAACCCTCTTTCTGCTTAACAGCAGCATACAATACAGAGACCATAAAATCCTCTGGGAACACTTTGAAAAATGGAAGGGTGTCACCAGAACAGCCCTTCAATGTTGCCAATCAATTCTATTTAACTAAAATCAACGGATTTAAATGGAGTCCTTCTTGTCATCATCCAGCGCCATCGGCTGTGGTGTTCCAAAGTGTTTGCCTTTATCTCCACCAGTCTATAACATATATATGACTCTTGGCTCTGATAATCTCACAATACCATAAATCTTTCCAAATGTAGGCTGATGATGTTCACATCGAGCTGGTAATGACCCCAATCAGAAAAACAAGATAACAGCTGGCAGACAAAACACATCTACTTTTAATTGAAGGAGCAATACCTCTTTTTGGTGTCCAGAAGACTGAAGCCATGTTAAGCAAAGAATCACTAGTTGGCTCCATAAACCATTCACACAGTTTGAATGAAGAGCACTGCTGCAGTGCAGGTCAAGTGTAAAAAATCTTGGTGTGTGTGTGTCACCTCAAACCTTTCATTTGTTCACCAAATTTCAACAGGAGTAAAGAACGATTTACAGTTCCTGATGTTAAGAAGGATCCTACCTCTTCAGTTAAAACACTGCATTGAACTTACTATGTTTTGACACTGTACAGACTACAGTACGGTGTCTGAATATGTGCAGGACCACTGAAAAAGATAGCTAGAAACTCCAGCAACTGCCAAACTTAACATTCTATGCCTAGGGCTACCTTAAAAAAAGAACCACACTCTCAAAGTAAAATTGGCTATCAGTAGCACAAAGAGTAAAACTCAAACTTTTGTGTTCAGTTTTCAACTCACTCAAATGAATAGGCCCAATCTACTTTCAGAAGTCGACCTGCATTACATGACTAATAAACCATGAGATCAAGCACAGCTAACCCTTTCATTAAAACAAGGTCAGTCAAAAACACAAGGAGGCAAAACTATTTGAGTCTTGGGAGCACAAAACTTCAACTCTGAATTCCCAGATCAGAGGAACCAAATAAGCCTCTTTGGCTTTAAATGAAACCTTAAGATGAGACTCTTAAAAGAGTCCTTCACCTCCCCTGCCAATGACACTGGGAGTATTACCTCCTTCGTCTGAGAAATAGACCACCTAACAAAAGCAACCAAACCATTCTCTGATTATTGAATCTGAGGATAGATAGTTTACCTCTCTCTCATCCCTCAAGTGACTAACATTTCAGAAGAATCAGGCCCCCACATAGTACGAATTCTCTGAATATTTGGGAAAATTCAGGCCTATGGTTAATAATTCTAAATCATCACTGCTTCCGGCTAATAATTACCCATAGGATCTGGGCTGGGCAAGCAAACTACAGGTGATTAGGGATGGACTTCATTATTTGGGCATACTTGTAACAGAGGATGCTACTTTGGCATGGATGAGGAGCATACAATCTCCCCTTGATAAACTGACAAATGACATTAGATTCTGGACTGCATTGCCGCTGTCACTACTGGGCAGTTGCACCATCTTTAAAATGGTAGCGCTGCCCTACTTCTTGTATCATTCACAAAATTTCCCTTACGGCCTATCACACTCCTTTTATAATCTCAGGTCTGCCCTTCGGAGCTTCCTTTGAAACTAGGGTTGTCCTCAGATAGCCCTTTCCAAGTGTTACCAGTCCACCTAGAAGGGGGAATTGCAGCCACCGACATGATGTCCTTCTATAGGACTCCCACCTTCTAATTATTCTGTATTATATAATACACAGAGGGACCCGGCCTTTGCCACGGATAAATAGGCAATGAGAGGGGCATCAGTGGAACAGTTACTATATGGAGGACAGACTTACCCTTCCCTCCAGCGACTAGACTAGTACTGCTGCTCTGAAAGGAGACCTTAAAAACCATAGACTGGCAGGGGTATCTGACTAGGGAGACACGCCCTTGGGAGGGTAGGATGCCCGTGCAAGGGTCCACATTAGAAGGCTTCCAGAAATGGGATGTCATTGGAATAGCCACCCTGGAAGATGTGATGCAAGGGGTTGGTTTCAAAGCCTTCTGGAGGAGTATACCCTAAACTGTAACCGGAGCTTCCGCTAACTCCAAGTGAGACATGCACTCACACCTGTAACGGCACTGAAGGAGCTTCAGGACGTCAACCTCTGCATACTGTATGGGGCTGTAGTAAACGTATCCCCTTCTGGATCTCTGTGTTCTCTGACCTGAGCTCAGGATTAGGATGGGCGCTGCATCCATACTCCAAACTGGCCATTCTGCACCTTACGACCAAAGGGGAATCAAACAAATATAAACTGGCCATGCTGTGGCTGGGCCATGTTCTGGTAAAAAGAGACATGGGCCGCCACTAGCGAGATGAAGAAGCTCCTCAGTAGAGGCGTGGAAGACAGGTTTAGACAGTTGCAAGATAGCAGAGCGGTCTTCCTATGACCTCAAAATCTGGGGGGCTTGGGTCACTTCCAGGGCATACAGATTACTTCGATAAACTTCTCATGAGCGACACTTGATGAAAAGATACAGAGTTATGGAACCTAATGGTCAGGAATGAAGAATAGGGGAGTAGTCAGACGATGAAAATGTGTATTAATGTGGACTATCATGGATAATGTGACTTGGGGGCGGGTGTCTGGATGGAGACAGAGCAAGTTTGCTTGTTATACTGTTAACTTCATTTGCTGCTTGTATAGGCAGATTCAAAACTTCAATAAAATGTGTTATGCTAAAAAAGTTACTAACATTTCATTCAGAAATTTACAAGATGGACTAATTTCTGTTAAACTGTGAAGTTGGCCTGGGACACAATTTGGCATTAGACCAAACGAAAGAATAGAGTGGGCCTTCTGTCATCAATGGACATTAAGATAAAACTAGTATAACCTACAGTAGAAATATACATGGTACAACATAATTTGTAGAAAGAGATACTTTTTGGGTGAATATTTGAATCATGAACGTTACATACCGGCATGGAAAACTGTGTTCCACCCTAAGGAAAAACCACAACACCAGAGCCAGAAACATTTGGTGGGGACGTCATATTTATACAGGTATTGATGGATTCTCTGAGAAGAATTCTAAGGATACTTAATAATAGGTTTCCACCCACCAGAAAGGAGGTCGCTCTACTTGTGCCTAGCCCTCTTATCCTTCTTGAACACTTTCCTTCCTTCCAGAGCCATTTCTGTACCTCTGTCAGCAAACCCCCGGTACAAAGACTGAAGCTGCTGAACCCCCAATTTGAAGAGCCAGACGAAGAACAATACTTTTTTGACAAGGGTTTGACAAAAAAGGGAGTTTTACAGAAATATGAAAGCAAACATAAAAATATGTGGGAAATAAATGTGGTGACCAAAGAACACTTAGGGCCTCATTATGAGTTTGGCGGGCAGCAGTTCGGTATTCCGCCCGCTGCCCTTATTATGAGTTTCCCGCTGGCCCAGCTGTAAACTACCCACAAGATTGACGCTGGCTCGTTATGAAGCGTGCCGCAAATTTGCGGTACGTCGGGTGTGATAGCACCTGTCGCACTTTTCACTGCCTATAAATCAGGCAGTGAAAAACGAGACGGGCTGCCCCTGCACTGCCCATGCCTAGTGCATGGGCAGTGCAGGAGCCCCCAAGGGCAGCCCCCAGTACCCCTTCTCTGCCAGTGGTGACACAGGGTTGTAATCCCCAGCGCTGCCCTGGCAGATTCAGACCGCTGGCTCTGCCAGTTCATCAGTAGGTGCAAAAGTGGCGGTGGCGGCGGTCCAACCATGGCCCTTTCAGCACGGTCATAATGTGGAGATCCGACCGCCGCATTGGCGGTGGTCCGACCGCCACCGCGAGTCTGGCGGTCCTACGACCTCCTGACTCGTAATGAGGGCCTTAATATCCACTTTCCAAGAACTTCACTGCCAGACGGTACAACTTTCCTAAAGATTAAAACTGCTAAGCATTTTGATTTTGACCTTGTCTTACAGTTGCATAAGTGTCGTAAGTGATGTTTTTGATTGACTCAGTGAAAATGCCCAAGAAAACTTTTTAAAAAATTCCCATGTTTCATTTCTTTTTTGGATGTGGAAATACTTTTTATGAAGGCTCCATTTTTTAATTCCACTTTCATGGATAGGCCTAAAATGTATTAGGAGTTTTAATACTAATTATACTTTATTCGGTTCTAAAAAAAGATAAAAGAAGCACAATACAGAATACATAATAAAAGTAATAGAAATATAAAAATAATAATATTATTATAAATACTAAAATACTAAAAACTGTTGACAATTTTCTAAATATCAGTAAGACAAGAGGTCTCCAACCTTTTGTGTATTAAGAGCTACCTATGTTCAGTGAAAATCACCCGAGCTGTTGTATGCAAGATTACATTGGTGCCCATCTTTTGCAAGATTACCAGCAGTGATTACCTGTGTGCATCAGGCAGGGTTGCCAGTGATAATGTAAAAAAAAAATCTTTGTCAATTTGGAATGCCTTTACATACGTAATACATAAAAGCCATAGCTGTAATGCCAAGGTGATATTAGAAATAAGCCTCCCCTAAACCACATGATTTAACACTCAAATATCAACTAAAAATATATTTTTTAAATTCTACCCTTTTTTTTCCAAACGTCAGCTTATGTGTTTTGAAACTGCAAGTTTCAATTTAGCGTTCATATATAAATTCACTAAAGCAAAAGGTTTTAATTTAGAAGGCTGGACAGCACACAGGAGAGCTAATTACATTTAGGTGGAGAGATACCAGTAGCTCACGAACTTCTGGTTGGAGAAGCCTGCTCTTTAGTGTGAAACTCCCTGAACTGACCTCCACATATACATGAAGCTTATAGTGTTACATTAATTTCTCTTCAATGCGTGAGTTAATTACAGCGCAGCTGGTTGCTTATCATCTCTGCTTATAATCACTGACAGCAGTTCTGTAAAGTTTATGTGTAATCAAACAATTTCCCAAAACATAAAAACAACTTAGCATCGGACTTGAACACTGGCATGATTAAGACCAACATATCACTTGACATCCTGTTTCAGCATCTTGCTCCGTAGTCTCCAGATGTACAACAGGAATCTAAATAATACAAACACTAGCCACTCAATAGTATCACTTCCAAGGATCCTTATTGTGTCTTTCAGATACCTTGTGCCAATGATTCGACCAGGTTTTACTTTTTACAGTAAAAGAGGGGCAGAAGAACAAAAAGTGCTCTTCTGTTTCAGCAGTGTCCAGACAGAGAGGACGGGTTGGTACAATTTGAGAGCCATTCCACCTGCTGCAAAAGTCATTTACTTGCAGGATACCATATATAAATTCTAAAAACAATGAAATTGCTTGAGGCAGTTTAATATGGTCCAAGAAGGCCTCCTTCTGCATGATATCTTTGAAGTCTAGGCACCCAGTAAGTGATTTAACAGTATTACTATGCAACCAATTCTCATGGATTTAACTCCAATATCTCTTCTTTAGGGTGATCAAGATGTATTTCTGGATACATTTAGGGTTAAGCCAGTAATCGTGCATTTCTGACCTAGACAGCCATGTTCTAACATAGTTGAACCAAGGTATTTTAGCCCCTGGATCCAGTGCTCTTAGTTCACTGAATGATTGCATAGGAGGAAGAGGTGAATTATTACTCCAGATCCTTATCTAGTAGGCCAGTGGCCTGAATGCTGCCACATGTGCAATGTTTTTTAGGTCGGTATCCAATCGAACTGGAATAAGGGGTGAGTAACAGGGCATGACAAGAATGATTCTTATGTAGCTATTTTCCACCTTTTACAGGAATCCGCCCTTAGAGAAACCCCACATTTCTGCTCTGTATAGGGCAGCTGCTACTCCCTTTGCCCTTTAAATTTCTAATGATGGTATGACTGGTCTATAGGTTGAAGCTTTCAACTTCTTGACTGAATCCAGATGCTGCAAGGTGAGCTGGCTTTTGGCTAACTGAGGGGACCATGAAAGTGTGTTGTAAGCCTAACGCTTAGATAGTCAAAGTTGTTGACTTGCTCTAGTGTATTTTCTATCATAATCCTGCCTTTAAATTTTTGTGTGGGTTATACGTCATGAATTTCATTGTCAATATTAATTTCCAACCCATAATTTAAACTTGTAGACAAAAACTGATGAGGCCCACTGGAGTCCTCGACACCAGTAAGGTATCATCGGCAAAAAAGAAGGGAAGGTACTACATGGTTTGCCATATTTGGCTGATCTCCATTGCAATTCACCAATGTCTGAACAAGCCCATTCATTTATAAGGTAAACAGGGTAGAGGCTAATATACACCACTGGTGACTCCTCTGTTCACTGTTATGCATTCAGTGAATGTGTCATTCTCCCCCACCTCACCTGGGCATAATTGTTGTAGAGCCTCATTAAAATATGCAACATGCATGGGATACTACTCAGGACACAACTCACCCCCAGAGAACGCAAACAAGTGCTTTTGCAAAGTCAGTTAAAACAGCCCTCAGCAAGTTAGGTCTCTTTGACACTTGGCGTACCCTTAATTCAACGGTAAGGGACTATACCTTCTTTTCCCACTCTCATAGATCCTATTCAAGGATAGATTATACATTTATGAGTAGATCTCTTCGTCAGACTCATAGATTGGCAACTATCCACCCAATTATCATATCTGATCATGCCCTGGTGGATGTGGCTCTGGATTGGCCCATTTCACGCTCAAAATTCAGACAATAGTATTTCCCAAACATTTTACCCGTGACCCAACGACCCGAGATGATTTGCAGAGGGCTATTAGATAATTTTTCCAGAATAATATTACGGCAAGCACGTCCTTCCCCACTCCCCCCCCCCACACTAATTGGGATGCGTTCAAGGCAGTCATCAGGGGTACATGCATTTCACTAGTGACTTTGCTCCACCATTTAAAGATCAAAGAAAGACAGGTTTTTTAAAAATGAACTGAAGGCAGCGGAACAGGCTCATAAACGCTCCCCTACTTGGCAGTCCCAGAAAAAGGTGACTTCCATTAAAGGAAAATTGCAATCCATATACACGAATAGAGCAGAAATTGCATTGTTGAGACATAAGAAAACTCATTATGAAAAGGGGAATAACATAGGCACACTTCTGGCAAGGCAATTATGTGCTAAACAAGCTAAGGACTATAGAGCCCAAATCCATGATGAGTCAGGGGACCACTATACAGACGAGCCTTTAAAGATTTTTATACCCGACTATGTAAATCGGACAGGTCGGACACCCTCACTCAAGTTAGTTACCTACAACAAACAAACCTTCCGTGGGTGTCCCGGGGATACCAATGACTTCCTGAGGGCTCCTTTTACAACGGATGAAGTGCAGGTAGCTATCGACTCTCTTCCTCTACACAAAGCACCAGGTCCAGATGGGTTTAATTCTCATTTCTACACATCCTTTAATGCAGACCTAACACAGCACCTCACTGACTTGTTTAATTATGTAAGAACGTTCTGTGCCTCTTATAGGCCTTTTGCCCTACTCAATCTTGACTAAAATTATACTATAAAATCCTGGCCAGGAGACTTGAGGAATTGTTGCCGGACTTGATTCATCCTGACCAATCGGGCTTCATCAAGGGCTGTCAAACGCACAATAACTTGAGACGAGTCATTCATCTGATGGAAAAAGAGACAAAGAAACAGGTACTGGCATTGCACTGGTGCTAGATGCCGAAAAAACTTTTGACAGGGTGGAGTGGTCCTTCCTGGTGGCCACTTTGCGGCGGTTTGGGTTCGTGACCAGTTAATAAGCAATGGTGATGAGCAACTACTCCTGTCCCCAATCACGAATACTGGTAAATGGGTTGGTATCCAATTTTTTTTACTTGACACGGGGAATGAGGCAGGGTTGCCCTCTTTCCCCACTGCTTTTTGCACTTTGTGTGGAACCTCTGGAGGCAAGGATGAGGATGAGGGCCTGTCTGGATTTTCAGGAAATTCGGTTTGGCCCGACCAGCATAAATTCTTATTGCTTGCGGACAACATATTACTCTTTGTTACTGAGCCGCGCACGACCCTCCCGACAGTCCAGGAGGAGCTCTCTCTTTATGAGCAAGTACATGCTTTAAGGTGAACAAAGGGAAATCATATATCCGTAATTTGACAATGCCTACATCTGAGATGGGGGAGATTGCATCAGCATCTCCATCTGGTTGGGCCAAAAAGGAAATTACGCACCTAGGTGTCAAACTCACCCCTAGGGTCGCTGACCTGTTCAGGGCCAACTTCCCGCCCATTCTCAAGACCCTGCGAACAGACTTTAAGAGATGGTCGTTGCTTTGGCTTACTTGGCTGGGTCGTATCAATACCATTAAGATGATGGTACTCCCATGTTTTTTATATCTGTTCCAAAGCCTGCCCATCGACATCCCTAGAGACTTTTTTATAGAGGCCCGTACAATGATCACCTGGTTCATATGGGAAGGTACTAGGGCCAGACTTTCCAATAAATTGCTTACGTGCTACAGAGACAGGGGAGATTTGGCACTCCCAGATCTCTTCAGGTACTATAGAGCAGCCCAACTCCGCATCATCGCTGAGTGGTCACTCCGGGAGTCAGACAAGCTGTGGTTGCACATGGACAGGGAAGTGACGGGACGGACAATATGGGACGACCTGTGGAAACCCAGATGGGAACGACCAAAGAACGCGTACCTCAGTACCCCTAACACCACCACAGTTAAGGTGTGGGACACAGTGACAAGAGCTTACGAGGTGACAACTTTTCCTTCACCGCATACCCCCATTCATTATAATATGGCCTTCCCACCGGGAATGGCACCAGGACCATTTGATGGATGGATGGAGGGAGCGAGGGTGTCTGCGGATCGCAGATTTGTATCATGGGGAAAATATACACACGTTTCAAAACTGTTGCAGAGACTTTCAGCTACCCCAATCTGAACACTTCCATTACACTCAATTGAAACATTGGGTTACTTAGCCTCACATGCGACTCGTGGCCACCAGGGATCTTCTTCCGATTGAGAAGTTTGTCTAGCAGGGAGGGGTAACGAAAGGTAGCATCGCCACATTGTACAAACTACTGACTTCAGCGCAACGCTCGTTTGCTCCCCGGCATATTCCTTTTTGCGAGCAGGTGATGGGCTTCACGGTAGAGGAGGGTCACTGGAACCAACTGTTTCACAATATAACTAAATACAACAGTTCAATGGGGGCTAGAGAAGCACACTATAAATTACTCTACAATCGGTACCTCTACCCAGAACAACTTAAAAAATATATCCCCAGTTGTCCGATAAGTGCTGGCGGGGCTGTGGTATGCAGGGGTATTTTCGACATATCTGGTGGGATTGCCCCTCTATTTGCCCATATTGGAAGGAAATCCTGTCACACTTAAAAGAGATCAAGAGGTTCTCCAGGGGAGGAGAGGGTCCAGAGATACAAACTTCCTGTGTGAAATGCCTGTATTATAGGAGTGGGAGCTTAACCAGAGGATGTGGGCCCAAATCCTCCAAAGAAAACACGGGTAAGAAGGAGGTAAGATCCCACTTGGAAAAGTTTTATAGAATCAATATACCATATGTACGGTAAGATTTGTGTGCAAAATGACGAAAGAGCCTTTGTTGCTCCAATCAGGGTTATGATTTCTTTATTTTCAGAAAACAATTGACTTCCAATTGGACTAAGCAGAAATAGATTCTGTAGAGGAAACGGAGGGTCAGCCGACACGTGTTTCGCCCCTAGGTGCATATGCCAGGGCGTTTTCAAGGCTGAAAAGAAGAAAAACAACATGCGATTAGAAGAAGATCCGGTTGTATTAAAAGAGAAAAGAAGATAAAGGAAAGCAACACCACGTTGTGGGGATCCCAAAATCATGTAGCAAGGTTAGATTCTCAAAGGGAACTTTAACCAAGTACATTGTTCGTGCACTGAAGTGAGAAATGTAAGCGAATGAGAGGTTGAACGATTAGAACAAAAAATAAGGTGGGTACAAGTGCTAATATTTTTACAGACTAGGATAGATATAATTAAGAGAGTTGTGGTAAAAGGAAGAAACATGCTTAAGTCACCTGCTGGTGATCAAAGGGAGGTGTGACCAGAGAACCAAAAAAGTGGTTCACATGAGAAGCTAAAGTTAAAAGTACCTGCTTCCCGGTATGAAGTAGGGGAGAAAGAAGAGAGAGAGAAAGGATAAGTGTGCCAATTGGTGTTGGGCTTGAAAAAGAGTGACCTTAGTGGAGAGGATTTAAAGCAACGATATGTAACTTCAACATACCGTGTAACCAATAAGCAACTTGCAACACAAGCAGTTATTTAAACATTAATCCATTCTGATTATCTGTAACAATAGATAAATAAAGTCTGCATGTAACATGTATAGTAAACTTAGGCAAAATCACAAACAGTGTAAGAAAAATATCATGGTCGAAAAAGCAAGCAAAGAAGAGATACCTCATGATGACTGCCATTATTTAAGGTAAAAAAAATCCATGTCATAAAGATGTTGGAAAGTCTTAGCAAAAAACGCTAACATGACCCTAGAACCACGCAAAAGAGAACATTACTGGTGGAACCCGTCTTGATACGAGCAATTTTGCTGGGAGAGCAGCTGTAATGTCCTAAAAGGATTAGTATAGTAAAACAATACAGCGTTGCTCCTGTTTAGCGAGCCAATAGCTATGCGGCAATACTAAGAGAACACGGTGAAAAAATGACAGAATATTTAATATTTAAAAGTGCCCGTGTCGGAACCAGCCCGACATGAGGCTGATCATATCTACATGTCGTTAAGCTAATGGGGCACTGGTTCAAAGCCCCAAGCTCACCTGTGTAAAGTCGGAGCAGAGTTAATAGTAATGCGATCGTGTCTGTCGCCTTAATTTGTTAAAAGGTAGGCGGACGCGCTGAGCTTGCTCTGCGTTTATGAAGAGTTGCTCAATACTAGGTGTCCTACCTCGATGTTGTCAAAGGGGTATGGACAAGAAAAAAGGATTAATGAAGGCATAGACGGGCGGCACCATCTTAGACTTGAGCAATGGGCGGCGCCATCTTGTTTCCTGTATGTTACCTACATCTATGATACGGACAAAGAAAAGGACAGAAGGAACAATGAAACAAGGAAAAAGAGTGAAAAGAAAGAGATAATGTTGAAATACAAAGTAAAAGACTGTCGTGCTTACTAAAATTCAGACTATTCTAAAGTGAAACAAGTTTGTTATACCCCTCTTCTCTAGGGGAATAAACACCAGTGAAGTAACAGATATGAAAGAAAGACATATGGTACAGTAAGCAAAATACGTCAAAGATGTAGATACCAAAAAGAAACTGATTAGTATATACATGAAGAAAAAACATGTAGAAAAACAGCAGCAACATTGTGTGTAAGATTTAACTAGGAAAAAAGGAAAGTATCCTATCTTACAGGAAAAGTCACCAAGGGTTAACAATATATAACCAACATTTTACATTAGCCAAAAATGCCACTCATGGTCTTTATTAAGTCCATTATTCACTGTGTCGTATCGAATTATTAGACGACTTTCCTCCTGGCGCAAACGTACAAGTAAGTTGCCACCTCTTGGAGATACTGTGATTCGTCGGAGGCCACAAAAAGTGAATGTACGTTGATGTAGGTGAAATTCAGAAAAATGTTCTACTAATGGTGCCTTCATATCCATTTTCTGTATATTGCGATAGTGTTCTTGGATCCTGGTTTTGAGCGAACGGGTGGTGCTACCTATGTAAGCTTGATTACAGGAGCACCAGATTGCGTAAATGACATTAGAGCTTTCGCAGTTTATAAAATCATTGATGTGATGACGGTGGCTATTTATGATAACTGATCTAGATTTGGAGAGGCCCTGCTTACAAATGGAACATTTGCTGCAGGTGTAGAAACCTTTAGGTTTTGGGGGAAGAAAGGTTGTCTGTGATTTCATAGTTTATCTCTTAAATTGGGAGCCCATCTGAAACCTATTTGGGGGTAATTGGTTATATGTTGGTTCATGGAAGGATTGTTCTGTAGTAGATTGTGAAACTCCTCAGTGGAATACCTCGACCTCTTGATTTTCATCCAAGATAACAAACTACAGACCAGGTTTTTCCGGAAAAAAACAGAGGGTAACTCAATCCTTCATGCGACTAGTTGCCATCCTCCTAGTATCATCCTCAATGTTCCCCAAGGCGAATATAGGAGAGCTAGATTGAATTGTACCAACATATCTGATTATGAAATTACCTCCACTCAAATGACTGAGAGACTGACAGCTAGGGGTTACAACCGCAATTCCCTTAAGATCGCGAAGGATAAACTGAGAGATATGGATCGTAATGAGATGCTCAATAAACCCCAACAGACAAGCAAGAACTCCGCCATTCTGTTCATCACAGAGTTTCACAATGGGCATCACTTCATTCGCAAACTGCTGCGAAAACATTGGCATCTACTACAGAACAATCCTTCCATGAACCAACATATAACCAATTACCCCCAAATAGGTTTCAGATGGCTCCCAATTTAAGAGATAAACTATGCCCATTCTTCTTTCATGTGAGATCACCCACAACTTTTCTTCCCCCAAAACCTAAAGGTTTCTACACCTGCAGCAAATGTTCCATTTGTAAGCTGGGCCTCTCCAAATCTAGATCAGTGATCATAAATAGCCACTGTCATCACATCAATGATTTTATAAACTGCGAAAGCTCTAATGTCATTTACGCAATCTGGTGCTCCTGTACTCAAGCTTGCATAGGTAGCACCACCCGTTCACTCAAAACTAGGATCCAAGAACACTATCGCAATATACAGAAAATGGATATGAAGGCACCCTTAGTAGAACATTTTTCTGAATTTCACCTAAATCAACATACATTCACTTTTTGTGGCCTCCGACGAATCACAGTATCTCCAAGAGGTGGCAACTTACTTGTACGTTTGCGCCAGGAGGAAAGTCGTCTAATAATTCGATACCACACAGTGAATAATGGACTTAATAAAGACCATGAGTGGCATTTTTGGCTAATGTAAAATGTTAGTTATATATTGTTAACCCTTGGTGACTTTTCCTGTAAGATAGGATACTTTCCTTTTTTCCTAGTTAAATCTTACACACAATGTTGCTGCTGTTTTTCTACATGTTTTTTCTTCATGTTTATACTAATCAGTTTCTTTTTGGTATCTACATCTTTGACGTATTTTGCTTACTGTACCATATGTCTTTCTTTCATATCTGTTACTTCACTGGTGTTTATTCCCCTAGAGAAGAGGGGTATAACAAACTTGTTTCACTTTAGAATAGTCTGGATTTTAGTAAGCACGACAGTCCTTTTAATAACCAGGCTAATAGTACACCTGGTATTATTCTAAGAGGAACTATAATCTTCACCACTTATACTAGTAAATACCCTTTTTTACTTTGTATTTCAACATTATCTCTTTCTTTTCACTCTTTTTCCTTGTTTCATTGTTCCTTCTGTCCTTTTCTTTGTCTGTATCATAGATGTAGGTAACATACAGGAAACAAGATGGCGCCGCCCATTCCTCAAGTCTAAAATGGCGCCGCCCATCCCTGCCTTCGTTAGTCCATTTTTCTTGTCCATATACCTTTCACAACATAGAGGTAGGACACCTAGTATTGAGCAACTCTTCATAAACGCAGAGCAAGCTCGGCGCGTCCGCCTGCCTTTTAACAAATTAAGGCGACAGACGCAATCACATTACTATTAACTCTGCTCCGACTCTACACAGGTGAGCTTGGGGCATTGAACCAGTGCCCCATTAGCTTAACTACATGTAGATATTATCAGCCTCATATCGGGTTGGTTCCGACACGGGCACTTTTAAATATTAAATATTCTGTCATTTTTTCACCGTGTTCTCTTAGTATTGCCGCATAGCTATTGGCTCTCTAAACAGGAGCAACGCTGTATTGCTTTACTATACTAATCCTTTTAGAACATTACAGCTGATCTCCCAGCAAAATTGCTCGTATCAAGATGGGTTCCACCAGTAATGTTCTCTTTTGCGTGGTTCTAGGGTCATGTTAGTGTTTTTTGCTAAGACTTTCCAACATCTTTATGACATGTATTTTTTTTACCTTAAATAATGGCAGTCATCATGAGGTATCTCTTCTTTGCTTGCTTTTTCGACCATGATATTTTTCTTACACTGTTTGTGATTTTGCCTAACTTTACTATACATGTTACATGCAGACTTTATTCATCTATTGTGACAGATAAACAGAATGGATTAATGTTTAAATAACTGCTGGTGTTGCAAGTTGCTTATTGGTTACACGGTATGTTGAAGTTACATATCGTTGCTTTAAATCCTCTCCACTAAGGTCACTCTTTTTCAAGCCCAACACCAACAGGCACACTTATCCTTTCTCTCTCTCTTCTTTGCTTCATACCGGGAAGCAGGTACTTTTAACTTTAGCTTCTCATGTGAACCACTTTTTTGGTTCTCTGGTCACACCTCCCTTTGATCACCAGCAGGTGGCTTAAGCATGTTTCTTCCTTTTACCACAACTCTCTTATTTATATCTATCCTAGTCTGTAAAAATATTAGCACTTGTACCCACCTTATTTTTTGTTCTAATCGTTCAACCTCTCATTCTCTTGCATTTCTCACTCCAGTGCACGAACAATGTACTTGGTTAAAGTTCCCTTTGAGAATCTAATCTTGCTATATGATTTTGGGCTTCCCACAATGTGGTGTTGCTTTCCTTTATCTTCTTTTCTCTTTTAATACAACCGGATCTTCTTCTAGTCGTATGTTGTTTTTCTTCTTTTCAGCCTTGAAAAAGCCCTGGCATATGCCCCTAGGGCCGAAACACGTGTCGGCTGACCCTCCGTTTCCTCTACAGAATCTATTTTTGCTTAGTCCAATTGGAAGTCAATTGTTTTCTGAAAATAAAGAAACCATAACCCTGATTGGAGCAACAAAGGCTCTCTTTCGTCAGTTTGCACACAACTCTTACCGTACATATGCTATATTGATTCTATAAAACTTTTCCAAGTGGGATCTTACCTCCTTCTTACCCGTGTATTCCTTGGAGGATTTGGGCCCACATCCTCTGGTTATGCTCCCACACTTATAATACAGGTATTTCACACAGGAAGTTTGTATCTCTGGACCCTCTCCTCCCCTGGAGTACCTCTTGATTACTTTGTAACGATCATCCTTCCTGTTTTAAGCCTTTGATATCAATAACTCTGGGGATGCCTTCCCATACCAATAGACTTGAACTACGCAATTCCAAACTAGAACAAGTCTTTAACCCATCTGGAGCTGGTATTCCCAATCTCACCACCACTAATCTATCATCTGCCAAAAGTACTTTCTTAGCCCTGGAAAAATCCCTCAAGAAAGAAACGTCCAAATGGTGGGAAATAGCCTCTCTCAAAAAATACTTAGAAAATGATCGTATCCCTCGAGGACTTAGGATCTTGATTTTCCCACCAATGGATACTACCTCACAAGAGCACCTACAAAAATGGGAAGAAAATTTGAAAATGGCATCAATTAATATGATCAAACAATTGATTGAAATATCTGAAGAAGAATGTGAAAAACATCGAAAATAGGTTGATAACCTAACCCAACGCACAGAGGAAGCCAATTGGGGAGAAATCACTTTAAAAAACTATGCAATCCTCAATAGTATAATTGATCGATATGAGGAGGACCTAATCCAAAGGAAAAATCGCAAGTTTAGAAGGGATCTTTATGATTATCAACATGGGAGAGTTAACACTTTCAGTAAAAAGTATGACAATATCAAAGACTCTAATCTTTCCTTAGACAGACAAAACTGTCCAGACACCCTTCCGTCATCAGAAATTGAATCTTCTGATGAGTCTGATAGATGTCTATCAAGTAGACCTCAAGTACATTTTTCAGAAGAGTCGAGACGCTATCGCCTGGGAACTTTAAACGACATACGAGCAAAACCACCAGATACCTCAATGGAAGGACCAAGTACATTGGGCATACAAACGAGAGCCCGCAGCAAAACTACCAGACCATAATACCGGACAAACAATTGATATTTATCCTCTCTGATCATGAACTTTCCTCAACTGACCAATCTATTCTGAATTGATGCCTTTCCTTCTGTCCTTCTGTCATTGGAATATCACTCAAACTAAAATTGATCTTTTTAAGTTCATACGACATCTTAAACTCAAATCTTACTTTTCCTCCATTTCTCCTCTCTCCACTCCATCATCTCTCTCACAAAAATCGGGTGACCTCTCTGTCCAGGATCTAAAAGACATTGCTCTTTTATATAACTTATCCAATACTGTTGAACCTAACCTTCCACTTTCCTTAGTAGCTCAAGAACTTGATCTTGATACTGACCAATATCATCCCTTTGATCTAAGACCTAAATCTATTTTTACTCCCACCCTCCCGGCAGGTAATTCTATTGATCTATTTGCATCAGCTGTTCTGAGGGACCTCGAGCGAGAATATAAACGTTACTGTGATAAACAAAAGTTTCTACCTTCCAACATCAATAGAGACCAGACATCAGCTATATCACATCTGAGCAAAAACCATCACATCATTATTAAAGAGGCTGACAAAGGTGGGACTATTGTTATTCTCAATACCCATGACTATCTGCAGGAAGCCTATCAACATCTTCAGGATAAGAACTGTTACAAAAAGCTCTCATATAATCCAACTGCCGAAATCCAAACAGGGGTTAGCTGACCTTCTGGAGTACTGGCACTCTTGTCAAATCCTCTCAAGCAAAGAAATAAATGCTCTTTTTCTTCAGTTTCCAACCATCCCTACATTATATCTCTTCCCTAAAATACATAAAAAAGGCCACCCACCAAAGGGAAGACCGATAATATCAGGTATTAACTCCACGTGTTCTAATCTGGGTACTCTAATCGACAAAGAGTTACAGCCTTTTATGTTAAACTTACCTTCCTTTGTTAGAGATACTAAAGACATTCTACAAAAATTAAAAAATATTGATTGGCAACCGGATTATTTCCTTGTTACTATTGACGTAATCAGCCTCTATACATCTATAAAACATAGCGATGGCTTAGAAGCTGTTAGAAAATGTCTTTCCACCAAATCCGTGAACTATATGACACGTAACTCCATGATATTGGAGATGTTGAAATTCTGCTTAGAAAACAACTATTTTCTCTTTGACGGCCAATTTTATCTACAACTCCAAGGGACAGCGATGGGGGCAAAATTTGCTCCACCATATGCCTGCATCTTGATAGGAGCAGTGGAAATCTCCTGGCTTTGGAATGACCAAACAGAGCATCTCTCACAACATATCATCTTTTGGGGACGATATATCGATGAAATATTGCTAATTTGGCAAGGCCAGAAGGATCTTCTCGACCAATTCTTACAGACATTAACACCAAATAGATAGGGCATTGAGATTACGTATCAAATTTCTAACTCCTCAGTGGAATACCTCGACCTCTTGATTTTCATCCAAGATAACAAACTACAGACCAGGTTTTTCCAGAAAAAAACAGCGGCTAACTCAATCCTTCATGCGACTAGTTGCCATCCTCCTAGTATCATCCGCAATATTCCTGAAGGCGAATATAGGAGAGCTAGATTGAATTGTACCAACATACCTGATTATGAAATTACCTCCACTCAAATGACTGAGAGACTGACAGCTAGGGGTTACAACCGCAATTCCCTTAAGATCGCGAAGGATAAACTGAGAGATATGGATCGTAATGAGATGCTCAATAAACCCCAACAGACCAGCAAGAACTCTGCCATTCGGTTCATCACAGAGTTTCACAATGGCCATCACTTAATTCGCAAACTGCTGCGAAAACATTGGCATCTACTACAGAACAATCCTTCCATCAACCAACAAATAACCAAATACCCCCAAATAGGTTTCAGACAGGCTCCCAATTTAAGAGATAAACTATGCCCATCCTTCTTTCATGTGAAATCACCCACAACTTTTCTTCCCCCAAAACCTAAAGGTTTCTACACCTGCAGCAAATGTTCCATTTGTAAGCTGGGCCTCTCCAAATCTAGATCAGTTATCATAAATAGCCACTGTCATCACATCAATGATTTTTTAAACTGCGAAAGCTCTAATGTCATTTACGCAATCTGGTGCTCCTGTAATCAAGCTTACATAGGTAGCACCACCCGTTCGCTCAAAACTAGGATCCAAGAACACTATCGCAATATACAGAAAATGGATATGAAGGCACCATTAGTAGAACATTTTTCTGAATTTCCCCTACATCAACGTACATTCACTTTTTGTGGAGTCCGACGAATCACAGTATTTCCAAGAGGTGGCAACTTACTTGTACGTTTGCGCCAGGAGGAAAGTCATCTAATAATTCGATACGACACAGTGAATAATGGACTCATAAAGACCATGAGTGGCATTTTTGGCTAATGTAAAATGTTGGTTATATATTGTTAACCCTTGGTGACTTTTCCTGTAAGATAGGATACTTTCCTTTTTTCCTAGTTAAATCTTACACACAATGTTGCTGCTGTTTTTCTACATGTTTTTTCTTCATGTTTATACTAATCAGTTTATTTTTGGTATCTACATCTTTAATGTATTTTACTTACTGTACCATATGTCTTTCTTTCATATCTGTTACTTCACTGGTGTTTATTTCCCTAGAGAAGTTGGGTATAACAAACTTGTTTCACTTTAGAATAGTATGGATTTTAGTAAGCACGACAGTCCTTTTAATAACCAGGCTAATAGTACCCCTGGTATTATTCTAAGAGGAACTATAATCCTCACCACTTATACTATTAAATACCCTCTTTTACTTTGTATTTAAACATTATCTCTTTCTTTTCACTCTTTTTCCTTGTTTCATTGTTCCTTCTGTCCTTTTCTTTGTCCGTATCATAGATGTAGGTAACATACAGGAAACAAGATGGCGCCGCCCATCTCTGCCTTCGTTAGTCCTTTTTTCTTGTCCATACCCCTTTGACAACATCGAGGTAGGACACCTAGTATTGAGCAACTCTTCATAAACGCAGAGCAAGCTCGGCACGTCCGCTTGCCTTTTAACAAATTAAGGCGACAGACGTGATCGCATTACTATTAACTCTGCTCCGACTCTACACAGGTGAACTTGGGGCTTTGAACCAGTGGCCCATTAGCTTAACTACATGTAGATATTATCAGCCTCATATCGGGTTGGTTCCGACACGGGCACTTTTAAATATTAAATATTCTGTCATTTTTTCACCGTGTTCTCTTAGTATTGCCGCATAGCTATTGACTCTCTAAACAGGAGCAACGCTGTATTGTTTTACTATACTAATCCTTTTAGGACATTACAGCTGCTCTCCCAGCAAAATTGCTCGTATCAAGACGGCTTCCACCAGTAATGTTCTCTTTTGCGTGGTTCTAGGGTCATGTTAGCGTTTTTTGCTAAGACTTTCCAACATCTTTATGACATGGATTTTTTTTACCTTAAATAATGGCAGTCATCATGAGGTATCTCTTCTTTGCTTCCTTTTTCGACCATGATATTTTTCTTACACTGTTTGTGATTTTGCCTATCTTTACTATACATGTTACATGCAGACTTTATTTATCTATTGTTACAGATAATCAGAATGGATTAATGTTTAAATAACTGCTTGTGTTGCAAGTTGCTTATTGGTTACACGGTATGTTGAAGTTACATATCGTTGCTTTAAATCCTCTCCACTAAGGTCACTCTTTTTCAAGCCCTTTCCTTTATCTTCTTTTCTCTTTTAATATAACCGGATCTTCTTCTAGTCGTATGTTGTTTTTCTTCTTTTCAGCCTTGAAAAAGCCCTGACATAAGCGCCTAGGGGCAAAACACGTGTCGGCTGACCCTCCGTTTCCTCTACAGAATCTATTTCTGCTTAGTCCAATTGGAAGTCAATTGTTTTCTGAAAATAAAGAAACCATAACCCCGATTGGAGCAACAAAGGCTCTCTTTCGTCATTTTGCACACAAATCTTACCGTACATATGGTATATTGATTCTATAAAACTTTTCCAAGTGGGATCTTACCTCCTTCTTACACTTAAACAAGATCCTGGGCTACCCCATATCGACATCTCCAGCATACATCTTGCTGGGCCTGCGCACCCTAGAATTGCAACATCAAACTCTTGGAGACTGCTCCATTATGTGGTTAGCATTGGGGGTTGCGAAGATGGCCTTGTCGTTATTCTGGAAAAAATCGGAGCCACCTCCTAAAGCACTGTGGTACACTAGACTATGGCACGGCCTCGCCATGGAACATTTAATAGGTAAAATGGGCAATTCCAGAAGAAGCTTTGACTATATTTGGGACCCTCTGGTGCGGTTTCTCTCCAGTGGACTACCTCTTACAGCCTGTAGCCCCCGCCTCAGGGCTCTGCATCTCTTTCATGTGTAGGAGGCGGTAACACTGGGAAAAGAGCAGGGCACGGTTGAGTGCAGTGCACCTGGGGACCGTAAAGTGACTCCCTGGCCTCTGCATCTAGGAGCTTGTTGACCCCGCTGAGTGAGATAGGACACATGGTTATGTTGTTATGTTTTGTTTTTCATGTTTACAATATATTATTTGTTATTTGAGCTAGCATGCTATTTCCAGGTGAGACCATGTGATTTATAATGTACGCTTCTCTACCAGTTGTAAATGTAAGTCATGGTCAGGGACTGATAGGAGCCGGCCGAAGCAGATTGTGAGTTAAGTTATTCCATTTGTAACTTGGATCCGCATACTATACTGTATCATAAAATGCCAATAAAGAAAGTTTAACAAAAAAAAATGCATGTTAGGTGGAACCCCCATGGTATCGGGTTCGGCCACAATTTGGCCCTAACGCCAAATGAGGTCAAACGAGGCTCGCAAATCCACAAATACTACATAAATATGTTCCCTCTTAACAGTCACATATTTCCACAGTATTAGGAGAAACCGGAAGATTTGGTCCACAGTACTTGTGTTTACTCTAAAACCTGCTTCTAGTAGTGACAGCACTTCTTCCATCCACAATTGAATCCTTACTAGTAACTGTAAGCAGAATAGCTTCTGTGAAATGTTAATCTAACTAACTGGCCTATTGTTTCCTTGGTCTCCCTTATCCCCTTTCTTATATGAAGGCACTACGTCCATGCCCAGATATGAATCGGGTCTATCAGCTACCCTGGTAATGGCGTTGAACATTTGGTACAAAACATAACCCCAGAATCCTGGTTCAGAGGCATACAGATTTCCCGGGATTTTATCGAGGCCCACCAATTAACCTTTACGTAGATTAGATAGGGCCTCCATAGTTTCAACCATACTAAAAGTAATTGAATCTGCCTCCCCCTGGCCGCTAATATGACCCATATGCTTCCAGTCGTTCGATTCTAGATTTGAGCTGACATGTTCCAAGTAGAGTGTACTAAAATGTTACACCCAAACCATTGGCTGAATATGATGCTCCTTTTCCTTGACTTTTGAAAGTTTGCCTTTTGACAGTAAATTTCAAAACTGCCTCCTATCCATTGTCAATGCTGCTTTAGTTAGGTCTCTCCACAACTCCTCTTCCCATTTCCTTTCAGCATCCTGCTGACTCTTTCCATATTTTTTCCATTACTCTGGAACAACCTCCCTGCATTCACTTTTGAGGCAATCATTAGTTCTCCCCTCACCGCTTTACAAGGGTGGTCATACAAGGGCACTTTTGTTGAGCTGATTGCTCACCCCTTTGTAGAAGCATATCTTGATATTCGCTATCAGACTAGTAAATGTATCCATTGTACCCTGAGTGTTGCGATTTGACTTCCCCCAGAGGATCAAAGCCTGTGAGACAATTGTGTAAATTTTGGCTATGTTTACATAATCTTTTTTCAATCTGGGGCCACTTTACCCTTCTGTTATTAATCAATACGATTGAGATCTGTGTTCCTTGTTCTAATTGGCCATGAACAGGGATGGGCATTTGGTCAAACTCAAACCGCTATCTAATCGTTCAAACACATCCATATCTCTCACATGATGCCACAGATTCACATCCAACAGGATGTAGCCAATACTGGAGTCTGACAGTTACAAGCTCACAGGCTATACTTAAGTGTAAGGGTGGCAACCTGCAATGCTACTTTAGTGTTCCTGATGTAATTAGTGTTGTCCAAGCTAGAGATACCTTTCCTGATCTTCACCCACGTTAAACCACATATTATTTCTAAGGGCTCAAATGTTGGTCTGAAGTTACCTGCTAACCGTAAGTAGCTTGCACCCTCATCTTGTTCCAAACAATCATCTAGAGCTAGTAACGTAGAGAAATACTGGTGTTGTGAGGTGAGCCTGTTATAGATGTTAATTAAAAGAAGGGATTGCTTTCATTTGTTTACAATGAGACTTAGTCGGGGTACATCTGCAGATTTAACAACTAGCTGTCTTATGGTACAATTCAGCAATGACCGAACCCAAATAGCTAAACCTCCTGATGGTCTACCTGAAAGGGAGGGATGAGCTTCAATGCTATAATTCAAAAACCCCATTCTAAACTGGCTGGGTGGCCCATGTCCCTTTCAGGAAACAGATATGGAACAAGTAAATAAAGTTGCCCCACTCTACCACTATTAGGTTATAAAGTGGCTCTGAGTATGTAGTATTGTTAAATTCCAAGCCCTACCCCCATACAGATTTTAAACTCAGGGGTGACAATCCCTCCTTTCGTCAATCCCCCTTCGTAAAAGCAGTCCTCTCAGCTTTGTTGTCACTTGAAGCCCTTGTCCAACAGTATCCGAGCGAGGGACCGAGGAGATGGTGTGAGCGCATCTGACCTTATTTGGTCTTTTATAATTTAGTTTATAGGGGGATGCGTTAGAGGTTCGATGGACCTTTTGACTACGCTTGGAATGATTCCACTATGAGCGCACATCCAAACGACAATCCTTTCAATATAATCACTAAACAAACATTTCACCTGGAGTCAATAATCTTCACACATCATGACCCATTTGGCCACGAAGCAGCAGATTTTGGGAAATTTAGCTCGTCCCGGTTTTTAAAGATTGTTGACTGAAAACGGTGGAAGGTGTATTTATATGCTTTCCAAATCAGAGATAGTTAACAGCTGTTATAAAAAGCAATTTAATTAACAGACATGATGCTGGCTTTGAAAATTGCATTTGCTTTATGTTCCTAGTGCCTGTGCTGTAATTTTATTCTGAGCGCTGTCATTTTGCTCGCCCGGTTAAAGTAAAATTGTAGCCCTTTTTCTACTTTTATGAAATGACTTTAAAATTCTGGTCATCATAGTCCAGCGGCACGGGATTGCTTGAAATAGCTCAAGGCAGAATGCAGGTCAGGCCAGCCCCTCCTCTCTGGGTGCCGAGCAAAAGATCAGGGCGAAGTGAGTGCTGGGGGACAAACTCCCCAGCACGAGCCAGATGTACAGTTCAATGGTCCCATTACTTTTGGGATGTGGAAATACTAATTATGAAGGCTCCATTTTTGGATCCCACTTTCACAGAGAGGCTTAAAAAGTGTGAAAAGTTTCAGACAATGCAGCTCGTGCCCAGAAAGGCCAATCAAAATCGGTTCTGAAATCACTATAACTAGAAATAATTCTATTTATCCAGCAGGTAACTGCACTACCCTGTGGGTAAAGGTAGGTTTGAACCTATGCTTTCATGAAGCAAGACTTATGTACTGCTATCAATACACAATGGATATTGGGTACGTTAGCCTGTTATTCGTATGTGTTTGTTGTTGGATTCCTCTGTATCATGAAGAAGCATGCGGAAACGAGAGAAGTAATAGCAGAAGAAGATTTGACTCTCAATCATTCATCCGAATTGAAGTTGATATCAGAGAGGCCGGCTTAGACACAGTGCCAAAAAGTCTGCTTTATGCAGACATGTGTTTGATTGGAACAAAAGCCCTGGATAAAAATATGGAACTAGTTACACCTCTAGCACAACCTTTTGTGGGTGTCTCAAACGGGATTTAAATTCCATGGGCAAATTGTATACCATGTGCTATTTGCTCACAAATGTGTATCATGTAACACCTGGTTGGGATCACATTGGTAAATAGCCTGAAATTTTAACTTACATACCATGAAACGCATCCCAGGATTCCAATTTTTGCACTGTGGAACATCTGCCAAGGTGTGCAAATAAGAATTTTACAGTATTTGCCAACAAGATCCTCATCACGTTTTAGTGCTCAAAACATGGGCAAATAGCACAGGTACCTCATTTGCATATCATGGGGATGATTCACAAACTTCAATTTCTAGTACATAAATTAGTACTTACAACAAAATGTAATTCACCTACAAGTGTACATTTTCACCTCCACCTCTCCTATATTTTCTAAGGGGATATTCTCATACAGGGAGGTTTACTACTTAGTAGTAAATGTGGGAAGGACCGGGGTAGTGGCTGGAAAAACGGGCGTCCTTACTTCTGAATGGAGTGGCTATGGAGTAGTAAGGAAGGGTTTAGGTAGGGTTGGGGATGGGTTTAGGAAGGGTTAGCGACGGTTTTAGAGAAGGACATGATCCCACCCACATAAGAGCAAGCACACAGCTATTTAGAAATTGCACTTTTAAAGTTACCACAGCCAAAAAGGGCCCAAAACAGAAGTACATGCGCTCCAGCTCAGAGCTGGAGTAAATCCAGCACCACACATGAACAAGCACTTGTACTACAACACCATCCCATAGAAAATAATGGAGGTAGGGACTTACAACAAAACTCCATAGGAAATAATGTTAGATTAAATTAAATTATTCTGTATCCTGTACTTGTCTGGATTGTTTGGTCTTTGCCAAAATGTGTTCTCCATATGTCCCTATATGTTTATTTCCCATGATGTTAGTACTTCAAATCAGAGTCAATTCAGGAAATTAGAACAAAGGGCTTTTCCTTAGCACAGGCTTCCAACACAGTTTTCATTCATTCACGATTGGTAGGTTATCATATATTCAAGTCAAAATAGATGCAGTTTAAAGGCAATGGCCTCCTTACCAGCCACTGTTACCAAGTGTTGAAACTCCATAGCACCCTATTTCGTCTCATCTGTCTTTGCTCTTACATTATAATTACAATAATGATGTGAAGAAATATCAACCTTTCAACGTAACAGAGATGTAGAAAATACATTGAAACAGTTTCCAGCAGTCACAGAAGGTTATTTCCTTTTTAAAGAAAAAAGAATTGGTTAGTAAGGGGCCAAAGGCTATTTTGATCTCAGGGTACGACTGGTTGTTAACGTATTCCCACTAATAAAAGGTTTTAAGGTCGTCCCTTGCTGGTTCAGAGCTCTTTCACTGTAGACTTTCACATTCCACTTTCATTGCATCTCTTTTTAAGGTTCAGTATGCCTACTGGTTATAGCACAAGTTATAACAATAATATAAAACGTACATTTTACAGAATAATTATTAGAGAAGATGACAGAGAGAAAAGGGTGAATAAGTGTGCGTGGTAACCGTAATGACGGGAATCTTTAGTAAATTCATAGTGGGAGGAGGATTGAATCCTTGGCTGCAGAGGTTAAGTGAATGGCTTGTGGTGTTTGGGCATATGAATGAAGGTATAACAGCAAGTGATAAGAGGGGAGGATGGAGATATGAGACAGTAGAGGATAAAAGTATACTTCTTATGGAGATTTTTCAAGGTCTGGTTCATAGTGGTTCTTGCAGCAGATAGAAGGGAATCTCTCTATGAACTTATTAAGTGCTTGCTAGGAGTCCATTGTCTTCCTCTCTTTTGTACGAGGCATTACTATGTTAGTTTCTAATATAGGGGTGAGACAGATGGCATTTTGACCAGTGGTTAATAATTGGTGAGTATGGAAATTTCCAGTTCGCTGTTATTCTCTGTAGGGCCACTGCTATCATGTTGTATAAGAGCTTAGCCTTGTTTCTGTGTATGAGGGGCTTTATTCAGCGAGAAACAGAATTGTTTTCCTCAAGCTGGTGGTCCAGTATTGCTGTACTTTATGACAAAGTGTCAGTACATGTATCAGTTCTGTTTTCTTGACATCGTCACCAAGAGCCACTATTTTACAGACCACACTTTTCATTGTGTCTGGGGTCCATAATACCTAATGTAGGATGAATAACAACTTCTAGGTGATTGAGGCAGCTAAAGTGCTTTAGCCACTCTCCTCCAGATTTGGTCATTTACATCATCAGATTTGTGGACGGATGAGTTTGTAATCCATATTTTGATAGGATCTTTCCTCTGAACAGATGCATTTTTAAATTGTAGCTATTTTGGGAACACTGGGTAGTACAATTTGATTGATTTGAGACCAGTCATAGGTGTAAGGATCCAGGATGTTTTTCATCATCGCAGACATTATAGAGTATATTTGTTTACTAGTCATAACATTGCTTCTTACCCATATATCCCCGTATGGTTGTCACATTGTAGTAGTGAGTTTGTGGCTGTATTAGAGGGAAACCTTGAGACATACTTCTTTGTGGATGTTTCTCTATTTGGTAAATATACAAATGATTTTTTTAGGCAACCACTACAGTTAAAGCACTGAGGAGTTTGTGATCCTCAAAAGAAACAAAGATGGTCATAGGAAAGGGGTCAGTCAGTGTTGCTCTGAGCCTAATGGCATCTTGATACATATGAAAGTCCACCTCTCTGTTAGTCCTGTCACTTTGGAGTTTCCTGCTCTAGGGAAATCATTGGAGAATCAAGTTTAACTTGCTAATAAAGTAGGAGGAAAAGATATATGGAAACATCATATGATAGTGTTAAGTATACCCCATATTGAAAAATGTGACATTCTGGAAATGTTCACTTGGCTACATTGACAGTATAGGAAATAAAGTTGTTTATATTCCTTGGGCAGAGATCTCGAGAGAACCTTGTTGAGGATGAAAGGACCCTCACCCACCTATGGGCTTACTTCATCATTGGGCACCTCATGTGGAGGCACTTTGGTGCACATCATCTTCTTGCCTGTTTAGGTCAAGTATAGGCAGCCCATGTGCTGTGTCTTCAAGACATGATGTATCTACTATGTGGGGTTTGACCACTCACATCGCTTGTCATTGGTTTAAGCATCTGCCTTTCAAAATTCCTGTTATTTCTTTGGTGAATAGCTTACATTTGTCCCGTCTTTTGGTTATTTTGTTCCACCCTGGAGACTGGTCCTGTTACATGAATCAGTTCCCTTCTGGCCATTTAAATTAGCTGCTGTGCACTACTTTTTTCTTTTGCCTCAGCTCCTGTTTTAGGATGATTGTATGTTTTCCTAACCCAACCCCCCACTTCCCTTTCTGCTCTCCTCGCCTCAGCACCACTCACTTGTTTTCTTTGAGGTGGGCCTCAGTGCAGATCAGCATTTGTAATGTTTTCTTTTGTAATTTCTTCCTCTATATGTTCACCAAAGGGAGTTCAACCATTGCCAGTACAATTTTTTTTCTGTTCTGTATTTCGTTTACATTGCCATTGTTTAATTTTATTTCTTCTGATCAGCATATTTTTTTGTAGGAACTGAGAGAGTTGACGCCGAGACTCAAAGCCGGTTCCCCAGTCCCAACGTCGGCAGCTGTGTATTTTAAGCCACATCATTTCAGACCAATAGCTTGTTTAGGTTTCACAGTGTTTATACACTACAGATGCAGACTTGACAGCCAATAGGCACATCCCAATTCAGTGCAACACACATGGATTGGCTGTGATAATACATCTCATAACACATTAGCTCTTTGTTCTATATTTTGGGTTCAACGTGGAAGAGCACAGCTTTATTCTTCTTTTACCTATTAGAACTACCACAAACAGTTTCCTATCTCAGTTGAAGCCCTTGTCCAACAGTATCCGAGCGAGGGACCGAGGAGATGGTGTGAGCGCATCTGACCTTATTTGGTCTTTTATAATTTAGTTTATAGGGTGATGCGTTAGAGGTTCGATGGACCTTTTGACTACGCTTGGAGTGATTCCACCATGAGCGCACATCTAAACGACAATCCTTTCAACATAATCAATAAACAAACATTTCATCTGGAGTCAATAATCTTCACACATCATGACCCATTTGGCCACGAATAACCACACCTTTATGTAAAAGTTAGAAAGTTTATTTCCCTATATTAACAATGTTAATGTCACATAAATTAATCTCAAAACCAAATGATAAACAAACATGAATAACACCGGCTGACCAAATCTTCTAAAGAATCTCAATTTAGGCAAAGCATTAACAATTAAGCATTCAAAGGTCACAGTACAAATTAACAACAAAAATAACTGTGCAGTAGAAATGACATACATCTAGATTCAACAGGTGAAGAACATCAATTCTTAGTTAAATGCAATTTGTTAACATTTCCAGGGCTCACTAACTAACCCTCTGATTAGGATAGCATGTTTGGGATTCATGCAAAACAATTTAGTTAAAGTTAATTTGTAAAACATCCAACTATTGCTTTATAAAAATAGCGATTGGAACCAGGAACCAAAGAACAAAACTACAAGGACAATAGCATTTTGTTATACCTCTCCTCAAATAGACCAGCAAGCTGCTATTCTCTTTGTCAGATGGACATCTGTCTGGTCAACTTCAGCAACGGGCAGTGAAAGGGGATGGCTCAGATACAGGGGACTCCAAGCTATCTGAACTATTTAAGGAACAATATCCAAGGGATCAAGATTCAGCATTAAAACTTCAGCAATAAAGTCAAAATTAGAAATAAAGTCATAAGGAACTGTTCAGCTCCTCAAACAGTACCATAACGGGGGAAATCAGAATAGAAAACAGCGCCCTTTCCCCAGTGCAGTCGGGCTAAATTAGAATTTCCTAAAGAAACTTCTCACCTTGTCATTGGCAAGAAAATCGTACGTTTACAGTTAGTCCAATAGAAGTAAAATCCCATATCTCAGATATAACTAAACTGCCTTTCACACGTTGATGATTGGCTCCTCTTCTCCTGTTCCCATCAGGTAACTTTCTTGTTGCAATCCTTAGTCCAGTCAGTGCATCCATTGTTGGTTCCTGGGAACATCGCTGTCTCACGCATCAATCTTTACAAAGATGCAATTCCTAATACAAGACATTCTAGCAATCAGTTCTCATGAGAAAGCTAAAACATTTACTAAACTTTTAATCAGCACAGTGTAAACAATAAAAGCATTATTTTCTCTGGACATACAGGGAGTGCAGAATTATTAGGCAAATGAGTATTTTGACCACATCATCCTCTTTATGCATGTTGTCTTACTCCAAGCTGTATAGGCTCGAAAGCCTACTACCAATTAAGCATATTAGGTGATGTGCATCTCTGTAATGAGAAGGGGTGTGGTCTAATGACATCAACACCCTATATCAGGTGTGCATAATTATTAGGCAACTTCCGTTCCTTTGGCAAAATGGGTCAAAAGAAGGACTTGACAGGCTCAGAAAAGTCAAAAATAGTGAGATATCTTGCAGAGGGATGCAGCACTCTTAAAATTGCAAAGCTTCTGAAGCGTGATCATCGAACAATCAAGCGTTTCATTCAAAATAGTCAACAGGGTCGCAAGAAGCGTGTGGAAAAACCAAGGCGCAAAATAACTGCCCATGAACTGAGAAAAGTCAAGCGTGCAGCTGCCACGATGCCACTTGCCACCAGTTTGGCCATATTTCAGAGCTGCAACATCACTGGAGTGCCCAAAAGCACAAGGTGTGCAATACTCAGAGACATGGCCAAGGTAAGAAAGGCTGAAAGACGACCACCACTGAACAAGACACACAAGCTGAAACGTCAAGACTGGGCCAAGAAATATCTCAAGACTGATTTTTCTAAGGTTTTATGGACTGATGAAATGAGAGTGAGTCTTGATGGGCCAGATGGATGGGCCCGTGGCTGGATTGGTAAAGGGCAGAGAGCTCCAGTCCGACTCAGACGCCAGCAAGGTGGAGGTGGAGTACTGGTTTGGGCTGGTATCATCAAAGATGAGCTTGTGGGGCCTTTTCGGGTTGAGGATGGAGTCAAGCTCAACTCCCAGTCCTACTGCCAGTTCCTGGAAGACACCTTCTTCAAGCAGTGGTACAGGAAGAAGCCTGCATCCTTCAAGAAAAACATGATTTTCATGCAGGGCAATGTTCCATCACACGCGTCCAAGTACTCCACAGCGTGGCTGGCAAGAAAGGGTATAAAAGAAGGAAATCTAATGACATGGCCTCCTTGTTCACCTGATCTGAACCCCATTGAGAACCTGTGGTCCATCATCAAATGTGAGATTTACTAGGAGGGAAAACAGTACACCTCTCTGAACAGTGTCTGGGAGGCTGTGGTTGCTGCTGCACGCAATGTTGATGGTGAACAGATCAAAACACTGACAGAATCCATGGATGGCAGGCTTTTGAGTGTCCTTGCAAAGAAAGGTGGCTATATTGGTCACTGATTTGTTTTTGTTTTGTTTTTGAATGTCAGAAATGTATATTTGTGAATGTTGAGATGTTATATTGGTTTCACTGGTAATAATAAATAATTGAAATGGGTATATATTTGTTTTTTGTTAAGTTGCCTAATAATTATGCACAGTAATAGTCACCTGCACACACAGATATCCCCCTAACATAGCTAAAACTAAAAACAAACTAAAAACTACTTCCAAAAATATTCAGCTTTGATATTAATGAGTTTTTTGGGTTCATTGAGAACATGGTTGTTGTTCAATAATAAAATTAATCCTCAAAAATACAACTTGCCTAATAATTCTGCACTCCCTGTACATTTCCTCGATGTTGCTAAACATTGTATTTTAATATGAGGTTTGTGCAGACTAAGCCCAAACCTTGCTAACTTAACGCCTAAGGTTAATAAACAATACAAAGCATGAAATCATTAATATGGCATATTACTAAAATTTTCTTTACACATGCACTTCAACTAATAATAATATGCATTTACTAAAAGCATTACGTATTTGGTAATGACCACTCAAGTGGGCACATTTTCCAAGATGCACATTATTTTTCATATTAGCTTAATTCTATGCAACTTCTTAACCCATAACAAATACAAATCATTAGTAATTAATTCAGCTTTCGCAATGGTTCCATTGTCACTGAGTTGCCTGCTCTCTTCAGGTAAACTAAATTTAAACTGGATATTAGAGCCATTTGAAGGAAGTGTTCACTGGCCTCCTCAGTGAGATTATTAATATCTTCTTTCATGCAGTTTTTGGCCGCATTATTAGTTATTTGTTTGTTTGCTCACCCCTTTTCACAGTGTTTATACACTACAGATGCAGACTTGAGAGCCAATAGGCACATCCCAATTCTGTGCAACGCACATGGATTGGCTGTGATAATACATTTCTTAACACATTAGCTCTTTGTTCTATATTTTGGGTTCAAAGTGGAAGAGCACAGCTTTATTCTTCTTTTACCTATTAGAACTACCACAAGAAGTTTCCTATCTAAAATGGCCACTGCACTGGTAGCTCTCTCTATGTTTGCATCCTAATCTTTTAATGCCCCTGCTTCCATCTCAGAACTCTAGCTTGTCTCTCCTTTAATTTGTTCTGCCTATGTGTTTGAAATGTCGGCTGCATGTGTTTACCCGTCCGATTGCGAATGCACGCATAAGCAGAAATTGCTCTCTATGAAGTCTACAAAACATATACAGGCCCACCCAGAGGGCGATATCGGGAAATAACTCAGTGACAGCTGTTTTTAGTGTAAAAGGTCATTTATTAGGACAGGATTGCATAAGCAACATAACCTTAACTTTTAACGTAAACCGTAACTTTAATAACGCCCTCCCTTTAACATCTCCTCGCTCATCCTTCCCCTTCAAACCCTTATTTCGTTTCCATTCCCCTACGCACTCCCCTTTTCCTTTCATGCCCCATTTGGTTTGTGCGTACCCCCACTCAGAGCCTTCACCTGCTTGATAATTCCCTGGAAGGGTGGCCAAGCCCGCATCTGACTCACCACCCTCCCCCATCTACTGCTCACTCTCTCCTGCAACCTGCCCTAACTGACAACTACCCTCCCTCCATTGCCATTCGACTCTAACTTCCATCCTTTCAAACTCTTCTTCTAATTGCCGGGTGGGTGGGAGGCCAAACTAACCGCGCGATGGGCAGCGCGGAAAGAGGCCGGTCCCTCCACCCCCAACCCCTTTTATTCCCACCCCTTAAACCCACCCCACTTACCTTTCCCCCAATCCCCTGTCCCGCACCATCACTTCCTTCCCGAAATGGCCCGCGGGAAGACTAGAGCGTTGCTCCTGCTTCCCGTGGGCCCCTCCATCGGGAAATAACTCAGTGACAGTTGTTTTTAGTGTAAAAGGTCATTTATTAGGACAGGATTGCATAAGCAACATAACCTTAACTTTTAACGTAAACTGTAACTTTAATAACGCCCTCCCTTTAACATCTCCTCGCTCATCCTTCCCCTTCAAATCCTTATTTCATTTCTATTCCCCTATGCACTCCCCTTTTCCTTTCATGCCCCATTTGGTTCGTGCGTACCCCCACTCAGACCCTTCACCTGCTTGTTTATTCCCTGGAAAGGTGGCCAAGCCCACATCTGACTCACCACCCTCCCCGTATACTGCCAACCAGCACAAACCCATTTGGCGTTTTGCTGCCCCCGCCCCACTCCTGGCCACGCTACTGCAACAAGCACTTCTCATTTCTTGTTTGTAATCCACAAGTTCTCTCCCCACAACTCCTCAACCAGCAGTCTCAGATCTGTCAGATAATACGCATTTCCTAGTGTGGACAGGTGAACACCATCGTCTCTGAATAATGCTACCGCCTGCTCTGTTCTCATGCTTCAATATTTTTATCCCTTGAGCCCAGCAGAAAACCCTCATCGCTCTGTTAAGTTTCCTTCGAGCCCGCTCCATGGCTCCATACTTTACTGCCCCTCTCCACACTCTACGGGGAACAAATTCTGTCCACACCACGCATGTACCATGCAGTTTTTGCTTGAGAATCTTCAAGTCTCTCTGCATGTGCTGCAGTAGCGTGAGTCCTGATAACTTTACCAGATCATTCTCTCCCAAGTGGATGATTAACAAATCCGAACATCCCCAGTTCAATAAGTTAGCAGTGATGAAAGGAAGCAGGTTACCCCACCGCATGCTGCTCTTTCCCCACCATAGCACTCGTGCCGCCTGCTGGATAGTCCCAGGGCCCGACCATATATCTGCTGCTCTGCGAACTTCGCTGCCCAATGTACAAATGAATGGCCGACCAGCCATGTTACCGCCTTGTCCTGCGATGGACCAAACGCATCTCCTGAAATGGAAAAATAACTGTAACGTGTTTTAAATATCAAAAACACCCCCCCCGCCCCAAAAACCTTGGAGCTTTCCCTCCTCGCATCTCAGGGTCTAACGTATCGTTCACAACACCTTGATCTCCAGCGGCCTATCGCCCTAATCTTTGCCCAGTCCCAACCCAAATACGCTGCGGCCGTAGCTGCCCCAATTATAAACGAATGTGTGCCAAAATCCATGGCCTGGCGGGCCACACGTCCCAACGCCATCCTCAATACTCGTAAAAGCTGAAAACTGGTGAGCTTAGATCCTGACCTATGTACGAAAACCCTGGCTTCCCTGTTCGACATACATGAGGATTGAAACTTGCTCCATTCCGTAACTGGGCAAGCCAACACGTTGCCCCCTTTCTCTAACCATACCCACTTTCCCCTACCTAGTTGGTCGGTTTTCAATCGTCTAAGCCAGATCCCCAATCGATCGCCGTGCACGCACACTTCCCTGTAGTGTATCCCAACCGCTGCCCCAACCCCCAACAACTCTGACACTCGAAAAGCTCCAAAAAACATCCACACCATGCATAAGCGGAAAAGCGCAAACTCGTATTCGTCTGCGCAACATATCGGCAGTACGTGTAACAACTCCAATAACAAATCAAAATCAATGGGTTCCCTAGCCGCTCTACCCTCTACCGATCTAATTCTGCCCCACCCTTTTAACATCCTTCCCAGCAGATCGTTTCTTGCCGGGTCGTGATCAAAAAACAATTTCCCATAAAACGATACACCTGCCAATTTTCCCCCTATAGTGGCTGCTGATAGACCTTTCTGAATCATGTACAGCACGAAGCGTAACGCCCGATGCTCTAGCTGTTTTTTGCTCTGTCCCCAAAAACTTCCTACAACCCGCTCAAAAAACTGAAATCCAACCAAGCCAGCCGGTAACTTCGCCGAGTGGATTCCGCTAAAGACATCTCCACCAGCCCTGTGATCATCATGCCCCCCATTCCCAAATGTCTGCCGGGACCGATGTCTTGGTCTGCTATGCTCCTGGCGCCAGGTTGCGGAAACGCTGCCACTGTGAACGAGACAGGGAATCTGCAATCTCGTTGAAAACTCCTGGTATATGGACAGCTTTAAAGATCACATTCAGAGATAAGCACTGCAACATAAATCGGCGCAACAAGCGCAACACCCTCAAATCCCTCGCCTTCTGTCTGTTCACCAGCTCCACGACCGCCATGTTGTCGATTCTGAATAAAACTTTCCTATTTACCAACTCCTGTCCCCATACTGCCATGGCCACCAGGAGGGGAAAAAATTCCAGGAACGCAATACTCCTTCCCTGCTGTAACCATAGTGCTGGCCACGCCTCCGCGCACCACCTGCCATCCCAGAAAATCCCAAAACCATGTGCTCCTGCCACATCTGAAAAAAATCTGCACCTGCCATACTGTCTCTTCCTCACAGAACCACATAGATACCCCATTGAATTGTTTCAGAAATGTACCCACACCCGAACATCCTCTCTGAGTCCCAGTGACGCTCTTATTCTGTGGTGTGGCAAAACCGTGCCTGACATGGACAACCCCAATCGCCTGCAGAACGTCCTCCCCCCCGACTACCCTACAAGCAAAATTGAGATACCCCAACAGCTTCTGGGCTGTTCGCAAATCGATTTTTCGTGCCTCCTTCACTAAGCCCAAGAAAACCAGTATCTCTGCTACTTTTTGTGCTGGTAATCTGGCCGTCATTGTATTGGAGTCTAACTCAATCCTCAGAAAAATGAGCACCGCTGCGGGACCTTCAGTTTTTTCGGGTGCCAAAGGCACTCCCATCTGTTGTGCCACATCCTGAAAGATTGTCAGGGCCTTCCGGCACTCCCCTGAATTATTTTTCCCTACAAAAAGGAAATCATCCAAATAATGGGTCACCGCATAATGCCCACTGCTCTTGACAAAAACCCACTGCATGAAAGTGCTAAAGGCTTCGAACAGGGCGCATTAAATTGCGCAACCCATGGGCAGGACCCTGTCCACATAGATTGCCCCTTCAAACTGCATCCCCAGCAAATCAAAATCCCCCGGGTGTATCGGTAACAGCCTGATAGCAGATTGTATGTCGCATTTTGCCAGTTCTGCCCCATCGCCACACACCCTGACCAATTTGATAGCATCGTCCACAGATGCATACTCCACTCTGGTATCTTCTGCCGCAATGAAATAGTTAACCGATGTGCCCTCCGGCCATGATAGGTGATAGATCAACCTGAACTCACCCGGGGCCTTCTTCGGCACGACTCCCAATGGGGAGATCATCAAATTCTGACTTGGCCACTCATAAAATGGGCCCGCAATTCTGCCTAATGTCAGCTCCTTGTCCAGCTTTTTCCTTACCACCTGAGGTAGTTCCTTGGCAGACCGCAAATTGTCTGCCCAGCGCCTCTCCCACGCCTTGTAGCTCTGTGCCTTTCTCCCTGCCCTGCTTATCTTTAGCTGGTACTGGGTCAAGTATCGAACCATCACCTACCCCAACGGACTTGCAAATTGGAGCGTCGTCCCCTTTAGCGCCATCCCCCCAAACCGACCACCATTGCCCTTTACCTCTTCCTTGTGGAGCCACAGGCCGTGAAACCTTCCGAGCCCCTCGACCCCGTGTTTGGTCTTGCCTCCTTTCGTGTGGACCGCTGCTGTTGTCCCGCTCCTGCAAAATAGAAACGGAGAGAGGGGTTGCGCCGCTCCTGTGTCCTCTTCCCCTCCCCCTGATGCTGTGTACCTCTGTCTCCCTGATCTCCCCCTCTTCCCATTCCTCCAGTTCCTCTTCATAGTCTAGTTCCAGCAAATTGTCCTTGCACACATCCATCTGTTTTCCAACATTCCCACTCATCATCATGTAGTTAGCAGAGATATCATCATGACCCTCATGGCGTCTGCCATCTCTGAGTTGTCCCCGATCCTGCGGAGTAGAGAAGGCCGCCGGAGACCCCTCTAGCACTTCAGACCAACGTGCAGGGGCCGTGTTGCGCCCCGTTGGTATCACCTTCTTTCTGCCAACCTCTTGCATTGGCATCGACCTTCCGCCCCAGCGTGGCCGTATGCGCCACTGGTACCCACCGTGCTGCCTAGACCACTATCTACCCCAACTTCCTGTACCCTGCCGCTCGGGACCCATACCCAGATGCCCCTTCCGACGTCTTGCGGCATGGTTCCTGTGTTGCCTATACTGTCCGCTGGCCTCTTCAGCTGCCGACCGTATGGCACGGACATGTCCCGCTCCATGCACAATTGGGCCCACCTGTCCTCCGTTTGTGCCACTATGCGGCGTTGTTCCCTAATCCTGGCCTCTAGGTCCCAAGCCTCGTCCGCATCTACCCTGCCTGACCAGGGGCCGGGGGGCGCGGCCTCCCCTCCCGCCCATCGGGCCTCTTTGGGCTGCCCCTTACTGGCCTTGCCCCTGCCCTGCCCGCCCGTGTGTCTGGGCCCCTTGCCCTTCTTTTTTGTGTTATTGTTGGCCCCAGCCGGGTTGGCCCTGCCCTTGGGTAGGGACAGATCCATGGGCGTGGAATCTATGGTGGGGGCGGGAAGTTCATGAACTAACGGTTCCTGGGTGGGGGCCCTTGCCGCTAAACCCTGGTCCTGAGGTAACTCTATGTCCCCAACCTGGTGGACTGGCGCTGCGCCATCGTCTGAGGGGCCTGGCTCAACCGTGGGGCCATCCCGTCTCCTAATTGGCTGGTGGGGGAGGTTGCGCCACGCGCCCGTTCCACCGCACTTTCTTGGCCCTCTCCGGGGATGTGCATGCGGCCACCGCCGCCGCCACTCCGCTGGACGCGGCACGCGTCGGCCGTACCATCCCCACCCAGGCCTGTTCCAGAACCCCTGGCCTGAGGAGGTCAGCCCGACCTGCCTCGCAAGAACGCCAAGCGCGGCTTGTACCGCCTCCGCGTCGTGGCTGGCTGCCATGGCGCCGGGGCGGAGTCTCTCTTTTTTTTTTTTTTTTAAACTCCGCCTGCCTGCACCCACCCTGCTACGGGCCACAAATTGCACCCGGGCAAACTACGGGGGCCCTGCATAACCTGACACCTTCCCTGGGGCCCTACCCAGGTGCCTGCCCTGTGGGGGTCCTGCTAGGCTTGCTAACTTTTTTTGTTTTTTTTGTTTTTGGGGTGTGCTCTAGGTGACCCAAATTTATGTAACTGTTGTTAAACAAGAACAAAAAAGTTTTTAATTTAGTTTTTTTTTTTTTTGATGGAGCCCCAGGGGGCACTGGCCCGTCTCTTTTTACACCTCGAAATAGGCCCTGCCGGCCGGTGGCCCTGTCCCCCACTCTGTTGTATTTATGTATCTATTTTAGTTTAAATATATATGTATATATATTATTTTTTTTTGGGTGACCACCACAGTCGGAACCAGCGCGAACAGTTCCCCGCAATCCCTGTCTCTAGAGGCTTAAAACCGGCTGCCAAAGCAACCGCTTGGGGCCACGGCCGCAGAGGCGCGAGTGCGGCCCGGCCGTTGAACAAAACACGTGCTCTAAACTGAGGGGGAGCGGCCGCCCGCGGAGGAGCGTGTTGCCGCCCCCTGCATATTAGAGGCCCGCGCTGGAGATACGCGCGCACCACAAAGGTTGTAAATGTATAAACTTGTGCCTTTTTAAAACCAAAACTTCTTGCCCCCGACCCCGCCCAAGGCCCACACTACCTGTAATCCTCAACGACTTACACCCCCAGAGACCGGCCAAACTAACCGCGCGAATGGCAGCGCGGAAAGAGACCGGTCCCTCCACCCCCAACCCCTTTTATTCCCACCCCTTAAACCCACCCCCACTTACCTTTCCCCCAATCCCCTGTCCCGCGCCGTCACTTCCTTCCCCAAATGGCCCGTGGGAAGACTAGAGCGTTGCTCCTGCTTCCCGCGGGACCCTCCATGGTGATCACTTTACCCGCGCTCAGCTCACCCATGACGATATCTCTCTCAGCCCATGACCTTGTGCCACAGGACGGGCGGAGAACCAGGTGCCATCAGTGTGCAGTAGGTAACTGACAGACTTGCTCCGTGGGTTTGTGTGCCTGTTGCAGAGATCTGCGTGTAATCTGAAGGTCAGAAGTTTGTCTCTCTCAGCGGGGTCATCGTAGACTTTCATCCTTCAAAGGTCGATTCAATGATTACTGTTGAATCGGATCTCTTTTTAGCAACTGCTATCAGAGAGAGGTGCTTATGGAGCGAATGAAGATGTGAACTAAAATTTCTTTTGACAAGAAAAAACCTGAAATGGAACACGTATGCTAAGTGCGTTTGTATAGCAGAATTTTACCATTTGTATGGCTTATGGCACTCAACACTGTAGTAAGTGCAGTAAAGGCTAATTTATTGAATAATGATGGTTTAAATCTAGGGCAACTGTAATTGTGCCGTTCCATGGCTGTGGCCTTTTCTGTGTTATTATGGAGTTTCCACACTTGGCACATAATCTATCATCATACACGTAATTTGCAGATTTTAACAAAAAAAATATTTCACGCTCAGATTAAAAGTTACTAAAACACCGCCCCCTTGTCGCCTTTTGTCGCATAATTCCAGAGGCCTTGATTGCGTGTGATAGTAACTGCTACCTCACGGTTGTGGTCTGTGTGGAGCATTTTGGGCACAGACCCGTGTGCCCAAAGAATGTGTGTCCCTAAGACCACTGCATTTCTCAACAAAGAGCATTCTACTCACTGAGTCATGCTGTTATTTTCTGCGTTTTTTAAAGCAATAATGTGCAGCATTGATCACTATACCGACATCATATCAAAGTCCAGGGTGGCTTAATGATGATGCTAGTTGGGTGGTTCCCACATAGCTGATGATGACCTACTCGTGGCCTACCTATAGGTGAAGGAATTTGGCTATTTCTGAATGAGTTCTGGTCCCCTTTGGCTCTCAGGCTACACCCCAGCATTGGAGTTCAGGCTTGGGTGCTGTAGACATTGTCACATGTGGGAGCAACAGGGATGCTTAGGCCAGGCCTGATCCTCCCTTGCTGACAGGAAGGTCATCCCCAATGCTTGCTTTACCCTATAATTTTGCTTTCGTTAATACACTTCCCAACCTCTATCCCCATTTCTCCCCTAACATCATCACTCTCAAGTTCTTTCTCTCCTTCTCTAGCTTTTTCTCTCCTTCCCACTGTCTCATTTTCCATTTTCCTCTCTTGTACTCTTTTTCTTCTTCCTTCCTTTCCCCCTCCCACTCACTCCCCGTCTCTGCAATCTGGACCTAAAGAGAGCTAAGAAGCACCCAGCAGTGGCCACTTTATAGTGGTTTTTCAGATCATCCCGTTACCTACTCCTCCTCCCCCGTTAGCCCCCACCCACCTGATAGCAAAAGTCAAAAGCTCTCCCAGGGGCAAGACCTATTGGCTTTGTTAATGCTTGTTTGAGCATTGTGTCCTCCCCTTTATGAGTGATTGGGAAACAATGGGGATAGTGGGTATGGTGAAAAATTAAATAAACTGCTTGTAAATCTCCAAGGCGATTCCCCTTTAAATCTGAATGGGGTGATAAATACATAAAGGGATCAACTGTACATTTGTTGCTCTTTGATCCTGCTAAGTGGTCTACATGTTTTCATGCCTAGCTGTCCCTAAACTTCAACTGGTGTTTCTTCAGGACCTAGACTTAAGAACCGTTATCTCTGTGGATAACCTAAATGTATGTTATCCTTGAGGTTATTGTGAAAATAAGGTGCGATCTCCCACTGAGTATCCCACACTTCTAGGCACTTCTGTGATCTAATATTCGTAAACCTGTAGGCAAAAATGACACACCAACAAGTATAACTATACATAGACAGACCCTTATGTCAATGTTGCCTTATAACCAACAACTTTCATCAACTTTGCCAATTCACCACATAGTGGTTATGTGGAAGCACACTCATAGAAAATAGCTTGAACGTTTCTTGTGGGGACTGCAAAAGACGTGATCTGTTCTGCTATATATCCTAAATCTTGAAACAGAACAGTTCTTTTTATACAATAATGATGAAGGCAAATGTTTAAGGTCCTTACCCCTTCTGTAATGTTTAAGGGCACTCAGGAAACTTGGCACCTGTCCAGCCTATTAACCTGAAAATAGTTTTGGGAAGAAGCATTGTTGAGACTCAGTTTAGTATAATTCTTTGGTATTTTGACATACCTCTGTCCATCACTGTCCTGCACTTTGTACTTACTGTCTAATGATGGTGTGCAGTGTTGCCAGATTTTGAGACCCATCCAAAGCCCAAATAGGTCCGAGTACAAGCCCAAATTCAGCCCAGCAGAGAGCAGTATCAGCCCAAAATACCAGCCAAAAAATTAAACTCTCAAATAAGGCAAAAATAGCTTCCAAAGCTTTTTAAAGGATAATTCTAAAGTCTATTCAATATACATTTAGTTAGAGGAGGTACAATGGACACCAATGGACTTCTGCAATCATGCTGGATTTCTGTTAAAAACACTCATTTAGGAAACCACTCCCCACTGTGGCTTTCTAATTGTCCCTTCTGGCACTCCAGATTCAAACTCAAGCCTGGCACTCATGAAATAAATAAATCTACAAGAGCAGGTTATAATCAACCTTCAATTAAATTTAAGAATGGAAACATCAAAGCTATTTCAACAATGTGGCTCCCAAAAATGAATATTGAACAGATTATAACCACACAATGATACATGTATAGTGAAATGACCCTTGAGGTAAAATAATTCCAGTATGATTTGTCTGACAAGGTTTGCATTATATCTAATTGTCTGAAGCTATTCAAACAAAAAAGTATCTTTTTGCAAGGCATACATAGCAGTATGGGGAAAAACATAAACATAGAAGTTGAGGCAGATATGTAACAAGTGTGTTTACGTATGAAGTGACCATATGAACAAACATAAAAGACTAGCAGCAGTGTCTTGTTTGAGAGCTGCAAGGGTTGCCGCTGTAAGAGCAGAGGCCCAAACCCCTTCAGATAAAATATCTGAAAAGTCCAGAAAAGAGACATTACTTTACTCTGACCAAATCCTTTCCCTGCCCTCTACTTCAAAGTCCTTCATCATGATCACAAGCACTGGCACTAAAGTGTTGTTGCCTTTGTGCTGCAGCAAAAACTAGGCTAATGCTCGTAGCCTTGGCAGGAAGCAGATGTGTTTGTTTGGTGTCTAGAAGACACCTTTTCTCAAAACATATTGCAACAACTTCTCCCAAACATCTGTAAATTAATGCTTCCTCAACACTCCTAACACCGTCATCATTCCTCTTGTCCCATTGCAATCCATTCCACTTCATCAGTTGGGCTGTACTGTTGTCACAGAACCAGTGACCTAAGAAATATCATGATACTGTGCAGCTCCTTTTATACCCATCCCTCAAAATGGAATTTATGGGGTGTGAGTCCTAAAATTGACTCTGACAAGGATACCTACATTCATGTTCTTGGCTTTAAAGGCAGATGCACAGATTAATTTATTAACAATAACTATGAAAACCCTAAGGTAATCCATGGCAACGAAGCAGTCCCTGTTTAGATATCATATGCTTAACCATATCCATATCAAAATGTCCTTTTTCCAAATGTTATGTTTTTGTGGTTTTATTTTCATGCAACATACAACTACTATTTAGTACATATTCAGAACTGAGTCCTATGAGTTGGTGTCTGGTAAGTTCAGATTTTGGGTAGGTGTTCATGCCGGGCACAATTGTGAGCCCTGAGTATGAAGGCGGGACAGTACCTGCCATGGGTCATTAAAGAGTTTAGAGTAAATTCACATGCAATCTTGGCCTCTCTTCAAACTGCACAGATCGATGGTCACACATATTCCCATTGCAAATGAAAACAGCACTACACATGTGCAACAGGATGCTGGATCATGACCAGTTTTGCATGCCCATATGGGTGAAGTGAGGGTAGGGCTGTGAGGTCCCTTTTATCCCCACTTTGTTCTGAAATGCTCCATTTGCATACCCCATGTCACCTCTTTCCTCTTCAGCACCAGTTTTCGCCCTCTCCTCATGTACAGTTTTCCATTAATCTGTGCAAGAAGTGAGGATATGGCCAGCTATTTTTGAGCTGGCTCTGAGATCGGGCCAATATCAGTGAAATACACTGAATTTGCCTGGTGCAATTTGCTGACATCAGGACACATTCAGCATCAGCCGCACAGTGTCTTCTTTACTTTGAGAGCAGCATCTTGTAGGGGATTTCTTTTCCTCACTTCCATCTGGGCCCAAAACAATGGCGTTACTTAATGGGCCATCAGACCTCCTTTTGTGGGAGTCCTAGCCTGGCTCAGTGCTATTTGGAACCTAACAGCTAAATATTTATGCAATGGAGGGAAAAAGACACTCAGGTTGTTGTCCATTCATAGGTGCTTAAGCAAAACTATGATTTGGAGGGAGGTTTTGACTTTGTTCACTCCCCATATGTAAGAGATATGCATGTACGGTGAGAATGTCAAATGTATGTCAGAATGAGAAATTACACTAAAGGTATAAATACTGCTTACTAATTCATTTTTTATTCAATTTATTTTATAGTGCTATGCATCCTAATGTAGGGTATCAGAGCTCTTTACTTCACATAAACATACTATACAAAGACAATGAATCAAACAAGTGTGCAAATCAACGTACAAGGGGTTTTACATAATGCAATGAAAATGATATATGTTACGAGCAGTGCTGATTTAAAAAAAGAAAAACAGTGCCAGTGCTCAAACATCTGCTCTAGAGGCACTTTTAAAAAGTGGCACCCTAAATACAGAGGCTGCATACTCTGGAATTCACCTCAAGCCTCTGTAATCTACTTCTGGACATTGCTGCCCCTTTACTTTACTCTTGCCAGCCCCTGCTTTCTCCCTTTCTAGTTTGTGTGTTTTTTTCTGTCTTGCTCACAGTCAATATCTGATGAAGAAATATAAATGACAGTTCCCCAAAATGTGTGCCGGTGGGCCCTACCGGCAACCACCAGGTCAAATTAAGCACTGGTTAAGAGAACTTGGTCTGGAAAAACACAAAGTAGGGATTCAAAACATAATACAGTGGCTGTCAGTGCTAATCATACTTTACTTTTACCCAAAGGAACCCTTTTTAACAACCTTGGGGTAATGAAAGCTTGAGTTAAAAAATAAAAGGGCTAGGGCTATTAGTTTCAGTTTACATGTATCTCCTGAATGTCAGTTCACAGCTCACTGTGTTACATTAGCAGGATATTAACTTCACGTGACTAAAGGATCTCTGTGACAAATGAAGTAAACCACTGAGTGAGCTAAACACATCACAAAAGTAGGGATTTGCATGTTACAAGTAGATTTGCCAGAAGGTCGGATGTTTACCAGCATGAGCAGTATGTTAAGGTCCCAGTGAGTAGAAACAATAGCAAAATTGTGAAAACACAATATTTTTCCTCTCATCAGTGCATACATTTAAAAGTAAATATAAGAAGAAAGCACTTTAAAATGTGCTCTAGAACTGTCTTAATCATGCCCCACCGATAATTGATAGAAAGGGAGGAAAGATGTTGAAAATGAAGGTGGCTTTTGCAGGGCAGTTCGTGGAAAGTTATAATCACCAGTTATCTTACCGCCGTTTATGTCGCATCACTATTACTGAACACTCAGGCTCAGCACAGGTGTGGGCTGGTGGACAGGCAAGGCTCACCAGTACTCAGAACTCTGAGGCCCGCCCACACCACAAGGTAATCAACAAAAACCCTGCTATAGGAGCCTAGGCTCATCAGAGCCTCACAGCCTGCATTCATTTTGCCAAGTGTCTGTGGGCATCGACGATTTGGGAAATGTTACGCACAAAGAGGCAAATATCACACACAAATGGAAAAAATCTTGACCATTTGTGCAGGAAAGCACCCAATCCAGCAACACTGTGCCCACAGTCACAACCTGTACCCTTTTTCTACGCCCGCAAGCCACAAAGCCAGTAAGCACGTTAGCAGTGCTGTACACAATATTGAAGGCTACTTGGTGGCCATCTTTAATTGGTGTGATAAAACCACTATGTACCACTATGGTGTTTCCCTTTACCTTCTACGAGTGTGTAGTTACGGTTTGTTGACAAAAAAGTGATGTTAATCACTTGTTAATCTCCTTCATATTTCAATATATAAAAATAATTTAATTGATAACTAATAGTTTTTGTGTGCGCTAAACACTGTTTGCTCTGCGTGGCCTAGGCAAGGGAGGTGACATAAATAAACACACTGGACACAGAGGTGATCGGTGGGGAAACTCCCCTTGGCGCCAAACGCCAAGACCTTTATTCTCTCGGCTCCTTACAACAGGAGCCAACCAACAGGACCAAACACAGAGGGGTTTCTACTCATCCGCATACCCGCGGCTAGTGTAGACCACCCCGTCACACAAATGCAAATGGTACCAACATAACATTCCTCCTCAACTTCACCTAAAATAAGAAAAAAAACACAAAACATCCCGGCATCCCAAAAATATGAACAATATGACAAAGTCCATGAGAGCAGTATGTTCCCCTCAGTTCCTTCGCATGCTCTACTGACACACATAATCTTGCAGCCTCACAGGAGCCGACAGTCGGGGACGCAAGGCAAACCGATCCCCACCTCTCCTCCTCACCGGGTTAGTCGGGGAAGGGTCATCAGTAGACTGGCGAGTCACGCTCTCTGCCACTCCAGCGATACTTTCAGGTGACACGCCTCCTGACGACTCGGTCTCCTAGTGGGGCAACATCAGAGACTCAGAAGACAGCCTCTCCTGTGCTGGACAACTCTGATCCATCCCTTCATTTGGTAAAAACGGAGGTACACCTGAGACTGGCAAATGGGCATGAGGTGGGGGCAGGTAGTAGGGCTTAAAGAAGGACACATTCCTTGTTACAGACCATCGTGCCTTTCACATTCACTACTGTCCAGGGGCTAGGTTCAAAGGGGAGCCTGAACTTGCCTCCTGATTGTCGATTTTTCACCAGTACCCAGTCTCCTACTTTCGAAATCCGCACCCGTGCTCACCTCTTCTGAGACATCCGATCATTCTGCACTTGATGATTTTGCAAATGACCAGCTACTTGATCATGAAGCCCTTTAAACGGCACACTTCACTTGGAACAGCACCCGTGGTAACATGGGGAGTCAGGCGGTACTCCCTCAGAAATTCAAACAGAGCGCATTCCACATCCTTGTTCTGAGAGACTGCAATTCGCAGCACTTTATTTAATGTCCTTATGAAGCGTTCTGCTTCCCCATTGGCTTGGGGCCATCGAGGAGTGATTTATCGATGATGAATGTCATGTGAAGCCAGATACGCTGTAAAATCATTGCTCGAAAAAGGGGGCCCATTATCAGTTCTCACTTCTCTGAATATGCCATGGGTGGCCATGATCTTTTCCAAACATGGCACCACTCGATCAGTGGTAGTGGAGCTCAGAACCTCCACTTCAGGGTATTTGGAGAAGTCAACTATGGCAACCAACATATGCCGCCCGTCAGGAAGACTGCCCAAATCAACACTCACTCGATACCACGGAGAGGACGGAATCGGTTCTGTAATGATAGGTGCAGGCATGCCAGCAATGCTGAGGGTCTGACAGATGTGACAATGTTGAATCGTCTGTTCTACTCTGACATCCATGCCAGGAAACCATACTTTGCTCCTTAGTCTCGCTTTTGTTTTGACAATCCCTTGATGCGAGACATGAGCCCAGTCAATAGTTCGTTGCTGCAAGACTTCGGGGATCACTAAACGATGACCTCGCAACAGGCACTCTTCTGGTGACACCACCAATTCTTGTTGAATACTGTGCAAAGAGGACAACATCGCTTTGGCTTCCGTCGTCCTACAAGCCATGTTTTGCTTCAATAAGTGCCACTTCCCGTCACGAGCACACGAGATGGCTAACTGCAACACTTCATCTGCTTGGGTGGCCCCTTCAATTTCCTGGAGAGATATGGGGCGTGGTCGTGACCGTTCCACCACCAACCTCACATACTCCTCCACATCCTCCGACTCCACTTCCTCCTGAGGGGTGAGGGGTCTAGCGTGTCTGGACAGATAATCTGCTGGGTTTTGCACCCCAGGTCGATACACCACCACAAATTGATATTCCTGAAGCTGGAGGATCCACTTTTCTATCCTGGGTGGAGGTTGAGATGCTGATTTGTTGAACAGAGGTATTAGTGGCTTGTGATCTGTATGTACCATAAACGGATGACCATAGATGTATAAATGAAAATGACGACAGCCCCAGTGGACAGCCAGCGCCTCCTTTTCTATATGAGAGTAGCGTTGTTCGGTGGCCGTCAAAGCCCTGCTTGCATAGGCTACAGGGGCCCATTCTCCATCAGTTCCTTTCTGTGACAAAACTGCTCCAAGGCCCACTGGACTGGCATCCACCAATATCTCAGTGTCTTTGGAAGAGTCAAAATACACCAACGTGGTGTCCGCAGACAACGCTCGTTTGGTTGCTTGAAAAGCCTCATCATGGAGGGCAGTCCATTCCCACGGAGTGTGGGTCTTCGTCAGTTCCCTTAACGGTACCGTGAGAGATGTCAGATTTGGAATAAATCTTCCACAGTAGGTCACCATTCCTAAAAAACTGCGGACCCCAGTGACAGATGTAAAAGGAAATGCCGACTGAATATCAGTTACCTTTTCCGGAACAGGGCGGACCCCTTGTGCCGAAAAGTGATAGCCAAAAAAAGCGATGTCTTGTCTTAGGAATTCACATTTCTCCCTGTGTAGTGTCAGTCCATTTTGTTGAAGCCGGTGGAATGTAGCACGGAGTCTCTTAAGATGCCCTTCCACCGTGGGGGCATGTACAAGAATATCGTCACTCACGTAGATGACGCCTTCGAGCCCAGCCAACACCCCACGAATTGTGTCCTGAAACACCTCAGCTGCACTAGCAATGCCGAAACTGAGACGCTTCTACAGCCTCAGCCCCACATGGGTGGAAAATATGGTTATTGCCCTAGATTCGGGGGCAAGCAACAGTTGGTGGTACCCAGCCCGAAGGTCCATCTTAGAAAACCACCTTGATCCACTGACCTCCGCCACAATGTCATCCACGGTCGGTGTAAGGTGCCGCTCCCTCCGAATGGCCACATTCGGCAACCTCATGTCCACACAGATGCGCACCTTGCCTGGTTGTTTTGGCTTGCGGGTGACGACTATGGGCGAAACCCAGGGTGTTGGCCCCTCAACCTTCTCAATGATGTCAGCTTTCTCCAGTTTGGCTAACTCCTCTTCCACTTTTGGCCTCAGGTGGAATGCTATGCGCCGATGTTTCAGGGCCACTGGTTCAATGGATTTGTCCACATGTAGCTTCACCTGTCGTTCCTTTAGACAGCCAATACCTTTGAAAATGTCCGAGTACTCTTCTTCCAGACTTTCTAAGGCCCCCACATGTACACTAAAAGCAAATGTGAACAATTCCAGCTCCTCAGCTGTGCGACAGCTTAATAACATCCCTGTTCCTGTTTTTGTGACATATATCTTTGCCCTGGTGGTGATGTCTTCATGCACAATGTCTGTCGTGAATACACCTGCCAACGGAATTGGTGTCGCTGACCCGAATGCAAACACTTGCACGGTGGTGGGCCGAAGTTGGGGGCGAGTGGGGAGTTGCCGGAACACCGACTGTGCGAGAATGTTTATGGAGGCTCCAGTGTTAATAAGGGAAGGCACTTAATGACCTGCAATAGTTATTCTACACCTCGGAACTCTCTTCTTGTGCATATTGACTGATCGAGTGGTGTGGATGACATACACTGTGCCTTCCGGTTCATCATCGTCATCCATGTCATGCACGTCTTCCTGTTGTTGGATGGTTTGTGCTGCATGCATAATTTAAGGTCCACCTGGCTTTTGCTTCGCTGGTGACCAGCAAACTTTCGCGAAGTGATTGAGACGTTGACAATTCGTGCATTGCTTCCCCATCGCTGGACATTTACCTTGGTGCAGATAGGCTCCTCCACACATGTAACAGGCTCGACCCCCGCCCACTGATTTGTTTCTTTCTTTCCTTTTTGTGGGTGTCGCCGCCACCACCGCATTTACCGGTTCTGCCTTTATGGGTTTTGCGAGTGCCGACTCCATGTGTGCCGCCCTCACACGAGACAGTTCCTTTGAGCGACCCATTGTCAGCATGTCCGCCATTGACATTCCTGGAACCTGTAAAATGTTTTCTCTCAGCTTGGTGGAATGACATCCTTGAATGAACTGTGCGCGGATCTCGTCTGCCGGATCTGGTAATGTGCATGTACTCGTTAAGTCCCTGAGTCTTGCATAGAAAACGTCAACTGACTCCTCAGGGAGTTGCCTGGCTTGCCTGAGAAGGAAGTGTTCATAGTCAGGATTCGCCAGTGGCTCAAAATAGGCTGTGATTGCACATTTCAAAGTTTGATATGTTAGCGGGGGCCTTCTTCTACCACCGACTTGCTGATCTTATGGACCACAGGTCCACCCAAATGGAAGAGCATCGGCCGTCTCCTGTCAGGGACTATTGCTGCTGCCTCAAAATAGTTCTCCAGGTGCTCCACCCATGTTTTCCATTTAGCTGCGTGTGCGGACGGAGGCCCGTCAACTAGGAAAGGTTCCAGCGCGGGAAATGAATTCATGGTGCAGACCACAGTTATTTGCCAGCAGGACCCACTCCAAACTGTGATGGCGTCCTCTCTGGAGCCCAAGGTGTACAGACTGTGTTCCCTTGACTGGTCAGACACTCAGATGCTTACAAACCACCTAGGTGCAGGCTTCTTCTCATTCCACAGGGTGGCTGGTGTTTATGTCTGGGGCTTTCACCACTGCAGTGCCTTGCTTCTGTGGTGTTGTGCTGTTTGTTGCATGATACTTGCTCCTGTCATTCACCAGGAATCCAGCGAAAAGCACAACTCCCTGCTCGGCTGTGATCCCCAGCGCTCCTCACGACCTTTCCTCTAATTTCCGTGGGCGTGGCCACAGCCGGCTGCCTCGACTTCACCTGTGCTCCTTTGCCTTCGGCCCAGCGATCCTCGCACGCCGCTGCCAGGTGGGGTGTGGCCGCCACCAAAACCCGGCGTCTGCTCGGGCGGACTCCCCGCAGCGCGTGTTACCGCCGTTTGGTGTGGCCGCCACTGACACCAGCTTTTCTTCCACGCGGCCGGACTCTCTGACTCCAGAGTCTCCTCCGCTCCGGCAGACACACCCCGGCTGCCACCAGCGCCCACTCAGCTTGGGCAGACTCCACGCTGCTGGGCTCGAGGTAATTACTCGGCCGTCACCCACACATCGGCCGACACTCTCGCGCCCCTTGGGGTGAAAACAGAAGGAGGCTGGGGTTTGCAAGGGTCGTCCCCCATCTCGTCGCCAGTTTGTTGTGTGCCCTACACACTGTTTGCTCTGCGTGGCCTAGGCAAGGGAGGTGACATAAATAAACACACTGGACACAGAGGTGATCGGTGGGGAAACTCCCCTGGGCGCCAAACGCCAAGACCTTTATTCTCTCAGCTCCTTACGTCAGGAGCCAACCAACAGGACCAAACACAGAGGGGTTTCTACGCATCCGCATACCCGCGGCTAGTGTAGACCACCCCTGTCACACAAACGCAAATGGTACCAACATAACAATAGTGTGCTGCTTGGTATGAAATCTTAATCTTCCTGATGTTTCTGAAGACTGGCACAGTGCTCTTCTTTTTGCTTGGTTTCTGCTCCTGTCTCTGTTAATGTATTATTTAGTCAATGGAGTCGCCTTCAGTTTCAAAGTCTAAAGTTCTACTTTTATTGGTGTTTGATGTGCAGATAATAAGGTATAACTAACAGGGCTAGAGGCATAGCAAGAACGTGAAGGGCCGAATCACACTATCAGAGGCCGTATGGTTGATGGGGATCTGACTGGCTGGGGGTTATTGTATGAATCTTCCTTTGAGTTTTCTCTATTTGGAGGAATGTCCTGTAAGGCAAATTAAAAGGTGAAGAAAATTCTCTGGGGGTATTGCTTCTTTATTTTCTTCTTTCTTTTGTCTTGTTAAAGCTATTTTTTATTCTTCTTTCTCGCTGGGATGTTTTGTTTCTATGTCTCATTCCAACAGGCTGTGAAAAAGTAATTGACATGGACCGGGATGCGGCGTGATGAAAGAATAAGCGAACTTCTGAAAATTGATACGGGCTTTTGACTGCATGGTGCCATTACCGCCCTGTAAAACCAGAAGTGTCAGGATAATACTAATAGACAAATAGGCAATTTGGCCTGACGATTGTATTCAATATGTGACTACGTTGATTAAAGAAAGAGGTGCCAGTGTCCTTCGACTGTCCTGAAGAGGCCACGAGTTTAGAGGCCGAAACGCGTCGACACTAGCCTTGTGGGATCAAGGGCTTGTAATTAATGTATTGAGAGGTTAAAAAATTCAGAAGCACTATATAAATACCTTAAAAAATTGCTAGGTGTTTTCAGCTGGGTGCTAACCCCTTGGTCATCTTTATAAGGCAGGATCACAATGAGAATTGAGCTATGGTGACCTTTATGAGTTATTTCGTTGGGCATTTCCCATTTTGTTGTTTTGGTTGTGCTTAGTTTTAAGTAAATTGTGTTGTGTAATTTATGTAATAGTTATTGATATGATGTGTAACTGCTGATGTCTATATATATATTTTCATGATGAGGTATACATTGCTATCTGTAAATAAATAAATAAATATATATGGGAAAGTAATTGACCCTATTAACCAAAAGTGAGTTTATTGGTTAGTTTAATTAATAAATAGATTTGTCCCTGCCTGCTAATTTTTTGTGTATATGCTTTTGATAGTACCCTAAGCAGGTTGGGGTAATAGGGTACTCCCCACCTTCTTTGTAAACCGTATTTATAATACGGCGCACACATGGCGAATGGTAGGGGGCAATAGTGTCAGAATTTCTGATGCTATTGATGTACTGTTTGGGGTTAGCGCCAAAGTTTGGCGCTAACCATGAACAGTACTTAGGGGCCTATTGAAAACAATGGCGTGCCCCCTTATAATGACTGTTCTGAACAGGTGTTAACAATGCTAAAGAAAATGATGCAAAGACAACTTTTAGATTTCTTTGCACCATTTTTTGCCCCCCCCCCCCCCCCTTACCGGGGGAATGCCCTTCTTGCATACACAATGCCTGGCACAAGCATAATGTGGCGCAAGGGGTTACAAAGTGGCGCAATGCATGCATTGCGCCACTTTGTAAATCTGGTGCGGCGATTTTGGCCTTGTTGGGCCACATTAGTGTAAAAAATCTGTGGCGCAAGAAGGCGCTAGGTGCTCTTAAATATGCCCCACAGTTCCCAGTGCTGTAGGCAGGTGAATCTGAAGTTTTTTATATCCTTCAGACTTCCAACAGATGGCAAGCTCTGCTTCAAGCCCTTGGAGAAACTTCACAAGCAGGATACACAGCAAAATCTAGTGTTTGTCCTCTTTAAAGCAGAAGCAGCAACTGCAGGCCAACACAGCAAAGCTTACACAGCAAAGGGGCAGTACTCCTCATCCAGCTCTTTGGCTTTTCTCCTTGGCAGAGGTTCCTCTTGATCCAGAAGTGTTCTAAAAGTCTGGGGTTTGGGGTCCACTACGTATACTCATTTCTGCCTTTGAAGTAGGCAAACTTCAAAGGAAAGTTTCCGTTGTTCACAAGATCCAGCCTTGCCCAGGCCTGGACCCAGACACACTCCAGGGGGTTGGAGACTGTATTGTGTGATGACAGGGACAGCCCTTTCAGGTGCAGGTGTCAGCTTCTCCCTCCCTACTCTAGCCTAGTAGACTCATCAGAACATGCAGGACACACCTCAGCTCACTTTGTGTCACTGTCTAGTGAGAATTCAGAAACAGCTCAACTATCAGTCTGACCTAGACGTGGATTCCACAGGCAGGCAGAGGTGCAGAATGGTTAAGCAAGAAAATGCCCACATTCTAAAAGTGGCATTTTCAAATAGACAGTCTAAACACCAACCAAGGTTTGGGTCTGGCAAGGGGGTGCACTTTCCAAGTGGACATTGCAGTTTGAAACTGCACACACAGATACTGCAGGGGCAGGTCTGAGACATGTTTAAAGGGCTGCTAATTTGGGTGGCACAATCAGTGCTGCAGGCCCACTAGTAGCACTACAGGCCCTGGGCACACATAGTGCACTTTACTAGGGATTTACTAGTTAATCAACTATGTCACTCATGGATAAACCAATCACCAATACAATTTACAAGGAAGCACTTGCACTTGAACACTGATATGCAGTGGTAAAGTGTGCAGAGACAATAAACCAGCAAAAATAGTTCTGAAAAAATAGGAGTAGTAAGGCAAAAGGTTTGGGCATAATCCTGCAAAAATGCCATTCCTAACAATACCTTATTTGGATTTCAGGAATTAATTTTTTCTCACTGACAAAGCTTTCACCACATCTTGTTTAATGTAGACCTGCTGACCCATGTTATTATCTTCTTTTTGACATTGTTTCTAGGGTCATACTTGTTAGGGGATATTGAAAGAAGTTTATAACTATCTCTCTTGACTTCTTATCTCTGCCTGATCTAGATTGTGGTCATAGCCAGTGAGTTCATCAGACGTTTTGGTGCTCATCAGATGAGAGGTCTAAAACTTTATGGAGAAAGTTAGTTAAGAAAGTCATCATGGTGGCTTTCTCTTAGGACACACAAAATATTAATGACACTCACCCAACTGGTACAAATGCTGGAATGTGAACTGGGATCTGTAAACTGAGGTCTGTAAAGTGGGATCTGGGTCCCAAGGACTTGTAGGTTTGAGTGGGTGGTTGTTCTTGCCACAACACAATGGGCCTCATTATGAGGCTGGCAGTCAGGACCGCCACTGCTGTGGCGGTCCGACCACAACATGAAGACCCTTGAGGTCAGACTGCCAGGGTTCTGCTGTCTCCACTAGGACTGGTGATCCCGACAGGTTGACGGCAGGTCGGAATCAGCCAGGGCCCCTGCTGATTATGATCTGGTTCTCCGCCAGCCACCATGAAAAGGCTGGAGGAGAACATGTGCAGGGGGCACTTGGCATGGACAGTGGAGGGGTCCCCCTGCCCAGCACCCTCGCAATGTTCACTGTCTGCTGCGCAGAGAACATTGCGAGGGTCCTGGTGCACCCTGCAGGTGACAACATTGCCGCCGGCTTGATTACAAGCTCGAGACAATGCTGCTGCCACTTTCCTGCTAGGCTGATGGGCGGAAGCCTTAGTTTCTGCCTGTCAGCCTAGCAGGAATGTCTTAATGGGTATGATGTGGGGGCAGCCAGTTTGGCGGTAACCTTCCCGTCTGAAGGTCGGCGGACGGGTCTTCCCATCCGACGAACTCCTACAGAGGCTCTCTTATTCCAATCCAGTGCTACTCACAAGTTCCTACGGTTGTTTAGGTCAGAAACGAAGACTCTCTTTCTAGGAGAGTGTTCCAGTTTTGGCCCAGAAGCACTGTGAACAGTGAGGGGCACTGACCCTTGTGCCTTGACGATTTTCTCACACACTAACCTTTGTTTCTTTTCTCCTAGGTAGACATGGTTCATGGTGCTGGGAAGAAGGAGATTGCCTTGATCCTAAGGAACCCAAAAGATTATTGTTTTGAAGTTGCGTGGATTGTAGGTAAGGTTTTGCACAGCACAATAAGAGTCCTTCTTTACTGAAAAAACAAACCTGAGTGAATGCCTTGCGGCTGGGGCATTGTATTTATACCAGCCCCAGCCAAGATGGCCACCAGTCAGGTGGAGCACTTGAAATCGCGCAAGAGTTCGCAAGATTTTGAGCTAGAAGTACTGTGAAGGCCCGGGGTGAGCAAACAAGGCAGTGCAAGGGGACACGTAATGAAGACTTTTCTCAGGGAAAGAGGGCAGAGGGACTGAATAAAGGATGGATGTGTCTAGGGCAATGGAGGCCTTTCAACCAGGCTCAATATTGTTGGAGTGCTGAGTGCCGAAGGGCATATACAGTACAAGTGACGGCCATAGTTGCAAAAAGTGTGTTCTTTTCCTTCTTAAATTTACATATGTAAAGTGTATCATCTGCTTCTGTTCTGTTCTTTAGATACTCATGAGGTTTCTGAGGTTGGTAGACTTGGGCCCAAATTTAAGAGGGTGCAGTGCCTCCTTGCTCTACATTAGCTTAATTTTTCATGACGCTAATGTGGCTCAACAATGCCAAATTTGCTGCGTCACATTTAAGAGCGGCACAATGCCTGCTTTGCGCCACTTTGTAACCCCTTGGGTGAAGGATTTACATATTTTGGGCAGGACCAAGAGACAAAAGGTGAATTTTGGGCAGAATCATTAGACAGGAGCAGGCAGAGTTCAGATTGAGCAAGGGCTGGCGCACAGAGATAAGCCTGCAGATACACTATGGCCTTATTCATAGATGGCTTTGTGAAAAATAGCGAGACTCTTTAATTGGACCATATTCTCAATAGGTAGTCAGTGAAGTGCCTTACAGATTTTGAGACAGGTGCAGTGACCAAGACACAGTTTAGCAGCCAGATATTGAATTAGCTGTAGCTCATAAAACAGGTATTTAGGTAAATATAGATACAGTGCGTTACAATAGCAGAAGCAAGGACCACCTATAGCGTGAATAACTAGGAGTGTTGAGTGGTAAAAGAGGCAGGACCTTGCTCAATAGCTTCAGATAATAGAAACAGACAGAAGTAGGTTTTGCAATTTCAGTAGAATAATTCAGTTGCTTATTTGTGAACTAAGGGCACAGAATTTGGGACCTTTCCCAATGAACTTGTTCACCATTTTCAGAATCACACGGAAGCAGTGCCTCCAACAATCAGAACCTCTTTCTTGTCAAAATTTAATTTGAGGGAGTTTCTGAGGTAAGACTGAAAGTTGTATTGTGGCAACTGGTGGGCCCCCAGCCAGCGTATGTATTTTTAAACATCAGCTGTGTTAACATGGGAATGTCCCCTGCACATATATGGGTGTGAGCACCTGAGTGCCCAACTGATTGTATAAGTGGTATCCCGATTTTTAATTGGGCACTGCTGTCACGCTAATCAAGTATATGTGGAGAGGTCTAGGTTTAGCTGATTGTGTGAAGTCCTCGACCTGTTCTGTGATCTAGAGAGGCACACCAAGAGTGCCCTCATTGTTGCCTGAGCCTGACCTACCTGCCGCATTGGAATAACCTTGTTCTGATGACAACTGCGCAGATGGGAAACCAGAACTGCTCAAAAAGAGTGAGGAACAGATGCTCATCTATCCTCAGCACCAGAAGAGGGTATGATTTTACAATTGTGAACTGAGTGTGCATTTGAATGTGGCGAAACTAAGTACTGCACCTGAAAAGATTATTGTTTTATCTGACTACAAAAAGATGTGACCAACCAAAGAATGGTCACACAGGAAGTACTACCAAGAGATATCAGCAGGTGTAGAACCACAAAGAAGGATCGCACCCAGGAACACTGCCTTGTATAGTAATTTGGATTGTGCCGTGTTTAGTTTGCTCTGTGCTTAAAAGTACATTATTTTCCTTAAAAGTTAAGCACTAGACTGGACATTGAAGTTGCTGTCTATTGCCCCATTGTTGACTGCTGTGCTGGGGCATCTCATGCTATCTCCCAGAGTAGTCTGTGATTGCTTGCCCCACTACCTTGACAGTCAGTTGTGAAAAGTGTTGTACATGGCCCATTTGGTAGAGTCATAGTAGAATGGGACCCACAACACCTATGGCAAAGGACTTCAACCACCACAGTTGAGTCCCAGAATGCCATGCCTGCCCCGAGGTCACACCCCCACGTAGTCTGACACAAGGCAAAGCAAAGTGGCACTTTCCATCTACTATCCAGCACAAAAAGTGTTTGAACTGGAAGTATTTTCACTGTGCCAGAACTGCTTTGCAATGATTTATCGTCAAAGAAGCATTACAGGAGATTGATCATGTAGATTAGTGCACACGTGCAAAGCTGTATCTGCTCAGATTGTCAGACTCTGCTTCCCACCTAAAACTAAGACCTACTTGAAGTAGAGACAAACAAGTGGAAAAACAGCAATGCAAAACTCACATCTAATGCATTTCTGATCCATTTACTGTTGTCCAGTCATAGGAATTTGTACTAAACGTTATGTTGCCAGAACAAATCCTATGCTGGACAGCTCACTCTTGCCTCTGCACTATGGTGAAAGGCTGCTTGGGTACTATCACTAGTAAAATTACTAAATACTACTAAAAATCCTGAAAGGCTCCTGCTCCCGAGGGGTCCCCGGCACCCTTTTACAAGGCATATGCTTCGCTACTAAGAGAACGCCTCACAAAGGTTTTCAACTTCTTCCTGTTGTCCGTGGAGGTGACAGATAACTTGCTAGAGTCGCACCTTATCCTTGTTTCAAAGTCTAACAAGCCCCTAACAATCTGCTCATCTTACAGGTCAATTGCGCTGCTGAATTGCAACGTCAAAAGCTTTACGTTGATTCTTTTGTCCTGGCTCGAGTCTGTTTGGCCCGCCCTTATTGCTCCTCGGCAATTAGGTCTTATTCGCCTTAGGCATTCGATAGAGTGTAATGCACATCCGTAGAGAGTTTAAGACAAGGCACACCTGAGCCCAAAAATTAAGGCCCATATTTATACTTTTTGACGCTAAACTGCGCTAACGCAGTTTAGCGTCAAAAAATTTAGCGCCGTCTAACGCCATTCTGAAGCGCCATGCGGGCGCCGTATTTATGGAATGGCGTTAGCCGGCGCTAGCAGACCGGCGCTGCCTGGTGTGCGTGGAAAAAACCCACGTAGACCAGGCAGCGCCGGCGTAGGGGGAAAATGGCGTTAGGGCGTCTTAAAATGGGGCAAGTCAGGTTGAAGCAAAAAAATCACCTCAACCCGATTTGCGCCATTATTTTCGACGCCCAGACGCCATTTAAATGACTCCTGTCTTAGTAAAGACAGGAGTCATGCCCCCTTGCCCAATGGCCATGCCCAGGGGACTTATGTCCCCTGGGCATGGTCATTGGGCATAGTGGCATGTAGGGGGGCACAAATAAGGCCCCCCTATGCCACCTAAAAAAAAATAAAAAATATAAAAAATTATACTTACCTGAACTTACCTGAATGTCCCTGGGGTGGGTCCCTCCATCCTTGGGTGTCCTCCTGGGGTGGGCAGGGGTGGCAGGGGGGGTCCCTGGGGGCAGGGGAGGGCACCTGTGGGCTCATTTTGAGCCCACAGGCCCCTTAACGCCTACCCTGACCCAGGCGTTAAATAGTGGCGCAAATGCGGGGTTTTTTGACCCGCCACCTTCCGGGCGTGATTTTTGCCCGGGAGTATAAATACGACGCATTTGCGTCGCCGTCATTTTTTTAGACGGGAACGCCTTCCTTGCATCTCATTAACGCAAGGAAGGCGTTCACGCAAAAAAATGACGCTATTTGCCCATACTTTGGCGCTAGACGCGTCTAACGCCAAAGTATAAATATGGCGTTAGTTTTGCGCCGAATTTGCGTCGAAAAAAACGACGCTAATTCGGCGCAAACGGAGTATAAATACGGGCCTAAAGCCTTTGTCTGCGCCAAGTACAAAAAAACAACCGCCATGCTTAAATGAATGGTGTACTCATGCCCAACATTTCTCTGACGAGGGGTGTGAGGCACAGATGCTCCCTGTACCCTCTTGTCTTCATCTTGGCAATGAAACCAATGGTAGCTAAGATTCAGAGCAATTCTGCAATTCTGCAATCCACGGTGTGGTGGTGGAGGCTAGGGAGCACAAACTAGCCATCTTTGCTGATGACATATTATGTTTCATAACCGAGTCTTCTACTATTCCGGCATTACTGGAGGAGTTTGACCACTTTGCTCAAGTACAGGGATTTAAAATCAATTACTCCAAGTCCAAGGGCCTGGTGGTAGTGGACCCTCAGAATATCCTTTGCCCTTCCATCCAAGAAGAAGGTTTTACATGGGCAGAATTTTCTATCCCATATCTAGGGATTAACCTCCCAGATAGAATGTGTGCCGTTTTCAACAGCAATACCCCTCCATTGCTCACAACCTTGTTCAAGGATCTGTACTGCTGGGGCTAGGTAGAAATATCTGGAGCACAGATCCAGCAGATATCCATTGCTAGGAAGATGGAGCTATGGTGGAGGATTGTGGGACAGCATCCACGAACAAGGGATGACATCAGGAAGAGGTGGAATGACTTACGGAGGAAGGTGCGTTCCATAGCAGCAAGGCACCAGCTCACTATCCAGAGGACTGGCAGTGGACCCCCACCTCCTCCCCCACAGCTGACAGCATGGGAGGAGCAAGTCTTGGCAATACTGCATCCTGAGGGACTCACTGGAGTTGCAGGAGGACTGGACACTGGTGAGTCAATTTTACTACCTATTCCCCCCTATACCTGCATGCCACCACCACCCTTCACACTGACACGCATCACCCCACTCCATCCCACATGGTGCACCCCCACAATTAACAAACCTAAATGCCAAGCCCTGCATGCCATACCCACTGCATGCACATCCACTCCAGCCCTGCATGTACACCCACACCAATGCATACACAGCATGGAGAACTAACAATCGCACAATACATCACCATACACAAACAAAGGTGGCAGGGCAACAGCAATAATATAGGTGAAGCTAGGGATGCAGAATATGTCACAGACATGTAGCATAATACACCACTTACATCCCCACAGGTGCCCCAGCCAATCTCAGCGGCGAGGAGGTGCCATGGCTACCCAGTCCCCCACCAGAAGATGCCCCCAGTGATGACAGCAACTCTGGAGTTCTGGATCTGGATGACCTCCCTGGCCCATCAGGGACCACTGGTCAGTTGGCTACCCTAGCCCACACCCACTCCACCACAGAGCCTCCCCCTCAGTATCCAACACCACAGCAGCCACCCACCGTCCCCAGACCTCTGTCCCCAGGACACGTCAATCAGCAGTGTGCCCACCTGTACAGGGACCCCAGTCCACACCTCACAGGCAAGACAATGAGGGTCCTAGGGTCAGTGGCAGTGGGCACACTGTTCAGGGCACACAGGCACATAGGGCCAGGGACAGTCGGAGGACAGCTGTATGCCAGGGAAGGACAGGCCCAGGGAACCAACTGCCCAGGAGGTACTCACTAGTGTCCTGGGGTCTTACCAACAATCCCAGGACAAGATGAGTCAGGTGATAGACATCATGGAGGAGAAACAGCAGCTGCAGGAGGAACATCATCAGGAGATCAAGAAAGAATTGCAGGTCCTGAACACCACCATGGTCTCCATTGCAAGGGGGCTGGGTGATATGGCCAACATCATGAGGGACTACACAACACACCAGCGGGCCCCTTCCATTAGCCAGTCTACTGACCAGCCCTCCACGTCTGCTGCAGCTAATGGACAGGAGGCCCTGCCACAGGACCCACAGGCCACCAGCACCCCTCCCCCTGCAGAAGGTGAACCACCCCACAAATGGTCCCTGTGACCCAGACAGACACCAGAGACACTTGCCAAGACCAAGACCACCTACAGGAAATGAGCCCCTCCACTGTGTCACTGTGTCCACTTTGAACTGACATTGCTCCCCTTCCTATGGCCCCTTAGACACTGGACCTGTGCTAAAACCAGACTGGCCAACTACACTGGACTATTCCCAATCATCACCCACTCTAATGCACTTCCCATTGTATAACAATTTTCAATAAACACCCTAGGACACAACTTGAGTAATAGTGCTTTATCTACAGGTAATGTACAATGTAGTGAACTGTAATGAACTGCATGATCCTCTGTAAATGTCCAGTAACATGTTGATCTATCCAACAAATGTGTCTCAGCAGTCTGTAAACATCACAGCAGTACACTGTTGGAACAACACCAACATCTGCAATAAGGGAAGGCATAGGTGACAGTCAGGTGGGATGCAAAGGGAATTACTTGCATTATGCTGCAGTCACACAGTATAACACTAAAATGTAGAAATGTTTAGTTCAACAGTCTTACCTGAGTGTCATTGGAAGTACTGCAGGATCAAATGTGACTTGTTGTCCACATCCTCCTCCTCACTGTTCTCAGTGTCCATTGCTGCCACGGCTTCATTGTCACCACCCTCCTCGTGCAGATAGGGTACATGCCATCTGAGAGCCAAATTGTGCAACATGCAGCACACAACAATGATTCTACAGACCTTCTCAGGGGAGTAGCATAGGGATCCACCTGTCAGATGGAAGCACCTGAACCTAGCCTTCAGGAGCCCAAGGGTCCTTTCTACAATCCTCCTGGTACGCCCATGAGCATCATTGTACCTATTTTCAGCCCCTGTTCTTGGATTCCTAACAGGCGTTATGAGCCATGACAGGCTAGGGTAGCCGGAATCACCTGCAAGAAGTAAGGGACACACATTAGCCCTGCACAATGGCATGGGCTATGACTCCTGAAGGCATACTCTCACATACATTGTGTGGAGACTCTGGCTCACGTATTAGCCACACTCTGTGCCTCTGTAGTAGTGCCATCAGCTGTGGGACACTGCTAGTCCTCAGGACAAAGGCATCATGCACCGACCCTGGATACTTGGCAGTGACATGGGAGATGTACTGGTCAGCAAGGCACACCATCTGGACATTGAGTGAGTGGAAACTCTATCAATTCCTGTACACTTGTTCATTGGCCCTGGGGGGGACTAAGGCAATATGGGTCCCATCGATGGCCCCAGTAACATGTGGTATATGTCCCATTGCATAGAATCCAGCCTTCACAGTGGGTAAATCATCTACCTGGGGTAATGCGATGTAGCTGCACATGTGTTTGAGCAAGGCAGACAAAACCCTTGCAAGCACTATAGAGAACCTTGGCTGTAACATCCCTGCAGCCAAGACCACTGTCACCTGGAAAGAACCACTTGCCAGGAAACGGAGCACTGAGAGTACCTGCACAAGAGGGGGGATTGCTGTGGTGCTATGAATAGCGCAGATCAGGCTCCAATTATTCACACAGCTCTGTGGTTGTGGCCCTGTCCAGACGATAGGTGAGTATGATGTGCTGGTCCTCCAGTGTAGCCAAGTCCACAAGGGGTCTGTACACCGGTGGGTGCCTCCTCCTAATCCTCTGTAGTGGTTGGTACCCAAGGGACCCAAATGTAAGAAAGGAGTGACAACAGGAGCCTTGAACACACTACAGCACTGTACACAAAGCATGCTCATATGTTGGACACTGGAATTGTGTAGGTGAGTACATTTGACTACAATGACACACTTATCAATCTGAACATGTGTACCAGCATTAGAAAATGGCACCCGCCTGTCCTGTATTCATGGACAGGTGGAAGTGACCTCACTCCGCTGGCGTTCGCGTCATGGCAGGAGGTGGTCTGCACCACTGTGCAATTCCTGATTGGCTAACATGGCCATCTATGGAGAATGTGAATCAATGATGATCAACGCCGGCAGTGACGGTGTTCACTGCCGCGGACGTGACCCCCATTTCCTTTCTACCACTTCACTTGATTCTTGACTTTCCATAGGACAACATCTCCACTGCGTGTGCTGGTGTGACCTGTGTCTGGAACCTGCCATGGCTCGTGCAACAGGGGAAAGGGCCCCAGCCTTCACATCAGAGGAGTTGGAGTGCCTCGTGGATGGTCTCCTACCCCAGTATGGGCAGTTGTATGGGCCTCCAGACCAATAGGTGAGTACACCATGGGTACGTTGCATGCGACATGGCTTCATGGAGATGTGTATATGTGTGCTGGCAGTGTGTCAGGTGGGACGGGTATGGCTTGTGGCAGTGCTAATGCAGGGGTACAGGTCATGTGTGTACCTGATGAGGGGATAATGCTTTTTGTGGGCCATATGTGTGACAGGCTGGATTTTCAGGTTCATGGTGTCCCACCTTCTGTGTTTCCTCTGCAGGTCAGCGCCCATCAGAAGAAGGGGTTGTGGTGTGCCATTGCCAAGGACGTGTGGACCGTAGGGGTCTATAGCAGGCGGAGCACCCACTGCAGGAAACGGTGGGAGGACCTGAGACGCTGGGCCGGGAAGACCGCAGAGGCCCAGCTGGGGATGAACTCCCAACAAGAGAGGGGTGCCTTTCGCAACTTGACCCACCTGATGGCCCGCATACTGGCGGTGGCCTACCCAGAGCTGGATGGGCGCTGGAGGGCATCACAGCAGCCACAAGGGGGTGAGTACAGTGTGTTTGTCAACCATCTCTGTTGCCTGGCATGGGATCTGAGTGCAGGGTACTAGTCAGTGGATGCCCCAGTGGCTTAGCTGGTCCCACTTAGTGTGTAGCTGGCAGTGTTTGGCACCTACCTGCTGTGGTACGTAGCCAATGGTATGCCAGTGTGGTCCCTACTGCCCATTCTCAATCTCAGTGTGTGACAGTGATATGTCTGCCATCTGTGCTGTTGGTGCTGAGATTGACCCTGTTCTCCCTTTCTCTCTCTCCACCTCTCTCTTCTTTTGTCATCTTGTCCATGTGTGCATTAGCATCATCTGGCGAAGGAGCAGGGGCACCGGCGAGTGAGGGAGCTGCATCCCACGGGACCCAGAAGGCAGAGTCCAATGACATTGAGGGGACCAGTGGGACAGAGGGTGAGGGGAGAACCACGGTGTGGAGAGGAGGTGATACCACTGACTCTGATTCGTCCACCGATGGGAACTCCCTGGTGGTGGTGGACCCTTCTGGGACCACCCCAGCTACAGGTTCTACCGCCCCCCCGTACCTGCACCACCCTCCCAGTAGCCCCACACTGAGTTGCCCGTGCTCGCTCACCCAGGAGGGTGGGCATCTCCATCACCCCACACTCCTCAGGCCCTGCCCGAGTCAGCCCTGCTGCCCTCAGTGAGGAGGCTATTGACCTCCTGAGATCCATCTCTATAGGGCAGTCAACCATAGTGAATGCCATCCAGGGCCTGGCATCCCCAATACAGCAATGCAATTCCATCCTGGAGGGCATCCACTGTGGTTTGGCGGCCCTATAGCGATCGTTTCAGGCTCTGGCCTCTTCACTGATGGCAGCCAGTGTCCCTGTTTCATTTGTCCCCACTCCAAGTACCACTACCCAGTCCCAGTCTCCTCACCCCCAACCCATCCCACGCACACATACTGACAAGCATGCACCCAAAACAACACACAAGACTCGCACAGACAAACACAGGCAGCACACTTCAGTCCACAAGCACTCACACAGCCAACACTCAGATACACACACAACATCATCCACTGCCTCCACTGTGTCCCCCTCTTCCTCCCAGAACCTGCCACCTGCACAGCCTTACCCACAGTCACCACAACAGCAGACCCGCAGACATGCACCCCACACACTATATGCGCAGTCACCATCACTATCACCTCATGCAGAACATCCACCTCACTTGCAGACACCACCATAACATCCATCCACACGTCCTGTTTGTCCTCCCCACCCTGTCCACCCACACACCAGGGATACACACACACTCGCACTCAGACCCCCAACAGCCATCCACCTCACACACGCACCTGCACCCAAGTTCAGAACACCTTCTCCTCCTGCAACCACTCCCTCTACCTCCACTCCCATCCCTCCTCCCACATCCCACCCCATTGTCCCTAACAAGCTTTTTCTTGCCCGCCTTGACCTCTTACCTTCCTCTCCTCCCATCCTGCCCGTAAGAGGAAGGTCCCACCAACCCAGCTCAGTACCTCAAGCACCCAGTCTGACACAGCTCCACGCTCAAAGTCTCCAGCTACCACTAAGGGGCACATGAGTGTGATGCTGGCCCCCCGCACCAAGGACACTCCTCCCCCTCAAAATAGAGGGCTAAAGTGCCACCCCCTCCCAAACAGACTGGCAAGACCATTGGGCCACCTCCAAAACCTAGGGCCAAGGAGGCCCCATCCAAATCCCAGGACAAAGAGGACCCAACACAATCCAGGGCCATGGAGGCCCCAACAAAATCCCTGGCCAAATGGGCCCCACAAAAATCTCTGGCCAATGAGGCCCCACAAAAATCCCTGGCCAAGGAGGCCCCACAAAAATACAAGGCCAAGGAGGCCCAATCCAATGCCAAGAAGGCCCCACAAAAATCCCTGGCCAAGGAGACCCTACAAAAATCCAAGGCGAAGGAGGACCCACAAAAATCCAAGGCCGCAACAAAATCCACAGCCAAGGAGGCCACACCCAAATCCCTGGCCAAGGAGGCCCCACTCAGAACGATGGCCAAGGAGCCCTCACTCAAAATTGTGCCCAAGGAGCCCCAACCGGAACCAGATGCCATACAGCAGCATCCCGAAACAGAGGCCATGGAGCAGCATCCCGAAACAGAGGCCAAGGAGCAGCATCCGGTACGAGAGGCCAAGAAGCAGCATCTCGAATCAGTGGCCAAGGAGCAACATCCAGAACCAGAGGCCAAGGCAGCTTCCTCCAGAACCAGTGGGCAGGCTGCCCCCTCCAGAACTAGTGGGCAGGAAGCCCCCTCCATAACCAGTGGGCAGGCAGCCCCCTCAAGAACCAGTGGGCAGGAAGCCCCCTCCATAACCAGTGGGCAGGCAGCCCCCTCCAGAACCTGTGGGCAGGAATCCCCCTCCAGAACCAGTGGGCAGGAAGCCCCTCCCAATGGGTGCTCTCTCCACCCTCCCCATCCCCTGAGGTGCCTGCCCATTTCCAACATGATGCCCCAGAACGGTGGAGTCCTGTTGTTGTCAGGAGTCAGGTTGTGGCTTGGACTTTGTCCTGAGGGTATTTGTGACTTTAGACAGGAATATAATGGTTGGAACTGTGTATGTGTCCTGGGTTTCTTTACTCCAGGGTTCTGTTATTTTCCTGTGCATCTGTTTCTGGGTATGTGGTGTGTGTATGGTGTGTGTTGTGCATGTGTGTGTCACTCTCCCCTCATCTCTCCCTCCCTTGTGTGCTGGGCGGCTATACTCACTGTCGTCGGCGTTGGTGCTCCAGGACGGCCATGGCGTGGTACAGCATCAGTAAGACTAGCAGTTCCTGTTTCCATGGCGGCCACGGACTCCTGTGTGTCCCTGGAGGTGAGTGTCTCCTTTTATATGATGTGCTTCTGCCAGGCTTTTGGTGTTGTTGCTACTGCCCTGGAAATCGTGGTGATGTGCTATGTCATAATATGGTGGGCGGATCCTTGTCTTCCGCCTGCCTGTAGGTGGCTACAACCGTATTTGGTGTTCGTACTGCGCTGGCAGTTGGTGTGGTACATTGGCTGTCTATGGGAGTGGTCACGGCCATGGTCATTATTTGGCATTCATTACCGCCAGCCTGTTGGCGGTGATACCACCACGTTAAGCCATAATGACCACCTATGGTTTTGTTTTTTGTTTTTGCCAGAGAAAGGTAGTGGGGGCTTCCTTGAACAACACATTTAAGTTGCTCTAGAGTAAAACTGTCTATTTGTATGCAACACTGAAATCTTGAAGTATCCACCCCTGTAAGTAATCACTGTACACCTTAATGCCAAAGTGTGTGTCTTTAATGTCTCAAAATTCTAAATAAAGCTGTTAAAATAGTTACAAATGTCGAGAATTACAAAATGGGAGATCATTACAGAAAAACAAAATGTAAAAGAGGTATATACAGCAGTGAAAAGATTGTAAGCACCTGATGAAATGGTGGTAGTGTAAATGTCTGTGCCAAGAATAATTACAATGTCTTAGGTAAAATAATGATGGAATAGAAGGGTTTTCAAGTCCATTTTGAAAATTGCCAGCAAGCTGGTTCTGCCTAGATTTAGAGGCAATGAGTTCCAAATTCTGGTTGCGCTACCCAAGAAGAATTGCCGTGAGTAGTTTCTTTTTAAAGGATGAGGGTTCTAGCAACATTGCTTCAGCATTTTGCGATGATCTAGAGCGGCCTAAAAGCATGAGTTTTCCTCCAGGTAACGGGGAGTGGATGTGTGCAGAGCTTTATGGGTGAAGATAGCAGTTTTGTACACAGTCCTGGCTTCAACTGGCAACATCAGATAGTGACCAGCATCAGTAGTGGTTGCCACTCAATGGGGGTGGTGGGGTGGGACGGGGGTGGTGGTGGAGGGGGTAATAAAAAGAAAGGTAAGAAAGCTTACCACGGGGGGAAATGCGTTTGTCTCCCTTCCGTCCTCGTCCTCTGTCTTTCTTCTTGGCTCACACAGCTTCCCAGCCAATCATGAGACTGCTGACAGAAGCATTATGATTGGTCTGTGTGGCCTGCCGCTCAGACTGGGAGTGGGAGCCTGGGCATGTTCTCCACTTGGCTGTCCGGCCAAAGCGTCAAGTGCACTTTGCTGTCCAACCCGCCCAGCCCCTCCTCGCATCTTACTCCCAGGAAAAATCAAATGATAACATCGCGTTAATATCATTTTATTTGTCCTTCCCCCACAATCCTGTGGGACGTCTCTCCTCCCCATAGACGAACCGCAGGCTCTGTGCTGTATATTCCCTTTCGTGCATTGCAGAGCAACTAATTTCGATGCTGCCCTGTATAACATTAAAAATTTGTATATTTGAGAGTCAGCTGAGAAGCAAGAGATGACCAAGAACGTACCACGAGAGCCTTCTCTTCCTGACTGATTTATTTCACTCACTGGGCTGCTGAAAAACTACCGACACATTAATGACTGTAATTGAAGCAAGAGTCGGCGGAGGGCAGTATTGTCTCACACTTAACTCTACCGTCCTTCACATTCACAAAGCTCTCTGGTCCTCTTAGAGAAGCAGAGATTTTCCAAGTTGACCCTTCCTGTTTTCTTTTTGATTGCTATTCTTTTATTGGTTTTAACTGAATGCACTTTATGAAAATAAAAGGAGAGAGAGTAAAAATTACTAAAACCGAGGACACAGCACTAAAGTACAAACAAGGATATGTATTCTAGATAGGAGAGGTGGCCTTTCAGTTTAGTGATTGTAACTTGGGCGAAATGGCCTGTTGTATTATAGTAGCCCTGTCCCCATATGGCTCAGATGCCTTCTTACCAAAATTTGAAGCCCAGCTGTCTAAAAAAGAACAGCCTATATTTCAATTACATGGACCACATTTTCCTCCAAACAGTTACGCCGCGGGGTGTGGAATAACGTTTGAACTGAAAGGTACATTTTGGGGGTGTTGAATAACTTTTTGAACTGAAAAGTAGCTTTTTTGTCAAAGGGGCTGCGGTATTAGAAACAGGTCCGGTTCTAGTGGGTGGGCCAGGTGGGCCAGGCCTACCCAAACATGACCTTTGGCCCTCCCATTGACAACAAAAGAGGCCACAGAAAAAGCACCCGTTAAGTGCTTCCTCCATGTCGGCAAATGTGATTTTTGTTTTCACTTTTGGTTACTTTAATTAACAGTCAGGGGTCAATGAGAAGTCTCTAGAACACATTTTATAGAGAATTGTTTGAATAATAGCTGTTTCACTTGCGTACTGATAGGGAGAAAAATACCGCCTTTAGATGATTTTCCCTATTTTTCTACAGTCTGAGAGAAAACTGGGCAGCCGAGAGGCGAGCCTAGCTCACGTGTGAGGCAAGCTGCAGTGAGGAGGTGTGTGTTGGGGAAGAGGAGACAGGGGTTTACCTGCCAATGATGCAGCAGGTTGTAGGCTACCTCCAGACTTGTCAAAAATTGGGCCCCCATGGCCCACCCAAACGCACCCTTGGCCCATCCAGATATAAATTCCTGGAACCGGGCCTGATTTGCAGGCAGGAGTGTGGTACGGAAGACGGGGCTGTGAGATATGGACCCACAGGGAAGGAAGTAGGGCCTGGGAGACAGGGTCGGCACAAAAGAAAAGTGGGGTTGTGAGACACGTACCAGTACATAAGATGGTTTGAGCCAGGGCTTAGTACATAGGGAGACACGGCTGTGAGGAAGTGATCTGGCAACTTTCAGATGTGAGCAGGGGCTTGAAACAGGGCATCGGCACCTCCCATAAGCAGTGCTTAAAATGGAAAAAGAAGTGCCGGTACTCTCCAATTGAAAGTGTTACGTTTTTCAGGAGAAGTGCAGGTACTCCCCCCTCTCAAAATGAAAAAAGCGCCGGTACTCCGTACCGGACAGTACCGGCCCATTTAAAGCACTGCCCATAAGTAGGGAAAAGCTGTGAATCGTGGGTCGACAAAGGTGGAAGATCATCTCAAAGGTAGCAGGGGCTATGGACAGGCAACAGGTGGGTGCAGCAAGAAGTTGAGATGTGAGACAGAACCCGCTGATACAGAAGCGAGTTAGAGGTGCCAGACTGGTGCCCGTCCCGTACAGAGGAAACAGGGGCCATCGGACTGGTGACCGGGACAGAATGAAGATGGAGGTGTCAGACTGATGAGCAATCCCGGAAGAAGCAGGGGTCATCAGACTGGTGACCGGTACAGAAGGAAGAAGGGAAACCAAATTGGCGACCTGACCTCTACAGAAGGAAGCAGATGGATGACATAAGGGTGGTGACCGGTATAGAAGGAGGAAGACGACATCAGACTGGTGACCAGTACAGACGGAAGCAGGGTGCATCAGACTTGTGACCGGCACAGAAGGAAGCAGGGGAAATCAGACTGGTAATCGGTACAATGGGAAGCAGAGGCCATCAGACTGGTAATTGCTACAGAAGGAAGCAGGGGGCATCAGACTGGTACAGTGGGAAGCAGGGGCCATCAGACCGGTGACCTCTTTAGAATCAGGGACTGTGAATTGTGACCACAATTCTAAGAAGGGAGCACCAAGTATGAGGCTGAGATCTACTTCTGAAAAGTAACCAGGGGCTAGGAGACCGGGATGGTGCACAAGAAAGAGGAACCTGTAAGGCAGCGCTGTACAGGAGGAAACAGGGGCATTAAGAAAGGGGTTTGTACAAAAGAAAGCTAGAGGTGCGAGACTGTGGACCGGTACAGAAGGAGGCAGGGGGTATGACGCAGGAACTGGTGCAAAAGGAAACAGGGCCGCTAAGGTAGCGACTGGGAAGCAGAGGCTGTGAGTCAGGGGCCCAGTGCTCCGAAAGAAGCAGGGGCTACGGTGCAGGAGGAAGCATGGCCACCAAGACAGGACTGTGTAGAAGGAAGCAGGGGCTGTGAGGCAGGAACAGGTGCAGGAGGAAGCATGGCCACCGAGATAGGACTGTGTAGAAGGAGGCAGGGGCTGTGAGGCAGGAACAGGTGCAGGAGGAAGCATGGCCACCGAGACAGGACTGTGTAGAAGGAAGCAGGGGCTGTGAGGCAGGAAGAGGTGCAAGAGGAAGCATGGCCACGAGACAGGACTGCGTAGAAGGAAGCAGGGGCTGTGAGGCAGGAAGAGGTGCAAGAGGAAGCATGGCCACCGAGACAGGACTGCGTAGAAGGAAGCAGGGGCTGTGAGGCAGGAAGAGGTGCAGGAGGAAGCATGGCCACCGAGACAGGACTGCATAGAAGGAGGCAGAGGCTGTGAGGCAGGAACAGGTGCAGGAGGAAGCATGGCCACTGAGACAGGACTGCGTAGAAGGAAGCAGGGGCTGTGTGGCAGGAACAGGTGCAGGAGGAAGCATGGCCACCGTATAGGACTGTGTAGAAGGAAGCAGGGGCTGTGAGGCAGGAACAGGTGCAGGAGGAAGCATGGCCACCGAGACAGGACTGCGTAGAAGGAAGCAGGGGCTGTGAGGCAGGAAGAGGTGCAGGAGGAAGCATGGCCACCGAGACAGGACTGCATAGAAGGAGGCAGGGGCTGTGAGGCAGGAACAGGTGCAGGAGGAAGCAGGGGCTGTGAGGCAGGAACAGGTGCAGGAGGAAGTATGGCCACCGAGATAGAACTGCATAGAAGAAGGCAAGGGCTGTGAGGCAGGAACAGGTGCAGGAGGAAGCATGGCCACCGAGACAGGACTGTATAGAAGGAGGCAGGGGCTGTGAGGCAGGAACAGGTGAAAGAGGAAGCATGGCCACCAAGACAGGACTGTGTAGAAGGAAGCAGGGGCTGTGAGGCAGGAACAGGTGCAGGAGGAAGCATGGCCACCGAGACAGGACTGCATAGAAGGAAGCAGGGGCTGTGAGGCAGGAACAGGTGCAGGAGGAAGCATGGCCACCGAGACAGGACTGCATAGAACGAGGCAGGGGCTGTGAGGCAGGAACAGGTGCAGGAGGAAGCAGGGGCTGTGAGGCAGGAACAGGTGCAGGAGGAAGCATGGCCACCGAGACAGGACTGCGTAGAAGGAAGCAGGGGCTGTGAGGCAGGAACAGGTGCAAGATGAAGCATGGCCACCGAGATAGGACTGCGTAGAAGGAAGCAGGGGCTGTGAGGCAGGAACAGGTGCAGGAGGAAGCAGGGGCTGTGAGGCAGGAACAGGTGCAGGAGGAAGTATGGCCACCGAGATAGGACTGCATAGAAGGAGGCAAGGGCTGTGAGGCAGGAACAGGTGCAGGAGGAAGCATGGCCACCGAGACAGGACTGCGTAGAAGGAAGCAGGGGCTGTGAGGCAGGAACAGGTGCAGGAGGAAGTATGGCCACCGAGATAGGACTGCATAGAAGGAGGCAAGGGCTGTGGGGCAGGAACAGGTGCAGGAGGAAGCAGGGGCTGTGAGGCAGGAACAGGTGCAGGAGGAAGCATGGCCACCGAGACAGGACTGCGTAGAAGGAAGCAGGGGCTGTGTGGCAGGAACAGGTGCAGGAGGAAGCATGGCCACCGTATAGGACTGTGTAGAAGGAAGCAGGGGCTGTGAGGCAGGAACAGGTGCAGGAGGAAGCATGGCCACCGAGACAGGACTGCGTAGAAGGAAGCAGGGGCTGTGAGGCAGGAAGAGGTGCAGGAGGAAGCATGGCCACCGAGACAGGACTGCATAGAAGGAGGCAGGGGCTGTGAGGCAGGAACAGGTGCAGGAGGAAGCAGGGGCTGTGAGGCAGGAACAGGTGCAGGAGGAAGTATGGCCACCGAGATAGAACTGCATAGAAGAAGGCAAGGGCTGTGAGGCAGGAACAGGTGCAGGAGGAAGCATGGCCACCGAGACAGGACTGTATAGAAGGAGGCAGGGGCTGTGAGGCAGGAAGAGGTGCAGGAGGAAGCATGGCCACCGAGACAGGACTGCATAGAAGGAGGCAGAGGCTGTGAGGCAGGAACAGGTGCAGGAGGAAGCAGGGGCTGTGAGGCAGGAACAGGTGCAGGAGGAAGCATGGCCACCGAGACAGGACTGCGTAGAAGGAAGCAGGGGCTGTGTTGCAGGAACAGGTGCAGGAGGAAGCATGGCCACTGTATAGGACTGTGTAGAAGGAAGCAGGGGCTGTGAGGCAGGAACAGGTGCAGGAGGAAGCATGGCCACCGAGACAGGATTGCATAGAAGGAAGCAGGGGCTGTGAGGCAGGAAGAGGTGCAGGAGGAAGCATGGCCACCGAGACAGGACTGTATAGAAGGAGGCAGGGGCTGTGAGGCAGGAACAGGTGAAAGAGGAAGCATGGCCACCAAGACAGGACTGTGTAGAAGGAAGCAGGGGCTGTGAGGCAGGAACAGGTGCAGGAGGAAGCAGGGGCTGTGAGGCAGGAACAGGTGCAGGATGAAGTATGGCCACCGAGATAGAACTGCATAGAAGAAGGCAAGGGCTGTGAGGCGGGAACAGGTGCAGGAGGAAGCATGGCCACCGAGACAGGACTGTATAGAAGGAGGCAGGGGCTGTGAGGCAGGAACAGGTGAAAGAGGAAGCATGGCCACCAAGACAGGACTGTGTAGAAGGAAGCAGGGGCTGTGAGGCAGGAACAGGTGCAGGAGGAAGCATGGCCACCGAGACAGGACTGCATAGAAGGAAGCAGGGGCTGTGAGGCAGGAACAGGTGCAGGAGGAAGCATGGCCACCGAGACAGGACTGCATAGAAGGAGGCAGGGGCTGTGAGGCAGGAACAGGTGCAGGAGGAAGCAGGGGCTGTGAGGCAGGAACAGGTGCAGGAGGAAGCATGGCCACCGAGACAGGACTGCGTAGAAGGAAGCAGGGGCTGTGAGGCAGGAACAGGTGGAGGATGAAGCATGGCCACCGAGATAGGACTGCGTAGAAGGAAGCAGGGGCTGTGAGGCAGGAACAGGTGCAGGAGGAAGTATGGCCACCGAGATAGGACTGCATAGAAGGAGGCAGGGGCTGTGAGGCAGGAACAGGTGCAGGAGGAAGCAGGGGCTGTGAGGCAGGAACAGGTGCAGGAGGAAGCATGGCCACCGAGACAGGACTGCATAGAAGGAGGCAGAGGCTGTGAGGCAGGAACAGGTGCAGGAGGAAGCAGGGGCTGTGAGGCAGGAACAGGTGCAAGAGGAAGCATGGCCACCAAGACAGGACTGTATAGAAGGAGGCAGGGGCTGTGAGGCAGGAACAGGCGCAGGAGGAAGCATGGCCACCGAGACAGAACTGTATAGAAGGAGGCAGGGGCTGTGAGGCAGGGACAGGCGCAGGAGGAAGCATGCCTCTGAAACAGTGACTATACAGAAGGTATCGGGGCCGTGAGTCGCCAGAAGAGTGCCGAAGGTGCGAAGGAAGCAGGGGCTTTGAGACAGTTACGGGAACTTCTCAGAAGGAAGCAGCGCCTTTGAATCGGGGTCCGTTTTTGAGAAGGAAGCAGGGGTGCGATCCAGGAACTGGTGACGAAGAAAGTAGGGGCGATAAGACAGCAAAAGTACGCCAGGGAGCAGTTGTTGTGAGACATTTACCCAATGGGAATCTTGCTGGATTGTGAAGAAGGGGGCGCTGCAGAAAAAAGTAGGGTAGAGTAGTCTGTGAGCAGGGACTGTACAGAAGGAAGGAGGGAGTGTGAGAAAGAAACCGGTACTTCTCCTTTTCCATACAATGAACGTGTTCAAAACATGACTTTTCAGAGCACACTCCCTGCTCTATTTCTAAATATATCCGGGATCACTGGTGCACCATCCCATTTTTATTTTGCAAATAATCTGATAAAAGTGCAGCACCCTGCCCGGTGCCCCCGCCGGCCCTGGCGCGGCCGGTGATGTCATGGTTCTCTTCAGACGCACCGAAACCAGAGTCGAAAAACAAACAAGGCAGCCTGCGCCAGCCTGTGCTGCGTTTTTTGGGATGGGAAGCTGGGTGTGGCGGCTTTATTATTCTCAGGTGAAAAAAAAGCATTTCTTGAACAGGTATGAGGTGAGTCCACGAGACTTTACCATGCTTTGACCTGCACTCGAGACACCGCCCTGTCCGAGGGATACTGGGCTCCTGTCAGTGGCGTAATACAAAAGGATGGGCCCCACCTTGCAGAACGTAATGACGGGGCACGTGTGTCCCAAATCTCACACATGTTAAATGCCCTTGTACTGAATGAGGGCCCACTGCAGGTTTGGGTGCCCCCGTCTTCCACAGGGGCTGCAAGGGCCTGCGTTATGCCCCTGACTCTGGTCACTTCTTGTGTAACATTCAGGACGTCAGATTTGGCACACCTGTGCGGTTCCACAAACAGCCATTGACTTATTGTTTGTTAATAATGAAGCAGAGGTGTGAAAAAAGTACTTATTCCATTCCCCGAGCTAGGTAATGTTATTATTATTATTGGAAGGGGGTTCATAATCTGCCCCGTTCGTTGGTAATCAGTTTCCACTTTCGGTTTTACATTTCTAAATGTTAATTTGTGTATCGCTGCTTTGCCGTGTTCTTTGTTATATTTTCAGGGTCCAGTTCCTCCTAAGATGGTGCCAAGTCTAAGCAACCGAAAAAGGGTAAAAACCGTCTGGCTCTGAAACAAATGGCTGTATCCTGAGTTTATGTACTTTTATCAGCACCCCAAAATCCTTCAAAGAGCTAGCTACAAGAAACTTTGCAATTACAAAACTCTGGGCCTGATTCACAAAGGGCACTTTGTAGTACATTTTACTGCAAAGAGCTTTCCACAAACTGTACTTTTGTAGTAACGCACACTTTCGATTAAGTTTACTCATTTTCAGTATTCACAAACTGCACTTTTGTAGTAACTTAGGGCCACATTTTTTTATGGTCACAAACGGCCGATTCACAGAATCGGGCCGTTTGCGACGAGAAAAAAGCATTTTGCCATGTACAGACCCTTTTTTGCGAATCGGTAATCTATTGACCAAATCGCAAAAATGGTTGGCGAGTCGCAATTAGGATGGGGCATTCCATTCCTAATTGCTAGTCGCAGTGCGATGTAGGATTGATTTGTGACTGTGAATGCGGTCACAAAACAATCGCAGTTAGCACCAATTTCAAATTGGTGCTAATCCATTTGCAAACAGGAAGGGGTCCCCATGGGACCCCTTCCCCTTTGTGAATGGTAATACTTTTTCAGAGCAGGCAGTGAGCAGGCAGTGGTCCGGCGGACCACTGCCTGCTCTTGAAAAAATGAAAAGAAAACTTTTCATTTTAGTTTTGAAATGCATCTCATTTTCCTTTAAGGAAAACAGGCTGCGTTTAAAAAAAAAAAAAAAAAAAAACTGCTTTATTTTAAATCAGTCACAGACATAGTGGTCTGCTGTCTCCAGCAGGCCACCATCCCTGTGAGTGCAGCGATTCCCAAAGGCGTCACAAATTGCGACCTACCTCATGGTCATTTGCGACCTCATTGAGAATTACAAACAGTGTAAAGTACACTGTTGTACAAATTATTTTGTGGCTCGGAATTTGCGACTCGCAAATGAGTCGCAAATTGCGAGTCGCAAAACTCTGGGTCATACATCTGGCCCTTACTGTCTTGTAGTAAGTCCCTACCTAGGTTATTTTCTATGGGAAGGTGTTGCAGTACCAGTGGTTGGCCAAGTGTAGCGCTGGCATAATTACAAAAATGTAAGTTACTACAAATCATAAGTTATACAAAAGTGCAGTTTGTGAATCACGAAAAGTAGTATACTTACCCAAAAATGTAAATTACCTTTGTGAATTGGGCCTACGTAAGGCCTGAAGACTTAAGGGTGATCTTACCACTCCAAGTCCTAGTCTTTCTCATCACAGTAATTTCTACCAGTCTCCTAATTCTATGGTGTCTGACCTCAGGGGCAGCAGGTCTGCCCGGCAGTACTGAACAGCTGTTAGGGGTGGTGTCTGCTTTTAGCTTCAAAGAGTAATATGAACTATAGGTAGGGACTAGGTGTATTTGTGAAAAAACTAATTTTAAACATTGGAAAAGACAAATATCGTCTGTTGGATGAGACTAATCTGTCTTCATAAAAACTGTGATGAGGAAGATGGACGAGAATGTAATGCATGAGGGCGGGCTTGGATGTTGATGGAACTGCTTCACTAGAAAACTAGCACCACAGCCCAGTGTGTGAACCCAATTATCAAGGTGCCATTTTGGATGAGGCACTGAAAGTGCATTAAAACACGCATGGCTTGGTTTGCAAAACAAGGGGTTTCTCCTTTGTAAATATAGAAAAAATGGAATGAAAAAAAGTTATGGCTATCAAAAAAACGACAGATGTTGTGCCTTATAGGACAAAGGTAAGTATACTGGGAGCAGGAGCAAGGGTGCATCCCCCTAAAGTAGATAGGAGCATTTACAGTGAGGTGGGGAAGGGGGCTGTGACTAGTGAGGGGTTTTTAGGTTAAAGGGTAGTAAAAGTTTTTTAGGGTTTGTGGAAGGGCCGCATTAAGGAGTGGTTCTGGTTCTTTAGTGATCAGGGAGGAGTCACGTAAAGTCGTACAAAGGCATTTTTTAGGGTTCATGGAAGGATAAGCTTATGGGGTAGTAATAAATTGATAGGGTTAAAGGTGTTTTTAGGTTTCAATGAATGGTAGATTAAAGGGCAGTAAGGGTTTTCTGAGTTCAGGGAAGGGTATCAAAAATTAGTAGAAGGTGGGTTCTAGGGTTCATGGATGGGTTTGGTTAAAGGGCAGTAAGTAGTTGTTGGGGTTCAGAAAACTGGAGCGTTAAGGGGTGGTACGGGTATGGTAGTGTTCACAGATTATAGTGTTAAGGAGTAAGTAGGAGCTTTTAGGGTTCAAGGAATGGTAGTATTAAGGGGTAGTAGGATTTGTTTAGGGTTCAGGGAAGGGGAAGGGCAGTATTAGGTGGTAGTTCAGGGTTTTAAGAGTTCATGGATGAAAAGCAGCAAGGGGTACAGTTAGAAAAATTAAATAATGCATGTAATAAAATGACTTTGAAAAATTCAACATTTTTGAAACTGCCCAAGGTATTTCTACAACACAATTTCAACTCAACTGTAACATAATTGACATTTTAAAAGTCAACTTTATTATAACCTGCAGTTCAGCAGAAAAATAATACTGGGGGTTTGTTTTCATGCCAAACCTTGCAGTTAAAGGTAATGCAAAACAGGAGTATACGTTCGCACCTGTGAAGCCTCTAAATTGTGCTTCCACTACCACAGTTGTTACTGGACCTGCTTTGCCAGTTTCCATCTGGCTTAAAGTGCTCTTCAGAAAGTTTTGGACAAATGGGCATCCACGGTTTGGACATTTTTGATTAGAAGGTAGAAGAAAAAGCGATGCTAATTGGGTCCGCATTAGTGATATGCAACAAACAGACTGAGTAACTGATTTCTGCCTAAGTGGTCATTATACTGAAAGACATTTTAAGCCAAATGTTGGTGACTGATTTAATAGGAGGATTGTGTGTGAGAATAAAAGGCACTATGACCTGAAAAAGTGCTGCAGGGCCACATTATTCCTTCCTCATGTGAGCCATGTTCACCAAGGACGTGAGAAGCTCGATCGAGAGGAAATGCTGAGCACGTTCATAAAGAAAGATTGAACGGATCCATCCTGACTCTAGAACCACACATAAGACGATTATTTATTCATTTTGGCTAGCACCTATCAACCAACCCTGGACACCCAATCTGGCCCCCCCTGAAGCCCAAAAGCAGGGGAAACGTCTTGAAAAAAAGGTGTGGGATTAATTAGCTGGACAACGTGCAACAATATCACTTCATCATAGGAAGAGCTTTCAAACCTATACCATGCCATGCCATCCTTTGTAGATATAGCTAAGGTACAACATTTGCAATGTTTACTTTGTGTGCACATAGCTATGTGTTTTACAATGTATATTGTCATATATAAACAATATGGCAGGATCTCAGAGTTTTGTGATCATGTTATGTTTTTATTAGATGTCTTAAACTGCCTTCTGACTCTCTGAACATTATAGAAAAATAAAAGAAAAATAGATATTATCACAAATGAAAATGTGAAAAGATTACTGAAAATGTGTTTTCTACTACAGTAAATCACATGCGCATTTCCACTTCTGAAAAGCAGGAGACTTTATAAAAGACTTCAAAACGACAACATTAAAAACATAGGAAGATAAGTTTACTTGGGCAGTTTTTTCAACAAAGAAAACACTTTTTCTGCATTGAATGTTATAAACATTGGGAGCTAAAGGTCTGAAATGGGTTGCAATTGCAGCATTTTGTGTTTCCGCTTACCCTTTAGGTATTTTGATCCCACTACGTCACCACCTTTTCTTTCTGAAAGTGGGCACCTGGCAATATATAAGCCTTTCACAGGTCCAGCCAGTAAACATTGTCCAAGGTTCGGGTCTAAACCTTGGGCTCTTCTCCTTAATTTTTGGTGGGGCCAGTGCTTAATTTGTAAAAGAATAAGTGGGCGTGACCCAACGTTTTGCACTGAAACCCGGTATCGGTGCTTTCGATTGTTGGGAGTGCCGCATACCAAGGTACGTGGTTTTAATTCCACCTCAGGTCTCTCATCCACCACCGCATGCTCCCTGCCTCTTTGTCATACTCTTTCAGTTTCTTTTCCATCCCTCCTTCCTTTGTCAATTTTTCCAACCTTCTCTTTCTCCTCCTTAACCCCCAGTCTATTTTTTCTCTCTTGCTTAGTCTGATGAGGAATAATAAGTGTGGGTCTCAAAAACTATTGCCAGTGGGTCCCACTTGGCTGGGTCCAAGTCCCACAAAAATTCATTATCTGGTATATATGCCCCTCTTTCCTCCCCTAGTCCTGATGTTCTGGTCTGAGATGGCAGTATCAGAATATGTGACTGCAAAACCAAAGCTTTGTTGGCACTATCCCTCTCCCTCCCAGACAACACCCAGATCAAACTCGAGGCCAGGTGTGCCAGAATTGTGCTTCCTGCAGAATGAATACACCTGCTATGGCAACAGGTGTTGAACGTCCCTGGCAAACTGGGGCACAGTATGACAACAAAATAATAGGAGCATATTGTTTGGTGCCAAACTGTGAGAGAAAGGTACTGTTAGTCTCCCTCAACAGTATGGGACCACCATTGGAGCTGTTCTGGCCAGTGGCAGCCCATTACATTTTAAACAGACACAACACTGAATATATTTACTTAGGCTGCAGCAGGCATGCTCCAAACAGCAATGACCTACTAGTTGTTACGGCTCCTGCTCCATAATTGGAAAACCAAAGAATCCACACAAACGTCAGCAGTTTGTAAATTGCCACAGACCTTCATTTTGCTCAATTTTCACAACAAGGTATCCATGCTTCTTTTAGAAATTATTGCTGCATTGATTTAAGCCTGCAATCCTGCATAGGCTTTCTCGTCAGGCCTCACAAGCACGGCTTGTAAGTCGATATCGCTTCATTTTTGACCTCAGCTTTGTTTTCACCTGCATAATATTTAAAAAATGATCATTCAACATTTGCTTTTGTGTTGCACAGGTGGGTTGGAGAAACAGCACAGACTCCCATGCATTGAGCGGTAGAACAAGCCATTCAGACCAATTCTGGCGCTACTCTCATGCTACGTATAGCATGTGAGCAGGACCAGGATTCCATGAGGAGCCTGTGCTGGTGTCTCAGGGACACTGGGACACCATCAGGAGCAGGAGAGAAGAGGAGTGAGGTTGCCGGCAGCATCGTCGGCAGGACAGGTAGTTTAAAAAAAATTATTTCCCTAATCAATGAAAAACATTTCTATTGAGTATCTGTGAGAAGAGAATCCAGTGTAAGACACAAGAGAGAGCAAGCGCAATTTTTATGGAAGAGAATACTACGTGGATAATAAGGCTGCAGCCTGCAGCAATCGCTAGTGGTCACATTACGCATACTAGCAGCACATGTGGCACCATTGCTAGCGAAAAATGTGCCCTGAACTAGGATGGCAGAAGTCCTTGCGCTAGCCCAAGGTGTTGAAGGGTGAAATAGAAATAGTGGCGAAGAAGAACGAAGTGAGAAGTGGTAATTGTGAGATAGTGGCGCTCAGAGTAGAAACAATGAGAAGAGTGCGACAGGAGGCATGTTTAATAAATACATTTTGGTTAAAAAACGGTGAGAGAGGGGCATTTGTGAAAGAGAAGTGTTAGCATGGTGAGGGCAACCGAAAAGGATGAAAAGACTCTACCAACTTCTCTTGCCTCCTCATCACGGTTAAATCCAGGAAAGTTCGGTTTGAAAACAGTTGAAAGGCTGCATAGAAGAAAAACAATCTGCTAGGTGACTGTCAGTGCGATTTTAGATCCGGCTGTAGTACAGAAAGAGCCATGCTTCAAATACTGGACGACAATCTGCATATCTTAGAATAAATGTGAATCTTGTCTTCTAGTACTCTTTATCTGTCTGTAGCATCCAACACTATCTACAATGCCGCCTTATTGCAAACCCTGGAAGAAACTATGGGAATATATGTCTCAGTTCTAAAATGGTTTGAATCATATCTAGGAAACCACACGCAGCAAGTGAGACTGGTGGCACAACACCGGACCCTGCACCGCTGCAGCAAGGAGTCCCCCAGAGCCCAATTCTCTCCCCATTGCTTTTTTAACCTTTACCTGGAACCCTTTACTGCTCTCCTGAATTAAACATCCATCTCCTTTCACCTTTATGATGATGACATGCAGCTGTACATGAAAATATCATCGTTGAAAGACATAGCAGCTTTTGCCCTCACCCTACGAAAGCTTCAGTCATGAATAGCTCTTTAACACCACAAACTAAATCACCTAAACTCTGATTTCCTATTAATATCTCTCCAACAATACAGCACACCTGCACAAACTTGGATGAATGCAGCAAACCTGCTCGACTGCAAACCAACCATTGTTGAAATTCAACATAACTAGTCTTCCTCCTGGATAAGAACCTGAACCTGCAAGTGCACATTAATGATTTAGGAAAGAGCGCAGCGCCATATCCACATTTTCCAGAAAATCAAGTCACAAATTCCTAAATTTCAAAACAACGGTGACATCACTGGGGATTTCAAACCTAGATTACTGTAACACCCTGCTAACATGCATTCTCAGAATACATATGACTCCTATTAGGGACGACTTCAATGCTACCGCGTGACTGGTCAAGGCTCAAGAAGATCAGATCACATCACTCCTACACTGATCACCCTCAAGTAGCTCCACATTGAGACCAAATGTTTTATCAAGCTGTCCTATATTGTTCACAAGGTCTTATATGGAAGTTCAGCAAAATACTGTTGTAGACTCTTATCGCCTTCGGATACAGTTTATTTTGAAGTACTCACTCTCTCTCTTTCGAAACTCCAGCCATCAGAGTCACACGCCCTGAATCAATCAGTTTGTGAGAGTGCCCTTAAAGTTTAGAAATCCATTGCGCAGACCTGCCAACGTCACCAAAAACCTCACAGGGTGAGAAGGGGGCGGGGCCTTGGAGGAGGCATGGTCTCATACTGAGAAGCACCTAAGGGGCACTTTTGCCCATACCCCCGCCCACCCCATACCCCATCCTAAAAAAAAAAAAAAAAACAAGCTTGCTGAAGCTGCTTCTGATGTCCTGGGGATTTTTCACACCCATTATCCATTAATGGACAGCGGCCATTAAAAGCCTCCAAAAACGAGCTGAAAACCACTGTTTATAGTGGTGTTGAGTTCTTTTTCCCTGCCACCGTGTGATATTGGCTCCTCACCGGGAGACCGTTTGAGGGGAGCCATTATCGTGTGTCACACGGTAACACCGTGTGTGTTGACAGGTCTGATTGTGCTGTACATAAGAACTAAAACCTCATACATAGCCTTTCCCAAAGAAAGTGCTGCTCTTCTAAGAACACTTCAAGATATAACAACCTCCAGCTGGAAGTATTTCTGAGACCGAAAAGGTAACATATGCTCTTCACTCCTTGACTGTTACTATGCATCCTGACCAAGGACATATCTAGTTTGGTGGGGGTTCTTATTCCATGTACACATTTCTATCCCACTACCACCACCACTGAAAGTTCCTAATAATAAGCCTTCTTTTCCTGACAGCTACCTCTGTCCCTAAAAATGGTGTACCCTAAATCTCATGCCTTATAGGTATGTTTTGTAATCTGTTTCTGCTATGTGAACTCTGTTAACCCAGTGGTTCTAGGTCATCCTATATAAAACTGCAATTAAATAAATACGCTAAATTAAGATGAAGCAAAAGAAAATGAGAAGAGGCCAAGAAGACAAAGGGGAGTTGAAGAGGTGAACCTGAGAGAAGGAGAAAAAAGCGCAATAGAGAAAAGAGAGAGAACACATAGAAGTAAAGACTGGATAGCGAGAACGTGAAAGAGACAAATGTGAAATATCTAATAGTTTGAGAGGCAAATGGTAGTGGACAGGGAGAACAAAAGAGAAGCATACACTCATTTCTGTTGTTTTTGCCTTTTTGTCTTTAAATGGTTGAATTGGGCCCATCTCCCTCCATTCCCTTTCACACCATGAGTATGGAAGGTGTTTGTACTGGTATAGCAAATGCCCAGGCTTGGAGATCTAAGGTTCACTGACAAATGTGCATGTGAATGGCAGCATCTGGATCTATCAAAAGTGATAGCGGCAAGACTGCATGACATGACAACAGGAGCCACAGCAGTGACAAAAGGTCTTAGAGTGACAGAAACAGGACTTTCAGGATGCTAATGTGGACTATGACCTAAATGAGAATAATATTGGCTCGGAACACACAGATTCACTCACTCATCCACTTATACATTCCTCTCAGTGAGTTAAGCAACCACTCCAGAGGTCTGTCTTTAACATGTCACCCATGCCTTAACTATACATGTTACATCAGGTGCATCCAACAAGCAGCTTGGGAGCTACTGATAGCTCACCAAAACCTGCAAAGTAGCCCCCACATGGGAAGCCAAGCCTAGTATTTGATTCAGAGAATCTGTGCACATTAAAGAAGCCAGCACTGTTCCTCTCGAGAGCCTTAGGGTAACAGTCGACTAAACCAATGGCAGGACCTTATGATAACACTCAAACACATGTGTCAGCCTAGGAAGGATGCCACATGACCATCTGTATCCACTCTCAATCTGACTAAGAACATTGGCTATGTTGTAAGCCCTGTTCTATCAGTCGCACCATGTGTGTAAACAATGAACCTTCAAGGAAGAATGGCAGCAGTAGCTTGAGTAGTAACCGGTGCATGATCAGCTCAAGAGCTGAGGAGAGCAGGCAGAGTATAGATCCAGAGAAGATAAAATTAGGAGCATCTTCTGCATGCATTTATGTGTGTCTGAAATTGTGTCCCTCCCTAATACACAATATTTCTTCCTGGAAGCTGTACCTGGTGTCAAGGACACCCAAATGTGTATGCTAGCTCCCCATCATAACAGTTGTAGCTCTGGCACAATTTAGTGACAATGGCATAATAATGACCATCTTTGATTATTTTGGGCATTCATTATCTAGTGGCAAAATGGCAGGCATCATTGACATTTTAGGAGTGTAACTAGCCTACTTCTAGCCATCTCTGACATAATGCGGGCCGCAACTGATATATTATGGGCATCCGGCATGTGAATGGTGCCCAGCCTTGGCACAAAGGTGGCCCCGGTATAATGGTGGTCATTATTGGCATACTGCAGGCATCCTTGCTGTTGTGGTGAACACCCATGGCCTATGATTGCAATACCTTGGCATTCAAAGCAGAATCTGTCCAGATTAGGCTTTTGTACTTGATAAAAATCACAAGCTGATGTTTGAGGGCTGTGTATTTCCTAAATATGCAAACTGATATTTTGAAGACAAAAATTATGTTTTTCAGAAAATGCTTTTCTTTTGGGGAAATTTAGTTTTCGCCCAAAATGTAAAGTGGCATTTGATAGAAAAACCTATGTATTTTCCGAAAAGTATATGCTGACGAATAAAAAAGGTTGCAATTCAAATACACATTTAAACTTCATAATTGAATGATAATTCATGCTGAGTAGTGGAGATTTATTGCCGTGGTTATGTCTTTTGTGCCATAGCACATGTAATGATTTGAATGTTATTTCATTAGTCAGGTTGAGGCATTTAATATTGGGAACGTTTTCCTGGTAACCTTACCTGGAATGCTTGTGCAGTTGATAACGCGTCCCGTCTTAGATAATTTAATTAGTCTGGGACTCGTTTTAGGCCAATGAATCTTTTGACCCTGACTGAAGACACCTCAGGACGAGACAATGAATCAACATAGCAATCAAAACATCAATAACATCATCAATATTCACTATAGCAAATCGATTCAATTTGGACAATAGCATGAGTAAGAATCAAAACACACCAAGACCTCTCAGTCGCGAATAACCACACGGATTTAGTATGATTTATGATATTTATTCCCTATTGATTACACCTCTGCAAGTAAGTTTACTAGTCTCAATACCAGAAAACACATCAACACGGTAATAATATGGCAACTCAAATACGACTTCATCAATGCAAAAATCATAAACATAAGTACAAAGCACGACGTCAACATGGGTTAATCTTAGCAGAGTATCGTTAGCGCATTATTCAACAAAGCATAGATTCAGTAGTTTGTCTATTTGCGTCCGTTTAGTGAATTCCTTAACTAACCTCAAATTAGCATTAGCATATTGGTCTTCATGCAAAACAATTTAGCAACACAAATTTAGAAAACATCTAACTATGGTCTCTATCAAAAGATAGCAGTTGGTACCTAAAAAGAAAAGGCAAACAGACAATTACAATTTCATCATCATATAGTTACCCTCCGTAATGAGTCAGCATACAGAGTCAGTCTTCGTCCTCAGGACATCAGTTGATCCGCCATCAGCCAAGAAACACAGCAAAGTTCAGCAAGACGGGCAATAAGGGGCACTTCCCTCATAAGGAGGAAAAGTATGAATCGGGCAGGACAAAGATAAGGATGGATCGAAGAATTAAACCGCAAAGTCTTTAAGACAGAGTGACAAAGTGTCTAGGCAATAGCAAAGGCACGTAATGGCTATGGCAAAAGAATGGCATATAATGGCTGCTTTCTCCTTATTTCATAGGATTATATTAAACTTGTTGTACAGTCCCCTAATTTCCAATTGGGTAAGTTTTGGTGCACCATTATCTCCATCCAATGGTTTACTTGTCGCCTCATTAAGATTGTCACCTCAGAACAGTTCTCACGCAGTTTATTGGCTTCTGTAATTGACGTCTCCAACAGGTAGAATGTCAGGTACAATTTCACATTCTCGTGGTCCTCTCACAGACCCAGTCAGTAGTTCCATTGTCTATACCAGTTCAGGCGACCTTGTACCTGTTGCAAGTTTACACTGTTGCATTCGGCAAGAATGTCTCCTTGAGCAAGTCGAGTCTCATGAGAAAGAATTTACTACGGTTACACACATCTTCTAGTTTTCTGGAAAAGTACGGCTACATGTCCTTCAGCAAGTCAGCACATTGCACATTAGAAAAACGCATTTAATATGAAACCGGACAGCTAGGCCCCACTCATGCTAACTAAGGCCTAGTGATTAATTAATTAATTAATTAGCAAACCCTTAACATATAACTCTTAATACTAATACAAAATCATACATTAGTACATTAATAGTTCATTATTAGTCAGTTTCAATTATCATCGTATATGTTGGGGGCCACTCCCCGTGGGCACATTTCAAACACACGTTTAGTAAAAGCACAGTAATACAATTTCTATGCGGCATCATTAGGCATTAATTTGCAAATATTTCATGTTAATTTTGATTATGAAACTACACTCTACCACAGTTACTACTAATCATCCTCATTAAGGTGGTCATTTTGTAATGTTAACCTGTTGCCTGAGAAGGCCAAGCTTTCATAGCTCCTACCCAATTTGTACTCCTATGATGGGGAAAGCTTCTGCTGCTGCTGCCCTGTCTTCTGAATGAAGGAAGCTTGCAGTGTTTCTTCCCAAGGTGTACCTGCTCTACGAAGAAGGGGTGTGTGATGTAGGCATGGATTTGCACTTTCACAGGACTGGAGTCTTGTCACCTAATCACAGGCTAGACACTTTTAGTAAGATTTAGAACTTCTGGTTTAATATGTGGCTTCTCTGTATTGACTCTCTTTTGTTTTTATAGTCTAGAAGTCCTGATTTTTCCGGTTCGATTTTCTATCGAGGTCTTGATGCTTTCTATCTTTCTCTTCTCTTTGCAAGACTACGTGGTTCTGGACCAGAGGCTTTTGAGAAAAAGAATGAATGTAGTTATGTAACAAGTCTGTTTCTTGTATCGAATTTATCCCAAATATTCTCTCTTTTCTCTCTTCCTTTGTGATTCGTATTCACTGTATCCTACTCTGTCTTAAGGAAGTCTATTCTGCATACTATTACTTCAAATAATTTTCCCAGTACTATGGGCCAGATGTAGGAAGAAAACATTTTACGAGGTGCAAATTGCGAGTACCAGCGACTCACAATTTGCACCTCGCAAAATGTTATGCAGAAAGGTGTCTCAGACACCTTCTGCGACTCGCTATGGGGTCGCAAAGACCCACCTCATAAATATTTATGAGGTGGGTCGCAGTTTGCGACCCCATAGCGAGTCTAGGCACTCACGGGGATGGTGGCCTGCTGGAGACAGCAGACCACCATGTCCGTGACTGCTTTTGAATCAAGCAGTTTTTTTTCTTTCTTTTTGCAGCCCGTTTTCCTTAAAGGAAAACGAGCTGCAAATAGAAAAAATACCGAAACCTTTTTGTTTCGGTTTTTTTCAGAGTAGGCAGTGGTCCGTAGGACCACTGCCTGCTCTGAAAAAATAGTTTTGTTTGCATTCACAAAGGGGAAGGGGTCCCATGGGGACCCCTTCCCGTTTGCGAATGAGTTACCATCCACTTCAAGTGGATGGTAACTGCGAGTTGATTTGCGACCGCTTTCATGGTCACAAATCAACTCTACATCGCGATGCGGTTGCAAATAGGAAGGGCACACCCCTTCCTATTTGCGAGTCGGAAACACATTTTGCGAGTCGGTACCGACTCGCAAAATGTGTTTCTGCATCGCGTGAGGCCTTTTGCGCCTCGCAAATGGCATTTTTCGCTGTTTGCGAGGCGCAAAAGGCTACCTACATCTGGCCCCTTGCTCCTTCTCCTACTGCTTAGGATCACCAGTATTTTCGTTTTATCTCTCTCTTTTTTTGGAACTTTTATTTATTGTTTTTTGGTTAAACATACACAATTGGCAACTTGCAATAGTCCATTTGTGCATGTAACTTATCAAACTCTCCCACTTAAGCGTATGAAAAATATTGTTTACAATCCTAATAACGCAGGTCTACCATCTATTTCCCTGAGTACTCCACTCATGGCCTCCATAATTTCTTGTGTTTCTTGGGGCATCCCTTCGATGTATATATGTATTGTTCTGCAACGCAGCAAAACTCCATGCCACGGGCCCATTCTTCTGCTGGATGGGCCTTCTCTGATCTTCAGTGGCGTCTAGTGTCCCTCTTGTCCACCAGAAAGCCTGTGGCTAACAGGGGTTTTGAGATTCTCCTGCCCCTCTATTCATCCATTAGCCCCAGTAATAAATGTGTGGGTTCTGGGTGGTACCTCTCCCAGTCACTTGTGTAAAAATAGTCCAAATGCCTTGCCAATAATGGTGGCATACAGGATATTTGCAAAAACAACATGGCGATGGATGGAATGTTTGATTTAACCTAAGCCATTAGCAATCGTTAGGGCCACATCCCAATAAATCATTTTTTTGCCCACCATCCCACCTCAGTTTGGACCCAGCTATATGTAAATCAGTCTTGACCCTCCTCCTTATGGGAATAGTCCAACTGAACACCCAGGCCAGGTCCTTCCTGAATCGGAACACAAGCAACCTAATACCAGTTTCGCCCTAGTTAGGGATCTTCAGCCAGGTATAGCTTTGTTCCAGTGAAACAGTGAGTCTGGGACCCACATCTATGTACACTCATCCCACTTAGGCTGTCAAATGTAAATACATCAAGATGATGGATGTATTGTTTGAATTAATCTCAGCCACTGGCAATCATACTTTATTTTGAGGTATGTGGCTTGATTCTCACCTCAGGCAGTCAACCATGTGGTTTATGATAAGTGATTGTGCAGCCGACCCAGCCAAGTGTCCTATTTGTCTTGCGATAGTCCTTTGAGACCAGTCCTTAACCCCGCCTGACAAACCTCAGCCCTTAACTGCAGCAGAAGCATTTAAGACAAAAAAAGGTTGTATAGAATTCAAGCAATTGTTGTTAGTTCAGGAGTCATGACGCGGGCCCTTTAGGATCTTCAAAAGGCAGCTGGCTGTCTCTTATGTCACTGTCGCCTTTATCCATTTCAGAGGGTCGGTGCGATTGGCACCTTTGTCGATTCTTGTAGAGCAATGACGCCGATTAGGATTCGGTGTTCCCTTGGGGAGAAAACTGTTTAGCTTGATGGTTTGCGATTGGGGGTCCTGTGTCCAGGTGTCAAGCCAGTTCTACACGGCTTGCAATGAGTCAAAGAAGAGAGTCTTTCCACTGTGTATGATTTTTAGCTTGGCAGGAAGCAGTAGCAAGTATGTTAGCTGCATTTCTTTCTGTTTCCCCTTGACTTCAGAGAAAGATTTGCTTTGGTTTTGAACCTGCAGAGTATAGTCTGGGTGTATGTTATCTGTCACTAATATGCACATTAGAGGGGTCTGGAATCTGACTTGTCATAGGATAGAGTCCTGGTTGGCATAATTCAGAAACCTGGTGAGCATCGGCCATGGAGGGGGAGAGCACCCAAAGGAGGCCATGCCACTACTGATCTCTGTTCCCTCTCTATGATGAAACATGTTGAGAGTGCATCTGTTGGCGTCCATGTCTTGAGCCATGTTGCAAGGAATACTTCTGGATGTTTGCCTTCCAGTATGCCGACTATGCAAAGATTGTTCCTTCTCAAGCATCCCTCCCCATCTTCCATTCTGTATTCCAGATAGCTCACTTTTTCTTTCAAGTGGGTGACATCTGTGGACATGGTGTAGCCAATATCCTCTGCCATGGATATCCACTATTCCGTGCCTCTGACCCTGTCTGTGACTTTGCGGAAGTCTTGGTGAAACAGTTGCAGTTCTAGTCAGCATCCCCAATTTGCACTTCCATGGTTGTGCGCGTCTCACAGATAGCTTGTAGGATTTGCTTGGGGGTGACTAATGATGGTGCAGGATCTGTCAGTGGGTCCGCCTACCTCGGTGCTTTCAAAGTTGAGTTGGAGTATTATCTATCTTTGTTTGTTTTATGGTCGTTGTTGCATGAGATTTCCCCATCATTGTGGTTAGTGAGGGGGATTGTGTTCAGCACTGGGTTGATGTAGGTAGAGCAATAGCTGTCCCTCTGCCCCTGGAGATCTCTGCCCTGTTGTGATTTCTGCTTACGATTGTGTTATGTTATCCTTGGTGGGGTGGGGAAGTCACTTTGCTCCCATCGCCCTGTTGGTTGCCTGACAGGATGTTGGGGTGGGGGGGGTTGAATTCCTCAGTCTGTATAGTGGGACATGTCACCCCCTAGTGGATGCAGCTCAGCAATGGGGAAAAGGAAAGGTGCTCCGGCCGGTGCCCAGCTCATGGCAGGCTCGCCATGTGTCACTGTTTCATCCTGCTGCACCTGTAGGTCTCTCCCTGCTTTGTGCCTAGGGTGTGTTTGTTTGGCTTCTGCTGGGAACTGGACTCCCCAGACAGCTTCCGGTGGGTCTCAGGGGTACTGCAAGACTAAGTGGCCTCCTAAGGCCAGGTGGCTTCAGCCGGGTCAGCTGCACAGCTGCAAATCAGCTCTCTGGGGAGTGAGGTCAAGTTATGACCACCATTGTGAGCAGCCAGCCAGGCTCCCCGTTTATCTCTCTCTTAACAACATTACCCTTCAGGTGCCTTTCAGGTCTCTTCCTTCATGTGCCAAACTATCATTATCACAAAGAAAAAGGAAAGGAAAAACTACTCTTCAATTAGATAAAACACAGCAAAATTAGTAAAGAGAGAAGGGAAAAAATAATCATTGCTAAATTTATAGAGAAACACAACTATATTTGGTTTAAGGCTTCTACTGTTTTTTTGTTAATTTTCTTGAACAAGCCCCTCTTGGCATTGGTTTACTCCTCCACCACTAGCTCTGTAACTAATCACCTTGGTCCGGTCTTCTGTTCTGTGTCCTCTCCTCCAAATAACTTCTGCCTCCTCCCTCTTCCTGTAAGATAGACGTATGCCGTTCCTGACTCTTCCTCTCTCAGATCATTCACTTTCTCTGCTAGGTCCAGCTCCTTTAACCCCTTCTGTGCCGAGGACGTAATGGTTACGTCCTGCGGCACAGTGCTGCTGTACCCAGGACGTAACCATTACGTCCTGGGCACCCAGCCCAGAGGGAGCGCTAGCGCTCCCTCTGGGGGTTCCCCCCCACCCCCCAAAGTCAGGGATGGAAGGGGAAACCCTTCCCCTTCCACCCCGATCCCCCCGCCCCCCCTGTGACGTCAGCGCGTGAGCGCACGCTGTTTGTCACAGCTTTGCATTTCTCTTCCGATAACGGGGAGGAGGCAGAGAGGCTTCAAAGGGAAGGAAATGTATTTCCTTCCCTTTGAAGTCTCTCTCTGTGTTTTGGCAGCCAGATTGTAAAGCAATCCGGCTGTCAAAATGCCCACTAGACACCAGGGATGTCTTTTTTATTGATTGAAACTGACAAAAGGGAGCGACCCCTTGGGCAAGCGTCGCTCCCAGGGGGGGCATTTTTTTTTAAGGCCTTTTCTGCCCCTCCCCCCCCCCCGGGGTCAGAAACCTCTAGGCACCAGGGATACATTTTTTTTTTTTGTTTAGTTTTTGTTTTTTGAGGTGGGGAGCGACCCCTTAGGCAAGGGTCGCTGCCCTAGGGGGAAAATTATATTTAGGCCATTTCTGCCCCCCTTGGTTGCAGATTTGCCTATTTTTATGAGGCCAATCTGCCCCCAAGGGGGGCAGAAACCACTAGACACCAGGGAGTTTTTTTTGTTTGTTTGTTTTTCACGTAAGGGGAGCGACCCCTTAGGCAAGGGTCGTTCCCCTGGGGGGCAAATTTATTTTAGGCAATTTCTGCCCCCCATGGGGGCAGATCAGCCTATTTTTATTAGGCCGATCTTCCCCCACGGGGGGCAGAAACCACTAGGCACCAGGGATTTTTTTTTTTGCGTTTTACAGATGGGTCGCTCCCCTGGAGGGCCAAATTGTATTTAGGCTATTTCTGCCCGCTTTGGGGGCAGATCAGCCGATTTTAGGTCAATCTGCCCCCAAGGAGGGTAGAAACCACTAGGCACCAGGGATCTTTTTTTTGCGCCGTCACGCAAGGGGAGGGACCTTGTAGGCAAGGGTCGCTCCCTGGGGGGGGAGGGTTAAATTTATTTTAGGCCAGAAACCTCTAGGCGCCAGGGCAAATTGTTTTTTTGTGTTTTTTTTTGTTTGTTTTTTTAGAGATTGGGAGCGACCCATTAGGCAAGGGTCGCTCCCCTGGGGGGCAAATTGTATTTAGACCATTTCTGCCCCCCTTGGGGGCAGATTGGCTGATTGTAGGTCAATCTGCCCCCAAGGGGGGCAGAAACCACTAGGCACCAGGGAGCTTTTTTTTGCGCCGTCACGCAAGGGGAGCGACCTTGTAGGCAAGGGTCGCTCCCCAGGGGGGTTGAGGGGGCAAATTTATTTTAGGCCATTTCTGCCCCCCTGGGGGTAGATCGGCCTATTGGTATTAGGCCGATCTGCCCCCAGGGGGGGGGGGGCAGAAACCTCTAGGCGCCAGGGCAAATTGTTTTTTTGTGTTTTTTTTTTCTTGTTCGTTTGTTTTTTTAGAGATGGGGAGCGACCCATTAGGCAAGGGTCGCTCCCCTGGGGGGCAAATTGTATTTAGACCATTTCTGCTCCCCTTGGGGGCAGATTGGCCGATTGTAGGTCAATCGGCCCCCAAGGGGGCAGAAACCACTAGCATTTTTTTTTTTGGCGCCAATGTCACGCAGGGGGAGCGACCCCATAGGCAAGGGTCGCTCCGGGGGGGGAGGGGTGAGGGACAAATTTATTTTAGGCCATTTCTGCCCCCCCCTGGGGCCGGCTGAGCTAGAGGCCAAAATCCACAGGTAGGCACTGTTTTCTATGAAAAAATGTGATGTGTCCACGTTGTGTTTTGGGCCATTTCCTGTTGCGGGCGCTAGGCCTACCCACACAAGTGAGGTATCATTTTTATCGGGAGACTTGGGGGAACGCTAGGTGGAAGGAAATTTGTGGCTCCTCTCAGATTTCAGAACTTTCTGTCACCGAAATGTGAGGAAAACGTGTTTTTTTAGCCAAATTTTGAGGTTTGCTAAGGATTCTGGGTAACAGAACCTGGTCAGAGCCCCACAATTCACCCCATCTTGGATTCCCCTGGGTTTTTAGTTTTCAAACATGCACTGATTTGCTAGGTTTCCCCAGGTGCCAGCTGAGCTAGAGGCCAAAATCCACAGGTAGGCACTGTTTTCTATGAATAAATGTGATGTGTCCACGTTGTGTTTTGGGCCATTTCCTGTCGCGGGCGGTAGGCCTACCCACACAAGTGAGGTATCATTTTTATCAGGAGACTTGGGGGAACGCTGGGTGGAAGGAAATTTGTAGCTCCTCTCAGATTCCAGAACTTTCTGTCACCGAAATGTGAGGAAATTGTGTTTTTTTAGCCAAAATTTGAGGTTTGCAAAGGATTCTGGGTAACAGAACCTGGTCAGAGCCCCACAAGTCACCCCATCTTGGATTCCCCTAGGTCTCTAGTTTTCAAAAATGCACAGGTTTGGTAGGTTTCCCTAGGTGCTGGCTGAGCTAGAGGCCAAAATCTACAGGTAGGCACTTTGCAAAAAACAGCTCTGTTTTCTGTGATGTGTCCACGTTGTGTTTTGTTGCATATCCTGTTGCGGGCGGTAGGCCTACCCACACAAGTGAGGTACCATTTTTATCGGGAGACTTGGGGGAACACTGGGTGGAAGGAAATTTGTGGCTCCTCTCAGATTCCAGAACTTTCTGTCACCGAAATGTGAGGAAAATGTGTTTTTTTAGCCAAAATTTGAGGTTTGCAAAGGATTCTGGGTAACAGAACCTGGTCAGAGCCCCACAAGTCACCCCATCTTAGATTCCCCTATGTCTCTAGTTTTAAAAAATGCACAGGTTTGGTAGGTTTCCCTAGGTGGCGGCTGAGCTAGAGGCCAAAATCTACAGGTAGGCACTTTGCAAAAAACAGCTCTGTTTTCTGTGATGTGTCCACGTTGTGTTTTGGGGCATATCTGTTGCGGGCGCTAGGCCTACCCACACAAGTGAGGTACCATTTTTATCGGGAGACTTGGGGGAACGCTGGGTGGAAGGAAATTTGTGGCTCCTCTCAGATTCCAGAACTTTCTGTCACCGAAATGTGAGGATTTTTTTTTTTTTAGCCAAAATGTGATGTTTGCAAAGGATTCTGGGTAACAGAACCTGGTCAGAGCCCCACAAGTCACCCCATCTTGGATTCCCCTAGGTCTCTAGTTTTCAAAAATGCACAGGTTTGGTAGGTTTCCCTAGGTGCCGGCTGAGCTAGAGGCCAAAATCTACAGGTAGGCACTTTGCATAAAACAGCTCTGTTTTCTGTGATGTGTCCACGTTGTGTTTTGGGGCATATCCTGTCGCGGGCGCAAGGCCTCCCCACACAAGTGAGGTACCATTTTTATCGGGAGACTTGGGGGAACGCTGGGTGGAAGGAAATTTGTGGCTCCTCTCAGATTCCAGAACGTTCTGACACCGAAATTTGAGGAAAATTTGTTTTTTTAGCTAAAATTTGAGGTTTGCAAAGGATTCTGGGTAACAGAACCTGGTCAGAGCCCCACAAGTCACCCCATCTTAGATTCCCCTAGGTCTCTAGTTTTCAAAAATGCACAGGTTTGGTAGGTTTCCCTAGGTGCCGGCTGAGCTAGAGGCCAAAATCTACAGGTAGGCACTTTGCAAAAAACCGCTCTGTTTTCTGTGATGTGTCCACGTTGTGTTTTCGGGCATATCCTGTCGCGGGCGCTAGGCCTACCCACACAAGTGAGGTACCATTTTTATCGGGAGACTTGGGGGAACGCTGGGTGGAAGGAAATTTGTGGCTCCTCTCAGATTCCAGAACTTTCTGTCACCGAAATGTGAGGAAAATGTGTTTTTTAGCCAAATTTTGAGGTTTGCAAAGGATTCTGGGTAACAGAACCTGGTCAGAGCCCCACAAGTCACCCCATCTTGGATTCTCCTAGGTCTCTAGTTTTCAAAAATGCACAGGTTTGGTAGGTTTCCCTGGGTGCCGGCTGAGCTAGAGGCCAAAATCTACAGGTAGGCATTTTGCAAAAAACAGCTCTGTTTTCTTTAAAAAAATGGGATGTGTCCACGTAACTTAAAAGGGAACCTTTCAAGTGAAGCACAACACCCTTTCAAACTTGTCTCCAGACATCAGTGGGGGGTAATCACTCCATTGTGTATGTATGTATGTATGTATTTCGTATTTGTAGAGCGTATTCTGGCCGAAGCATCGAAGCGCAAGGAATACAGAGTAAGAGGGGCGAAGATAAAGCAGAAAAGGAGAAAGCAAGATCATATCTACTGTGGAAACAGCCAAGTTTTTAGCTTCTTTCTAAAAGCCAGGAGATCATATTCACTCCTCAGCCTAGGGGGAAGCGTGTTCCAAAGTTTAGCTGCCGCCACCGAAAAGGCCTTATCGCCCCATCTGGTCTTCTTGGTCCGGGATATATGGATCAGATTTAGGTTTGCAGACCTAAGCAGGCGATTAGGAGTATGTCAGTGGAGCCCAAAGGACAGATGATCTGTCCCAAGGGAGTGTAACGCATTATGTGTTAAGCACATAGGGGGTCATTTTGACCTCAGCGGTCTTTTTCCAAGATCGCAGAGGGACCGCCGTGCGGAAGACCGCCAGTGGTGGCGGTTTGCCGCTCGGCCTATTATGACCGTTGGCAGCTCTCCGTCCTTCTACGGACGGAGAGCCGCCAACAGCCATACTGGCGGGTGCCGGGGAAGTGGAGGTTGCTCCACCGCCACGCCAACAGAACACTGCCCAGCGAATTACGTCCTGTGATTCAGCATGGCGGTGTTCTGTTGGCGGTGTGGTGTCGGCGGAGCAGCCCCCATGGCTCCCGTCCCCTCCCGGAGGATCGTCAGACCAGGTAAGTCGATCGTCCGTGAGGGGAGGGGGGTTGGGGCGGGTGTTGTGTGTTGTGTGCGTGCATGGGGGTGTGCGTGTGTCTATGCAGAGGGGGTGTGTGAGTGCGTGTATGCTTGCGGGGGTGTTGTGTGTTTGGGAATGAGTGTGTGTATGTCTGTAGGTATGTCTGTATGGATGTGTGCGTGCATGTTTGAATGTGGGTGTGCGTGTCTGACTGTTTGTGTGGATGTTGGCATGTATGTCAGTGTGTGTGCGTGTATGTGTGTTGGTGGTGCCTGCATGCGTCTCATGTGTGTATGAGTGATGTTATGTTGGGGGTCGGGGTGGGGAGGGGGGTCCTGCCACCTTTGGGGGGTGGCCAGGGTGGAGGGGGGGTAGGGGAGGGAGTCAGGGTGGGGGAGACCCCTATCAGTGTCAGGGAAGGAATTCCCTGGCACTGATAGTGCTTATCGCCATGGATTTCATGGCGGTTTCAAACCGCATGAAATCCATGGCGGTCAGCCGGGTACAAATACCGCCGGCGGCATAGTGACGGACCCCGGGCTAGAGACCCAGGTCTCCAGCCCAGCGGTCGTCTCCGCCCTGGCGGGAGGAACAGAGAACCGGCGGTTGTTGGCGGTCTTACCGCCGCTTCTCCGCCTTCCGCCAGGGTCATAATGACCCCCATAGTCTTAAAGACAATATGTTTCTTCACCGGTAACCAGTGCAACTGCTTCAACATATCACTGGCCGAGGAAGACCTGGGAAGATTAAGGGGGTTATTCTAACTTTGGAGGAGTGTTAATCCGTCCCAAAAGTGACGGTAAAGTGACGGATATACCACCAGCCGTATTACGAGTTCCATAGGATATAATGGACTCGTAATACGGCTGGTGGTAAATCCGTCACTTTTCCGTCACTTTTGGGACGGATTAACACCTCCTCCAAAGTTAGAATAACCCCCTAAGTGTCAGACGAGTAGCAGTATTTTGGATTAGTTGAAGCTTGTCAAGCGACAACTTATCAATATTAAGTAGTAATGCATTGCAGTAGTCAATTTTTGATATCACCATGGTGAGCAACACCATGGTTCTAAGTCTTTCCTGTAAAAAGGGAAGAATTTTCCTTAACATTTTCAATATCCAAAAACAAGATTTGGTAATGGATTTAATATGGGGCTTAAAGGATAAAGCTGTATCAAAGATAACTTCCAAATTCTTGGTGGCATCAGTTGGCATGGGTAATTCTCCACACACCAATGGCCACCACCGGGTGCTCCATACATTTTTACTGGAGCCAAATAAAAGGATTTCAGTGTTATCTCCGTTCATCTTGAGCCAATTCCTGCCCAGCCATTTATTGATCTCTCCCATGCAATGATGAAAACGGTCAGCAGCTTCTTCCCAGTCCCCGTCAATTGGAATAATTATTTGGGTGTCATCTGCATATGATGTAGTTCGAAAGCCAAATGAATGAATCAGTTTAGCTAAAGGGGCCTATATAGAGATTAAACAAAGTAGGACTAAGAGAGGAGCCCTGTGGAATACCGCAGGGTAGATGATAAGCAGGGGGTTTAAAGTCTCCACAAATTACTGTGGTGGATCTATCTTCCAGGAAGGATCTCAAGATGTCAAGAGCAACACCCTTAATGCCTACGGCGGTGTAGAATAGTTTGAGGAGAGATAGTTTCAAATGCTGCGGATAAATCAAGGAGCACCAGAATAGTACCCACTCCCTTATCAACTAGTTTCCGAATCGTGTCCGAAGTTGTGATGAGAGCTAATTCCATGCTATGGCTTTTCCTAAAACCATGTTGAGAAGGATCTAGGCAACCTGAGTCTTTAAAATTTTTAACTAGTTCTTTATTAATATGTTTTTTCAGAACTTTGATAAAAAAGGCAGTAGTGCAATTGGTCTTAAATTCTTAAGATCATTTGACTTACCATCTGTCTTTTTTCAAGGAATCACCATTGCTTCCTTCCAAGAAGATGGAAACACACCCGATGTCAGGATCTCCTGAAATATGGGAGCGAGGGTGGTTGACACTAGATCCGGGACAAGCTGTAGAACATGAGGCAGACATGGATCATTAGGGGAACCAGTTTTAATAGATGTCATAAGCTTACTTATCTTTTCTGTACAGAGAGGTTGGAAATTGAATAATGTCGGGCTGTCCTCTCTAGTAGGGAGATTGCCGGAATCCACTAGTTCACCGGTGACCAAGGGTGATGGGAACTCTGCCTGAATATGTAAGATTTCACTTTCAAAATAGGTAGCTGCTTTATTACAGAATTCTTGAGAGTTCTCAAAGTCTGCAGGCTTGTCAGCAGTAGAGAGAGAGCGTACTACCCTAAAGAGTTCCCTAGGGGTGTTAATCGCTTCCTCAATTCTGCAAGAATAGTATTCTGATTTTGCCATGTTAAAGCGTTTTTATATGGCTTAAGGGTAGCTCTAAGTTTAACCCTTTCCATGGGGGTGGGGTCTAGCCTCCATTTCCGTTCCTGCTGACGACATTTCCTTTGCCAGTCTTTGAAATCATTTGTAAACCACGGACAATTGACCTTTTTTCTCCTTAGGGGTCCAGGTGGTTTACAAGGAGCTAACTGATGTATGGCTATTTTGATACCCTGATTGAATTTATCTACCGTTGAAATAGGCAGATCCCCTACTGCTGCCCAGCCGGCCAACAAAGCCGGCTTTAAGTGAGAATCTTTAATACTGTTCCAATGTCTAACTAGTTTCTTGTGAGGAGGGTCAGTTATCTGAGAGACTGCCAATTGTGTGAGGACAGGACACAGCCTATTAACATGTAAGGTGTGAACGACCCTCCCTCTCCCCAGCCCAGGATGACTATCAGTATGCAGATGCCTCTTCTGTTACACCCTCCTGTGTTATGGCTGTCTGGAAAGTATGCACCAAGTGGAGCTGTCACTCTGCCCCAGACGTGGATTGGAGTCTGGCTGCAAAGCACTAGAGTTATAAATAGGCCTGGGTGTAGAACTCCGCTCTGCCGGCGGAATTCAGGCACTCCACGTTATGCGAAGTAGCACGGAGTTCCCGAATTCTGCTCTCCTGTGTGGAGCAGAGTTAGTTTACACTTGCGAGATTGGGTTTTGGCACTCTCTCATAAGCACGAGAATTCTCCTGGGCTGCTAGCGAGTGCACACAAAACCTCACGTTCTCTGGCATTGCTTCCAGCCACCCCAGCAGCCAAAACGGGTTGCTCCTGAGCACAATCTCAGTTCTGCAGTAGATTTTCTATTCCAGAGACACTAACTCTAGTCAAAAAGAGACTTTTCTAACTAGATTTTCTTCCCCAATGGACCCTGCAATTTGTTTTTCAGATTGAGTAGCCTTTTTTCTTTCAAACAGGAAGGAAGTGTGTCAAACTCTAACTTCCTGATACTGTGCAGCAGGCTCCTCCCAGTGCTTTGTCCATCCCCTGGTCACTTTTCACTCGGATTTTGATGTGGAAGAATCACTCTATTTGCCTCCTGGACATACTTTTGGATTTATGAAATCATCACACAAGTAAGTTCTAAAACTATATTGAATATGGGTGTTGTTGTTTGTTTTCTTGGACATGCACCTGTATTTCTTTGTATTTTAATTTGATTTAAAAATTTATAGTAATGGGTGGCCTGGAGTTTAAGTATGGGCCTAATTATTTTTTATTTTGCATTTAATTGATTTTTCACCTTTTGTAAAGGAAATTTGTGCACAGCTCAGTGAGTTTCCTACATGTTTCTGTTTGCAATATTATTTTAGTATGTGGTCTAGATTTCGAAAGGGCCATTAAGCCAGTCGTCCCAGGCGAAAACTAGTAGTCATCAGTGCATGAAATAAATGTTTGAGTGATGTATGTTTTTAAAACTTTGTTAAGGGCAGGGATGGCATTGGATTAATTGAAATTTAAAATGTTGGCTATTATTTGCATTTCATTTTTTTGCAAAAAGTTTATATATTGTGGGGTAATACTATTTGAAGGCACAGGAGGACATAGTTTGACCATGCGGCTTGCTGAGAGCCACTTTGTCCATCCAGCCAGTGTCCTTTGCCATAGGCTTGCATGTGTGCTTTGTTTGGCTTGCATTCTTGCACCTTGTTTTTGCTGTTTGACCATGTGGCTGTCAGCCATTTTGTGAATGCAGCCAGTGTCCCTTTGCCATAGGCTTGAATGTGTTCTTCTTTATTCTCCTTGTTCCTTGTTGTTGTTGTTTGACCATGTGGCTGGCTGGCTGGCAGCCATTTTGTCCATGCAGCCACTGTCCCATGCCATAGGTTTGCATGTGTTTTTTGTTCTCCCTACTTCCTCCTTACTCCTTGTTGTTTGACCATGTGGCTGTCTGGCAGCCATTTTATCCATCCAGCCAGTGTCCTTTGCCATAGGCTTGCATGTATTCTTTGTCTTCCTTGCTCCTTGTTGTTTGTCCATGTGGCTGGCTGGCAGCCATTTTGGCCATGCAGCAAGTGCCCCTTGCCATAGGCTTGCATTTGTTCTTTGTTCTCCATGCTTCCTCCTTGCTCCTTGTTGTTTGACCATGTGGCTGGCTGGCAGTCATTTTGTCTATCTAGCCAGTGTCATTTGCCATAGGCTTCCATGTATTTTTGTTTGCCATGCCTCCTTGCTCCTTGTTGTTGTTTTTTGACCATGTGGCTGGCAACCATTTTGTGCATGTGGCCAATGTCCCTCTGCCATAGGCTTGCATGTGTTCTTCTTTCTTCTCCTTGCTCCTTGTTGTTTTTGACCATGTGGCTGGCTGGCAGCCATTTTGTCCATGCAGCCAGTGTCCCTTGCCATAGGCTTCCATGTGTTCTTTGTTTGCCATGCCTCCTTGCTCCTTTTTGTTGCTGTTTGACCATGTGGCTGGCAGCAATTTTGTGCATGCAGCTACTGTCCCTTTGCTATAGGCTTGCATGTGTTCTTCTTTGTTCTCCTTGCTCCCTGTTCTTGTTGTTTGACCATGGGGCTGGCTGGCAGTCATTTTGTCCATACAGCCAGTGTCCCTTGCATAGGCTTGCCTGTGTTCTTTGTTCTCCATGCTTCCTCCTTGCTACTTTTTGTTGTTGTTTGACCATGTGGCTGGTTGGCAGCCATTTTGACATAGACTTACATACAAACATCTTTAGCTATTGATCATTTGTTTTTGAAGTTTCTATTTTTATTTTTTTCTAATATAATTTTTCTATTTTTATTTTGTATTTATTTTTATGCTATTTTTTTTATGTACTTTTTTATTTTAATTTATATATTTTAGTTTTATTTTTTATATACTTTTTACTTTTTTAATTTAAACTTTCAATATCGTATTTTAATTTGAATATTTAATTTGTAATTTTGAAATATTTTTTTACTGTTTTATTTTAATTTTTTATTTTTTCATTTTTATATTTTAACTTTTTAAAATATTTTTTATTTTTATTTAATTCTGCATTTTGATCCATCCACCCAATCCATTCCATTCCTCCAGCCGTCCACCCACCAAAGCATTTCCTCTGGACAACCTTGCTGCCATAGGTTATTTTATTTAAAGGATTATTCCATTTACCCATGAACCTCTCTCTGACTACCCCAGGTGTCTTCTAAAACAGATGTAAACAAAGCAAAGAGCTAGATCTGCCTGTTTGTGCTGTCTGATTTGAAATGTCATTTTTTATGGTGTTGTGGTGTGGTTTGCCTTTACAATAAATGCAAGGTATATTACATAAGTAATCAACTGCACCAAGTTTGCATTTCTCTGTACTATTTTCAACTTGCTGAAACAATGGCATGCCACATTTTATTAACTACATGTTTTTCTTACTTGGTTGTTTTTAGGTGTACAAGAGAAGAGACCCCGCATCACCTGCAGTACTGCCAAAGAGAAGGCCCTATTGTTACTTCGGTCCACAGGCACCAAACTATTTCGCTTGTGCATCTTAGTGCTACTGCCAACCTAGAGCTAGTTAAGATGGCCCCAAGGAAAGTTTCTCCCAAGAAAGTGGCCAGTGAGAAGAAGCAGCTTTCCGCCTGTGGCGTGCCAACCGCAACCTTTTGCTGGGAGACATGTACCTGCTGCCCCACCGGCCTCCGGGGAGGAATCTGGTTGCACTCCTGCATCAACAACAGCACCACCCCAACCCAAGTCCATGATGATGTCTGTCAGTGAGGAAGCCACTGAAATCATGGCGACCCCAACGAGCAGTGATGTTGAATTGGATTTGTTTCTTTCACAAAGTAGTACCCAATCGGTTCAGGAAACAGAACAACGTGGACATCAGCCACAGCCAGATCATTCCAAAGTTGAAGCAGAAGAGGAGGTCAAGCTTTCTTTTGAGCAACAACCTTCTCTTTCAGAATCAAGGACTCCCATATCTCCAGCAAGAAAAAGGAAGAGTACTACTCCACGATCTTCTTCAAGCACCACTTCTGATGTTGATGATAGGTACATGGAGTGGGCACCGGCAGAGTACAGGAGACGCCAAGAGAGGCAAGGGAAAAGAAAAGTCCCATAAAGCCTTAGAATCATGGAAGAGGATGATGAAGAGGTTGATGACAGAGAACCAGTCATTGTAGAAGCTGGCACAGAGGAGTCCGACATTACTATCCAACATGCTCCGAGGGATGTGGCACACACAGCACTACCAGCTCCCATATTTGTAAGGCCCCCAGCAGAAATCAGCACCAACCCCTACTGCAGTACAAGTATGCACTGCAGAGAGGCAATCAACACACTCTCGACCACCTACATCCAGTCCTTCTTCAGGCATTGGCAGTTTGGGACTTTTTGTATAAGTAGCAAACAAGAGGAGAACATTGTCATACGCTCCAATTGCCACACAAGTGTTCATCGGAGTAAGCCTGGTTCACATTATGGTCCTGGAGGCCAGATGACCTATATGAAAAAACATCACGCAATCCGGTGGGAGCAGCACCTTAAACAAAAGGCTCAACGTGGTCCTGGTGGTGAAGGTGAGGAGAGACAAGAAACATATGCTACACCTGATCAAATCATGGTAGAAGGTGAGGATGAAGAGGATAACATCATCCTCATGCAAAGTAGCCCTGTCCCCAGCAGTGCGCCAGAATCATCCACCTCAGCGACCTCACAATGGCACAGTAAGACTCAAAGTTAGATGGAGACACCACAACATATGGTGACCACAGCACCACAACGCGCATTGAGTTTACCACCATCTACATCTGAAAAGTTGCTTGCATCAGTGGCCACACAAAAGAAGAAAATCCAGGCTACAATAACGGGCATGTTTAGGCAGGAAAGGTTATATCACTGCACAAACCCAATGGCATGTTTGTACAATGGCAAGCTGGAATTTTTTTTAGCGCTGGACATCCTCCTTTTTTTGTGGAAGGATTGGAATTCTTAGAGTTTGTGGCAGCCCTATGCCCAAAATGGAAGGTTCCAGGCCGGACCTATTTTGCCAGTGTTGCTGTTCCATCACTGCAGCACGATGTGCTGCAATTAGTTGGACAAGCTTTGCGGCAAAGTGTTGTCCACACTGTCTACCTGACTACAGACATGTGGACCAGTTGTCAGGCGAATGGTTCTATGTGCATCACTGCACACTGGATCTCTTTTCTGGGGGTAAAGAAAAAGCTATTTATAGGTCTTGGCACTGAAGACATTTTTAAGAGCATTCAGCGGCATGCAACAGTAGCCATGTTTGCCATGGAGAAGTCACACACAGCTGCAAACATCTTGGAGCAACATAATAGCAAGGTGTCTGAGTGGCTGCGACCCAGAGGTATTTGAGTTGGATTTGTTGCCACGGCCTATGGCAGTAACATAGTCAAGGCCATGGCAGACAATAGCTATTTCTGGGTCTTGTGTTTGGCGCACTGCATCAACCTGGCTGTGCAAGACTTTCTTAAAAAAGAAAGACATAGGGGGTGATTCTAACCCTGGCGGTCCGTGATAAAGCGGCGGCCAACCCGCCAACAGGCTGGCGGTCAAAAAAATGGAATTCTGACCCTGGCGGGAACCGCCAACACAGCCCGCCAACTTAACACTCCGACCGCCACGGCGGTACAGACAAACAGCGCGGCGGTCACCGCCAACAGCCAGGCGGCAGACAGTGTACCGCCCACACTATCATAACTCACCAATCCGCCACCTTTTCCGGGGCGGGAGCACCGCCGATAAAAACACGGCGGAAACAGACCACGAACGGGAAAACGCTCACCTCTACGCACTCCACGAGGAAGGAGGACAGCATGGAACCCGAATTAAACATCCTACCTGCTCTCGTCTACCTGCTCATCTACCACGAGTACACACTCCGGCGCAGACGACAACGGTGAGTACTGCACCTACGACACACGGGAGGGGGAAGGAGGAAAGGTTACGCGCACACACATATGCGAGCCCCACCCCCTCAAACTATGTACACACCAATGCAGAGCAACAAGTCACAGTGATACCACCCAAACCCCCTGGAAAAATGCAAAGACATCATTAAAATTACCAAAATATTTATGTACAATAAAGGCTTTGAAAAGTATTGGTCAACTAGGCAAAAAACAATACCAAAATAATTATATATACAGTGCAATGGATAACCGAGGCAATGAGTCCTGCACATCAAAAGAAAATCGAAGTGTCCGTGGGCCAAAGTGTAACAACACAAGGGCAAAGCCCACACAGGAGACCTGAGTCCTTTGGAGAGAACACTGCAGGGGCATCTGATGACAAAACTACAGGCACCTCAGGGGGAAGGGAAGGGGGGGGGCACCACAGCCACATGAGTCCACGACGCCAGATCCACGAAGGGGCCACCTTCTGTGCATTCTTATTGCATTTTAATAGAAAATGTAGAAATTATATCACAAATTTAGACATGTGAAGATTAATGGGATCATTACGAGTTTGGTGGTACCAGGACTGCCATGTCGTACCGCAGACGGCCCGGCGGTGAAGACTGCCATATCATGACCATGGTGGTGTTCCCAACAGAACACAACCAAACTGTTGCCAGTGCTGCCAGTGCGATCAGGACACCGTGGATGATGGTAGGCACCTTCAGACCGGTGGGACCATGTTTCCGCCTGACACATTACGAGGCTGCACACCACCAAGGTTTCCACTGTGGTTGCACCGCTATCAAAAGCCTGGCAGAAACCAACAGAATCTTGGCAGTGACTGTGGGCATTGGGGCTGAGTGGTGGTGTGGCATGCAGGAGAGGGGCACTAGGTGATTATGTGGGTGGTGCCTACTGTGCCATCCTGGGGAGTGCAAAGCCACAGTCTCTCAAGTCTCTACAGTGGGTGGCTTGCCCACTGTCACATCCTGGGGAGTGCAAAGCCACAGTCTCTCAAGTCTCTACAGTGGGTGGCTTGCCCACTGTCACATCCTGGGGAGTGCAAAGCCACAGTCTCTCAAGTCTCTACAGTGGGTGGCTTGCCCACCGTGCCATCCTGGGGAGTGCAAAGCCACAGTCTCTCAAGTCTCTACAGTGGGTGGCTTGCCCACTGTGCCATCCTGGGGAGTGCAAAGCCACAGTCCATCAGGTGGATTACAGTCTCCACAGGTCAAGGAGGAGGCATGGTGGGCACAGTGAACCGTTAACAGTGCTTGACAGGAAGGGCCCAGCGGAGCGGTGCTTGAGACGGCGGGGCCCAGCGGAGTGGTGCTTGAGACGGCAGTGCCCAGCGGAGTGGTGCTTGACAGGAAGGGCCCAGCGGAGCGGTGCTTGAGACGGCGGTGCCCAGCGTAGCGGTGCTTGACAGGAAGGGCCCAGCGAAGCGGTGCTTGAGACGGCGGTGCCCAGCGGAGCGGTGCTTGACAGGAAGGGCCCAGCGGAGCGGTGCTTGAGACGGCGGTGCTTGACAGGAAGGGCCCAGCGGAGCGGTGCTTGAGACGGCGGTGCCCAGCGGAGCGGTGCTTGAGACGGCGGTGCCCAGCGGAGCGGTGCTTGACAGGAAGGGCCCAGCGGAGCGGTGCTTGAGGCGGCGGTGCCCAGCGGAGCGGTGCTTGAGACGGCGGTGCCCAGCGGAGCGGTGCCCAGCGGAGCGGTGCTTGACAGGAAGGGCCCAGCGGAGCGGTGCTTGAGACGGCGGGGCCCAGCGGAGCGGTGCTTGACAGGAAGGGCCCAGCGGAGCGGTGCTTGAGACGGCGGTGCCCAGCGGAGCGGTGCTTGACAGGAAGGGCCCAGCGGAGCGGTGCTTGAGACGGCGGTGCTTGACAGGAAGGGCCCAGCGGAGCGGTGCTTGAGACGGCGGTGCCCAGCGGAGCGGTGCTTGAGACGGCGGTGCCCAGCGGAGCGGTGCTTGACAGGAAGGGCCCAGCGGAGCGGTGCTTGAGACGGCGGTGCCCAGCGGAGCGGTGCTTGAGACGGCGGTGCCCAGCGGAGCGGTGCTTGACAGGAAGGGCCCAGCGGAGCGGTGCTTGAGACGGCGGTGCCCAGCGGAGCGGTGCTTGAGACGGCGGTGCCCAGCGGAGCGGTGCTTGACAGGAAGGGCCCAGCGGAGCGGTGCTTGAGACGGCGGGGCCCAGCGGAGCGGTGCTTGACAGGAAGGGCCCAGCGGAGCGGTGCTTGAGACGGCGGTGCCCAGCGGAGCGGTGCTTGACAGGAAGGGCCCAGCGGAGCGGTGCTTGAGACGGTGGTGCCCAGCGGAGCGGTGTTTGAGACGGCGGGGCCCAGCGGAGCGGTGCTTGAGACGGCGGGGCCCAGCGGAGCGGTGCTTGACAGGAAGGGCCCAGCGGAGCGGTGCTTGACAGGAAGGGCCCAGCGGAGCTGTGCTTGAGACGGCGGGGCCCAGCGGAGTGGTGCTTGAGACGGCGGTGCCCAGCGGAGCGGTGCTTGACAGGAAGGGCCCAGCGGAGCGGTGCTTGAGACGGCGGTGCCCAGCGGAGCGGTGTTTGAGACGGCGGGGCCCTGTTCAGCGGTGCCTATCTTCACGGCGGGGCCCTGTTCAGCGGTGCTCTTCTGCACGGCGGGGCCCTGTTCAGCGGTGCTCTTCTGCACGGCGGGGCCCTCTTCAGCGGTGCTCTTCTGCACGGCGGGGCCCTGTTCAGCGGTGCCTATCTTCACGGCGGGGCCCTGTTCAGCGGTGCTCCTCTGCACGGCGGGGCCCTCTTCAGCGGTGCCTATCTTCACGGCGGGGCCCTGTTCAGCGGTGCTCTTCTGCACGGCGGGGCCCTGTTCAGCGGTGCTCCTCTGCACGGCGGGGCCCTCTTCAGCGGTGCTCTTCTGCACGGCGGGGCCCTCTTCAGCGGTGCCTATCTTCACGGCGGGGCCCTGTTCAGCGGTGCCTATCTTCACGGCGGGGCCCTGTTCAGCGGTGCCTATCTTCACGGCGGGGCCCTCTTCAGCGGTGCTCTTCTGCACGGCGGGGCCCTGTTCAGCGGTGCCTATCTTCACGGCGGGGCCCTGTTCAGCGGTGCTCTTCTGTACGGCGGGGCCCTGTTCAGCGGTGCTCTTCTGCACGGCGGGGCCCTCTTCAGCGGTGCTCTTCTGCACGGCGGGGCCCTCTTCAGCGGTGCTCTTCTGCACGGCGGGGCCCTGTTCAGCGGTGCTCTTCTGCACGGCGGGGCCCTTTTCAGCGGTGCTCATCCAGTAAGTCAAGGGAGCCATGACCTGGCCTGGACTCCCTGCTCAGTCGCCCTCCGACCGTGATGTTGCTGGACCCTTCGGTGACGGAGTCCTGGGCCCTTTGGTGTCCTCCCTAACACCCGGGATGGGGCTTGTGGGGCCCACCTGCTCCGCGCTCCTGCTGGCTGACTTCTCCGCCCTGCTGCCCTTTCGCTCCTTAGATGGGGCTCTCGGGCCCTTTCCTCCCCTAGATGTTGTGGCTGGTGAAGTGGGCGAACTTTGCTCCTTGGGGGCAGCCGTGTCAGTCCTCTCACGGCGGCCCTTTACTTTCCTGGTCCTCTTGCCTGGGGGGGGCTGGATGTGTCCTTGCTGCTGATCGAAGTGTCACTGCTGGCATAGGGTGGACTCCAGAACCCATGCACCACAGTGACACTCGAAGCTGGGCTGGTGGTGGCTGAGGTGCTCTTGGGACTCTTTGCAGATGGAGGGGGTGGGTCATCGGAGGGAAAGAGGTTAAAATTAGCGAGGAAAACTTTTTTAGGACCAAGGTAAAGGGTAGGAGAAGTGGTGATGAGAGTGGAGGAAGAGGATGTGGTTGTAGGAGAGTCAGGTGTGCTGTCTTTGGGTGCAGGTGCTGGTGCTGTAGGCTGTGGTGAGGTGGATGGCTGTTGGGTGGATGGCTGCCTGCGTTTGTGTGGTTTGGAAGAGGGGGTGACAGACACAGTGGGAGAGGACACAGGGGACGTGTAAATGGCAGTGGGGGTGGTGACTGCACATGTGCGGACTGGACTGGAGGGTGTGCTGGTGATGGAAGCACTGGCTGATGGTGGTGTGCATGCAGGTGTGAGTGTAGACGTCACAGGGAGGGAGGAGGGAGACGAGGAGGAGGGGGACACAGAGGTGGTAGTGACTGTTGGAATGTCTGCATCTGGGTGTTGCTTGGGTGAATGCTTGTGGGTTCTGTGGTGCTTGTGTCTGGATGAGCTGCCCTTGGGTGTTGAGGTGTGTGCAGGCTGGTCTGGTGGTGTGGATGGGATAGGCTGAGGAACAGGAGACAGAGACAGGCTGGAGGCAGTAAGAAGAGGGAGGCTGGAAACAGGGACAATGGCTGCTGTCAGTGCTGAGGCCAGAGCATTGAACGATCATTGATGGGCAGCCTGACCCGAATGAATGCCCTCCAGGTAGGCATTGCTCCGATGAACCTCCCTTTCTACCCCCTGGATGGCATTCAAAAGGGTAGTCTGCCCAACAATGAGCGTCCTCAGGAGGTCAATGACCTCCACACTGAGGGCAGCAGGGGTGACAGGGGCAGGGGCTGAGGTGCCTGGGGCGAAGGAGACGCCCGCCTTCCTGGGCGAGCTGGCACGGAGCGTAGGCTGAGGGGCTGCTGGGAGGGCGGGGCTGGTGCGCTGGGTGGCAGCTGTACCTGTAGAGGCGGGGGGCCCAGATGTTGCCGCCACCGCTAGGGAGCTCCCATCCGAGGACGTGTCGGTGTCGCTGGTCTCACCACCGGTCCCCGTTGTGGTGCTCCCCTCACCCTCCGGATCACTGGTGCCCTCAGTGTCTGTTCCTGGGCCCACCGGGGCCTTGTGACTTGCAGCTCCCTCGTGCTCTGATGCCAAATCTCCTCTGCCTGATGATGCTAATGCACACATGCACAAGAAGATGAAGAAGAAGGGTGGGGGGAGAAAAACGAAGACCAGGTTGAGTGCATGCAATGTCAACACCGTTGGCGGAGAGGACAGACACAGGAGCCTCATGCACTAAGCCGCGCATTCGGGGTACACTACTCAGTGCTTCTGACTAGGACAACAGGTCTAGAGACGACAAACGCGCACATGTGTGATGCTGGACCATCGATAGCTGTACTTGTCACCCTACAGAGGTGGGGTCCGGGAGCACAGGGCCATGCCTAAAGGAGAGGACTACACTACAGAAAGCGCCCTGGCCTAATGTCACCCACAACCCTCCTCCCCCACCCAGACGCCTCCACTGCGCAGAAAGATAGCAGAATGTGCTGATACTCACCCCCTTGTGTCTGCTGTGATGTCCTCAAGCGCCCATCCAAATCAGGGTAGGCCACCGCCAGGATCCGGGACATCAGGGGGGTCAGGGTACGACTGGCACCCCTCCTAGATTGGGAGGCCATCCCCAGCAGTGACTCGGCGGTCTTCCTGGTCCCGCGGCGGATGTCCTCCCACCTCTTGCGGCAGTGGGTGCCCCGTCTGACGTGGACCCCCAGGGCCCGGACTTCCTTGGCGATGGCACGCCAAATGTCCACTTTCTGATGGGCGCTGACCTATTTGACATGTACAGGGTGGGAAGGAAACATTCATCAATGTACTGCATGTTAGATGTGATTGCCCCCCCCTCCCCAACCTTGCCATATGGCACATGCTCTCATCTGTCGTGCGTTGCACTCCTCATTCGCCCCCCACCCCACCAACTTACATCCACCCCACTCCACACAGGCATCGCCCATTCCATGTGCACCCGGTGTACTTACCTGTTGGTCTGGAGGACCGTAGAGTAACGCATACTGGGAGAGGACCCCATCCACGAGCTTCTCCAACTCTTCGGAACTGAAGGCAGGGGCCCTTTCCCCAGTCGCAGCAGCCATTGTCACTTCCAGACCGAGGTCACAGCAGCACTAGCAGTATAGGTCCTCTCCTGTGGATGATCAGGTCTCGAGTGATTAAGCAGATAGAAAATGGCGGTCACGCCCGCGGCGGTGCGTACCGCGACCGCCGGCGCACCTCGTCATTGGCTCCTGAAACCCATAGGCTTCAATGTTAACCAATGCGGCTTCGTATAGCGGTCTTTGACCGCCTACCGCCACGGTGTGCCCCGCCAGCCCATTGACCTCACATCCCATTGTCCCACTTCACAGGTCAGGCAGCCGCCATTTCAAGGGCCCACATGGCATAATTTGTACTGCGTCACACAGGCCTAGGCCTTGCATTGCCACACATACACGCCTTTCAATACATAGATAACCGTGTGCTATGCAAGCTGTGGTGAACGTACCAGTGATTTGCTTGACTCTGTGCTCCATGTAGTCCTTCCTAGGCACCGTCCGCTGGGACTTGCGAGGAGAAGGATGAATCCTCGAGTGTACCGACCGCTGGTGGACCTGTCGACAATGGAAGAACGCCACATCATACTACGATACCGACTTGACCGTGCCACTATCCATGAACTGTGTGCCCAGCTGGAGCCAGCCCTGATGTCCCCCATCCGTCAACCCACCGGAATTCCCCCTCTAGTGCAGGTTCTGTCAGTCCTCCATTTTTTGGCAAGTGGCTCATTCCAGACAGTGGCCATGTCATCTGGAATGTCTCAGCCTATGTTTTCTAAAGTTTTGTCTAGAGTGTTGTCTGCCCTGACGAAACACATGCGGAGTTACATTGTATTCCCTGAGGAGGTTAATTTGGCCACTGTGAAGGGTGATTTCTATGCCCTTGGACATATCCCCAACATCATTGGTGCCATTGATGGGACCCATGTGGCCTTAGTACCCCCAAAAGACGATGAGCAGGTGTACAGAAACAGGAAAAGTTACCATTCTATGAACGTCCAGGTGGTCTGTTTGGCTGACCAGTACATCTCCCATGTGAATGCCATGTTCCCTGGGTCAGTGCATGACGCGTATGTGATGCGTAATAGCAGCATCCCTTATGTGATGGAACAGCTACAGAGACAACGTGTGTGGCTAATAGGTGACTCTGGTTACCCCAACCTGCCTTGGCTATTGACCCCAGTGAGGAATCCCCGGACCAGGGCAGAGGAACTGTACAATGAGGCCCATGGGCGAACTAGGAGGATCATAGAAAGAACCTTTGGCCTCCTGAAGGCCAGGTTTAGGTGCCTGCATATGACAGGGGGATCCCTGATGTACTCACCAAAGAAGGTGTGCCAGATCATCGTGGCCTGCTGTATGCTTCACAATCTGGCATTGCGACGTCAGGTGCCTTTCCTGCAGGAGGATGGTCCAGATGGTGGTGTTGAAGCAGCTGTGGAGCCTGCGGAGAGTGAAGAGGAGGAAGACGAAGAGGACGACACAGACAACAGGGACAGAGTTATCCAACAGTATTTTCAGTAGCACACAGGTAAGATTCACCCATGCCATTTAACATATACTGAAAGCCCCCTGCATCTTTACTTTGTGTATTTCCCCCCAGTTCTTTTAAACTGATGTTTGATTTTCCCTTCCCTTTTCAGTGCTGTATGACCCACTGCGTGACTTCTGCTTGGTTAGCCCATGGACTAAGGCTTATTGACATCGGTATGTTGTCATCACAAGAATAACAGAACATTTTTGCTCAGTAATGTGTTATACATTTGTAAATAATACAGGCTGACTCCTGAATGAATTCAGTGCAATGAGTGATTTATTTTTTGTGCTAGATATTGGTACATGATATTAAAACGGTGATGGGTGAGGGTGGAGTTATGTCCATGGCAGAGTCCAGTTCTCAGTTTCACAGGTGCATTGTCCATATGCCTGTGGAAGGATGGAGCAGGGGCAGTTCAAGGTTGGACAGGGTGACAATGTGGGACAGTGGGATGACATCAGGGGGTATATTATGCTGGCGGGGGTCTTGGCATCCTACTCTGTCTTCCTGTGAGATCTCAGGTTCCTCTTGCGGGGTGGTTGATCTTCAGCAGGAGGTGGGGTTCTGGTGGCCTGTCGTTCTGTGGGGGCCTCCTGACCACTAGCGCCGGTGGAGGTGGTAGGCTGTTCCTGGCTAGTGACAGGAGCCCTTTGTGGTGCCACATGGTCCCGCAATGTGGTTTCTATCCGGTTGAGGGCCTGGACTATGGTCCCCATAGCGGTAGCGATGGTCCTGAGTTCCTTGCTGAACCCCATGTAGCGTTCCTCCTGCTGTGCCTGGATCTCGGTGAACCTGGCCAGTACCGTCGCCATCGTCTCCTCGGAGTGATGGTATGCTCCCATGATGGTGGTGAGGGCCTCTTGGAGAGTGGGTTCCCTGGGCCTGTCCTCCCCCCCCTGTCGCACAGCAGCCCTCCCAGTTGCCCTGTTTCCCCGGGCCTCTGTCCCCTGGACGGTGTGCCCACTACCACTGCCCCCAGGTCCCTGTTGTTGTTGGGGTGTTGGGTCAGCCTGGGTGCCCTGTAGTGGCGGACACACCGCTGATTGACGCGTCCTAGAGACAGAGGCATGGGCCCGCTGGGTGGGAGCTGTGCTGGTGTTCCCAGAGGGGGTTGGGTCTGCTGTGGCCTGTGGCTGACTGAGGGTAACCGACTGTCCAGAGGTCCCCGATGGTCCGGGCTGGTCATCAGGTTCTAGGTCGACAGAGCTGCTGTCCTCGCTGGGGGCCTGTTCTGGGGGTGGGATGGACAAATCTGGACCCTCCGTGGCAGTGTGTTGGCGTTCGGGCCCTGCAGGGGTAAAGGAGTATGGTTATTGCTTTTGTGTGTGCCATGGCGTGCATTTTGAGTGCCCTTATCCCCCAGTGCTGGCATTCCCTTGTGGGAGGTGTTGTGAGGGAGGTTGGGGGGGGGGGTATGGGTATGTGCAATGGTCATGCTTTGGTGGTGGCTGTCTATGGTTTGTGTTGGCATTCAGGGGTTGGTGTGGTTTAGGGTGGGTTGTGCTGGTGAGACATTGGCAGGGAGGTTGTGTGCTGGGGGGTTGAGATTGGGGGTGAGGGGGGGGGTTTGGCATGCTGGTGGTTGGGGGGGGGGTGAAGTAGTTGAGATTCGACTTACCAGAGTCCATTCCTCCGTGTACTCCAGCGAGGCCATCAGGATGCATGATGTTTACTACCTCTTGCTCCCATGCTGTGAATTGGGGTGGAGTGGGTGGGGGTCCGCCGCCAGTCTTCTGCACAGCGATGTTGTGTCACGACACCATCAAGCGCACCTTCCCCCGTAGGTCGTTCCATCGCTTTCTGATATCTTCCCGATTTCTGGGATGCTGTCCCACAGCGTTGACCCTGTCTACGATCCTTTGCCATAGCTCAGCCTTCCTTGCTATAGTGGTGTGCTGCACCTGTGTGCCGAAGAGCTGGGGCTCAACCCTTATAATTTCCTCCACCATGACCCTGAGTTCTTGGTCCGAGAACCTGGGGTGTCTTTGTGGTGCCATGGGGCGGTGTGGATGAGGTGTGGGGTGGTGTTTGTGGTGATGTGCGTGGTGATGTGTGCGTGTATGTGGTGTGGTTGATGAGGTTGGGTTCCTGTGTGTGTTGGGGTTTTCTATTGCTGTGCTCGCTCTCTCTATCTCTCTCTCTCTCGCCTTCTCTCCGATTTCCAACTAGTGGGGGTTTGTGGGTGATGTGGGTGTGTGTTTTATAGTTGATTGGATGTGTGGGAGTGTTGTTGGTATGTGTGTCAGGTGTGTGTATTTCAAATTGTCCAATGTGGCTGTGTTTTGTAATGGTGTGTGTATTTTGACCGCGGCGGTGTGTACCGCCAATGGAATACCGCGGTTGAAAGACCGCCGCGTGGATTCGTGGGTCAGAATGGCATGGGCGTGTTTGTGTTGGCGTGGCGGTGGAGGTTTGATCATCTCCAGTTTTCTGCGGCCCGCTGATGAGGCGGCCTTCCTTGGATGTCGGGTTTTTGGCGGATTCACAGTTGGTGGTCAGAATGACCATGGCGGTTTACCGCGGCCGCGGCGGTAGAATGGCAGACTTCTGACCGGCGGTAAGGGCCTTTTACCGCCAAGGTCAGAATGACCCCCATAGTCAGCAACATACTGACCACCTGCAGACACATCTGCACTCATTTCAGCCATTCTTTTAAAGCCCAGAAACAGTTCCGGATTATTCAGCATCATAAGAGAGTACCGGTTAAAGCCCTGATACAGGAGGTGTAATCACGTTAGAACTCAACCTATTGTATGTTGCAATGTCTGTTTGAGCAGTACAATATGATCAATGACTATGTCTTTGATAGAGAAGCTGATGCAATTGGGAAAGCTATGACCATGGATGCGGATAAATGGGGCATATTCAAATGCCTCACACAGATGTTGCTCCCTTTTGAGGTTTTCACGCGGGAAGTTAGCAAGGAAATCAGTACAATGGGCCAAGCCATCCCCTTCTTGCATCTGCTACCGGAGCAGCTAAAGAAGGTGTCTGAAAGGTTTGCATTCAGGGGTGTGAACGAAAACCCATAGTGCATGGTTTGGTTACTAGACTAAACTATTGCTTGACTTGTAATGCAAGGCTGCAAAATGACATCATCTTGTACAAAGAGTACATCTGTGCTAGCCTACTTGCTCCACACTACAAAATAATTATTTCCGCTACCAATCCTTTTTCTGAAGAGGATGTTTCACAATACAAGAGGTGGATTGTTGAGCAAGCAGAAGAACTGGTAGAAGAACAGCTGGAACTTAGAGTCCCACTCCACAGTTCTGGGTGCCGCCTTCAACCTCCAGAGAGGGCAATCTTGTCTCACATCCACCAACTCCCCAATCAATAAAACGGGCGACAACAGCAACAAAATAAATTGACCCATACTCTGCATTGACTTGGTTTGAAGTGGCAGGTCTTAAGTCCATTACAGAGGCAAAGGAAAAAGCAGTCGAGCAGGTGGCAGCACCAATGACCATTCAGAGGATGTTCCAGGAGTATCTTGGTGACCCGAAAGAGGTGTATGTGGATCGAAACCCATTGGTTTATTGGTATGGGAAGATGAGCCAATGGCCAGAGCTCAGCAGGCTGTTAATAAAGATTCTGGCTTGTCCTGTAGCCAGTGTATCTGCCGAACGTGTGTTCAGTGCTGCTGGTGCAGTTGTTACAGTGTGAAGGACCAGTCTCTCGCCTCAAAACATGGAGAGATTGGCCATGATAAAAATGAAACAGCATTTCATACCACCTGATTACACTATTCATGGAACACCACTAGAGGAGGGAGAGGATGACTGTTTCAAATCAAGCATGTTACCTGACCAACTTCTGACCATAGTTTGAGGACAAACTCTATTTCCCGGATTGAGTATGCCAGTGCCACCACAGAACTTTTTCATTATTTCTCGTTCAGCTTTGTTTTCTCTTTCTTTGTTTAAAAAAAAAAATGTGAGTCCAACTTTATGTTTGTGCCAGATTTATGCTGTCCACCATTGATTTTATAGCCACACACAAACCCGGATTGATGGTGGACCCATATGCAGTAAAGAAGCCCCCACATACCCTTTGTTGTAGATGCTGCCTGCCTCCCTTCCATGCGATTGCCTATCCTTTAGATCATCTAGCAGGTCTGCCCTAGAAGATCATTGGTTAAAAGAGCCAGTGCCAATGTCTAATTCCAGTGTATGGATACCATCAAAGAGGAGGTATTTTGATCAACCACCATGCTTGGATTGGAAGAGGTAACTAAGTAACTATTGTACAAATGAGTAGTGATATATTGATTGGTTGAGATTGTGATTGTGAATTTGTGAGTGATAACTGATGTATGTGGTGGCTGACAGTAAGGAGGCAAGTTCAACAAAACTGTAAACTTGTTTCTGATGATTTGCAGTGTTTGAGGGCTAATGGGTGATCATTTCTTTCTGAAAGTGAATGGCCTTTCAAAAGTAGTGAACTTTTCTGGTTCCTTGTACAAGCCAGCCCTTTTACTTACAAAACACAAATCTACACTAAATAATACTCCAGTTCTGTTTTTCTATTTGTTCTTCAACAGTAGTGCACTCCACAAGTCTACCATGCTTAGTTTTAGACTAGGACGGAGTTACTCTGAATCTGAAGGAGGACGATGGAAGGACTCAGGACAGGACTACCTCAAAAGGAGAAAGTTTTCAACTTCAAAGAGAGCCCATGATGTTGGTGAAGACTCTGAAGCCTAGTACTCATTCAGCTCTGCAAACTGGAAAGAGGTGCGTTGATTTGGAAATGCTGCTGAGTATGTGGTTGCTGCATTGCTAGCTCAAATGTGAAACTCCTCTTATTTCTTGCTCTGTCTCTGAGTCTTCTTGGTACACTCCTGAGTCTTCCTGACCCTCATGAAGCTTACTTTGCTTTCTTTTGTCCTTTTCCTTTACTCTTTAATACAGCTACAGGTTTTCTTCAATACACAGGCCTTCTCCTAGTCCTCTCCTGTACAAACAAAAGTTGCAAAGCTCAAGACTCCAGCTTACCGGATAGGTTCAGACAGGCACCAGAGTGACGGACATTCCAAGGAGAATTTGGCAATATAGTATCATTTTCCTTTTTACAATCATAATATTTAGAACTGGGTGGGTTACATTCAGTCATCCATATTTCAAAACTAGAAGACATAACATTTAGGATATACTATCTGGGGTCTCTCTGGGGCAAAGGCACTGTTTCCAATGAATTTCCTGAGCTGTGTCATACTTTCTTACTTATTCCTTTGTTTCCTTCCACAAACAATTGATGGTGGTGTGCTGCTCAGGGGCCCAACAACTATTGTTGTGGTTTCTTTAGTGTAGTGTTTGTCTTTGTCACAACTGTTCCCAAATCCCCTTTCCCATCCATTCATTGAGTCCCTAACTTTCTTCCCGCCTGGATGTGTGATTTATTGAGGTGTGACCTCATTTTAAACCATAAACTAATCACACACTTAGTGGGGCCAATGTGGCGAAAGCAAGTAAGCAACACCAACTCACTGCATGCCTTCTACTTTCTATTACTTGAGCAGTATTCCATATCGGCCCCATCAACATCTTCATTCATGCCTTGTGTGTGTTCTGTAAATGCTTAACCTAGTCCAAACAGTCTTGAGTCTGAAAACACTTCTGACTCCTTGATCTCATTTCCTAAGTTTAGTTTTATTATACTATAGCTCCCTACCACTGCGCAGAAGAAATTGATATTCCTATATTTTATTATCATATCAGGTCTTCTTCTTTGCTGTGTGTCAATACTCTCATTGTGGCAGTCTGGTTTCAGTCTTTCTACAGTTATGATAAATGATAATGACTCACTAACTCTTTATTTTCTTTCAATCGAGTTGACAGTGATGGATAACCCTTTGAATAAACCTGTAATTGTAGTTCGCATAGGTGGGAGTGGCACTTTCTGTCAAGTTCTGTCTTCCCTGTTAGCGTGCTAGCCTTCTGCTACTACTCAACCTACTTACCACCTCCTTAAGATGCCATCTTGTGAAACCCCTACAGTAAGAAGAAGACTCCCTCACTTCACATAATAAGGTAGGAGAAGTACTATGGATTGAAGTGAACTTGTTTAGTTAGTATTTAGCTCCTACTGAAGAAGATGTTATCTGTGTGTACTGGGTTTTTGTAGGCAGTATAGGCAAGGGTAATCATCTCCTAATGGTCAATAATAGTTACAGAGGGCAATAGAGCAAGGGTCTAAGTAAATGACATACACTTTTTTAGCATATTAAAAATAACAGGCTACACTAAAAGACAGCAGTGCAAATTAAAAGTTTAAAACACAAAAATAAAGTTTTGAGAAGCAAATGAAGTGAAAAAAATAATACCCCTTTAGTCTTTAGAAATATAAAACTCTCTCTCTCCCAGAACAAATTTAAACCCATCCCCAAAAAGCCCAACAAAAAGTCCAAACTTGAAGTCCATCCCAACTCCCTTCCTACACACAACAAGTCCCTCCCACCAAATATTTTTTTTTCAAAAAGGGCTTGAAAAAGGGCACTGTGTATATGGGTCCAGGGCTGGTCCGTGTTCTGCTCTATCCTGGCGAGCCAGCTCTCCAAACGGTCCATCCTCTGTAGGATGCAACTTTGAAATGCCCTAGTGAAGAGGGAGAGTGAAGCAGCAGGTGCAGTCAGGGACCCCGACTACTGGCGGTGGTGGCCTATGCTTGACAATGACTCTGAATCATTGAAGAGCCACAAAAGAGTGGAATACAAAATGGTCAATGAAAGATAGAAAAAAAGATAATGCAGGGATCACAGGACTGAATTGAACAAACTTGGATAGGGGAGTTGGAAAAAAAGGGAGACAGTATAGAAAAGGTGAACAAGACAAAATTAAAAGTAGTATAAAAGTGGAGAGAGGTAAAAGTTAGGGAAAAAATAATATTATTAAATAATAGGACTTACTGGGATGAGCAGCGCCATCAGCATCCGCCCAGGTGGACAGCGACTCCCCATCTCCTGCCGGACCCGCCAGTGCAGTGCCCTTCTTCTTGTCCTTGGGTGCTTATGTAAGATTAGAAAGAACATTAACAAAATGCATTAGTGGTACCGTGCCACACAATTCTTATATAACAGGCAAATGCATTAACATTGTACTTAAATCAGATCGTCTATGGTACTATACTAGTATGATCAATTATCGTTGAGTTGGCTATACTCCTAAAATCCCTATTCTAATTTTCCTTAAGAAAATCTACATTTAGAAATAATGCATTGCAATGAATGATCTTTCACTCTATTCACATTTCTCAAGCCCATTGATGGACCAACTCAGTCTCCCTTTTTTGCATTTCATGCATACTCGCATCAATATGAAATTGCCTGGGACTGTACGTGCTATATAAAGAAACAAAGAAAGCTAACTCACTGATGTCACTAATTCAATATGAGTTTAGGAGGAGGGCAGAGGAGTCTGCGTTGCAATGGCTTCCTAAAGAATCAGCCAAAGCGAGTGCCTAAAAATCAATGATGTAGCACCAAGCACCTGGCTAGCATTACCTGGATTACATTACATGATAAATAATAATCTAATGTAACCTAAACGTAATTTACCTCTGAGTGGAAGCTGCATGCTAGCATTGTAGAACACAAACGTAAAATGTTAGCATTGTAGAACACAACCACAATAAAAATACAATACTCACCAAGCCCCGGTATCCCCATGCCTAGAAGATAAACAGGTCCCGCGCGTGGTCGATGATATCTGCCCAGCGGTGCGTCAGCTGCTGTGTGGTGCACTGGACCTGGGTGGCGGCCCTAACCAACTGGCACACCCTAGCCCAGTGCTACCGAGGCTCCCTTAGGAAGTACCCACTTCCAGGCCTGCAGTCTGTTGCCAGCATTGAGGGGAGGTGGCACTGCACATAAAAAACAACTGCTGCCACCTCCTCCCCGCTGAAGATTGACAGCGGTGCAATCCACAACGTACCGGGCCACTGTTGCCCCGCTGCTGCTCTGTCATGGTGCTGGGAGGGTAGGGTAGGAGAAAAGAAAAAGAAACAGGAGGAAAAGAAAGGGAAAAAATAAACAAAAATACAAAAAGTCACAAAAAACTAAAAAAAATAAAACAACGTAAAAATAATGAGACACAAAAAGAAACACTAATACGATAAATAGAAAAATAGGGGTAGATAAAGTATGGGGTAGCGGGTTGCAAAGATTGAGGGCAGATAGGAGTAAAAGTCCCAACACCATAAACAGAGTGAAAAACAAGATGGCCGTGCCCGTGCGAACCACTTGGTGCTGTTCGCATGAGATTTTGAACCTGAGTACACACTTCGCATTGCGGGTGACGTCAAATGCAACGCAAACGGGCACAACGGAGAACTCCGCCCGCTAGCGGAACTAGCATAGTGCGGCACAGTTTTTTGACACTTTGTGTAGTTCATCTAGCGTGACTCAGCACACTCCGCCGTGGCCTAGTTAGAAGCACAATCAATCAATCAAACAGGGATTTGTAAAGCACGGTTACTCACCAGTGAGGGTCTCAAAGTGCTGGGGGATGTAGCGGGGGTGCTGAGGATCAGTCGAAGAGCCAGGTCTAATGGTCCTTCCTGAACTGGGACAGGGTGGGGGGACTGCCTGAGGTGGATGGGGAGGGCGTTCCAGGTCTTGGCGGCGATGTGGGAGAAGGATTTTCCTCTGGCTGTGATTTTCTGGATGCTGGGGATGTTGGTGAGGGCCTAGTCGGCCTAGCGGAGTTGTCTGGTGGGAGTGCAGAAGGACAGTCTGTGATTGAGGTAGGCTGGTGCGGCATCGTGTAGGTCCTTGTAGGCATCAGGAGCTTGAAGGTGATTCTCTTGTCAATAGGCAGCCAGTGTAGGTCTCGCAGAGGTGTGGCTGTGTCATGGGGCGTTCTTGATGAGACAGGCGGATGCGTTCTGGATGCGTTGTAGTCTTTTCCAGGTCTTGGCGGTGGTTCCGGCGTAGAGTGCATTGGCATAGTCGAGGCAGCTGCTGACGAGGGCCTGGGTGACTCTCCTTCTGGCTTTGGCAGGGATCCACTTGTAGATTTTTCGAAGCATGCACAGGGTGTGGAAGCAGCCTGATGAGATGGCGCTCACCTGTCGGTCCATTGAGAGCGATGAGTCTAAGATGATGCTGAGGTTGCGGGCGTGGTCGGTGGGGTTTGGGGTATTTCTGAGGATGGTGGGCTACCAAAAATCGTTCCAGATGGAGGGCATGGAGCCGAGGATGAGGACTTCTGTTTTGTCCAAGTTCAGTTTGAGGCAACTGTCTTTCATCCAGGTGGCAACTGCTTTCATACCTTTGTGGAAATTGTTCTTGGCGGTGGTCGGGTTGTTGGTGAGGAAGACTATCAGTTGGGTGTCGTCGGCGTAGGAGTGCGTGGCTTCTGGCGATAGCGGCCAGTGGGGTCATGTAGAGGATGAAGAGGGTGGGACTCAGTGAGGAACCTTGAGGGATGCCGCAGCTGATCTTGGTGTCTTCTGAGAGAAAGGGGGGGAGTCGGACCTTCTGTGTTCTGCCGGTGAGGAACGAGGAGAGCCATTGCAGTGCTGAGTCTCGGATTCTGGCGTTGTGGTGATGGGTGCGTAGCGTGTGAGACTGTGTCGAAGGAGGCAGAAAGGTCCAGGAGGATGAGGGTGGCGGTCTCGCCTCAGTCGAGCAGGGTGCGGATGTCGTCTATGGCAGCGAGGAGGGCGGTCTCAGTGGTATGGTTGCTTCTGAATCCTGACTGAGAGGGGTCCAGGATGTTTTTGGCTTCCAGGAAGGCAGTGAGTTGTTTGTTGACTGCCTTCTCAATGACTTTGGCTGGAAAGGGGAGCAGGGAGATGGGCCGGTGGTTCTTGAGGTCTGACGGGTCGGCAGTGGGTTTCTTCAGTAGAGGGTTGATCTCGGTGTGTTTCTAACTCTCTGGGAAGGTGGCAGTTTTGAAGGAGCAGTTGATGGTATGCCGGAGTTTGGGTGCGATGATGTTGCTGGCTTTGTTGAAGATGTGGTGAGGGCGGGGGTCGGTGGGTGCTCCTGAGTGGATGGTTGCCATGATGTAGCGGGTCTCATTGTCAGTGATGTTGTTCCAGCGGAAGAGGGTGGTGGGGCGTGGTGACGCTTCGGTCGACGAGCTGGTGGTGAGAGTAGTGGGGGGGTCCTGGGTGGTGATGCTGTTGTAAATGTCTGTGATCTTGCGGTGGAAGTAGTTTGTGAGGTTTTCTCAGAGTTCTTGCAAGGGGGATGTCGGTGGAGTTGGAGTTGGGGGTTAGTTAACTCTTTGATTACAGTGAAAAGTTCCTTGCTGTTGTGGGCGTTTTTATTGATGTGTTGTTGTGGGGCAAGTTTTTGGGTGGCCCTAATGAGCTGGTGGTGATGTTTGACGGCATTTTTGAAGGTTTTGTGGTTTGTGGGGGTCTTGTAGGTGCTCCATTTCCTCTCTAGATGTCTGCAGGCCTGCTTTGACTCTTTGAGTGTAGGGGTGAACCAGTTTGCTTTCTTGGCTGTGCCTCTGTAGTGAGGTGTCTTTAGGGGGGTGAGGACGTTGGTGCAGTTGGTGATCCATTTGTGGAGGTTGTGTGCGGCGGTGTTGACGTCATTGTCAGCTTGGGGGGTGTTGTGTTGAGGCTGGTGGTGAGCTGGGCTTCCGTGAACTTGTTCCAATTTCTGCAGGGAAGTTGGGGAGCGTGGTGGCAACTGGTGGGTTTGTTGGAGGTGAAGTGGATGCAGTGGTGGTCGGTCCATTGGAGTTTGGTGACGTGGCTGACGGAGACTTGGTTGCTGGCTGAGAAGATGGAGTCCAGTGTGTGACCGGCTGAGTGAGTGGGTGCAGTGACGAGTTGCTTGAGTCCGAGGTTGGTGAGGTTTTCGATCAGGGTGGTGGAGTTGTTGTCGTTTGGGTTTTCCAGGTGGAAGTTGAGGTCCCCCACTAGCAAGTAGTCCTTGGATGTGAGAGCGTGGGTGGTGGCTAGGTCATCGAAGGTGTCGCAGAATAGGGAACAGGGACAGGGGCAGGGCAGCCTGTAGATGAGGGTGCCCCACAGAGTGGTGTTAGGGCTGGTTCCAGTCTGGAAGTGGAGGAGTTCCATGTTGGTTGTGGAGTCTTCGGTGCTGGTGGAGAGGCGTAGGGTCTCTTTGTGGTCGATGGCGAAGCCTCCCCCAGGGTGGCTTTCTTTGTGGATGATCTTCTTGTAGCTGTTTGCGATGGCAATGGCGATGTCTGGAGCCAAGGAGGGGTTAAGCCATGTTTCTGTGAGGAAGGTGACGTCCGGGGATGTGGTGTTGATGAGGTTCCAGAGTTCGATGGCGTGCTGTTGATGGAGCAAGTGTTGATCAGGATACATCTGAGGCTGCGATCTGCTTTGTGGGTCCTCGGGGTTGGCTTGAGTGACGGAGGCTGGTGAATTTGCAGTGGCGACAGGCGAAGGGTCCCTTGGTGTTGTTTGGAGATGCCTGCTTACAGTTGTTGTCATGATGTCCTGGGTTGAGTGCGATGAGTGCTGCTGGCGTGCAGCGGTGGTGGGTGAGAGGTCCAGGGGTCCTGGCGCTAGTCGCGTTCAGGTTGCGGACTGGCACAGATGGGCTTGCCTTAGGCGCACCTTTGGTGCGCCAGTGGTGCGCTAGCGCAGCAGCCACCATTAAGTAGGGAGGGGGGAGGAGAGGATAGCTGGGAGGCAGGAGCGGGGGAAACGGCACGAAAAAGGGGGGCAGGGCAGCAGCGTCAGGAAGAGGGAACGAGAGAGAGGAGGGTGGCGGGGCTGCAGGGGCATCAGTGGTGGGAATTGGGAACAAGAGAGAGGAGGGGGCGGGGCAGCAGCGTCAGGGAGAGGGAGGGAGGAGAGTGAGAGAGATGAGAGAAAGAATGGAGTGAGGGAAAAAACGGGAAAAGAGAGAGAAAGGGCAGAAAGCGAAACGCACAAGAGAAAGAGCACACAAAAGAATAAAAATGAGGTGAAAAGCGAAAAGAGGCGCAGGGCAGCTTAGCAGAAGAGCAGTGCTCTCCCACTAGACACCAGGGATGAGATGCAGGCAGAAACCTGCGGGTGGAGGAGGGCCTCGAACTACTGAGAGAGGTCAGTGTTCAGAGAACAGAAGGGCTTCACTTGCCGGTGGAGCTACGGTGGCAGAGCAGGTCACTGACCAGGTCAGTGAGGTTGAACTTCCTCCAGCGCAGTGGCCACCATTAAGTAGGGAGGCGGGAGGGGGAAATGGTGTGAAAAAAAGGGGGCGGGTCGCAGGGGTAGCAGCGGCAGGAAGAGGGAACGAGAGAGAGGAGGGGGTGGGGCCGCAGAGGCAGCAGCGGTGGGGAGTGGGAACAAGAGAGTTTAGAGGGGGCGCAGGGGCAGCAGCGGCAGAGAAAGAGAGGGGGGAGAGCAAGAGAGATGAGAGAAAGAGGGAGTGAGGGGAAAAAACGGGAAAAGAGAGAGAAAGCGCAGAAAGTGAAAGGCACAAAAGAAAGAGCACACAAAAGAATAAAAACAAGGTGAAAAGAGAAAAAAGGAAGAGGGCAGCCTAGCTGAGGAGCACCGCTCTCCCACTAGACACCAGGGATGAGGTGCAGGCAGAAGCCTGCAGGTGGAGGAGGGCCTTGAACTACTGACAAAGGTCAGAGTTCAGGGAACAGAAGGGCTTCACTTATTGGTGGAGCTACGCGGTGGCAGAGCGGTTCACTCACCAGGTCAGTGAGGTTGCTCACTGACCGGAACAGTGAAATGCCACTTTCTAAAAGTGGCATTTCTAAAATAATAATAAAAATTCCACCTACACCAGTAAGCAGGATTTCTCACTGTCATTCCAAAACATACTAAACATGCCCACACTACTTCTTATGGATCAGAAATGACTGCTTAGTCATATATAAGGGAATTCCCAATGCAACCCTATGAGAGGAGCAGCACTCACAGCAGTGAAAAACTAAATAGGCTGTTTGTCACTACTAGGACATCTAGCACATAAAAACAATGTTCTACATTTTACATACACAACACCCTGCCCATAGGGCTATCTGGAGCCCACCATAGGGGTGATTTAGGTATAGTGAAAAGGGAGTTTAGGCCTTGGCAAGTAGTTTGTCTTGCCACGTTAATGTAGCAGTGAACTGCGCATGCAGGCACTGCAGTGGCAGGCCTGAGACAAATTTGAAGGGCTACTTCTGTGGGTGGCATAATCTGCACTGCAGGCTCACTAGTAGCATTTACATTGATTTATAGACCTTGGGTATATGGTATACCACTTTGCAAGGGACTTACAGGCAAATTAAATAAGCCTAATAGGTGTAAGCCAATCATACCTTGTTTTAGGGGAGAGAGAGCACATGTATTTTAGCACTGATTAGCAGTGGTAAAGTGCCCAGAGTCCTAAAGCCAACAAAAAGAGGGTCGGAAAAATAGAAGTAGAAAGGCAAACAGGTTGGGCATAACCCTGCAGAAAGGGCCATTTCCAACAATTTGCATTGCCAATAATTGTTTTAATGCATGATGTGAATGAAAGAGTGCCCTCTCCCCAAAACAAATATACAAGCAGGAGTTTACTTGTATTGTTACGTTGAGACATACAGGAGCAGATTTAAGAAAAGTGGCGCTGCACCAAATGCAGCACCACTTTCCTTGCTCCCCTTAGCAGCACCCAACCGCCACCATGTGTGTGCTGTATTTAATATACGGTGTACCATGGCACAGGTTAGGGGACAATAGCGTAATTTGTTTGACACCATTGATGTACTGGGCAGGAATAGTGCAAAATTATAAATAATGCAAGCTCCCTTTTAATGCCTGCTCTGAGTAGATGTTAAAAGTGCCGGAAAAGATGGTGCAAGGAAATCTATTAGATTTCCCTGCACCATTTTTTCAGCCCCCCCCTCACGGGGGAATGCCCCCCTTGCATACATTATGCCTGGCGTAAGGGTTTACAAATTGGCGCAACGCAAATTGGCGCTATAGTGGCGCAGGGAAGATGCCACTATAGCGCCATCTTACCGTAAAAAGAATGACGCTATGGGGAGGCTAAGGTGTTGCTAGGGGCTCTTAAGTCTGCCCCACAGTTTTTTAATGGACTAGAATACTTGGTGAAGTTTTAAAACAGCTGACAAGTGGTTTCCTCTCGTGAACACCAACTTTGCCCAATTGTGGCATGTTAGCCAAACAGCACTTTACTTGAGCCCATAATGTCAGCACTAAAAGCAAAACTAGAGTCCCACCATGCAATATGTCATAGTATTATTTGGCAGACTTGAAAAATGCAAAATAAAATGTAGTTCTTAATTTTCTACCTTTTTTCTTATAGACAACTAAGTTGTCCACTCTAGTCCAGTTTCTCATCAGAGCATTGTAGGGCAAAGAGGCCCAGCAGGGCAGGCCAGCCTATGCTTAATATCAGTAGACATGGCTTAGGATGGGGAGCCTTTTGAGCCAGCATTGGATCACACTTGGAAGAAGAGAGGAACCAGGAAAAGCAGACCATGTGAAAACTGCAAAACAGTTGAAAATGCTCCGGAATACCTAGCAGTGTATAATGGCATAAGATACCTAAAAATAAAACTCCAGGAAAGGAAAGTTTGAAATTACCTGGACAATACAACCCTTGGATAATATTATGAGCTGCACAGCAATGCAGGAATCCCTCATTCTTATTGCATTTTAATAGAAAATGTAGAAATTATATCACAAATTTAGACATGTGAAGATTAATGGGATCATTACGAGTTTGGTGGTACCAGGACTGCCATGTCGTACCGCAGACGGCCCGGCGGTGAAGACTGCCATATCATGACCATGGTGGTGTTCCCAACAGAACACAACCAAACTGTTGCCAGTGCTGCCAGTGGGATCAGGACACCGTGGATGATGGTAGGCACCTTCAGACCGGTGGGACCATGTTTCCGCCTGACACATTACGAGGCTGCACACCACCAAGGTTTCCACTGTGGTTGCACCGCTATCAAAAGCCTGGCAGAAACCAACAGAATCTTGGCAGTGACTGTGTGGGCATTGGGGCTGAGTGGTGGTGTGGCATGCAGGAGAGGGGCACTAGGTGATTATGTGGGTGGTGCAGTGGAAGATAGGGTGTACTGGGGAGTGATTTGGTGGTGAGGAAGCATGCTGGACCAATCAATTTAGTGCCAGGGGAGTGTTAGTAACTTACCAGAGTCCAGTTCTCCGGGTATTCCAGTCAGGCCCTTTGGATGCAGGCTGTCCAAAACCTTCTCCTCCCAAGATGTGAACTCTGGGGGAGGAGATGTGGGCCCACCACCAGTCTTCTGCACAGCAATTTGGTGTCTGAATGTCATGGAACCCACCTTCCCTTGTAGGCCATTCCACCTCTTCCTGATGTCCTCCCTTGTGCATGGATGGTTGCCCACTGAGTTGACCCCGTCAACTATTCTCTGCCATAACTCCATTTTCCTAGCAATGGATGTTTGCTGTACCTGTTCTCCAAACAGTTGTGGCTCTACCCTGACAATTTCATCAACCATGACCCTCAACTCATAGTCCTTTTGACAGGACATGGTGGTTGTGTTGTGGGTGGGGGTTGAGTGTAGTGTGTTTCAGGGTGCAGTGTACGGGTCTTGGTGGGGTGGGGATGTTTGGGTGTGTGTGGTAGTTGGTTGTGGTGTTGTGCAGTTGTGATGTGTGTATAGTGTTGATCGTGCAGTTGTGTGGTGTGTGCTGAGTGTGAGGTGTATAGGTGCCTATGGTGTAAATGTGCTAAGTAATGAGTCTGTGAGTCCTCGCTGTCTGTGTATGTGTTTTTTGTCACAAAGGATTGTGTGCTGTGTGGGGGTATGTTATATAGTGCTGGGAGTGGGTGTGTCTGTTGTGTGTATGTGTGTCAGGTGTGGGGTATTCGAACTGTCCAATGTGGTGTTGTGTTCTGTCTGAGGTGAGTTCCTGAGCGCGGCGGTTCAGACCGTCAATGGTTTTCAGCCATGGTAGAACCACTGTGGAGATTTGTGGGTCTTAATCTGGTGGGTGGATTTTTGTCGGGCTGGCGGTGCTGGTGGTGGAACTGCCTGTTTTCTGCCCTCCAGTTCCCGGTCGGTGTCAGATTTGTGGCTGGTTTTTGGTGGTCTTCACTGTGTAACTCTTAATACAGTGGTCAGATAATGCCAACATGGTGGTCATTTGGCAGCCGCCACCGTGGCAGTCTTGCCAAAAGACCGCCAAAGTCGTGATGAGGCCCTAAGTGTACTGAGTCATTACAGTTTGTTAATTTGTTATGTTTCTAGTTGGGTCTACAATTGTCCATTACTCAGTTTCAAGTGGTTTTTACGTTTTTAGCTACCTTTCCTCATAATGTGGTTTAGATGCCATTTTAAGTGTTTGTGAATGTTGTAGATTTAATCTAACTTTTCCTAATGTATATGTCAATTAATGATAGGTTATTATATGTCAGTTTAACTTGAAAGGATGTACCACTGAGAGAGCAAACCCTTAGACAACTGTATGACTTTGTGCATATGATGGGGTCAGAAATTGTGTTATACAAGGATACCTTTGATAAAAAAGTATTTATCCACTGAAATATATATATATGAATTAGACTACAAAGGTGATATCAAGCATTACAGTCAATAATCTGGTGCTGGTACATAATCCATTCAAGCTATTTTAGGAGAACTAAAACTTTGAGCATTTGTTTTTCATGCCACGTCAGATAAAAAACTCATCACAATCCCATATTTTCCACTTTGATTGTAAACATAAAGAAGCAACTACAACATGAAAGTATGTCTAAGTATTTTAGAGCTGCTTAGACTAACCCTAAATATTTTTAATGGCAAGAGATGAGGAATTGATATGTTAAAGAAAAGAACATGAGGGCTTCACACAAACTGCTATAATGTAACATCTTCTTGCCCTTCCATAACCTCAGCATACACATAAATGTTCATTATTTGCCTCAGAAATGGTGGCGACCCTCTTGGAGGACCAAAGAACACTTGAGCACCACAGATGATCACAATCATGGTTAAAACCGCACAGTCAGATGCACCCCATGGCACAAACAGACAGGTACACAATAGTGTGTGTGATTAATGCTTCTGTAGCGTGAGATTGCAAGCTCTCCCCTCACAGAATAGGCACAGGACACCATCAGCAGTGCAAGCACAGCAGGTTTCCCAAGCTTCCCATCTTCAGAGAGGAAGTACACAACAGCATCCCTCACATAAACGGAACAGCTGGGCATCAGCAGTGCAGGCATCCATTACTCATGAAACAGGTATATCTTAGGCAGAATTACAAAATTCCCTCCTTCATAGAATGATAAGCATGGTGCCAGCAGTGGATGCTTCCCTCCCTGACATTGCAGCAGCAGTAGACACTTTCTACTGTCACAGAACAGGTAAAATCCAGGAAGTATCAGTGAAGCCTCCTCTTTCAAGTACCACACAGTCTGTAGTAACAGTGCAAGCAACCTTGCCTCTTTATTGTGTACATTTAAATATAGTTGTGTGAATCTGTAAGTAAATGGATAGTTGAGCAAGTAAAACACTTAAGTAAGGATAGGTAAGTATAAATGTCTTATATTTTGGTGCCATGATGCCCTAAGGGGTAACATGCTCTTATAAATACTATGGGGGTTATTCCAACTTTGGAGGAGGTGTTAATCCGTCCTAAAAGTGACGGTAAAGTGACAGATATACCACCAGCCGTATTACAAGTCCATTATATCCTATGGAACTCGTAATACGGCTGGTGGTATATCCGTCACTTTTAGGACGGATTAACACCTCCTCCAAAGTTGGAATAACCCCCTATGTTATGTTATGTAATGTTATGTTTGTGTGGAGGGGTGACTGGCTATATTGATACATGAGTAAATGGATGCTGAAGTTGTTGATGGTGTCAGTTGACAGACAACTGGCTGAGTGGGAAGCTGGATGGCTCATGAATTTATGTTTTGAAAGATGTTGAATTTGTGAGGACAGGTGAATGAGTAGATGTATAGAGAATGCGGTTGAATAATGTATGTAAAAGGAAAATGTCTGTGAATTAATGGTATATATGCAAGGATGTTTGATGAGTACTCTATGTGTCTGGGTGGATTAAATGTCACCTTGTCGTATATATGTATGCTTGTTGGGTGCACATGGATGTATTTATGGGTGTTGTGTGTGAGTAGGTACGTGTGCCCAAATGCACGTATTTGTGGGTGAATGTGTGAAAATGACCTTAATGGTCCTGCATTTAGAGCTGGTCTACTTTTGCATGTACTGAGCTGTAAAAACTTGTGACTTTGAAGGGCATGTACTTCAACCTACTGGGTAATTATGTATGAGAACTCTCTATGATGTGGAGGCACAATTGCCAAATCTAATCAAGAATCCTGATATTATAACAACACTTGCTGATGTCTTAAGTGCATACCCCAGTAGTAGAAGGTTCTATTTCAAAACGATTTATAACATGTTGTTAGCATAAGCGTTTCAGTTCTAAGTTCACACATGCAACGGTGAATGTATGCCTTGATTTATCAGAACAATAATTATTTACAGCGATTCAGAATGACACAACATGCACTAAAATTACTAATAGTACATGGTGACACTGCTATTCTCAGAGTAGGTATGGAAATACCAAAAACACTGGTCCTGTCACCCACTGTCATTCTGCAGAGACAGTCCAGGCAGAGCCTAATTAAAGTGGGTGATGCAATGCTGGGGGCTTTGTAGACTCAACTTGATCCTAGTGGCAGTGAAGAAAGCTGGATTTTTTTAGAAACTGACAGAGCATGAAGCTCCTGTATCTACTACTGCTACTGCTACTGCTCCCATATACTGCAGACTCATCTCTGCAGTGGGTAACACATAACTTAAGTGACAACTTAAATTTCAAATGCAGTATTACCCAAGTGTTAATATTGTTGCTATCAAAATAGCATGGATGTTATGTTATTTATGTTGATTTGTAATGTGCACTAATCACTCGAGAGGGCATCCAGGCGCTTGGGCAAGGTGTGTTGGTATATGATCCCAACGTGCTTCTATGAAGAGCCAGGTCTTCAGCTTTTAGCAGAACTCAAGAAGTGAGGAGAAGGCTCTAATGTGTTGAGGGGGGTCATTTCATGTCTTGGGAGCGATGTAGGAGGAGCGACCTCCAGTTTTGCTTTTGCTGATATGGGGAGAGTGTGCGAATGAGAGTGAGGCACAGCATGGGTGTCTGGTAAGTTGGTGAAAGTGTATGCAGCTGTTCAGGTATTCTGGCCCTGTGTTGTGTAGAGCTTTGTATGCATGTTTTAGAAGTTTGAATTGGATAAAATATCATTGGTAAGAATATCAGTTTTTTTGGTATATATTGTTCTCAAGAATATTGTTGTTTTTAATATTCTTTTCTTTAACATAGCTGTAAAAATATTTTTAGTAATTAATTCAATACATTTTAGTTCATATATTAGTTTTAAACATTAGTATTGTTTGTATAATTTTTATTATTTTTTCATAATATAATTTGTAATTTTAAGTGTTTTAGTAATTTATTTTTGGGTTTGTACAGGACTATGATGGGAAGTGAAACAAACATAAATATTTTAAATGTAATGGCAATTAGTTGTTTAATGTAAATTGGGTTAATATTAATTATGTTAAGTGTTTAATTGTAATATATTATATTCTTAGTTGAATTTGATAATTTTATTGTATATTTTAATGTTGTTGTTAGTAATAGTAACTTATATTTTAGTAGCAGGTTGTAGGGGCCTGTCGGGGAATAAGCTGGGAAGTTATTTCAAATAAAATGTATTTACATTTAGTATTGATATTATTGTTGTACATTAACCATGTAATTGAATATTAATTATGTAAATTACTTTATTTTTTTAAGTGCTTAATTTTTTAAGTTTTTCTAATGTATATTTTAATTGTTATATGTTTATTATTCATGTATTTTTAACTCTGTGCTTTATAGGGGAATATGATGGGAAGATATTAAAGTTATGATATTTTGGTTATTATTTGGTTTTATAGGTAAAAGATTAATAAATAACTGATTATGTTCAGTTTTACTGTTGTACTTTTAATTTTTAGGATTATGGGGGTCATTCTGACCCTGGCGGTCCATGACCGCTATGGCGGAGGGCGGCGGAAGCACCGCCAACAGGCTGGCGGTGCTTCCTGGGCGATTCTGACCGCGGCGGTAAAGCTGCGATCAGAAAAGGGGAGCCGGCGGTTTCCCGCCGGTTTCCCGCCGGCTTCCCGCTGGCCCAGGGTATCCGCCATGGCGGCGCTGCTTGCAGCACCGCCATGGGGATTCCGACTGCCTTCCCGCCAGCCTGTTTCTGGCGGTGTCCACTGCCAGAACCAGGATGGCGGGAACGGGTGCCGTGGGGCCCCTGGGGGCCCCTGCACTGCCCATGCCACTGGCATGGGCAGTGCAGGGGCCCCCTAACAGGGCCCCACAAAGATTTTCACTGTCTGCTTTGCAGACAGTGAAAATCGCGACGGGTGCAACTGCACCCGTCGCACCCCTGCAACTCCGCCGGCTCCATTCCAAGCCGGCTTCATTGTTGAAGGGGCTTTCCCGCTGGGCCGGCCAGCGGTCTTCTGGCGGTCACCCGCCGGCCCCGCGGGAAAGCCAGAATGGCCACCGCAGTCTTTTGACCGCGGAGCGGTCTTTCGGCGGGAACCGCTTGGCGGGCAGCGACCGCCGACCGCCGCGGTCAGAATGACCGCCTATATCCTAATGGAATTACTCATTATTTCCATGGCAAGTGTTTTTGAAATTTCGTCTGTGGGATGCTTTTGGTTTTTAAATATTATTTGTTTTTAACATTAATTTAAATGTAATAAATTGTTATTTATTTTAAAATGTTACTTTTGTTTCCTTAGGCAAGTGAATGTTGTTATAAGTAATTACATTCTTTTAGTTTTTAAATTTGTGTTTTATTTATTTTTTCATATTTTTATTAAATATTTAAATGTTCATGTTTTCTATGTACTATAATGTATTATTATTTTTTGGCTAATGAAATATTTTAGTGATGATTAGAACTTGTATTCTTGCATGTAATTGTTTGGAAGTCTAACACTTTCCCTACTGTTGCTGAAAGTGAAGTTAGAATTGTTAAACTAGCCCTTCCAAAGTCCAGCACTTTCCCTACAGTTGCTTAGACGGGAGTGGGAATAGCAAAACTAATCCCTCTGAAGTCCAACACTTTCCCTACTGTTGGTTATATTGGAATGAGAATAATAAATATTACCCCTCCAAAATCAAAATCCAATGCTTTCTCTACTGCTGCCTAGAGTGGAGTGGGAACAGTAAATCTAACCCGTCCGAAGTCCAGTTGTAGGAGGCTGGCCCTCTATGAGGTGTGCAAAACTAGGCTCACAGTGCAGACAGTCCAGGCAACCACACATTGGTTTACAGAAATAAAAACTAGACCACCTAATGCTCTAATTTGTATGGTAGCTTCGTTGAGCAGTTAGACTAATCTTGAAGAAGTGCAAAGCATTTGTTGTACCCACAATATCAATAGATTAGATCACACACTCAAAAGAATAACGCAAGACCAATTTACAAAAACTACTTCACAGTTTTATAACATTTTTAAGACCAAGATCATCAAAATTGGGTAAGTACTTTTTAAGTTATGAATTTTTGAAGTTTTAATAAAGTTAGCCTTTGTGTGCGTTATTACGCAGCCTAGAAATCAATAGAGAAAGTCTTTAAAAATGCATATTAAATCAAGCAATGCGTTTACAAATGTTTCTTTTTGCATGTATGTCGAGGTCGTCGGTGGGCACTATGGACCAGCTGGAGAAGTTGGGGTGGCTCCTGGTTTCAGTGAGAGCAGCTGCAGAAAGTCGTTGGAACTGGTGCCAGGCCACTGCGGGGGACCACTTTGAAAAGCACTGCACAGGCAGACTTAAAGGTAAGTCTGGTGGGTCTTCTTAGAGTGTCAAGGTCGCAAGGGGAGGGGGACCCTTAGGGCACAGCTGGTTCTTTGGTGCAGGGCACAGGGCAGCTGGGTGCCAAGCAAATCGGTGAGCCAGGAGCTGTGCACAAAGGTGCCTTTGGAGGCAGGAGGTAGGTCTCTTTGAGGGTGGCTCACAGGTTAGCAGGAGCACTCTAATGGGAGATCCTGGTGGTTCCTGAAGTCCCTTGACTGGGGCTTCTTCCTGGTCCTTTTTCAGTCCGGAGTGGACTGTCCTTCTTAGTGTCCGAGGTGAGGTGACCAGTACCTAAGGCTTTTGATTGGTATGGCCACTGGAGGGCGCAGTGCCCCCAATCGTGGCACACTTGCAGGGTGTGCCCTTGCGGTCCATCAGGAGGAGTTTGGCTGTAGTGTCCAGTTCCCTGGCCAGCAGCCGGTCAGTGAAGTTGCCTTCAATGGGTCTTTGGTTCCTTATTGCTGTGGAGGAATGCCTTCACTCTTGAGGGAGATCTTTGGTGATTTTTGAAGAGTGGAGGTCCTCTGGGGGTTTGAAGAGTCTGTCTAACATCCAAGCAACCTCTCAGTGGCAATTGTCGAGACCTGGGTGCAGCAGACAGGGTTTGGTGCATTTTCTTGGTGCAGCAGGACTTCAGTTGTCAAGCCTTGGGTTTTCTTTGCTGTTGCTCTTCTTTTGTCCTTGGAATCTGATTTCTTGATCTAGAGACGTCCACTAAATTCTGTATTTAATGGGCATTTAGGGGGTACCTTGTAGTGACCAGTGGATAATCTACCTTAGGTTGGCTATGCCCCTTAAGAGGTCACTTCCCTACACCCGATTGGCTATTTTCCTTCCATGCAAGATGGAGGAAAATGAAATGGAGAGGTCACCTCACATGCAACACTTTAGGGGTGGTGCAAACAGGGGCTGACCACTCCTCCTGTCCTTTGTGTGTTTTTTTCCCACTGTTGCTCCTGACAAAAGTGGGGGTTTGCAATGGGGAAGGCCATCTGCTGCAAGCAGCAGGCTTGGGGGTCATGTTTCAAGGGTGGTAGGCCCTTTGAAGCTCTTAGACAGAAACACATTCCTGGGAGAGGTGAGGTAGCACATCTGCCCAGGAAGGGCTTTGTTCTCTGGCCCCAGAGAGCAATGGCTCTCTCCCCAGGGGCCCAGAATCCTGTCTGGTGGTGGCATACTGGTTGGGACCAGCCAGCAACCATGCCAGGGTGGTTAGCTTTTGCAGGAGGCACCTATAAGGTGACCCCTGGGTACATTTTGGAATAAATCCAATACTGGTACCGATTAGGATTTATCATTTTGAGTTGTTTGATACCAAACAGCCCAGGGTTCAGAGTAGCCATCTTGTAGCTGGGAAACACGTACTGACCAGTGTCCAGCACATGCATTTAAAATATGGCTGCTCTGTTCACTTACTATATCCCATGTTTGGTAAGGACACAGCCCATGCAGCTATGTCCTTTCATACAGGACAGTGCACCCTGCCTTAGGGCTAGAAGGCCTGCTAGAGGGGTGATTTACCCATATTGCATGCAGTGTATAGTGGGCAGGGCACACAGACTATGTGTTATGTCCAGTTTGCATTTTGGGATTGCACAGGGACACTCAGCCTGCAATGACAGTGCTTGGTGCATCTGAATGCAAGGCCCTTGAGGGTGGCACAGTATGTCTTGCGGCCCTTCAGGGCCTACCCATAGTGCCCCATCCCCTGGGTACTTAAGTAACACTTACTAGTGACTTATAGTGGCAGCTAAAGATGTTGCCAATTGTATCAATACCTTTGCAATTTTAGGGAAAGAACACCAGCACTGGAGATCTGGTTAGCAGGATCCCAGTGCACTCCAGTCCAAGTTACATCCAGGAACCAAGCAAAAGCTTTTCCTACTATTACTTAGAGTAGATTTTTTAATATTGATATTTATTTCTTTGTTATATTTTGGGTCTAGAGATTTTTACATTATTTTTGAATAATGCTTTTCTAATTATTTTTTATATTTAATATATTAGTCTAGTTAATACTATTTTAAATGTATGGGCCCTCATTATGACCCTGGCGGTCGGCGGTAATATGGTGGAAAGTACTGCCAACAGGCTGGCGGTACTTTCCACCATATTAGGACATTGGTGGTTTGGCTGAAGCCAAACCGCCAACGTACCACACCGACTGCCACGGTGGTAACAGCCGCCGGGCAGGAGATATCAATCTCCAGCCCAGCGGCCGTCACTGTACCACCTGTGGGATAATGACCCCACCTACCACCATGCTTTCTGTGGCTTCCTTACCACCAGGAGAACCATGGCGGTAGGCACTATCAGTGACAGGGAATCCCTTCCCTGTCACTGATAGAGGTCTCCCCCACCTCCCCCTCCAGATACTCCCCCACCCCCCTTCCTCTCCAAACCCTCCCTACATTCACACCCCCGCTTCACACACACACATGCATACACACACCCATTCCCACATGCATCCACATATGCATACGTCCATACACACACACATCCACACACACTTTCAAACATACACGCAGGCACGCATTCACAGAACACAACATACACGCACTCACACCTCCATACATGCACACACATTCAGCACAAAACACACACCCGCATACAGGCACTCACACAAACATTCACACCCCCCACCACACACACCACAGCCCCCACCCACCTTCCCTGTCGGACCACCCACTTCCCTGTGTTCAGGGGGTCCTCCGCAAGAGACGGGGCGCTGCTGCCAGCAGCGTCCACCAGCAGAACATCACCAGGCCGTATTATGGGTCATAAGCCACAGCCGGATTTCCGCCATTCTTCTAGTGGAAATCCGGCTATGGTCATAATACGGCGGACGGCTGGTAGCCACGGCGAAGGTCTTTTGTCGGTCGTCGCCACGGCGGTAGGCGGTTTTTATCACCAATATCATAATGAGGGCCATCATTTTTTTACTTGATTCTTTTCTGATATTATTATTTTTAAACATTTGTAACATTATTAAGATATTATTAATTAATGTTGAAATTGTTTCATATTTATATTTAGTGTACAGTATAAATGAATAGAACTAATTTTAATATGTTTAATTTAATGTTTTATTTAAGTTAATAATTTTTACTTTATTTTATGCTTAATATTTAACATTAGAATATTTTTAAAATTGGTAATTTATTGTTGAGGAATTTGAAAAAAAAAATAATGATATATATATATATATCCAATCAGATGATCCCACACTCTAGAATCCTCCTGGGAGAAACTTCTGTACCTCAGATTTTCTACTGCATGTCGTGCTAGGGAGTCTCCACTGAGCTCTGCTCACTTTTTTCTTGTTTGGAATAGGGCACTCCAACTTAGATTCTTATTTGTCCTAGAGTGTTTTTTTCACACTCAGAACACCTCTGGACTGACATTGTCTAAATAATGTCTGACAAGGTGAAAAAAGGTGTCTTCAGAGCCTGCAGCGATTATGGGAAGAAAATACTTCATTCTGAGGATCCACATAGAGACTGTATCTATCGCCTCTATCCTGATCATTCTGCTGAAGAATGTAAGGTATGTTGTACCTTTTCTTCCAAAACTCTGAAGGAGAGAGAGGGGAGACTGATCATTTGGCTGCAACAGCTTAAAACAAGGAAAAACCCTGTCTCAGACTCAGACAGTGAGGAATCTTCCTGGTCTTCCAAAAAGTCTCAGAAAAGACAAAGATCTCCTCATTCTGAAAAGGGTTCAGAACAGCCCTCTAAAGCTTTTAAAATACCTCACAAGGGTCTGGTAAATGCCACAGCCTATCAACATCACCTCATGAAAGGAAGTCTTCCTCATCAAAATCCGAGAAAAAACACCAGCCTTCAACTTCAAAAGAGGTTTCTAAACCTTCTTCAGAGCCATCCACACCGCCACCGTAAGGTAATAGCTACATTTAAAAAACCTTTTTCAGCTCCTTGTCGACGAGGAAATATACGGCGGCTGTATCAGCGACGACAACATCAACTGTTTCCAGCCATTCTACTATTGCTTCCTGCTCGTCGACGACGTCCACATCGACGGCATCCAAAACCAGACCGTCAACGCTGAAGATAAATGACGATAACACAGACGACACCATCGTCAACGACCATTCCAGTGACGACGACATCGTCGACGACACCGTCAACGACGACCAGGGTCGAACCCTTGCATACAGAGACGACTTTATCGACGTGATCACTGATGGCACCATTGACGATGCCGTTGATGAGATGAAAAGTTCAGGCTTCAAGTAGAAAGGAAGAGTTAATGCACACACCACGCCTCCTTGTAAGATCACACCTTTACTCCCAGCCCATCTATTGGAGGAAGATTCGGATGACAATGGGCCATTTGGGGTAGCTCATAGTCCTTCTCAGCTCCACGTCAAGTATCAAGAGAAAGAAGACGAATATGATCAAGAGTATGACAAACAATGTTATTCTCCTCAGAGATGCCAACGAGGTGTGCTAGAGGATATGGTGTGTATCCCAAGTTCTCTTATAACTGATCTCCAACTTATGTTGTCGGACTACAAAAAGAGGTTTCCATCAACACCACAGTTAGAAAAAATTCCAACAGAACCTCCACCGTCCCTACCTCATCCTCCCACCCCAGTATCGAGACCAACATCTTTACCCAGATCAGCGAGAAATACCCCACAGTGAACATTTCTACATGATACAGACTCCTCAGAGGAGCAGAGGGAAGAAGGAGAGCTCCAAGACACACAATCGGAATGGCATAACTATTTAATACCATCCCACTCATCTCCATTGCCTACTCTTGTGGATTCACCCCAGGAAACATTGGGGCTTTCCATAATCTGCTTGAAAGGGTAGCAAAATTATTTGCGCTATCCATGCCGTCCAAACAAATGGACTGCTTCCTCTATGATTTTAAGGAGCCCTTTCAAAAAGAGTTTACGATCCATGCCCACAGTGAGCTACATCTAGGGGGAAGGTTTAAAGGTGATGAAGAACCCGGCCACTGTAACGGCTGTCTTACCAAGATTAGACAAAAAGTATGAAGCCCCAGAAGATGTTCCAGCTTGTCTAATTGGGAATCTGAAACCAGGCTCAGTAATAACTCAGGCAGCGCAGAGGTGTTCAAAGAATGCCTCAATGCCAAATACAGCACCTCCAGACAAGGAAGCAAGAAGGCTAGACAACATTGGAAAGAGGTTTTCCTTCATGTTGGGGCTTATAGTGAGAGAAGCAAACTCCTTAGCTGTTTTGGGCAGATATGACAGGCAGTTATGGGTGGATATCGCTCCATATATGGACCAGCTTCAGGAATATTCAAAGGTGGAAGCAAAAAAGATCTGTTGGAAGGAGAGCGCACCTCGGTGGAGATCATTGACTGCTACCACTGTTTTTAGACAACTAGCAGGTGGGGTGGTGCTCCATAGACAAGGCTGGCTTAGGGGTACTACTTTTCGACCAGAGGTGCAGAATAAGATATTGGACCTTCCGTTTGATGCGAAGGCTCTTTTTGGCAAACACGTAGATGAAGCCCTACAAGTGATTAAAACTGAAACTGATACAGCCAGATCACTGGGTACCCCACAGTTTAAAAAGTTGGCTTTTCGTGGCTCCAGAGGGCGAGGAGTACCATCTTACAGAGGGAGTTTTCAAAACCTTTGTTACCCCTCCTATGCAACTCAGCAGTTTCAGACACAGTATTCATAAAGGCAACCAACCCAAACGTCCTATGCAAGACCTCCACCTACAGGTAGAGCACGTCAAGGGAAAGAGATAAGTTGTCTCCAATGACCGGTTTCAGGCTCCAGCTACCCCCTCATCACCGATTCAGAAAATAGGGGGAAGAATATCCCACTTCCTTCAAAAATGGCAAAAAATAACATTGGACCATTGGGTATTAAAAATAGTTCAGTTCGACCACACCTTAGAATTCACCCAAATCCCACCATCACACCTTCATTCAAAAACATCTAAAACAGCTCCAGTTGGAGGTCAAGACCATGCTAAAAAAGGGAGCAATAGAAAGAGTCTTTTTTTCGGAGAAGGAAAGAGGATTCTACTCCCATTTCTTTCTAATACGCAAGAACTCGAAAGAATGGTGTCCCATCCTCGACCTCCAAGACCTCAACAAATATCTCAGGCGTCAAACCATTAACATGGTCACGTTGCAGGACATTCTCCTCCATATGAACCACGGAGACTTTATGGCAACCCTGGATCTACAGGATGCAGATGGGGGGAGATGGTTGTCAGAGTTTTTTTAATCACTTCTGTTCTTCTTCTTGCCATTTTCCTCTGTCATCTCTCACTCTGTTAGATACTTACTCCTTTTTTCTCCCACATTTTTCTGAAATCCTCCGTCTGCATATCTCACACGTCATCATTTTCCTCTTTAAACCATCTTGCCACTCTTCACTTCCGCAGGTACTTCTGTTTATCTCCTCGCCTCACAATTCTCCCAGATACACAACCTACCAAATCAGCCTTAAGTACTGCATTTTATTTTCCTTTGGCGCTGTCAATATTTTAGCCTCCTTCACACATTCTGCAATATATACGCAACCACTGCTAAGTGCACTCTGCAGAGAGGCCAAAGACTGCATGTGCTTGAGGTTTAGACACCTTTATGAGACACTGACAGGCACAGTGAGAAATTCCCACTGCATTCATCTACAGAGCTCTCACTTGTGTACTGTCATGAACTCACCCAAAACCGGAACTTAGCCAGACTACTAGAGGCGAATCGGTTGACATGAAAGAGTCTTATGATGCATAAAAAAATTAAAGAAACACAGCATATGAAAAGATCACGGCCCATATTTATACTTTTTGACGCTAAACTGCGCTAACGCAGTTTAGCGTCAAAAAGTTTTGCGCCGGCTAACGCCATTCTGAAGCGCCATGCGGGCGCCGTATTTATTGAATGGCGTTAGCCGGCGCAAGCAGACCGGCGCTGCCTGGTGTGCGCGAGAAAAACCACGTACACCAGGCAGCGCCGGCGTAGGGGGAAAATGGCGCATGGGCGTCTTAAAATGGGGCAAGTCAGGTTACGTCGAAAAAATCATCGTAACCCGACTTGCGCCATTTATTTTCGACGCCCATCCCCCATCAACATGACTCCTATCATTGTAAAGATAGGAGTCATGCCCCCTTGCCCAATGGCCATGCCCAGGGGACTTCTGTCCCCTGGGCATGGTCATTGGGCATAGTGGCATGTAGGGGGGCACAAATCAGGCCCCCCTATGCCACAAAAAAACAAAAAAAAAAACTTACCTGAACTTACCTTAATGTCCATGGGATGGGTCCCTCCGTCCTTGGGTATCCTCCTGGGGTGGGCAAGGGTGGCAGGGGGGGTCCCTGGGGGCAGGGGAGGGCACTCTGGGCTAATTTTGAGCCCACTTGTCCCTTAACGCCATCCCTGACCCAGGCGTTAAAAAGTGGCGCAAAAGCGCCGTTTTTGGCCACGCCCACTCCCGGGCGTCATTTTTGCCCAGGAGTATAAATACCACGTAAAGGCCTGGGAGTCATTTTTTAAGACGGGAACGCCTCCCTTGCATATCATTAACGCAAGGAAGGGGTTCACGCAAAAAAATGACGCACACTCCGGGCACTTTGGCGCCCGAAGCGTCTAACGCCAGAGTATAAATATGGCGTTAGTTGGCGTTAGTTTAGCGTCGAATTTGCGTCGAAAAAAACGACGCAAATTCGGCGCAACCAGAGTATAAATACGGCCCCAAGTACTCTTAGGGACTGAAAAATGAAGTTAAAATGTAAGGTAATTAGCGACGGCATCACAATTATGGATTACCTCAGGGCTTTCTACAGTCGTTGGAAATTCAAGCATTGTTTTTCCTGTAAAGGGCCTTAATTTAGGACCCTTTCAAAGTTTTAATTACTGCCACACCTGAGATCTGGTAGGACCTGACTCACTTGAACCCTTCAGGCGGCACACTGATGTGGAGTGAGTGTCAGGCAGAGGCTTAATCAGGTCAATGTCCACGACCCTGCCTCTGCATCACAGACATCTTCGTAGGCCTCTCTTCAACCCCAGGCCCAGTGTTAGAGGTGGAAAGCTACTGAAAACCCAAGCCAGATACCAGAATCTGGCTCACTTTGAGGCCCTCTTGGACTCTCAGACCCAAAAATGAGCTGAGCTTTCATGTGACATCTGCCTGACCTCACATTCTAACCTTATGGGTCAAAAATGAACTACAAAGCAGTGACCTTTGATGTAGGATTGGCGAGAGAATGCGATAACCATATAGTAAATACATTGCACAATGTGAAATCTGAAAGTCTGTGTCATTCTCTACTTACCCGCTTGAACAAATTGAGTGAGCCTAGGTAAATATTGTATTTCATTGAACCTCCTTTTTCTTAATTATCACAAATGACAGCACCTTCAAATGCGTGAGTTCAGGAACTTCGCAGTACAAAATCCTCTTGTGTTTATAATATTGCTCAATCTGTAGTAGGAATCTAGGCCATATATTGGTAAACATGATAAGTGACTTGGCTCTGATTTCACTAATGCCATTGTCCTCGGAGGGGGGGGGAGTTTGAATATTTCTAAGTTTATGTTTTGAAACTATCACTTTTAATAAATACCTCTGAATGTAGTGATATTAAATTGAAGAACTAAGATGAAATGCACATGCATATCAAAGAACTACATTTTCTTAAAGCAATTATATAATATTTGTATATGATGTTTGTAGCATAATTTAAATGCCAAATATTTTCATGCACTGGCTTTTAGAGCTAAGCCCAACCCTTGGCTCGGATCTGGCTTTAATCTCCCTGTTAATATGTTGGCTGTCCCACCCCTACCGAGTCTGGCCAAGACCAACTAAGAAATAATTAAGGGGGTGTCTGACCCCATACATTTCCCCTGAAGCTGTTTCCATGGGCAGTGGCTGCAACAACTCTGTTGCCCTCCCTTGAGCAGGTGCAGCACATGCTGCAGGTGCTGCCCCACAAGGAGTGCTAGTCGTACTGGCAGTGATGCACTTGTAAAAAGAAGCACAATGCCCACCCGAAGATCACAATCACCCCTATTAAATGGGTCTCCCTATCCTTCATCCACTCTCTGATGTTACATTAGCCCTCTCTCGAAAGGTCCCAATCTACACCCCCGCATTACAGGCGCCCTTCTCCATTATCGTCTCACTTAATCCTCCTATATGCCACCGTGCTCACAAGCTATCGTCTCACTGATCCCTTGATGGTGACACCCCTGGCCACCTTACAGTAGCTATGGCCTGTTAGAGTCTTTTTTTAAAAATAAAAAAAAATCGGGAAAGAAAGGGAAATAATTATATTAATACACTAATTTAAACCATAACATAAGACATCAAAGATAGATACATAGTCTAATTGAAAATAAAATTTCCATTGTATTGAAGGGGCAGACATTTAACCACAGCTATCCGTTAGTGAGCCAAGATCCGTTCCTGAAATTGTCCCCATAATACTTTCCCTTTTCTCCTAGCCGATCTCCCCTTCCGATCATACACAGCAACCTCAAGATGATACACGGATAATAATTTGCCCAACCACTGTTGCCACAATGGGGGTAGTGGGTCCAACCATGCAGAGGAGATGCACAATCGATAGTCCGCCATAGCCAATAAAATGAAGGCTCTGTGCCATTCCCCCACTTTCTCTGCAACCCCCAAGACCATAATCTCAGGGGTAAGATCGACTTCATATCCCACTACTCATTTTAACACAAGTTGCATACCATCTTTCAATGCCGTCAGTTCCCCACAAGTGGCAAACATATGGATAATGTTGGCTCCAAACAACCCACATCTTGGGCAATTTGTCCCTTGTAGTCCACCCCATTTAACGAGAATGAGCTGGTGTATAGTATAAATCGAACACCGTCTTGTAGTGTTGTGCTTGTAGCGAGGAAGAAAGTAGCATGGTATATCCTAGTTCTAATGACTTAAGGAAATTAATACCCCCATCTACAAACTTACCCTCCCACTTCTCGCTATGCTTCTCAAGATCATTGGGCTGTTCTACCATCAGTGATGAGTAGATTAATTTTATTGTTATGTTAGATTTTTCTGATATATCCTCCAACAAGGGATTACTTTTGAATCCCTGCCCCCTCCCGTTTTTCTACTCAAAAACCTCTTATCTGTAACTATTTGAAAAAATCCCTTCACTCGAGTCCAAACTTTTCTTGAAGACTCCCAAACGTCTTAACCCTAAAATCATCAAATAAATCTCATGGCCTTCTTATGCCTAGAGAAACCCATTTTAAGGCATGATTATCTTTAAATATTTCAGGCAAAGACGGGTTATTATTTATTGTAGTATAATAATTAAATCTTCCCAGACCATTCTTCTTCTGCCATGGTCGCCAACATCTGTAGGCTGCCTCCAGTACCTTATATCGTACATTCTTGTAATAGCCGGGTTCATAAGAGGTTAACAAACATCCATTCGCTGTTGATCCTACTAGCAGCTCATAGATGTTTGGACAATATTCTACCCCAGTCTTATCCATCTTCCCCCCCAATAGTGGGTGCATATACTGAAAAGCTGCTGCGAGTTGATATAATTTCATTTTTGGGAAGGACCACACCCCTTTTCCCAAGGTAAAGACATAAACTTACCCGCCCTTCTACACTTACCATATGCCCATATAAATCTCATTACCACTCGATCTATCTCCTCAAACCGGGAATTTATGAAACTCAATGGAATAGCACGGTAAAGAAACAGCAATTTAGGAAGAAGAATCATTTTGACCATATTACACCTTCCCATTATGGTCATATGTAAGTTATTCCATCTATTCATGTCATATTTAGCTTTTACCAATATTGGGTCCAGATTCAGATTGACAATCTCTCCTACCTTGGAGTGACGTCGATGCCTAGGTATACTGCGTGGTTGACCCTCCGATTATCCAGTGTGCTCACATGTCTATTGGTCAGCAACTGCGTTTTTGCTCTATTTAACAAATAGCCAGAGAACATCCCAAATTTGCTCGTCACCTCTTCAGTTTCTTTCAGTGCTACGTCTGGATTGGAAGTTATAATGGCTATATCATCTGCATATGCCAAAACTTTTGTATCCCAACCAAACCTACAAACTGGAGATATCATATTATTCCCTTCTAGCTGTCTGAGCAGGGGATCTATATAGATAGCAAACAACAATGGGGAACATGGACACCCCTGTCTAGTACCCCTCCTCAATTGAATACACTCAGATTGCCCTCCCAGTAACTGTATTCTCACCCCAGGGGACCTATATATAGCTTTTATTGGTAGGATACATTTCTTCCTGAACCCATAAGTTTTCAAAACCTGCCACAGATACTTCCAATTTACCCTATCAAGCGCTTTCTCAGCAAGTAGCAGCGCGACTGCCATAGGTTCTTCCACCACCTCTGTAGCGTCAGAAAGCGTGATGACCCTGCGAATGTGTTCGGTAGTGTCTCTCCCCGGGACAAACCCATGTTGCCTGGGTGTTACCAGTTTCTTGATAATCGAAGATAATCGTGCGGCAAGATTTTTGAAGAAATGTTTTACATCACTATTTATCAATGTGATTGGCCGATATGAGCCTGGATTCTGTGGAGTTTTCAGTTTCTTCAAAAATACCACCATATTGGCCATATCCCAAGAAGCCGGGGTTTTACTATCATTTTGCACATGAGTAAATAGTTCCATCTTCAGAGGGAACAAAAGTGTTTTGAAGCTTTTATAAAATTCTAGGGGAATTGCATCAGGACCGGAGGCTTTCCCTGTGGAGAGATCGTTCATTGCCATTTCTAATTCCGAGCCGTCAATATGTCCCTCCACATTCAAATAGTATTCTTCTGACAGTTTGCTAATCCTAATAGAGCTAAGAAACTCCAGCATCTCTACCTCTGTATACGAAGGTGTGGTGTAGTATAGCTCCATGTAATACCTCTGAAACACTTCCCTAATCCTATCCGAATCTACTACTATTCATCCTTGTTGATCTCTAATTTCTCTAATGACCCCAGCTGCTGTTCTATGGCGTGCTCTTACAGCCAACAAGTGCCCAGACCTCTCTCCGAATTCGTACCCCTCAGAGCGTTTAACCAAATATTTTTCTGCTATTCTCTTTGCCGTAGCCTTGTTTATAGCTGCTTTTACAATAGCGATCTGCTCCTGAATATCATTTATATCTTCCCCCCTTTCTATAGCTATAATCAGCTGCCTTTCTACAGCTCTAAGCTTCATGTGTGTGTCCTTCATTGTAGCTTGGGTACTTTTTTGCTTCCTAAGGCTAAAACTTAAGGTTTCTCCCTGCACTCCTGCTTTTAAGGTGTCCTAAACCGTTTCTAGCGGGGCGGTCTCCTGATTGATCTCCAGAAATTCGGTTATCCAGCTTCTCATATGGACACAATATTCCGGGTCCTTAAGAAGCCCTCTTTCAAAGGTCCACCTCCTAACTTTATGTTCGAGACCATCTAGATCCAAGTCCAATACTAGTGGGTTATAATCTGATATAAACCGCGAATACAATTCCATACTAGCATGCACTTGCAACTCCGGAGATGTCAGAAAAAAATCCAGCCGAGCCAACTTCGCATGAGGGGCCGAGAAATAAGTATACCTGGGATCTGGTTTGCATAGCTTTACCTAGGCATCCACCAACCTTAACTCCTTCTGCAGCCCGACCATTGCGTTATGTACCCGAGATATACACCCCTGATATCCCTTAGATGTAGTGGCTAGTAGATCTTGCAGACCGTCCCAGGAGCCATTAAAATTGAAATCCCAGCAGAGGATATACAGGGGGCCACCCCGCTAATTCCACTACCAGGAAATCCATTACAACAGGGTCCTCTGTTACTACCCCATATATGGAACATAGAGTAAAACATCCTTTTCCATGGTGACATTCTACTATCGCCCATCTTCCATTTCTATCTGCCCTCTGTCTTCCATATTTTAATCTATTGATCCGGTACAATATTGCCCCCCTTTTAGTCTTAACGTCTTGTTCCGAACAAACCACCATTCTCATGCCCAGTGAGCCAAGAATTCCACTATTATTATGTTCCACATGGGTCTCCTGTAAACAACAGATATCGGCCCTAAGGACTTTTAGATCTTCTGCAGTTTTATGCCTTTTTCAGGGATCATTTAATCCACAAATATTAATTGATGCTATTCGAAGCCTAGTAATTTTTTCTTTTTTTCTTTTTCTCCAAATACTTCTCTATCTGCTTTAATCATACCTTGGGTATCCTTCTTCTCTCTTTCTACTCCATTAATCTTGCAAATCATATTATCCCTTCCTTTCCCGCTTTTTTATTTCGAACCACCCTTCTGTGCCCCTCTTCCCCCCCTCCCTGAGCCACTCCCACCCACCCCACTGCCCCCCTCATGGTCTGGTCGGAACCTCCCTCTCCCAACCAGCCACCCCCCACCCTGTTGAGCAATCAGACCACCATTGGCCTGAATGTTGGTGTCATGTAGATGTGAACCGCCCGTCTGCCCCCGAACTGCCATATTAATTTCACATATCTGCCCCTAGGATTATGTTACCAAAAGATTCCCCGCTCACTTTTTAACATCCTTAAGCCCCATTAGATACTCTTTAGCTTGAACCTCTGATGTGACCCTTCCTTTCCCATTCACCACTGTTTTTAAGCGAGCGGGGGCCAACAGGTAGGCCTCACCTCCCTTGTCCTGAAATGGTTTAATCAACTGTCGAAGCCGCCATCTTCGCTCCACAGTTGCATGGCAAAAATCTGGCTGAGTAAAAAAAAGTAATCCCTTCCACACTATGTGGGGCATTTGGACGAGCTTTGTCGAATATGGCCTGCCTTAGCAAGTAGTTTCCAAAAAAGACTAAGATGGCTCTAGGATATTTGGGTTCTGCTAAGTGTCCTCCCTCACGTCGGGCTACCGGAAACCTATGAACACGCTGAACCTCAGTTTCCCAGTCCCAATTGACCAGTTCCGGAAAAGCCCCCCGTAAGAGCTTAAACATGTGAGCCCGAATATTGCTCCCTTCCACACCTTCGTTAATACCCAAAAAGCACAAGTTATTTCTTCTCCGACGATTCTCGTGATCTTCTAACTTCCACATTACATCAGTCAGTTGTCCATCTTGTGTTACACACTGTTCTCTTAGGGCCTCGACATCCGCTTCGATCGCCGCTGTCCTTTCCTCTATTGTATTCAATTTAGCTTCAATTTCAGTACATGACTTTGCAACTTTACGAACTATTCCTTGCAGATGCTTTGTAGCAACCCTTGCGTGACGATTTTCTATCCTAGTCTCTGTTTGGAGTTCCTTGATTGAGTTATATATCGACTGCATCATCACTGACTCAACACTAACAGTACATGTGCTGCTTGCCGGGCCACCTATATTCCCTTCCATATTGTTGTTAGCCATCTGTTGGCCATTTGCAGTAGGTATATCTGTTAGTCTGATACCAGAATAATCCCATTTAAGTGTCTTGCGGCCACTAAATGTAGAGAGTTCAGTGCCCTCGCTAGTCCCAGACCGCACTTTTGTGAACTTACGATGTCGCCGCTGCTACCGTACTGTGGGCTCATTGCTTGATGATATCTTTCCTGTCTCGGAGGATGTACTGCTGCCGGATTTGCTTAGATTGTGCTCACTACTAGTGAGATGAGATTCCTCTGTTAAAGAATAAAATTTATCACCGCCATCTTTAGCCCAGTCCGGGGGTTTTAGGCCCCTTTCAGTTTCCTTATCTCCTACCGTCAATTTTGGCGACATATATTGCAGAACTTCAGTACTCAGTGTAGCGGTTGTATCATCCAAGTCACCAACTGCCTCTACCCCAGTTAGGATCTTAGACCGCTGTGCTTGAAGTCCATTTTTACTAATAGGGAATCCGCTCCTCTTCTTTTTTGTCACCACACTGTTGTCCAGGACACCTGATAGGCCATCATCGCCTTGTGAAGCCTTTATGAGAGGTTCATTAGTTTCAATGAGAACCCTCTCCCCACTGGTTCCTGAGGGTGCAGCTTCTATTACAGATTGACTATTTGCTGGGGGGGCACTGTCTGTCCAGTGTAACTTTCTTGTACTCCTACAGCGAGAAAGGATGTGATTGTAGGCTGAATTTTGTCTTTTCCCCTAACATCCAAAGGGGGTGTGGTACCGTCATCATGCTTGGTGTCTCTACCAAGACCAGTAGTATTTTTCTCAATTGGTTTCGCCATTATTGTGGTAGGGCGCCTGACTACTCCAGCTGGGTCCCCTTTATCCTTCCCTGCGCGTGTTGTTTTGGTTCCCTCCGTTTTATCGCCCGAGTTCCGGACAGTTTTTGGTGCCATGTTTATTTTCAAGGTACTAGGAAGTATTTTCACCAACCCGGCTAATCCTATTGCTACCGTTATCACGTTCTGTATCACCCTCTTTAAAACACACCTCACAGTTTGACGAGGAGTGTAAGGATGACCAGCTATACCCAGCTGAGTGACAAGTAGCTTTACAACCCCCCACCACCATTACCACAGTGCTTGTTTTAATACAAACATTAGTCTTGAAAAGAGCATGTTCCAACTTGAAACTTCACCTGCGATTGCTTAAAATAACAAACCGATGAGCTTGTAGCAGGAGAAGAATGCAACATCAGGCTGTACCCAGTTATAGTCCACTTGATAAGCACTTTAGCGTTTTTAGTATATTCTTAAAAACTATCAATTCAGGTGATTAACGTTTAGAATATCTTTAAATAATGTCAATTAAAGCGCCTGGTGCCTTTTATTGGGCCTAGCGAGTCCAGCCACCTTCCTCCCCTCCTCTTACTTGCTTTTTATTTGTGAAGACCAGCAAAGCCATCGTTAATTATAGCGCTCCCACGCTGACCGCTCCAGTTGCCGGGGGAGAGGACACGCTCGATAGGTCCCACGACGTAGCGGCAGTCGGGATACACCGCTTCCTACATCCGCCCCAGATCCTGTCCAGTCCTCGGGGCCCTGTGTCGTTAAAGTCAGCGGCACCAATTACTCCGGTCGGAGTAAATTCACCTAAGGTAGAGAAAAGCCGGAGGGCTTGATGCTAGAGGAGCGGCTGCTCATCAGCCGCTCCGCGTCCCACACTCTGTACTCTGACGGCGTCCGGGGTGGGCGGGGCAAGGCAGGCCTTCAGCTATCTTGCTCTCACGTACTGCTTTGGTAATGGCCGGATAGAGTCTTATTGCTCCATTACACTCTATAAGAATGAAACTCAGCAAGTGCAACGAGGACCAGAGGACGTATAGACCAGCAGTGAATCTGAGCCACAAATTCTTTTTAGTTAGAGATAAAACATCTTAAACTGTATTTCTTCATAACAAAGCAATGCACAGAGACAAAAATAGACAACAATTCAGAACATCCAGTAAAAGTAAATCTGATAATTGTACAAATCTCGATATTTTTGGGGTCTAACAAAGAGTCCACTTGACAGAATTCATTCCTAACAATCCCATCAATCCCTGTGCACATTCTTTGGGTACTTATGACCTCACTCTGCCCAGGTCCTCACTGCATCCTGTCAGCCAGTATGGGAATCCACCAGTACTGTGGAGGTCACACCAAAATTCTTGGAACCTCAGCTCTCCCAACAAAGGGAGAGCAAGAGCTGATCTGATGCAAACCCAAAATAACCATGCTAAAGTCTTCCCATGATAAACCCTCTGGTACCCATGAGCAGATGGGCAACCGGGCCATAACATGATCCCTGGTGATGGCCACATCTCTCATTAGACCAAAGAGTAACCACAATGGAGCATCCATCTGAATGGAGGCCAGAAACAGTTGTAGCACTATCCATCCACAATCTATGATTTAGAATTAAGGCCTCAAACCCCCCAGAACAAGATGAACTATTTTTATGTCACATATTAAGAATGCAACATATTATAGGAAAAGGCACAACAAATAAAGACAGCAATTTACACAAATACCCTATAAAATGAAACACCCCCCAAAAAAACCACATAACAAAGAACTAGGCAGGAGAGGATGAAAGAAGACGCTGGTGATCGGCAGTCAGATGGCAGCTGGCAAAGAGGACGTTAGACCCTTCACCTCTATCTTATAAACTTGATCAGGTCACACCAACAACCGTCCTAGGACCCCATGACCCCTACCACCTGGTAACTTGAGCCAGACGTTCTGTTTCGTGGGCCCATCCCAAGGTCAAAGAATGGGCATTGCGGTAGAGGAGAAGGCACTACAGAAGAGCAGTATGAACTGCGGAAGAGGACACCATTGATACACGGAGCCCGCACGACTGCCAATCCCTGTTCTTTTCTTCAGCTTTCCTCTTATAGGGCAAGCCTTGTTGCAATCTTCCTAGGTCACTCCCCCGCCTTACTGGGTTCTTTACGGCTAATGCAAAATGAATCCATTGCTGACTATATACAATATGTCCTCTAAGTAGCTAACATAACAAAATATTTTCAAGATATGTTGAACCCTACATTTATATGTGTGTATGCTTGGCAAACATAGCTACAATGCAATGGGGTACACTCTAGGGTTTTGGAAACAATGCAATGGGGAAATGTGATGAGGGTGGTCAATAAAAGACACAATACCACAGGGGGTTACAGTGCTGGGCTAAGAAGAGTGGAAAATAGGAGACGGTGCAATGCAGTACATAGAAATGGAACAGCAGGCAGAATGAGGAAGGCAGAGGTTTGCTGTGGGGTGTATACTGAAGGCAGAGCTGCAGGGTGAGTAGTGGTGGTGTGTCGGTGCTAGTTTGGCAACAGAAAAGGTGCCTGGGCAAGGCAATGCAGTTGGACCAGAGGTCGTAAATGGTACTCACGGTGGGCCAAATGTATTGCCAGCAAAGAAATCACAAATTAGCAATATGGCGGTAGAGAACAGAAGATGGGAGTTAGTGTTTGGCACTTAAGGGGGATCCTTTTAATAGGCCAAAGTGACTAACGTATTACACAGTGACAAGGTGATCCTACAAGAACAATGCCTTCAGCTCTTTTGTTAGCTGTAGAAAGGAAAGAAATTTGCAGATACTGACTGGAGTGGCGTTCCACACTGCAGAGGAAAGCAGGAGAATGTCTTGCATCTTGTCTTCTCTTCTCTGCATTTCCTGTTCTCTAGCACGGTGACACTGCTGTTATGTATCTTCTATAGCCCTTTGGTAATCTTGGATGCCAGTATGATGGTGAGCCATTGTTAACTGCCAAGTAGGTGTTTCGGCAGGTGGAATGAGGAGGCCAGTGGAGTAGTGGTGGTTGGTGATCTTTGAAAGTGGTAAGGGCATAATATCTGCAGGAGTTCATCTCATGTTTTTTTTTTATTTGCCCTGAATGTTCTCCATATGTTAAGAGTTACCTCCAGTAAGCCAATGCCAGCGTTTTGTTGTGGATACCCCTTATGACAATAATTACATATTTCAGTACCAGACTTTTCCATTGATACTGTCCATATTGGGGGTCTGTGTGCCTCAAATTACCCCCAGTATTTCAGAGCAGGCATTTTATCATATTTGTTTCCTCCAATCCACCCCCTCATTCTCAAAGTGCCATGACCGCCCTCCCTGAGGCATCCACTATGCCAGCATTTTGCCATAGGTTCCCCTTTATATCAAGTACTACTTCCAGGATTTAATGGGCTGCGTTTTGCCTTGGTGCCCTCCCTTATGCCAGGAATTACCTGCAATGTCTCAGGGAGATCTAATAAGATTGAACGACTTTTGATAAGGTCACCATAGCATGACAAACATTCTTCAGGGGTGTCTACACACTTTCTGCATCTCCATGGTGCAGAAAAGCTGCACTAGACACATTTCCATATAGTGTGTTTTGTCTCTTATAAAACGTTTCCTAAACGTGTCTGGGAAGGCATGTATCACATTTAGAGAACTATTTGACACAGTGCCATCCGGCATTTGTATGTACAATAATATTAATGATAAACCTTGTTTTTATATAGCACATCATGTCACGCTTCTGCTGTTTCTACATTTTGTAAATAACAGGTGTTACTATTAGTCATTTACCCTAGATACTACTGCACAAGTACCATGGTAGTTTAAAAGTTTATTTGTACTATTGAGTAGACTTTCTTTGTATTACCCGGTCTTTTCTGTGTTTGACAGCAACCTTAGAGTGACAGTAGCTACCCTTGATGTGCGATAGGTCTGCGGTCTGGTTTTTACTGAGTTACATCCAACCTCAACACTGTTCTGCTTGTCCCAGACTTGGTTTAGAAACCATCATAGCCTTCTTACTAGATGACATCCAAGAGAATGTTGACAGAGGCTTGATGCTGAGATCGACCAAGGACTACCCCACTCTCAGGGTGTGAGGGAGTGAGTCAATGTCACATTAAACCCACATAAATCTATTAATGTGAATAACAGACCACAGGTTCATCAATCAAGAATGTGCCAACTGCCACACCTCTCACAGTATTGGGTGCGGTCTCTGATTAAGGGCCCAATCTTTGGTGACCTTGATTGTATAGATGCTCGTCATCAAGCTTCATTTACTATACAGGTCTTCAGGTGCAGCCAGCTGCAGATACCAGACCTTGTATCAATCAATAATGCCCTCACTGCCACACCACCCACAGTACCAGGTGTTATACTGGATAGTCCCTGATCTCTGGATAACCTTGACTGTAGAGATCGACTATGTATTTAGTCATATCTATTATATAGATCTTCAGGTGCATCCGACTGAGATACCAAGCCTCGTATCAATCAAGAATGCACTGACTGTCACATAACCCCCAGTACCAGGTGTTACTCTGATTAGGTGCTCAATCTCTAGATGATCTTGACTGTAGGTATCTGCTGTGCATCAAGCTATAGATGCCGTAAAAGGACTTCAGGTTCAACAGCCTGCAGCCACCTGGCTTCAGTATCAAGCAAGAATAAGTGTCCTGCCAGAGTCAGGTGTAGGGCCCATACTCCTATCAAGGTACCTCCCTATCGGTGGTCACAAATCGAAGATATCAGACCAGATTTTTTTCATTCATTGACATTACAAATAAAGGGGCCATCAATGATGCTCTGCCTAAGGAAACCTGCCAATCAAAAGGCTGAGCTCTAGAGTGGCTTTTGTTTTTGGAAAATAAAAAAACTAACATACCCCATGCTCTGGGATTTTGTTTCCCAAGAGTGGGGGCATTTGAGATATTTTTCTCTGTCTGAAAGCAACATGATGTGTGTGGAAGATATGGACAGGAAAAACGCAATCATACATGGTGTTGGGTGGTCCTTAATAGGTTGGCTCCTCCATGGGCATTTCCAATGGCAATAACTCTCCTGAAAGAATTTTCCAGACTGCAGAGCTGGTGGCAGTTCAAACTTCAGGAAAAATTGCCATCTCCTCTCTGTGAAATGAGGCAGGGGGCAAAACACGTGAGTGCTCAGGACATCCCCAGTGGTTTTGTGGATTTCTCAATGCTGGCAAATCTAAATGAGCCCCAGTGGTTGGATTGAAAGAAAATGCTGAACATACTAGAGAAAATTAACTGTAGATGGAGCAGCTTTTTTACCAGAGAAAGACAGAGCAATTCTGTGCTTATCACAAACTAAAAATAGAAAAACATCAACAAAAGTGATGTAAAACAAACCTTGCTTTCTAACATTTCAGAGCTTGAAATACTAATTATTGTCCACCCAGCAAGGGAGCACCTACTGTCCAGGTAAAGAAAAGAAGGAACTCGTGTTAATTGAGCATTTGCTGTTGAAGTATTGTGGTTTTATAGATCATTGATATTAACATGGAAGCACGTGCACATATAAAACTAATGCAGATTCACCCTTTGCGGTTAGGAGCCTGTGGATTTCCAAAAACATGCCCAACTAGTACTAGTGGTGAAGACTGTGGATCGGAAAAAATGATTCCATTGGAAGGGTTGAATAGGAAAATACGTTATTTACTAATTTAGAGTCTGGAGACCTAGATTTAAATTCTAGCATCTACAGTGTATCAAATGTTGGGATTATGAACAACTCATTGTATCGCCAATGGGCTGAAATGGCCTGGGATGCAGTTCTGCACTTCAAAAAAGGTTGCAAGAAATGAGCCAGACTTTATGCTCCTTTGTACACCGTCGCTCTTTCTAAGGTGAAATGATGGTGTAAGAAACTAGAAAGGGTGTGAAGTGGTGACAATTTCTCTAAGTTCAAATTTGCACTTAAGTAGACACTGTAGATATTAAAAAAACTGACAGCAGCTGCCAAAGTTGAATCCAATTCCCACCAGATCTCAGCAGCAGAGAATTAATTCAAGGAAGTATTTACAATTGTAAAGTCTCTTGCTTGTGCAGCTTCTGCCATTGAGCATTTCAAGAGTTCTCTCTATTATGAAGAAAAAATAAACATCATTTGTAACACCTACGAGATTTGAAGCAGAGTCAAATCTGAACTGCTGGTTAAAAGCAATAAATTCACCCCCTTACTTCCACACACTACTAAGATGGATGACTCTGGCTATCTTGATACTCAGCCTGAACCAGAGCCTGACTCGTAGCTTCAATCAGTTCAGGTTCTACTTTTGGCCCCCTATCTCCTAAATTTTGAAATATGGCCATTTCTGCTCTATTTCAGCCCCTACTTGAGGTCTGTAATTGCTCCCTAACAAATGCCTGGATCCCAACAGGGTAGAAACAGGCTCTAATCATCCTCACACCTAGGGTCGCTCAGACTATTCTGTCTAACTTCCACCCCACTCATCTCTTTCCTCCCTTTTGTCGCATGTCAATTACATACTTTTGGGTTTTTTGGAGCAACATCATATTCTTGATGCCATGCAATCTGGGCTCTGTCTGGGGCATAGTACTGAAAGCTCTTTGTTGTTGATTTTCAATGACCTAATACTGTCGTCAGACAAGGCGGATCCTGTTGCCTCAGTTCTTTTGGATAAGTCTGAGGCTTTCTATACTGTGTTTCATTCCATCCTTCAATCTCCACTTACTGAGGCCGCAGTTGGTGGGTGAGGATACCAGTCAGGATACCAGTGGTGTAAATCCCATCTAGAGGATGGACACTAAGCAGTCTATGTTCCTCCTTTTATATAAGCATTTAGGGCTTTGGGCTAAGGGGTTCCACATGTTTCTGCTCTCAGCCCTACCCTGTTTAATAGTTACATCCGTCCATTGACAATACTAGTCAGGTCTTTTGCAGTCACCTCTATGAACTATTGCAATGAACAGGGCAGGACAGGATTCGCTTGAGTCATTCCATTATTGCATGACTGCAGTCTCCTCTTGGTTGCAACTTAATGCCCTCAAATTTATATAAGACCAAGGTTCTTTGGATCTCACATGCATCTCCGGCTAGACCGTTTCTAGTGAAAAATCTAGACTTAGATCTGGATGGGAACCTGACTTTAGAAACACATGCCAATCACCTGACATCTTCTTGCTTTCTCTTGTTGAGGTTGCTCAAAGAGATTGTTCCACTTCTCCCTCCCTCCCCCTCTTCGCAGGATAGTGGCACAGGTGACTATTCTCACTCATCTCGACTACTGTAACTCTATTTCTAGGCACACCACAGGGTGTGGTAAATACATTCTAGGGCATCCAGAATGCTGTTGCTAATTAGCTCCTGGCTTGCTCAGGTCTGCCTTATCTTCCACAGCTTTGCATACGCCACACTACCCCATGGTGGTAAAAATAATACGTGCTATAAAACAGTTGCGGTAGCCTCTATTTGAGAAGTAAATTCAACAACAAGGTTCCAAGCTGGTCCCTCCTCTCACTGAAGGCTTTTCTTTAGTCAGTTCCTAGATTCCACCAAGCCAGATCGGGCAGAAGGGCTTTCTCGGTGGCAGCTGTGAAAATTTGGAACACTCACAGAATCAACTAACACACTTGCACTTTAGAAAGGGTTTGAAAACCTGGATGTATAGTCTAGAACAGGTGATTGCTCCTCTGTTCTCTCTTTATTTTTCCTTTGTATAATTGGCTTGGACAGTCCTTTTCTTTGGTGGTCTGTATAATATATAGGCTGATAGGCTATTTCTCTTTTTTTCTTTATTTACAGGTATGGATGTCCTTAGTCTCTCAGCCCCAGAACATCTGTATTTCCATGCTTACAAAATTATAACATAACACGACATATATCTATTTGCCTTAGATCCACTGCCTGTCAGAACTGCGAAAGTACCTAGAGACAACTCAGTTGGCTACGCGGGCAATGCTCTATACTAGGCCATATTAAGCCAATGTGATGATTTAGACACTTGTGTATGTGAAGGTCTTTCTCTGTCGCAATGACATAGAGCTTCCAAATATGTGACCAAAGTTGTAGGATATGAAAGGCAGGGGCATAGCTTGGTCAGTAAGATTGGGGTGTGTGAGCTTCATCTTTCCTTCAAACTCGCTGGCATATCACGTTAAAATATATTATATGAGAAGCAAAGCTTAGTTGAAAGTGGAAACATTGTGGATTGTTAGTGGTGTTTAAAAAACAGTATTTTGTAAAGTAACCACCATTTTTTAAGATCTTCAAAAGAGAGAAAATGGTGTGTGTCTGTATGTAAAACTCTCATGTGAAGTTCGACAAACACATCGCCATAACTGAGTAAAAGCACCTGTACCTAACTGTTAACTAGATAATAACATTTATTAGGGGGTGTAGCACCCCAAGCCCCCTCTTCAAGCGGCACCCCTGATGAAGGACTGCTGCAGCCAGAGCCATTCACAAAGTCACAAAAGCCCAGGATGAAAGGAGGGATCCTTGACAGCACTAGATATACTTTTTCACTTCTGCACCCTCTATCCTGCAATCTAGCCCTAATGGACTAGGGCTATTGCCAATGCTCAACCAGAAATGAAAATATACCACTATCCGCCCAAAACAAATCTCCAGTTTTAACAGCAGAAGTATTCTGTTCAGTTGGGGCTCTCAGTTCAGTGATTTGCTGCCGGGGTCTGGGCCCTCAGTTTTAATTACAATAGCTAGCTTACCACTGATGTCCTGAGCTCTTAGTTTCATTTGGCGGCACATTCTCGCTTGGGGCCTAAGCCTGGCACACTCACTATTAATCACAATTGGGCATGTTAGCATTCTGTGGCCTTCACTTTTAATGGCAGTGGTGTTTGGTCTGCTGCGAGTGCCTGAACTATCAGGCTTGAGGGCAGTGGGCTTTGGCCTGCAGCAACTGGCTGGACCCCTGGTTTTCATGACAGTTTTCTGTGGACTGCAGTCAACGCCTGGGTCCTCAGTGTAAATGAAAATGGATTTCTCTCCTGCTGCCAGTGTGAATGGTCCTCAGTTTTAATGTTTTAATTAAAGTGTGGTTAGGCCGTGTTCAAGCGCCTTTGCACTCAGTTCTAATGACAGCGAGTTTCTCTCCTACTACCAATGTCTGTGACTCTCACTTTTGATGAGGGGTTTTGCCCCTGGCCTGACCCCAGTGCTGAGCCTTGAGTTTTAATGGAAGGGGGTTTCTGACCTCATGCCATTGACTTCAGGCTCGTAGTGATTGCTGAGTCAGGGTCACACAAGGTGTTGGATTCCCCTACACCAGACCGTAGGAGTGTGTTAAACAACTGAATCTACGAATTGATAAATGGTAGGACAAAGAAGCAGAACTCCTTCCTGAGCCGGATGGAACAGATTCTCAGAAAAAAGGAAACACTGAAGACTCAAGAGTGTTATATTTTGGAGGCGGGGCATGGAAGCCCAAGATGGTGGACACAAGGGCTGTGACGCGTAGAGTCAGTATATGTAACCAGGGTCAGTGCCAGGGCAATCTGTCTATGTAACCATGGTCATTCTTAATGCAAGCTGTCTTTGTAAGCCAGGCCAATGTCAGGATGAGCTGTCACTTTTACAAGAATCAGTGCCAGGGTCAGCTGTCTATGAAACCAAGGTCATTATTAGGGTGAGCTGTCTATGCAACCATGGTCAATGCCAGGGCGAGCTGTCCATGTGAGCATAGTCAGTACCATGGTGAGAGCGTGTTTTCTCCTATAAGTCAGGATTCTAAAACGTTTCCACTGAGGTCGATGGGATCTTTGGACCCAGTGAAGAGTGTGGTTAACCAAATACAATCATTCCAATCTCAACCAATACAACAACAAAATGAAACACTGTTGGACCTGGCATCCTTGGTGTGGTCTCCCCTGTCTGGTTTGCCTCTGCTTCCCATGTTCTAACTGTGTGCTGCACTCTGTTTTTGCTGTTTTTGGTACTCTGGGCACTTTACCACTGCTGACCAGTGCTAAAGTGCAAGTGCTCCTGTGTAAAACATATGTGTAATTGGGTTTTCCATGATTAGCAGATTTGATTTACTAGTAAGTCCCTAGTAAAGTGCACTAGAGGTGCCCAGGGCATGTAAATCAAATGCTACTAGTGGGCCTGCAGCACTGATTTTACCACCCATACTAGTAGCCCTGTAAACATGGCTCAGACCTGTTACTGCAGTGACTGTGTGTGCAGTTTTAACCTGCCAATTTGACTTGGCAAGTGTACCCAGGCCTAAACCTTCCATTTTTATACATGTAAGGAACCCCTAAGGTAGGCCCTAGGTAGCCCCATGGGCATGGTGCAGTGTATGTTAAAGGTGGGACATGTACTGATGTGTTTACTGTGATTTTGCTGTTTTTGTTACTCTGGGCACTTTACCACTGCTAACCAGTGCTAAAGTGCAAGTGCTCCTTTACAAAATGTATATGTAATTAGCTTATCCATAATTGGCAAATCTGATTTATTAGTAAGTCCCTAGTACAGTGCACTAGAGGTGCCCAGGGCCTGTAAATCAAATGCTACTGGTGGCCCTGCAGCACTGGTTGTGCCACCCACATAAGTGGCTCTGTAATCATGTCTCAGACCTGCCACTGCAGTGCCTTTGTGTGTGAAGTTTTAACTGTAAATTCGACTTGGAAAGTGTACCCACTTGCCATGCCTAAACCTTCCCTTTTCTTACATGTCAGACACCTCTAAGGTAGGCCCTAGGTAGCCCCAAGGGCAGGGTGCAGTGTATGGTTAAAGTAGGACATATAGGCCCTCATTCTGACCTTGGCGGGCGGCGGAGGCCGCCCGCCAAAGTCCCGCCGTCAGGTTACCGTTCCGCGGTCGAAAGACCGCGGCGGTAATTCTGACTTTCCCGCTGGGCTGGCGGGCGGTCGCCTTCAGACCGCCAGCCAGCCCAGCGGGAAAGAGGCTTCCACGATGAAGCCGGCTCGGAATCGAGCCGGCGGAGTGGAAGCTGTGCGACGGGTGCAGTTGCACCCGTCGCGTATTTCACTGTCTGCGCAGCAGACAGTGAAATACATGTAGGGGCCCTCTTACGGGGGCCCCTGCAATGCCCATGCCAGTGGCATGGGCACTGCAGGGGCCCCCAGGGGCCCCGCGACCCCCCCTACCGCCATCCGGATCTCGGCGGTCCGACCGCCGGGATCTGGATGGCGGTAGGGGGGGTCGGAATCCCCGCGGCGGTGCAGCAAGCTGCGCCGCCGCGGAGGATTCAATGGGGCCGCGGTACACTGGCGGGACCCCGCCAGTGGTGCCGGTCCGACCGCGGCTTTACCGCCGCGGTCGGAATCCCCATTGGAGCACCGCCGGCCTGTCGGCGGTGCTCCCGCGGTCCTCCGCCCTGGCGGTCAAAGACCGCCAGGGTCAGAATGACCACCATAGTAATGTGTTTTATATGTCCTGAGAGTGAAATGTTGCTAAATTTGTTGTTCACTGTTGCAAGGCCTGTCCCTCTCATAGGTTAACATTGGGGCTACCTTTAAATCAGATTAAAGTGTAGATTCCCTTTGGGAATGGATGGACATGTGGAGTTTGGGGTCTTTGAACTCACAATTTAAAAATACATCTTTTAGTAAAGTTGATTTTAAGATTATGGGCCTGATTCTAACTTTGGAGGACGGTGTTAAACCGTCCCAAAAGTGGCGGATATACCACCTACCGTATTACGAGTTCCATAGGATATAATGGACTCGTAATACGGTAGGTGGTATATCCGCCACTTTTGGGACGGTTTAACACCGTCCTCCAAAGTTAGAATCAGGCCCTATGTGTTTGAAAATGCCACTTTTAGATAGTGAGCATTTTCTTGCTCATACCATTTCTGTGACTCTGCCTGTTTGTGGATTCCCTGTCTGGGTCAGTTTGATAGTTGGGCTGGTTGCATCTCAAACTAGACAGTGACACAAAGGGAGCTGAGGTGTATCCTGATGAGCCATCTGTGCTAGGAGGGAGTGGAGGAGTGGTCACTCACACCTGAAAGGGCTGTGCATGGCCTCACACAATGCAGTCCACAACCCCCCGGTGAGTGTCTGGGGCCTGGCCTGGGCAAGGCAGGATTTCACACTCAAAAGAGACTTTACTTTGAAGTAGGCCTACTTCAAAGGCGAAATTGGGTATAAGAAGGACACTCAAAACTACAGACTTTAAAACACTCTGAACACCAAGAGGAACCTCTGCCTGGAGAAGAGCTGAAGAGCTGAGGAAGTAGAGCTGCCCTGCCTGTGACTGTGATTTGTGGAGCTATCCTGCAGTTGCTGCTTCGCCAGAGTAAGAGGGCAAAGACTGGACTTTGTGCACCTTCCATCTTGAGAAGAACTCTCAAGGGCTTGATTTAGAGCATGCCTTCTGTTGTTTGAAGTCTCAGGGACATCAAAGACTTCTCTCTGCCAGCACCTGGAGTCTCTGGAGAGACTCCTACTCTGCCAAGTGGTGCCCATCCAGTTCCTGGGAACCTGAAAGGAGAAGCTGGCAGCCTAAGAGAAGGAAATCCACACACAGAGCGCTGTGCGGGGAAAAGATCGACGCAACTCTGATCTGCGGCTAAAGAAACGGCGTGCCGCTGGCTCCGCGACTGAAAATCGACACTCGCTGGAAACGCGACCGAAGAATCGACGCATGGAGCAGGAGAAATGACATGCAGCATCGCTGACGGGGGCTGGGAGATCGCAACCCCGCTCTGCGTGGTTTTCGGATCATCGTCCGGCTGGATTTCCGCCGCAAACACCGCTGGGCGTGTAAAAACAACGCAAGGCCTGCCCGGACCTGAAAGTGCTGACCGGATCGACGCATCGCTCTCCTGCGGAGAGAAGAAACGACACGCCCTGACCTGACGAAAGGAGAAACGACGCAAGGTCTCCCTCGTGAGTGAAACTGACGAATCGCAAGCCCTTTTTGACGCACACTCGCCCATGCGGGGTTATTCTTGACGCACCCAAGTTACATTTTCACGCTAACAGTGTTAGTGTGTGTTTAAAACTACTTGAAGACTCTTTTTGATTTTTAATTGATAACTTGACTTGTGTATTGTGGATTTTTGTCGTTTTGGTCTTGTTTTGTTTAGATAAATATTTCCTGTTTTTCCTAGACCTGTGTTGTGTCATTTTGTAATGTTTTCATTAAGTTACTGTGTGTGTTGGTAGAAATACTTTACACCTAGCACTCTGAAGTTAAGCCTAATGCTCTGCCAAGCTACCAAGGCGTTAAGCAGGGGTTTGCTGAGGGTGATTCTCTTTTACCCTGACTAGAATGAGGGTCCTTGCTTGAACAGGGGGTAGCCTGACTGTCAACCAAAGACCCCACTTCTAACATTGGTGATCAGCGGTTGGGATTTGGACTTGTATTTGTTCTTGACATACAGTGATTAAGTGTACACTACTGTTTTGAGTGCAGACCACTACGTGACCACTTACTACTTGTTTGGTGATCTTTAATTTTTCTCTTTTGCTTGGATTTTTTCCTACATCCTTTTTTGTGGTAATCTTTGATTGACTTCTAAACTTCATTTGGGAACTTGTTTTCTGCTTTTTTGGAACTTTGCACTTTTGTTGACTTTTCATCATGTCCCAATCTGGAGATGCATCAGTTGGAGCTACTTTTGACCTGGAGAAATTGGATAGCTATAGCAAGCCTCAGCTAAAGAAGTTCTGTAAAAGTTTTGACTGTCCCATTAAGAGCTCATCCAAGAAGGAGGAGCTGCAAAAGGCGCTGAGGGCCCAGGTGACAGCCAAGAGCACTGAAGGGCACATCGAGGATGAGGAGGATGAGGAGGATGAGGAGGAGGAAGGGCAGTCCATACACAATGGTATTGTGAGTGGGCCTGTTATGTCCAGGGAGAAGGTCTTCGGGGCAGGTAGCAGTGTCTCATCTAAGGGTCTGACCCCTGAGGAATTGCAGGACACACAGGCAGAAAGGGAGCACCAGAGGGAGTTAGAGAAAATTAGGATGGCCATTGAAGAGAAAACATTGTTGTTGGCTCATGAGCTCAGCTTGAGGGAGATGGATCAGAGGAGCCAGTCTAGTAGGGATGGCGGCAGCCACATAACAGTGCAGCCTGAGAGGAGGGTGCACATTCCTAAAGATCTTGTGAAGGATTATAAGAGGGAGTCTGCTCTCCATATGACCTCATTGGGGGGTGGGTCTGTAGAAGCACTTTGAGGTAGAGGGGAGGGATACACTGACAGCCTTGGGGATGCTCAGAATCTCACCTACTCTAGCATGAAGGATGCCCTACTCACAAGGTGTGGTCTCACCCCTGAGCAGTACAAGGATAAGTTGAGATCCTACAAGAAGAAGGAATCCCAAACATGGTTGGAATGTGTTGATTCTTATTGCAGGTCACTGGATGGTTGGGTGAAGGGCAGTAAGGTAATTACCTATGAGGGGCTTTACAATCTGATTGCTTGGGAGCACTTCTACAGTTTATGTTTTCCAGAGCTGCGCCAGCACCTGATTGACAGCAAGCTGACTGACCCCAGGAAGCGGACCGCTGGGAGAGCACCAGGGTCCAGAAGAGGTATGGGGGAGACCACACCAAGGGTGGGCAGGGTCCTTCTCAGAAGAAAGGGGGAGTAAGGGTAAACAGGGGGAGTTCTCTAAAGGGCCCCAAACTGATTCCCAGGGTAAGGATTCCCAACCCCCCAGTGAGAAGAAGCCATGGTTCTCCAAAGGGAAGTCAGTGGCAGGTGGTCCCCCACATAAGTGCTATGCATGTGACCAGGTGGGTCATGTGAGGGGGGACCCCAAATACCCCAAAAGTACACCGGCACCCACTGGTGCACCGTCCCAGAGTTTGGCCAGTGTAGCGCTTGGGAAGGAGTTGGTTTCAGGTGGGTGGGAACCAGCTGAGATGACCCTTGTCTCACTAGGGACAGTGAGATGGTCCAGAGAACCCTTGTGTCTGAGAACACTAAGAAGTACAGGCAGTGGGTGACCCTTAATGGACAGAGGGTGGAGACTCTGTGAGACACAGGAGCCTTTGTGACTACAGTGAGGAGTCAGCTGGTGTCTGAAGAGCAGATTGATCCCCGTGTACTTCACCAAGTAGTTGCAGTGGACAACTCAGAGCGCCTGTGCAGAGTGGTGCAGGTTCCCTTTGAATGTAGGGGTATCAGGTTCCTTGAAGGTAGCTGTGAGTCCAGCCATGCCTGTTGATTGTTTGCTAGGCAATGACCTGGAGGATTCCCCTTGGAAGGAGGTGGAACACAGGTCTCACTTGGAGATGTTGGGTCTGCCTGGGTGGGTATGAGTATCCACCCGGTCAATGGCAGCCCTTCAGGGTAATCAAGAGGCCCCTGGAGCCTGAAACAGTGGCCCAGGGGACTGCCAAGAAGAGGAAGGGCAGGGGGCATGGGAATCCGGCCCCAGAAGTTCCCACGGTCCGGGAGGAGACAGAGCCTGAGGGTGACACCCCAGAGCCTACACTGGAACAGGTGGCTGAACTGGGGGAGGTACCTGAGCTGTTGCAGTGGCAGCAGGAAGGGGGGCCCACCAGGGAAGCATTCTGTGCAGCACAGAAGACATGCCCTACTTTGGAGGGTTTGCAGCAGCAAGCTGCAGACCAGGCGGCTGGCAAGGATCCAGGATCACACCTGATTTATTGGGAGGATGACCTCCTGTATAGCGAGCCTAAGGTTCCTGAGCCTGGGTCAGCCCTTGTGCTGGTGGTACCCCAGTGCTTCAGGGCCTTCCTATTGGAGTTGGCTCATGATGTGCCTTTAGCTGGACATTTGGGGCAGGACAAGAACTTTGGGAGGCTTGTCACCCACTTTTACTGGCCCCTAATGCACAGACACTCAGATGCACATTGCAGGTCTTGTCAGACTTGCCAGGCAAGTGGCAAGAGTGGGGGGGAAATGTTAGGCTCCCCACCAACCTGTGCCTGTTGTAAGTACTCCCTTTGAGAGGGTAGACATTGACATTGTGGGGCCTCTGGATCCCAAGACAATCATGGGCAACAGGTTTATCCTGGTCTTGGTAGATCATGCCACCCGGTACCCAGAAGCCATTCCTTTGAGATCAATCACTTCCCCTGTGGTGGGTCGTGCTTTGATGGGGGTTTTTACCTGCATGGGGTTCCCCAAGGAAGTGGTGTCTGATAGGGGTACCAACTCCATATCCACATATATGAATTCTCTGTGGAAGGAGTGTGGGGTAACCTACACGTTCACTATCCCTTACCACCCCCAAAGTAATGGTCTGGTTGAGAGATTCAACCGCACCTTAAAAGGCATGATCATGGGCCTGTCAGAGCCCTTGAGGTAGAAGTGGGACGTCCTCTTGCCATGCCTTCTGTTCGCCTACAGGGAGGTGCCTCAAAAGGGACTTGGGTTTAGTCCCTTTCAGCTGATTTATAGCCACCCTGTGAGGGGACCTTTAAGTCTGGTGAAGGAGGCTTTGGAAAAAGCTCCTAGTACCCCCCCCACCCCCCCCCCCCAGGATGTATTCAGTTACATGCTGGCTTTGAGAAACCAGACTGCCCGCTTCAGGAGTCTCGCACAGGAGAACCTGGAAGCAAACCAGGAGGACATGAAACGCTGGTCTGACCAGAATGCCACTCTGGTCGAGTTTCAACCTGGACATAAAGTGTGGGTGATGGCACCAGTGGAGCCTAGGGCACTCCAGGATAAGTGGACTGGGCCATTTGAGGTGGTGGAGCGCAAGAGTGAAGTCACCTACCTGGTGGACTTGCGGTCTCCAAGGAACCCTTTAAGGGTCCTGCATGTCAACTGCCTGAAACCTCACTTTGAGGGGACTGAACTGTCAATGCTCCTTGCAACAGATGATGGGGTAGAGGAGGAAAGTGAGCCTCTTCCTGACCTCCTGTCTGCAGGAGAAAAAGATGGGTCAGTGGAGTGATCCTCTCCCTGACTGATGAGCAGCAAGGTGACTGTCGCCACATGCTGGGACAGTTTTCCTTACTGTTTTCCCTGATCCCAGGAGTCACACACTTGTGCACACATGATGTGGACAATGGTGACAGTACACCTATTAAACAGAAGTTTTACAGGGTGACTGACAGGGTCAGGGCATGCATTAAGGATGAGGTATCCAAAATGCTTGCCCAAAGGTTATTGAGCACTCCAGCAGTCCTTGGGCCAGCCCAGTGCTATTGGTCCCAAAGGCTGATGGACCTGGTGCCACTCCAGAACTCAGGTTCTGTGTGTACTACCAGGGACTCAATGCCGGTCAGCAAGACTGACGCACACCCCATCCCCCGAGCTGATGAGCTCATTGACTGGTTGGGAGCTGCCAAGTACCTCAGTACATTTGATTTAACATCTGGGTACTGGCAGATTGCCTTAACTAAGGGGGCCAAGGAGAGGTCAGCATTCTCTACCCCAGATGGACACTTTCAGTTTAAAGTGATGCCATTTGGGATGAAGAATGCCCCTGCCACCTTTCAGAGGTTGGTCAACCAGGTGTTGGCTGGGCTGGATGAGTTCAGTGCCATCTACCTGGATGACACTGCTGTGCTTAGTTCCACATGGGAGGAACACCTGCAACACCTCTGGAGAGTGTTAGAGGCCCTGCAGAAGGCAGGCCTCACTATTAAGGCAAGCAAGTGCCAAATAGGGCAGGGTTCTGTGGTGTACTTAGGACACCAGGTGTGGAGTGGCCAGGTGGCACCCCTACAGCCTATGATTGACACAATTCTGGCTTGGGAGACTACCAAGACCCAGACTGAAGTGAAAGCCAGTTTAGGTCTCAAAGGATACTACAGGAGGTTTGTTAAGGGATATGGTACCATTCTTACCCCCTTAACTGAGTTGACTTCTAAGAAGCAACCCAGGAAAGTGATCTGGACAGAGGCTTGCTAGAACGGTTTTAATGCCCTGAAGGCTGCCATGTGCACAGCACCTGTGTTGGAGGCACCTGACAACTCCAAGGAGTTTGTTGTGCAAACAGACGTCTCAGAGCATGGTATTGGAGCAGTACTCTCACAGCTTAATGAAGAGGGCCTAGATCAACCTGTAGCCTTCATTAGCAGGAGGTTACTACCCAGGGAACATAGGTGGAGTGCCATAGAACGTGAAGCGTTTGCTGTGGCCTGAGCACTGAGGAAGCTAAGACCCTACTTGTTTGGGACTCACTTCCGAGTTCAGACTGACCACAGGCCCCTCAGATGGTTAATGCAGATGAAGGGTGAGAATCCAAAACTGTTGAAGAGGTCCATTTCCCTACAGGGGATGGACTTTACGGTGGAACTCGGTCCTGGTACAGAACACGCCAATGCTGATGGTCTGTCCAGGTTCTTCCGCCTTAGTGATGAGAACTCCCATGAGGTTGGGTAGTAGCTCCCCACTTTCAGCTGGGGGGGGGGGCACGTGTTAGACTTTTCATCCTTGGCGTGGTCTCCCTTAACTTTTTGCCTCTGTTCCCCAGGTTGTTGATGTGTGCTGGACTCTGATTTTGCTGTTTTTGTTACTCTGAGCACTTTACCACTGCTAACCAGTGCTAAAGTGCAAGTGCTCCTTTACAAAATGTATATGTAATGGGCTTATCCATGATTGGCATATTTGATTTATTAGTAAGTCCCTAGTACAGTGCACTGGTTGTGCCACCCACATAAGTAGCTCTGTAATCATGTCTCAGACCTGCCACTGCAGTGTCTGTCTGTGCAGTTCTAACTGTAAATTCGACTTGGCAAGTGTACCCACTTGCCAGGCCTAAACCTTCCCTTTTCTTACATGGCAGACACCCCTAAGGTAGGCCCTAGGTAGCCCCAAAGGCAGGGTGCAGTGTACGGTTAAGGTAGGACATATAGAGGGTCATTCTGACCCACCGCCAACAGGCTGGCGGTGCTCCAATGAGCATTCTGACCGCGGCAGTTCAGCCGCGGTCAGAAGCGGAAAGTCAGCGGTCTCCCGCTGACTTTCCGCTGCTCATATGAATCCTCCATGGCTGCGGAGCGCGCTCCGCAGCCATGAGGATTCTGACCCCCCCTACCGCCATCCTGTTCATGGCGGGAAAGCCGCCATGAACAGGATGGCGGTAGGGGGGGTCGCGGGGCCCCTGGGGGCCCCTGCCGTGCCCATGCCAATGGCATGGGCACGGCAGGGGCCCCCGTAAGAGGGCCCCAAAATGTATTTCACTGTCTGCCTTGCAGACAGTGAAATACGCGACGGGTGCAGTAGCACCCGTCGCACCTTCCCACTCCGCCGGCTCGATTACGAGCCGGCATCCTCGTGGGAAGGTCGTTTTCCCCTGGGCTGGCGGGCGGTTTTACTGGAACCGCCCGCCAGCCCAGGGGAAAACTCGTAATACCCGCCGCGGTCTTTTGACCGCGGCGCGGTAATTTGGAGGGCGGGATCCTGGCGGGCGGCCTCCGCCGCCCGCCAGGGTCATAATGAGGCCCATAGTAATGTGTTTTATATGTCCTGACAGTGAAATGTTGCTTAATTAGTTTTTCACTGTTGCAAGACCTGTCCCTCTTATAGGTTAACATGGGGGCTAACTTTAAATCAGATTAAAGTGTAGATTCCCTTTGGGAGCGGATGGACATGTGGAGTTTGGGGTCTCTGAACTCACAATTTAAAAATACATCTTTTAGTAAAGTTGATTTTAAGATTGTGTGTTTTAAAATGCCACTTTCAGAAAGTGAGCATTTTCTTGATTATACCATTTCTGTGACTCTGCCTGTTTGTGGATTCCCTGTCTGGGTCAGTTTGACAGTTGGGCTGGTTGCACCTCACACTAGACAGTGACACAAAGGGATCTGGGGTGTAGTCTGCATTTCCTGATGAGCCATCTGTGCTAGAAGGGAGGGGAGGAGTGGACACTCACACCTGAAAGGGCTGTGCCTGCCCTCACACAATGCAGTCTCCAACCCCCTGGTGAGTTTCTGGGGCCTGGCCTGGGCAAGGCAGGATTTCACATTCAAAAGAGACTTTACATTGAAGTAGACCTACTTCAAAGGAGAAACTGGGTATAAGAAAGGCACCTAAATCCACAGACTTTAGAACACTTCTGAAAACCAAGAGGAACCTCTGCCTGGAGAAGAGCTGAAGAGCTGAGGAAGTAGAGCTCCCCTGCCTGTGACTGTGCTTTGTGGAGCTATCCTGCAGTTGCTGCTTCTGCCAGAGTAAGAGGGCAAAGACTGGACTGTGCGCGCCTTCCATCTTGAGAAGAACTCTCCGAGGGCTTGATTTAGAGCTTGCCTCCTGTTGTTTGAAGTCTCAGGGACAGCAAAGACTTCTCTCTGCCAGCACCTGAAGTCTCTGGAGAGACTCCTACTCTGCCAAGTGGTGCCCATCCATTTCCTGGGACCCTGAAAGTAGAAGCTGGCAGCCTAAGAGGAGGAAATCCACGCACAGAGTGCCGTGTGAGGAAAAGATCGATGCGATTCTGATCTGCAACTGAAGAAACGACGTGCTGCCGGCTCCGCGGCTGAAAATCAACTCTCGCGGGAAATGCGACCGAAGAATCAACGCACGGAGCAAGAGAAACGACGTGCAGCATCGCTGACGGAGGCTGGGAGATCACAACCCGCACTGCGTGATTTGCAGATCATCTTGCGGGTGGATTTCCCATGCACTCACTACTGGGCGTTTAAAAACAACGCAAGGCCTGCCTGGACCCGAGAGTGCTGACCGGATCGACGCACTCCTGCAGAGAGAAGAAACGGCACGCCCTGACCCGACGAAAGGAGAAATGATGCAACGTCTCGCTTGTAAGTGAAATCGACTCATCGCAAGCCCTTTTTGACGCACACTCGCCCGTGTGGGGTTATTTTTGATGCACCCAAGGTGCATTTTCACGCTACCAGTGTTAGTGTGTTTAAAACTACTTAAAGACTCTTTTTGATTTTGAATTGATAACTTGACTTGTGTATTGTGGATTTTTGTCGCTTTGGTCTTGTTTTGTTTAGATAAATATTTCCTATTTTTCTAAACCTGTGTTGTGTCATTTTATGGTGTTTTCATTAAGTTACTGTGTGTGTTGGTACAAATACTTTACACCTAGCACTCTGAAGTTAAGCCTACTGCTCTGCAAAGCTACTAAGGGGGCAAGCAGGGGTTAGCTGAGGGTGATTCTCTTTTACCCTGACTAGAGTGAGGGTCCTTGCTTTTACAGGGGGTAACCTGACTGTCAACCAAAGACCCCATTTCTAACAGCCACATCTGCTCCAAGGGACATGGACATAAGCTTCACTTGGTATCTTTCTTATTGGTAGCATTTTTACACTCTCCTCAGCTTGAATTGTTCCAACTGAAGGCACTTTCTGAGTGGCGTTCTTCTGCTCTCCTTACTTTGCCAATCTGCCTTCCCATTTGCCTAATGCTCCCCATGTTTGAATATTTGTGATTAATTCTTTAATGTGCATTCTCATGCTGGGTGACCTCATGTTTGAAATGTCCTTTGAACTCAATTCTAACCTGTAACTTCTCTCTAAAAATTTTGATGGGTCCAAATCAATCTCATATTTCTCTGCTAATTCTGCCATTTTTTTTAAAGTCTGATCTGCTCGGTTTGTGATATCCTTGTACATGAAGCGCAATTCATCTTCACTGTAAGTATCTAATCTTTCCAACTACAGTGTTCCTTCAATTAAATCATTTAACTCTAATTTTCATCTGGGCACATTCACTGTCCTATCTCTCCATGTGGTTTCCTCTGTTCTGACACTATTGTTTGTTATGCCTGTTGCTCCACTCAGAGTGTCCAACCACTCAGTCAGTTGCTGTGCTGGAAATCCCTGCAGACTAATAGTGCTTCCCTGTGTCATGATTTGCGGGGTATTACATGGGACTCTCATAATCTGTTCTGTTGAGGGCATGTGTGAAACTAAAGTTCCTTGAAGACATCTCCCATCTATTATTGGACCTGTTCGATCTAACATCTGGTTAGGATCTGTAATTTGCAAAAGAGTCATACCCGGAACAGATGCAGCTAATTTTGCCATTTCTGATTTAGTTGAGTATGCCTTTCTTGTGTAGCTGTATTTCTGTTCTCATATGCTTTCTGCTCTGTTTTGTCTGCCTGCTTCTTTTTCATTTTAGGTCTTGTATTCCCATCACTTCTTCTGCTATAGCTAGAAACATTTTTACTCCCTCTAGCATGCCTGATCTCCAAATATTCTGTTCCTCATCCCATCTAGCTTCTGCAAATGTTTTTCTGCTTCCTTATTCTATTCTCAAATCTCAGTGTTTCTTTTTATTGTGCCATTAATTCCCAAATAGCAAATTGTAATGGTCTTGGGGGAGGCTTTAATTCGCACAATATTCCCCTCTCTTTTTTTAGTCCTCCAATTAGAGGTTCTGTAACATAAAAAAGCCTATGAACCTTCTTTCTCTGTCATTTTACACCATTGTTTGATCCAAATGCATGCCAAAACTCCCCTTGCTTCTATCACCTGATTTGCTGGAGTATCCGGGGGCGGTGTTGACTCACCCTCTCCAATTGAAATAAACACATCTCCTCTCAGCACTCTTCTTAAAGCTTTGAAAATCTTTTTTTTTTTACTAGTATCAACAAATGCAAATTTGTAAAAACCCAGGAAGTAATTTTTAAGCCCACAATTCTTTTCGCAAGCTGTTCTCAACCTAAAACAACCCAGTACTGTCCACAAATACTTGTGCGGCTTTTCACTAAACGACCAATCCCAGTGCAGACCAAATGATGTCACACTTTTGCGGCTGCAAATCACTTTGTAACTATCTCTTACACTACTTTGCATACACACTCTAAATGCAAAATATTGCGAGCACTAAAAACCAAAAACATGTCTGCTCACCACAGGTGAACTTGAACACTTTGAAAGCTGTACGGGCTACATTTCCGACTGTGGCTTTCATATTTACACACATGAAACTTGACCAGCACATCCCACACTGGTTGAAATGGATCCTCCATGTGCACTCAGGATTCACCTAATACCAACCAACAACTCCCACTCACTCAAGGAAAGCTACTGGTATCGTCAATGGTTCCGCATGACCAATACCTCACTGCAGACAACAAATTAAGTAAGTGTCTCAATACACTTGTGCATCACTCTGGAGTCAGGCCGGGAATGGCCTGTAACCAGCAACAACCTCTGTAGACATTTTTTAGCACAACGTGCCACAATCACTTCAAGTATGACGACTCTACAAATACCTCACAACATCACACCTCACCACAATTTTAGCAAAAGCACTGCAAGCACAAAACCCTTCTCATACAAATACTGTACACTTGCAACACAACGCTGGAATTACCTCAACCTCTCAAACTAACCATAAAACAACTCACAGTGTGGAATACAATTACAGTTACCCCTCCAAAGGGACATAACTCTCTCTCTACTACCAAATATTTGTCACTACTCTTAACACTAATTAAAATTTATGGTTCTCCCCCCCTCATGGGTCAAAGACATAACTCTGCTTCAAAGAACTGAGAATGCATCTCCTCCTGGTCAGGTGTCATAAAACACTTTTACTGAGGTTGATCGGATCATTGAACCCACTGTGGTTGACCAAATACAATTATTCCAATCTCAACCAATACGACAACAAATTTAAACACCATAACCAGTTTGGCCATGGAAACAAAACTCCAATCAGTGAAAGGTTTCAAACCTTTATTATAACCACAACGTCAGGTAAATAGTACGTAAGACTAGATTATAGAAGTAAATTAAAACTATAGGCTGACCAAAACTGTGAAACAAGTTTATTTTACTCAATATCAAAACCATTAAACATTCCAAAAGAATTACATACCCAAACAATGCTATAAATTGTGCAACAGAAACAGATTTCAAATCATTAGATGGTAACATCAGTCAAATCCAAATTCACTGATCAATATATCAGTTTTTATGGACAAGGTCCTCGGTACTGCTATCACAAATTAGGACAAGCATGTCTGAAAAAGGGTTAACACATGCGGGCAAAAGCAAAAAGAAAAAGAAGACAAAAATAATTTGAAAAAGTAATCTATCTCAGGTTAGATTAGACAAAATGAACCAAAATAAAAAGGTGTCAGCATGCTAATTTAATTAAAATAAGGCAAGGGGACAAATAGTATTGTGATTGATTATACCTCTCCCGGATCAGCATTCAATTCAGGTTTGTCAGCAGAACACTTCATATTCAGCAGAATTCCTCTGAAGCATCATCAATGGAAAGTGCAGAACGCGAGCTGCACATCAGAAACATGCATGGGACAAATTAACAATACAAAATTTTAAGAAGGGACTTAACAATAGAAGCATTAAATGGGACTAAGTAAAGACTTAACGGGGTGAGAGCCAAGAGAAAACAAAATGAAGACTGTCTAAAAATTGGTCGATCGAGTACAACCACATCTCATAAAAACAGCAATATCCAATTAAAATTAGAACACCCATTATGTTTGCAAGATCTCCAGATTCTCTCAGGGTAGGTGTGAAGTCATCTCTCCTTCCATGTGACGCCAGCAATAACTAGCAACTCTGTACATTAGTTGATACATCCCAAATCTTCCCATGGCTCACAATAGTTCTCTCCTTTCACATGGATCCAAACGAATAAACAATGTGGTCTGTCTTAATGTTAAAATATCCAGCTCTTGATGTACCAATTACAGAGTCAGTGAGGAAAAGCCTTACACATAGTACAATAGGACTCTTTGTTAAACATGTGAAACAACCTAATGGAAAAATTCAGGTTAAAGGGAAAGAAATTATTCAGCTTTTTCACTACTGCTGCAAATATGAAACATCAGGCCTAGTTATGTCAACACAAGAAATTCAATTAATTAATATAACCATTACTAAAAAATGCAAACTTATAAGTTCATCTCATTATTATTATATCATAAAATATGCAAAGCATTTAAATATTGATTTCCATCTTTGTTAATACATTATATTAAATATGACTGAGATGTGCATTTATTTTTCTACACATGTGTAACTTTAAACTAATAACTCATATAGATCAACATAAATCATTATTATCTTCTACTCATAAAAATTCATTCTAATGATTAATAATTCTCAAACATTGTTATAAATCAGACTAGCATTTTATTAAACATGGTTGGGTACAATGCCTGCCATGGTAAATGATGTCCAACAATGGTAGGCACAATGTCCACCATACTGTGTACACTTTAAAATACATTTCAGTGCATCTCAGTTAGGCTTTCAATGCAAATATAAAGTCACCTAATGCTGACTTTTGTGCCACTAAAGCAATACCAACATTTTAGCTCTAACAACTGAGACCTATGGTAGCAGGGTCAGTACCAGGGCGACCTTTCTACGTAAGCATGATCAGTATCAGCGTGAGCTATCTATGTAACCAGGGTCACTCCCAAAGCCAGTGCCAGGGTGAGCTGTCTATGTACCCAGGATCAGTACCACGGCAAGTTATGTAACCAGAATCAGTGCCAGGGCGAGCTGTCTTTGTAAGCATGGTCAGTACCGGGGTGACTCCTCTCTATGTAACCAAGATCATCACCTGGACGAGCTGTCTATTAAACCATGGTCATACCAGTATGAACTGACTATGTAACCCGGGTCAGTACCAGGGCAAAGCTGTCTATGTAACCATGGTCAATGCCAGGGAGAGCTGTGTCAGTAACAGGACGAGCTGTCTATGCAACTATTGTCAGTGCAAGGTGGGCTGTCTTTGTAACTAGGATCAGTATGAGGGTGAGCTCTCTATATGACCAGAGTGAGTACCCGGACGAGCTGTCTTTGTAACCAGGGTCAGTGCCATGACAAGCTGTCTATGTAACCAGAGCCATTGCGCTTTTTAACCAGTGCGCAATAGTGCGCTATTTAGCCAGTGCGATATTTAACCATGGTCAGTACCAGGGAGAGCTGTCTATGTAACCAGGGCCAGTGCCAGGGCGACCTGCCTGTGTAATCGGGGCCAGTCCCAGAACGAGCTGTCTATGTAATAGAGGTCAGTACCAGCCCAGGGCGAACTGCTGATGTAACCTGAGTCATTACCAGGGCGAGCTGTCTGTACCAGAACGAGCTGTATACGTTACTGGAATCAGCCTTTTATTTTACTATTTCACAAACAGAGGAAATATCTTCTCAGAAATGAGGCATGCTCCATTCCAGCTCCGCGTTAACCCTTCCCTTTCCAAAAGCTATATTCTTGAGGTTAATTATCAAATTTAATATTCACTTAGGGGTAATAAAAAATAGTAATTTTCCTGAGATGGGATGAGTTGACGAGTGTTTTTATAGCGTCTGTGAGGCGGGTGGTACAGTGGGCAATCGCGCCCCAGCCCCTTATCGACGCCAAAAGCGTAGACGCAGCATATCGCGCTTTAATAAAGTCTCCTCAAATGTCTCCATATTCTTTTTAATATATCAAATAATGAGAGAGATGATTGCCGGGGACACAGGAGGGCAGTGAAGGCTGGTGATGGGGCCGCGAGTGTGGCATTATTAGGGCAGCGGGGTGTGCACAAGAGAGAGTGGTGGACCGGGGTAGGGCAGCGGCGGCAGGGATCAGGCGGGGTAGGCCCCGGTAAACTCTCCGCGCGCTGCAAGGCTAGATGACTGCCTTGTGTATGAGGCAGGGTCGGAAACCACTTCCCTCGCCCGCCCGGTACAGTAAGGGTGAGTGACTTTGTTCTATCACCCTCGGAATTATGGGAAGACACGGTGACGGACCGTGGATCTAGCAGATCCGGTGAAGACAACCCTCTACTTCTCCCCAGTGAGGTGAGCAGGCGGGGAGGCACCTCCGTGCTCTTCTGCCCCGTGAAGATTACCTTTAATGCCCTGAGCAGGCCGAGATCAGACAGTCCCTCTTTGTAATCTCTCTGTGCACTGCCAGTCAGTGATCCCTCTGTACATTGCCGGGACTGGTGACCCTTCCTGTATTATCAGGCCCTGTGACACCCTCCCTGCACTACCTACCCATGAACCCATCCTTGTGTGGCCGAGGCCAGGTGACCCTTCCTTAAATTATCCAGGCATTACCCATTCGGATGATCTCCCTCACTCCTCCCCACATTACCCAACTGGCAGTGCTTAATTTGTAAATTAAGAGGTGCCTGTGCTCAAAGCCCTTCTCTTAAACACGAGGCTGCTGTAATTACATCTGCCAGCACGGAATACTGAGGCAGCCTAATCCTGAAGCCATCTCGGACCTCTTCAATCCATTTACGGCCACCCCTGCCCCTTCAGCTCATCCGGCAACTTTCTACTTTCTAATTTCTCCCTTCATGACGCTTTTTCGTTTTTCCCTTCCTCCGTCTTTCCCATATGTGTCTTTTGCTCGCAGCAAATGTTTGAGGCATAAGAATAAGCCTCGGCCCTCACAAATAAGTGCCGGTGCTCAGCACCGAAAACAACCACAAATTAAGCACTGCCAACTGGGTGATCCCTCTGTGCGTTACCCAGCCATGGGAATCCCCTCCCCCACCGCATTACGCTTTTAGATGACCCCACGCTCCATCTCCCAGTCGGGTGGCCCCTTCCTGCAGTACAGGGCAAGTGACCTTTCCCACTGCATTACAGAGGGCATGTGAAGTGCCATGTGATTACCCAACAACGTGATCCCTCGGATTACCCGTTCAGATGACCCCTCCCTGTATTACCCAACCAGGTAACCACTCATTACCCCCCACACACACACATTACCAGCCAGGTGGCCATTCCCTGCATTACCAGGCTAGTGACCCCACCCTCCATTGCCAAGCCAGCTGACCTCTAATTGCAGTAGCCAGCCAGGGGACTCGTCCCCTCATTGTCCAGTCAAGTTAACACTTGCAAGTGCCCATTCAACCACACTGCCTTGCATTATCAAGTCACCTTCGGGCAACACTAAGGTTTTAACCAGAAAGCCATCTACTCCTGATCTCAGGCGCAGCTAGCGTAGTACACAAAGCAAGGACAACTCAACACCTAAGGAGGAAAAAAACACCACTATGTGTAAAAGTGCGAGCAAACGTCCTGGTGTAGCAAGCTGTCCGATATAATAACAAAGAGTATATTCAAATGAAGATACAAAGGCTTTTCACTTCCTGTGCTGCTTGGGGCGCCACAAGCTCACCATCATAGTACATCACAACCTCATCACCATAGTATATAACATATAACATGCTAACCTTCATGGTACATCACATGCTTACCATCATTGTACATCACAAGCTAACCATCATGGTTCATCAAAAGTCACCTTCAAGTTTGAATATAGTTTACAAGCTATTCATTGTGATACATTACAAGTTGGCCATCATAGTACATTACAAGCTCACTTTTAAGGTATATCACAAGTTGGTCATCATGGTTCGTCATCATGGTACATCATAAGCTCACCATCATAGTACATCACAAGGTCTCTTTCATTGTACATCACAAGCTAACACTGATGGTACATCAGAAGCTCATTTTAACAGTACATCATGCTCACCTTCATGCTACATCACAAGCTTACCATCATAGAACGTTGCAAGCTCACCATCAAGGTACATCACAATCTCACCTTCATGGTACGTCAAAAAAGCTCACCATCATAGTACATGACAAGTTCACCTTCAGGGTACATCACAAGTTTACCATCATAGTACTGAAGTAAACAAAAAAAGTGATGGGTGGAATATTTGAATTAATCAAAGCCACTGGTAATCACTCTTGACCGCTTCCAAGGCCATAGTTATTTTGCTCACCAGGCCACCTCAGATTAGATTCAGATATTAGTAAATCAGTCTTGATCTTGCTTTAAAAGGAACAGTCCAGCCTCAATGCCAAAGCAGGTCCTCTCTGAAGTGAAACACAAGCAACTCAAGACCAGTTTTGCCATAGTTGGAGATGTTCAGTCTGGTCCAACTTGGGGCCATTGGTACAGTGAAAGCAGGAACCACATCTGGGCACACCCACCAGACTTAGATTGTTACACTGAAGTATGCAAAAAAGTAATTGTTGGAATGCTTAAATTAATCTCAGCGACTGTTAATCACTTAGTGGCAGCATGGGAGGAGTCACAAACACAGCAAAACACAGAGAGAGGGGGGCACGACCATTGAGAAGCTGGGTGGCGCAGGCTCTAGAAGATACTGAGCAATGAGGACACAGGCAGACAGAGTCACATGAACACTGGGAGACACAAACCAGCAGCAAGGACACAGATAGGCATATAAACTGGGCGACAGCGACCGTAGGAGACACTAAGGGACACCAACACTAAAACACATTAATAAGTACAAGCATTGGGAGAGAACGAGAGACCCAGACGTTGAAAGACACTTGAAAACATAAACACATTAAAACACTTGTAGACAAGAAAAGTGTAGACGGTGTCTCTGGGAGGCATGAAGACGATTGAAGACGGATTCAGGAAGTCAAATGAACACAAACATGGGGAGACCCTGAGAGAGACATGGGGAGAGCCTTGAAGACACTAAAGCCTCAGTCATTGAAAGAGATTGGGAGCCCACCCTGGGAAGACATGGAAACAGACGCTCAGCGAAAAAGACACGGCTAGACACGGATATCAGCATAATAGAAACTAGGAAACAAGGAAATTGCCAACTTTGTGGAGACTCAGAGGGACAGAGATAGGGGAGGGCACAGGGAGACACTTACACAGCAGGAGCTGGGACATTGAGAGTCATGGGCACTAAGAAACACCCAGAGACATGAATACAAGGATACTCTGGGAAACAGAAAGTGATTACAACTGAGAGACATGGACTCAGAAAGATATTGGGAGACATGGGCATGGGGAGGGGAAGCACAGTTACAGGAAGACTCTATGAGACAGGGATGCATTGCGACACCAACACAGCGAGAAATAGGCTTCATAGACACTGTAAAGTATGGAAAAGAAGCCATTGAGAGAAAATGGGAGACAGCAGACAGGGAGAATATGGGAAACTGGAACTCAACAAGACACAGGCAGAGGCACAACATCAGGAGATATAGGCACAAAGAAACAGTGGGAAGTGCCGATTTGGGGAGACACCAAGAGATCGGCTTTTAGAAATGGGGTATTTGGTTGGTAGACAGGTTATCCCCTGTTCAAGCCAGGACCCTCACTCTAGTCAGGGTAAAGGAGAATCACCCTCAGCCAACCCCTCGCTCACCCCCTTGGTAGCTTGGCACAAGCAGGCAGGCTTATCTTCAGAGTTCTAGGTGTAAAGTATTTGTACCAACACACATAGGTGGTCATTCCAACCTCGGCGGTAAAAGGCGCTTACCGCCGTTCAGAAGACCGCCATAACACCGCCGCGGCCGCGGTAAACCGCCACGGTCATTCTGACCCACAACAGTCAAACCGCCAAAATACAGACATCCACAAAAGTCCGCCACACCAAAGGGCAGCGAGAAACTGGCGATGACCAAACCTCCACCGTCACGCCAACAGAAATACGCCCACACTATCACGACACACGAATCCACGCAGCGGTCTTTCAACCACGGTATTCCATTGGCGGTACACACCGCCGCGCTCAAAATACACACACACTTACAAAATACAACCACATTGGACAATTCAAAATACACACACCTGATACACATACACACACCACTCCCACACACCCATTACAATATAAAATACACACCCACATCACCCACAAACCTCCACTCCTAGATATTCGTGAACACGCACCGAGAAAAGACATCCGAGCACCCAGACGCCCAATTCACTGTCACCCAGCAATATTTGCACGCACTTCACACAACACAACAATACACATCACCACACTTAGCACCACACAATCCACCCTACACATCACCCACACCACCCCATGGCACCGCAAAGACACCCCAGGTTCTCTGGTGATGAACTCAGGGTCATGGTGGAGGAAATTGTACGAGTAGAGCCACAGCTGTTTGGGGCACAGGTGCAGCACTCCACCATTGCCAGGAAGATGGAGCTATGGAGCAGAATAGTGGACAGGGTCAACGCTGTGGGACAGCACCCAAGAAATCGGGACGACATCAGGAAGAGGTGGAACGACCTACGGGGGAAGGTGCGTTCCATGGTATCCAGGCACAACATCGGGGTGCAGCGGACTGGCGGCGGACCCCCACCTCCTCCCCCAGAATTTACAACATGGGAGGAGCAGGTCTTGAACATCCTGCATCCTGAGGGCCTCGCAGGAGTAGCTGGAGGTATGGACTCTGGTAAGTCTCATCTTCACTACTTCTTCCCCCCCACCCCACCTGCATGCCAACTCATACCCCCACCTTCACCCCCACCCCCATCACACCTACTCCTTGCAAATGTCTCACCATCACAACCTACCCATCCCAACACCTAGCCCTGCATGCGTCCACAAAGCATGGACACCCATCACCTAAGCATGCCCACTGCACATACACATACAACCCCCCCCCCCAACCACCGTCACAACAGCCCCCACAAAGGAATGCCAGCACTGGGGTACACGGGCACCCACCCATTGCACGCTATGGCACACACAGAAGCAATAACCATACTTTTATACCCCTGCAGAACCCGAACGCCAGGTCACCGCGCAGGAGGGTCCACAAATGTCCACTCCACCGCCAGAAGAGGCCCACAGTGAGGACAGCAGCTCTGTCTCCCTGGATCTAGATGACCAGCCCGGTCCATCGGGGACCTCGGGACAGTCGGTTCCCCTCACACAGCCACAGGCCACAGCAGACCTTCCCCCCTCTGGAAACACCAGCACAGCACCCACCCAGCGGGCCCATACCTCTGTCCCCAGGACACGTCAATCAGCGGTGTGTCCACCACTACAGGGAACCCAGGCTAACCCAACACCCCAACAACAACAGGGACCTGGGGGCAGTGGTAGTGGGCACACGGTCCAGGGGACAGAGGCCCATGGAAACAGGGGAACTGGGAGGGCTGCTGTGCGACAGGGGGGGGACAGGCCCAGGGAACCCACTCTCCACAAGGCCCTCTCCTCCATCATGGGAGCATACCACCACTCCCAGGAGACGATGGCGACGGTCCTGGCCAGGTTTCAGGAGATCCAGCTTCTGCAGGAGCAACAGTATATGGGGTTCAGGGAGGAACTAAGAAACATAAGTTCCGCCATGGGTACCATCGTAGTGGCCCTGAATGAGGTAGTCACCACATTGCGGGACACTGTGGCACCTCAAAGGGCCCCTGACACTAGCATGCACCAAGAACTGCCTACCACCTCCGCCGGCGCTAGTGGACAGGAGGCCCCGACACAAGACCAACAGGCCACCAGAACCCCACCCCCTGCAGAAGGAGAACCACCCCGCAAGCGGGCCCTGAGATCCAGGAAGAAGACAGAGTAAGATGTCAAGACCCCCGCCAGCAAAGGATACCGCCCTGATTGTCATCCCACTGTCCCACATTGTCACCCTGTCCAACCTTAAACTGCCCCTGCTCCACTTCCCACAGGCATTTGGACAATGCACCTGTGAAACTGATAGTCTGGACTCTGCCATGAACAATCCTCCACCATCACCCCTCACCGATTTGCAACTACCCATCCAATTTAGAGCACTTGAATAAAAACACTTATTGCACAAAACAATCTGGAGTCTGGCTGTGATTTAGAACAAATGTATTAGACATGACCGTGCCAAAATGTTCATTCACATTGTGATGCCAACAAACCGCTGTCGCACAGCTGTAGTCCATGGGTAAACAAAGCAGATGTCACGCAGTGGGGCCCAGATCTCTGAAAACGGAAGGGAAAGTCACAACACAGTTACCATACACTGGGGGAAAAAGTCAGACAGTAGAGAGGTAGGAGTCTTTAAGTAAATGTAATATGCCGGTGTGTACTCTTACCTGTGTGTCATTGAAAATACTGCTGTATTACTGTGTTCCTGTTCTCTATGTCGTCCTCTTCGGCTTCCTCCTCTTCACTCTCCACAGGCTCCACAGCTGCTACAACACCACCATCTGGACCATCCTCCTGCAGAAAAGGCACCTGGCGGCGCAAAGCCAGGTTGTGAAGCATACAGCAGGCCACGATGATCTGGCACACCTTCTTTGGTGAGTACATTAGGGATCCACCTGTCATATGGAGGCACCTGAACCTGGCCTTCAGGAGGCCAAAGGTTCACTCGATCACCCTCCTAGTCCGCCCATGGGCCTCATTGTACAGTTCCTCTGCCCTTGTCCTGGGATTCTTCACTGGGGTCAGTAGCCATGACAGGTTGGGGTAACCAGAGTCCCCTAATAGCCACACCCGGTGCCTCTGGAGTTGACCCATCTCATACGGGATGCTGCTATTCCGCAGGATGTACGCGTCATGCACTGAGCCAGGGAACTTGGCATGGGAGATGTACTGGTCAGCCAAACACACCATCTGTACATTCATGGAATGATAACTCTTCCGGTTCCTGTACACCTATTCACTCCTGCTGGGGGGGACCAAAGCAACATGTGTCCCATCAATGGCACCAATGATGTTGGGAATATGTCCAAGGGCATAGAAGTCTCCTTTCACTGTAACCAAATCCCCCACCTCAGGGAAAATGATGTAGCTCCGCATGTGTTTGAGCAGGGCAGACAACACTCTGGACAACACCTTGGAAAACATGGGCTGGGACATCCCTGATGATATGGCCACTGTTGTTTGAAATGACCCACTTGCTAAGAAATGGAGTACTGACAGCACCTGCACTAGAGGGGGGATCCCTGTGGGTTGGCGGATGGGTGACATCAGGTCTGGCTCCAGCTGGGCACACAGTTCCTGTATAGTGGCTCGGTCAAGCCTGTATGTCAGTATGACATGTCGTTCCTCCATTGTCGACAGGTCCACCAGCGGTCTGTACACAGGAAGATTCCTCCATCTCCTCGCATGTCCCAGCGGACGGTGCCTATGGACAACAGCAAGCACAGAGTCAATCAACCCACAGGTACGTAACCACAGCTTGCACATAACACGATTCCCAATGCATTGAAAGGTTTGTATGAGTGTTGGTGCAAGGCCTAGGTATGTGTGATGCAGTAGAAATTAAGCCAGGTGGGCCCTTGAAATGGCGGCTACCGGACCTGTGAAGTGCGACAGTGGGATGTGAGGTCAATGCGCTGGCGTGGCACACCGCGGCGGTAGGCGGTCGAAGACCGCGGCGCAAAGCCGCATTGGTTAACATTGAACCCTATGGGTTTCAGGAGCCAATGACGATGTGCGCCGGCGGTCGCGGTACGCACCGCCGCGGTATGCACCGCCGCGGGCGTGACCGCCATTTTCTATCTGCTTAATCACTCGATACCTGATCTTCCACAGGAGAGGACCTACACTGCAAGTGCTGCTGTGACCTCGGTCTGGAAGAGACAATGGCTCATGCAACTGGGGAAAGGGCCCCTGCCTTCACAGCGGAGGAGTTGGAGAAACTTGTGGATGGGGTCCTCCCCCAGTATGCGCTACTCTACGGTCCTCCAGACCAACAGGTAAGTACACAGGGACCATGCTTAGTGGGCAATGCCTGGGTTGAGTGGGGTGGATGAAAGATGGTGGGGAGGGGAGCGATTGAGGCATGCATCAAACGACAGATGAGAGCATGTGCCACATGGCAAGGGTGGGGATGGGGGGCCACTCACATCGAGCATGCAGAAGGTGATGACAAGTATTCTCTCCCTGTACATGTCACATAGGTCAGCGCCCACCAGAAAGTCGCGATTTGGTGTGCCATCGCCAAGGACGTCCGGACCCTGGGGGTCCACAACAGACGGGCACCCACTGCCGGAAGAGGTGGGAGGACATCCGACGCTGGAGCAGGAAGACGGCGGAGGCTCAGCTGGGGATGGCCTCCCAACGTAGGAGGGGTGCCAGTCGTCATTTGACCCCCCTGATGTCCCGGATCCTGGTGGTGGCCTACCCCGATTTGGATGAGCGCGTGAGGACATCACAGCAGACACAAGGGGGTGAGTACAAATACATTCTGCTGACATTGCGCGCAGTGGAGGTGTCTGGGTGGGGGAGGAGGGCTGTTGGTATCCCTAGGCCAGGGCGATTTCTGTAGGCTAGGCCCCTCCATAAGGCATGGCCCTGTGCCCCCGCCCCCCACCTCTGTAGGGTGGCAAGTACAGGTATCCATGGCCCTGTGTCATCTATGTGTGCAGTTGTCAGCCATAGGCTTGTAGGCCATGTCCCACGGATTGCGTAGTGGACCCCAAGTGCACGGCGTAGTGCAGGGGGCTTCTGTGTCTGTCCTCTCCGCCAACGGTGTCGCCAATGCATGCACTCAACATGTCTTTATTTCTCCCCCCCCCCCTTTTTTGTGGTCTTCCTGTTCATGTGTGCATTAGCATCATCAGGCGGAGGAGAAGTGGCATCGGAGCACGAGGGAGCTGCATCCCACATGGCCCTGGAGGGCCATGCAACGGAGTCCGAATACACAAGTGGGACGGAGGGCGAGGGGAGCTCCACAGTGGGGACTCGTGCTGATGTCAGTGACAGCGACTCGTCCTCTGAAGGGAGCTCCCTTGTGGTGGCAGCAACATCCGTGCCCCCCGCAACAAAAGGTATAGCCACCACCCAGCGCACCAGCACCACCCTCCCAGCAGCCCCTCAGCGTTTGCCCCGTGCCCGCTCACCCAGGAAGGTGGGCATCTCCTTCGCCCCAGGCACCTCAGGTCCTGCCTCTGTCGCCCCTGCTGCCCTCAGTGAGGAGGTCATTGACCTCCTGAGGACCATCATTGTTGGGCAGTCTACCCTTTTGAATGCCATCCAGGGTGTACAAAGGGAGGTGCACCAGAGTAATGCATACCTGGAGGGCATTGATTCGGGTCAGGCTGCCCATCAGCGATCGTTCAACGCTCTGGCCTCAGCACTGACGGCAGCAATTGTCCCTGTCTCTAGCCTCCCACCTCCAACTTCCTCCACCCAGACCCAATCCCCTGTACCTCTGCCTATCCCAGACACACCATCAGACCAGCCTGCACACACCTCAACACCCAAGGGCAGCTCATCCAGACATAAGCACCACACATCACACAAGCATTCACACAAGCAACATCCACATGCAGACATACCAACAGCCACTGCCTCCACTGTGTCCCCCTCCTCCTCGTCTCCCTCCTCCCTCCCTGTGATGTCTCCACTCACACTTGCATGCATAACATCTTCAGCCACTACGTCCATCACCAGCACACCCACCAGAACACTCCGCACACGTGCAGTCACCACCCCCACTACCATTTACACGTCCCCTGTGTCCTCTCCCAGTGTGTCTGTCACCCCCTCTTCCAAACTACACAAACGCAGGCAGCCACCCACCCAACAGCCATCCACCTCACGACAGCCTCCAGCCCAAGCACCTACACCCAAAGACACCAGACTTCACACTCCTACAACCACATCCTCTTCCTCCACTCCCATACCCACTACACCTACCCGTCCCTCTCTTTCCAAATTGCTTTTCTTTTCCAAACTTGACCTCTTTCCAACAACTCCCCCACCCCGTCCATCTCGTAAGACTCCAATCAGCACCTCAGCCACCACAAAACCGGGACCTGTAAAGACTGTTTGCCATGGACTGTGGAGTCCCCCACCATCAAGGGCATCCAGTTCAGCTAGGAGCCAAGGCACGGCCAGCCCACCCCCGGAAAAGCATCCGAAGATTGCCAGTGCCCGGCGCGAGAGACCAAAGACCCCAGGGACCAAAATCCCTACTTTGGCTCCGGCAGGAAGTCGGGTGCCACCTGGTACACGTCAAAGGTGTGAAATGGCCACAAGCGTACAGGGAAGGGTGGGAAGGGCAGCACGCCCGACAAGTCCGGCAGCAGGCCAGCTGGCCAGGAGGGCCCCACCAGCCCCATCCCAGGTGTGCAGGAGGACACCCACAGGCCGGGTACTGCAGCCCAGGAGGGCCGCGCAAGCCACCAGACAGATGGGCAGGAAGGCCCCGCCAGCCACATGTCAGGTGGCGAGTGACATCCATGCCTGGGCCGGATCCGCTGAACAGGACACTCATCTCAAGCACTGCTCCGCTGGGCACCGCCGTCTCAAGAAACGCTGAACAGGGCACCGCCGTCTCAAGAACCGCTGAACAGGGCCCTTCATCTCAAGCACTGCTCCGCTGGGCCCTTCATCTCAAGCACCGCTCCGCTGGGCCCTTCATCTCAAGCACCGCTGAACAGGGCACCGCCATCTCAAGCACCGCTGAACAGGGCACCGCCATCTCAAGAACCGCTGAACAGGGCCCTTCATCTCAAGCACTGCTCCGCTGGGCCCTTCATCTCAAGCACCGCTGAACAGGGCACCGCCGTTTCAAGCACCGCTGAACTGGGCCCTTCATCTCAAGCACCGCTGAACAGGGCACCGCCGTCTCAAGCAGCACTGAACTGGGCCCTTCATCTCAAGCACCGCTGAACAAGGCACCGCCGTCTCAAGCACCGCTGAACTGGGCCCTTCATCTCAAGCACCGCTGAACAGGGCACCGCCGTCTCAAGCACCGCTCCGCTGGGCCCTTCATCTCATGCACCGCTGAACAGGGCACCGCCGTCTCAAGCACCACTGAACTGGGCCCTTCATCTCAAGCACCACTGAACAGGGCACCGGCGTCTCAAGCACCGCTGAACAGGGCACCGTCGTCTCAAGCACCGCTGAACAGGGCACCGCCGTCTCAAGCACCGCTGAACTGGGCCCTTCATCTCAAGCACCGCTGAACAGGGCACCGCCGTCTCAAGCACCGCTGAACTGGGCCCTTCATCTCAAGCACCGCTGAACTGGGCCCTTCATCTCAAGCACCGCCGTCTCAAGCACCGCTGAACAGGGCATCGCCGTCTCAAGCACCGCTGAACAGGGCACCGCCGTCTCAAGCACCGCTGAACAGGGCACCGCCGTCTCAAGCACCGCTGAACAGGGCACCGCCATCTCAAGCACCGCTGAACTGGGCCCTTCATCTCAAGCACCACTGAACAGGGCACCGCCGTCTCAAGCACCGCTCCGCTGGGCCCTTCATCTCAAGCACCGCTGAACAGGGCACCGCCGTCTCAAGCACCGCTGAACTGGGCCCTTCATCTCAAGCACCACTGAACAGGGCACCGCCGTCTCAAGCACCGCTGAACAGGGCACCGCCGTCTCAAGCACCGCTGAACTGGGCCCTTCATCTCAAGCACCGCTGAACAGGGCACCGCCGTCTCAAGCACCGCTGAACAGGGCACCGCCGTCTCAAGCACCGCTGAACTGGGCCCTTCATCTCAAGCAGCGCTGAACAGGGCACCGCCGTCTCAAGCACCGCTGAACAGGGCACCGCCGTCTCAAGCACTGCTGAACAGGGCACCGCCATCTCAAGCACCGCTGAACAGGGCACCGCCGTCTCAAGCACCGCTGAACAGGGCACTGCCGTCTCAAGCACCGCTGAACAGGGCACCGCCGTCTCAAGCACCGCTGAACTGGGCCCTTCATCTCAAGCACCGCTGAACTGGGCCATTCATCTCAAGCACCACTGAAGTGGGCCCTTCATCTCAAGCACTGCTCCGCTGGGCACCGCCGTCTCAAGAACCGCTGAACTGGGCCCTTCATCTCAAGCACTTCTCCGTTGGGCCCTTCATCTCAAGCACTGCTCCGCTGGGCACTGCCGTCTCAAGAACCGCTGAACTGGGCCCTTCATCTCAAGCACTGCTCCGCTGGGCCCTTCATCTCACGCACCGCTCCGCTGGGCACCGCCGTCTCAAGCACCGCTGAACAGGGCACCGCCGTCTCAAGCACCGCTGAACAGGGCACTGCAGTCTCAAGCACCGCTGAACAGGGCACCGCCGTCTCAAGCACCGCTGAACAGGGCACCGCCGTCTCAAGCACAGGTGAACAGGGCACCGCCGTCTCAAGCACCGCTGAACTGGGCCCTTCATCTCAAGCACTGCTCCTCTGGGCACCGCCGTCTCAAGAACCGCTGAACTGGGCCCTTCATCTCAAGCACTGCTCCGCTGGGCCCTTCATCTCAAGCACCGCTCCACTGGGCCCTTCATCTCAAGCACCGCTGAACAGGGCACCGCCGTCTCAAGCACCGCTCCGCTGGGCACCGCCGTCTCAAGCACCGCTGAACTGGGCCCTTCATCTCAAGAACCGCTGGTCCATTGGCGGAAGGGGCAGGCCCGCATCTGTGTCGGGCTGGGCTGCACGAAGCACTCTGGGCACTAGTCCCCCTCCAGTACCAGTGGAGACTGTTATCCACTTGAGAGACTGTGGCTTTGCACTCCCCAGGATGGCACAGTGGGCAACCCACCCACTGTAGAGACTTGAGAGACTGTGGCTTTGCACTCCCCAGGATGGTACAGTGGGCAACCCACCCACTGTAGAGACTTGAGAGACTGTGGCTTTGCACTCCCCAGGATGGCACAGTGGGCAACCCACCCACTGTAGAGACTTGAGAGACTGTGGCTTTGCACTCCCCAGGTTGGCACAGTGGCCATGGAGGCCCCTCGTGGATCTGGCGTCGTGGACTCATCTGGCTGAGGTGCCCCCCCTTCCCTTCCCCCTGAGGTGCCTGTAGTTTTCCTATCTGATGCCCCTGCAGTGTTCTCTCCGTTGGAGGCAGGTATCCTGTGTGGGCTTTGCCCATGTGTTTTGGCCCAGTGGCCCACGAACAATGGCTGATAGACATATCGGACTGGACAATTTATGTATATAAAATTATTGATGTGTGATATATTTTATACTCAGTCTTACAATATAATTCTAAATTTGTAATCATTTCCTTTTGCCTTTGCATTCTTCCAGGGGGTTTGGGGGGGTAACTGTGATGTGTTGCTATGCATTGATGTGTGTTGTAGTGGGTGAGGGTGGGGGTGGGTGTGTCGCGTATGTGTGTCCCGTAATATTTTCTCCTCCCCCCTCCCCTGTGTCGTAGGTGCAGTACTCACCGTTGTCTTCTGCGCCGGCGTTCGTGCTCCTGGTAGAGGAGCAGGAAGACAATGGCTGGTAGGATGTGGAGTTCGGGTTCCATGCTGTCCAGATTCCTCGTGAGGTGTATGGAGGTGAGCGTTTTCCGTTTGAAATGTCTGTTTCCGCCGTGTTTTTATCGGTGGGGCTACCACCCCGGAAAAGGTGGAGGATTGGTGGGTTGTGATAGGGTGGGGGGTACATTGTCTCCCGCCTGTCTGTTGGCGGTGACCGCCGCACTGTTTGTTTGTCCCGCCGTGGCGGGCGGTGTGTTAAAGTGGCGGTCTCTGTTGGCGGTTTCCGCCAGGGTCGGAATTGCATTTTTTTTACCGCCAGCCTGTTGGCGGTTTTGCCACCGCTTTAACACCGACCGCCAGGGTTGGAATGACCCCCATAGTACCTTAATGAAACACTACAAAATGACACAACACAGGTTTAGAAAAATAGAACATATTTATCTAAACAAAACAAGTCCAAAACGACAAAAATCCAACATACACAAGTCAAGTTATTAATTTGAAAAGTAAAAGAGTCTTAAATCCTTTGGTAAACAGGTAAAACACTGTTAGCGCTGAAAAGTACCTGGGTAGCGTCAAAATAACACGCACGGCAAGTGTGCGTCGAAAAAGGTAAGCGGTGTGTCGATTTCTCACCTGTGAGCGAGGTTGTGCGTCGTTTCTCCTTCTCTGGTCAGGTCGGCGTGCGTCGTGTTTCCTCCCCGCAGGGGAGCGATGCGTTGATCCAGGTAGCACTCGGGTCCGGGCAGGCGTTGGGTTGTTTTTCCGCACCCAGCAAGGTTTGCATCGAAAATCCTGCCGCACAGTAATAGCAAAACCGTGCTATGTGGGTTGCAATGTTACCAGCCTCCATTAGCGCTTGGAGATTTCTTCACAAGCAGGAATGCACAACAAAGTCCAGTCGTTGTCCCCTTTCACCAGGCAGAAGCAGCAACTGCAGGATAGCTCCACAAAGCACAGTCACAGGCAGGGCAGCATTTCTCCTCAGCTCTTCTCCAGGCAGAGGTTCCTCTTGATGTCGAGAAGTGATCTAAAGTCTGTGGTTATGGGTGCCAATCTTATACCTATTTTGGCCTTTGAAGTAGGCTTACTTCAAAGGAAAGTCTCTCTTGTTTGTGAAATCCTGCCTTGGCCAGGCACCAGACACACACCAGGCAAAAAGTTAGGGGAGACCACGCCAAGGATGCCAAGCCTAACATCGGCATTGGGGGATGTGGGCATGGAAGAGAGAGAGAGACTCGAATATTAGGAGACAGTGACACAGAGACATTGGGGGGGCATGGCTACTGAAGGACATGACCTTGGGAGACACATGTACAAGAATACACACACACAGTGAGTCACTCGGTGACACCATGAGACACTAATGTGGGAGACATTGCAAATCATGAACACCAAAAGACACTGGTAGACAAGTGCACATTAAGACATAAGAAGAAATAGATACAGGGAAAAACTGTAAGAAATACAGAAGTGGAGGCACATTGGGAAACCGAGGCACAAAGATAAGCTAAGTTACACAAACACATGAATACTCAGACACTGGGAGACACAGACATGGGAAACCCTAGCAGACACAGTCAAAGGCACAGAGAGACAAAGACACTCTGATAGACTAACACTAGGAGACAATAAGAGATAGTCTCACATAAGATGTATATCTGGATTTCAGCCAGTATGCCCTACGTTATTTTCGATTCAAGTTATCTATAGTTTATATTATATTTGTATCTAATTGGCATTAGGAATGAATGCCATCACAGCCCCTGACTCTTAGGACCACAAGCACCACAACCCAATGCAACCACCTCTCAATTGGTTCTCGTGGTGGCACATCTTACCTGAAGCTGAAGGCGCAGGGCAGCGTCCTTGTCGCGAGGCAAAAGCCTGTTGTCTGGGGCCAAGACTGCAACATCCCTGCTCTGTGGGCTGGGTGGGATGCACACCACCTAGTACGGTTCTGCCCTGATGATCCGTGATACCCCAAAGAACTTTTCAAAGTATCCATCATGAAAGAAAGATACTGTGGCATTGCACCAGAGAAGAGACATAAAAGAGAGCACATATTTAAGGGATGAAAACAATATCCTGCGAGTCAGCTGAGGTACAAGGGCCACCCCAATAGTTCCACTGAGATCCCCTTGGCACTGCTTACCATCAATTCACTTTATCACAAAGACTGTCCCACAGATTGCGCTGTGCAGTGTTTGCCATTAATATCGCTAATGAATGGCCTCTTGTCCTCTATTATATACAGTATTTTCCATTCTGTGTGCTAGGATTAAATCACTTTTCTCTTTACAAGCCAAAAAAATACTGGCTGGGCAGTGATGTATTAATTGTTTGATGATATCTCTCGAGGTTTGAGGGTCTAACCCCACAACACTTCCATGAGTAAGCCTTGGGCTGTTCGACCTCTACGCACAAGTGATAAAGTGGTGTACTTGATGTTCAACGTTTGGGTCCAATAGAATGTTTTATCCCCAGGAACTACAGTTAAACAGTCCCAAATCACGTGATCTTAGCCAGTAATTCCTGCTTGCCCTGGAACTCCTAAAAAAGGTTCCACAGAGGTTCTCATATTGACCACTGTTTATTGTCATGTAAGTCATTTACACCAAAAAATTTAAATATGAACCTATTCAGATGTCTAAAAATATGGGCTGATTTCCACATTGAAGACACTAAATTGTGTGACATTCTGCCCCATAATTTAAATAAAACATGTGGAAGGATGTACTCATTAAGGTCTAGTAATGGAAACATAGTTTAATAATGGCAGGGCATGAACCTGTTTGTCGTGGTAAGCTGCTAGAGCCTCATAGCCATGGCTGTTCACTAGACCCTTGTGTAAGGGGAAAGCCAGTACCCATAACTACTCCTGGTATGAACTTGAACCAAATAATAATGGCAGGGAACAAGAGCAGTGTGTTCATGGCACGAACGTAGAGTCATATGTTTATGCCTGTGTGCTGAGACGTGTGGTTATGGCAAGGAGTTGGAGCCTTGTGTCCATGGGCGTGCACCATACTCTCGTTCTGCATCCATGAGGGTTCTTCTCTTTTTGTTGGATGGTCTGCAATAGGAGTGTGTGGTGGTGGTGTCTCAGGGCCCGTACCTTCTCTATTTTCAGCTGCTGTCGACCCCATGAGCTAAACCCGGCTTCAGAATTCATCATGGGCAGGGGTCCAGGATAAGGTCCTGACATAATTCAATATAGTTGTTTTATCACCTTTTCAGTCGTTCCATAAACCAGTCATGGTGGCTATTTCACATAATTAGACAATCTCATCCCTATTGTTCATTTACTACCTAAGGCTGTTATTGACCATGCTTCACCAGTATTGGGGTGCGATTTTTTATTTTAATTGATGATTCCCAGCTTATTTTCAGCTTGAAGAACAAGTGAAAGACATCTGCTCAGTTGTTAATGCTGTAACGGTGTATCTATCAGGCAATTTTCATCAATCCTACTGGACTGCATTACAGATCTCCCACTCTTTACCAGTTCTTGGTCACTCACAGGTTTTGGCCAAAGTCTATATCGAACTAATGTGGTGCAGAGCTTGAGTACTCCGTTTAACGGGGCTATTCGGTTGAGCCAATAGATTGGTTCAGTTCTCATTGCCTGTGCATGTTTGGGTTTATTTCAACTGAAACTGGGGTGAATCCACCCTTTTCATTTTTTTTGCACATCAAGTCACTTAATAAACATATTTGTCTCCCATACCAGGACATTATCATTCCTGCAGCTATTGTTTTTTTGGAAGCATGGAAAATCTAATTATGTCTCTTCTGTTCTGTGCTCCGCATTAGCTGCAATTGCAGGAGTGCATCTTTTATTAATCTGGTGGGCCAGCAGAGCCTTTTAGGATTCCTAGGCCCATATTTATACTTTTTGACGGTAAACTGCGCTAACGCAGTTTAGCGTCAAAAAATTTAGCGCCGTCTAACGCCATTCTGAAGCGCCATGCGGGCGCCGTATTTATGGAATGGCGTTAGCCGGCGCTAGCAGACCGGCGCTGCCTGGTGTGCGTGGAAAAAAACCATGTAGACCAGGCAGCGCCGGCGTAGGGGGAAAATGGCGTTAGGGCGTCTTAAAATGGGGCAAGTCAGGTTGAGGCAAATAAATCGCCTCAACCCGATTTGCGCCATTTTTTTCGACGCCCAGACGCCATTTAAATGACTCCTGTCTTAGTAAAGACAGGAGTCATGCCCCCTTGCCCAATGGCCATGCCCAGGGGACTTATGTCCCCTGGGCATGGTCATTGGGCATAGTGGCATGTAGGGGGGCACAAATAAGGCCCCCCTATGCCACAAAAAAAAAAAAAAAAAAATTTAAAATTATACTTACCTGAACTTACCTGAATGTCCCTGGGATGGGTCCCTCCATCCTTGGGTGTCCTCCTGGGGTGGGCAAGGGTGGCAGGGGGGGTCCCTGGGGGCAGGGGAGGGCACCTGTGGGCTCATTTTGAGCCCACAGGCCCCTTAACGCCTACCCTGACCCAGGCGTTAAAAAGTGGCGCAAATGCGGGGTTTTTTGACCCGACCACTCCCGGGCGTGATTTTTGCCCGGGAGTATAAATACGACGCATTTGCGTTGCCGTCATTTTTTTAGACGGGAACGCCTTCCTTGCATCTCATTAACGCAAGGAAGGCGTTCACGCAAAAAAATGACGCTATTTGCCCATACTTTGGCGCTAGACGCGTCTAACGCCAAAGTATAAATATGGCGTTAGTTTTGCGCCGAATTTGCGTCGAAAAAAACGACGCTAATTCGGCGCAAACGGAGTATAAATACGGGCCCTAGTCTTGTTTCTCAAGTCAAGAGTCAGAAGTACACATGATACATAGGTGCGGGGGCGCGAGGGTTCTGCAGCACCCACAAAATAATCATTCTGGACTTCAGAAAGTGAATCAACAATAAAAACTGCCTTCACATTTGCAATGTGTTCAAATGTAGAGGTCGAATGTCAGTCTATGTCTTCAGACAAATTGCTACTCATCCTGTTAACAGAAAGATTGTTGTTTAATTTTGTTTCTTTGACTGAAAATTGAGAGACTTTTTTAAAGTGAACTCTGACTGTCTTGCTGGGGGTATAGGGAGTGTGAAGGAAAGGCTGTAGCCTGTCATTTTTATTAACATACAACAACATTTAAATACCTGTATATGAACTGTACAAATATTTCAAAATATATCAGCAGTAGGGACAGTACAAATGAAGTACATTTTTTGGTAATTCTGAAGAGTGATGAAAACAGTTTTTAAATGGACCAAAACAAATCAAGTCAAATTACTTGGCAGTGCACAAATTATAAATGGTTGTGTAAACAAAATGTTCACACATTATCATTTCTGCCCTCTCTAGTTGTATCAGTAAAACTGCATGTCTGTGTAAATTCAGTGACCATTTTCAGAGACGTTTATAAATGACAGTAAAGTCCCACACTATGCTTTAGTGATACATTTGCAGCAGTGTGCTCCAAAACGTGCCACCAGCTATGTACCACACTTTTACCACTCTCCTGCTGAATGGGCATGACTCCTTTGCTATATGTGTTCTATATTTTGTGGTGGTTGGATTTTTTACAATCCGTTTATGACACTGATGGCAGCACACCCACTCTGGAAATTGGTTTAGCTCCACTGCACTTGAGGCCGCCTCTTCAGGTCTTCGACCAGTTCCTCAAAAGTTATTTCATTATACAATTAAGGGGGTCATTCTGACCTCGGCGGTAAAAGGCTCTTACCGCCGGTCAGAAGACCGCCATTCTACCGCCGCGGCCGCGGTAAACCGCCACGGTCATTCTGACCCACAACTGCCAAACCGCCAAAAACCCAACATCCACGGAAGGCCGCCTCATCAGCGGTCAGCGATAAACTGGAGATGACCAAACCTCCACCGTCACGCCAACACAAACACGCCCATGCCATTACGACCCACGAATCCACGCGGCGGTCTTTCAACCGCGGTATTCCATTGGCGGTACACACCGCCGCGCTCAAAATACACACACCCATACAAAACACAGCCACATTGGACAATTCAAAATACACACACCTGAGACACATACACACACCACTCCCACACACCCATCACCATATAAAACACACACCCACATCACCCACAAACCCCCCCAAATCGAAATTCTGAGACAAGGCGCAATACACAGAGAGAGAGCACAGGGAACGCAAACCACAACACACACAGGAACCCAACATCATCACCCACACCACATCCACGCACACATCACCACACACCACCACTCACATCACCACAAACACCACCCCACACCTCATCCACACCACCCCATGGCGCCCCAAAGACACCCCAGGTTCTCGGACCAAGAACTCAGGGTCATGGTGGAGGAAATAATTAGGGTAGAGCCCCAGCTCTTCGGCACACAGGTGCAGCACACCACAATAGCCAGGAAGGCGGAGCTATGGCAAAGGATCGTCGACAGGGTCAACGCTGTGGGACAGCATCCCAGAAACCGGGAAGACATCCGAAAGCGCTGGAACGACCTACGGGGGAAGGTGCGGTCAATGGTGCTAAGACACAACATCGCTGTGCAGAAGACTGGCGGCGGACCCCCACCCACTCCACCCGAATTCACAGCATGGGAGCAAGAGGTCTTGAACATCCTGCATCCTGAGGGCCTCGCTGGAGTAGGCGGAGGAATGGACTCTGGTAAGTCTAATCTCAACTACTTCACCCCCCCCCCAACCACCAGCATGCCAACCCACACCCCCACCCTCACCCCCAACCCCCCAGCACACATCCTCCCTGCCAAAGTCTCACCAGCACAACCCACCCAACACAACACCAATCCCTGAATGCCAACACAAACCATGGACACCCATCACCTTAGCATGACCACTGCACATACCCATCACCCCCCCCCAACCACCCTCACAACTCCTCCCACAAGGGAATGCCAGCACTGGGGGACAAGGGCACCCACAAATCGCACGCCATGGCACACACAGAAGTAATAACCATACTCTTTTACCCCTGCAGGGCCCGAACGCCAACACACCGGCCAGGAGGGTCCAGATTTGTCCATCCCGCCCCCAGAACAGGCCCCCAGTGATGACAGCAGCTCTGTCGACCTGGAACCTGATGACCAGCCCGGACCATCAGGGACCTCTGGACAGTCGGTTCCCCACACACAGACACAGGCCACAGCAGACCCAACCCCCTCTGGGAATACCAGCACAGCTCCCACCCAGCGGGCCCATGCCTCTGTCTCCAGGACGTGTCAATCAGCGGTGTGTCCGCCACTACAGGGCACCCAGGCTGACCCACCACCCCAACAACAACAGGGACCTGGGGGCAGTGGTAGTGGGCACACCGTCCAGGGGACAGAGGCCCGGGGAAACAGGGCAACTGGGAGGGCTGCTGTGCGAGAGGGGGTGGACCGGCGCAGGGAACCCACTCTCCAAGAGGCCCTCACCACCATCATGGGAGCATACCACCACTCCCAGGAGACGATGGCGACGGTACTGGCCAGGTTCCAGGAGATCCAGGCACAGCAGGAGGAATGGTACATGGGGTTCAGAGACGAACTCAGGAACATCGGTTCCGCAATGGGGACCATCGTCCTGGCCCTCAACCAGATAGTCAACACATTGCGGGACCATGTGGCACCCTAAAGGGCCCCTGTCAGTAGCCCGGACCACGAACAGCCTACCACCTCCGCCGGCGCTAGTGGACAGGAGGCCCCCACACAACGACAGGCCACCAGAACCCCACCTCCTGCTGAAGATCAACCACCCCGCAAGCGGAACCTGAGATCACACAAGAAGACAGAGTAGGATGCCAAGACCCCCGCCAGCATAAGATACCCCCTGATGTCATCCCACTGTCCCACATTGTCACCCTGTCAAACCTCAAACAGCCCCTGCTCCATCCTTCCACAGGCATATGGACTGTGCACCTGTGAGACTGAGAACTGGACTCTGCCATGGACATTACTCCACCCCCACCCATCACCGTTTTACTATCATGGACCTATATGCAGCACTTAAAATAAATCACCAATTGCACTTCAAAAATCAGGAGTCTGCTTGTATTCTTAACAAATGTATTACACATAACGGTGCAATAATGTTCAGTTGCATTGTGATGACAACATACCAATGTCAATAAGCATTAGTCCATGGGCAAACAAAGCAGAAGTCACGCTGTGGGTCATACAGCTGTGAAAAGGGAAGGGAAAGACAAAAATCAGTTAAAAGGAACTGGGGGGAAACACAGAAAGTAGAGATGCAGGAGGCCAGAAGTAAATGTAAAATGGCGTGGGTGATTCTTACCTGTGTGCTACTGAAAATACTGTTGTATAACTGTGTCCCTGTTGTCCGTGTCGTCCCCGACGTCTTCCTCCTCTTCACTCTCCACAGGCTCCACAGCTGCTACAACACCACCATCTGGACCATCCTCCTGCAGGAAAGGCACCTGGCGTCGCAATGCAAGATTGTGAAGCGTACAGCAGGCCACGATGCTATGACACACCTTCTTTGGTGAGTACATTAGGGATCCACCTGTCATATGCAGGCACCTAAACCTGGCCTTCAGGACCCCGAAGGTCCGTTCTATAATCCTCCTAGTCCGCCCATGTGCCTCATTGTACCGTTCCTCTGCCCTGTTCCGGGGATTCCTCACTGGGGTCTATAGCCAAGGCAGGTTGGGGTAACCAGAGTCACCTATTAGCCACACACGGTGTCTCTGTAGCTGTTCCATCACATAAGGGATGCTGCTATTTCGCATGACATACGCGTCATGCACTGACCCAGGGAACTTGGCATTTAGATGGGAGATGTACTGGTCAGCCAAACAGACCACCTGGACATTCATCGAATGGTAATTTTTTCTATTTCTGTACACCTGCTCATCGTCTTTTGGGGGTACTAAAGCCACATGGGTCCCATCAATGGCACCAATGATGTTGGGGATATGTCCAAGGGCATAGAAATCACCCTTCACAGTGGCCAAATCACCCTCCTCAGGGAAAACAATGTAGCTCCGCATGTATTTCATCAGGGCAGACAACACTCTGGACAAAACCTTAGAAAACATAGGCTGAGACATCCCTGATGACATGGCCACTGTTGTCTGAAAAGACCCACTTGCCAAAAAATGGAGTACTGACAGAAGCTGCACCAGAGGGGGAATTCCTGTGGGTTGGCGGATGGGGGACATCAGGTCTGGCTCCAGCTGGGCACACAGTTCATGTATAGTGGCTCGGTCAAGTCGGTATCGAAGTATAATATGTTGTTCTTCCATTGTCGACAGGTCCACCAGCGGTCGGTACACGGGAGGATTCATCCTTCTCCTCGCAAGTCCCAGCGGACGGTGCCTAGGAAGGACAACATGGAGTACAGAGTCAAGCAACCCACAGGTACGTTCACCCAGCTTGCACAGTACACGAATCGATATGCATTGAAAGGCTTGTATGAGTGGCAATGCAAGGCCTAGGCCTGTGTGACGCAGTAGTAATTAAGCCATGTGGGCCCTTGTAATGGCGGCTCCCTGACCTGAGAAGTGTGACAGTGGGATGTGAGGTCAACGCGCTGGCGTGGCACACCGTGGCGGTAGGCGGTCGAAGACCGCAGTGAGAAGGCGCATTGGTTAACATTGCACCCTATGGGTCTCAGGAGCCAATGACGATGTGCGCCGGCGGTCGCGGTACGCCCCGCGGCGGTACGCACCGCCGCGGGCGTGACCGCCATTTTCTATCTGCTTAATCACTCGAGACCTGATCATCCACAGGAGAGGACCTATACTGCAAGTGCTGCTGTGACCTTGGTCTGGAAGAGCCAATGGCTGCTGCGACTGGGGAAAGGGCCCCTGCCTTCACTTCAGAAGAGTTGGAGAAACTTGTGGATGGGGTCCTGCCCCAGTATGCGCTACTCTACGGTCCTCCAGACCAACAGGTAAGTACACTGGGTGCACGTTGAATGGGCTATGCCTGGGTTGTGTATGGTGGATGTAAGATGGTGGGATGGGGAGCGAATGAGGAGTGCAAGGCACAACAGATGAGAGCATGTGCCACATGGCAGTGTTGGGGAGGGGGGGCAATCACATCTAACATGCAGAAAAATTTTGAAATTTCCTTTCCCACCCTGTACATGTGAAATAGGTCAGCGCCCATCAGAAAGTCGACATTTGGCGTGCCATCGCCAAGGAAGTCCGGGCCCTGGGGGTCCACAACAGACGGGGCACCCACTGCCGAAAGAGGTGGGAGGACATCCGCCGCGGGACCAGGAAGACCGCCGAGTCACTGCTGGGGATGGCCTCCCAACGTAGGAGGGGTGCCAGTCGTACCTTGACCCCCCTGATGTCCCGGATCCTGGCGGTGGCCTACCCCGATTTGGATGGGCGCGTGAGCACATCACAGCAGACACAAGGGGGTGAGTACCAGCACATTCTGCTATCTTTACGCGCAGTGGAGGTGTCTGGGTGGGGGAGGAGGGCTGTGGGTGACATTAGGCCAGGGCGCTTTCTCTAGTGTAGTCCCCTCCTTTAGGCATGGCCCTGTGCCCCCGCCCCCCACCTCTGTAGGGTGCCAAGTACAGCAATCCATGGTCCAGCATCACCCATGTGTGCATTTGTTGTCCATAGACCTGTAGGCCTAGTCACAAGTACTGAGTAGTGTACCCCGATTGCGCGGCATAGTGCTGGAGGCTCCTGTGTCTGTCCTTTCCGACAACGGTGTTGACAATGCATGCACTCAACCTGTCTTTATTTCTCCCCCCACCCTTTTTCTTTATCTTCTTGTGCATGTGTGTATTAGCATCATCAGGCGGAGGAGAATTGGCATCGGAGCACGAGGGAGCTGCAACTCACAAGGCCCCGGTGGGCCATGCTACAGACACCGAGGTCACCAGTGATATGGAGGGCGAGGGGAGCTCCACAACGGGGACCCGTGGTGACACCAGCGACACTGACACGTCCTCGGAAGGGAGCTCCCTAGCGGTGGCGGCAACATCCGTGCCGCCCGCCTCAACAGGTACAGCCGCCACCCAGCGCACCAGCTCTGCCCTCCCAGCAGCCCCTTATCCTTCGCTCTGTGCCCGCTCGCCCAAGAAGGCGGGCATCTCCTTCGCCCCAGGCACCTCAGGCCCTGCCCCAGTTACCCCTGCTGCCCTCAGTGAGGAGGTCATTGACCTCCTCCAGACGCTCATTGTTGGGCAGTCTACCCTTTTGAATGCCATCCAGGGGGTAGAGAGGGAGGTGCATCGGAGCAATGCATACCTGGAGGGCATTCATTCGGGTCAGGCTGCCCATCAATGATCGTTCAATGCTCTGGCCTCAGCACTGACGGCAGCCATTGTCCCTGTTTCCAGCCTCCTCTTCTAACTGCCTCCACCGTCTCCCAGTCTCCTGTTCCTCAGCCTATCCCATCCACACCATCAGACCAGCCTGCACACACCTCAACACCCAAGGGCAGCTCATCCAGACATAAGCACCACAGATCCCACAAGCATTCACACAAACAACATCCAGATGCAGACATGCCAACAGTCACTACCACCTCTGTGTCCCCCTCCTCCTCGTCTCCCTCCTCCCTCCCTGTGACGTCTCCACTCACAACTGCATGCACACCACCATCAGCCAGTACTTCCATCACCACCACACCCTCCAGTACAGTCCGCACACGTGCAGTCACCACCCCCACTGCCATTTACACGTCCCCTGTGTCCTCTCCCACTGTGTCTGTCACCCCCTCTTCCAAAACACACAAACGCAGGCAGCCACCCACACAACAGCCAACCACCACACGACAGCCTACGTCACAAGCACCTGCACCCATAGACAGCACACCTGACTCTCCTACAACCACATCCTCTCCCTCCACTCCCATACCCACTGCACCTACCCTTCCCATTGCTCCTAAAAAACTTTTCCTCTCCAAACTTGACCTCTTTGCACCACCTGACCCACCCCCTCCATCTGGTAAGAGTCCGAAGAGCACCTCAGCCACCACCAGCCCTGGATCAAGTCTGACCATTGTGCACAGGTTTTGGAGTCCACCCTTTCCCAGCACAGATACATCGGCCAGCAGCAAGGGGACAGCCAGCCCCCTCCCCCTGGAAAGAGAACCCGTAAAACCAAGGGCCGCCGTGAGAAGGCTGACACGGCTACACTCAAGGAGCAAAGTCGTGGCCCGTCACCTGCCACAACATCAAGGGGAGGCAGGGGCCAGAGAGCCTCATCGAAGGAGGGCAAGGGCAGCAGGGCGCAGAAGTCAGCCAGCAGGTGCGCGGACCAGGAGGGCCCCACAAGCCCCATCCCGGGTGTGACGGAGGACACCCACGGGCCCAGGACTCCGTCACAGGAGGGTCCAGCAACTGCACGGTCGGAGGTCGAGTAAGCAGGGAGTCCTGGCCAGGTCTGGCTCCCTTGATAGACAAGAAAGGCACCGCTGAACAGGGCCCCGCCGAGAGGAAAGGCACCGCTGAACAGGGCCCCGCCGAGAGGAAAGGCACCGCTGAACAGGGCCCCGCTGAGAGGAAAGGCACCGCTGAACAGGGCCCCGCCGTGAACAGGGCCCCGCCGAGAGGAAAGGCACCGCTGAACAGGGACCCGCCGTGAAGACAGGCACCGCTGAACAGGGCCCCGCCGTGAAGACAGGCACCGCTGAACAGGGCCCCGCCGAGAGGAAAGGCACCGCTGAACAGGGCCCCGCCGAGAGGAAAGGCACCGCTGAACAGGGCCCCGCCGTGAAGACAGGCACCGCTGAACAGGGCCCCGCCGTGAAGACAGGCACCGCTGAACAGGGCCCCGCCGAGAGGAAAGGCACTGCTGAACAGGGCCCCGCCGAGAGGAAAGGCACCGCTGAACAGGGCCCCGCCGTGAGGAAAGGCACCGCTGAACAGGGCCCTGCCGAGAGGAAAGGCACCGCTGAACAGGGCCCCGCCGTGAAGACAGGCACTGCTGAACAGGGCCCCGCCGAGAGGAAAGGCACAGCTGAACAGGGCCCCGCCAAGAGGAAAGGCACCGCTGAACAGGGCCCCTCCGAGAGGAAAGGCACCGCTGAACAGGGCCCCGCCGTGAAGACAGGCACCGCTGAACAGGGCCCCGCCGTGAAGACAGGCACCGCTGAACAGGGCCCCGCCGAGAGGAAAGGCACCGCTGAACAGGGCCCCGCCGAGAGGAAAGGCACCGCTGAACAGGGCCCCGCCGTGAAGACAGGCACCGCTGAACAGGGCCCCGCCGTGAAGACAGGCACCGCTGAACAGGGCCCCGCCGTGAAGACAGGCACCGCTGAACAGGGCCCCGCCGAGAGGAAAGGCACCGCTGAACAGGGCCCCGCCGAGAGGAAAGGCACCGCTGAACAGGGCCCCTCCGAGAGGAATGGCACCGCTGTACAGGGCCCCGCCGTGAAGACATGCACCGCTGAACAGGGCCCCGCCGTGAAGACAGGCACCGCTGAACAGGGCCCCGCCGAGAGGAAAGGCACCGCTGAACAGGGCCCCGCCGAGAGGAAAGGCACCGCTGAACAGGGCCCCGCCGTGAAGACAGGCACCGCTGAACAGGGCCCCGCCGTGAAGACAGGCACCGCTGAACAGGGCCCCGCCGAGAGGAAAGGCACCGCTGAACAGGGCCCCGCCGAGAGGAAAGGCACCGCTGAACAGGGCCCTTCCTGTCAAGCACTGCTCCGCTGGGCCCTTCCTGTCAAGCACCGCTCCGCTGGGCCCTGCCGTCTCAGGCACCACTCCGCTGGGCCCTGCCGTCTCAGGCACCGCTCCGCTGGGCCTTCCTGTCAAGCACCGCTCCGCTGGGCCCCGCCGTCTCAAGCACCGCTCCGCTGGGCCCTTCCTGTCAAGCACCGCTCCGCTGGGCCCCGCCGTCTCAAGCACCGCTCCGCTGGGCCCTTCCTGTCAAGCACCGCTCCGCTGGGCCCTTCCTGTCAAGCACCGCTCCGCTGGGCCCTTCCTGTCAAGCACCCATCCGCTGGGCCCTTCCTGTCAAGCACCGCTCCGCTGGGCCCCGCCTTCTCAAGCACCGCTCAGCTGGGCCCTTCCTGTCAAGCACCGCTCCGCTGGGCCCCGCCGTCTCAAGCACCGCTCCGCTGGGCCCTTCCTGTCAAGCACCGCTCAGCTGGGCCCCGCCGTCTCAAGCACCGCTCCGCTGGGCCCTTCCTGTCAAGCACCGCTCCGCTGGGCCCCGCCGTCTCAAGCACCGCTCCGCTGGGCCCTTCCTGTCAAGCAGCGCTCCGCTTGGCCCCGCCGTCTCAAGCACCGCTCCGCTGGGCCCCGCCGTCTCAAGCACCGCTCCGCTGGGCCCTTCCTGTCAAGCACCGCTCCGCTGGGCCCTTCCTGTCAAGCACCGCTCCGCTGGGCCCTTCCTGTCAAGCACCGCTCCGCTGGGCCCCGCCGTCTCAAGCACCGCTCCGCTGGGCCCGCCGTCTCAAGCACCGCTCCGCTGGGCCCTTCCTGTCAAGCACCGCTCCGCTGGGCCCTTCCTGTCAAGCACCGCTCCGCTGGGCCCTGCCGTCTCAAGCACCGCTCCGCTGGGCACCGCCGTCTCAAGCACCGCTCCGCTGGGCCCTTCCTGTCAAGCACCGCTCCGCTGGGCCCTTCCTGTCAAGCACCGCTGGCCCATTGACAGTGCTGGTTCTGTGTCGAGCTAGTGTTCACGCTGCACTCTGGGCACCCTGCCTCCTCCATGACAAGTGGAGTCTGTGATCCACCTGATGGACTGTGGCTTTGCACTCCCCAGGATGGCACAGTGGGCATGGTGGCCCCTTCGTGGTTCTGGCGTCGTGGACTCCTGTGGCTGAGGTGCCCCCCCTTCCCTTCCCCCTGAGGTGCCTGTAGTTTTGTCATCTGATGCCCCAGCAGTGTTCTCTCCAATGGACTCAGGTCTCCTGTGTGGGCTTTGCCCATGTGTTTGGTAGACATTGGCCCACGGACTGTGGATATTTGACACACTGAGCAGGACTTATTGACTATGTACATAGCTTTCGCACTGTTCATGATTTTTGCTTTGATATTTCATAACGATAATTTTCCATGACTTCAATGAACCTAATTTATACATAAATTCAAAGTAACATTTTATTATGTCTTTGCATTTTTCTGGGGGTTTGGGGGGTGTCACTCAGTTGTTGCTCTGCATTGGTATGTTGATAGTTGGGGGGGGCGTATGTGTGTGCCCGTGACCTTTCGTCCTCCCCCCTCCCCTGTGTCGTAGGTGCAGTACTCACCGTTGTCTTCTGCGCCGGAGTTCGTACTCGTGGTAGATGAGCAGGTAGACAAGAGCTGGTAGGATGTTTAATTCGGGTTCCATGCTGTCCTCCGTCCTCGTGGAGTGTATAGAGGTGAGCGTTTTCCCGTTCGTAGTCTGTTTCCGCCGTGTTTTTATCGGCGGGGCTCCCGCCCCGGAAAAGGTGGCGGATTGGTGAGTTGTAATACTGTGGGCGGTACATTGTCTGCCGCCTGCCTGTTGGCGGTGACCGCCGCGCTGTTTGTCCGTCCCGCCGTGGCGGTCGGACTGTTAAAGTGGCGGGCTGTGTTGGCGGTTCCCGCCGGGGTCAGAATTCCATTTTTTTTGACTGCCTGCCTGTTGGCGGGTTGGCCGCCGCTTTAACACCGACCGCCAGGGTTGGAATGACCGCCTAAGTGTGCCTTTGTGGCAGAGGTTTCCAAGTGCAAGCTACTCTTCTTTGCATGGACATACATAGACAATGGAGTTCTGAAAGACTCTCAAGATGTGGCTCTAGTCCACCTTCACAATCACTTGACCTCACACACTTAAGTCTGAGCTCATCAGCAAGTGAAAACCCATTTGGGGTGTTCTGAGATTTATCAGCACCAATAACATAAGACTGCATTAGTGACAAGGGGGTAGAGACATGCTCGTCCATAGAACTATGGGCCTGATTACAACTTTGGAGGAGGTGTTAATCCGTCCCAAAAGTGACGGTAAAGTGACGGATATACCAACAGCCGTATTACAAGTCCATTATATCCTATGGAACTCGTAATACGGCTGGTGGTATATCCGTCACATTTGGGACGGATTAACACCTCCTCCAAAGTTGTAATCAGGCCCTATGGGGGTTATTCTAACTTTGGAGGAGGTGTTAATCCGTCCCAAAAGTGACGGAAAAGTGACGGATTTACCACCAGCCGTATTACGAGTCCATTATATCCTATGGAACTCGTAATACGGCTGGTGGTATATCCGTCACTTTACCGTCACTTTTCGGACGGATTAACACTCCTCCAAAGTTAGAATAACCCCCTATATGTCTTGCCAGGGTGCTACAGCCTTGTTTTCGAAACATGGCGTGTCATTTGGGTGTGCATAGCAGGGAGCTGAAGCCTGTTTTTCATGGCTGCCAGCTAGAGCTAGGTGTCCAGACAGCAGGGTTATATAGACTTGTGTTTGAGGCAGGGCAATATAGAGTTGTGTTCACAATAGGGCCATGAAGTTATGTGTTCACAGTCGGTAGCCATTGTTTTGTGATTGTGGCAGAAAGTGCAAGTTGTGTGTCCTTCGCAGGGTGCTAGAGCCTTGACTTCTGTGAACAGCATTAGACCTCCATGTTTATGTCGGGAATCAGAGAGTGATAGAGATCATCATGGCAGGGCTCTTCAGCTATGTGATAAGGCCTGGGGTAGGACTGAGTGCTTTGTAGCAGGGCAAGGCTTGTCAAGCCAGGTCCAAGAGCATAGCAGAGTTCAACATCACAGTTGGGCCCATGGTGTGGTGCAACTTTTCCACAACAGAGCGCAGAGTTGTGCAGAGCTCCTCATGGCAGTGTCAGAATTAGGCGTAGCTCTTCTTTAAGATGGGATCCAGGGTATGGCAGAGATCTTCATGGCCAGAAATAAGGCATATTCCTTTAGAGTGGGATCCAGGGTATGGCTGCACTCTTTATGGCATAGAAACATGTAAGGCATAACTCATTTTTAGGGTGGGACCCAGGTTATGTCAGAACTCTTTATGGCCAGAAGTAAGGTATAGCTCTTTAGGTAGCGTATAGGTTACATACAGAGCTCCTTATGGCATGACCAGACATAAGGCATAGCTCTTCTACAGAATGAGATCCAAGATATGGCGAGCTCTTCTTGACCAGAAGTAAGATATAGCTCTTTATGGTGGGATCCAGGGTACGGCAGAGCTCTTTATGGCATATTCAGAAGTAAATCATAGTTGTTCTTTACAGTGGGAAGTAGGGTATGTCAGAGCTCTTCATGGGCAGAAGTAAGACAGGGCTCTTCGTGACACCGCCAGAAGAAGGACAGAGCTGATTTCAATGGCATGGTGACGATGTGGTGAGCTCTTCGAGGCGTCACTAAGAGAACGCTCTTCATCGCAGGCCAGGAGTAAGAGAGCTTGTCTTCAAGAAAGGCCTGGGATGCTTTCAAGCTCTTCCAGGCAGGACCCGGGTTACAGCAGAATTCTTAATGGAGATCTTGCTCCACACGTGTTTAGAGATCCACTCCACCATAATCATGGACTTGCAGTGTGCCCTTTCAAGGCTCTAAACTAACCAAGAGGCGACATGAAATGCTATGTTAAAAAAACCTCCTAAATAAATAATTAAATAAGCGCCCGGCCTAGGCGCATAGCATATTTTATCTTCAGGGAAGGGTCCCGGAATTTGGCGAGGGTTCTACCTTGTTCTTTCCAGGCTGCGCATGCGTGCTCCCTGCAGCTGATGCAGACGTTTTTGTGCCTCTTTATGTGGTTTTTAATCCACCGTCTGGGTTCAAATGGCTTCAGAGAGGAAGAAGCCCCTTTAACACTGGTCTTAGATGAACAAACTTTCAGTCAAAACACATATGCTTCCTCCCCAGCGCCAGATGTGGTGAGAGATGGCATCCACATCCTGTTTAAAACACATTCTGGTAGGCAGATACGAAAAACTGGGAGATAGTTACATCCATGAGGTGTGGGAGCTACCCTTTGCACACAAATGTCTTAGTGGCATGAAAGGAGTCTTTCTTAGTGGTAGTAAATGCAAGACTTCTGTCAGCCATTCAATGGTTTGTAAACAGCTGTCCTTGCATGGGGCGTGTAATCCGTCTGCAGTGAACTTGGCTTGTTATCTGAAGGGAGTTCCAGTCCCCTTGATTAGACCTACGTTCCAGGTGCTTTCAAATGGCAGCTTTGTCCTCCTCAATGGTGAAGACTGTTGTACGATGTGAGCCGGAATAGTTTATGTTGTTTCGGTCTCTAAAATTGTTACATGCTGCGGGAACGTACTTTTTCCTCCCACTAACATAAAAGAGGTAGCGGACATTTGGCCTCATATTGCTACTTCTAATGTGAATTTTGACAAGTTGAGCAGACTCAAGGCTTTATTGTTTCAAAAACATGTGGCTCTCACAACTGCACGCAAGACCTACGCACTTCAGGTGGCAAGGTCATCAGCAGAGATACAGTCCCTTTTAAGTACCAACTTTCCGAGTCACTTTGGTGAACTCCATTTGCAGGACTACGGATGTTGGTTAGAATATCGACCGGGATCGGATACCCCGGCTGACTACGTGTCTCGCCATCCCAGAGCAGCCACTGCCAGCGAGATCTACGAGGCTTGTGAAACCAAAGAGTATGTGAGGTATGTGTCTGACAGGTCAAGACCGCTACTAACCACCTACAAAGGGGTGAGAGGAAAAACGTCCTTGTCCAACCTCCCAATATAACAATCACTTTCACAAGAGGACAAGAAACAACCAGTGTGTCAAACCCTCAACAATGGGTGACCACCAGTGTAGAAAAAACTGCCCTCACCCACAAGTTATGGCATGCTTCATCATCGGGCCACTGCTAACACACTCCTATATAATCCCAAGCTGGAGTGGAGCAGAAAGGGTGGGGAAACATAAATTGTCACGCAACAAACATGAAACACACAAATGGGGACCAGAAACAAACAACAGAACATTAAAACTGCCTCAGGACACAATCACTCTCTTAATTTTATTATAGGTCTGCCTGGACAGGATTAAAAATAAACCCCTGGTGGTGATCTCAGGATGTCATTACCTGTTCACCCCAGTCTCTGTATATACGTCAACATGTTTCAGCCATTCTCTCACTGCCCCTTTGGGTCAATCGGCCTTCATCAGGAGCTCTACAGTCCCCCATTATAATTCTCCCCTACATGTCATTGATCAGGATTTGTATTGTTCTGTGTATCTGGGAACATTTTTCCCTGTTCCTATACACACTGTTGATTACCGAGTTTTCATTGGCTCTTTTTTCTAATCGGCACCGGGTGGGTGCACCCCCCTGTAGTCAGACATCCATTAAGGGACCAGTGCTGCCTTATTCACCGCCGCCCGGCTCCGCTGCCGGTCTCCACTGACACGATAGTTCAGGCCACAGCCCAAGATGATTTCCTTCAAAAGGATCTGCAGGCGATCAGTTTCAATCAGAGGCATGTCACAAAGAAACAACCATCCTCGCTCACTACTGCCTCCAAGAGAATAGTGGAGAGACAATATCACGTCCGTGATGAACTGTCTCTGGACTCAAAAGGTTGTTTGCTGAGAGGCTGCTGGTTAGTAATTCCGTCCTCCCTCACCAACAGGGTGGTACAGCTGGAACACAATGAACACCAAGGCATGGTGAGAACTAAGAGAGGCTTAAAGTCATAGGTGTGGCTTCCTCTAATGGAAGAGCACGTAGAAAAATACAGTGCGGTCTTGTGAATGGTTTCAAGCATCTGGGAAACCCAGCCGGCCTGTCCCCGTTGAGACAGAATCAGGCCTGCGTCAGCCCTGGGTTTCCTCCACTCTACTTGGGAGTCTCCCTGATGGCCAGTACACCATAGTGATGATGGATGATTTCTCCAAAAATCACGAATGGAAAGCATCCCATCTCTTACAGCCGATGTTGTAATTCCCCGTATTGAAAAAATCCAAGCTACTCATGACCTCATCTCGGAGATCAAGACTGATAATGAACCCCCATTTCAGAGTAGGGAGCTTGCTTCCTACTTTGAGACCATAGGTATCTGGCATCGACGAATCACCCCGTGATTGCCTCAGGCAAATGGGGAGGTTGAAAGATTCATGCGGACACTCAACAAGGTCATATGAATTGCTACAGCTAGTGGGCAGTCAAGTGAATAAGCCATATGTTCTTTTATACGGAACTACAGACAGACACCCCATTCCACTACTGGCCAAGCTCCCGGACATGTTTTGTTAGGTCGAGCAGTGGTTGACTCTATTCCACATCACCGGCTGTGGATCCCAGGAGCTATCGATGATTGTCAAGTATACCAGAGGTGGGTTAGTGTTAACCGGAAAGCCAGCCGCAAACGTCATGCTAGAGCCTCTGATTTGCAGGCGGGGGATCAAGTATTGTTGAAAGACTCCCCTGGGAGAAAGTTCCGCCTGCCATTTGACTAAAATCTCTGGACCATTGTGAGCCGGAACAGATCTTTGGTTGTGGCCCAGTGGGGAGCTTCCACTGTCACTAGGAACATTTCCATGTTCAAGAGATTTCATTCCCCACAACTGGACGGTGGAAGAGATTCTGATCTACCGTGATCTGACATAAATCAGATGTCCCTGCCTGACTTAGACAACTGTTTCTCAATGCCTCCGCTGGTGTCCACTCCAAATCCTGAACCCACTGTAACCGGTTAAACAACCACAGGTGTCACAGAGCAAGATCCAAATACTAACTGGTCTACTCGTACCCCATACTGTTTACGGGGCAATCCCGCTCTGTCTCAGAGATTGCGAGATCATCTGGTGTAGGAAGATTTTTATCTCTGTTTTGACTTTTCTTTCTGCCTCTCGCTCTTTGTTTTTGGGATGAATGTAGTGTCCCGCCAGTGACGTAAATGACCCCCCTCTGTAGTTTGGTTTATGCGTTTGACCTATGGGTCACGTAGTGTTAGTTATAAATAAAGTGTGGCGAGTAGGCGGGGTAGTGGTTTACGAGATACAGGCTGAGTGAGGACTGCCTGCTACGCCACAGAAAAACAGACAGTGTGTTACAGTATTACTAACGCGCTAGCGCCCAGAGTAGTGTATTAACACTACAGTGAGCTGCGGGGTCAGAGGTAATGGGACGGGGGCTGGGCACTTCTTGGTCAGCAGTACAACTCCGCCACAGCTCACTGTGATGACACAGTAGCGGAGTCTGCTCAAGTTTAGTCTGTTGTTGTAGCGGCACTGTCCAATCAGGGACCAATTCTGGACTTTGCAGCGTCTCATTCCATTCAGCATAATTTCCGGTTCACCGTGGCATGGTTCGCTTGGGCAAAACTTCAGGACAGAGCCGTGATGTAGACGGCTAAGGCACAAGTTCTTGACTGCAGTGGCATAGGCCACTTGGGTACAGGGAAGCAAGGACCTAACACCAGTCTTCCATGGGGTGCTGATTGATACCTCTGCTCTTGAGGTGCTAATTTGCATTAGATGTCTCACTCTTTCAGCAGTGGTCTGTACTGTTTTGCGGCGGTAAAAAACGATACGTGTATTTTGTGCTACATTGACACAAATATATTTTTGTCCAGTTGCCAAATAGCTCTGATCACCACAAATATAAATGTAGTGAAACAGCACAGCTTTAAGGATGCCTATCCTTCCTGTGCCTCCACCCATACCCTCTAAGCATCCCCTCTGCCCCAACTCCCCATAATAAGATGATTCTATGAAGGCAGAAAGAGAGAAAGCTCTGTTATAATGGCATAAAGAATTGTAATCGGTATAGGATGTTGGCGCCATCAGTAAAGTGTTTATATTTGTAAACACCAATTTTATTTGTCCCTGGCTTGCTGGAGTCAAAATCATAAGGTTTTGGTGAAGGAGGGGGCAGAATAAAGACTTCTATGGGGGGGGTGGGGGGGGGGTCACCTCCCCTCAAGCCCTCCAGTGGTTACTGTGAGACACTAAATAGGTAACTTGGTGAACCTTTTTGAATACAAATATCGTGGTAACCCCTATTTGCATGAGTCTTTTGGTGTGATGATTTATCTTCTGTTGATGTCACTTCCATTGATGTCACAGGGCGTCAAACGAAGCAGCTTAGGGCTCCCCTCGTGAACATTTGTAAATCGGCTCCACTCACTGTATCTTATATTTGTGTGTATGTTGGAGGGAGCATGTCCTGGTGCTGCCCACTGAGTACCCGTTTACCATGTGTGCTTGTCAACTTTGAGAGATAGTAATGTGTTGAATCTGTTTGCAATGTGCAGAGAACTGTGGTTGGGCTGCACAGAGGGTTTGTGTTGTGATGTTTGGCAGATGAAAATATGTAAGACCTGAGGCTGGAGGTTTCTGAGAGTGCAAGCAGGAAAACATATGTTGAATGGTAATGAACATGGGATGAGAGTGAGCATTAGTAAGTGAATCTGCTTTGCATTGATGAGTGGCACGGGTTGAGAGTGTGCATGAAATGAGAGCCTGTGCAGCACAAGAGTGTACACTGGATGAGAGAGTGCATGGGATTAGAGCGTGGAGAAGCAAGGCACACAAGTATGCACTGGATCAGAAGGTGCATGTGATTAGGTGGGTGCATAGGGTTACAGAGTGCATATGGTCAGAAGGCATAAGGAATGGGCGTGCATAGAATGCAAGTGAGTACGGAATGAGAGTGCATTGGAATGTGACTATGAATGATAAAGAGCATAAAATTAGAGGGTCAGAGAGTTTGCATAGCACGCAAATGTGTAGTCAGACTTCCAAGATTCACCATCCCATGCAGCACACCCTACAAAACACTTCCTCATTGCTCTGGCCAAAAGCGTTTTTAGTACTTGGAAAATGTGTGGTGCTGCTAGAACAAGAGAGTCAGTGCAAACATTTAGCAATATCGGGGTGAGTTAACGGAGGAGACACTGATGCTGTTGACGTAGTGGGCAGGCACATGCCTTGCTCATGCGTTTGAGGAGCTGCGAAGTGGGGAATGTTTGTGCGTTGAGCACTGGGTGCCCGAGCAGTGCGTGGGCTCTGCAAGTGGTTGTGTCCCTTCTGCTGCCACCAGATACTCCCCGTTGCCAGATACTCTGTCCCACTGCCTTTCTGCTGGTCTCACCACTCCACTGCTAACATACAGAGCTGGTCCTTGCTCAGCTAAGCAGTGGATGGGTCCATTACCGCTCCTTGGGGAGTAGCAGGAGTTAAAGTAGTCCGTACACTGGGTTATGTGGCCACATCTGGACCTCCTAAGGACCTCCTAAGGACCTACAGTACCAAGGGGACATGGTATTAAGTGTGTAGTGTGTGACAGGCAGTGCCAGGCAAGGTGCTGTGGCTGAATGGTTGGGACAGGCTGAGTAGAACAGGTTGGCGTTGGTGGGCAAGCAAGGGACTGGCAAGGCCAGATGCTTGACTGTCCACCCTGGGACAAACAGTTGGTAACTCACTGGCTTTTCAGTATAGGCAAAGTCACTGCGCACCAGCCAGCTTGGCCCTCCATCTCACGTGCCCCCCTCCATCTCATATACAGGTATCAGTCTTAAATCCCAATTCTTAGCCTTTGCTATCTTTCGTTAGACACATCCAGCTGCATCATCATTTCCATTGACTTTCAGAACTTGCCACTTCATTCTTTCTCTATTTTGTCAGCCTAATAATGAAAACTAGGGCCCAGAGAAAAGGTTACAATGTATTCAGATCAAAGACCACGGACCATTGATTGCTAAATGTCTCAGGTGTGTCGGAGCCGTCATCATGCCAGACTCTGAGCACTCAATTAAGTCTTCAGATGCAACCATTCAAACTCTCACTTCAGCCTTTACAAGATATCAATAGGCAGCTGTCTATGCTCCAGAATCTCAACTCCCTGAGACTCCAAACATGGATTTAAGACTGCCAGTACTTAAATCAACGTAACAAACTACCACCCAGGACTGCTTTCAACTAGGACGTGGACAAAAAGATAGTAAGTTTGTCAGTTTCTCTGCCGCTCCTCTCAGGTTCATCCATTGGCTAGTTGAAACCCAGCAGATCATGGCGTCCCTGTTTCAGTGTCTCTCCCCGTGGCTCATCCTTCGACTCCCATACTTCAACTGGATCAATAACCACAGTGGCTCAATTCAGGACACTTCTAGATGATTTGGTATAAATATATAGCAATTCTGAAACTGTTTTAATTTACATGTTTTACCTGATGGTGGAGGAAGAAGGGTCAGTACCACAACACAACATATGTTCAGGACTACGGGGGTCATTACAACATTAGCGGTAAAAGCCGCTTACCGCCGTGCAGAAGACCACCAACACACCGCCGCGGCTGCGGAATTCCGCCACGGTCATTATGACCCACAGCTCGGAATCTGCCAAAATCCAGACACCAACTCAAGTCCCCCACACCAAAGGTCAGTGATAAACTGGAGATAACAAAACCTCCACCGTCATGCCAACAGAAGTACGCCGGCAATATCACGACCCACAAATCCACGCGGCGGTCTTTCAACCATGGTATTCCATTGGCGGTACACACCGCCGCGCTCAAAATACACACACATTTACAAAACACATCCACATTGGACAATTCGAAATACACACACCTGATACACATACACACACCACTCCCACACATCCAATACAATATAAAACACACACCCACATCACCCACAAACCCTTACGACCAGAATTGCGACAGAAGGCCAGAGAGAGACACCACCAGAAAGAACAATAGCATCCACAGGCACCCTACACCATCACTCAAACAACATCCAAGCACCTCACACAACACACCTCTAAATATCACCCCACACATCACAACACACAACACTCCACACATCACCCACACCACCCCATGGCACCGCAAAGACATCCCAGGTTCTCTGAGGAGGAGCTCAGGGTCATGGTGGAGGAAATCATCCGGGTAGAGCCACAGCTATTCGGATCACAGGTGCAGCACACCACCATAGCTAGGAAGATGGAGCTATGGCGAAGAATCGTGGACAGGGTCAACGCAGTGGGACAGCACCCAAGAACACGGGATGACATCAGGAAGAGGTGGAATGACCTGCGGGGGAAGGTGCGTTCCGTGGTCTCAAGACACCACCTTGCGGTTCAGAGGACTGGTGGCGGACCCCACCCCCTCCCCCAGGACTCACTACATGGGAGGGGCAGGTCTTGGCTGTACTGCATCCTGAGGGCCTCGCAGGAGTAGCTTGAGGAATGGACTCTGGTAAGGCAAATCTTTACTACCTTATCCCCCCCACCCCACCTGCATGCCATCACATACCCCCGCCCTCACCCTCACCCCATCTCTCCAACTCCTCACATATTTCCCAATATCACAAACCACACATCCCAAACCCAAGCCCTGCATCTAACACCAAAGCATGGACACCCATCACCAAAGCATGTCCACTGCACATACCCATACACCCCCCTAAACCATTATCACACAAGGTCCTACACAGGAATGCAAGCACTGGGGTACAGGGTCATCCACCCATTGCACACCATGGCACACACAGATGCAATAATCATGCCTTTACACCCCTGCAGGACCACTACCCAACGTCACCGGACAGGAGGGTCCAGACATGTCCACTCCACCCACAGAAGAGGCCCACAGTGATGACAGCAGCTCTGTCCAACTGGATCTAGATGACCAGCCCGGCCCATCTGGGACCTCGGGACAGTCAGTTCCCCTCACAATGGCACAGGCCACTACAGAACTTCCCCCCTCTGGAAATACCAGCACAGCACCCACCCAGCGGACCCATCCCTCTGTCCCCAGGACACATCAATCAGGTGTGTGTCCACCACTACAGGGAACCCAGGCTAACCCACCACCCCAACAACAGCTGGGGGCAGTGGCAGTGGGCACACCGTTCAGGGGACAGAGGCCCAGGAACACAGGGGAAATGGGAGGGCTGCTGTGCGACAGAGGGAGGACAGGCCCAGGGAACCCACTCTCCATGAGGACCTCTCCAACATCAAGGGAGCCTACCACCATTCCCAGGAGACGATGGCAACGGTACTGGTCAAGTTTCAGGAGACCCAGCGGCTGCAGGAGGAACAGTATCTGGGCTTCAGGGAGGAACTAAAATCCATAAATTCCACACTGGGCACCATTGTAGGGGTGCTGAAGGAACTGGACAACACCAGGAGGGACACTGTGGCACAACAAGGGGCCCCTGACACTAGCCTGGACGATGAACTGCCCACCACCTCTGCCGGCGCTAGTGGACAGGAGGCACCGCCACAGGACCACGACACCAGCACCCCACCCCCTGCAGATGGAAAACCACCCCACAAGCGGTACCTGAGATCCAGGACAAAGACAGGGAACAATGCCAAGACCCCCGCCAACAAATGAGACCACCCTGATTTGTCATCCTTCTGTCCCACTTTGTCACCCTGTCCATACTTAAACTGCCCCAGCTCCACTTCCTATGCCCCTTTGGACAATGCACCTGTGAGACTAATAGACTGGACTCTGCCATGGACATTCCTCCACCATCACTCCTGACCATTTAACAACCCCCTCCACTATTTAGCACTTAAATAAACACCCTTAAATCACAAAACAATCTGGAGTCAGTCTGTGCTTTCACAATTGTGTATTTGCAATAATTGAGGGAAATAGCAATGTCCATTGTATTGTCAACATACCTATGTCACACAGCTCTAGTCCAGGAGGAAACAAAGCAAATGTCACACAGTGGGACCCACATCTGTGAAATCGTAAGGGAAAGTGACAACTCCGTGACCATACACGGGGTGAAAATGACAGATGAGAGGCAGTAGAATTAAATCAGATGTAGCAGGCTGTGTTGTCTTCCTACCTGTGTCTCACTGGAAGTATTGGTGGTACACTGTGTCCCTGTTGTCTATGTCCTCTTCTTCTGCTTCCTCGTCTTCACTGTCCACAGGCTCCACAGCTGCCACAACACCTCCATCTGGACCATCCTCCTGCAGAAAAGGCACCTGTCATCGCAAAGCCAAGTTGTGAAGCATACAGCAGGCCACGATGATCTGGCATACCTTCTTTGGTGAGTAGAATAGGGAACCACCTGTCATATGGAGGCACCGGAACCTGGCCTTCAGGAGGCCGAAGGTCCTCTCTATAATCCTCCTAGTTCGCCCCTGGGCCTCATTGTAGCGTTCCTCTGCCCTTGTCCTGGGATTCCTCACTGGGGTCAGTAGCCATGACTGGTTGGGGTAACCAGAGTCATCTGCAAATGGCGAGGGACAACTGTTAGACACACACTAACTCATAGGGACATCCCAGACCCAGACACCTATTCACACTGTATAGGGTCCATGTCCTCACCTAATAGCCACACACGGTGCCTCTGGAGTTGCCCCATCACATAAGGGATGCTGCTATTCCTCAGAATGTAAGCGTCATGCAGAGAGCCAGGAAATTTGGCATTCACATGGGAGATGTACAGGTCGGCAAACACACCATCTGAACATTCATCGAATGGTAACTCTTCCGGTTTCTGTATACCTGTTCACTCCTGCGTGGGGGACCAAGGCCACATGTGTCCCATCAATAGCACCTATGATGTTGGGGATATGTCCCAGGGCATAGAAGTCACCTTTCACTGTAGGCAAATCCGCCACCTGAGGGAAAACGATGTAGCTCCGCATGTGTTTCAGCAGGGCAGACAACACTCTGGACAACACGTTGGAAAACATAGGCTGGGACATCCCTGATGCTATGGCCACTGTTGTTTGAAAAGACCCACTTGCTAGGAAATGGAGTATTGACAGGACCTGCACTAGAGGGGGGATTCCTGTGGGATGGCGGATAGCTGACATCAGGTCTGGCTTCAACTGGTCACACAGTTCCAGGATTGTGGTCCGATCAAGTCTGTAGGTAATGATCACATGTCGCTCCTCCATTGTCGACAGGTCCACCAGCGGTCTGTACACCGGAGGATGCCGCCATCTCCTCACCTGCCCTAGTGGACGTTGCCTCTGGAGGAGAACAGTGAGCAGAGTCAACCAACTCTGAGGTACGGAAACACAACTTAATCGGAAAATGTTTGCAAATCGACATATGGCTGTATTAGTGTTTAAGCAAGGCCTAGATATGAGTGATGCAGTCCAAAATAATGCCATGTAGGCCCCTGAAATGGTAGCTGCCTGACCTGTACAGTGAGACAAGGGGATATGAGGTAACTGCTCTGGCGTTGTACACCGTCGCGGTAGGCGGTCGAAGACCACGGCGCAATCCTGCATTGGTTAACATTGGACCCTGTGGGTCCCAGGAGCCAATGACGATGTACGCCGGCGGTGATGGTACGGACCACCGCGAACGTGACCGCCATTTTCTCTCTGTTCAATCACTTGATACCTGATCTTCGACAGGAGAGGACCTACACTGCAAGTGATGCTGTGACCTCAGTCTGGAAGAGACAATGGCTCGTGTGTCTGGGGAAAGGGCCCCTCCCTTCAGCACGGAGGAGTTGGAGAAACTAGTGAATGGGGTCCTCCCCCAGTACACGCTACTCTACGGTCCTCCAGACAAACAGGTGAGTACACTGTGAGCATGCTGTATGGGCAATGGCTGTTTGGAGTGGTGTGGATGAAAGATAGGGGGGGGAGAATGAGGCGTGCATGAAAACGGTGAGTGCATGTGCATCATGGCAAGGATAGGGATGCGGGCCAATGACTGTGACGGTGCGGACGGTTATATCTTCTCCTTTTCCCCTGTACTATTACATTAGGTCAGTGCCCACCAGAAGAAGGATATTTGGCGTGCCATCGCCAAGGAAGTCCGGACCCTTGGGGTCTACCACAGACAGAGCACCCACTGTCGGAAAAGATGGGAGGACATTCGCCGCTGAAGCAAGAAGACGGAGGAGGCCCAGCTGGGGATGACCCCCTAACGTGGGAGGGGGGCCCGTCGCACCATGACCCCCCTGATGTTCCGGATCCTGGCGGTAGCGTACCTGGAGTTGGATGGGTGCTTGAGGGCATCACAGCAGCCACAAGGGGGTGAGTACACTCTCATTCAGCTGATTCAACGCGCATTGTAGGTGTCTGGGTGGGGGAGGTGGGCTGTGGGTTCCCCTAGGCCAGGGCGAGTTTAGTAAGCAAGGTCCCTTCTGTAGGCAGGCCCTGTGGCACCCCACCCCACCCCACCTGTGTACAGTGCCAACTACACCTAGTCAGGCTCCTGTGACTTGCATGTGTGCAGCAATCGGGCATAGGCCTTGTATCCCATGTCCCTGTGATCAATTAGGGAACTCAAAGTGCATGGCGTAGTGCAGAGGGCTGCTGTGTCTGTAGTGTCCGCCAATGGTAGCGGTATTGCATGCACTCAACATGTCTTTCTTTTGTCTCCCCCCCCTCTTTTTGTAGTCTCCCTGTTCTTGTGTGCATTAGCATTATCAGGCAGAGGAGCAGTGGCACCAGAGCAGGAGGGAGCTGCATCCCACATGGCCCTGGAGGGCGACACAACGGAGTCTGAATCCACCAGTGGGACGGAGGGCGAGGGGAGCTCCACAGCGGGGACAGGAGCTGAAACCAGCGATACGGAATCCTCCTCTGATGGGAGCTCCCTTGCGGTGGCGGTCCCATCTGTGCCTCCTGCATCTACAGGTACAGCCGCCACCCCCCTACCAGCACCGCCCTCCCAGCAGCCCCTCAGCGTTTGCCCCGTGGCCGCTCACCCAGGAGGGTGGGCATCTCCTTCGCCCCCAGGCTTCTCAGCCCCTTCCCCTGTAACCCCTGCTGCCCTCAGTGAGGAGGCCATTGACCTCCTCAGGTCCCTCACTGTTGGGCAGTCTACCATTTTGAATGCCATCCAGGGTGTAGTGAGGCAGTTGCAACAAACCAATGCATACCTGGAGGGCATTCATTCTGGCCAGGCAGCCCAACAGCAAGCTTTTTAGACTCTGGCCTCAGCACTGATGGCAGCCATTGTCCCTGGTTCTAGCCTCCCCCCTCCAACTTCCTCCACCCAGACCCAAACCCCTGTACCTCAGCCTATCCCAAGCACACCATCAGCCCAGCATGCACACACGTCAACACACAAGGGAAGCTTGGGCAAACATAAGCACCACACATCCCACAAGCACTCACACAAGCATCATACACATGCAGACATACCAACATCCACTGCCTCCACTGTGTCCCCCTCCTCCTCATCTCCCTCCTCTGTCCCTGTCTCGTCTCCACTCACACCTGCATGCACTACATCGTCAGCCACTACCTCCATCACCAGCACACCCACCACCACACCCCGCTCACGTGCACTTACCATTCACACATCCCCTGTGTCCTCTCCCAGTGTGTCTGTGAGCCTACCTCCCAAGGTATACAAATGCAGCCACACACACACCAAACAGCCATCCACCTCATGACAGCCTCCAGCCCATGCACCTTCACCCAAAGTCAGCAAACGTACACCTCCTACAACCACTACCTCTTCCTCCACTCCCAAACCCCCTCCATCTACCCGACCCAGTTTGCCCAAAAAACTTTTCCTGTCCAACCTTGACCTCTTTCCCTCACCTCCCCCACCCTCTTCAGTCTCCTAGGGCCTGCTTCTCCAGGTCCCAACCCAGAGCCTCAGCCACAACATCTGCGGGAACAGTGGTGCCAGTAGTAACCGGCTTCTGGAGTGCGCCAGGCGGCAGGGCAGCCAGTGTGGCAAGGAGCCAGAGCACGGACGTCCCTCACCTCAAAAGCAGAAAAAGTTGGCCAGTGCCCGGCGGGAGAAAGGAAAAAAATCTGCCACCAAAGCTGCTCCCAGGGGTACAGTTGGGAGTGTGGAGACAGCTGCGCCACCATCCAAGGTGGGGAAGGGGCACAGTAAAACCGGCAAGTCTGGGAATACCTGCATGGCGGACAAGACCGCAACAAGCACTGCTGAAGAGGATTCCGCCGCCACCAGCACCGCTGCCAAGGACACCGCCGCCACCAGCACCGCTGAACAGGACACCGCTGCCACCAGCACCGCTGCCAAGGACACAGCCGCCACCAGCACCGCTGAACAGGACACCGCCGCCACCAGCACCGCTGAATAGGACACCGCCGCCCCCAGCACCGCTGCCAAGGACACCGCCGCCACCAGCACCGCTGAACAGGACACTGCCGCAACAAGCACCGCCGGCCAGTGAGCGCCAAGGATTCCGACGCTACTGAGGCCGCCACGAGCAGGATGAAGCACTCTGGGGACCCAGCCCCCTCCAGAACCAGTGGAGACTGTTATCCACTTGAGAGACTGTGGCTTTGCACTCCCCAGGATGCAGCAGTGGGCAACCCACCCACTGGAGTGACTTGAGAGACTGTGGCTTTGCACTCCCCAGGATAAAGCAGTGGGCAACCCACCCGCTGGAGAGACTTGAGAGACTGTGACTTTGCACTCCCCAGGATAAATCAGTGGGCAAACCACCCACTGGAGAGACTTGAGAGACTGTGGCTTTGCACTCCCCAGGATACATCAATGGGCATGGAGCCCCCTCGTGGATCTGGCGTCGTGCACTCATCTGGCTGAGGTGTCCCCCTTTCCCTTCCCCCTGAGGTGCCTGTTTTATTTCTATCTGATGCCCCAGTAGTGTTCTCTCCGTCTTGTTCGGGTATCTTGTGTGGGCCTCGCCCATGCATTTTGGGCCCAGTGGTCCACGGACTATGATGGTGGAATCCCTTGGACTTGTATTCTTGGTGTATATATTTGTTTATAGTGTGAATATCTTTATATATGCATATATTTTTGATTCATGTATTTGAATATATTGCAATCATTCAACTCATTTCCTTTTGTCCTTGCATTCTTCCAGGGGGGGGTTGGGGGGTGTAACTGTAATGTATCATGATGTATTAGTGTCTGTGTTGTCGTGGGTGAGGGTGGGGGTGTTGTGTGTGTGTGTGTAACTCTCTTTTCCCTCCCCCCTCCCCTGTGTCGTAGGTGCAGTACTCACCGTGGTCTTCGCCGCCGTCTTTGTTGTTCCTGGTAGAGAAGCAGGAAGATAAAGGCTGGCAGTATGTGGAGCTCGGGTTCCATGGCGTCCTGATTCCTCATGGGGTGTGTAGAGGTGAGCGTTTTCCCTTCCAAGTCCTGTGTCCGCCGTGTTTTTGTTCGCGGTGAATCCACCCCGGAAAAGGTGGCGGATTGGACTGTTGTAATTCTGTGGGTGGTACATTGTCCTCCGCCTGTCGGTTACCACCGCGGTGTTTGTTTGTACCGCCTTGGCGGTCGGAGTGTTGAAGTGGCTGTCTATGTTGCCGGTTTCCGCCACATCGTGATTCCAAATTATTTTCCGCCGGCCTGTTGGCGGTTTTACCGCCGCTTTAACATCGACCGCCAGGGTTGTAATGACCACCTATGTAATTCTATTGCCATCTCACTGGAAAACTGGAAGTTGCTAAGTGAACTAGTGGGTCTAAGGAGCTCTCAATTCGCTAACACACAATTCCGCCAGCAGTCCCTTAAATTAGATAAACCCACTTTGGCTCCAACGATTCTATCGAAGTAAACACTGTTCCAGTCTATCCAGTACTTCAAGCCATGGGAGCAATGATGCAACTCTTCAAAAAATGACAGACACAATGGGTAGTCAGTCTGTGATACTTCCAGATCAAACGGCTCTATTAAAATACATTTTAAAAAACCTTGTAACCATCTGCAATAACCATAAGCATCTGCTTAAAATGCAGCACACACTTCAAAACAAAGAAACCCACGTTACCAACCTGGCACGACTAGATCACATAATGAAGATACTACTTCAACTCCCAGGCAGATTATATTCACTGTTGAAAAGTCAAAAGCTGCTCAACTATCAGACCTCATCGCTAGCACCTCCAGTGACTTATGTAAACATTCTAAAACTCCTATGGAAGGCTCTAGCAGTGCCTCCCAGAGCTACAGAACAATACGTTCATTCCAGTTTAACTAAGACTGAAGCCGGGGCAAATGACCTGGGGAAAACTGCTATACAATCTAATTAGTCTCTAAGGTTACCTGCCGACAACTTTCAACCTTACAATAATAAGCGCAGCTTTAAAAAACTGAGTAAGTTAAACAAAAAGTCAATCTACACTTCTCAAAGACAATACAGAGAAATTAGATCTGAGACAATAATAATTTAACTTTAGTTCCAATTTTCAATAAAAGAGAAACTTTAGGCGCAACAGATCTTACATCTAATGCAACCACTACAAGGTTTCAACAACAATTAGTATAGATCAAAATTCACAATCTCCAATGAACCCCACACACAAAAGAGACGATAGGAATAACATCATGTAAGGATAGTCAATGTGCACAAAGCTTTGTTTCTACAAGCAATGCATCCATTTCAGAGTACTGATCCTGCCATATCTGAAGATCAGACTTAAGCCAAAACAATATCAGATGGATTTGCGTTCCTTGTAAGGGTCCTTGCAGAGAATGAAATCACAACTCTACTGCTAACTAACTCTCAGCTTACTTCAAATCTTCACAATAAACCATTAGGAAATTAACCTTGTGTGGCAACATCTAAAGCAAACCTTATTACAACTATTAACGCTCAACATACTACTGTTTCCAAAATACTCAAAAAACTTTACCTCCTGCATGTGATCATAATCTGACTGAAGTACCAGCCTCAAAAGGCATAGATCCAGCCAGTCGCTTTCTCATATTTACCTGGGAGTACAACTTGGAAGGACAACATGATTTCCTGAATTGACAAAACATTTTGAAAATACATTCTAGTCTTCCAGAAACAAAAGAAATAATCTCCGACGACCTTAAAACTGTAAGGTTTCCAAAAAATTCTCCTCTCAAATTTGAGAAAACGCAAACAAACTGGTCATGGATTCTGTTATCCAAAAATCTGACCCGGCCAATTGGGGTATTAGTCTCAGAAACCCCACCATTCCAAAATATCCTTATCTGTTGAGAGGAAGCACATACGTATCAAAATTCATGACCACATCATCGAATACATGTAATGGGTTTAATGGCTCTGAAAACTCAACTAAGTTTAGAAATGTATATATCAATATCAGCAAGAACATGATCAAAGATTAACAGGTCACAATTTCAAATGACTTTGATCAATATCACTCACAGGAAGTGGCACTGCCGCCCAATGCCTAACTATACTGAGAAAATCACCAGTTCCAGTAAAAATTTCCTTTCACTATGCTCTTGGAACATTGCTGCGATACATTCTCATACAAAATCCCATGGAAATAGTTAAGTGTCATTTCTACTTAACCCTCAGGTGATCTGACTGCAAGAATCCAGGAAACTCAATTCATTCAAACTTCCAGTTATCACACACATTACATTTTAGGTAAAAGAAGTTCCATAAACCACCCAAGTGGGGGTCTTCTAACTTTAATACATATTAACATCCTCTTACAAACTTTCAAGATCAGACCAAAATCAGACTACATTTTTCTTGTTTTTATTGGCAGAAAAAAAGTCAACTGTTGTTATTAAACATTTATTTCACACTGATGATATTAAATAAAGAAACCACAGTTTTCCCCTGTAGTAAAGGAACTTGTAGCTACCTTGGAGCAATCTGCCCCGTTTACAACAGACTTCAACATCAATATTTTATTTCCATACTGGAAAGTTTTTTCAATCCAGATTTTCAATCGGAAGAACTCCTGGATTGTTCCTCAAATTCAGTTGCCCCTCTTTTGTTAGAATGGGCCACTAAAAGGTGACCAATTTGCAGTCATCTGTCTAGATTACTCTTTGAATTAGGATTCTGTACTCTGAATGGGATATTTCCAGCTGATCAACTGGCACATACTACATTTAGCTATCATATCTCCAAGAATATTATTGATTACACTCTATTGCACTACACAAAATCCTCCATATGCAAGGATTATGAAATCTTTCCAAGGAAAGAGAGTGTCCACACTCTCCAACATCCCCTGGCTAACTACTTCAGGCTTCTGCAATACAGATTTTATTATTGCACAATTGAACACTTGATACCATCAGGAACATTATTCACTCGATTGGTGCAATAAATGGGAGCAATTGTTAATATCAACTTTTAATTTAATCTCAATAAAAGTCAGACAGATTTAATTCCCATCCTAATACAAAAGACTTCTTTCGATCTTCAGAGAAAAGGAAACATTGTAGACAAATAACAGTTGCAGTAAAAAACATACATGACTCCCCTTCTGTGTTTCATAAACCAAGGAGGAAAATCATAAAAGAAAGATAACGCAAATACGAATAAATGCTCCAGAAATTGCCTGGTCATACTTTATTGGGCATCCAGGTCAAATAATGTAAAGTCATATTGGTCATCAGTAGGCCAAGGCATATGAATCCACAAAAATGCTACTGATTATACACCACATGACAAGTGGAAAACGTACATTAATGATCTCTACTCAGTCAACACCCTGGCCTTGTTTATTTTTCCTAAGTATACCAACTTCAGATTAGATATCTCAAAAAAAGAAATCCTTTTACTGAATAAAATTTCCACAGCTTCAAGAGCGGCAGGACTTAATGGGATAACAGTTGATGCTCCAAAATCAGATCCAGATCTTTGGAGCATATTACTTCTAAATAGTTTTTCAAAAATTTACTAAACCAGACACACGCTTCAGTCATGGGATGGGGCGCTAACATACGCACTGTACAAAAAAGGTCGACAGAGTTTCCCAAATCTATCAACTTATTGCCCTCTTCAAAGCAGATAGAAGCTTTTTGTAAAGTTCTTAACTGATAATCTTTACGCATGGGTGATAAATCACAATTTATTCCCTTTTAACCAATCCAGATTCATACCTGGATGCACTACAAGTGATAACACTGTTGCGCTCAAACAGTTAGCGAACACAACATTTTAAATAACATCTCAAGATGAATGCTTGTTACATAAGCTATACATCAGCATTTAATAAGGTCGATCACAGTAAATTATGGGATAAATTAGTAAATTAGGGAATTGAAAACTCTTTATTACATTTTCTGGTTCCCTTATATAATGGATCATAGCTTCAAGTGAAACTCCCCAGGAAGTCGCTGTCTCCAAAAAATGATACATTTCATTGGTTTAAAACAGGGGTGTATTTTATCCCCTATACTTTTCCTTTATATATATCCAACTTAAATCAATATCTTAATAATGCAAATAGTGAATATACAAAAGAAAGCTAACATCATCTCAATAGCAGTAAAAGATTTGCAGACATCTATGGAGAGGGAGCAATCCTTAAAAATTCTTAATGTAAAGACCATTCCAACTCTTTTATATGTGCTCATTGTGTTTAGCGTGAAAGCAATGAATGTTCTGAATAAAATGTATATGGCGGGGATCAGATGCTAATTGAACCTACGTTCAACTACTTTGCAGGTGCAAATTACGACTATAACTAACTTTAGCCTTGTTGTTTTTCATGGAGGGGCTATTTCAAACTTTACGAGTGTATTGCTGCAAAGGAAAACTCCCTAAAACAACTGCTACTAATAGAGTTAAAACAAACCACTGGCTCTACAACCAATCTAGATAAAAATCTTCCTTCAATAATAGATCTCACACATACCCCTCGACCAGAGTGTAAGGCTTTCGTACGGAAGACCCTCAGGAATAATAGCATGCTGAAGGATCTCTCTATTTTACAATCCCACAAATATGCAGATTGTATTATCAGTACTTACCATTTTCTTTATTGTGTATATCGATATATACAAATTTGAAGGTACATGCAATCCGCAGTGCTCAATATTGAAGATCTGTACTATGCAGATATCAGGAGGAGGATTTTAAGCATATCCCCAACCTTTGTTTTTCACTTTTGGACTTGAAGAAGAAATATCTAAAGGTGACCTTCATTATAGCCAATATCAGAACTATAGTTCAAGCCATCAGATATTGTTTATCATTAAAAGTCTCATCAATTTATTAGGAAGCTAACAACATTTTTAGACCTCACTTATTCTTATCTACAGACAGTGGCACGGGCTAAGTTAGAGTGATCTAAAGGTTAAATCATTGTGATTGCTACAAACTTTTTGGGGCATATTTCAACTCTCTTTGTGCTGAATTTGTGTCAAATATTTTAGCAAATTCAGCGCAAACTTAACTCCATATTTATATTTTGACGCTAGACCCGTCTAGTGTCAAAATATAGGAGGAAACGTTATTTTTTGGATGCGTGAAACTACCTTGCGTCAATGAGAAGCAAGGTAGGCGTTCCCATCCAAAAAATGATTCAAAGCCCCTAGCACATTATTTATCCTCCCCTGCAAAAAAGGTGCACCGGCGGGAGGCAGGCCTAAATAATGGCGCTAAGCGCCTGGTGAGAGCAGGCGTTAGGGGACATGTGGACCCATTTCCATGGAATGGGCCTACAGGTGCCCACCACAAGCCCCAGGAATACCCCCACCCACACCAGAGGATGGGGGACCCCATCCCAGGTAAGTAGGGTAAGTGTAGGTAAGTATTTTTATTTAAAAATGTTAAGTGCCATTGGGGTCCCTGAAATGCCCCTCCCACATGGCACAGGGTGCAATGGCCATGCCCAGGGGACACTGGTACCCTGTGCTAGCCATTGGGGTGATGGGCATGTCTCCTATCTTTTATAAGGCAGGAGTCATGTGGTATGGATGGTTTTGTGTCAGGAAATGACACTAGGCTGGTTAACAGCATTTTTTTTGCCTCTAACCAGCCTAGCGTCATTTTTTAAGGCAAAACCCCCTCCCCCTGTACCACCACCTCCACTGGGCTAATGTAATTTTTCCTGACGCTAGCCCAACCTCAGCGCTGGCTTATGGGATTCCATAAATTTGGCAGGCGGCTGGTGCTTTGGAATGCCGCAAGCCCTTTATCTCTTATGTCACTATGGTCAAAGTTGGACTGCTGTGGGGAAACATCCTTTTTTACGACTTTTTTATTACGAAAGTCGTGGTTAACGAAAGCGTAACAACGCTTTTTTTAACCACGACTTCGTATTTTTGTGCCTTAACTACGTATGTTCTGAACAACGAACATGCATGGTTAAGGTACAAAGAAGGGAGTTGGCGAAGGTAAGTTGTGGGTTTAGGTTTTGGGGTGGGGTTGGGGGGGTGGGGCATTTTTGGTTTTGGGGAGGGGGTGGGGGTCAGGGGGTTTTAGGTTTTGGGGTGGGGTTGGGGGGTGGAGCGTTTTTGGTTTTGGGGAGGGGTTGGGGGTTAGGGGGTTTTAGGTTTTGGGGTGGGGTTGGGGGGGTGGAGCGTTTTTGGTTTTGAGGAGTAGGTGGGGGGTCAGGGGGTTTTAGGTTTTGGGGTGGGGCGTTTTTGGTTTTGGGGAGTGGGTGGGGGGTCAGGGGGTTTTAGGTTTTAGGGTGGGGTTGGGGGGTGGGGCGTTTTTGGTTTTGGGGAGTGGGTGGGTGGTCAGGGGGTTTTAGGTTTTAGGGTGTGGGTGGGGGGTGGGGCGTTTTTGGTTTTGGGGAGTGGTTGGGGGTCAGCGGGTTTTAGGTTTTGGGGTGGGGTTGGGGGGGTGGGGTGAGGGATGTAGGGTGAATGGTGCCTATTGCTAATGATTTTATCAGGAATGCCTTTACAACGAAATATCGTTGTTAAGGCATTCGTGGTAAAATCTTTAGTAGTAAGGACGAGGTCGGTGTTCCGACCTCGTTGTCGTCATATAATCACTGCTGTGTTTATTATTTTCATCTTTTATGTCTCTGTTGTCAATGGTTGGATTGATGTGTCTATTACTTGTGTTTTTTAATCTTGCTATGTCTCTCATTGTTTTATCATCTGTGATGTTATTGTAAATTAATTTTTTTTTTTTCTATGCAATAAAATGAATACCAGGGTATCAAGAGGAGTCGCACAAAGTACCAGGGTCAGATGTCAATGAAGGCGGAGGACCAAAAAGTCCTAGTGTGCCAGAATGAGTTGGGTGGCCTGTGCAGCACAGGCGTTTCTGGACTTTGGGCATGATATGAGGACTTTTTGGGGGGTGGAGGGGAGCAGGCCAGGGGTTACTAGGCCTCAATTATGCACTGGCATCCTGTGGTCCACATGCAGCTGTAACCCTAAATTGAAACCGATACTCCCTGGGGAATATTACACAAACAAGTGGCCACAATTTTATTTGTGTGTATGCTGTGGTGCTCGCAACTCTCGATGCTTGCATAGAAAACACTTACAATACCCTCCATACTCTTTAATTTATGTCTGACCCTGTTACGTGGATTTGCACTGACTTTTTAGCCTTGTAACCTGGTGATGGATTCTAACAATAAGTAGCAATCTCCAAGGGCACCTTGCCCCCCAAACTTTGGTCGATGTAATTTATTTTCCCTTCCTGTACCACTATGTTCCCCTTTTCTAGGCGGCATCTTCATGAAGGCCACATTAGAAGCCTCCTTTCTCTGCAGTGACGTCAGATTTTTTTCCTCAAGGTACATTCAGCTTCACCAGCAGGTAAAGAACCCAAGTCTGTTGCACAGGTCTTTAGACACCAGTCAGCTAGAATGACAACTATACAATGCAGTCTTCTCCTTTGGGGGGTTAGTCCAGCTATCTCTAGTTTTCAGCTAAGAGTTCCTGTTTTTCTCCAGGCAGTTAATAGAATTCCTAGCATGGGTAGTGCCCAGATGGTCTTCACCCAAAAAGAAGCCAGAAGAGCGAGCTCTTGGCTCTGGCGCTCAAGTAATTCTCACATACCCTGCTGCCTGAGATTTGTCACTGGTCCATGAAAACACTGACACATTGACATGGCTTTCTACCCAGCATTTATCTGAGTTTTACGGGCAGCAAGGTGTATTTTACTGTTCCATCTCTGGTACCAGTTTCAGGCGGCAGTTCTTGATATTCTGTATAGGCCACAGTATTTGTCATCTAGTGTCAGCAGGAAAGAGGGGTGGGCTGGAAATATTCTGTCAGAGAGCCCCAAAGGTAACGCACAAAAAGGGAAAGGCTTCTTCACTTAGTGCCTTTGTGATATTTAGCACTGGTTGAGGGCCAGTTTACTCAAATTCAATAGGGACAAGACCAAGGTTATGAGCTGTTTCTCAGGAACATTTTTGTGTCCTTTGCCAATGGACATTTGGCCACCTGAGGCTAATTCAGTTCCTCTTACGAAACATCTGTCCGGAACTTGGGAGTCCACATAGACAATGATCTGTTACTCTTCATTCATGTGAATAGGCTTTCCCTCCATCTGCTTCGGCCTAAAGAGGGCACTTCACAAAATGTTACCTTTACTGCCAACACACTTTTTGCCTCTGTGGTTCAAAGCATTATTCTGAGCAGACTGAATTATGGCGATGTCCTGTTTTTAGGTGCACCAGGTTACCTTGTTCATCAAATACACCATATACAAACTGCAGCAGCAAAACGTGAATGCTTTCTGCCATTTTACTCCTTCAGCTGCTCTGGACTCTCTTCTTTGGCTATCGGTAGCCAAGAGAGTCCAGTTCAATTCACTGTGTATAGTGCATAGAGCTTTGCACTTGCCTGGGCCTCGTCCGCTTCGATTCAAACAACAATGCCACATTCTGTCTAGATCTTTGAGCTCAGCTAATGCTAACCTCTTAAAGGTTCCCAATTAAAAAAAAAAGGTGGTAGAGCTTTCTTCGTGCAGGTGGCCAGTCACTGGAATAGTCTGACGATTACACTACATTCCATTAGAAACCTTTACACTTTCAGAAGAAAAAAACATTGAAACCCTAGCTTTGTAAACTCTGTTTCTGTACGTATCAGGATTTTGTTTCAGATAGCTAGCGCCAGGATGCTTTACTAGGGGACAGTTTCAGCTATATAAGCATATACAATAATAATAATGGTTACCCATTAATCTGTTGGGGGCAACACATCTGGGGAAAGAATGAAAGATGAAGGGTCTGGCGCTTACATTCCAAAAGGGCACCTGTCTTCTTCCTTCCTTTCACGGTACCCTTGACTTTTTCAAAAGGACCACAGTGATGTTCCCACAATTTACATCTCTGTCTGGCAGCCTTTGCCCATCCTCTATTTTATATACCACACTCACACATGTGAGATCCAAAATGGATGCCTGTCCTCACCCAGTAAAGAACTACAGAAAAGACTATGTTCACCATACTCCGCATACACAACATGTATAGTGTGCACACACTTTCCATACGTGTTCCCTGCATCTTACCCATGACCCTCACCCTAGCTGTCCACAGGCAACTGATTTTATATTGGAAGGGGAGAACTACAAGATGCAGTTCACCTTCTGGAAACAATGGGAAGGTGTCGGGAACACGGCCAGGCCAGGGAGGGAGTCAAAGGTATTCTCAATGCCCATTTGCTGACAGCCAGGCTCAGACACAGCTAGGGCAAGGTGCACGGCTCACCACAGAGTCTTTTAGCGCCGATCTCCAGCTGGACACCTACGTAGCATGGTGCTGCTTGTAGTTACTTGATTAGTCCTCTTTTCTGAGCAACACATCCACCAGGTAACTTCTGCTGGGCTTCTGCACGAGCTGCTGTGCAACATGGCTTGAAGTCAAGAAATAAAAGTGTGATGACGCAGCCAGCACTAACTGTGTTATAACGCTTTTTAAGTCATGTTGCACAGCAGCCAGCGCTGCTGTGCAATGTGTTAAAATAAGAGGGAAAGCAACATGAGGGAGGCAAAGGGAAGAAGGGTGGGAGCACCAACAATGGGAGAGGAGAAAAGTAACACAAGGGAGGTGCGGGGAGGAGCGTGAAAGCACCAGGTGGGAAAGCAACACAGAAAAGAGATGGGTGGGATGGAAAATATGAAATGGTACCTCAATCACAGAGTGAGCAGCTGACAGGCACTAATTAGGTTGAATGAATCTGTGCTTGGTCCATGTTCCACAGAAAGGAACAGAAGTGACGCTTTGTCTGCGATAGCCAGTTAGGAGGCAGCAAGAAAGTGACACAGAAGCCAACAAATGGTAAGCATGGGTGGATTCCAAACCCTTTATGGTAAACAGTAGTCTCACAAGCGAGAGTGCATACATTATCGCAGGCTTGACCTAAAAAAAAGTGTGGGGGCATCGGGGCCAGTGGTGTCATTCATAATATCTTCAACATCTTCTAAATATTTATAGGCTTTGCGCTGAATGGTTGGGGGGCCTAAAGGGTTGACCACAGGGGGCTGTGTCACGCACCTGATGGGGGCTAAGCAATTCAAAGTGCCTAATGCACAAAAAAGCCCCCACATCCAGATCACACCAGGAGGAGCCCAATGCTTGGTTTCCAAAAATGCACTTTCCAGAAGACCCACGACTGATTTTTCGACTCAATGCAAATGCATATACACGTAGTATTTATTGACCTTTCCTACAGCGATTACCACACACTAAATAGCTTTTTAAGGTTAGATATTACCATCCCCCGGTGCACGGTACCCATTTGATCTACTTTTGAAGCAAACAAAGTAATCCAAACAAAGTAATGATTAGAACTTGAGACCTCTGCGTTAGGTGCACTGGCCCGCTGAGGTGCCTCTGCAGCTGTAAGGTGAGGACTGGGCTAATGATGAATTTCTCTCCATTTGATTCCTTGGCGTTTCTGAACGGGCACTGCCCGAGGAAAGGGACGGGGCGCCGCTGGCACAACCGCCAACGTGCACAGGAGACTCGAACAAATTCCCGGACTATCAGGAAATACAGGAATGCAAAATAACAAAAGTCCCTGGCAGTTGGTTGCTGAGGTTTTTGGCAAAATGGTTTGTTTGTCAACGATTGTTTGAGCGCGTATCCTGGGGGCGCCTTAAAGAAGAACTAAATGGAAAACACAGTTGCGCCCCTTAGTCTCCCTGTCGCACTGTTTAATCCAGTGCCGACTGCAAAAGGCCGAAAGGTGGCATGTTTATACTCCGCGGCACCCCCTCATTTTCGTGCACACTCAAACACTGTCTTGTGGTCCCTGGGGCGGATGAGGTTCACAATGTTCTGGTCTGGGTCAGGTGTATATGGTGTCGTCGGGGGTGGAGAAGGGGAAACTGCCAGGGGTCTGTAATGCGACTCTACGGTGGGTAAGGTGTAAAATAGTGATGTTGGCATGCTCGCGCCCCCACCCCCCCCCCCCCCCTCCCCTGCGGCGGATGGCAGGCTGTGGCACAGTCAAGCTGGGGTGTTGAGGTCTGGCTGGAATATTGATCCATGCACATGAAGGATTAGGTAGGGGCTGATTCCGAAAGGCTGACATGCAGAATATATTGTGGCATAACTTCTGACTATTGAGTTGAGTAGGTAATGGCATGCTATTACAGAGCATATAGAGGCCTACATTGTCGCCCGAGTTGGTCATTGAGGAGTATAGGATGGGGGGGGAGCTATAGCAAGGAAGGATTTATTGTGTCTACCTGAACAGTTGGGGGCATTTCAGGGCAATGTTTGGAAAGGTCTGCCCTGTGGCCCGTGGGATGGGCGTGGTGGCAAGGCAACGCAGGGTTGCTTAAACCCTGTTCTGTGACCCCTGAGGTTGGCAGATTATGTTTATAAAGACCTCTCATATGACCCCTAACGTGGGCCTGTCCCGTAGTTCTCAGGGTGGGAACGGTAGAAGGATCGGATATTTTGAGAGGTAGCAGGGCCCCTTTATGACCAAAGACTTTGCCAAGAGATGAAGAGAACAGAGCGCTTTGAAAGCAAACATGTTTACATTTACTTCCCACAGCTCCACACCCTCTTATTATTTATTCACAGAACAGAGAAAAACACGAAATCATGTGAAATTAGCAAACAGTATTTGCCTGTCTGTGAAAGAGTTGGGACTGTGCCACGAGCCCTGTAGGGAAAAGGGAAGGGTTCACATCAGGCCGATGCCTAACAAGTGAACGATTCTGCCCCTCCCATTCCCTTTTTCATGGGCATGTTCTTCTTTGCCACACACACAGCCATTCACATGTGCACACAGACGCACACGCGTGGACATATGCGTACACAAACGCACATATGTTGATATAAATGTACGCGCGAACCTCTGCAACCCTAAACTGTCAGTGACACCACCGTGCACAGAAACACACTCACATACACCTCGCAAGGTATTATGTACATTTCTAGTTTGCCTGCTGCTCTGTCTGGGTCTGAGAGAACAAAAACTAAGCCCAAAGAAGTTTTATGTGCCCGGAGAAGAAAATATAAATGCCAGATCTGTGCGTGTGTTCTCTATTGAGAAACTGTTGTGTGAGAAACCCGAAGATATGAGTTCTAATCCCAGCCTCCCTACTGTGCCGCATTGTGTGATTCTGGCCAACTGACACTCCCTGCTTTTATCGAAATCGCTTAGAAGCCAACTGAAGGCAAATATTGAATGGTCTATTTGCAAATGGGTATTTAATTTGCCAATGCTTAGAAAATTCAACAGTGCGTGTATGTGTCCCTTTCACTGTACTCACAGGGATGTTAGCAGATAGCCTGGCACATTAGCCAGACAGGGCACTAAAATTCAGCCAGGTCCAAGAATCACACTCTTTGAGCCAGATGTCCTGGGACTAACTACCTGTTGTCTACTCGCATTCCTTCCGCTCAGTGACCTGAAGAGGGCACTGCTGCTCCACACAGCTAGAAACACTGTGAAAGCTCCGCCAATGTGTATTATTCGTCGTAACCTCTCCTCGTCCGCTTCACACTGTTTTCCAATGAGAGAATCAGTGCTTGATTTGAGCCGGGGGTTGCAGGTGAAGCCCACGGTACTCGATTTTTGGGGTCTGATACTTATTTTTAATCATCAGATTTTGACCTAGAACAAAGGAGAAGGGAGGGCAGAAAAGGAGGGAAGCAGAGGGAAGAAACATGCGGAATTTCAAATGGAAAAAGCAAGGAAGAAAAAACCCACAGAACCTGCAAGAGTAACATTTAAGAGCAGGGAGCGTGGAGTGGGTGGATAAAAGAGGCAAGAGATGGAATTGTGCCACAGGTTCGTTTTCATGCCACCGTCGAGGTCCGGGGTGAGGGGCGGGGTAAAGGGGGGACGTGGGAGATGGGAGGGGGAAGGTGCTGATTCAAAATGCTCCTTAAGGGGAACCACAGTCAAGTGCTGGCAAGCCAGCAAATTAGGAGGGATAGTTTTCCAAAATTGAGCCACGGTTCGGCTCTAGCTCTAAGAGCCCTTGTAAAAGCGAAGCCTTGAAAATATTAAGCATCTAAATTATGCAACAAACATCATGTTAGAATATGATATGGTATCTTTAAAACAAAATGTTAAATGTATTTCTTTAACAGAGGGAAGCGATTCCTCTTAGTACATCCGATTATATCTGGAATTGCGAAGTATTTATTAAAAGTGAGCAGCACTGAGCAACATTCCTGCACCTCTCTGATGACTATGTAATTAAGGAAGTAAAAAGTAAGTCAGATCTAATGTGTTCCCTATATGTGACCTTGATTCATATTATAGATGGATCAACATTAATGGCAAGTACATCAAATAGCATAGTTTTTTGTACCCCGATCGCACTAAACTTACATATTTTAAGGTGCTCTCATATGTGTTCATGCCCAAAAAGGAGGCTTGGCGAAATAAAGTAGTTGCCTAGGATCACACAATTTGTTGAAGCAGGGAAGTCGGAATTGATCTCAGATTTTCCATTTTCACACTGTGCAGTTCAGCTCCTAGATGGGTATCTTCATATGACATCAAGGATTAATGCTTTGTCTTTAAATCAGAAAGGATAAGATTAGAGGTAGATGAAAGGCAATATTCAAATTTAGTTTTTGGCAGTTTCAATTAGAGCAAACTTTCCCCAAGGACTTAAGAGACAGATGGAGACTAGCTTACACCCCTTTTCCTGCACTGGGAGATTTGTTAGGATTGACAGGATGCAGAGCTGAGATCAATATTTAAACCTGGTTCTACATGTTGCTTGGTCAGCAGCTGTAGGCCATATCACTTCCTGTGAAAGATCAGCTTGTTTGGGCTCGAGATTCCAAGAGGATCTCAAGATGAGCAATAGCCAGGCATCTGACTTGAGCCTGGCTCGAACTTTCAGTGACTCATCCACCTCTAAGCTGGCATAAAGGGATGCTGGTGGCAAGTTAATTCTAACAGTCTTGTGCCGTATCTTCTCAGTACAAAGTCCACACAGTAAACAAGCAAATTGTATGAGCCATTACTGGTTCAGGAGGGGCTCTGATAAGTTCATTACCTGATAATATTTACTTGCACTATATCATTGCTGCTTTTAGATGTGGAGTTAGAATCGTAAATCTATATTTTCATAAGTATATGTTAATAAGTGGATCTCTAGTAGGCAGTGGCTTGCACCCTGTCCAAGTAGGGACACTCACCCTAGTCAGAGTAAGGGAGTCACACAGCCAAGATAACCCCTGCTCACCTCTTTGTTAGCTTGGTTCAAACAGTTAGGCTTATCTTAGACATAATGTGTAAAGTATTTGTACACACACACATACACACAGTAACAAAGTAAAACAATACAAAAGGACTCTACACCAGTTTAGAAAAATAGCCAATATGTATTTCAATACAACAAGACCAAAATGATAAAAATCCAACATACGCAAGTCAAAATATCTATTTTTATAAGTTTAAGCAAGTCTTAATCCATAGAAATCAATGGATGTATCTCTTTACTACAAAGTACCTGGGGTGTGTCAAAAACAGAGATGATGCCGGAAAAGCATGCCAGAAAAGCAAAACGATGCATTGGTTTCTTACTGCGCAGGGGAGGTGATGCATTGATTCTTTCCTCGCAGGTGAGATGATGCGTCAATTCCTTACTGGCAGGGGAGGTGATGTGTAGATTATTTCCTCGCAGAAAAGGCGATGCATCCATTTCCAGACATGCGGCCTTTGTTCCTTACTGCGGTGCAGGGTCAATGAAAATTTAGCACCCAGGGACTATGCGTGGAAAATCCAGATGCACTGTGTTGATGGGATTGTGGTGAAAACAGGTGCTGCATTGATTCTGCAGCTGCGAGACAGGCACTGATTTGATTCTCCCATTGCTGGGCAGGCACTGCATCAATGCTTCAGCCACAAGACAAGTGCTGCATCGATTCTTCCAGTGTGGCGCATTGATGCGTAGATTTTCTCCTTTAGATCACAAGCTTGCACTTCCAAGGGCCCAGAGACTGGAGTTGGTATCACTTGGCAAGTTAGGACTTTCAGCAGAAGAGCCCTGGCACTGGCAGATGGGGTCCTTGATGTCCCTGAGTCTTCCTAACAGGAGGCAAGCTTAGTCCAAGCCCTTGGAGAACCTTTGGAAGCAGGATGTAGGAAGCCAAATACAGTCTTATTACTCCCAGGACAGAAGCAACAGACCGGCACAACAAAGCAAAAGGCAGAGTGGCAGTCCCTCCTACAGCATCCAGCTCTTCTTCCTGGCAGAATTTCCTCAGTTCAGAAGGATTCTAATTATGTGGCATCAGAGGTCCAGAACTTATACCCATTTCTGTCTTTGAAGTAGGCAAACCTCAAAGAGAAGTCTTTGTAGTGCACAAGACCCCGCCTTTCCCTGCCCTGGCCCCAGACACACTCCAGGGGGTTGGGGACTGCTTTCTGTGAGGACAGGCACAGCCCTAGTCAGGTGCAGTAGTCAGCTCCTCCCACCACTCTAGCTCAGGAAGACCCATTAGCCTGGTGATGGGCCATCAGGATAGGCAGGGCATACCACAGCTCCCTTTGTGTGACTGTCTAACGTGAATGCACAAACAGCCCAACTGTCATCCTGACCCGGATGTGTATTTAGCAGACAGGCAGAGGCACAGATTGGTTATGCAAAAAAAATGCCCACTTTCTAAAAGTGGGGTTTTCAAACTCTCAATTTAAAAACCAACTTCACCAAAAGATGTATTTTGAATTTGTGAATTCAGAGACCCCAAACTCCAAATCTCTATCTGCTCTCAATGGGAAACTGCACTTAAAAATATTTCACGGTAATTCCCATGTTACCCTTTGGGAGAGATAGTCCTTGCAATAGTGAAAAACAAATTTAGCAGTATTTCACTATCAGGACAGTAAAACACACCAGCATATGGCCTACCTTGTAAATATACTGCACCCTCCCCATGGGCCTTCCTTGGGCCTACTTTAATGGTTACTTACATGTAGTAAAAGGCAAGGCTTGGGACTGGCAAGTAGGTGCGCTTGCCAGGTTGAAATTGTAGTTTACAACCGCGCACACAGACATGGCAATGGAAGGCCTGAGACTTGTCTACAGGGCTACTCATGTGGGTGGCACAATCGTGCTGCAGGCCAACTAGTAATATTTGGTTTACACTTTGGAACACATGGTGCACTGTACTAAGGACTTACTAGCAAATCAAATATGCCACCTGTAGAAAAGTCACTCTTTTTTGCATGGTAACCCCCATTTTTTGCCTGTTGTCAGTATGCTTTGACTGTTTTCACTGGGATCCTGCTAACCAGGACCCCAGTGATTGTGCTCTCTCCCTCTAAATGTGGCTGCTTAGCGCTTTGCACACCTCACAATTGGCAAACTGGTGTTCTCATATAACACCCTAGTATATGGTACTTATGTACCCAGGGCATTGGGGCACTAAGGGTTCCCCATGGGCTGCAGCATGTATTGTGACACCCATGGAACCCATGAAAAATGTGCCTGAAGGCCTGCCATTGCAGCTTGCGTGAAAAGGTGCATGCACCCTTACACTACAGGTCACTGCACCACGTCACTATAAATCACCCCAATGGTAGGCCTCCTAGCCCAGAGGGTAGGGGGCAGGCACCTGTGTGTAAGAGCAGAGATGCCCCTATGAACTCCAGCTCCATTACACTGGACTTCGTAAGTGCAGGGAAGCCATTTTACCTGTGTACTGGATACAGGTCACTACCTATGTCCAGCGACATAATGGTAACACCGAACCTGGGCATGTTTGGTATCAAACATGTCAGAATCATACCCTAGTACTGTTGCCAGTATTGATTGTATTATTCCAAGCACTCTGGGGGCTCCTTAGAGGACCCCCAGCATTGCTCCTACTAGTCTTCTGGGGTTTTCCAGGCAGCCTGCGCTGCTGCCACCACTTATACAGGTTTCTGCCCTCCTGCTGCTTGACCATCTCAGGCAGAGGAAGGCAGAACAAAAGGATTTCCTGTGGGAGATAACACGCTCTTCCTTGGAAATAGGTGCTACATGGCTTGGGAGGGGTAGCCTCCCCAAGTCACTGGTATGCTTTGAAGGGCACATTTGGTGCCCTCCTGTACCAGTGCCCATTCCTTGCACGCTGCTGAACAAAAGGCCCACCTCCCGGCATCCCCAACTCAGAAAGCTATTATAGCACAGAGTTATGATGCCAGGCGGGTGGGAGGGAATTAGGGTAGGGAACTGCAGGGAGAGAGATCTGAAAAGAAAAGGTTAGAACAAATATGCATATACTCATTCATAACAGTATAATTCACCAATAGACTCTTGAATAAAGGCGTCTCCCTGATATCAGATTGAGGCCCTTTGTGAATTGGGCGTAGCCCCTTCTTTGAATCATGGAACAAGAACAAACTGCAACCTCTGAACCTAGAGATGGCAAGAGCCTTGGACAATGGACATACTCTGAATATCAATCATGTAACCACTATACATTCATAAATATAAACGTTTGATCTCAGCCTAGAAATTCTCAAAGACTTAAATATGTATCTCACATATTCTCAAAGACTTAAAGATATATCTCACATATTATGCTTTCCAAAAAACAATGAAACTATAATTTGCTTATCTCCGAAACGTTTTCACATTTACTACCTAGGCCTGAAAGTTTTACTCATTGAACTTGAAAGCGCTTTGTTCGTTGGGCAAAAGCGCCTTACTTGTTATACATGAAGCGCTTTGTTCAATATGCCAGAGAGCGCATTTACTTGCTTTGTCTGAAGCGCTACGCTCGTTATGCTAAGGGGCACTTTACTCATGTGGCCTGAAGAGCTTTGATTGCCGTGCCAAGGGCGCTTTACTCAAGTGGACTGAAGCGCTTTGATTGCCGTGCCAAGGGCGCTTTACTCATGTGGACTGAAGCGCTTTGATTGCCGTGCCAAGGTCGCTTTAATCATGTGGACTGAAGCGCTTAGATTGCCGTGCCAAGGGCGCCTTACTCGTGTGAACTGAAGCAATTTGATTGCCGTTCCCAGGGCGCTTTACTCATGTGGACTGAAGCGCTTTGATTGCCGTGCCAAGGGCGCTTTGCAAGTGTGGCCTGAAGCGCTTTGCTCGTTGGGCTAAGGGGTGCTTTACTCATATGATCTGAAGCGCTTTGATTGTCACACCAAGGCCGCTTTACTCTTTGAACTGAAAATGTTTTGCTCGTTTTGCTAAGGGGCGCTTTACTCATGTGATCCAAAGCGCTTTGATCGTCACGCCAAGGCCGCTTTACTCTTTGAACTGAAAATGCTTTGCTCATTGTGCTAAGGGGCGCTTTACTTTTGGAAGTAACAACTCCCTTCAAGATTGGGCTCATCAAGACCTTACCGCTACGAGTACGACCTACTCGTATCTGAATTCACCATGGAAACAAGGATACTCCGATTTACTGTTGATCTGCCATGCAGGAAATCTGCTCTTCTTCAGAGGAACCCACATTAGGTCTGACTGCATTGAAGTCTTCAAAATAGTGAGCAATGTGCTTGGGCGTGGCTGGGATTTATAGGCCTGCCACACCCAAAGATGGCCGCTGCCTCTAGAAACCTGGGAATTGTAGTCCATTCCTAAAATAGCACTGATAAGTGCATCTTGTCTACCAATGTCCTGACCCTGCAGCTACATTAGCTTTACCACAGGGCAGGCGACGCTGATGACCACTTTTAGAACATGCGGGGATGACTAGCATGAAGCGCTGCAAATATCCGCAGCGGAGTTTTGCGTGGGACCTGGACCGCGCACAGCTTTATTCCTGACACCTCCTTGCATAAACTGGTTTGCACTAGTCCAGGGACCCCCGGTCCCTGCTCGGGCACAAAACTGGACAAAGGAAAGTAGAGTGACCACTTCCCTGTCCATCACCACCCTAGGGGTGGTGCCCAGAGCACCTCCAGGTGGCCATTTGATCCTACCATCTTGAATCCAAGGTGGACAGAGGCCCCTGGGAGCATATGAGTGGCCAGGTTAGGTAGGTGACGTGACAGCCCCCTCCTGATATGTGGTCACCCTGTAGGTGACCGATCCCCCTTCCTGGGCTATTTAGGGTCTCCCTCAGGTGGGTTCTCAGATTCAACATGCAAGACTCCAACATTACTCCTCTACATTGTTTACTTCAGCTTCTGGCCACTGGGACTGCAACTGAACCCTCCAGGAACCCACAATCTGCAACTACAGCGACCACTCCGCTCTGCAACATTGTTTCTCTGGCTCCTTCCAGCAACTGCAACATTTCCCCAGCGAGGCATCCTCTGCGGATGGCGAGTCGTAAGCCTGCACAAGAAGCAAGAAGGAATCTCTCTTGGAGTGAAGGAGTCACTCCCCTGCATCCGCAGGCACCAACTGCAATGACGACCAGCTGCATGGATCTTCTCTCCTTTGGAGCTGCATGGATCCTGCATCACAGGTGGTGGTCTAGAGTGGTCCCCTTGGTCCTCTCTACCAACTGTCCAACTTGGGAGACGGTAAGCCCTTGCCTTTCCCTGCAGGACAGTACCCTTGTGCACTGCGACTCTTGCAGCGACCAAGGGTTGTTTGTTCCTCCTCCAAGGAATCTTCATGCTCCTTGTAGCCCTGGCCCCCGGCACTCCTTCTTGCAAAGCACAGGCTCCTTCCTTCTGCTCCAGCGGCGTGGGACTTCTCTTCAGGTGTGCTGAGTAGGCCTCTCTGTGACTCCTGTGCCTGCTGCCAGTGGTATTGCCTGTTGGGGCTGCCTCCTCTTCTTGTGACTCTCCCAGCTTCTGGTCCCCTGGGCTAGCTGGTCCTCTTCAGCCTTGCAAAACCTTCTTCTCCGACTCTTGCATTTGCCACACCTTGTTGGTGGTTTTCCAGCACCACTGACCAACTGCATCACGGCCGCTGACGTGGGAAAGCACTTGCATCACTCCTGGAACTCCTCTTCTGCGCCTGTACTGCACTGTTGACTTTCTTCGTCCACCATCAACCTAGTCCTGCATCCATAGAAGAGTGGATAGTGGCTCCTGCCACAACAAGACACTCCATCATAACATGGTCTTGGTCCCCTTCCTTTGCAGGTCCTCTTTTGTCAGGATCCACCTTTAGATTCTTCCAGTCTTGTCTGGGTCTTGCATAATCCATTTCCAAAGTCCTCCTGTTGGTTTTGGGGAACAACAGATGCTTATCTCTGCTCTTCTGGTTGATGGGGGGTCACTCTGGTACTCACCTCTTGGGGTTCCTAATTCTTCCAGCTCCCGTCTATTGATTCTACTTCCCACCACACACCAGGCTAGCTTCCTACGTCACCCATGGAAAAACCAACCACAAATACAATTTAGACAGGAAGCACTTGCACTTTAGCACTGGTGAGCAGTGGTAATGTGCACAGAGTCCTAGAATCAGCAAAAATGAAATGCAGCACACAGTTAAAAACAGGAGGTCAGAGGCAAAAAGTTTGGGGATAACCCTTCAAAAAGGGCCATTTCTACCAGTAACACGTACCTTAACATACGCGTTATAGAGTCAGTCGATATTATGGAGTTGAAATATGTGTGGATCGATATTTCTGCACTCAGTATTAAAAAGGGCCATATAGTGCATTTTAGAACAACATTTGCACCCAGATTTAAAGCAAAATGGTACTCAAAGTATGCACAGGTCAGTTGCAGCTGTGCTGGTGAAGTATAATAGAGGCAGGGTGTAAATACCAATAATAAATTGGGCCTGGCCAGGAGGCAAAGCTTGGGGGCTACAGTTGATCCAGGGGACCCCAGCATGAGAGTAGAATTTAGAAAAGACAGGGACAACAGTCCATTTTAGAGAACCAAGCAGACTTGACTAAACATCAATTGATCCTGAAGAACTATCCAAAAAGGCCCACTACTTGAATGAGTGTGCCAGGTAGTACTAGACCTCACCAATGGTGTTTAGGGTTCATCTTCCCAAGAAATATTAGCAAAAACAGTGGCAAAACGACAATCTTCAGCACAGTTGCACTAAGAAAATGGTTTAAACGCCATGGATTAGCTTTTAAAATGCATACTGCATCTTACTTCATTCAAACATTCCAATTTCTTCTATTTTTTCACTCTACCCATTCAAAGAAAATGTACAGTTATCTTGGAAGGGAGATTGTGAGCATGCCAGTGTTGGATCTGTTGCCCAGGTAGGACCCAAATAATCTCTACTTAAATGTACTTCAAGACAAAATGACCTAGAATTAATCAACAAAGTTTAGTAATCTTGCTTTGGAGACCAGGGTAGTTGTTGAACAGTTGTCATAACACTCCTAGGTGTCGTCCATTTAGACTAAGGATGTCATTTGAATTACCACCATTAAGCACAAAGTCCAAAATAATAATAACGACTCAACTTTTCATACCTCTGAGTTCTACACACTAAGGCACTCATTACAACCCTGGCGGTCAGTGTTTAAGCGGCGGTAATACCGCCAACAGGCCGGTGGTAAAAAAAAGGGATTACGACCACGGCGGAAACCGCCAACACAGCCAGCCACTTTAACACTCCAACCGCCTCGGCGGTAGCAACTAACACCGCAGCGGTAACCGCCAACGGACAGGTGGAAGGCAATGTACCGCCCACCCGTTCACAACCCACCCATCCGCCAGCTTTTCCGGGGCGGTACTGTAGGAAAGTACCATCTTGCCTGGCATGTTACCCCCATATTTCACTGTATATATGTTGTTTTAGTGTATGTGTCACTGGGACCCTGCCAGCCAGGGCCCCAGTGCTCATAAGTGTGCCCTGTATGTGTTACCTGTGTTATGACTAACTGTCTCACTGAGGCTCTGCTAATCAGAACCTCAGTGGTTATGCTCTCTCATTTCTTTCCAAATTGTCACTAACAGGCTAGTGACCAATTTCACCAATTTACATTGGCATACTGGAACACCGTTATAATTCCCTAGTATATGGTACTGAGGTACCCAGGGTATTGGGGTTCCAGGAGATCCCTATGGGCTGCAGCATTTCTTTTGCCACCCATAGGGAGCTCTGACAATCCTTACACAGGCCTGCCACTGCAGCCTGACTGAAATAACGTCCACGTTATTTCACAGCCATTTACCACTGCACTTAAGTAACTTATAAGTCACCTATATGTCTAACCTTTACCTGGTAAAGGTTGGGTGCTAAGTTACTTAGTGTGTGGGCACCCTGGCACTAGCCAAGGTGCCCCCACATTGTTCAGGGCAAATTCCCCGGACTTTGTGAGTGCGGGGACACCATTACATGCGTGCACTACACATAGGTCACTACCTATGTGTAGCTTCACTATGGTAACTCCGAACATGGCCATGTAACATGTCTAAGATCACGGAATTGCCCCCCCAAGGCCATCCTGGTATTGGGGAGACAATCCCATGATTCCCCGGGTCTCTAGCACAGACCCGGGTACTGCTAAACTGCCTTTTCTGGGGTTTCACTGCAGCTGCTGCTGCTGCCAACCACTCAGACAGGTTTCTGCCCTCCTGGGGTCCAGCCAGGCTTGGCCCAGGAAGGCAGAACAAAGGACTTCCTCAGAGAGAGGGTGTTACACCCTCTCCCTTTGGAAAAAGGTGTTAAGGCAGGGGAGGAGTAGCCTCCCCCAGCCTCTGGAAATGCTTTCATGGGCACAGATGGTGCCCATTTCTGCATAAGCCAGTCTACACCGGTTCAGGGATCCCCCAGCCCTGCTCTGGCGCGAAACTGGACAAAGGAAAGGGGAGTGACCACTCCCCTGACCTGCACCTCCCCTGGGAGGTGCCCAGAGCTCTTCCAGTGTTCTCCAGACCTCTGCCATCTTGGAAACAGAGGTGCTGCTGGCACACTGGACTGCTCTGAGTGGCCAGGACCAGCAGGTGATGTCAGAGACTCCTTCTGATAGGCTCCTCCAGGTGTTGCTAGCCTATCCTCTCTCCTAGGTAGCCAAACCTCCTTTTCTGGCTATTTAGGGTCTCTGCTTTGGGGAATTCTTTAGATAACGAATGTAAGAGCTCATCAGAGTTCCTCTGCATCTCTCTCTTCACCTTCTGCCAAGGAATCGACTGCTGACCGCGCTGGAAGCCTGCAAAACTGCAACAAAGTAGCAAAGACGACTACTGTTACCTTGTAACGCTGATCCTGGCGCCTTCTCGACTGTTTTCCTGGTGGTGCATGCTGTGGGGGTAGTCTGCCTCCTCTCTGCACTAGAAGTTCCGAAGAAATCTCCCGTGGGTCGACGGAATCTTCCCCCTGCAACCGCAGGCACCAAAGAACTGCTTCACCGGTCCTCTGGGTCTCCTCTCAGCACGACGAGCGAGGTCCAAGGAACTCAGCAACTCTGTCCAAGTGACTCCTACAGTCCAGGGACTCTTCAGTCCAAGTTTGGTGGAGGTAAGTCCTTGCCTCCCCATGCTAGACTGCATTGCTTGGAACCGTGTGTTTTGCAGCTGCTCCGGCTCCTGTACACTCTTCCAGGATTTCCTTTGTGCACAGCCACGCCTGGGTCCCCGGCACTCTAACCTACAGTGCATGACCTCCTGAGTTGCCCTCCGGCGTCGTGGGACCTTCCTTTGTGACTTCGGGTGAGCTCTGGTTCACTCCACTTTGTAGTGCCTGTTCCGGCACTTCTGCGGGTGCTGCCTGCTTATGAGTGGGCTCTTTGTCTTGCTGGGCTCCCCCTCTGTCTCCTCACGCAATTGGCGACATCCTGGTCTCTCCTGGGCTACAGCAGCATCCAAAAACCCTAACCGCGACCCTTGCAGCTAGCAAGGCTTGTTTGAAGTCTTTCTGCACGAAAACACCTCTGCAAGCTTCTTCACGACGTGTGACATCTATCCTCCAAAGGGGAAGTTTCTAGCCCTCTTTGTTCTTGCAGAATCCTCAGCTTCTACCATCCAGTGGCAGCTTCTTTGCACCCACAGCTGGCATTTCATGGGCATCTGCCCACTCCCGACTTGATCGTGACTTTTGGACTTGGTCCCCTTGTTCCACAGGTACTCTTGTCTGGAAATCCATCGTTGTTGCATTGCTGGTGTTGGTCTTTCTTGCAGAATTCCCCTATCACGACTTCTGTGCTCTCTGGGGAACTTAGGTGCACTTTGCACCCACTTTTCAGGGTCTTGGGGTGGGCTATTTTTCTAACCCTCACTGTTTTCTTACAGTCCCAGCGACCCTCTATGAGCTCACATAGGTTTGGGGTCCATTCGTGGTTCGCATTCCACTTCTAGAGTATATGGTTTGTGTTGCCCCTATCCCTATGTGCTCCCATTGCATTCTAATGTGACTATACATTGTTTGCACTGTTTTCTATTGCTACTACTGCATATTTTGGTATTGTGTACATATATCTTGTGTATATTTGCTATCCTCATACTGAGGGTACTCACTGAGATACTTTGGCATATTGTCATAAAGATAAAGTACCTTTTTTTTTTGTATGTCTGTGTATTGTGTTTTCTTATGATATTGTGCATATGACACCAATGGTATAGTGGGAGCTTTGCATGTCTCCTAGTTCAGCCTAAGCTGCTCTGCTAAGCTACCATTTTCTATCAGCCTAAGCTGCTAGACACCTCTTCTAAACTAAGAAGGGATAACTGGACCTGGTGCAGAGTGTAAGTACCCCTTGGTACTCACTACAAACCAGGCCAGCCTCCTACATTGGTTGTGCAGCAGTGGGATAAGTACTTGCAACCACTTACCACTTTGTCATTTTGTACTTTTCATAAGAGAAAAATATACAAAACAAGTTCAGTGTATGTACACCTAACCAAAAAGTTTTGCTTTTCTCCTCTTACTCCTTTGCTAAGTGCTGAAAAGTACCTCTAAACTTTCAAAGAGTTCTTAAAAAAGTTTTTAAAGTTTTTTTTTTCAGGTCTTTAAAAAGTTCTGAAACTTTTTCTTTCTTTTTTCTGTCCCTTAAACCTTTTCTATAATGTCTGGTACAGGTCAAACTGTTGATCTGACTAAACTTGCATATGATCACCTTGGCTGGAAAGGAGCAAGGAGTCTCTGCATTGAAAGAAGTTTAGGGGTAGGGAAGAATCCCTCAAGAGAACTGTTAGTTAATATGCTCATTGAACAGGATAAGACCTTAGTTGGCACATCTGTTGAGAAATTAGCTGATGGTTCACACTCTGACTCTGGGGCAGCCCTAGTAAGAGAGTTAGGAGGGAACCTTCCCAGCCTGCCTCCTAGCAAGTCACCTAGCATGGCTGGTACTAATGTGAGTTCCCATCACGGTAGGAGTGTTACTTCCGTGGGCCAGAATGTTAGAGTGCCATCTGTTAGGGACAGGTCTCCCTCTGTCCATTCACACCATTCTTCTGTGTCAAGGCATGCCCAACCCACCCTCCCTGAAGACAGATTGTTAGAAAGGGAACTCAATAGATTGAGAGTGGAAGAGTCCAGGCTGAAGCTTAAAGAGCAACAGCTGGATCTATACAGGGAAGCATTTGACTTAGAAAAAGAAAGACAGAGGTTGGGGGTTGGACCCCATGGTGGCAGCTGCAGTATTCCCAATAGTCATCCTGTAAAAGAGCATGATTCTAGGAATCTGCACAAGATAGTTCCCCCTTACAAGGAGGGGGATGACATTAACAAGTGGTTTGCTGCACTTGAGAGGGCCTGTGTTGTACAGGAGGTCCCTCAAAGGCAGTGGGCTGCTATCCTATGGCTATCTTTCATTGGAAAGGGTAGAGATAGGCTCCTTACTGTTAAAGAAAGTGATGCCAATAATTTTACAGTTCTTAAGAATGCACTCCTAGATGGTTATGGCTTAACCACTGAACAGTACAGGATCAAGTTCAGAGAAACCAAAAAGGAGTCTTCACAAGACTGGGTAGACTTTGTTGACCATTCAGTGAAGGCCTTGGAGGGGTGGTTACGTGGCAGTAAAGTTTCTGACTATGAAAGCCTGTATAACTTAATCCTGAGAGAGCATATACTTAATAATTGTGTGTCTGATTTGTTGTGCCAGTACCTGGTAGACTCTGATCTGACCTCTCCCCAAGAATTGGGAAAGAAGGCAGACAAATGGGTCAAAACAAGGGTGAACAGAAACGTTCATACAGGGGGTGACAAGGATGGCAAGAAGAAGGATGGTAAGTCTTCTGACAAGGGTAGGGACAAATCTAAAAATGAGTCTTCATCAGGCCCACAAAAACACTATGGTGGGGGTGGTGGGCCCAAATCCTCTTCAAATCAAAATAAAGAAAAGAAACCATGGTGCTATTTATGTAAAATAAAAGGCCATTGGACAACCGATCCCAGTTGTCCAAAGAAAAGCACCAAGCCTCCCACTACCACAACCCCTACTGCTACACCTAGTAAGCAAGGGATCCAAAACCTGGAGCTGCCAGGAGATTGGTGATTCCTCAGGAATACAGAACGTTCCTCCTAACTCTAGCCCACGACATTCCCTTAGCTTCACATTTAGGGCAAATGAAAACTTGGGACAGGCTTGTCCCCTTGTTTCATTGGCCTAGAATGTCAGAGGACACAAAGGAATTTTGTAAGTCCTGTGAAACCTGTCAAGCCAGTGGCAAAACAGGTAGCACTCCAAAGGCTCCCCTTATTCCACTACCTGTGGTTGGGGTACCCTTTGAAAGGGTAGGGGTTGACATAGTTGGCCCCCTTGACCCTCCTACTGCTTCAGGCAATAGGTTTATCTTGGTGGTAGTTGACCATGCCACCAGATATCCTGAAGCAATTCCTCTAAGGACCACTACAGCTACTGCAGTGGCAAAGGCCCTTCTGGGAATCTTTTCCAGGGTGGGCTTCCCAAAAGAGGTGGTATCAGACAGGGGAAGCAATTTCATGTCTGCTTACTTAAAGGCCATGTGGAAGGAATGTGGTGTGACATACAAGTTCACCACACCCTATCATCCACAAACAAATGGACTGGTTGAGAGGTTTAATAAAACTCTCAAAGGAATGATAATGGGACTCCCTGAAAAACTCCGCAGGAGATGGGATGTCCTGTTACCTTGCCTCCTTTTTGCTTACAGGGAGGTCCCCAAAAAGGAGTGGGCTTCAGCCCCTTTGAACTCCTATTTGGACACCCTGTAAGAGGTCCTCTAACACTTGTTAAGGAGGATTGGGAACAACCTTTAAAAGCTCCTAAGCAAGACATAGTGGACTATGTACTTGGCCTAAGATCCAGAATGGCTGAGTATTTGAAAAAGGCCAGTAAAAACCTTCAGGCCAGCCAAGAGCTCCAAAAGCAATGGCATGACCAGAAGGCTGTGCTGTTTCAGTACCAACCAGGGCAGAAAGTGTGGGTCTTGGAGCCTGTGGCCCCAAGAGCACTCCAAGACAAATGGAGTGGACCCCACATTATTGTTGAGAAAAAGGAAGAAGTCACCTACTTGGTTGACTTAGGTACTGCCAGGAGTCCCCTTAGGGTGCTCCATGTCAATCGCCTAAAACCCTACTATGACAGGGCTGATCTCACCCTGCTCATGGCAACAGATGAAGGACAGGAAGAAGAGAGTGACCCTCTCCCTGATCTCTTCTCTTCCACAGAACAAGATGCTCTAGTGGAAGGTGTAGTTTTGGCAGATTGTCTTACTGCTGAGCAGAAAGACCACTGCATAAATCTCCTGGGTCAGTTTTCTGAACTCTTTTCTACTGTGCCAGGCACCACTTCTTGGTGTGAGCACACTATAGATACTGGAGACAGCTTGCCTGTCAAAAGTAAGATCTATAGGCGGCCTGACCATGTCAAAGACTGCATAAAACAAGAGGTGCAGAAAATGCTTGAACTTGGAGTGGTTGAGCACTCTGAAAGTCCATGGGCCTCTCCTGTGGTACTTGTACCAAAACCTCATTCCAAAGATGGAAAGAAGGAAATGCGGTTTTGTGTAGACTATAGAGGTCTCAACCAGGTAACCAAAACTGATGCTCACCCTATACCCAGGGCAGATGAGCTCATAGATACACTGGCATCTGCCAAGTATCTAAGCACCTGTGATTTCACTGCAGGGTATTGGCAGATCAAGTTATCAGAGGATGCAAAAGCAAAAACTGCATTTTCAACCATTGGAGGACACTACCAATTCACAGTAATGCCTTTTGGGTTGAAAAATGCACCTGCCACTTTTCAAAGGTTGGTGAATACAGTCCTGCAAGGGCTGGAGGCTTTTAGTGCAGCATATCTAGATGATATAGTTGTCTTTAGCTCCACCTGGGATGATCACCTGGTCCACCTATGGAACGTTTTGGAGGCCCTGCAAAAGGCAGGCCTCACTATCAAGGCTTCAAAGTGCCAGATAGGGCAGGGCAAAGTGGTTTATCTGGGACACCTTGTAGGTGGAGAACAGATTGCACCACTTCAGGGGAAAATCCAAACTATTATAGATTGGGTTCCCCCTACAACTCAGACCCAGGTGAGAGCCTTCTTAGGCCTCACTGGGTATTACAGGCGGTTCATAAAGAACTATGGCTCCATTGCAGCCCCTCTTAATGACCTCACATCTAAAAGAAATGCCTAAAAAGGTATTGTGGACAGCTAGCTGTCAGAAAGCTTTTGAGGAGCTGAAGCAGGCCATGTGCTCTGCACGTGTCCTAATAAGCCCCTGTTACTCCAAAAAATTCATTGTACAAACGGATGCATCTGAATTAGGGGTAGGGGCAGTCTTATCACAACTTAATTCTGAGGGCCAGGATCAACCTGTTGCTTTTATCAGCAGGAGGTTGACCCCTAGAGAAAAGCGTTGGTCTGCTATAGAGAGGGAGGCCTCTGCTGTGGTCTGGGCACTGAAGAAGTTGAGGCCATACCTGTTTGGCACTCACTTCATTGTTCAGACAGACCACAAACCTCTACTTTGGCTAAAACAAATGAAAGGTGAAAATCCTAAATTGTTGAGGTGGTCCATATCCCTACAGGGAATGGATTATACAGTAAAACATAGACCTGGGAGTTCCCACTCCAATGCAGATGGACTCTCCAGATATTTCCACTTAGACAATGAAGACTCATCAGGTCATGGCTAGTCTTATTGTCCTTCTTACGCCTCACTGGGTATTACAGGAGGTTCATAAAGAACTATGGCTCCATTGCAGCCCCTCTTAATGACCTCACATCTAAAAAAATGCCTAAAAAGGTATTGTGGACAGCTAGCTGTCAGAAAGCTTTTGAGGAGCTGAAGCAGGCCATGTGCTCTGCACGTGTCCTAATAAGCCCCTGTTACTCCAAAAAATTCATTGTCCAAACGGAGGCATCTGAATTAGGGGTAGGGGCAGTCTTATCACAACTTAATTCTGAGGGCCAGGATCAACCTGTTGCTTTTATCAGCAGGAGGTTGACCCCTAGAGAAAAGCGTTGGTCTGCCATAGAGAGGGAGGCCTTTGCTGTGGTCTGGGCACTGAAGAAGTTGAGGCCATACCTGTTTGGCACTCACTTCATTGTTCAGACAGACCACAAACCTCTACTTTGGCTAAAACAAATGAAAGATGAAAATCCTAAATTGTTGAGGTGGTCCATATCCCTACAGGGAATGGATTATACAGTAAAACATAGACCTGGGAGTACCCACTCCAATGCAGATGGACTCTCCAGATATTTCCACTTAGACAATGAAGACTCATCAGGTCATGGCTAGTCTTATTGTCCTTCGTTTGGGGGGGGTTGTGTAGGAAAGTACCATCTTGCCTGGCATGTTACCCCCATATTTCACTGTATATGTGTTGTTTTAGTGTATGTGTCACTGGGACCCTGCCAGCCAGGGCCCCAGTGCTCATAAGTGTGCCCTGTATGTGTTACCTGTGTTATGACTAACTGTCTCACTGAGGCTCTACTAATCAGAACCTCAGTGGTTATGCTCTCTCATTTCTTTCCAAATTGTCACTAACAGGCTAGTGACCAATTTCACCAATTTACATTGGCATACTGGAACACCCTTATAATTCCCTAGTATATGGTACTGAGGTACCCAGGGTATTGGGGTTCCAGGAGATCCCTATGGGCTGCAGCATTTCTTTTGCCACCCATAGGGAGCTCTGACAATCCTTACACAGGCCTGCCACTGCAGCCTGAGTGAAATAACGTCCACGTTATTTCACAGCCATTTACCACTGAACTTAAGTAACTTATAAGTCACCTATATGTCTTACCTTTACCTGGTAAAGGTTGGGTGCTAAGTTACTTAGTGTGTGGGCACCCTGGCACTAGCCAAGGTGCCCCCACATTGTTCAGGGCAAATTCCCCGGACTTTGTGAGTGCGGGGACACCATTACATGCGTGCACTACACATAGGTCACTACCTATGTGTAGCTTCACCATGGTAACTCCGAACATGGCCATGTAACATGTCTAAGATCATAGAATTGCCCCCCCCCAAGGCCATCCTGGTATTGGGGAGACAATCCCATGATTCCCCGGGTCTCTAGCACAGACCCGGGTACTGCCAAACTGCCTTTTCTGGGGTTTCACTGCAGCTGCAGCTGCTGCCAACCCCTCAGACAGATTTCTGCCCTCCTGGGGTCCAGCCAGGCTTGGCCCAGGAAGGCAAAACAAAGGACTTCCTCAGAGAGAGGGTGTTACACCCTCTCCCTTTGGAAAAAGGTGTTAAGGCAGGGGAGGAGTAGCCTCCCCCAGCCTCTGGAAATGCTTTCATGGGCACAGATGGTGCCCATTTCTGCATAAGCCAGTCTACACCGGTTCAGGGATCCCCCAGCCCTGCTCTGGCGCGAAACTGGACAAAGGAAAGGGGAGTGACCACTCCCCTGACCTGCACCTCCCCTGGGAGGTGCCCAGAGCTCCTCCAGTGTGCTCCAGACCTCTGCCATCTTGGAAACAGAGGTGCTGCTGGCACACTGGACTGCTCTGAGTGGCCAGGACCAGCAAGTGACGTCAGAGACTCCTTCTGCTAGGCTCCTCCAGGTGTTGCTAGCCTCTCCTCTCTCCTAGGTAGCCAAACCTCCTTTTCTGGCTATTTAGGGGAATTCTTTAGATAACGAATGCAAGAGCTCATCAGAGTTCCTCTGCATCTCTCTCTTCACCTTCTGCCAAGGAATCGACTGCTGACCGCGCTGGAAGCCTGCAAAACTGCAACAAAGTAGCAAAGACGACTACTGCGACTTTGTAACGCTGATCCTGTCGCCTTCTCAACTGTTTTCCTGGTGGTGCATGCTGTGGGGGTAGTCTGCCTCCTCTCTGCACTAGAAGCTCCGAAGAAATCTTCAGTGGGTCGACAGAATCTTCCCCCTGCAACCGCAGGCACCAAAGAACTGCTTCACCGGTCCTCTGGGTCTCCTCTCAGCACGACGAGCGAGGTCCCTTGAACTCAGCAACTCTGTCCAAGTAACTCCCACAGTCCAGTGATTCTTCAGTCCAAGTTTGGTGGAGGTAAGTCCTTGCCTCCCCACGCTAGACTGCATTGCTGGGAATCGCGTGTTTTGCAGCTGCTCCGGCTCCTGTGCACTCTTCCAGGATTTCCTTTGTGCACAGCCAAGCCTGGGTACCCGGCACTCTAACCTGCAGTGCACGACCTCCTGAGTTGTCCTCCGGCATCGTGGGACCTTCCTTTGTGACTTTGGGTGAGCTCCGGTTCACTCCACTTCGTAGTGCCTGTTCCGGCACTTCTGCGGGTGTTGCCTGCTTCTGAGTGGGCTCTTTGTCTTGCTGTGCGCCACTCTGTCTCCTCACGCACTTGGCGACATTCTGGTCCCTCCTGGGCCACAGCAGCATCCAAAAACCCTAATTGCGACCCTTGCAGCTAGCAAGGCTTGTTTGTGGTCTTTCTGCACGAAAACACCTCTGCAAGCTTCTTCATGACGTAGGACATCCATCCTCCAAAGGGGAAGTTTCTAGCCCTCTTCGTTCTTGCAGAATCCACAGCTTCTACCATCCAGTGGCAGCTTCTTTGCACCCACAGCTGGCATTTCCTGGGCATCTGCCCACTCCCTACTTGATCGTGACTTTTGGACTTGGTCCCCTTGTTCCACAGGTACTCTTGTCTGGAAATCGATCGTTGTTGCATTGCTGGTGTTGGTCTTTCTTGCAGAATTCCCCTATCACGACTTCTGTGCTCTCTGGGGAACTTAGGTGCACTTTGCACCCACTTTTCAGGGTCTTGGGGTAGGCTATTTTTCTAACCCTCACTGTTTTCTTACAGTCCATGCGACCCTCTACGAGCTCACATAGGTTTGGGGTCCATTCGTGGTTCGCATTCCACTTCTAGAGTATATGATTTGTGTTGCCCCATCCCTATGTGCTCCCATTGCATTCTAATGTGACTATACATTGTTTGCACTGTTTTCTATTGCTATTACTGCATATTTTGGTATTGTGTACATATATCTTGTGTATATTTGCTATCCTCATACTGAGGGTACTCACTGGGATACTTTGGCATATTGTCATAAAGATAAAGTACCTTTATTTTTAGTATGTCTGTGTATTGTGTTTTCTTATGGTATTGTGCATATGACACCAGTGGTATAGTGGGAGCTTTGCATGTCTCCTAGTTCAGCCTAAGCTGCTCTGCTAAGCTACCATTTTCTATCAGCCTAAGCTGCTAGACACCTCTTCTACACTAATAAGGGATAACTGGACCTGGTGCAGAGTGTAAGTTCCCCTTGGTACTCACTACAAACCAGGCCAGCCTCCTACAGGTACCAATGCCATCAAAAGCATGGGGGAAACATTACTCTGAAGGGAAACCACTCACCTTTCGACACTCAATGAAGAACCAGGATGCCATGGAGCCCGAGCTGCAGGTCCTGCCCATGCTGGGCTACCTCCTCATCTACCAGGAGTACGAACGGCGACGGCCACGGTGAGTACTGAACCTAGTATACAGTGGAAGGGGGGAGGAAAAAGAGAGTGACACACACACGCAACACTCCCACCCCCACCCTCACCCACAACACCATACACACAAACACATGCATCGACATTACATTTACACCCTGTAACCCCCTGGAAGAACGCAAGGACAAAAGGAATTGAGTCAAATCAGTGATAATTTAGAAATAGTCAGATACACGTAATAATTTGAAAAACAGTACTTAGAAAAATATAGAATATGTACATAAGGTGGTATATTGTCCACTCAAAATGTCCATGGGCCACTGGCCCAAAACACATAGGCCAAGCCCACACTTGACTCCTGCCTCAATACGGAGTGAACAGTGCAGGGGCATCAGGTCAAAAACACACAAGCGCCTCAGGGGGACGGGGAAAGGGGGGCACCTCAGCCGGAAGATGGAATAACGCCACTGCTCCTGGAGGGGGCTCCATGCCCACAGCGATGTCCTGGGGAGTGCAAAGCCACAGTCTCTCCAGTGGGTGGGTTGCCCACTGCTTGGCCCTGAGGAGTGCAAAGCCACAGTCTCTCAAGTGGATGGCTTCTCCACTGATTCTGGACAGGGCTTTGTGCCAAGTGTGCTTCAACCTGCTAAGGATAGGGTGAGTGGATGCCTTCTTCCACTGGTTCTGGAGGGGGCTTTGTGCCCAGTGTGCTTCATCCTGCCAAGAATAGGGTGAGTGGATGCATATCTCCACTGGTTCTGGAGGGGGCTTTGTGCCCAGGGATGCAACACCTGGTGTGTGGCAGTTCACAGTCCTCACCTGGGTGTCTGAGGCACGAGATTTGCAGGGACCAGGTTCCATGATAGTCTATAGTGCCTTGCCTGGTGGTTTGTGCCACTTCCTCACCTGGGCAGGTGGTGGTGTGACCTTGGGTCCGGCAGCTGGAGTCTTTGAGGTGACCTTGCTGGGTGGTTGTGGCTCCTTCTCCTTGCTGGATGCTGTCCCCTCTTCACCTTGCAGGTGGCAAAATGGTTTTGGCCTTGGCAGGGTTTGGTGGCACACTTGCTGGGCTGACAGGTGCCCCCTTTGAGCCCCTGATAGCTGCAGGAACCACAGCAGATGTCGACTTGGTGGTTGAGGTGCTGGCCTGGGTTCTGGCCACCCTGGCCCGAGGGGAAGGACGTGGGGGGGAGGTGTAGGGAAGAGGTCAATGTTTACCAGGAAAAGCTTCTTAGACACACTGGGGTGGGAAGAGGGAGAGGGTTTGGGAGTGGAGGAAGAGGGAGTGGTTGCAGGAGGTGTCTGTTTGCTGAGTTTGGGTGGAGGTGCATGGGCTGGATGCTGTTGTGAGGTGGATGGCTGTTGGGTGGGTGGGTGCTTCCATTTGTGTACTTTGGGAGGAGGGGTCACATACACAGTGGGAGAGGACACAGGGAATGTGTGCATGGATGTGGGGGTGGTGACTGCCAGTGAGGAGTGTGTAGTGATGGGCGTGCTGGTGATGGAGGTAGTGGATGAGGATGTAGTGCATGCAGGTGTGAGTGGAGACGCTACTGGAGGGAGGTGGACGAGGAGGAGGAGGAGGACACAGTGGAGGCAGTGGATGTTGGTGTGTCTGCATGGGGATGGTGCTTGAGTGAGTGCCTGTGAGATGAAGTGTGGTGCTTGTGTTTGCCTGAGCCACTTTTGTGTGTTTATTTGGGTGAATGCTGGTCTGAAGGTGAACTTAGGATAGGCTGGGGTTGAGGGGATTGGGAATGGGTAGAGGAAACTGGAGGGGGGAAGCTGGAGACAGGGACAAGGGCTGCCATCAGTGCAGAGGCCAGAGCCTGCAATGCTCTCTGTTGGGCCGCCACGCCAGAGTGAATGCCCTCCAGGTATGCATTTGTTTGTTGCAAATGCCTCTCGACACCCTGGATGGCATTCAGAATGGTTGACTGCCCAACAGTGGGGGATCTCAGGAGGTCAATAGCCTCTTCACTGAGGGCAGCAGGGCTGACAGGGGCAGGGGCTGAGGTGCCTGGGGCGAAGGAGATGCCCACTCTCCTGGGTGAGCGGGCATGGGAAACACGATGAGGGGCTGCTGGGAAGGCGGTGCTGGTAGGGGGGGTGGCGGCTGTACCTGTTGTTGGGGTGGGCACACAGGTGTCCGCCACCGCCAGGGAGCTTCCATCGGAGGAGGAGTCGCTGTCTGTGGTGTCCCCTCCTGTCCCCATCGTGGTGCTCACCTCGCCCTCCGTCCCACTGGTGCCCTCACCGACTGTGGATTCGGCCTCCCATGTGGGATGCAGCTCCCTCCATCGCCAATACCTCTGCTCCTCCACCAGATGATGCTAATTCCCACAAGGACAGGGTGACAAAACAAAAAGGGGGGAGAGACAGAGGATACACTTGGTCAATGCCAGAAACACCACTAACGTTGGTGTACACAACACACAGGGAGCAGCCCTATGCACTAGACCATGCACCACCAGTTCCTAAGATAGTCACCAGCCCATGGGGAACAATGCCTAACGCCATTAGCTGCACACCTGAAACCCACAGGACCCTCCCCTGTAGGAGATGCCCACTAACACTATTGGGGTAGGAGTGCTTCAGAGCCTGCCCAACAAGGAACCTACCCAGCCATGTTCGCCCTGGCATAGGGGGCACCCACAGCCCACATCCCCCACCCAGGTAAACCTTAATGTGCGCACAGTCATGATTCAGAATCTGTACTCACCCCCTTGTGGCTGCTGTGATGCATTCAAGTGCCCATCCAACTCTGGATAGGCCACCGCCAGGATGCAGAACATCAGGGGGGTCAGGGTACAACGGGCACCCTTTCCTCATTGGGAGGCCAGCCCCAGCTGGGCATTCGCCATCTTCCTTGCCCAGCGGCGCAGGTCCTCCCACCATTTGCATCAGTGGGTGCTCTGCCTGTCACAGACCCCCAGGGTCCGCACCTCCTTGGCGATGGCACGCCAAATACCCTTTTTCTGGTGGACGCAGACCTGCATGGAAAAGACAGAAGAAAAGGCAATTAGTCAACCATCCGGACCATCACAATCATGGCCCACCAGATCCCTCCCATCCCTTGACGCACATACATTGTCCACCATACATGCAGCACTCTGGCCAAGACACCTCAGCCCCCCCCATGTGGCTTACACACACAGCACTCCATACATTCATGGCCCACGCATCATGCTCACAGTGTACTCACCTGTTTGTCTGGAGGACCGTAGAGTAACGTGTACTGGGGTAGGACCCCATCCACCAGTTTCTCCAACTCCTCCGCAGTGAAGGCAGGGGCCCTTTCCCCAGACACATGAGCCCTTGTCGCTTCCAGACACAGGTCACAGCACCACTTGCAGTGTAGGTCCTCTCCTGTTGAAGGTCAGGTAGCAAGTGAGTGAATAAATAGAAAATGGCGGTCACGTCCGTGGCGGTACAGACCGTCACTGCCGGCATACATCACCATTGGCTCCTGGAACCCATAGGGCCCAATGATAACCAATGCAAAATTGCACCGCGGTCATCGACCGCCTATCGCAACGGCGCACAACACCAGCGGAATTACCTGATTTCCACTTGTCCTTCTGCACAGGTCAGGCAGCCGCCATTTCAGGGGGGCACAGGGCATGGCACCTAACTGCATCCCAGCAGACATTGGCACAGCAACTGACTCTTGGGTTCACATACTGGTTCTGGAAAGGAAAAGATGCATAATTATTGCTATAGATGTGTGAATATGACCCTCTGCTCACCGTTTTCCTCCATAGGCTTCAACCGCTGAGGATGAATATGAGATGGCGACATCCTCCGGTGTACAGACCCATGGTGGACCTTGCGACAATGGAGGACAGACACATTATCATAACATACAGACTTGATCAGGCCACAATCCAAGAACTGTGTGCCCAATTGGAGCCAGACCCAATATCAGCTATCCGCCAGCCCGCAGGTCCTGTCGGTGCTCCATTTCCTGTCAAGTGGTTCCTTCCAAACAACAGTGGCCATGGCATCAAGTATGTCTCAGCCAATGTTCTCCAACGTGTTGACTAGAGTGTTGTCAGCCCTGCTGAAACACATGCGCATCTACATCGTATTCCCCCAGGTGGACGATTTGGCCACAGTGAAAGCTGACTTCTATGCCCTGGGACATATCCCCAACATCATTGGTGCCATTGATGGTACACATGTGGCATTTGTCCCCCCCCCCGGAGAAATGAACAAGTGTTCAGGAATAGAAAAAGCTATCACTCTATGAATGTGCAGATGGTGTGTTTGGCTGACCAGTACATCTCCCATGTGAATGGCAAGTATCCTGGCTCTGTGCATGACGCCTTTATCGTGAGGAATAGCAGCATCCCATATGTGATGGCTCAACTCCAGAGGCACTGGGTGTGGCTAATAGGTGAGCCCAAGGTCCCCACCAAGTATATATTGGTGTATTGGTATGGGTTTGTCCCTAAGGGTGAGTGTGTGGCTAACAGGTATCCCTCATTTTTTGCCAGTGACTTTGGTTACCCCAACCACTCATGGCTACTGACCCCAGTGAGGAATGCCAGGACAAGGGCAGAGGAACGTTACAATGAGGCACAAGGGCGGACAAAGCGGATAATTGAAAGAACCTTTGGCCTCCTGAAGGCCAGGTTCAGGTGCCTCCAACTGACTGGTGGAGCCCTGTACTACTCACCCAAGAAGGTGTGCCAGATCATCGTTGCATGTTGCACAACCTGGCCTTGAGACGCCAGGTGCCTTTTCTGCAGGGGGATGAGCCTAGAGATGGTCTTGTGGCAGCGGTGGAGCCTGTGGACAGTGAGGAAGAGGAGGCAGAGGAAGAAGATGTGGACAACAGAAGTAGTACAATACAGCAGTACTTTCAGTGATACACAGGTAAGACACTGTAACTTTCACTTTACTTTTCAGTTTTCTGTTGGACATTGTACATAGCGGCCTGATTTCCCTATGTCTATGGCCACTTACTGTACCCTTTGGCATCTCTATTTTCAGATCTCTGTGGCCCACTCTGACTCCTGGTGTGTTTACTGCTGCCCACTAAAGGTCATTCCAATGTAAATTTAATTGTAGATATGACTTGCAATGCTTTGATAATGTACTAATACATATTTGAATCATTTGACAGACTCCAGATTTGTATTTGTTCCAAGGGTGTTTATTTAAGTGCTCATTAGTAGAGGGGGATGTGCAATTGGCTGGGGTGATAGTGGAGGAAAGTCCAGGGTAGAGTCCGGTCTTTTTGTAACACAGGTGCATTGTCCAATGGGGCATAGGAAGGGGACCAATGGCAGTTCAAGGCGGACAGGGTGATAGAGTGGGACAGAAGGGTGACAATCAGGAGAGTCTTATTTCCTGGCGGGGGTCTTGGCAATGTTCTCTGTCTTCTGCCTGGATAACAGGGACTGTTTGCGGGGTGGTTCTCCTTCTGCAGGGGGTGGGGTGCTGGTGGTCTGTTGGTCCTGTGGTGGGGCCTCTTGTCCACTAGAGCCGGTGGAGGTGGAGGGCTGTTCTTCGGTGAGGCTACTGTCAGGGGCCCGTTGGTGTGCCACTGCCTCCCTAATGGTGTTGGCCATGTCACCCAGCACCCCTGCAGTGGTGACCAGGATGGTGTAGATGTGTTTAAGGTCCTCCCTGATCCCTAGGTACTGTCCCTCCTGCAGCCGCTGGGTCTCCTGCAACTTGGCCAGTATCTGGCCCATGGTCTCCTGGGAATGGTGGTATGCTCCTAGGATGTTTGTGAGTGCCTCCTGGAGAGTGGGTTCCTTGGGCCTGTCCTGTCCCCCCTGTCGCACAGCAGTCCTCGCAGCTTCCCTGTTGTCCTGTGCCTCTGTCCCCTGAACTGTGTGCCCACTGCCACTGACCCCAGGTCTCTGATCGTCCTGGGTTTGTGGGGTTGCCTGGGGTCCCTGTAGTGGTGGACACACTGCTGATTGACGTGTCCTGGGGACAGTGGCATGGGCCCGCTGGGTGGGTGCAGTGGTGGTGTTTCCTGAGGGGGAGGCTCTGTTGTGGGTTGGGACTGTGGCAGGGTAACTAACCGACTGTCCAGAGGTCCCGGATGGGCCAGGTTTGTCATTGTGATCCAGGCGTGCAGAGCTGCTGTCATCACTGTGGGCCTCTTCTCGGGGGGGGACTGGATGTTGCTGGCAAGTCCTCTCTGGTGACGTTGAGTAGGGGTCCTGTGGGGATGAAAATGCAGTGTTGTTGTATCTGCATGTGGCATGTTGTGCATGGGTGTGTTTCCCTGTATGGTTGTGATTTCCCTGTCAGCTTTGCCTTGTGTGCGTGGTGATTTTGTGGGCTAGCTGATTCTCTCTACTGGGCATGCTGTGGAGATGGGTGTCCATGCAGGTCTGTGATGGGGGTCCATGGATTGTTGTGGTATGCAGGACTTGGTATTGGGATGGGTGGGTTGTGATAGTGGAGTATGTGTGAGGTGGTGGAGTGATGGGAGTGAGGGTGAGGGTGGGGGTTTGTGAAGGCATGCAGGTTAGGGGTGACAGTTGTAAAGATTTGACTTACTAGAGTCCAGTCCTCCTGCTACTCCTACAAGGCCCTCAGGATGCATTATTGCCAAGACTTGCTCCTCCCATGTTTTTAGTTGTAGGGGAGGAGGTGGGGGTCCACCGCCAGTCCTCTGTACTGCTACCTGGTGTCTTGCAACCACAGAACGCACCTTCCCCCGTAGGTCATTCCACCTCTTCCTGATGTCATCCCTTGTTCTGGGGTGCTGTCCCACGGTGTTGACCCTGTCCACGATTCTCCGCCATAGCTCCATCTTCCTAGCAATGGACGTCTGCTGCATCTGTGATCAGAATAGCTGTGGCTCTACCCGGATGATTTCTTCCACCATGACCCTTAGCTCCTCCTTTGAGAACCTGGGGTGTCGTTGGGGTGGCATGGATGTGGTGTGAGTGATATGTGTGAGGGTGGGTGGGGTGCTGTGTTGGAGTGTGTGGTGTGAGGTGCGTGGATGGTGTACAGGTGATGGTGTTTTGTGGCTCTGATTGAGTGGGTGCTCCTGGCTTGTCTCTCTCTGTTTGCCATCTTTTTTTTTGCTGTAAGGGGTTGTGGGTAATGTGGGTGTGTGTTTTATATTGGATTGGGTGTGTGGGTGTGGTGTGTGTATGTGTGTCAGGTGTGTGTAGTTTGAATTGTCCAATGTGGTGTAGTTTTGTAAGTGTGTGTGTATTTTGAGCGTGGCGGTGTGTACCAACAATGGTTTACCGCGGTTGAAAGACTGCCGCAGTGATTCGTGGGTCGTGATACTGTGGGCGTATTCCTGTTGGCGTAATGGTGTGGGTTTTGCTATCATCAGTTTATCACTGACCTTTGGTCTGGCGGACTTGTGTGGGTGTCTCTATAGTGGCAGAATTCTCAGTGTGGGTCATAATACCTGTAACGTAATACTGTCGCGGTCACGATATGTTGGCGGCCGTCAGCACAGCGGTAGGCGCCATTTACCGCCAGGGTTGTAATGAGGGCCTAAGTTCCATTGATGAAGTTAATAATAACACCTGTCATTTCCTTCACTGAGAAATAACACATGTAAGTACAAGCTCTATATAAAATGCATTATCTTTCTTATGAATATTGTAAGCATCAAGTTTCTTCCTGATAGGAGAACATGGCAATGGGAAGAACATGCATCACAGATTCATCGTTGCTATCTTCTGCACATGGAATTAATTGGACTTGTGCTTACTTCAAGGTTAGTATTTTGCTTGATATGTTTTCTTGTGTTAAACCGTCATTTGTATGATCATGTTGATAATAGTAACAAATAGATTCTTAATGCACAACACAATCGAAATCATAACAAATAATTAATAGGTACATTTTTTACACTCTAGGATGTTTGGGCTTATGACGAGACACTTGTGAGTCAAGAAACACCTGTGCTGTCTGAATCTATCAAGTAGCCTTGTGTGAGTTGAGGCAAATTTGGAGAGCCTGTGCAAATTGTAACGGCTAAGGTAAAATCACGGGGAGCTCAGCTCGATATGCCAAATGGGGAGACTTGTGTGAGTTCAGGGATACCTTAGCTGTTTGTGCCAACCGTGTCTTGTGAGTCTAGAGAAACTTTGGCTGTCTGCGCCAATTAGGGAGAAACGTGAGTTCAGAGAGATGTGTCTGAATTTAAGAGACATGAGTTATATGTGCCAATTGGGAGACTCATATATGGTCAGGAAGATTTCAGCTGTTGCAGTCAGGCAGACATTTGTGAGTACTGGGACACCCCAGCTATTTATGCCAATGCGGGGAGAAACATGAATGCAGGAGGACCTGTTTATTCTAATCAGGAAGACTTGTGTGAGAGTTCAAGAAAACCTCAGCTCTCTGTGCCAATTGGGGAGACTTGTGTGAGTCCAGGGAGAACTAAGATGTGCCAACAGCAGACTTTGGTAAGTTCAGAGAAGCTTTGACTGTCTGTGCAAATCAAACAGGTAAGCAAATTCAGGTGGAATTTAGATTTCTGTGCCACTTGGGAGGAGAATTGTGTAAGTTCAGGGAATCTTACACTGTCAGTGTTCTCACCTCAAATGGAACTGAGGAAACCGTGGAATACATTGCATGGCTCTCATTATCAGAAAACCAAAACGCTGGTGACTCCATTTTACGTTCCCCAGCATCTGCCCAGTCTCAGCAGAGATCTCTGTACCCAGATTCTGGTGCTCCCTTCCCCTTCCCCCTCCTACTCATACACATCAAGCGGTTCATCACCAACATAAGATGGGCATTTTGAGTGGGCCTGAATGTCAATTTTAAGAGGGTTGGCCTCCCCTGCTGCACCCCATCTCACACCCAGATGTAGGACTCCGGTAATCCTCTCCAATGTGCATAATTTAGGATATCATGTCCCAAAATGAGGAATATGAGGTAAGAGATAGATAATAATGCACTGTACCAGCTTGATCTATGAATGTCTGAGGTCTAACAAGGTGAATTGGCTTCTCCAGAAGATAGTGTCTTGCACTTCATCTCATGCTGGGGGAAGGTGTCCTGCTCTGATCAGGACACTAGTATTGCCCCTTCCCTCTTATTTCTGCAGATCAACACAGGTCCTTAAACCTCAAATCAAGTGTGCCATCATCCTACCAGGCCACTGCCATCTCATGTAGCAACTTACTAACCCCTGCATAAAGATTCCCTCTTTGGTACCACTTCTGGGTGCATCACACAAGTGTCCCTGAGTGCACACTGTCCTACAGCACAGATTGCCCTGGCAACCTCTCCTCTAACACCTCATCATCAGGTGGAAAATTTGCTCAGACTTTCCAAACCCATCTTGTTGTCATAAAGCTCTGAAAACTACCGACGTGTGGCCATCACTCCACTACTCTTGAAAGGAGCTGCTGAAGGGGCTTCTTGTGCCTGCTGGGGTATTTGTTGGCAAGGACTGGTGCATTACACACAGATCTGTGGTTCCGACTTGTGAAAGGACAGTGTGATTGAGTTGGGAAAGGACAGACCATTGTGAAATTGTTCATGACATAGTTCTAGGGTCCAAACTGACATAATCCAGGAGTGCTGGAGCATAACAAACTTTACAGGAGCTTGGAGGTCCTAGCATTGTGAAAGGACAGTCTGTCTGTTCTGATGAACAACACACAGTCCTGAAGATCCATAGCATTAACCTGGGGCCTCACTGTACTAACATTTCCAGTGTGATCCACCTGACCTCCACTGTTACACACTGATGGTTTCAGTATGCACCCAATGGCTTAAACCAATGCATTGAACAACCTACACATGGGGGCAGCGGCAAAGCGGGGACAGGTCCTATCAGTGTAGGGGATGCACCAGGATAGAAAAGGAATCCAGGGGGTGTTAGTGAGTTGCCACTCTGCCTACCCACACCCAATAGCTCTGCCACTGAGTGGAATCAATACTAGGTTCAGTTCAGTTTTATTGACATATAGAAACATAAAATTTCATAGCCAGACAAAAATCACAATTTAAAAAAGACAAAAATTAAAATCCCTACTACAATTTGCTGAATCATTCAGAAATGTTTCCACAGAGATCGCAGCATACCACATTTTAAATATCAATAGTTAAAAATCATATAAATGCAAATAATAAATGAGAGCTTTAAAACAGATCAATCTTGAAATTACTTACAATTAAAACCTTATAAAAAGAGAGAAACTCTTCCTACCTCGGCCTGGGGAAATGCCAGTATATGAAACTTCACAGATATAACATTGTGTACACATTGATGATGGTAGTAAAAAAAAATCAATTTCAAACTGTTATTATAACTAACAGCATTGGGCTGCGGAGGTACTAGCACCCATAAAGTGCAATGGTGAAAACCATAAAGACAAAGTTCACAGTGCAATACATATCAAATGTGGACAGCGTGCAGTCTTGAAAATTTGGTTCAAGTGGAGCCATAGAAGACCATTCCTACCGATGGCTGGAATAACACCCATGTGCAAAACTTTGCAAAAAGATCATTACTGTAAATGATCATTGATGATGGTACAATAATAAAAATAGATATTTTCATTTTCTAGTCTATGAAACTGGTCCTATATCCCTGAGCAAAGCAGCACAAATACAAAACTCTTTACTCAAGCAATCCCACCCAGATAACATAAAACCCTGGACCGTTTCAGCCCAAAAAATTATTCTGTGCCTTCCCCTCCAAGTGCTGAGGGCCCTACGGCGTGTGGACCAGGCAGCTGACAGATATTTGGTAACTGCACTTACTACCAATGTAGATGTATCATTTTTGCAAATTCTGTAGGCAATGTCGAAGCAAGGTCTTACAAAGCGGGATGATCCATTTTTTCCTAGGGATCTTGTATGAAGGACAGAAGAAGAGAAAATGTTCAGTTGTTTCCACGTATGATTTGCACAATTTGCATTTGTTACCTTCAGAGCTATTTGATGACCAGCGAGCAGTGAAGGCATGAAGGCATTAACAGGTAAAGTGCCATATCTAAATTGAAAGAATAGGGAGTGAGCATAGGCCAGAATTGTCAGGTCAAAGAATTGTTCAGCACGTGGCTCCTGCTTGACAAGCAGAAATTCTGATGTTAATCGTCCCACCCCGTTCCTGTGGAAGATCTGCTCGTTTACACTCCTCAATATCTCTGTTTAATTAACGTAGCAGCATTTGTTGGGATTGAATCGGGGTTCCCCTAAAACTGGGGGAAGCCCAGTTCGACCCAGGCAGATTTCATTTCCCTCAGCCAACTAACCCTATCTCAACAGCTTGGGTTCCCTAATAAGTCTCTGACTGCCTCTCGGAAAGGTTCCAATTCCTCTGTCTTCCAGAGGCAAATCCAGCATAACGGAGGCTTCAGGGCTGCATGCTCTTCAATATTATTCAACCCAAGATCCAATTAAGGGTGATTAGTGGAGTGCTCTTCCCCATCCTGGCTATGTACCTGATGAAATTATTTTCTTTAACTTGTAGGATAGTCTGTCTGTTAAAGCCCCACAATTCTGCTCCATACAGGGCAGCTCCCCTAACCTGGGGGATCCCTAAATAGTCGATCTCATTAACCCTTTTTAATATAAAAGAATTAATTGTTATACTGGCATTCACTTTCTTCTTTCCCTAGCAACAGATCATCAACTTTGTTTTCCCAACATTGACCTCCAGGTCATAGTCTTTGAAAAATAGGCAGAATTGGTTGACTACATTTTATAATCCCATAGGTGATTTTGCCATGATGATAGTATAATCCGCATAAAGCAGCCCCAGGATTTTCTGACCAGCCAACCATGGCGAATCATTCTTGCAGCTGTTTAGCTACTTAATGCAATTATTTATATAGAGAAGAAAGAGGGTGGGGGCAAGAACACAGCCTTACCGAACTCCTCTCTCAGTATTGACTGGGTCTGTCATTTGACTGTCCCTGCCACATCTGATTCGGGTAAAAGTGCCTTTGTGGAGTCGTACGATTAAGTTCAAGAGCTTACCAGGAACTCCCATTTTGTTCAATGTCTGCCATAGCTTATATCTGGGAACCAGGTCAAAGGCTGCACAGAGCTCAATGAAGGCAACGTCTACGTTTCCTCCACCGATATCCACTGTCTTCCATCTGATTGCCATGGACCTCATTACTTGATTGATTGTACTGACTGCAGGCCTAAATCCTGCCTGCAAACTTGAAATGGACCCACTCTCTTTAATCCATTCCTCCAGGTGAATCAGAATCTGCTTTGCAAAATCTTCTTGGAGATTATCTAACAGGCTTATAGGCCGATAGTTTATCACTAGGATTTCCCCTCTTGAAGAGGGGACTAGTTCTGCTCTTTTCCGTGTATAGGGAACAGGTGCGCCTGCAGCCACTGCATTACAGACCTTATTTAAATAGAGTGCTCAGATGTCAGGATTTGACTTATAGAGGTAATCTGGTATTTTGTCAAGACCGAGGGCTTTGCCCCACTTGATGGATGCTATTGCTGCCTTGGTCTAAGCTAAGGAAAACTTATTTGGGAATACGCATTCTTCCCTATTAATACTCTGCTCCATGGAGTCTAGCTCATCTCTCCCTGAGTAAAGTGAACTAAAATGTTTGACCCATACATCAGGAAGTATTGATGCCCTAAGCGGAGGCTGGGATTCCCCACTCTCATTTGAGACCAGTTTCCAAAATTTATTGGCGTCTTCATTTCTTGCATCCTCTAAAAGGGCTGTCCAACACTTCTCTTCCCAACTTCTCCACTCCTTGGATAACTCCAACCTATAGTTCTCCCTTAATTGTTTAATTGGGTCTCTTATCCCCTTTCTGAGATACCTCAATAGCCTATTCTTAGCTTCTCTGCATGATCTATTGTACCACCTTTCACTGCACTTGATTCTCATTTTGCCAGTGGCCTCTTCAACGAATAATTCTTTCAGGCAGTTGAATAATTTCGAGTGTTCAGCCAGTACCCTTTTCTCATCCTGCCCGAGTTCGAGCATGAGTTCCATTTGGTCTGCTAGCAATCTGTATATAGTTGCGGTGGTACATGGGGTAGAATTAAAAGTTTCCCATTTAACATTTTGTTTGTTGTTTGTCATGGTGAGATGCGGGTCAAAATCCCTAGAAACAGGGGCCCCAGTTACACATAGCAAACCCCTGAGGGAAAGTATCAATGGGTCATGGCCACTTTCCTTGTGCTCCTCTACCACCATGTCTACCATGTGTCCCCACAAACGGATATGTAGTAAAAAAGAGTGGGTATGACTCCTATATGCTCCTCGTCGAAATGTAGGAGAGGGATTTCCATCTGAGCGAGTGCAGCCATTACATGCACGGAGACCATGGGCAATATTAACAATTTGATGTGCCGCCCTACTCAATCTATACACTTTGCTCTTAACTAATTGTGGAATGCCCCATAGAATATCCTCTTCTTGATAGAGCTCCTGTGCCAATGGGTAAGGCTCAAAGGTAGCATTGAAATCCCCAGCAATCATGATAAAATGGATAGTAGACCTGCTGGCTAAAGTATTATCCAGAGCACTTAAAACATCAGGGGCCAGATGTAGCAAAGGGTTTTACCCATTTTGTGTCTATGGGAAAATGTGTTTGTGCATATGGCCCCAGATTTCCAACTTTTACCCACACTCCTGCTATAGATGTTTACCAGTAGTAATGATTGTTCTCTTATGGTGGGCAGAAGTAAGCCCTGAAGATCAGCACAGCCCATGTCCAATTCTCTCACTTGCCACTTGAGGGGGCAACTAATCCAAATGTGTAAACCCTAGAGGGTCTTTCGGAGGACACCCTGCTAGCTGGGACCCAGTAACTGTTAAATCCAGGCCTATACATGGGCTCCATGGCCCACGATTCCTGAAAAAGGCAGATCATATGTTCATCTATAAAAAAAAAAACATTTTGGGATGCGCATTTTGGCTTCCAGCCCGTCTATGTTCCAGCTAATGGCATTGGCTGGCGTCTCGGCCAATGCTTGTGACGGAATCTGCGTTAAACCCATAGGAATTAAGTTTTCCATTAATTCTGCCTCTGGTCTACCATCTCTGTGCCTCCGTGCATCTCTGTACCTGGGCGCATCAGGCGCTTCAGGGGCTAACATCAAGTCCCCATTCCCTGGAGGTCCCTGCTTAACCCCATCTTTGAATCAGTCCACTTCTGACAATGTGGATGAAGTCTGCCTACTCTTGGTCTGTTGGAAAGAAGGAACTCCCTTTTGGGCATGGGAGCTGGGAGAGCCTCTGGGGCCTGTTTCCACCCTCCTGGTAAAAAAATAACCAGCTAGGGGATAGAAAGCTGCAAGTCTGACTGAAAATCCCCCAGGACAAGGGGCCGACTTTACAACAATTTAAAGAGATCTGGTGAACTATAACAGGTGAGTTAAAATGTACAACAATGCAATCTCCACAACAGAGCTTCCTCGACGAGCCACCCAACCTACCCTCCTCACCATCAGTATTGAGGATACGACTGAAAATGGAAAATTGGCATTAACATGTAACTATTGGATGACCTTATTTTTCAGTTTGGTGTAGGAATCTGTACTATTTAACTGTAGCCTAGGTGCATTAGTAATCACTGCTACGTATGGGCTGGCTTCCAAGGTGAGGTGTAGAGCCCCATGGTGAACCCCAAAAGAACTGTCGCTGGTTCTTGCCAACTTCAGAGTATTTACTGCTTGGCGTTTATGGATCACCCCATCTGATTTGGTCATTGAATTGGTGCCTATTTCTCCCATATTATTGGTAGCTGTGTCTCCAATGTGTCAATCCTCCAAAACTTGACCAGAGCCCCCAGCCAAGCCCTTTGTGATGAACAATCCAGACAAAGCATTTTTGTGGGTGTGATTGCGACATACCCCAAGATGCGCTGGGGTTTCCTCAAGGCATAGTGTGGCCCCATCTTCTGTCCCCAACAATGGAGAATTGCTACGGGGTTGGGATTGAAGGGAGGCAACCTTACACAATAAATCATTAGATGTGCATAATTGGGCAATTCCCCCACCCTCCCAGTTTCTCTTCAATGGCTATTAGGCTAGCTGAGGTGTCTGCAATAACTGGGGTGGTGGGGATGGCGGAGAAATGGTGACAGAGGAAGCTGTGATAGATGGACGTCGCTCAGCAGATTCAATCTCCTTTTCTATGGCTTCAACAGCCCTTTGCAAAAAGGACTGTTGTTAGTTTTAGAACTGCCCTGGGAGGGTGCTACCTTCCGTTTACCCATCTTTATGCAGGCTCCAAGTATCAAAGATGCAGTTAAAAATACACTCTGCATGCTGAGCTCCATTTCCTTTTGTCCTTATCTGCGTCTTCTGCTATTCTATGCTTTCAACCAAGCATATTCCAGAGGGGCAGACACCGATGCCCAATTGCGTTCCTTGCTGCACAAGTTAGTCTGTCAGCCTCCCAATATAGTTGTGCTGTGTTGAGAGCGACATATGCAGGAGGGTCTCAGGGTGGTGGGGTTGAAGCAAGTCCCTGGCCAGGGAGGGGAAAATGGAGGGATCCACCCCTTCCAAACCTTATGTGCAGAGCCATGCGGCCAAGTCTCAGCGTGGCCGGGAAGCTGAGGTGAGTGCTCTTCTCACCTCGTGGACTCAGGACATATCACCGCAACTCTCTCCCCATATCCGCAGCCGTGCAGTCCAGTGTAGCTCACCCCAGCTCACGCAGTGTGCTCCAGCGAGGGAAGGGGCGACCCTGCCGCCCCAAGCTCAGAACTCCAAGCTTGTCCTCTGTCCAAATGCGGTGCAGCGCCTTCACCGTGCGCACCCAGCTCCAGTCGTGCTCTGCTTACCACACACCTGGGCCTCGCCCCTCCTCAAGCACAGGTGTACCGTTCTCTCCAGCCAGCCGCTCAACAACTCCTCCATCACAACTGCTGCCTGGGTGCCCCCTCTCGGGCCCCCTCCGCCCGCCACAATGTCCCTGACCCTCTGCACAGCAAGCAGGAGCCCTTATAGGCCAGCACTAATCAGAGCGGCGAAGCGTTTGTCTTCCTTCGGCCAGTGTGGTCGCTCCTTTTATTTTTTTTAAATTGAGATCATGATGGCACTGCTGGCACTATTGGCACTATGGCGGTGTTAACGCTGTAGGCGTTGTGGGATCTATTAAGACTGGAGCAACTGATCTCTTTTTAATTCTTTTTAGGACTTCTCTTTTAGCAATAAATAGATGGAAAAGGTGGGCAAATGCGACCCCCAACGTTGTGACACAAGCCGCACTGACCTATTGCCAGCCGCCTCCACACCACAAGCTAGCGCTTTGTGCCCTCCCCTGCTCACACCACGGGCCATGCTGCTCCCCCTCTCACCTTTCGTATGTCTTCTGTCTGCCTTCAGAGCCGCTTCCAAGGACTTCCGAGGACTTGCTGAGTGCCTCTCCCCTCTTCGGTCAGCACTACTCACTCCCTCGGTGCTAAAACATTGCCCCCCGGGGCACAGCTCTCCTCCTGGACTCGCGCACACATCCACCTCAGGCGTGTGGGGCTACTGAAGCTCTCAGAGGCTCACAGGTTGCCCACAAGATCACAGTATGCAGGCTGTCGCTAAAAAGCTGTGTCCAGGCCAGGCGTATATCCAGGCATACATCAGGCCCACAGTCTTCCAGTTCTCCAATTCCTGGCTCCTGAGATGATATTTGGGTCGCCTGGGCTGCCGTAGTACTATGCCAATGCAGTGAGGAGCGGCCGATATAAGCACGAGCTGTGCATATCCGCCTTGCCTTGCCACCTCGCTTCCTCCTGATCTCGTCTTGTCCTTCTTTGGCGTCCTTCCCCCTCATGTCCTCACTGAACCAGAAAAAGCGGGGACAGGTCCTATCAGTGTAGGGGGTGCACCAGTATAGAAAAGGAATCCTGGGGGTGTTAGTGAGTTGCCACTTTGCCTACCCACACCCACTAGCTCTGCCACTGAGTGGAATCAATACTACTTGGTTTTCATCGACACTGATATTCAGCCCTGCCAGCGGCAGACTCTTAAGTAAAACTTGGGACCTGGCACTCATTCTTTTACAAATTAAGCACTACAAGGCATTTCTTGGGGCACACATGTCTGTTCCTAGCTGCCCACCGAAGATGAGGACAATTATAGGAATCAGTGCGGCCATTTGTTACCTGTATAGGAGGTGGCAAACAAATGAGGGCCTGGAGTATATAAATAAGGGTATGTGCTAAACTCATGCTAACCTAGCCTTCCATCCCTTTTAATAAAACAACAAACGAGAGTTCTGCCCTGTTGCAGAACCCTTGCTTCCTAATGGAGTTAGTTTCAAAAGCAAAAAAATAAACTATAACAACACAAAAGGCTAAGCTGCAATTAAATACAACAAATCCAGATAACCATTCCATTTACAAAAATTCTAGTGCTGGAGTCCTGAGTGTGTGCCAGTTGTTTACATAGTGGATAGCACAGGTGTTTTTTACCTGTTCCTGTAGGAGAAGGCATACTGACCCTCTTGTGTGTAATTTACTCTGCCCCTCAATGCTGTGGTGCTTCATTTACCGCTGCAAGTAGGTCGTGGGTTTTTGTACCATGGGCAACTGTCTTCCCTCTTGACCTTATCCTCCTTCCTCACCCCTCACTGGCCTCCTCGTCGCCACTCCCCTCTCTCTACCCCTCCTCAGCTCTCTCCACCTCACCCTCTCTGTCAGCTTCACCTTCACTGCTGCTGCCTAGGGAGGACCGGTCTTGTGTACGCAGAGAAAGCTTGAACTGCTACCTTATGGATGGGTGTGAGTGTGCTTGTGTGGGTGTATGTAATCGCATCTTGCATGCATGCTGTCCTGTATCTGTCTTTTGTATATTGGGAACTTAAACTGCGCCTGCCTATGACTGTAAGTGTTGTTAGTCAAACTTGCCAAAGTCTTTTTACTTCAGAAAAGTCAAAATGTTTGGAATTTGCCGTTTTATTTTTCATGTAGCGTCGCAAGTTAAGAATAACATCATAAAAGAAAGAAAATAAAACAACCCACTTATTTTTCTTGCCCTGACAAAATCCTATCAGATTATTCCTGTCACACTGCTCTTGTCATCTGTTCAGTGCTGTGTGATGGGAGCTTGCAGTCTCTTGATATGGTGGTAGCGTCACAGGTATCCATGAAGTTCACATCTTCATGATAACAGCCGCCCTCCCCACTAAATTCACACTAGTCCCCAGACACTTCAACTAGGCCAAGTCATTGTTGTTAATCATAAACGCAAACTAAGTATACTGAGAAGTGAGGCTGTTGGGCCATATAAACATCCATCAGGAAAGATACTAAATTATGTTTTCCAACTTGAGAATGGGTCGTTTGAGGGACAAGAGGTTGACGCCCCCACCCCTATAACAGGACCGGCTTGTTTTTATGAGAAAGTGTATTATTTGAGAGCGCTGTTGTCTGGAGCACTTTAAGTGGAATAGCAGTAAAAAAGGTACAGGCTGTAGCTAGATACGAGCCGGTCGCAAGATAAACTTTGGAACGTTACGTACGTATGTGCGTGCCTGTAAAATTACCCCAGCGCTAGAAATCTAAACCCCTACTGTATGTCATAAGTTTAGTCTTTTTTTAAACTTTTTTGTAATTTCTCAACTTCCTTGATTTCTCTGTGGCGCACTCTCCGCATTAGGGGCGTAGCTTCAGAGGGGGTGTTTGAGGTATTACACCCCCTAATAAATGTATTTTCTGGAACATAGTTGGGTGCGAATGCTTTCAGTCGGCTATGGTGAGGTGTCTGTCGGATTTCACAAGGATTTTTTTTAATGTAAACACAGACCACAACGCACACTTGCTCTCTCCCTCTCTGCTTTGAAAGTGTTAAAAAATGTTGCTTATTTTACAAATTATTGGGCTTTATTCACTTAGTACCCCTACCAATCCGCACTTGTCTCCCTCCCCACTGCACCTTTAACCCCTCATGTGCCCTCCTTGTCATATAATGTGTTTCGACATTGTACACCAGCCTGATTGTCGGAAAAGCTGAAGCGCCCGCCCTCCCCCCCCCCCTATTCTTCTTGACCAAGCTGCGACCCAGCTCAGCAGCCTACCTCCGCAGCCCACGTCTGCTGCATGTCAGCCTACATACAGTCACAGCTTTTACGGGACGCACTTTCCCTATTTTGACGCGTTTACGCTTCCTCCCTGGAATACTCAGGTTATTGCGCCGACCTCTTTCCTCAAGCTCTTTCCCACGAATAGGGGAAAATGAATCAGCTTATGAAACTAAACAAATTTGACGAAGTTGAGATTTATTGCTGTTTTCATCTTTGTTAATCTGGCTTGTTTGCGTTGTTGTGGTAACGTGGGTCTTGTTTACTAAATTTACCATCGCCTTATATCCGGCACTTCCGCCAGTTCTTAAAAGTTACTCATACAGGAAAGGCCGAAGGGCTGGCGGACTCCAGACCTTGGAGGCCGAGCCTCCCGCCCTCTTATAATCACTAAGCCCACCCCATGTCCACATGGGTGTGGTTTTGATTGGGCCTGTGGCTCGCTAGTTAATGTTTATAAAACGTTCCTTTAGTCGCGGAGACTTGAAAATGTAAAACCTTAAGGCAACATAAATTACTTATAAGAAATATCTTTGCATTTAAAGGGTAATGGAATAATCTTATGAAAGGTCACTTCTGGTGATATTGGGAAAGTGGGCTGTCTCTCGATCCGCTGGTCTCTGCACTGTGGCGCGTAAGGCTGAAGCCTCCAGTCTCACATCCCGCATGAGAATAATGTAAATTGATGATAATTAGTTGGCATTCTAAAATATCCGACTTTCTTGCACTTTGACTGCATGGCAGGTATGACAGCTACGTCACGGGTTTGTAAAGCGCATCAGAGCCTCGAGCCAGTTCTAGGATGCGCGTTTGCCTTGGTTTCATTTGTGGGGACATAAAACTGGCCCATGCTGGCTGAGCTTTTGGGAGCACGAGAGCCTGGACCCGCACCAGAGCCAGCCTGGGGCCCTTCCTAGGGCAATTGAGAGGCTTGTGCGGGCTCAGGGTGGGCCTCTGAGCGGGTAGTCTCTTCCTGCAGTGCCCACATGCTAAGCACTGCAGGATGTTGCCTCTGTTGTGTGTGGGACAGGTGGGTGGATGCTGGGGCCTCCAGCCAGGACCTAGCATGGGGCAGTGGCTTGGCACGCACTATCTGCTGCTCAGCATCTGCCTGTCCTGGTGTTGTGCTCTGTGGCTGCGTCCACATTCCGTGTCACATTCAGAGTCCAACTGCTGGTTGGGTCTCTCTTGCCAGCATCCTGGTTTCTCAGTATTAGTCTTGAAGCCCGTCTGGATGCGAGCCCAGCTCGGCTTGGCGCTGCAGCTGTGCTGCCAGCAGAGAATGAATGCAGTTATGTAGCGCTCACTATCTAGCCTGCCCTGCGGTACAGGCGACCATAGAGGTGTCATCTAATTAAAACAATGTAGAGGTCTGTGTGAGGTTTTTGTTGACACGCTGGGTGGGTAGTATGTACTCTTGTGAGTGAGTACATCCCATAGTTAATTAGAATACAGCATCATACCAGTAGAGGCCAGAAGATCGATAACAAATATCACAGTCGTGGGAAACAAGCTAAAAAGGACTATAAAGTAAACGTTTATAAACCTCACAGGCTATAAAAATTGGTGTAATTAATAATTAAATGGACATCATTTTAGCAATGGAGCTGTGACCAGTAAGTTACACGCAGTTCTCGCACTTTCTACAAACACCACTATTTATTAAGAAGCAGACAACATTTAAGTGGATGTAGTGGGTGTTATTTGCTGAGGTTGAGGTGTTTTATGCATTTGTAACATGTAAGAGGGGGTTACCGTCAGTTTAAACACCAGGTTATAGAGACAGCATGTTAAAATGACACAATTCCTTGTCCACCCGAACATCCTTCCCCTGCTTCTGTGTGTTAAGGTATATTGTCCACATTTGCAATAAACATCGACCATTTCTTTGACATCCTAGCACATTCTTGAGCTGGGCGCCCTTTCGTGCATAACTGAAACCGCCAACAAACTATTATGCCTGTCGTTTGCTGAACCCTGGGATTATATTTCTGTAACTGTGCGTCATCATTATATCTCTCACTTTTCCCCACCATTAAAGCACTACTGATGCACCCCCAGTCACTGGTGTAATGAAACTTGAAAGAGACTCCCTTGCAAAGTAGATGGCGCCCCCCTCACTTTGGACTCACTCAGGAGCTCTCAGCCAGGATACTGTGCTGAGGGGGCTCCCTGGGACATGCCCCCTGCGCTGTGGAGTGCCCCCTGGAGCTCAACCCCCCACACCGTGGGGGCCTTTGTTTCAACACTGATCCCAGTCTTATACCCTTCACCGTATACCATAAAATTATATTTTATCTGTGCACCCCAACATTATGCCACATCTGGTGCACCCAAACATTATGTGTCTCCTAGTACCCCAACATCATGCCTATAACTTTATACACTCCAATATTCTACCCCTCTCTGTGCAACGTCTGGTACATTTCAATATTCCACACCCAGAAACTATGACTGTGCACAACCACATTACACCTTATCATGTACCCAACATTCCACCTCTATGCTCCACAGTCCCCTACTCACTGTGCATCCCAGCATTATACTTCTTACTGTGCACCTCAACACTGTACCACAAACTCTATTCAAGTTTATAAACCCAAGCATTATCACAGAACATCCGAGTAATGAAAATGTAGGAGAAGAGAGAGACAATATGCTTCGAGCACTGAAAATACAGTAAACGAGAGAGGAAAACATCAGACTCAACAAAGAAGCAAAAAAAAACAAGAGGCTTAGGCTAATATAATAGAATTTCAATTCATATTAAAGACCACCAATTAACTATTTTACACAATGCCTCTGGAAGTTTATCAAGAGTGCTTACCTTCAGCTTCCATCTAATTAAATCTGGGTACTAGCAGAAGAGCCAACTCTTGGAAAGACAGGTTTCTAAAAGTTTCATAGACAGAAACACGTTTCTTCAAGCAGAGCAGGTTTTAGCATTCAAAGCTAGAAAGACTATGCAGAAGGAACTGTGGAACCTGATAGGACACCAGTGCATATGCAGCCTCTTTGGGGGTTCCAGGAGCTGGAACTGCCCGATTCTGCACAAAACATAGACTATGGATCAAAGTTTGCAAGAAACATGCATATAAAGCACAATAGGAGTTGACCTTGGTCATGTGATGACTTGAACCAACACTTTAGTTGAACAGGGATGAGCTTATGGCATTGTCCCACTTTGCACTCAATAAATTCTTAAAACATAGATTCAGGATTACCTTAAGGGAACAAAATATGTTCTCAGGTAGGGAAAAAAGGAAGTTGGAGGTAATAGTTTCCACGGGGCATATTTATACTCTGTTTGCACTGAATTAGTGTCATTTTAATTCGGTGCAAAACTAACTCCATGTTTATACTTTGGTGCTAGACCCCTCTAGCACCAAATTTATGGAGTTAAAGTCATTTTTTGAAAGTGGAGACTTACTTTGCCTTAATGAGATGCAAGGCAGGCGTTCCCGTGCAAAAAATTACTCTATGGCCTTAACGCCATATTTAGGGGCATATTTATACTCTGCGGCATATTTATACTCTGTTTGCACCGAATTAGTGTCATTTTTTTAAACTCTAATTCGGTGCAAAACTAACTCCATATTTATACTTTGGTGCTAGACCCATCTAGCACCAAGGCCCTGATTTAAACTTTTTTTGCACTGCATTAACGTCATTTTATGACACAAAAGTGGCACAAACTTACAAAATATTGGCCCTTATTTATACATTTTGCTGCAAAACTGCACTAACTCAGTTTTGCACCAAAAACTTTAGCACCGGCTTGCACCATTTCTGTGCACCAGCCGGGCACCATATTTATGGAATGGTGCAAGCCGGTGCAAAGGGTAGGCTAGAGTTTTAAAAAATGACTTTAGTCGGGTGGGGCTGGCAGTATAGAAGAAGAGGGTTTAGCACCCAAAAATGGCTTTAGGCAGGTTAGAGTAAAAAAAATGACTCTAACCAGATTAGCGTCATTTTATGGTGCTAAACCTACCATGCCACATGACTCCTGCCTTAGAAAAGGCAGGAGTCATGCCCACCACCCCAGTGGCCAGCACAGAGGACAGGGGTCCCCTGGGCATGGCCCTCGCACCCGGTGCCATGTATGGGGACCCATTTCAGGGCCCCCTATGGCACTTTCAAAAATAAAATGCACTTACCTGGGATGTGGTCCCCCATCCTCGCAGTCCCTCTAGTGTGGGTGAGGGTGCCCTTAGGGCCTAGGGAGGGCATCTCTGGGCTTATTCCATGGTGTTCCACCATGGAAATAGGGCCACAGGTCCCCTAACACCTGCCCTGACCCAGGTCTTAAAAAATGGGGCAAAGCAAGCTTTGACTCATTTTTTGACCCCTCCTCCCTCCCTGGCACCATTTTTACATGGGAGTATAAATATGGTGTTAAGGCCATAGAGTCATTTTTTTGCACGGGAACGCCTACCTTGCATCTCATTAAGGCAAGGTAGGTTTCCACTTCCAAAAAATGACTTTAACTCCATAAATTTGGTGCTAGACGGGTCTAGCACCAAAGTATAAATATGGAGTTAGTTTTGCACTGAATTAAAGTTAAATAAAAATTTATGCTAATTCAGTGCAAACAGAGTATAAATATGCCCCTTAGCGTCAAAAAATGATGCTAATCTGGTCAGAATCATTTATTTTGACTCAAAACTGCCTAACGTCATTTTTTTTAAGCTAGCCTACCCTTTGCACCGGCTTGCACCATTCCATAAATATGGTGCCCAGCTGGTGCTAAAAAATGGTGCAAGCCGGTGCAAAACTTTTTGGGGCAAAACTGCCTTAGTGCAGTTTTGCACCAAAAAGTATAAATAAGGCCCCACATGTTCTGGGGTTCATCATGAACCATATTTAAAGTGGAACTTGGAACATGGTGTTCGGTGGTTTTGCTTTCTTTCTTTCTTTTATTTGAACTCGTATCACCAAGCAGAAAGCAATCTCAAGGCAAAAGAGCGATAGAAACCTGCTCCGAGCAGATAGTTGCTGCAGCCAGAGAAACCGGGCAGTAACACTCAAATCACTTCGGCAGAGCGGTCTAATCATAAGACTGATGTATTTTACAGAACCAACATACCAGCTCATCTTAAAAAAACAGCCCAGATTGTGTCCACTCCGCTGGGGGCACCTTTGAGATCTAGTTTACAAGTCCGATATATAGCCTTCAACCATGCCGCAAGGGGGGAAGGTGTACAGTTTAGCCAATTTTGGCAGATCTCCCTTCTGACAAAAAGCACCAACTTGAATAGCAAACACCAATGAGGTCTATCCAGAAGATTGTATGTTGCAGTAGCCACACCAAACAGACAAGAATGGAGCTTACCTCTATTGTAACTTCCAAAATACCAGCTATGATTTTACTCTAGATCTCCCAGAAGCTGGTTAAAAAGGCACAGTGAAAAACATATGCTCATAATTCGCTTTAGGACAGCCTCATCTTCTGCAGCCAGGACCTTGACTCCTTGTGAATCTCGCAATGTTTGGGGGGGATCCATAACATCCTACTGAGAGTGAAAAAGTGATTTCCCTTTAAGTTGGCAGGTTTAACAGTGTGGTATAAAATATTTAAGGATACTTGCCATAGATGTTATAGCTCCGACCCGGACACTGTCTCTTCCCAGATTGAATATAGAGCATTCAAATTTTCCTCCTCGGTGTCCGATAGATTTGTGTACCAAAAAGAGACTTCTTTTTTAATAGGCCGCTTATCTAGTATTTTTACCTCAATGTCCCAAGGGCCTCCAATTTCCTGATTTCCCTCTGCATACGAGGAGGCTAATTGTACATAAATGAATCTAGATAGGCGCTCATTAGTCCTGACCATAAGTACCTCTCAGGGTAATAAGCCTGTACTATTAAGAGTTGCCACCCCATATTTTTATACCATCTCCTCTCAGTGGGTAGCTCATACTGTCTAATAAGCACTCCAGAGTACCAGGAGAATCCCATATTGACGAGAAATCTGAATAATACTTAAATCCCAGAGACTTCCTAATTCTATACCCAAGACTTGAGGCCTAATTACGAGTCTGGCGGTGCTGCTGATTACAACCTGGTTCTCCCCCAGTCTTTTCATGATAGTTTCACGGCCATGAAAAGCCTGGTGGGAAACAGGTGCAGGGGACCACATGGGGCCCCTGCATTGCCCATGCCTGTGGCAGGGACAGTGCAAGGGTCCCCCAGCCCAGCACCCTCTTAATGCATGAAGAGATTGCTGGTGCCTCCTGCTGGCAGCAGCATTGCCGCCGGCTCTATTACGAGCCGGGTGCAAGCTGCTGCCACTTTCTCACTGCAAAACCGTGGTTTCCGCCTATCAGCCTAGCAGGAAAGACATAATGGGTCCGGCGGGGAGGTCACCACTACAGTGGCGGCCACTCCGTCGGGAGTATGGAGATGGGTGTTCCCTTGCATCAAACTCGTAATCAGGGCCCTTAAAACCTTTATAAATATTTATACTGTTCCCATATCCTTGGTAATTGCTGTCAGTAACCTACCCCACGTTGAAGAATCCAGAGTCCCCAACAGCACCCTGCAGTTCTTAAACTCAAATCAGGCAACGCAAGGCCTCTTTTTCTAATCTTCGCCTCAACTTTTTCCAGGAAAGCCTAACTGCCCCAGATGCCCATATGAATGTTGTTATTTTCTCTTTGGTTTTTGAGATAGGTGTTTTCGGAAAAGGAAGTGGAATACAATGAAAGAGATATGTAAATTCTGAGAGTATGGACATTTTAATTAAGTTTACCTGCTCATATATTGTTGATTTCTCCACTTAATGAGCAAAAGGTCTACATTATATGCTGGAATAGTCTCCAGGGAATAAACAACAGAAGTGCCCAAATATTTCATCACTGCTACACATAATCTCCAATTTAGCTTTATTCATGCGATATCCAGAGAGCAGGCCTAACTCCTCTGCTAGCTCCTATACTCTAGGGATGGTTTTTGCAGGGTCAGATGTATAAATTTTAAGGTCATCAGCGTACAAAGCTATGTTATTCATGAAGCCCTGCGAGACAAAGGGGGTTACTTGTCTGTCTTTCCTGAGTCGCTGGGTGAATGGCTCTATGTAAATAACAAAAGGAAGGGGAGAAAGAGGTCACAGTTGCCTGGTACCTCTAGAAATACTAAGCCTCCCAGTCAATCACACAATAAATAGAATTCGGGCTAACAAATCTTTGTGCAATTTTTGAAGGGTCACAATGAAGGTTGGGCAAAAATCCAACACTAATAGAACCTCCCACAGATATTCCCAACAAACTCTTTAGAAAGCCTTGGTTGCATCTATTGTGATTACAGCCAAGGGATATGAATATGCAAAAGCAAGATCAATTGTACCAGTTAATTGTTGTGTAAACGCATATATCTGCCTCTTGGGGACAAAGTCTTTCTGATCAGGGTGGGTTAACTGGGGTGCAAGACTGGCCAGTCTACTAGGGAGAATGGTAGTGAACACTTTATATTCAGCATTTACTAATGAGATTGGTCGATATGTATCAGCCTTCGTGGGATCTTTGCAAAAACAACAAAGTGATGGATGGAAAGCTTAAATTAATCTCAGCCACTGGTGAGTGTTCAAGCCGCATCCCAATCCATTGTTTTTTTGCTCACCATGCCACATCAGTTTGGACCAAGTATATGCAAATCAGTCTTGACCCATCTTCTCATGGGAACAGTCCAGCCCGAACCGTGAGGCCAGGTCCCTTCTGAACTGGAACGCAAGAAACCCAGGACCGGTTTCACCCTAATTAGGGCTCTTCAGCCAGGTAGAGCTTGGTTCCAGTGACACAGTGAGCCCAGAACCCACACCTGGGCATACCTCACCCACTTAGGCCAATAAATGCAGTGGTGAATGCTTTAATTAAACTCAGGCACTGGCATTCGCTCGGGCTGCATCCATTGTGTTTTTTTCCCACCATGCCACATCACTTTGGACCTAGCCACTTGCAAATCAGTCTTGACCCTGCCCCTCATTGGAACAGTCCAGCCCGACCCGCCAGGCCAGGTCCTCCCTAAACAGGAAGACAAGCAACCTAGGACCAGTTTCACAATAGTTATTGCCTTTCAGCTAGATAAAGCTTGATTCCAGCAGCTCAGTCAGCCTAGGGCCCACATCTGGGCATACCCAGCACACTTAGGGTGGCAATCGCAAAAACAACAAGGTGATGGGTGGAATTCTTGAATTAATCTCAGGTATTGGTGACTGCCAGGCCAGGTCCTCCATGAACCAGAACACAAGCAACCTAGGACCGGTTTCACCCTAGGTAGGTCTCTTCAGTCAAGTATAACTTGGTTCCATTGGCACATTGAGCTTGGACCCTCGCCTGGGCATACCAACACACTTATGGCAGCAAATACAAAAACAACAACGTGATGGATGGAATGCTTGAATTAATTTCAGCCATTGTCGATCACTCGGGTCCGAATCGAAGTCTATAGTTTTTTTGCCCACTATGCCACCTCAGTATGGACCCAGTCATATGCAAACGAGTCTTGACCCTTGAACCAGAACACGAGTAATCTAGGACCATGCTAGCCACGCCACCAGAGTCAAGCTAGCCTGGACCATGAAGGGTGATACCCCAAAACCGGTCCCAGGATGCTTTTTTATGGTCTGGGGAGGACTTGGTCTGGCCGTTAGGGCTGGACTGTTTCCATGGGGAGCAGAGTCAAGACTGATTTGAATATGGCTGGGTCTAAAATAGAATGGCGCAGTGAGCAAAAAATGATGGATTCAGGCTCAAATCTCTGACTGGAGGTAAATGTTTGACATTGTTCAGAATTCCATCCATCATTGTTCAGCATTCCATCCATCACCTCTGCTTTTTTGCATTTGTTGCCTTAAGTGGGATGGGTATGCCCAGTTGTGGGTTCCGTGGTTACCATACCACTTGAGTCTAGCTAGCCTGGCTGATCAGGGGTGATACCCCAAAACCTGTCCCAGGATGCTTGTTTCCAGTACTGGGAGGACCTCGTCTGGTAGTTCGGGCTGGACTGTTCCCATGGGGAGCAGGGTCAAGACTGGTTTGCATATGACTGGGTCCAAAGTGGAATGGCATGCTGAGCAAAAAACAATGGATTCAGGCCCGATCTCCGACTGGGGTAAAATATTTGACATTTTTCAGCATTCCATCCATCATCATTTCTTTTTGTATTCTTGGGATCTTTGGCAGGTTTGAGAATTAATACCAAGGTGCCTTCTTTACATGAATCTGCTATTCGAGTGTTCCGAAGGTAGATAGAATTAAACAAATTTCCCCAAACAGGAATAACCTCCTACTTTAATAACTTATAAGGCACAGAGGGAGTGGTGCCTGGGCTATTTGCAGATCATTTCGCAAGGTTCCTGATTCCAGCCATGGTGATCTGGGCTGCTAGGAAGTTCTTTCCTAATTCCATAAGCCCTGAGAGGTCTGTATCCCTCAGCCAACCCCCAAGCTTTATTAAGTCTGGATAGACCTCTTGTGTATAGAGCGATGAAAACAAGGAATCCAGATGTTTCTGGATTTCACCTGCTTTATTGGTAATATCCTCCTAAGGGTTGATTTCCAACACTTTAATTTAATTCCTGGACCTTTCAGATCTGGCCTGTCAGGCCAATAATGTCCAACACCTCTCCCCATACTCAAAACACCTTTAACACTTGACCTGCCAATTCTCTCTGCATTTCCTTTCAGCCTTACTTTTGTAGTTCAGCTGCACTTCTGCCATCCTCATCAGGACTTGATCCCTGCCACACGTGGGTTCTGTATCTGTAGGATAATTTCAAATGCTCAAATTCCTCGTTCAAGGGAACTAACCTTTTCTCTGGCCTTCTTGTTCTCTAAATGATGCTTGACTTCGCAAGGCTCCCCAAATAAACGTCTTATAGGTGTCCCAGACGATGGGTAGGGGAGCGAACCCTATATTGTCCCCAAAGGAATCCTGACTGACTTTGTCTAAGAACTGACCAATTTCTACAGCTAGGAGAAAGGCCCTATTAACAGTCCAACTGGAGTTTTCCTGTTGAACAGGAAACTTCACAATTATAGAGACAGCTGAATGGTCAGAGATGAGCCCAGGCAGATGAATATCCTCTTTGATCTTTTCCAGAATAGTGTTATCAACAAAAAAGTGATCTAATCCGGAAAAGTGTCCATACATCATACATATGTACATCCTTTCTGCTATCCCATTCAGTGTCATCACACATCCAGATATCTTGCAGCATACTTTTCAAGGCTTTACAGATCTTGGGAATGTGGATACAATCTCTCGGTGGATCTGTCTAAATTAATATCCATCAAAGTGTTAAACCCCCCCAACAATTATTGATAGTGTAAATTCCAGTAAGTTCTACTCCAAGGTCACAAAGTAGGAGAGGTCATCCGTGTCGGGACCATAGAAGCCCGCACACAGAAAATTATATTTAGAACATTTTATCTGCCCCAGTATCTACTATCAGCTATCAGTTTTAGAATCCAACAGTTCCACCACCCACCTTTTCTTAAGACAATTGCTACCCCCTTAGAATATTCTGCTTGATCAGAGATGGTGTAGTGCTCTATCCATTTCCGTTTTGAGAGAAGGACCCCAGATTCAACTGCCGTCAGATGGTTCTCTTACAGAATCATGATATGGATCTTGCTGTCTTCCAATTACTGAAATAAGGCTCTTTGTCTCCCCCTGGAGAGAAGTCCGTTTACATATCAGATTAGCAGTCTTATCTTTCTACCTAACCCAATTTAAACCTAAGACCGGCACTGGCAGTGTCATTTGGGGTGAGACTAAACCGAGCCATGCTGTGAATGCTATTATAAAAATACAATGGCCATGAGGACTAAAGGACTTTTCAAAAATGTTTCCCCAGTGCTTCCCACCGAGTGCCTTACCCATACCCTCCCCCTGGTAAACCCTGCCACCTCTAATTAGCATTATTAAATGCCGTATGAACACCGAACAAGAAGAGAAACTTGTAATATTAAGAGTGCACCACCACACGGCCTACCCCCAACATCTCCTCACTTCCCCTCACTATACTCCCATGCTCCTAAGAAGAAAGAAAAGACCCTACACGGTACTCTGTCTTAAAGCCATCTCAGTGATTGACATCTTTCTTTGTGGTCTCAATTAAGGCATTGACGTCCTCCAGACTACGGCAGTTGTACATTTGGTTGTTCCACATTACACAGACCATGACTGGGAATTTTAACTGACCTTTGGCACCCAGTTTATGGAACTCCTCCATTTTCCTGCCAAGACCCCACTGATGCGGGTCTGTCGCTTTGCAGATGTCTGACCGTATAGTGAAGCTAAACCCCTTGCTGTAAAAGGAACCATCCTTAAGTGCAATGCCTAGGATAAGCTCTTTCACTGCTTAAGACAAAAGGTTGACCAGAATCTTCCTAGGTTTTTGACAATAAGGATTCTTCCTGAACGGGTCTTTATGTGCTCTCTGAGTCTCCTGCACAAGATTCACATTGGGCCAATCCTTAATAACTGTCTTTAAGGAGCATCATAACAAAACTCTTCATATTGCCCTTCTCCTCTGCTTCCAGAACATTGAGGATTCTGAGGTTATTCCTTCGAGAGTGAATCTCAACCTTTTCCGGATCCTTTTGAAAAACTTCATTTTGCTTTGACAAGTTGGTAATGTTGACTGCATTCTTTTGGATATCTTGCTAAAACAGGGTGACCAACTCCTCCAATATTCTAGAACACTTGACTACCTTGTCCAGCTTTTTACCCAGGGCCTGGCAGGAAGCTTGGATCCCCATCTGGTTGAGCTCAGATACCTCAAATCTGTTTGTCATCTCTGCCTGACAAAATTGATGCGAATGACACACTGGGCTGCCCCGCAGTGCTTAATTTGTTAATAGAAATGTGCCGGTGATCAAGCTCTCCTCTGAAACACACGGCTGCTGCAATTAAATGTGTGGGCACAGAATACTGAGGCAGCGTAAAGCTGAAGCCATTTCGGGCCTCTCTAATCCATTTACAGCCACTCCCTACCATTTCAGCTCACTCTTGTAGCTTACTGCTTTCTCCCTTTGTGAAGATTTTTCGTTTTTCTCTTCCTACGTCTTTCCCATATGAGGCTTTTGATCGCAGTAAATGCTAGAGACAGTAAAATAAGTGCTGGCCCTCAAAAATAAGTGCTGGTGCCCCGCACCGGAAACCACAGGCTCGCTACATGTAATAACAGTTGATGTCTTTTCTTTCCTGCATCTAAATGTATGTTAAATCATTTGAGCAGTTATTCTTGCTATTAATTTGTACTGTAAGTTTAGAATGTGTGGTAGTTCAAGCTGTGACTAGACTGTAATTCTTTCGCCGCTTTGGTCAGCCAGTATTGTTTCTGTATGTTTATCATTTGATTTTGAGACTAAGTTACGTGACACTAGCATTGTTACTATAGGGGAATAAACATTCTAACTTTTAAAGGTGTGGTTATTAATGACTGCAAGGTCATGGTGAGTGGAAAGTACTGACTCCTATTGATTATGGATGCCATTGATTGTTGGTGTTATTGATCTGTATTGGTCGAAGCGCAGTCAAAGGTCCATCGGCCTATTTGCGTCTCCCTTGTAGGTATGCTTAATAAGGTCTGATGCACTAACACTCCAGTGCTGATTACAACCATGTTCTCTGCCAGCCTTTTCATGGCTTTTCAACCACCATGAAAACACCGACAAGAACAAGTGCAGGGATTGTCGTGGGCAGTGCAGGGGCCCCCCTCCCAGCACAGTGGGAATGTGCACTGTCAGCTTGGCAGACAGTGTGCATTCCAAGGGTGCTAGGGGGACCCCCTGTGCGGCGGCAGTGGACTCGGATCCATGTCGAGCCGAGTCCAATGCCACTGCACGTTTTCCACTGGGCTGACCGGTCAGCACAGTGGAAAACTCGTAATGGGGAGACTGCCAGCACTGCAGCATCTCCTCACCATAGGTCTGGCTGTTGGGTTTTCCGACCACCAAACCTGTAATCAGGCCCTATATCTTTAAAAAGCAATACAGCAGAATGGAGAGACCAAAGAACGTTTACCTCAGTAACCCTACAGCCACCACACTTAAAGTGTGGGGCACAGTAACAAGAGCCTACGAGGTAACGACTTTTCCCTCACCGCACACTCCCATCCATCATAACGTGGCCTTCCCCCCAGGATTGACACCAGGACCTTTTGATAGATGGAGGAAGGGAGGGTGTCTGCGATTGCGGACTTGTATCATGGTGAAAATATACGCACGTTTGAAAACTGCTGCAGTGACTTTCGGCTGCCCCCATCTGAACACTTCCATTACACTCAATTGAAACACTGGGTTACACAGCCTCATATGCGACTCACAGCCACCCGGGACCTCCTTCCGATTGAAAAATTTGTTCAACCAGGAGGGGTAGCGAGGGATAGCATTTCCACGCTGTATAAACTACTCACTTCGGCACAGTGCACTTTCACCTCTCGCCATATTACTTTTTGGGAGCAGGTATTGGACTCCACAATAGAGGACGGTCACTGGAGCCTTTTGTTCCCGGATATAACTAAATACAATTTTTCTATGGGGTTGAGAGAAGCACACTATAAACTGCTTTACAATTGGTACCTCTACCCAAAAAAACTTTAAAAAATATATCTTCACACATCAGATAGATGTTGGCAGGGCTGTGGTATGCTGGTGATCTCCAACATATCTGGTGGGATTACCCAGCTATTCGCCCCTACTGGGAGGAAATCTTGTCACACTTAAAAGAGATTCTGGGTTACCCCATCCCAATATCTCCAGCACCCATTTTGCTAGGTATACGTGCCCCAGATTTGAAGTAACAAATTCTGGGAGACCGATCCATTATGTGGTTACCATTGGGAGCAGCGAATATGGCTTTAGTGTCATACTGGAAAAAATCAGAACTGCCCCCGATAGCACTGTGGTACACTAGATTATGACACAGCCTCTCCATGGAACGCTTAACAGATAAATTGGCAGAATCGAGAAGAAGCTTTGACTATATATGGGACCCCCTGGTGCAGTCTGAAGCCCAAGTCTCAGGGCTTTGCATCTCTTCCATGTGTAGGGGGAGTGACTTTTGGGGGGGATGGGCATGGTGCAACAAGGTACACCTGTGAAAAGCAGATCGACTCCCTGGTTGAAACATCCTGGGGTTCGTTGGCCACGCTGAGTGAGATAAGACACACAGTTTTGTTGTTATGTTTTGTTTATCTTGTTTATATTAGTTACTTGGCACTTGAGCTCTCATGCTATTTTATGGTTTGATTATGAGAAATATACCAACCACTTTTAGAGAAGATGTCATTGTAAGCCGCGTTCTACAGTTGATATGGTCAGATGCAACACAGGGCGAGATATGTCTTCCCATATGTTCTTTTGAAATGTATATTATAATGTACCATAAAAAGCCAACAAAGATAGTTTAACAAAAAAAAAGCAACACAGCGAATGCGTTTTGGTCAAAGAATTTCTTCAGGGCGTCAATATGAATGTCATCCTTAATTAATCCAGCCCATAAAGGCTTAGATGCATAAGTAACACAAAGTTTCCAAATGCTTGCTGAAGTGATTACTTGATTATGTGTGAGAAGGCAAAAATGGACATCAGAATCGGTGTTCAATGCTGCAACCTGAAAGTTGGTGGTCATATATGGCACTTTCGGGTTGCAGGGTGGTACATGGATTCCCTTTCCAGTCCAAGCAACCATTCAAACTCATAATTATTTAATAGAAAACATTGAAACACTTAGCAATAGTTTTTTAAATCTTACTACTTATGAAAATGCATAAAAAATAAAAAAACAAATTAAAATATTACTTAAATTAAACACATAAAATAAAAATGATTTTCTACATATAGATAAATATAAAAACCTATAATAATAAATTATTAAATATATCAAAACAAAACATAATTTAAATAATATGTAAACAATTAAACATATACACAAGTATGAATATAAGATAATTATTTTGAACAATTAATTTAAAAAATATATTTTCAATCTATTTTCAATCTTCAATAACATACCACCATATTCTCCTACAAACCCAAGAACCTGGTACTAAAATATAAATTACTAACAACAATATAAAAACAAAATAAAAATTAAAACATCCAAAATTTAATTTAAATAAAGAAAATACCAATTGGAATTAACAAATGTAACCTAAACAGATAAAATTATAATTAACAATTAAATAATTTACGTGATTAATAATCAACTACATATTTAACATAAAAATAATCAATAAAATTCAATTAATTTTAATTTATTTAGCTTCCCATACTATTCACTAGTCCCCTACAAACCCAGCAAGCCACCACTACATTATAAATTAGTAATTAAAAAAAGACATTTTTAAAATTACAAACTACATTTTAAACAATTAATAGCAATTATATTACAAATACCAGTAGTTAAATTAATACACTAAATTAATTAAAACACAACATTTATTACAACTACAATGAAGTAAACAATATTAAATACAACACGATTCTTAAAAACTATATATTATAATAAGTAGAAACAATATATATATTTTTACCATAGCTATTTAGTTCCATGATATTTTGGTAGTCAAAATGTGTTGGCCACGATATTAATGCCACAGGATATTTCTAATCTGATATTTCGATCTTTCCCTGTGCTGGAGGTCTCTTCCTGTGCTGGACTCCTCCACTTGGCTTGGCTCTTTCCGTGGGTGTCTGTGCTTATGGTCGTGGCAGAAGAGGAAGTGACCATCACTTAGGTAGCTACCTAATAGCACAAATCCAGGAGTTGATCCCTAAACCCTCCTTACCTGTGATATACCAGGTCCTACTGTGGTCCTCATCTGGCTACATATCATACTCGATGAGAATAAACCTCCTGTTTGTTCCATTCCACTCATTGGTTCGCCTGCAAAGGAATGATAGGCTAGGCTGTGGCCCTGTGCTACTTAGTGACGGTGGATAAAGGCATGCTAATGAACCCCTGTAAAACTCTTGGATTCAGGCTAGACCCTCTCCCTGCACTCGAGGCATCTCCATAGAACAGTCCACACTGGGGAATAGAGTCCTCTGGCTCCTGACAGCCAATCATCAGCAGGCACTTCACTGATCTCATCTGTCTGACAAATCAAAATGCCCACAGACATAGCCAGACTGCCTCTAGCCTCCCTACCTTGTTACTAGGAAAAATAATTATTTTCCATACTCCAGAAAGGCCTGACCAGGACACTGTCCCTCCTGAGCCTGCAGGGACTGGCATCACTCATATCCTCCAAACATACAATCTGCAGCCTTGTACAGCATGGACAATGCATTCAAACAAAACGCTCTCTTAAGAAATGAACGCATGACAGTAAATCTGCAGCCTTATCGCTGTTCATATAATGAGGTGTAAGTGGTCTGAAAGATCTACATATATGTCTGTACAGCACAACACAGTCTATGGTAAAAAGATGGCACCATGTCATTAGGTACAACATATTCATATTTCTTAAACAATCTTATGCTGTAGCTTATTAGTTTGAGTTGAATCAGTTGGACTAACATACCTGAAAATAAATATTTGTAAAAGACAATTCCAGGACTGGACCTGCTCTTCCAAATGACATAGGGCCATATGTACGAACACTTTTTCCCATAGACACAGAATGGGTAAATACCTTTGCTACATCTGGCCCATAGTATCATCTCCTAGCCTTATTCGCAAAAGTGGTCCCGAACCAGTTATCCAAATTTCTGTGCTTTCCCTATTGCCTTGAAACTGTTCACCAGCTCTAGTTTTTACATCTTTCACTTTCCCTAACCTTAACATCATTTTAATTTTGAATTTCAAGCACATCTGGTTTCGTGCCATTTAAATGCCTTACTTTAACGAATCATACAGTTTTCTTCAGAAGGCTCTGATTCTAAAGAGAAATCTTATGTCCTGCCTTACACCACAAGCTAACATTGGTGACTTTATTAGGAAGGCTCTATTTTCCCCAAGTAAGATGGCTCTAATCTTGACCTGGGTTGAAGGAGACTCTAAACTACCCCCGAGCAGTGTCAGTAAAACCATCAGCCTGGTGACACTGAGTTGCTCTCTCCACCTATGCAGTACTACATTGCACTATAGAAATGTAAAACAGGAGCCGAGCTCTCAAGAAAAGGCGGATTCGGGGCACTGGGCCAGAGGGCTGTGGCAGAGAGCGCTTCATTTACAGCCCTTGAGCGCCGTGCTGACTCATTAGTTCTGCAAAATGCCCCCTTTCAAGTGTTCCTTGACCACAGAGAGTGTGCAGGAGGTGGGAAGGACAGAGGTGACAACTGCAGTTAGCAGCGATGCACCTATAAAAAGGTTGTCGTTCAGCACAATACGGCAGAAGATTTAACAAAACTAGCCATGTGTCAGACAAGGTGTGCAAAGCTGTTTATTAGGAGTCAGTTCATGCAGGCATCCCAACTTCCCTCTGGAGATCTGGACCTCTTCTGACGGTATGGCCTACGAGCTACATGAAAAAAATAGCTCTGGTTCACACACTCGCAATGACCTCTCTGCTTGGTGGCTCAGTCAAAAAATAAATAGGAGGTTTTGATTCCACTTGCGCCACCTATTGAAATTGTGAACCAGAATATAGCGAAAAATAATAATGGTCCCTTCAAAGGTATCTCCACATCAGATTGTAATGTATATTAAAATGTTCATTGCTTTTCACTGTTTGTGCTTGTCTACATTGGAGTAAGCAGATGTCATGGCTCAAGCTCAAATGTGATGTGCGTGATGTAGGAATAAAAATCTCCTCTGACAGCCCTACCCTGCCATTTTACTACGTGCGCAAATTCCCTCTATACCTTTTCATCTGGCAGTGCTAGAATTTTCTTTTCTTTCCCCCAGGTTGAATCCTTTATGTTGAGCATTTTCTTTAATATCAAAGGACCATTTTATGACCACTTAGGGCCTAATTATGAGTGTAGCCGTCCTTGGACTGCCACACTCGTGGTGGCAGTTGGACTGCGTGGTCCAACCACCACATTACGAGGTTGGCTGGCAGTCCCGCCAACCTACCACCGTCTCTGGACGGGCTGATGGCGGTGCCAGTTGGAATCAGCCAATGCTGATTATAACCTGGTTCTCTACCAGCCTTTTCAGGGTGGTTTCACCGTCATGAAATGGCTGACAGAGAACAAGTGCAGGGGTAGGCCACAGGGGGGCCCCTGCCCTGATCATGTCCGTCGCATGGGCAGTGCAGGAGTCGCCCTGCCCAGCAGCCTCGTAATGCGCACTGTCTGCTGTGTAGACAGTGTGCATTATGAGGGTGCTGGGCAGGGCTGAGAAGATTGTTTTGGTGGGGGCAATCTCAATCTTCTCAAATAATTGAGAATGACATAGAGTCATGATCAGTTACTATGTACTGTGGTTTACTTGGGTGCACAGTGTTGTATTTCATTTGTGAATTTGATGAGTACGTGATTTCTGTGATTAGTTTTACTGTTTATTTCATTGATGTATATATTTTCCGAGTGTCTTCAAGGAACGATGAAAAAGCCTGACACGGCATGAGAACGTTTCCACTGTAAAGAACGACGACCGCATGTGTTGTAATGTACACCAACTCTTAGACCTAATACAGTCTTTCAGTCATTTTCAGTCATTTCCAGCACTCACAGAAAGTGAAAGAGACATCTTTCCCAGGTGTGAGGTTTGCCCACCTGAGGGGCAGTTGCCTAGAGGCAGTGGACCTCATCCTGTACAGTTGTTTTTAATAGAGTAGCAGGATTGTCCTGTTTTTGCACTTTATATTTTCAATCTGAAAATCATGTTCTGGTGAAAACTCACTGCAAGCTTCCCAATGCCCTCTGATGGTGTCACCTTTTATGATGTCATTCAAGGAACCTGGTCCTCTTCCGATTTTATTGGGCAACAGTTTGTGGCGAGGGCTTAGTTTCATTGAGCAATTATAAAGCATATCCTTGCAAAAGTGTAAGTAATGTACACGCTGCCATGTTTGATTCCATATGTAATAGGAGTACTGTATGTTCTTATTTATTTTACAGTGAGCAAGGTATATCAGCTGCAACTGCACAACTAGCTACTGTTTCATCTTTTTGTTTGGAAGCATTTCTGTGCTGCCTGTTGTATGAAAACGTTTGCACTTGGCAGATAGAATTGAAGAAGATGCAATTTGGAAATGCAATGAAGTTGCAGGCCCTAACTCTGGGCTTGGCCCTTTTATAGGTGTTCTAGTCTGAGTTCCCTGGTCCAGAATAGATGGACTTATGGTATAAAATTTCAGGAAAGGCTTATGCTGCTGACTGTTTACATTTCTGGGGACGACGTAGATAGTCTTGTTGACAACTGAGTCACCAATAGGCCTAGTTCTAAGAGCCAAAGCATGAGCCGAGCAATCAAAAGATGTAAATCAGGCATGAAAAAAACATTTTTCACTCTCTCAATTAAGAACACACTTATATCATTGAAATGAGTAACATTTATTGAAAGTATTTTCTTTTTAACATGAAACATTCAAGAATACCCCATCCCTTGTTAATGTTGCCATGAGCCACCCAAAGCGGATCAGTTTGTCAAGTTCTCTATTGATATAGCCTATACTGCCAAACGTGAAACACAAATATTTTCCATTAACAATATATAAGCGAGTTTTTTTTATAGTGTCTTTACTTAATTACTTCAATGTATTCTCAGGTAGTTGGTTAAGGAAAATGATAATATGATGAAGTAAAGCGATGAGCCTTGAATCAGACAGTTTGTCAAGTGGGGAAGCCGGAATTTGAGCCTTGGATTCCAGTTTGCACATTGTACTGTTCTCACTTCAGTTTAATATGAAAACCAGTGTTTGTGTTCAGTTACTCAATTATTTAGTTAGTGTTAGTATTTGATATTCAACAAATACACTTATCACACCTTAATTTTAATTGACATTATACCCACACATGTATGTGATTAGCAATAAGATTTAAAGGATTATTTTTTTTGTTTCCAATATTTCCATAGACATTGAAGAGCAAACACAGTGACAGAACATCCATCTCTCAAATCATGCTGCACTTCACATGCGACTCCTTGAAGTGCCATCGCTTAAGGAGCCAACTGAGGGTTCAGAGTTCCCTTTGAGCCTCATTTACTGAAAAGTGTTGAAGCGCAGCGCTGTGCCAAATTTGGCAGTGCCGCGCTGAATCACTTCAGAAACGCAGAGATGCTCCGTATTTAATATAATACAGCTCAATCCTGTGTTTTCCCTAGCGCTGGTGCTAAAATTAGCTGCCTAGCGCCAACGCAGGCAGCTTTGCTCCATAGTGCAAGGGTGCCTGCGACGCAGGGAACAATTGTTTATGTGCAGGAAGGTGCTCTTTCCTGCACATAAACAATCAATAATGGAGATTTGCTAGTCCTATGGGTAATGCACAATGCAGCACACGTTAGGAGCAAATCATCATTATTTAATGATTGTTTATGTGCAGGAAGGGACACCTTCCTGCACATAAACAATCATTAATGAAATTTTGATCTTCCTATGTGTGCAGGAGAATGCAGCACACATAGGAAAAGCAGAAACAAGGAGAAATAAAAGTATTTCTCCTCGTTGCTCGTTGCGCAAATCCTCGTAAATCGGGGGCAGCATCAAAATGCAAGAGGTGTTGCAGTGGAACGCCCACAGCAACGCCCATTGCATGTCCCTGTCACGCAAAGTGATGCGTGTAAAGAGACCTTATTTACAAAGCAGCATGAAAACACAAAAAGTGGCTTAACGCCGCTTTGTAAATATGGGCAAGGCATTGCGCCACTGGAACGTCGGTAAAAGTTATGTCCGATGGAGCAATGTCCTTGTAAATGAGAGCCTTTGTTTTTTTGCTATTTATTTTATTTGTGGGCACTGAGGTGGCGAGCCTCTCCTAAACTGTGTCTTTTTCTCAAGCCACTAGAGCCAGCAGTAACAGTAACATAAAATGGCACCTCCTGCCTTCGAATACTCTGTTGGCTAGCTTGACTTGAGAAAAAGACCGATTTTTGGGAGAGGTTTAACACCCCAATGTTCACAATTAAATGATTAAGAAAACAAAACCTGTCTTCCATTGTTCAGTTTCCACTTCAAAGTCTAGAGAGCAAGCAAAAGGGTCCCTTAGAGACCATAAGTATGCTGATGAAATTGATCACTGAAACAATTTACCTTAAAAAGGTATGAGGAGGGAGAGGCAATGCTGAAATTTTTTAGCTGGAGCCTCAAGGGAGAACACCAGCAAGAATCAAATTGATGACATCTTGAATCCTACAGATGATGCCATAGTTACTTATCACAGAAAGGTAAGGAGATATTCTTAGAACATTGTAGCAAGATGCACAACACAGAGCAGATTTTAGATAAGAAAATGTTAGATGAGTAGCTCTTGCAAATTTCAAGCTCCGCTTAACTGAAGATAAACCTGTTAATTTACTGAAACTTTCCTCCGAAACCAAAATCAGGTGGATAGTGATCATCGTGGATGTCTTTAAAGGGAGACAAGTGGTCCCAGCAGTGACCCCCCGGCTTCCACCTTGTGACCCCAGCACTGCATTTGCGACCCTTGGCCTTGGAGATAGCAAATACGGTGGCAAGACCAGAAAGAAAGCGGGGCTGGCACGAGCCCTCTTTGCTTTCTGTTGTTTGAACAGAAAAGGGACAAAGTGCCGTTTTAAATTATTTGAGTTTGTTTCCCAATTCAGAATGTTTTTATGTTATAAATAGAAAACACTTTGAAGTGCTTGTAGTGCACACTCAATAAACGTAAACATTGCTTTCCTGCGGTTTATGATGAAAGCCGCATTTAATTTCAGGGATGTCAACAGGAGCAGGGTTCCTTTCACTTATTCTGCTGTATATGCGCTTTGCATGCGCCTTTTCAGGACCTTTCCATCCCAGAGAAGAGAGAAGAAAACAAACCCTAGGGATCACCTTGCAGGATGTAGCTGCATCGGATTGACCTATGGTCAGCCATTTCGCTGACTGTCTCTGGGCTGCTTCTGCCCATGCGATTGATACTTGGTGTGTGATGGATACTTGAAATAATGGTCAACCCATTCATTTCAGGCTGTGTGAAAGAACTGAAGGTTGTGTGTAGGCACTGGGAGATGGGTTTGGCTCTTGGCTGGGCACGGGCATTTTCAGCTGTGTCTTGGCATGTGGGCATGTGCACAGGGATGTAGGGATGTGTCCATGCTGGCTGTATCTGGGAAGATGGCTGCTACAAACTTGACATATCAAGGCAGCACTCTTGCAATATACTGGCTACATTTATAGCATATCATAGCACTAGGAAACGTAAAATATCTGTGTCATACAAAAATAGATTTGTAACTGCTTTAGAAACCTGTCTTTTATTTTAATAAACTTGAATTTAATGTTTACTCTTCCGTTCATTGCTATTGCTTTGAATTCAGTGGTGTCACTACCTCAATGCCAGAATGTAAAAGGTTATGAGATAACATTTTAGCTATCGTCAGCTTCAAAAGGTCAAATGATGTCACTTCCTGTGATGTCATCCGGCACCTACCATTGGGATGATGTCGTTTCCACTACCCCTGACATTTTGGCAACTTACATTTTTGACGTCCATGTTTACCATCTCCCAAAAGGGAAAGTTTTTGACCAAGATGGGTTAGATGTTCTGGTAAAGAATCTCTGCAATCAAATTAAGTACATGTTGTTGCGTGGGCAGATTCCAAGCTCTTTCAGTACTATTACAGTTGTGAACCTTTTGAAACCTGGCAACCAAGAGGAAGATCCTAACTTATATCACCCAATAACACTCCCAAAGGCTGATTTTACCGTCTTCACGAAAACACCTGCAGCTAGGATCTCTTGTCTGCTAGATGAAATGATTCATAAAGATGACAAAGGGGAGTTGTAGCTTGTAGACAATTGCAAGTAAATACTAAGCCCCCCCATTATGAGCTTTCTAGGTTAGTTACAATATGTGCGGTAACGGATGTTACCACACATATTGCAATGAAGAGGTTTTTGATAGATATTGCCTGCACAAACCTCCAGATAGTTACCAGGAAAAATGGCAGTTAATTACCAGACCCTGTAGACTTTGGTGCCCTAAGCACCAAGAAATATGTTTTCCCAAAAAACTTGAAACTGGTTGGTATTTGTTGCACCCAATAAATTCAGACTCAGCAAAGTCTGTTTTTTTCTGGTGTGATCAATACACACCACATAGCTGTTTGCTGAAAGTGATAGATATTTTCTCACAAAAACAAATCCCTACAGTAGTAATGTTAGATGCTGAGAAGGCATTTGACCTTGTGAGATGGGACAGCCTTTTTATTCTATTTTGTATGTGTTTGATTTTCTCAGCCAGCTCATAAGGTTAATGTTCAACATGTAATACTGATGGTAAGGCAGTTCTAAGAATTGTGATTCTACTCAATGTATTCAATCCTAGTCTTCTTTCTTACCATTAAAGAAGGTGTTCCATTCTGTAGCTCTGGGTAGGATCGGGCAGGCTTCTTAGCACTGCAGCACTGTGGCAGTGCCGGTCAACGGCCTTGTGTGTTTCAGCTCCAGCCATGATAGGCTGGGCTGTTTGACAGCAAGTTTTCTTGGCCTTGGTCCTGACTGCCTGTCAGGTGCTTTCCCACAGTACACTGAGCTAGACATTTACTTGGTATTACTTAGACAACACTGTAATGTAATTCAGACTCTGGGCCTGATTTAGAGTTTGGCAGAGGCGGTTACTCTGTCACAAACATGACCAATATCCCATTTGCCATATTACTGTACCATTATAGCCTGTGGATGTTTGTGACAGAGTAACCCGTCCCCCAAATTCTAAATGAAGCCCTTGGTACGTTGAGAATCCAGATTCTTTTCTTTTATCTATATTTCCGGATAGATATTTCCTGGGAAAGTTTATTAACTTTATCATCCTTTTCTATTTTGACCTTTCCATACCTTTATGGGGAGATAATACTACCCCTTCCAATGTTTTTTGTTGATGTTCAGTTTTACCTGAGAGTATAAAAAGGAACTGTTCATTCTGCTTGGTGTATCCCAATTATGCTCTCTACTTGCTACTTGCTAACAAAGGCTTACAGTTTTCTTCCCACTTCCGCTGCAAGGATTCCACTTGCTAATCCTGGATTCCTTTTTTTACTGTGGCCTTTTCACCTAGGAGCTGAAGTTTTTCTTAGTCTGCCACCATTTCCACTCTTCATCCACTTACTATTCTGAACTCAAGTGGAAATAGGAGACAAAAGACCTTATCTTTGAACAAAAAGTCTCAAGAACAATAGCTCAGAAGACCTCTGTTGGACAGACAGTTATCATAGCCAGCTCATTTAAAAGAGGGGAGGTAAAAACCGCAAGGGAAACACGACAGGGTTGCCTCTTGTCACCAATTTCCTTTGCTTTTTTTATTGAACCCTTAGCAGTAGTGATAAGCAATGATCCGGGAATAATCCAATTGGTAGGCATCTCCAACCTGAAATTATATGTGGATGATCAGAAGATGTTGTCCTAGGCTTAAAAGCTGATAGTTCTAATGTTCCAAGGACCATCAAAAGCCATAAATCCAGCAATTTGTAACCATTTGGCTTCCGCAGACTCCCACTGAATCAGTACTGGAAGCTAACAACCCCCTCCTAAGACATTTTTACTCTTTGAACCTAAAACATGATACAAAATGTACAGAAATAAACGAATATAAAAAATACACAAATTATTAAATATTTTTAATTAATAAATGAAAACATATGGGAACATTTAAATTTGAATTTTAATGAGAAGTTTGGCACTTTCCAATGTTTATTTTGTTTCTGAAGGGCGAAACAATATAAAATTTAAAGCATATCACTTTGTCTTTTTTGCTCCTAATGTACACTCTCCTTTTGTTGATGCATATCAGTGCTATTTCAATTCAGGCCACCAGTTGTCTATATTAGATTCTGCTTGCTGTACTTGCACTGCTGTCACAAATCAAGATAAGGATACCAAATTAATTTTTAGCTTCCAATTTCAAATGTCTCTACATTACAGCATTTTACTTTTGCTTTTTTATGTACATGTACTCTATGGATCTGTTTATAATATTTAATTTTCAGAGCAGTCGTGGACCCCCCTGGGTCTAAAGCCCAGCATTCATAGAGGTACAAAACCTATATCCATCTATGGTGAAAATGATCTCATTTAATTTGAAGAGGCTTAATGTTCAGGTGAAAATGGGAGCAGTTTGGAGATCTCCTAGGGTCTCTCAGCCTAATTTTATTTGCTTACAGGAATTGCATCTGCTGAGGAGGGATTGGGAGGGAATGGAATAAAGGGCAATCCCAAGAGCCTGCTACCCATTAGCTACTGTAGCACCCTCCCCAGCCTGGTACCTGCTGAATGTCAAGGCCACACAAGGAGCTGTAAATCACACGTCTTTATTCCTCTGTGTGTACCTGTGAACTCAAACATTCTAAACCAAGCTTTCATTACAATATATTCTAGCGATTACGTCACACTGATATGGAGTCCTAGAGGAGCCAGAAAGGTCCCATTCTAAATCATGCAAGACACTACAGCTACAATACACAATGGTGTCTTAATCTTCTTGTTGAGAGACTTGCCATTGGTTAAGTTAAGTTAAGTAAAGTTAAGTTGAGTTATGTTATGTTACAACAAATTTGTAAAGCTCATGTACACCAAACAAGGTTCCATGGTGCTAAGAACATAACAGAGGGAAGGCCACAAGAGCTAGTCACATGCCGTCTGAAAAGCCAAGTTTTCAGGAAAAGATATAAAACTCTTACATGAGGTTGAAGCTGTGATGTTGATGCGCAGAGAATTCCAGAAGCTGGGGACAGGTACAGAGAACCTGGATCCCCCAGTCTTTTTCGCTTGAACTTAGTGACTTTTGACACACAGACCCCAAATTGTGCTGGGGTGTATAGTTCCGAATTCTGGAGCTCATGAAGGAAGGACTTTTGCCATAATGTGATTTAAAAATAATACACCCGGGTTTAAAGAGGGTTCTCTGGGCAACTGGGAGCCAATATAATTTGACCAGTAAGGGTCTAACATGACAGAATCTGGTCTGGCACCAAACCTGCCTAGTCACTTCATTTTGAACGAGCTGTAGTCTCAGTGGTGACAGGCAGCAAATCTGATAGAGAAGGCCAGTAGCTGATTCTGACAAGGCCTTGGATTGCCACAATATGCTCCTCTAACGCTGTCCAAGACATGTTCTTGTAGGACATCTTGGAGACACTTTTGTGGGTTATGGAGGGAGATAATATAGTCACTGGGCATTTCTATGCAGTTTGGTATGGTAAGAGAGACTGATCTTCAATGGGATGGGGCACAGGTACTTTTTTTAGGACGCCCAAAGGGACTTTGAAGGAAATGGGCATTAAGGAAGTCTGGGGGAAATGCATAAGCTAGATGTTGAACACACCTATTATTAACATGTGTACCATTCATACTCATGTATTGAATGTATAATGGTGAGCTGTGTACTAGTCTAAATGGTTACTAGAGTAGAGATTTGTTCCATATACATTTCCAACCTTGCCCCAGTACAGACCGATTTCCAAATGCCGTGGAGGGGGGCCCAAAGTAAGAACAGGGGGATTACATCCAGCCTTTGTGGCAAGATCTGCTTTTTAGGGTGGATAGAGGGAAACAAACTAATGGTCACATCAACCTGAATGAGGGAACAGTAGTATCACAAGGAAGATGGTTGCAGGCCTTTAAGGCAGTGGTTAGATGGGAGTGTGTAGTGCTTACATCACACCTGTGTAGGATGAGGGCCTTAGAAACACAGGAGGTTGAGAAGGTGAAGCATATTGAGACTGGGTACATAGATAGTCCAACAGTACAGCTTCAATGTAATCTTTATATCTAAATAGATCAAGTTATAATAGACCAGTCTGGATCCTAACTCTGATGGGACAACTGGTGTTCTGCTATCAACTGGAAGACGTTTAATAATATGTTGCTGAATGTAAGGATAATACTACTGAGAACGTTTAAAATGTCATTTTGAGATCATCATTTTTTAACATAAGCATTTGACTATCTTAATGAGTGCAGGAGAGCTGCCATTAGAGGTAGACCAAAGGCAGTTGTTCCAGAGTGAAGAAGGGGATCCAAGTACGAAGAACCTAAGATTTTACAGGTTAATTTTAAGCAATGGCTATTCATTTAAATGCTTATTCCTGCAATAAGATATGGACATCATCAGCTTAGATGTATAGATTAATACCAAAGGTGCATACTAGCACAAAAAGAGGTTACAAATAGAGGATAAATAGATAGGAAGATAATTTGCTTTGAGGCAATTTGTAGGACTGGAAATCCTTGCAGTGGCAGTTTGAGCTGAAACCGTGCAATAACTTGCTGCACATTGACCCTTATAAAGAAGTGGCTGAAGTAATATCCCATGAGCTATCTGGGGTATGGGGAGGAGAGGGGGTTGACTACCCTGGTCAACTCTGAATGGTCTCCAGTGCTGTTGTGCCTTTCATTACAGTGTTTGGGAACATCACACACAATTTTACTTGGTGCGTAGCTGTACCTGGTAAAATATTGGGCAAAGAGCAATAGGGGCTGCTGGCATAAAGGCAGCCCAACTCCTGCCCTCCCCATCTAACATCTCAGGGGAGCAGACAGCACTTCTTCCGACCACAGAAGCTAGAGCCTCCCTTTGAGGCTGGCGGTCTCCAGACCCCAAGCCACGCAGTGACGTTTAGGCAGTCGTACTCCAGGTGGTCCGACTGCCACATTCCAACCCTGGCGGTTGGACCCCCTCAAGACTCCCGTCCACGCCAGGAACATTGGTCCCATTGGGCTGATGGTGGTCGAATTTGCGGTCAGCCATAGAGGCGCTGAACATAGCGCAGTCGTGCTGATCATGACTCCACTTTCAGCCAGCCTTTCAATGGCTGTCTCACTGCCATGGAAAGGCTGGTGGAAAGATAGTAATGGGGGCCACAGGGGGGAAACTGCACTCTCCACAACCATGTTGTGGGAAATGCAGGGGGCCCGCTGCCCAGTTCTAGTGTGCTATGGTACTTAAGGGAGCAGAGACCAATACCGTAGCACTGTTCCCACCGTTCGGCCCAGCAGGATGATCGTAATACAATGTTCCCAACTGTCAGCCCGGAGGGAACATTGTAATACGACAGGTGGGGACACCGCCGGCATGATGTCTGCGTCCTCCCTGCGGTATTTGTAGTCCCACAGTGAGACCACCAATGTCATAATGAGGCCGTTAGTTGGGAGCCCTGTGTAAACAGTGTTGCTGTCATCCAAGTGGGATATTGCTGTCATCCAAATGGGATATCACTGTAAGGATCAAAGTAATTTTTTCTGAAACAGTGACAAAAAGGAGAGGCTCTCTCTTAAGCAAAGATGAATACATTTTTGTTGATTAAATTAATTAGGCGGCAACTAGCATAGCATTTGAACACTACCTGCAAGTTGCATATCTTTTGCATGGACACACCAAGAAATCCCAATGTTTCCAGCACATTGAAACATAGAGGTGTGAGAGGAGGCTTCTTTTTGCATGGTTAGCCCCCCATTTTTTGCCTGATGTTGATGTGTCCTAGAAGTTGTAGTGCCCATGGCCCCTGCTAACCAGGTTCCCTTGGCCAGAGCTCTTTCCCTAAATATGTTGTGATGCTTGCACTATTGGATACAGTCTTAAATATCACTGTAAGTCCCTAGTAAATGGGTACGCCTGTACCCAGGGCATGGGTTATTAGGGGTAGGCCCCTGAGGGCAGCAGTACTGATTGTGCCACCCTCTAGGGCCCTGCACCCAGCACATCCATTGCAGGCTAAGTGTTTTAGGGCAAACCTAAAAAGGCAAATTCGACATGGCACACTCCCTGTGTGCCCTGTCCACCCTACACTACTTATGTTATGGGTAAGTCACCCCTCTAGCAGGCCTTCCAGCTCTAAAGGCAGGGTGCACCATACTATATGTGAGGGCATAGCTGACTGAGCACTATGCCCCCACTGTGTCTTTGCCAAGCCTGGGACATAGTGAGTGTACAGAGCAGCCATTTTAAGTACATGTACTGGGCACTGGTCAAACACAAGCTACCCAGTTACATGATCGCCACTCTGAACCCTGGGTTGTTTGGTATTAAACAACTCAGGATGATAAATCCAAACTGGTGTCAGTATTGGATTTAACCCTGAATGTACCCAGGGGTCACTTTAGAGGTGCTCCTTGCAAAAGCTAACCTAACTGGCATGGTTGCTGACTGGTTCCATCCAGCATGCCACCTCCACACAGCCAATACACAAACCTTGGGGGAGAGCCCTGTCTCTCTGGTTTGTGAGACAAAGCCCTTCCTTGGTGGAAGAGGCCTGCTGCTAGCAGCAGATGGCTTCCACCCTTTGTCAACCCCCACTTTTGGTGGGAGCAAAGGTGGGAAATAACACAAAGGGTAGGATGGCAGGAAAATAGCTAATGAGGTTTAAGGTAGTGACCCTTCCCACAGGAAGTGGTCACTGTAGTGGGTGTAGCCACCCAAGGGTAAGCGTCCCATTGGACACTACCAGGTTACCCCTAAAACACCCACTAAATCCAGTATTTAGTGGGCTCCCCAGACCACTAAATCAGATTTATCAGAAAGAAAATAAGGCAGCACCAAAGAACCCAACATCACGAGAAAAGAGGACCTGCTGCACCAGAAGAGGCTCCAAGACCCCTGCTTGCTGCACCGGAGTCCTGACGATCGCTGCTGCGGAGGAGCTGACCACTGGACCAACCTCAAAAGACCCAGAGGACCTTCATGCTTCACAAATAGATCTCCCTCATGAGTGGAGACACTGGTCAAGAAACTAAAGAAACAGCAAACCAGTGAGGGTCACTTCACTGACTGGATAATATCTCCGTAACCCGAAATTGCAGCCAGACCTGACAACACACCAACGACAGCCCAGATGAGACCTACCACTGTGCAAACTTTGGTGGCACTGCACCCTCCCGTGGCCGCGTTGTGCCAATACCCCAGGGACTGGTCAGTGCACATTGGACAACAGCAAAAACAGCTCACCCAGAGCTGCAACTGGACTAGGAGGACGTACCAGGCAAGGGACTTCAGGAACACCCTGGACCTCCTGCCAGAGCACCCTCGTCGTCTTGCAAGGCCCCCAGAAGAAGACTTACCTCCAGCTCCAAGGGGTTCCATTGCTCACAGCCTCCAAGACCTCCAACTCGCCTTGCATCCGGTCGCCCTGATCCCTGCATCGCAAAATCTGCTGTGTGCCATGGGTCCCTAACTCCTTGCAACATTGTCAGCCCAAGGGGACCCAAATGCACCACCTTTAAATCTGCAAACCAGCTCCTTTTCCAAGTGGCCCCTCCAAGCGGCCCTGTGCCTGTGCCAAGAGACTTTCCAGCACTGCTCCAGCCGGAACTGGGAGCCGCCCAAGACTCTCCAGCTGGCACAGGGTGCTCACCAACCTCATCGACCATCCTGCAAAAAAAAGAGACTGGTAAATCACCTGTGTGATTTTATATGCAACGTTATAGGTGGCCTTCCATTGATTCATATGGTGCGTCATTACGGACTGAAAGACTAACTTTATTAAAACTTTGAAAAGTCATAATTCCAAAAGTACTTAATGTATTGTAACCATTTGGTCTCAAAAATTATATAAAAGTCTGAAGTATGTTTTAAAAATTCTGGTCTCGAGTTATTCATTGAGTGTATGTGGTGCATGATTGAAATTGCAACAAATGCTTAGCACATCTCCTGGATTAGCTCAACTACTCGACCAGCTACCTCAAACTCTGGAGCATTAGGTGATCTGATTTCTACCTCTGAAAAACCAACGTGTGGTTGCCTGGACCCCCTGCACAGTGTGCTTAGCTTTGCACACTACATAGAGGGCAAGCCTCCTACAAGAGGTGATTTGACGATGAGGACCAGAAGCTGATTACTGCCTTTGAACCAAAAGGAACCACCAGTTATGATGGATACATTGTGTTTCCAAGTAACCACTTTTTGGATTGTCACGCCCCATCTAAAAAAAAAAAAAAAATCTTGACTCACTTACTGATAATATCGAACTCTAACACTGGGACAGTGCTGTCTCCTGCCCAGTGATGTGATCCCTAAACATTGTCAAAATTGGCTTGAAACCTGATTGAAAGATGTGTGACATTAAAAATGGCATGCTGTCCCAGTGACTAGGTCCAAAATGACACTGTCACTGGTCAGGCTGTAGCAGACACATAGGAAAAGTCAAATTATAGATTATACTTAAATCTATATCTTTTGACTGGTACCAGCTGCAAACTATATTCAAAGACCTATTTTTGTATTTCATAAAAATCCAATCTAGTGGGGAAGTCAGATGTTTATGAAATATGTTGGAACTGTAACTTTTAGAAAGCTACTTTTACACTGTCTGAAGTTGCTGAAGGCTACTTAGCATTAGCTGTCCAACAACTGCTCAGCCTGAACTTAGTCTAAATTAGGTGTGAAAGCGGTGTGAAAACTGCTCCCATAGCACAGACAATAGTATGGGAATGGAGAGGTGTTTTCTTACCCGGCACGAAGACAAGTTTGAGTGAGCCCAGGACCTTAACTTCAAAGGAACATCTCCTTTCAGTTGTATGACAAAATATCGTGAATAAGAATATCAACTGACATGAATGTCAAAAATATTGTTTATTATTGAATAATGTGTTTCTTTATTTATGTTGGGAACGTGCTACATTTTCAAGGAAAAATCTACAGAGCACTAGTGGGACACACCTACTTCAAGTATCCGGACTTTGCTTCCATGAAGCAGCTACAATTTTAGAGGTGGTCAACTCAAGGAAGATTGTTATTCTTAAAAAGTGGCATTCTGCATTGGGACTTGGAAGTCATTTCAACATTTTACTTCTGAAAGTGACATAGGGCCTCATTACGACCCGCCCGCCAGGCCAGGGAAAAACTCCCTTCCCATGAGGATGCCGGCTCGTAATCGAGCCAGCGGAGTGGGAAGGTGCAACGGGTGCTACTGCACCCGTCGCGTATTTCACTGTCTGCTACGCAGACAGTGAAATACTAGCGGGGCCCTCTTACGGGGGCCCCTGCAGTGCCCATGCCATTAGCATGGGCACTGCAGGGGCCCCCAGGGGCCCCACGACAATCCTTACCGCCATCCTGTTCCTGGCGGGCGAGCCGCCAGGAACAGGATGGCGGTAAGGATTGTCAGAATCCCCTCGGCGGCGCAGCGAGCTGCGCCGCCTTGGAGGATTCTTAGGGGCAGTGGAAAACCGGCGGGAGACCGCCGGTTTTCCCTTTCTGACCGTGGCCAAAGCGCCGCGGTCAGAATGCCCAAGGGAGCACCGCCGGCCTGTCGGCGGTGCTCCCGCCCCCGTTGGCCCTGGCGGTTCTCTACCGCCAGGGTCATAATGAGGCCCATAGTCCTTTCCTGAAATGGCACTTAGAAACGTTCTCCAATTTTTTTACTTTCACCTTGACCAATCCACTTGTTGTATCGTACTAGGGCTCCAATGCAGCTGCTGTCACATTGTCCCAATCTACTGCTGCTTCTATAGGCTTTCATTGACACTATAGTCACTTAAATCTTTTTAAAAAAATCATATCTCCAGTTTACCTCATTGGAATTTTGTCGTGTTGGTCTTATTTACCCATAAAATGTTTCTCTTTTTACAAAAAGGCTTGTGGAGTTTTTCTGTGTTTTGTGTGACTTTTTCTGCTGTGTGTGCACTGCTCATATACGTTAAACGTTGCCTTTAATTTAAGCCTAACGGTTTGTGGCACATTACCAGTGCTTGAGCACAGGATTCTTCTATTTAATTTGTGTGACATTTAACAGATGGTGGCCTTATCCTTTGAGGTGGACACTTTTCCATCCCAAATAATAGTCCACTTTCCTAAGCATTTCTAAAATGCTTCATACAATTTCCGACCGGGTGTAAGTTTCCAGACCTCATTTATTCTGAGCTAGATGTGGGTGACATCAGCACAAACATAAAGATCCAATACCATGTGCCTTAGTTTGAGTTTGGCTGACAGTGAAGCATGTCTACCAAAATCTTGACAGTGTGGCCGCCACCCCGCAGGAGTTATTAAGACTTTCCTGGTAGGTCGGCGGGCAGAAACCTTAGTTTCCACCAACCGGCCTAGCAGGAAACAGGATACAGTATTGTCTCAGGCTCATAATCGAACTGGCAGCAATGCTGAAGACTGCAGACAGTGAACATTACAACAGTGCTGGTTAAGGGGAGCCTGCACTGCCCACGCCAAGTGCATGGGCCCCCCTGTGGCCCCCTGCACCTGTTCTCTGCCAGCCTTTCATGACCGCGGAGAACAAGGTTTTAATCCGCAGGGCAGCTCTGCCCCTGCCAGGCTCCCGGGATCATGGATCGTAGCAGTGCTGCTGATTCCCTGGCAGTCTGACCACCAGAGTTTTCATGTGGCGGTTCTGACCACCACACTCTGGACGAGGCCCTAAATGTTTCAATGAGGAGAGTCAGTGGAGTCATGTAGCAGTCAAAATGTTTGATGAAAGGGCAGTTTTCAGGTATGACAGAGATGAAGGTGGTAGCTGTGAATAGGATTGAGGCCACTTTAACTTTGTGCAGAAAGATGAAACAAGTTATCAGAGAGATGAACCAAGTTAGCATTGCTCTCTGATACTGCAGCTTTTGCTAATGCAATCATCATGCTGTGATCAATGTGATAAATGTTCATCCAAGGCAGGCCAGTGGTTTGAAAAGATATCAGAGCTGCCTCGTTTATTAGGAGTCTACAGACAATTCAGTGTTCTTCACATATAAATACTAGTGGTTAAGGGACCGCCTGCTTTAGGCAGAGGGAGTAAAATGTACTACCTCTGATGATATGAGGTAGCACAGGCCATCATGGGTAAGCCATATAACAGTCTAGTTAGAGTGGGCGATCGGATGGATTTTTTTCTGTCCGTAACTACTAGGAATGTTCTAGCGATGAGGGATATAATGACCCCATGCCACGAGAGAAAAGCCCCATGTTGTTGCAGCCAATACTTCTGGGGGGTGCTCCTTCCCGATGGCTAAGAAGCATTGCCCCTCCTGGCTTAAGCCAGCAGCAGAAAAATAAAACAATAGTTCACTATTTTTCTGCATGTGAAGGGAGGGGCGGGGCTGGGCCACAGGACGGGGGAGAGCGGATGGGGAGGAGGAGAGAGTGCACCTATGTGCGCAGGTGTATTTGGCTGGCCGTCTCAGACTGGCCAAGCACACCTGTAAACTTCTTTTTCTCCAGCCCGGCTGTGTTTAACAGCCAGGCTGGAAAAACTGCCCAGACCCTAGGGTTGTGTCTGAGTGGCAGTCCAAGCGGCTCAGACCAATCCTGATGCTGTTTTCATGGAAGCTTTAGCATGAAAGCAGCAGCAGGATTTATGGGGAGCCTGTGCTGGTGTCCCAGTGTATACTGGGACACCCCAATGAGGGAAGAGGAGCGATGATCGAGGCGGCAGGAGACAGTGGCATCATGGCATCATGGTGAGAGGTAAGTTTTTTTTATTTTTTATTTTTTATTTTCATCCCCCCTCTGTGTCCACTGATTTTTTAATAGTAATCAGTGCTCGTGGGACCACTGCCTGCTCTTAAAAATGTTTTTTCAATCATCACAAAGGTGAAGTGGTGAATGGGTTACCACCTCCTTAAAATAGGTGGTATAATGCAAATGTTTTGCGTCTGCATTTCTGTCACAAAACATTCACACATACCACTGCGATGATGTGTTAGGAAGGGATGCCTTAAACACTCCCCTTTCTAATACCAAATCGCAAACCCAACTTGCAATTCGGTACTAGGTTACCAAATCATAAACATGGCTTTGTACATCTAAAAGGCCTTTTTGCATTTCCAAATGGACCACTTCTGAGAATTGGCCCATTTGCTACCACAAAAGGGATTTGTAGATGTGGTCCTGAAATTGGTAGGAATGAAAATGTGTCGCTTTGCAGAGTAAAGGAAAGATAGCAGACGGAAAGTCCTCCATTACCCTGGCTGCCGATACTCTGTAAATCAACCCATAATCAGGTCCTTAGTAAGAAGGGTTGGACTACAGAAGAGAAATCACGTATGTGTGCCTCTCTGCTTTGTTCCTCCTTGTCATTGTTTGGAATCTTTCTGAGATCCAAAAGCCCCAAAATTTGATTTTTTTGCCCCAAACACATACTTTTCACCCTTTGCATACAATGCATTTTGTCTCAATAATGGTAACACTTTCTGCACATGGCCACAATGTTATGACAAGATAGTTAAAGAAATTAATATATTATCTAAATGTACAACCATGAAATGCTTAATAGATCTCTTAATTTCAAATTTGCAAACTCTTGGATGGCCAGTAGGACAATATAAAAACATGAGCAAATCATCAAATATTCTTAGTGACCATATTAGCTGCTAAAAATGGTTTTGAACTCTTCCTTTTGTTGAATTCTAACAAATCACTCGAAGATCTAACTTGGTGATACTTGTTTCTGTAGTCATTGGGTCCAACAGTGTGCAGATAAAAGGTGAAATGCATTGATTGTTTACTGTAATGGCACTTAACTCACTGTAATCCCAAAGAGTACCCATTGTGTACTATAATCTATTCATCTCATTGCAATCCACATGTGGGCTAAATTTGCCATAGAGTTGGAGTATGAACAAGCATTGGCAAAGCCAATAGGTCCCACCTATGCAAGAGATCTTGGCTTTGCCAAGGTGTTTTAAGTAAGTTGTACACCAGCATGGCTGCTGTTCAGCATGGCTAATTGTTAGTGGCATAAAGGAGAGAGGCATGGAGTGCCATACGGTGGAATGGCGCAGAGTGGATCGGAGTGTTGTAGAGTGGAGTGGCAGAGAGTGGCGTCTATTGGAGTGGCTTTGTGAGGAGTCACGTAGAGTGGCATACACTGGAGTGGCATAGAGCAGAGTGGACTGCTGTAGAGTGCATTGGCATAGAGTGTTGCAGGGGTATAGTGGTGTGGACCTGAGTGCAGTGGCACTGCATTCAGCAGCTTACAATGCAGCATCGTAGAATGCAGTGGCATGGATTAGAGTGGTGCATAGTAGAGTGCAGTGGTGCAGAGTGGAGTGGCACAGAGTAGAGTGGTGCAGAGTAGACTGGTGCAAAGTACAATGGTGCAGAATAGAGTGGTGCAGATTAGAATAGGGTGGTGTAGAGTGCAGTAGCGTAAAGTGCAGTGGCATAGAGTAGAGTGGCACAGAGTGGTGAAGAGTGGAGTGGTGTATAGTTGTGTGATGCAGAGGGCAGTGGCGCAAAGTAGATTAGACTGTCAGAGTGCAGTGTAGAGTCGAGTGGCATGGAGTAGTGCAGAGTAGAGTAGCATAGAGTGGTGCAGAGTAGATTGTAGTGGTGTACAGTGCAGCTGCATAGAGTGCAGTGGTGTATAGTTGAGTAGTGCATAGTAGAGAGGCATAGAGTTCAGTGGCAGAGAGTGCAGTGTTGCAAAGTAGAGTGTCAGAGTACAGTGGAGAAGAGTGGAGTAGAGTGGTTAAAGAGCAGTGGTGTAGAGAAAAGGGGTACAGATTAGAGTGCAGTGGCGTGGAGTGCGGTAACATATAGTACATATGTTGAGAGTGCATAGGTGGAGAGTGCAGTGGTTAAGAGTAGAGTGGCTTAGAGTGCAGTGGCATAGAGTGGACTGGTGCAGAGTGGAGTAGAGTGGCATAGAATGAGGTGGCATTGAGCAGATTGTTTCAGAACAGAGTGAAGTGGCATGGAGTCGAGTGGTGCAGGGCAGTGTGCAGTTGAGTAGAGTAGCATAGAGTGTAAAGGCAGAGAGTAAAGTGGTATAGAGTACAGTGGCATAAGAATGAAGTGGTGCACAGTAGATTAGAGTGACGTACAGTTAATTGGCATAGAGCGCAGGAGCATAGAGTTGAGTATCACAGAGTAAAGTGCATTGGCATAGAGAGTATTAACATAGAGTGCAGTGTCACAGATTATCATAGAGTACAGTAGAGAAGAGTGGAGTTGTGCAGAGTAAACTGGAGTGGTGTAGAATGCAGTAGCGAAAAGTGCAGTGGTGTAGAGAAGAGTGGCAAAGAGTGCACTGCATAAAGTAGTGGGAAACAGGGTAGACTAGAGAGGTGAAGTGGCAGAAATTGCAGTGATGTAAAGTGGAGTGGTACAGAGTAAAGTGGCCTGGAGTGGTGTACAGTGGAGTGGTGCAAAGTAGAGTGCAGTGGCATGGAGTGGTGCAGAGTAGAGTGGAGTGGCATAGAGTATTCATGGTGCGGCAGCACACTGCCATTACAGACAACACATATTCAATTAAAGTGAGCATTATATTTGCACAGACATACAGATTTATTAATAAATCTTTACGGTGCACAGACAGAAATGTGTGAAATCTAGGGCAACAATTTGTTTTGATCATATTTTAAGTATTTGTTTACAACACACTTCAGAAATAACAAAAAATTTGCTTCATTATGTTCCTAATTCTGATATATTCTGTATTACTTACACAGTTAATTTAAATGTTGATGTGTGCTAGAATTTTTTTTTTTACTATGCCAAGTATCCTGCAAGATTGTCACATAAATCCTCTCACTTTGAAGTCAGAGAAAGAAAAATAAACCAGCACCCTTGGAAGACATCACCTGACATTTGACCTCGGTCTTTGAATGCAAAGCAAATGTGACAAGATAAGATCAAGATTTACAGGCCTGTTTACAGAAAGGGGGCAGTCGGAAGGTTACAGTAAATAAGGTTTTGGCTACGGAAGGGTCAAACTCAATCTGCACAGCCTAAAACAAATAAAGCCAGCAAATGGAAAGCAAGTAAATGTGAGCTAAAAACCGCAAAGCCAATGGTAAGCAACGGGAGAATGCATTTCTAGATCAACTTTGTGAATGTCCCCAAGATGTCTTTCGCAAAGTAGACAGCTGTGCTGTCTGTTAGGCTGCGACCTAAAAAGAAAGGTGCCCCAGCAGAAGATTCTGAAGGCTAAATTAATCTCTTTTCTGCATTTTGGTATTGTATTGTTGAAGTACTTCAGCTTCCTAAGCTGTTAATGAGTGATCTATCTATGAGAAATGGTGGCAAAAGCACCAACTCTCTGGCACAAAGAATGGATTTTTGTTGTGATAACGTATTGACCCCACTGTTTATTGAAAAAATCCAGCTTATATTAGTAAGCTTCTCGAATGAATAGTTCATCTGGTTTGTCTTCCCTGGATGTTGAACATAAAATAGGTCAGTTAATAAGACTAGAGATTCTACAGACGTTAACCATTACTGTTATCAAGTTGAAGATTATTTCCTAATTGATCCAGTGTATGTCTGGTTGCCTGCAACCGGTTCACCATGCCTCCCTTATCAGTTGAGGAAGAGCTGGGTGTGTTTGTGCTCTCTCCCTTTGAGAACAGGCACATAACGGATCCAGGATCCTGTTGACTTTGTGTTGGCACCACAACTGACTGTTTCATCGCTGCACTCCCTCTCTAAGATCCAGAGCAGCACAGCTGCCACCCATTACCTCTGCACCTCTGCAGTGTTAATCGTACTACCACCCTCACTTTGACTGGGGGACGATGTAAAGAGAGTGCATGTAGACAGAGCAAGCAAAGAGAAGTCAGCAGGAGACAGGTCAACACTTCTTCAGTCCATTCACACCTCAGCAAGGGGAGAAGGTGACACCCAATGCAGCTTGTAGCTGCCGATTGTGACATTTCCTGTGGCCGCCTACAGTTGTGCTAAATCTTCAGGGGCCTTCAGAATTGCAGAGTGAAGAGCAATGGGAGCCCAGAATCATTAAAAAACCTCCAATAACAGGTAATAACAGCATAAAAATCCACTGGTCTCACAAAATTGGGCATACACACAGCTGCATTATCTCCTATGGGTTCTGGTTGGAAGACATACGTGGTCATCAACATAGATAACAGACATTCAGACACGTACACCAAAGGTCAACAAATAAATAATAAACTAATACAAGACTCAAATTCAATTTTCTAGTGCCATCTCCAATAGCAAGCACACAGCTAAATATTCCAGATGCTTACAAACCTGTTGTTTATCTCTTTGTTTCTCTTCTGCTGCTGAGGCCCCACAGCAGTTCTGGAGGAAGGACCTCTCCAGGTAACAGGGTGCTTCAGCCATGTGCATCTGGTACAATAAAAAAAAAAAAGAAATAAGAGAACAGAAACCTCACGGCAGGGAGAGGCATCGGATGCTGCTAGCCCAGGGAGGCCCAGCTTGCAAGGTGCACACATGAGACTGGAAGGGTCCTGGGAAGCCCCAATCAGCTTCAACCCCACAACTCCACACATAATGAAGACAGGGGGAAGAGACCTGCTAATAAACTAAAAAGAAAAAAAAAGAGAGACAAAATTAAAGGGACGTTACATCAACAAATAAAGTTGTCATTAATGGTTGAAAGGACCCATAACTCATACCTTACCTCATGCATCGTGCCTGGCCTGGTCACCTGAGGGATCATTGGGAACGGTGTCCACACAATCCGTGATAAGCCATGTCATTCATAGCATCTTTGGAACCCTTCATAACCAACAGCCTACCTTCAGCACAGGTGGCCAGGTGGAAAGACCGGGTTGAGAGACTGGAAACATATTTTGCAGCTGTGGCCCAAGATAATGATTGGCACCGCCCATGTTCTTATATCTGGGGGGGAGGGGCATCCACAAAATTAGCAAGTCACTCATAGAGGAAGGGCCACTCTTCACATTTCAGTCCTTAAAAAGGGCTCTCACCGCACATTTTGAGCTGCTAGCCAACCCAAGAGGTTTCTTCTTTGCCAGGCCAGAGAGCTCCCAGAAGAGTCGGTCGACACCTTCTATGCGAGACACCGGGAGTTAGCAAGCATGTTCATACCACCTGACAAAGAGGACGAGATTCAAGCACAATTCATCCAGGGCTGTCACTAGGTGAAGCTGCAGGAAAACAATCTACAATTACCAGGGATGTCAATGGCATCATGCTCACCCTGGGGAGATCCAAAGAGCTGTTGAAGGTACGTGCAGCTCATATGCAGGCAGCCTGCAGCAGCCAGTGAAAACTGAACAGGTGAACGCAGTCACCGTAGCTAACTCAGACAAAAAGAAGTCACGCCTGAAGCCGAGCAAAGAAGCCCGGACCAGCTACATGTGTGGCAGGGTCTACCCTCATCAAGGTCAGTCCCCTGCCCAAGGAGAGAGGTGTATGAACTGTAACAAACTAAATTTTGCTAAAGTCTGCCAGTCAGCTGCACAGAAGAAGCCTGTTAGGACTAAGACAGTTTGTGCCGCACAGCTACACACATCGGACAGGGGTGAGGGAGACATGGATGACGATGACCTTGAGGGGCAGCCTACGTGATTCATGCAATGCAATCGGGATGTTTTCCCAGGAAGCGCATCCTTAAATGCAACATACAAGTGGAGGGCAAGCCCGGGGTGGCCCTAATAGATACGGGGCATCTATCAACATCATGGCTCTCCTGATGCTCAAGGCACTCCAAATGTAACCAGTGCTGCACCCCACCACTACCAAAGTGTTTGCCTTTGGATCATCCACTCTGCTTTCCTTGACCGGGGTATTCCAGACAGACATCATGCATGAGGCCCAGACAGTTGGCACCAAAGTCTATGTCATCAAGACTGGTGCTGGCATGCTGCTGAGTTGCCGGACGGCCGAGAAGTCGGGTCTCATATCATTTGCATTCTGTGTACCTCAGGAGGGTGTTGAGGCGCTGATGGCAGAACATTCCCAGCTATTCACGGGAATAGGGTGCCTGAAAGGGAGGTTGATACACCTCCACATTGACAAATCCATTCAAGCTATTGCCTTGAAGCATCGCCGAGTTGCTTTTCATCTGCGTCCCAAGGTGGGGGAGGAGTTGTGAATGCTGGAAGCGGAGGACATCATTGAGCACATCGAAGGACCCACACCTTGGGTCTCGCCAGTTGTGGTAACCCGGAAGCACAAGCAGCCTGGTGAGGTGAGGATATGTGTGGATATGATGTTGCCCATTGCTGCCATCCATCGCGAACCTCACATAACCCTAACCATTGATGATATTGTGGCGGAAGTAAGTGGATCCAGGTGGTTCTCAAACATGGACCTGAGGGCAGGCTAACATCAACTCCTGCGTGACCCTGAATTCAGTGCCATCACCACATTCTCCACCCACGTGGGGCTCAGGAGGTAAATACGCCTCAGCTTTGGGATCTCTCGGGCTGCAGAGGTATTTCAGAACACCATAGGGGGACTGCTGGCAGGGCTAGAGGGAGTCATAAATGTAAGTGATGATATCTTGGTACATGCCCCCACGGTGGAGGAACACCTAGAAAGACTTTGGCCCTCATTACAACCCTGGCGGACGGTGGTAAAGCAGCAGTAATACCGCCAAAAGGCCGGCGGAAAAAAATGAAATCACGACCATGGCAGAAACTGCCAACATAGACAGCCACTTTAACACTCCGAATTCCACGGTGGTAGAAACAAACAAGAAACCGCCAACAGACAGGGGGAGGACAAAGTACCGCCCACCGTATAACAACAGGCCTATCTGCCACCTTTTCCGGGGCAGAACCAACGCTATCAAAAGCACAGCGGAAACAGTACACAGAAGGGAAACCACTCACCTCTCGACACCCAACAAAGAACCAGGACGCCATGGAGCCAGAACTACAGGTCCTGCCATTGCTCATCTTCCTCCTGCTCTATCAGGAGCAGGACAGACGCCGTCGACGACCACGGTGAGTACTGCACCTACAACACAGGGGAGGGGGGGAGAGAAAAAGTGACACACACACGCAACACGCAATACCCCCACTTCACCCTCACCCACAACACCATACACACAAATACATGCAGCAACATTACATATACACCGCCCCCACTCCCTGAAGGAACACAAGGACAAAATTAAATGATTGTAACAATTGTAATCATGTAAAATCAGATAGTGAAAGTTCAAAATTCAGTATATACAAATATGTACACCAACTACACAAGTCTGGATTGTGTACCAATCATTGTCCATGGACCAGTGGTCCCAAAATGCATGGGCGAAGCCCACACAAGATACCTGACTCGAAACGGAGAGAACACTGCAGGGGCATCACATCGAAAATAAACAGGCACCTCAGGGGGACGGGAAGGCGGGCACCTCAGCCGGATGAACGCACGACGCCACTGCTGGCACGAGGGGGCTCCATGCCCATTGCTGTATCCTGGGGAGTGCAAGCCACAATCTCTCAAGTCTTTCCAGTGGGTGGTTTGCCCACTGCTTTTTCCTGGGGAGTGCAAAGCCACAGTCTCTCAAGTCTTTCCAGTGGGTGGTTAGCCCACTGCTTTATCCTGGGGAGTGCAACGCCACAGTCTCCACTGGTTCTGGAGGGGGCATTGTGCCCAGAGTGCTTCATCCTGCCAAGGACTGAGGTAGTGGATGCCTTTCTCCACTGGTTCTGGAGGGGGCCTTGTGCCCAGAGTGCTTCATCCTGCCAAGGACTGAGGTAGTGGATGCCTTTCTCCACTGGTTCTGGATTGGGCATTGTGCCCAGAGTGCTTCATCCTGCAAAGGACTGAAGTAGTGGATGCGATTCTCCACTGGTTCTAGAGGGGGCATTGTGCCCAGAGTGCTTCATCCTGCCAAGGACTGAGGTAGTGGATGTGATTCTCCACTGTTTCTGGAGGTGGCCTTGTACCCAGAGTGCTTCATCCTGCCAAGGACTGAGGTAGTGGATGTGATTCTCCACTGATTCTGGAGGGGGCCTTGTGACCAGAGTGCTTCATCCTGCCAAGGACTGAGGTAGTGGATGCCTTTCTCCACTGGTTCTGGAGGGGGCATTGTGTCCAGAGTGCTCCACATGCAGTGTGGCCGGTCCCATTCCCTCACCTGGGTGTGTGTGCCACAAGATTGCCTAGGAACAGGTAGCATGATACGCCATGGAGGCAGAGACATACCCCACACTGCTGCGGCTTCACCTTCCACCTGCAGGTGCAAACAGTGATGGAAGTCATGCCTCAAGGAAGCTGGGCAGGGTCCAGGAAATCTCCTCCAGCCTCGGACGACTGACCACTGGGGATGGTAGCCACCATGCCCTGTCCTGACCTGCCCTTCTGATTTTGTCCCTTCCCCACCTTTGATGGTGCCGCAGGTGTCTTGCCACTGTCCCCTTTTGTTTTGGCGGAGCCCTTGGTGGCTGGTAGGTGCGTCTTCTCTCTCCGAGATGTGGGCACCTTCTTCACCTTAGCAGGTGGTGGAATGTCCTTGCCCTCGCTACGTGGCCCACTGGCAGCCCTGATGGGTGGCGCACTCAATGTCTCTGCAGTTGCTGGCACCACTGTGCCTGGGATTTGGTGGCTGAGGTGCTGGGCTGGGACCTGGAAAGACTGGACCTAGGGGAAGGACGGGGGGGGGGAGGTGAAGGGAAGAGGTCAAAGTTTGCCAGGAAAAGTTTTTTAGACACACTGGGACAGGAAGATGGAGGGGGTTTGGGAGTGGAGGAAGTGGTAATGGTTGTAGGAGGTGTACGTTTGCTGAATTTAGGTGAAGGTGCATGGGACGGAGGCTGTTGTGAGGTGAATGGCTGTTGGGTGGGTGTGTGCCTGCATTTGTGTACTTTGGGAGGAGTGCTTACAGACACACTGGGAGAGGACACTAGGGATGTGTGCATGGTAGTGGGGGTGGTGACTGCACATGAGCGGTGTCTGGTGATGGGCGTGCTGGTGATGGAGGTAGTGGTTGAGGATGTAGTGCATGCAGGTGTGAGTGGAGACGAGACAGGGAGGGAGGAGGAGGACATGGAGGAGGGGGACACAGTGGAGGCAGTGGATTTTGCTGTGTCTGCATGGGTATGGTGCTTGTGTGAGTGCTTGTGGGATGTGTGGTGCTTATGTTTGCCATGTCCACTCTTGTGTGTTGATTAGTGTGCATGCTGGTCTGATGGTGTGCTTGGGATAGGCTGAGGTGCAGGGGATTGGGTTTGGGTGGAGGAAGTTGGAGAGGGGAGGCTGGACACAGGGACAATGGCTGCCATCAGTGCTGAGGCCAGAGCCTGAAATGCTCTCTGTTGGGCTGCCTGCCCAAAATGAATGCCCTCCAGGTATGCATTTGTTTGTTGCAAATGCCTCTCAACACCCTGGATGGCATTCAAAATAGTAGATTGCCCAACAGTGAGGGATCTCAGAAGGTCAATAGCCTCCTCACTGAGGGCAGCAGGGCTGACTGGGGCAGGGGCTGAGGTGCCTGGGGCGAAGGAGATGCCCACCCTCCTGGGTGAGCGGGCACGGGACACACACTGAGGGGCTGCTGGAAGGGCGGTGTTGATGCGGTGGGCACAGATGTACCCGCCACCGCAAGGGAGCTCCCATCAGAGGAGGAGTCGCTGTCACTGGTGTATGCTCCTGTCCCCGTCGTGGAGCTCCCTTCGCCCTCCGTCCCATTGGTGGCTTCAGACTCCGTTGCTTCACCCTCCAGGTCCAAGTGGGTTGCAGCTCCCTCCTGCTCCGGTGCCACTGCTCCTCCGCCATATGATGCTATTGCACACAAGAACAGGGAGACAAAACAAAAAGTGGGGGAAAGACAGAAGAAAAACATGTTCAGTGCATGCAACACCACTACCGTTGGTGTACACAACACACAGGGAGCAGCCCCCTGCACTAAGCCATGCACTAACAGTTCCAAGCAAATTCACATGCCCATGGAGTACGAGGCCTAAGCCCAATTGCTGCACACCTGGAAGTCACAGGAGCCTGACTAGGTGTAGATGGCTATTACCACTAGTGGGGTTGGGGTGCCACAGAGCCTGCCTAACAAGGGACCTTGCCTACCAAGTTCGCCCTGGCCTAGGGGAACCCACAGCCCACCTTCCCCACCCAGACACCTCGTAATGCATGCAGAGTCAGCTGAAGGAGAGTGTACTCACCCCCTTGTGGCTGCTGTGATGCCCTTAAGTGCCCATCCAACTCCGGATAGGCCACCGCCAGGATCCGGTCATGGTTTGACGGGCACCCCTTCCACCCCAGCTGGGCCTTTGCAGTCTTCTTGCTCCAGCGGCGCAGGTCCTCCCATCTTTTACGGCAGTGGGTGCTCCATCTATGGTAGACCCCCAGGGTCCGGACGTCCTTGGCGATGGCATGCCAAATACCCTTTGTCTGGTGGGTGCTGACCTAGAGGAAAGGTACAGGAGGAAAGGAAGTTACTCACCCGTCCAGACCGTCATACTCACTGCCCCCCAGTTCCCACCCATGCCCTGATGCACATACACTCACCATCCTCACATGCAGGCCTCAGCCCCCCCCACATGTATCTTCCATCCACACCACTCAAAACAGGCATTGCCCACACAGCATGCTCACAGTGTACTCACCTGTTTGTCTGGAGGACTGTACAGTTGCGTGTACTGGGGGTGGACCCCATCCACCAGTTTCTTCAACTCCTCTAAAGTGAAGGCAGGGGCCCTTTCCCCAGACATTGTAGTCATCGTCGCTTCCAGTCACAGGTCACAGCAGCACTTGCAGTGTAGGTCCTCTCCTGTTGAAGATCAGGTATCAAGTGAGTGAACAGTAAGAAAATGGCAGTCATGTCCGCGGCGGTGCATACCGTCACCGCTGGCATACATCATCATTGGCTCCTGGGACCCCTAGGGCCCAATGTTAACCAATGCTGAATTGCGCTGCGGCCTTCGACCGCCCACCATGACGGTGTACAACGCCAGCGCAGTTACCTCATTTCCCCTTGTCCCACCTTACATGTCAGGCAGCCGCCATTTCAGGGGGCCACATGGGATGGATAAAAACTGCGTCACACCTATCTAGGCCTGGAATACAGACATATACCGGCAGATTGTGATTTACCAAAGTTTCAACAAATAACACATTGTGATACCTCAGTGTTGGATGACCCTCTGCTCGCTGTTCTCCTCCATAGGGCACGTCTGCTGGAGCAGGTGATGAGATGGCGGCATCCTGCAGTTTACAGACCTCTGGTGGACCTGTCGACAATGGAAGAGAGACACATCATAATCACATACAGACTTGATCGTGCAACAATCATGGAACTGTGTGCCCAGGTGGAGCCAGACCTGATTTCAGCTATCCGTCATCCCACAGGAATCCCCCATCTAGTGCAGGTTCTGTCTGTACTCCATTTCCTGGCCAGTGGGTCTTTTCAAACAACAGTGGCCATGGAATCAGGGATGTCCCAGCCAATGTTCTCTAACGTGTCGTCCAGAGTGTTATCTGCCCTGCTGAAACACATGCGCAGCTACATCGTTTTCCCTCAAGTGGAGGATTTGACCACAGTGAAAGGTGACCTCTATGCCCTGAGACATATCCCCGACATTATTGGTGCCATTGATGATACACCTGTGGCAGTGGTACCCCCCCGCAGGAATGAACAGGTGTACAGAAACCGGAAATGCTACCATTCGATGAATGTGTAGATGGTGTGTTTGGCAGACCAGTACATCTCCCGTGTGAATGCCAAGTATCCTGGCTCGGTGGATGACGCTTACATTTTGAGGAATAGCAGCATCCCTTATGTGATGGGGCAACTCCTGAGGCACCCTGTGTGGCTAATAGGTGAGGCCAAGGTCCCAACACAGTTGACATAGGTGTCTGGGTATGGGGTTGTCCCTAAAGATTAGTTTGTGTCTAACAGTTGTCCCTCGACATTTGCAGGTGGCTCTGGTTACCCCAACCTGTCATGGCTACTGACCCCAGTGAGGAATCCCAGGACAAGGGCAGAGGAACGCTACAATGAGACACAGGGGCATACTAGGAGGATTATATAACGCACCTTCGGCCTCCTGAAGGCCATATTCCGGTGCCTCCATCTGACAGGAAGCTCCCTATACTACTCACAAAGAAGGTGTGCCAGATAATCGTGGCCTGCTGCATGCTGCACAGCCTGGCTTTGTGACACCAGGTGCCTTTTCTGCAGGAGGATGGGCCAGATGGTGGTCTTGTGGCAGCTGTGGAGCCTGTGGACAGTGAAGAAGAGGAGGCAGAAGAAGAAGATGTCGACAACCGAAACAACATCATCATGCAATACTTCCAGTGAGACACAGGTAAGAAGATGTAACTGCTTCCCACATCTCATACTATTGTTGGAGCTAGCATAAGTCTGTCATGTTCACTCAGTGTATGGACCCTGACTTGTTACTTTGCCTTTCCATTTCACAGATCTGGGTCTCACTTTGGGCCCTCTGCTATGTTTACTGCAGGCCTACAGCTGTGTTATATTGGTATGTGAATAAGTACATTGACATTGCTATATTCCAGAGGTTTTGCAATTACAAATTTGTGAAAGCACAGACATACTCCAGATTGTTTTGTGAGTGAAGTGTGTTTATTTCTGTGCACATAAGTGGAGGGGTGTGTGAAATGGGCTGGGGTGATGGTGGAGGAATGTCCATGGCAGAGTCCAGTCTATTTGTTTCACAGATGCATTGTCCAATGGGGCATAGGAAGTGGAGCAATGGCAGTTTAAGGTGGACAGGGTGACAAAGTAGGACAGAAGGGTGACATTCAGGGGGGTCTTATTTCCTGGCAGAGGTCTTGGCAATGTTCTCTGTCTTGTTCCTGGATCTCAGGGACCGTTTGCGGGGTGGTTCTCCATCTGCAGGGGGTGGGGTGCTGGTGGCCTTTTGTTTCTGTAGCAGTGCCTCCTGTCCATTAGTGCTGGCCAAGGTGGAGGGCTGTTCATAGTCCAGGCTAGTGTCAGGGGCCTGTTGGTGTGCCACTGTGTCCCTCCTGGTGTTGAGAAGGTCTGCCAGCACCCCTGCAATGGTGACCAGGGTGGTGTTGATGAACTTCAAGTCCTCCCTGATCCCCAGGTAGTGTTCCTCCTGCAGCCGCTGGGTCTCCTGAAACTTGGCCAGTACCGTTGCCATCGTCTCGTGGGAATGGTGGTAAGCTCCCATGATGTTGGAGAGTGCCTCGTGGAGAGTGGGTTCCCTGGGCCTGTCCTCCCCCTGTCGCACAGCAGTCCTCCCAGCTTCCCTGTTATCCTATGCCTCTGTCCCCTGAACCATGTGCCCACTGCCACTGCCCCCAGGTCCCTGATCATCCTGTGTTAGAGGTTGCCTGGGTCCCCTGTAGTGGTGGACACACTGCTGATTGACGTGTCCTGGGGACAGAGGGATGGGCCCGCTGGGTGGGTGCTGTGGCGGTGTTTCCTGAGGGGGGAGGTTCAGTGGTGGTTTGTGACTGTGTCAGGGGAAGCGACTGTCCCGAGGTCCCTGATGGGCTGAGCTGGTCATCTTTATCCAATTGTGCAGAGCTGCTGTCGTCACTGTGGGCCTCTTCTGTGGGGGGACTGGATATGTCTGGCACCTCATGTCTGGTGACATTGGGTAGGGGTTCTGTAGGGGTGTAAATGCATAGTTATTATATCTGTGTGTGCCATTTTGTGCAATGGGTGAGTGAGTGACCTTCTACTCCTGTGCTTGCATTATTGCCGTGGCCCTTGTGCAATTGGTGATTTTGGGGCATGAGTGAGTCTCTCTACTGGACATGCTTTGGTGATGGGTGTCCATGCTTTGGTGTTACATGCAGGGCTTGATTTCGGGATGTGTGGGTTGTGTTAGTGGAGTATCTGTGGGTTGCTGGGGTGATGGATGTGAGGGTGAGGGTGGGAGTATGTGATGGCATGCAGGTAGGGTGGGGGATATAATAGTAAAGATATGACTTACCAGAGTCCAGTCCTCCTGCTACTCCTGTGAGGCCCTCAGGAAGCATGATCGCCAAAACTTGCTCCTCCCATGTTGTTAGTTGTGGGGGAGGAGGTGGGGGTCCACCGCCAGTCCTCTGTACAGCAATCTGATGTCTGGATACCACGGAACGTACCTTCCCCCGTAGGTCATTCCACCTCTTCCTGATGTCATCCCGTGTTTTTGGATGCTGTCCCACTGCGTTAACCCTGTCGACAATTCTGTGCCATAGCTCCATCTTCCCTGTAATGGATGTCTGCTGCACCTGTGATCCGAATAGCTGTGGCTCTACCCGGAGGGTTTCCTCCACCATGACCCTGAGCTCCTCCTCAGAGAACCTGGGGTGTCTTTGAGGTGCCATGATGTGGTGTGGGTGATGTGTGAGGTAGTGTCTGTTGTGATGTGTGAGGGGATGTGTTGGCGTGTGTTGTTTGAGGTGCGTGGGTGTTGTATGAGTGATGGGGTTGTGTGCCTATGGATGCTGGTGTTGTGTTAGGTAGTCTCTCTCTCTGGCCTTCTTTCTGAATTTTGGCTGTAAGGGTTTGTGGCTGATGTGGTTGTGTGTTTTATATTGGATTGGGTGTGTGGGTGTGGTTTGTGTATGTGTATCAGGTGTGTGTATTTCGATTTGTCCAATGTAGTTGTGTTTTGTAAATGTGTGTGTATTTTGAGCGCAGAGGTGTGTACCGCCAATGGAATACCGCGGTTGACCGCCACGTTGATTCGTGGGTCGTGATAGTGTGGGCGTATTCTTGTTGGTGTGACGGTGTAGGTTTTGGTATTGCCAGTTTATCACTGACCTTTGGTGTGGCGGACTTGTGTGGGTGTCTGTATTGTGGCAGATTCCGAGCTGTGAGTCGTAATACCTGTGGCGGTATTCCGCTACCACAACGGTATGTTGGCGGTCTTCTGCACGGCGGAAAGCAGGATTTACCACCAGGGTTGTAATGAGGGCCTTTGTGTCACATTCAAGCGTTTACACGAACATGGACTCACATTGCATCGAGAAAAGTGTGCTTTCCTACAAACCCACATTGCATTTTTTGGGTATCACTTCTATGACAAAGGAGTCGTGCCGGACCCTGAGAAGGTACAAGACATCCAGATGACGCCTACCCCAACATCTGTCACCGGCATTCGCAGTTTTCTGGGCATGGTCACGTACTGTGGGAGGTTAATTCAGAACCTGGCATCTCTCACTGCTCCCCTCAAAGAACTGAGGGAGTGTGGATCCTCATAAGAAGAAGCCTTCCGTGCCACTAAGAGTGCTCTATCCGCTCAAACCACGTTGAGGTAGTTCGATTCTGCAAAATAATCTGGGCTGTCATCTGACGCGAGCCTGGAGGCCTAGGGGCTATTCTGTCTCAACATAGTGACAAGAGGGAGTGGGTGCTAGCGGCCTATGCCAGCTGAGCCCTAACTGAGACTGAACAGTGTTACTCCCATATTGAAAAGGAGGCCATTGCTGTTCACTGGGGATGTTGGCATTTCCACCTTTATCTGTATGGCCAGCCTTTCACAGTGGTGAGGGACCACAACCCCCTGATATCCCTTTTCAACCGGTCCACGTCCACCTCTCCTCCTAGGATAGAGAAGTGGATCTTGCAATCACAAGACTATCAATTCACCTTGCTATATCGACCAGGGTCCCAAAATCCGGGAGATTATTTGTCAAGGCATGCAAGGCCTGCAACAGTTCAGGAGGAAGTGGAGGCGGAAGACGTGGAGAACTATGTGGTTTTTGTGGTTGATAGGTATCGACCAGTGTCTATGCAAGAATTCCAGAGTGCTTCCCAAGATGATGAATGCATTCAACTAGCCATAGCCAGTGTCCATACTGGAAGGTGGCATGAGATGGTTCGTGATCTCTCACGAAGAACTGAGGATGCTCATTGGCCATTAGCTGCTTTTCATCATATTCGGCAGAGGGTCTATCTGTGTCTCCGGAGGGATGTTTACTCCGGGGTGTGCGCTTGGTGGTTCCCAGGTCACTACAGTCTTGCATCGTGGATCTAGCTCACACGGCCCACCAAGGGGTGGTCAAAACAAAAGCGAGACTGCGATGCAAAGTGTGGTTTCTGAGACTGGATCATTATGTGGAGCGAGTGGTGCAACAATGTCAACTTTGCCAGGCCGTTGGCCCCTCTGAGCCATCAGCACACATCATTAAGAAACCAATCCCGTCCACCCTGTGGAACAAAGCTAGTGCTGATTTGGGCGCTCTGCCTGATGGAAGACACATGCTTGTGGTAATTGACAATTTTTCTAAGTATCCAGTGGTGGAGGTACTGGACACGACCACGGCTGAACGTGTCATTCTTTGTTTCGAGAAAATAGTGGCTACTCATGGCATCATTCAGGAGCTCCAAACTGACAATGCCCCACCATTCTCTAGCCAGGAATTTGCAGAATATGTAGCCCTCTATGGCGTTGCTCACCAGAAAATCACATCATGTTGGCTGCAAGCCAGTGGTAAAGCTGAGCCCTTCATGCGGACACTGAATAAAGTCCTGAGGATTGTGGTGGCCAAGTCACAAAACATTGATTGTGCTTTATATGCTTTCTTGAGGGAGTACCAGCTCACACCCCACACTACTACTCAAGTACCCCCTAGTTCCTTGTGCATGAACCGACAGGTAGGCGAGTGAGAGGTTGTGCCAGCGTGGGTCTGCTAATGACTGTATGTCACGAAAGAGACGTTCCCGTGCTTCGCCTCTCCAGGTGGGGGACCAGGTGTTGGTTTGGAACCAATGCCCAGGTGGGAAGTTCAAACTCCCTTTTGAGTTAATGTCATGGACACTTGTGAGGATTCGAGGCACTATGATAACTACCCTGTAAGGACAGGAGTCGGTGATTAGGGATATTTTGTTTTTCAAGCGCTACCACCAGGCATCTGCCTCTCAGGAGTGTGGTGACCCACTCACCCTTTTTGACTCGGATGGTGAGAACACGGCTGAGTATTTCATCAGCACTCCCGGGTCTGAGAGTATGACAACCCGGGGTGATCTCCAAGAGGAGAACCTAGTCTGCCCTGGAAGCCCATCTGATGGACGGGAAAGAAACAATCAGCAAGAAAGCACTGGACAAAATGTCTCTGATGAGGTGGCGGTGAGTGCACCTCAACGGCTGGTTCTGGAAGATATGATTTCAGACCTCACCCGCTGCAATCAAGTGAGCTACAACACTTTGTATTGTTATTACAGGGCATGTTGTTTAATATTTCATGTTCTACAATGACCCTGACTAACTAAGCGCCAGATGTACGACCCCGAGTTTTGTGACTCGCAATTTGCGACTCATTTGTGATTTGCAAATTGGGAGTCGCAAAACCGTATGTACAACAGTGTCCTTCACACTGTGTGCAATTCCCAATGGGGTCGCAAATTACTTATCTCATGAATATTCATGGCAGCACTCACAGGGATGGTCACCTGCTGGGGTCAGCAGACCGTAAAACAAAAAGGATTACACACGGTTCCACCTCATATAGTAGGTTTCTTTAAAAAAAAGGGGGGTGGACCAGTCATTAACTGGGAACCAAAATGTTTCGAAGCAAGGGCCCTCACTCACCATCCGGTGACATGCTTCATCATAGGGCCAGCTCCTCGTCAGGCCGGCGCTGCAATGCCTGACGGGCCCCACAGGGGGGCTCTTTGCCGGAGATCTTTTGAGAGTTGAGAAAGCCGGTCAAGAGAGGGAGTGGATTGGTAAATGGGAGATTAAAAATGCCTAGAGGTGTTCACTAAAAAATTTTAAATTCTCATACTACAACCTCTGACAAGATTAAAAACCGAACACGGGGAGTTCGTGGGATAATGTCCACACCCCCCATATAAGTGTAGGTAGGTATAATAATAGTTGATGAGTCTCTTGGAAGGATACAATAGTATACAAGAGGCGGAGCACACAGGATCCCCTGTGTCACTCTCTGTAGGTGGTCAACATGTTTCTCGCTTTCAAACAGTCAAATTAACTTATGCGATTCATCAGGACCTTATAGCATACCTAATCCATTAGTTGGTGGAAAATTTCCACAAATGTGCAAGTCAAAGACCCTACAAAGATTCATGGTAGGGCCACATCGGGGGAGTCAAGGCTACAGAAATCAACTCTGATTAGTCTGCGGGTCCGCTGCTGCCGGTACACCTACGCCAGTGCTACAAACCCCGGTATCGGCAGCAGACCACCATATCTGTGACTGCTTTTAAATAAGGCAGTATTTTTTTTTAAATGCAGCCCGTTTTCCTTAAAGGAAAACAGAATGGATTTCGAAAACAAACATGAAAAGTTTAGTTTTTATTTTTTCAGAGAAGGCAGTGGTCCATAGGACCACTGCCTGCTCTGAAAAAATGTTTTTGCATGCATTCACGAAGGGCAAGGGGTCCTATGGGGACTCTTTCCCTTTTGCGAATGGGTTAGCACCAATTTGATACTAGTGCCAACTGCGATTGTTTTGTGACTGCATTTGCGGTCACAAAACAATCTTACATCGGACTGCGATTTGCAATTAGGAAGTGAACGCCACTTCCTAATTAAGACTCGCAACTCCTCTTTGCCATTCCGTAAATATATTACAGAATCACAAAAATTGGTCTGTACATACCAAAATGCTTTTTTTCCTCATCGCAAACGGCCCGATTCTGCGAATCACGCCGTTTGCGATGAGAAAAAGGAACGTACATGTGGCCCTTAGTGAGGACCAGAAGTATTGTTATGTCACAATGTTTGTATTTTTTTTTTTTTTTGTTGTTCATGGGTAATGGAGGAATGTTATGTTGCAGAGGGGTTTTCACCCCCTCCAGGTTTTGGTTACCCCTGCTCCAGCCAGAGTAATGGTGTGCCCCTGACGTAAGGAGTGAGGAAATAAAGAGACCTGTGGTTTTTGTGCCACAGGCAGTCCCCCAGCACATATGGTGTCCTGAGACCTCATTGCTGCTTCACTGCGTCCCCAGGCCCTTACACAGAGCGCAACACACAAGTGTGGGAGCTAGAGTCATAACTCCATAAAGAAGGACAGTTTTCTGTTGCGATGACGAGTGTATTCGGTGAAAACTAATTGCATGTACTTTTTTATAGAATGTCAGCGGCAGATTTCAAATCGAGGGAAATGGCAGTAGAAAATCTTTTTTTTGTGTGTGAAATTCCAGTATCTAGTCTGACTGGGTGGTCACTGGTCAGGTAACGCCAGGTGATGCTGAGGATATACAACTAAATGTAATTCATTTGGAGAAACTGTATAGGAGTGAATTTTACAAATGGTGGAGTGCATCCTTAATAAAATATGTTTGGTGGAACTAGTACCAAAAGGACTTTTCATTTTTAATTACACTGAGTCATGAAAACCTGCATCTGAAAATGTTACATGAATGGGCAGAACACAACACAAATAGCACATTTGAGATGTTATTTTTTTTTCTGAAAAATGCAGAAATTGACATAGAAGAGATTCTAGGTCTAACTTAATGAATCGATTCACAAAGAAAGTGACAAGGGCTTTGTGAGCAAATTTAAAAAAAAGAAATTGAGGAAACACTAAGGACACTAAAGGAAACAATAAAAATGAAAATGTTTCGCAAATACTAGAGGGATAATATTGATATAAGTTCAGACCCAGAACATGAGGAACTATTAGGAAAAAAAGGCTTCAGTCACACACCTATTGTGGGTGAGTTATATTTTTTATGACTCAAAAGATGCAGATACCACAGGCCAAAGAGACGCTGAGGCACTCAAAAAGGAGACGGAAGCACAGAGATTGTGGCCCAGACAGGAGAGGTGTTTGAAAAAAATATGGGGAAAAATATTGTGATACAAAAATATTGTGTCAAGGATATCGGGACTTCAAAAATATCATCGGCAGGAATATCGAAGGTAAAAATATCATTTTAAGTATTGTTTTTAATATTAATGCAGAACATATTGTTACATATAATATCATTTTTTTTAGTGTTAATTAGTATGTCATGTACGGTAGGTTCTTTGATTTTATGTGTTGATTATTTTTTATGTGTTTTTTGTATGAAAATTATTTTCTTTATGAAATTGTTTAAATTAGTTTCTTATTGTGTTAACATTCATAAATAATTATTGCTTTTTGTAGTAGCTGGATGTTGGGTTTTTAGGGAGTAGGGAAGGGGAGAGTTTTTTTAAATATATTAATGTAAGTTAATAATTTTAAACATATGCACATTATTAGTTTTTATTTTTAAAATGTGTTTTATGATTTTTTTTATTTGGTGTTAATTACAATATACTTTATACATTGTTAATTTAAATTAAAATGTAGGGAATATTTTTATTAAAATTATGATTGTTAATTTTGTTTTTGAAATTCAATGTAATTACTTTTAAGTTTAAGAATGGTAGAACATATTTTAAACAATATTTTAATTTTTAATTGTAATTCAAATTCTATTTTTAAACTATAATAGAAACATTTGTATGAAGCTTTGTAGCTTCCATCATTGTGTGTTTACATTAAATCTTTGTTAACTTTTTATTTTTAAAAAGTGAAAATGGGGAGTATTGGTTGTGTATGTAATATTTTTAATTTTGTCATATGGTATGTGTAATGTTTTATTTTTAAGTGAATCTTGCAACTTTGAAGTGGAGTCGGATTAGTAAATGTCACCTCTTCACTGTCCATCATCTTTCCCCAAGTTGGTTTATATTGGAGTAGGAATAGTAAATGTCACGTCTTTAGTGTGCAACACTTTTCCACAAATTGGTTCTGGGTGGAGTTGGAATAGTAAATGTCATCCCTTTAATGGCCAACACCTTTCCCATGTTGGTTCACACTGGAGTAGGAATAGCAAATGTTACCCCTTAAGTCTCTGATACCTTCCCCCAAATTGGTTCTGATGGAGTGGGAATAGTAAATGTCACCCTTTTAGTGGCCAACACCTTCCCCCAAAGTGGTTTAGGTCAGAGTGGGAATAGTAACTGTCATCCATTTAGTGCCTAACACTTTCCCCAGATTGAATATAATATAGAGATGTCACACTTTTTTTTTTTTTTTTCAATGTTAATTTATTGTAAATATTACATTTTAAAAATATACAGGTTAAGTAAAAATAAAAACATTATAAAGTTATGTAAAGAAAACATTTTCATTAATTTTAATAATAAGAAACAAGCAAATCATATTTTAAATCTATTAGTATGTTGTACATTTTCAACTATTATTTTTCATTGTTGATAAAGTTTTTGCATTTCTTAACTTATTTCCAAACATTATTTTAACATTATTTTAACATGTTTTTTATTAGTATATATACTAAATAATTTTATATATTTTATACTATTATTTAATTTATACTTTACAATTAGGTCAAATTTTTATAACATTGTTTAAGATGTTTTACATGTTTAATAATTGTATATTTTTTTAAAACATTTATTGAACATTTTTGCAATATTTCCCATTCATTTCTATGGGGAGATAGTATTTTATTTTGTTACATTTAGCTTCCATTTTGTTACCTTTACCTTCCATTTTGTAGTCTATTTGTGTTATTTTGAGTCTGCCTTCCAGGAACCAGATCGCAGTAAGGTGCTGTTGTTCATCAGAACAGGTAAGTCCTTTTTTAAGGATTTTGCTAAGGGTTTTGAGAGTAGGCGGATTTAGGGGAGATGTTTAAAAGTTGGTTATAGTGTTGTTGGTGGGTTTTTGCTACATTTAGGCGTATTGTTGTTAGTCTTTTATACTAGTTTATCATTTTGCATTTTTTACATTGTTTTAGTAAAGGATGAGTATGTTGTGTTAAATTATGTGATGTTGCTTATATTTTGATGGCTAAGGGCCTAATTAAGAGCTTGGTGGATGAGAAAGCCCGTCCGCCAAACTCCTGATAGGCTAGCCGCCACCTTTTGTGACGACCACCTTGCCAGAGTAATTTAGAGTTTCCCGCTTGCCACCAGCCTAGCGGGAGACAGGCTTCAGCATTGTCTCCGGCTAGTAATCGATCCAATAGCAAGGCTGTAATCCGCAGTTCACTGCAAAACAGACAGTGAACATTGCGAGGATTCAGGGCTGGTGGAAGGCTGCACCTTTTCTCCATCAGCCTTTTCATGGCTGTGTTACCACAATAAAAAGGCTGGCGGAGAACAAGATCATAATGCAGTGCTGCCCTGGCGGATTACGATCTCTGCCACTGCCAGGTTCATGGATCCTGGCAGTGCTGGTGGTTCCCTGGCAGTCTGACCATCACGGTTTTAATGTGGTGGTCAGACTGCCACACCAGTGGCAGTCCTGACCGCCACCGCAAGTGTGGCTGTTAGAAGACCGCCACACTCGTAATGAGGCCCTAAATGTAATATATATGTACATTTGGGAATGTAATGTGTTGTGCAGGGGTTTTTAACATTTATTTTATAGGTGTTTTTCTAAGGACATCTTCTATAGACATTTGGAGTTCACGTTTTCTTTTTTTAAAGTAAATCAATTTTGGTGTATAATCAACCAATGTTTTTTTACTTAGACTTGCTTTTTGAGGGTGCTTCCGAGGACGGTCTTTTTTTTAAACACTTTTACAGTTTTCTTATGGAACATATAGGTGGTCATTACAACCCTGGCGGACGGTGTTAAAGTGGCGGTAAGACCGCAAACAGGCCGGTGAAAAAAAAGGGAATTATGACCGTGGCGGAAACCGCCAACAACGACAGCCACTTTAACACTCCGACCGCCACAGCGGTACAGACAAACAGCGCGGCGGTCACCGCCAACAGACAGGCGGAAGACAAAGTACCACCCACAGTATCACAACCTACCAATCCGCCACCTTTTCCGGGGTGGATTCACCGTGGATAAAAACACGCGGAAACAGCCATTTCAATGGGAAAACGCTCACCTCTACACACTCCACGAGGAAGGAGGACACCATGGAACCGGAACTCCAAATACTCCCTGCGATAGTCTTCCTGCTCCTGTACGATCATCAGCAACTCCGGCGCGAAGACAACGGTGAGTACTGCACCTATGACATAGGGGAGGCAAAAGTCAGGGACACACACACGCAACACCCACACCCCTACCCCGACCTTCACCCACTACAACACACACACCAATGCATATCCAAACATTAAAGTAACAACCCCCAAACCCCCCGGAAGAATGCAAAGACAAAAGGAAATGAGTGGAACCATTGTAATATATCAAAATTCGGTTAGCAAATATATGCATATATACACTATTAACAAAATATACATCACAAATAGTAGTCCAGGTAATGCACCATTCAATGTCCGTGGACCACTGGGCCCAAAATGCATGGGCGAGGCCCACACACGATACCTGAGCAAAACGGAGAGAACACTGCTGGGGCATCAGATAGAAATACAACAGGCACCTCAGGGGGAAGGGAAGGGGGTGCACCTCAGCCGGATGACAGCACCACGCCAGATCCACGAGGGGGCTCCATGCCCATTGATGTATCCTGGGGAGTGCAAAGCCACAGTCTCTCAAGTCTCTACAGTGGGTGGGTTGCCCACTGCCATATCCTGGGGAGTGCAAAGCCACAGTCTCTCAAGTCTCTACAGTGGGTGGGTTGCCCACTGTTCAATCCTGGGGAGTGCAAAGCCACAGTCTCTCAAGTCTCTACAGTGGGTGGGTTGGCCACTGTTCAATCCTGGGGAGTGCAAAGCCACAGTCTCTCAAGTCACTACAGTGGGTGGGTTAACCAATGCAGCATTGCGCAGCGGTCTTCGACCGCCTACCGCAACGGTGTACAACGCCAGCGCAGTTACCTCACATCCCATTGTCCCACTTTAGAGGTCAGGCAGTCGGCATTTCAGGGGCCCACATGGTTTCATTTTCAACTGTGTCGCACATACCTAGGCCTAGACTCAACACACATACAGACAACATTTTGGATTATGTTTCGTGTTCTGTGTAGCTGTGGGTACATACCTCTGAGTTGCTTGACTCTGTGGTCGCTGTTGTCCTTCCTAGGCACCGTCAGCTGGGACATGTGAGGAGAAGGCGGAATCCTCCGGTGTACCGACCGCTGGTGGAACTGTTGACAATGGAGGAGCGACATTTAATCATCACCTACAGGTTTGACCGTGCCACAATCCAGGAACTGTGTACCCAGTTGGAGCCTGACCTGATGTCAGCTATCCGCCATTCCACAGGGATCCCCCCTCAAGTGCAGGTGCTATCAGTGCTCCATTTCCTAGCAAGTGGGTCTTTTCAAACAACAGTGACCATGGCATCAGGGATGTCCCAGCCTATGTTTTCCAACGTGTTGTCCAGAGTGTTGTCTGCCCTGCTGAAACACATGAGGAGCTACATTGTTTTCCCTCAGGTGGAGGATTTGGCTACTGTTAAAGGTGACTTCTATGCCCTTGGACATATCCCTAACATCATAGGTGCCATTGATGGGACCCATGTGGATTGGTCCCCCCCACAGGAGTGAACAGGTGTACAGGAACCGGAAGAGTTATCATTCGATGAATGTACAGATGGTATGTTTGTCAGACCAGTACATCTCCCAGGTAAGTGCTATGTTCCCTGGCTCAGTGCATGACGCCTACATCCTGCGGAATAGCAGCATCCCTTATATGATGGGTCAACTCCAGAGGCACCGTGTGTGGCTATTAGGGGATTCTGGTAACCCCAACCTGTCATGGCTACTGACCCCAGTGAGGAATCCCAGGACCAGGGCAGAGGAACGCTACAATGAGGCCCATGGGCGGACTAGGAGGGTGATCGAACGCACCTTCGGCCTCCTGAAGGCCAGGTTTAGGTGCCTCCATATGACAGGTGGTTCCCTATTCTACTCACCAAGGAAGGTGTGCCAGATCATCATCGCCTGCTGTATGCTTCACAATCTTTCTTTGCGACGCCAGGTGCCTTTTCTGCAGGAGGATGGTCCAGATGACGGTGTTGTGGCAGCTGTGGAGCCTGTGGACAGTGATGAGGATGAAGCAGAGGAAGAAAACATTGACAACAGGGACTCAGTCATCCAGCAATATTTCCACTTTCTTGCCTACTACAAGTACTTTCACACTTCTACCTCTATCCTGTCTGTCAATTTCAAACAGTATTTGGTAACTGAGTTGTACATATCCATTACGGTTTCACTGGTGTATTTACCAACGTGTTTAATCTGCTTGCATTCTTCATGGACTTGTGATGTGTGACATTGGTATGTTGACATTACATTTGAGAACGGATTTTGTCACTGTCATAGCTAATACACATTTTTAAAACCACAGACTGACTCCAGATTGTTTTGTGCTTCAAGGGTGTTTATTGAAGTGCTAAATATTGGAGGGGGTGGTAAAATGGTAAGGGGTGATGGTGGAGGAATGTCCATGGCAGAGTCCAGTCTATTAGTCTCACAGGTGCACTGCCCATATGGGCATAGGAAGTGGAGCTGGGGCTGTTCCAATATGGACAGGGTTACAAAGTGGGACGACAATCAGGGTGGTCTCATTTCTTGGCGGGGGTCTTGCCATGGTGCTCTGTCCTGTTCCTGGATCTCAGGGACTGCTTGCGGGGTGGTTCTCCGCCTGCAGGGGGTGGGGTGCTGGTGTGGTGGTCCTGTGGCGGGGCGTCCTGTCCACTAGCGCCGGCGGAGGTGGTGGGCAGTTCATCGTCCATGCTAGTGTCAGGGGCCCCTTGGAGTGCCATGGTGTCCCTCATGGTGTTCTGTATGTCCTTCAGCACCCCTACGATGGTTCCCAGGGCGGAGCTGATGGTTCTGAGTTCCTCCCTGAAGCCCAAATACTGTTCTTCCTGCATGTGCTGGGTCTCCTGAAACTTGGCCAGGACCGTAGCCATCGTCTCCTGGGAGAGGTGGTATGCTCCCATGATGGAGATGAGGGCCTCGTGGAGAGTGAGTTCCCTTAGCCTGTCCGCCCCCTGTCGCACAGCAGCCCTCCCAGTTCCCCTGTGTTCCTGGGCCTCCGTCCCCTGAACCGTGTGCCCACTACCACTGCCCCCAGGTCACTGTTGTTGTTGGGGTGGTGGGTTATCCTGGGTTCCCTGTAGTGGTGGACACACAGCTGATTGACGTGTCCTGGGTATGGAGGTATGGGCCCACTGGGTGGGTGCTGTGCTGGTGTTTCCAGAGGGTGGAAGGTCTGTGTTGGGCTGTGCCTGTGCGAGGAGAACCAACTGTCCCGAGGCTCACGATGGTCCGGGCTGGTCATCTGGATCCAGTTTGCCAGAGCTGCTGTCATCACTGTGGGCCTCTTCTGTGGGTGGGGTAGAGATGTCTGGACCCTCCTGTCTGGTGACGTTGGGTAGTGGTCCTGCAGGGGTGTAAAAGCATGATTATTGCATCTGTGTGTGTCATGGTGTGCAATGGGTGGGTGAGCGTGTACCCCGGTGCTAGCATTCCTGTGTGGGGGCTTGTGTGATGATGGTTGGGGGGGTGTTATGGGTATGTGCAGTGGGCATGCTTTAGTGAGGGGTGTCCATGCTTTGTTGTGTCATGCAGGGCTTGGTGTTGGGATGTGTGGTTTGTGTTATTAGTACATTCGTGAGGAGTTGGAGTGATAGGGGAGGGGGTGGGGGTCTGTGATAGCATGCAGGTAGGGTGGGGATATGATAGTTAAGATTTGACTCACCACAGTCCATTCCTCCACCGACTCCTACGAGGCCCTCAAGATACATAATGGTCAAGACCTGCTCCTCCCATGTTGTTAGTTGTGGGGGAGGAGGTGGGGGTCCGCCGCCAGTCCGCTGTACCGCGATGTTGTGTCTAAAGACCACGGAACGCACTTTACCCCGCAGGTCGTTCCACCTCTTCCTGATGTCCTCCCGATTTCTTGGATGCTGTCCCACTGCTTTCACCCTGTCGACTATTCTTCGCCATAGCTCCATCTTCCTAGCTATGGAGGTGTGCTGCACCTGTGATCCAAATAGCTGTTGCTCTACCCGTACGATTTCCTCCCCATGACCCTGAGCTCCTCCTCGGAGAACCTGGGGTGTCTTTGCCGTGCAATGGGGTGGTGTAGGTGATGTGTGGGGTGGTGTATGTGGTGATGAGTGTGGTGATGTGTAGTGGTGATGTCGCGTTGGCTCTCATTATCCTAAATGAGACTACTGGATTTCTAGGTAGCAGGATCGTTCACGATGTGGGGGACTGGGTCTAACCCACTTGGAAGGAGCTCTGTCACCCTAAATCCGGGTTTGCTCTGGCTAACTAGCAGTGCCTCATCTCTCCCAAGGGGACGGGATGATTGGGCAGCCGAGCGCATGACATCTTTGGAACTTCTCAGGGAAGTCGTGGTCACTCAGATCCAAAGCAGCTCTCTCATTTACAGTATGATCTCATATACAAATGACAAAGGCAGTTGAAGTTTTATATATTGTTTTAATAAAACGACTGCATTTTAGATATTAAGGCGTGAGCCGCAATAACCAGAACCATACAACACAGTAGGATTGAAATAGTCACGAGGAGAGTGAAACATAAGAATAACGCTATCATGGTGTTAACAATTTCTACTCTCTCTCAGCTAGTTCCATTTCGAGCACAGCATGTTAAACTTCTAACTTGCCTTTCAGATTTTCTGGGAAGCCATCAACCCTCATACCTGAGCAAAGGCCTGTGATCAGGTTCAGCATCTGCAACGAGGCAGTCAGCGTCTAGTTGTGGTTCCCTAGTTGGAATCTACCTCTTTCTTGTGTTGGGAAAGGAAGTGTTTTTATAACTAACATGTCAGCGTGATCACAAAATGTCCCTACGCAAGAACGCCAAAGACTAAACTCCTACCAAGTCTATCGGCAATGTACCTGACTGTATCCTTGACTGAAGCACAGAGTGAACAGGAATGTGTTATTGAAAACTCCAGTGCTGAAGTAGGCTAAACAGTGTGATATAAAAAATAAAACGAGACCGTAGAACTGGTTATTTGAAAAATAACAGTACGAAGCCGAATAAAAAGCATTTAGAGCAAAGTGCACAGAGGCTCTAAGCTGCGAGCAAAGGAATAAAATACATCCAGGGCAAAGTGCACAAAGGCCTAAAGCCTGAAGCTAATGCGCAAAGGATACATAAAACTGACCACACTACAGTGTGTGGTGTTTTGTGCGTGGATGTTGTGTGGGTGATGCTGTTGTGTGCCTCTGTGTGGTGGGGTTGTCTATGCTGTGCAGTCTCTTTGGCCTTCGTCAATAATTTTTGGTCGTAGGGGTTTGTGGGTGTGTGTTTTATATTGTGTTGGGTGTGTGGGAGTGGTGTTTGTATGTGTATCAGGTGTGTGTATTTTGAATTGGCCAATGTGGCGGTGTTTTGGAGATGTGTGTGTATTTTGAGCGCGGCGGTGTGTACCGCCAATGGAATACCGCGGTTGAAAGACCGCCGCGTGGATTCGTGGGTCGTGATAGCATGGGCGTGTTTCTGTTGGTGTGACGGTGGAGGTTTTTTTTCCGCCAGTTTATCACTGACCTTTGGTGTGGCGGACTTGTGTGAGTGTCTGAATTTCGGCGGATTCCGAGATGTGGGTCATAATAGCTGTGGCGGATTTCTGCGGCCGCGGCGGTGTATTGGGGGTCTTCTGCACGGCGGTAAGTGGCTTTTACCGCCAATGTTGTAATGACCGACATAGACTTTGGATTGCTTTGAGGGATTTCAATTGAATTTCTTATATTTTTGCATTTTCTTTTTGGCTTTTTGGATTTCTTTACACCTTTTTGTGCAGCTATAGAACAGAAACTTTTATTTCTCTGTTGCATTTTGGGTGGGAAGTGTGATAATATATTTTTATGTTATGTTTATGTGATTATTATGTGGAATTGTTTGGTTTATGTGTTGTATTTATTTGATGTGATGTTTAGATTTTGCTTTAAATTTTTTAGGTTGGTGATTTAAAAATAAAATAATGAATATATATATTTATTATATCAGTATTTATTAACATTGCGATTTTAAAAAGAATTGTTTCATTGAGCTAATGAAATATTATATTTATTACTTTAAAAAACAATTATGTTTGTTGGCTTAGTATTTTTTGTAGTTTTTGAGGACTTTGGTAGGTTTACATTTATTTTATAGTGTGGGTTTGGCTATCATTTCCAAATAGTCAAATCCCTTGTTATTTATGAAGAATTTGACTTTAAATTGTAGCTTGTCATACATTCTTTTAGTTTCTTTGCTAAGTTTACGGCCAATTAAGCTAACTGATTGCTCGTTTCTTAGTTCTTGGTAGCTTTGCTTTTTTGTAATATTCTGTAAATGTGTATAGTATAGGTTCAGTTCTGTCTAGTGTGGATTGGAATTTCAAAACTGAAAAAGGAAGCTCTAGCAGGGTAAATCAATACAATTTAATTGAACAATATACTAAACACTACTGTCGCTGTCCATCATTTATACTATATCCGGGGGCCCGATGGACTATATCTCAGAAAGAGGGAGAGTCAGCCATTAATTTTTGAGCCTCCAGCTATTGGGCTTATATGGTGGCTTTTGAATTTAACATAAGAAACTTGTACCCTGATAACCCCTCACAGTACAGCCCTCTGATTGCCAAAACCACCCACTGACCTACATTCTCCAGGATCAATGCCTAAAATGAAAATCAAACATAGAATCTAAAATGTTTTCCTCGACCAATGATATAGTCACAGTTTTACACAATTGATTTGTTTATTGCGTAAGCCAGTCTACTATAATTAGGTGCTCCTACCTGGCGATGGCTGTTCTTACTTGATCACTATTGATAAGGGTTTAGGTCGGTCATTGCGGATACACTGTCTACCTTAAAATTATTTTTTTGTGATAACATGAGTGCTTTTCTAAAAACATTAGTGACTTTCAGAAGAAGAGTGGATATGTTGGATCAATGTGTATATTAGTTGCCTTTTTGTCTTATTTTATAGCCAAACAAGTCATTTTCATTTTGAATAAGTAAACCTTGTTTTGAGAACAACTTGTTAGTGCTGGTGATTTTCTTCACTGCAGTACAGCAATGCCTTTAAGCCTAATCTCATTGTGAGTATTAGAATAGCATTAATACATTTCAGATGGTGGTTTTCTTCTACCATTGAGGCAATAAATAATAAGTCATCTCCTTTTTTGATTGTAGTGATTTATCCTACTAGAGTTCCCTTTTTTTAGTTTTGATTTTCTAGTGGTAAAGCCTAGGCTCTAAAGGTATAAATGCCCCTTCCCCTCTTTAGGTTTGCTAGTGTGGATTTGAAAGCATTGTCCCATCCTTCCACTGCATTGTTTGTTTTGGCTTCCTATGCCTCGATGCTGTCATAGACATTCTAACATGGTATCTGGAATTTGGCTTGGGGTCTGTGTCTGGAGTGATGCAGTCTGCCAGCCAAAGTGTCTTTGAAATAGTCCATTAGGGGACTAAGGGCCTGATTACGATTTTGGCGGTTGAACAGCCAGACCTCCATATTGGTGGTCCTAAAAAGACTGCTGTGTCTGCAGTCCCCAGACTTCCGTATTACGATTCATGCAGGCAGGACCGCCATCCACCAAGCAAAAAAGGCAGACCACCAGCTGCTCGGTGGCTTGGATTTAGGAAGTCCGACCTCCAGTGCCATCAGGTTGGTGACCAACCACCGAGCCTGTTACAAACACACAGTTACTGTGATGGTCCCCTGCGATGGTCAGCCAATGGCGGTCGACCACCGCTGTCTGCGTTCAGCAAGGTCACAGACAAGTGCACATTGGATGAATTAAAAAAAAACAACACAGCTGACACACATTGGCCAAGTGAACACACCTGCGAAGCACACTATAAAACACACCCCTTCATAGACCACAATCCTTTGCATTTTTACTGCAGCACAAGACAGACCACACATCATTTTGTCAATTTTTTATCATAAGGCAGCCCTTTTTTCCCATCCTATTTTACACTTTTCTCACACATCATCTATTTTTTCCCCATATTCCCTTGTCTTGTTTAGTTAGTCACTGTCACCCCCTTTAATTTCCAGTCATATCGTGGCCCAAAAAAACAAGATTTTCAGAGAGTCATGGTGAATGAAATCATAAGAATAGCGCCACAATTGTATGGAGCCCAAGTCCAGCACACTCCACTCAGTAGGAAAATTGAAATGTGGGACAGGATAGTCGACAGAGTGAATGCTATATGTACCACCCTGCACACAAAGGAGGACATTAAGAAGAGGTGGAACAACCTTAGGGGCAAGGCCAGTTCCCTGGTCTTCAGGCAGCAACTGGAGGCCATGAAGACTGGTGATGGCCCTCCCAGTGCCCCATTGAAACTCTTTCCCTGGGGGGGAAGGTCTTTGCCAGCCTGCATCCTGAGGGCTTGACAAGAATACCTAGGGGAGCGGAGTCTGGTAAGTTACAACACAAAAAACTGTCACAAAAATTCAATGTCATGCATGCTCACAGCTCGGCTTTTGCCACTGTCTTGTTCATGTACCTCACCAACATTTTATACCCAGTGTATCTGATAATTAACACTGTCAATCCATATAATTGGATCTAACAGCACAGCTACCAAGGCCCATCACATGCCATTTGTCCAAATTGTGCCTGGAAATCTCACAATAACAAAAACACATTCCAGGATTCATGGTATGCCCCAAAATGTAAACGTATGCTCAAACCTAAATGCAGCTTGTACACAAATATGTAATACCAAACATTTGTCAAGTGTTGGGGAGTAAAGAGAGTGACCTTACTACAACTCCCAGAAGGCCCAATTTCTCTACCTCCAACCACCAGCCCAGTGGTCACTTGTCCAAATACCCCTGTTTGTGAAATCTCAATTGAAGTGTACTCACCTGGGGTGCTACCATTTGTCAAGTGTGTGTAGTAGAGGGAGTGACCTGACTGCAAAGTACAATAGGCCCAGTTCCAGTAACCCCAAACACTAGCCCAGTGGTCACTTGTCCAAATAGACTTGTTTGTGATCTCTCAATCGAAATGTACTCACCGGGGGGGATACCATTTGTCAAGTGTGTGTATTAGAGGGAGTGACCTGACTGTACCTCCCAGGAGGCACTGTTACAGTAAATCCAAAAACTAGCCCAGTGGTCCGTTGCCCACATACCCCTGTTTGTGAACTCTCAATTGAAGTGTACTGATATGGGAAGATACCATTTGTATAGTGTGTGTAGTGTAGAGAGTGATCTGGCTGCAAAGCACAATAGACCATGTTCCAGTAACTCCAAACACCAGTCCAGTGGTCACTTGCCAAAATACCCCTGTTTGTGAGCTCTCAATTGAAGTGTACTCACCAGGGAGGTTACCATTTGCATAGTGTGTAGTGTAGAGATTGATCTGACTGTAAAACACACTAGGCACTGTTCCAGTAACTCCACACACCAGCCCAGTGGTCGCTTGTCCAAATACACTTTTTTGTGAACTCTAAATTGAGTGTACTCACCTGGGGGGATACTATTTGTCACGTGTATGTAGTAGAGGGAGTGAACTTACTGCAACTCCCAAGAGGCACTGTTTCAGTAACTCCAAACACCAGTTCGGAGGTCACTTGGCTAAATACCCCTGTTTGTGAACTCTCTACTGAAGTTTTTCACCTGGAAGTGATCAAGACACAGATCATGCTAAAATCAGAGACATGCCTGCCTACCTAGCTCCATCTTGACTTTCTAACCCAAGATGAAACTATTGAGGACAGGAATTACACCTTACCTAGTATGTACAACAAGCATTCCTAGGGCCCCAAGCTGCATTGTCGGATTGGTATTGGCAGTAGACACATTGACACAGCACTGAGCACATGATGACTTCAGTCACATATACAACCAAGGTCTGGGTTTGCCTGCATCCCACTCAACTAGGCCTCCAAATGCTCAAAGCTATATCTTGCCTCTTCACTCTGTTGGCTGCATTGGTGGTAAAATGTAATTTTCAGGCCCTCTTCCAAAGTGCAACTGATCTGCAAATCTCATCAGCTTCTTGAGTCAAATTGTGTTGGCATGTTTCACATGTCATGTCAAATCACCCAATACCATTTTACTTTGCACAACTGGATTACCTACAGCTTAACTTTGTCCGAGGTCTATGCTTAGTGTACCAAAAAAAACCTTTGAAGGTAGATTTCACAGTTCACCTACTGTAGTAACAATGTACGTTTTTCACAGGTGGATCTGCCGCTGGACACATGGAGGCCACAGAACAGGCTACTGTGACCGCGCCCCCGGATCAAGCCCTCAGTGATGTCAACACTTCTGGACTTGTAAATGTAGAGGAGGGTTATGGCTCTTCTGGGCATCCTGGCCAGATAGCAACAGTGCGTTTCACTGTGCCCACAATGTCACATCCCAGCCCTGTTCCTTCAACATCACAGGAAACAATTTGCCCTCCCTCGCAACCTGTATACCTAGCACAGTTTCCACCATCTTGTGCCCCCCAGTCCTGCATCCTGAGTTGCATCGCAACACTTCGGACAATGAGGGTCTAGGAGCAAGTTGGAGAGGGCACCCTGTGTCAAGGGCACAGGCCTGTGGGGATAGGGTATGTGGGTGCAATGCTGTGGGCCAGCGGGGTGAGGCCACTGGAACTGCTCTTCGCCAGGGCAGCATCAGTCATATCTTGGGGGTCTATCAGGCATCCCAAGGCATGATGAGCCAGGTGTTGACCAAACTTTGGGAAATGAAGCAGCTACAGAGGGACATGCATAGGGACATGAGTGAACAGATGCAGGCCCACAATTCGGTGAGGCCACTGGAACTGCTCTTCGCCAGGGCAGCATCAGTCATATCTTGGGGGTCTATCAGGCATCCCAAGGCATGATGAGCCAGGTGTTGACCAAACTTTGGGAAATGAAGCAGCTACAGAGGGACATGCATAGGGACATGAGTGAACAGATGCAGGCCCACAATTCCAACATGGCCTACCTAACAGGGATGTTGAGGGACATACACACAACCCTGAGCAGGGCTTTTCAAAACAAATCTACCCCTTCCTTTGGCTCATCAACAGCAGGCCCATAAACAGCGGTGGCAACCACAGAAAGGGAGGCCCTGCCAGAGAAACAACCAGCCACAGACACCCCTACCTCTGTAGCAGCTGAACCCAACTGCGCCACAAGTGAGGACAACTAGCAAAGAATCCAGGCGGTGCGGATGGCAAGGCACCCACCACTGCCTGCAATAACCCTCTTCCTTGAGGTCCTCTTTTGTGTGTTACACATTCACTTTGTGGGCTGATCCTGAACCACCTTCTATTTCCAATGGGAGGAGTAGTGTGGACTTTGGCCCTCCGATGGTGTGGCATCTACTCCAATTATTTCATTCACCATGACTGACCCCTTCACATATATATTTTTTTTTTGGTTGATTCATGTCACATATATTTTCTGTTAGTCGTAGCTTCACAATAAAATCACCCATCACTGACTCATTGTCTGCTTATTTTGATTTCAAATTTAGTCATGTAGATATGTTAAACCATATGAACCATACGATGATGATCCAAGGTTCTTGTGGAAGATGGGATATGTTGCATTTACATAGTTTCCCGCTCAGGATTACAACCATCCCACACAAACACATACATACAAGTGGTCAAAATAAAAAAAAATATTACAGTGTTCAACACATAGGCTGTCAATTTGTCTAAATTATTGGCAATCACAAATGATTGTCTCACACTAAGTAAATGAGCATATTTACAGGTACAGCCCTCCAGACCATGGAAGGAAGGGATTTGTCAGACATTGTCCTATAGAATAGGCAAAATTGAAATGGTTGAATTTAACAGCTTGAGACTCATCACATACCACACCAAAGTAATCCAACATCACATAATCCAAGATTCAAACAGATGGCAGTACAACAGTTCCTGATCACACGGCCCTTATAATCCAATGCTCATGCATCTGGTGGTATGACACAAACATATGTTAGTATTTTGGCACAGGCACTGTGACTTACAATAATGAAACACATCTACAGGTATATACAGGTTATGCAAAAAGAGTGTTTAGCCAATGTGAATAAAAACTGAGTTGGTTGTGAGACAGGACTACATATTTTAAGACCACATGATGACAGACATGATGCAACAGGCCCACCAAAGGACACAAAACAAGTCCAATGAGCACTTCTGAACTTCCATCCAAACACTGTGCAAGCTGTTTTGGCACAGGTGTCATACATGCAAACTATGGGGGTCATTCTGACCCTGGCGGTCTCGCGAATGACGGAAGCACCGCCAACAGGCTGGCGGTGCTTCCATGCCCATTCTGACCGCGGCGGTAAAGCCGCGGTCAGAAAACCGGGGCTGGCGGTTTCCTGCCGTTTTTGCCCCGGCTGGGCGAATCCGCCATGGCAGCGCTGCAAGCAGCGCTGCCATGGGGATTCTGACCCCCTTACCGCCAGCCTGTTTCTGGCGGTTTTCAACGCCAGGAAGAGGCTGGCGGTAACGCGTGTCCTGGGGCCCCATAACAGGGCCCCATGAAGCTTTTCACTGTCTGCCTAGCAGACAGTGAAAAGCGCGACGGGTGCAACTGCACCCGTCGCACGCCCGCAACACCGCCGGCTCCATTCGGAGCCGGCTTCTGTGTTGCAGGCCTCCTTCCCGCTGGGCCGGCGGGCGATAACATGGTTAGCGCCCGCCGGCCCAGCGGGAAGGTTGGAATGCCGGAAGCGCTATTTTGGCCGCGTGGCGGCCAAATGGAGGTTCCCGCCTGGCGGGCGGCAACCGCCGCCCACCAGACTTGGAATGAGGGCCTATGTGTCCTACATTAGCTGGAACAATCCATGTCCACTTTGTGTGTCAGAACAGCATCACATACCTGCCAATGTCACAACTCTGAAATGCCACATGAAGAAGTCATGGTGAAGGTACCTGTACACAGAACAAAACAATGAGTCTAGGCTTGAATCCATACATATGACACAAGTCATATAGCAAGCATCTGGAAAAAGTACATTGCAAAAATTCTGACACCAGCAAAGCAACATCATCAAGGTGGGGATGTGTCAAAAGCTATCCTATCAATCAGTCTTAGGCTGATTTTTACAGAGTATCAGCTCCCTAACAGTTTCGAAAACACTAAACTCCACAGATCCTCACAACTACAGTTCATTGCACAGTCACAGTCATGCCATCACATGACATACTTACACTCATGAGAAGCAGCTGTGGATGAGATCTTCTCGCAAGTCAGATCCTTCCTCTCCACCCCTGTCATCCTCAGTTGGCATTCTAAGATTCTCGCCCAGTGGCACTCCAGGCTACCCCTCCTCTGGGATGTACAGGATAGTCCTCCGCAGTGTGATGTGGAGCACGCAGAATGCCACAGGGATCTGACACACTTTCCCAGGAGAGTAGAGGGGGGGTCCACCAGTCATATCCAGACTGCAAAAATTGGCCTTCAGAAGCCCAAAAGCCCACTCCACTGCCCGCTGTGTTCCATGGGCATAAATGAAGCAGTCTTCCCCTGATGTAGTTGGATTCCACAGCGGCATCAATAACCAAGAACAGTTTGGATATGCTGAGTCTCCTGTTAAGGAATGGGACATAAGTGTAACAACGAGTCACTCACTTCATGATTGTAGCACCTGATATTTCTCACACACAATCAGTACAGACATGACTTACCAACCAGCCAGGCCCTCTCTAGTTGCAGTTGTGAAATCAATTGGTGTATGGTGCTGTTCCGCATTATAAAGGAATCATGGGCTGATCCAGGAAAACGTACACACGTATTTGAGATGTAGAGATCCCCCAAAACCAACTTGAACGTTGATGAAATTGAAGTTTTTTCAGTTGCAATAGACTTGTTCAGCGGCCTGTGGTGGCACCAAGCCAACATGTGTGCCATCAATGGTCCCCACCACATGTGGGAAGCGGGCAAAAACATAAAAGTCAGCCTTTACATTGGCTAAATCGTCACGTCTGGGGAACCTGACATAGATGTCCATGTCTTTCAACATTGCTGAAAGGAATTTTTTAAACACCAAACAGAACATCGGTTGGGACATACTACCAGTTAGGGACACTGTGGCACTCACTATGCCATTGGCGGTAAATCCCACTTATCGCCGTGCTGACTGCCGCCAACATACCGGCGCCGCAGTGGATGACCGCCACCCATATTATGACCCACACATAGCAATCTGTCACTTTACAGCCACACACACAAGTCCGCCAGCCCAAAGGTCAGTGATAAACTGGCGGTAGCAAAACCCACACCGTTACGCCAACAGAACTACGCCCACAACATTATGGCCCATGAATCATCGTGGCGGACATTCAATGGAGCTAAACCATTAGCGGTACATACCGCTGCGCTCAAATTACACACAACCTAACAAAACTACACACAGTGGACAATTCAAACTACTCACACCTGACACACATACACACACCACACCCACAGCACTATAAAACACCCACCCACATTACCCGCAACCCTTTACCATTACAAACAAGACCCACAAGACAGATAGCAAGACCACAGACAAGACCACAGACACACACCACCATCACCTATAAACCATCACGCACCCTGCATCACACACCCCAACACAGCACCAGACACACCCTCACCCACACCACTCACAATACACCCATGGCACTGCAATGACACCCCAGGTTCTCTGAGGAGGATGCAAGGGTCATGGTGGAGGAAATCATCCGGGTAGAGCCAAAGCTATTCGGATCACAGATGAAGCAGACGTCCATTGCTAGGAAGATGGAGCCATGGTGGAGAATCGTGGACAGGGTCAATGCCGTGGGACAGCACCCCAGAACAAGAGATGACATCAGGAAGAGGTGGAGCGACCTACGGGGGAAGGTACGTTCCACAGCAGCAAGACACCAAATAGCTGGGCAGAGTACTGGCGGTGAACCCCCACCTCCTACCCCACAACTAACAACATGGGAGGAGCAAGTCTTGACAATCACGCATCCTGAGGGCCTGGCAGGAGTAGGAGGAGGACTGGATTCTGGTAAGTCAACTCTCTATTACTACCATCCCCCACCTGCATGCCATCACAAACCCCCACCCTTACCCTCAATCCCATCACTCCACCACCTCCCACGTACCCCACCATCACAACCCACTCATCCCAATACCAATCCCTGCATGCAAAACCAATGTATGGACACCCGTCACAGACCTACATGGACACCCATCACTAAAGCATGCACATTAGAGAGAATCACCTAGCCCACAAAATCACTACTCACACAAGGCAAAGCTGTCAGGGCAATAACAACCATACAAGGCAACACACCCATGCACAAGAAGACACACACAGAAACAATAACAATGCATTTACATCCCCACAGGTCGCCCACCCAACGTCACTGGAGAGGAGGTGCCAGCAACTTCCAGTCCACCCCGAGCAGAGGCCCACAGTGATGACAGCAGCTCTGGACGCCTGGATCTGGATGACCAACCTGGCCCATCAGGGATCTTCAGACAGTTGGTAACCCAGGCACAGTCCCATACCACCACAGAGCCTCCCCCCTCAGGAAACACCAGCACAGTACCCATCCAGTGGGCCCATACCTCTGTCCCTAGGACACGTCAATCAGCAGTGTGTCCACCACTACAGGGACCCCTGGCGACCCCACAAACACAGACCGATCAGGGACCTGGGGTCAGTGGCAGTTGGCAGATGGCTCAGGGGACAGAGGCACAGGACAACAGGGAAGCTGGGAGAACTGCTGTGCGACAGGAGGAGGACAGGCCCAGGAAACCGACTCTCCAGGAGGCACTTACCAACATCCTGGGAGCATACCACCATTCCCAGGAGACGGTGGGCCAGATATTGGACAAGTTGCAGGAGACCCAGCGGCTGCAGTGGGGACAGTACCTGGGGATCAGGGAGGACTTGAAGGACATCCACACCACCCTGGTCACCATTGCAGGGGTGCTGGCAGGCATGGCCAACACCATGAGGGAGGCAGTGGCACACCAGTGGGCCCCTGACACTAGCCAAACCAATGAACAGCCTTCCACCTCCGCTGCCGCTAGTGGACAGGAGGCCCCGCCACAGGAACAACAGGCCACCAGCACCCCACCCCCTGCAGAAGGAGAACCACCCTGCAAACGGCCCCTGCGACCCAGGCAGAAGCCAGAGAACATTGCCAAGACCCTGCCAGGAAATAAGACTCTCCTGAATGTCATCCTTTTGTCCCACTCTGTCACCCTGTCCACCTTGAACTGACATTGCTCCCCTTCCTCTGCCCCCTTGGACAATGCACCTGTGATACAAATAGACTGGACTCTATCCTGGACATTCCTCCATCATTACCACCGCCCATTGCAAATCCCCCTGTAATCATTAGCACTTAAATAAACATCATTTGAATAAATACAAGTATGGAGTCTGTCAAACCATTTAACCATGTATTCGTTTGACAAGCTTTAAACACTGCAAAATAACTGTATAGTAATGTATACATAGGAATGAACTGTAGTTGGCTGCAGTCAACACACCAGGAGCGATAGTGGGGCACAAATATCTGCAAATAGAGATGCCAAAGGGTACATTAAGTGGCCATAGAAGTGGGAAAATCAGCCTGTCAGTGACAATGTCAAATCCAAAACCGTCAATGTAAAGTGTAATTACAGTGTCTTACCTGTGTGTCATTGGAAGTACTGTCATACTATAGCACTTCTGTTGTCCTCATCCTCTGCCTCCTCATCTTCACTGTCCACAGGGTGCACTGCTGCCACACGCCCATCTCCAGCCTCATCCTCCTGCAGAAAAGGCACCTGGTGATGTAAGGCAAGGTTGCGCCACATACAGCATGCTACGATGATCTGGCACACCTTCTTAGGTGAGTAGTACAGGCATCCACCTGTTAGATATAGGCAATGAAACCTGGCCTTCAGGAGGCCGAATGTCCTTTCTATTATTCTTCTTGTTTGCCCATGTGCCTCATTGTAACGTTCCTTCCTCTGCCTTGTCCTGGGATTCCTCACAGGGGTCAGTAGCCATGAGAAGTTGGGGTAACCAGAGTCACCTGAAAATATCGAGGGACAACTGTTAGACACACGCTAACCCTTAGCACCCACACCATACACCAACAACCCCTGTTTGGGAACCAGGGCTCACCTATTAGCCACACCCGGTGCCTCTGGAGTTGAGCCATCACATTAGGGATGCTGCTATTCCTCAGGATAAAAGCATCATGGACAGACCCAGGATACTTTGCATTGACATGGGAGACGTACTAGTTTGCCAGGCACACTATCTGCACATTCATGGAGTGAAAGCTCTTTCGATTTCTGAACACCTGTCCATTTCTCCGGGGGGGGGGGATGGATGTAATATGTGTACTATCAATAGCCCCAATAATGTTGGGGATATGTCCCATAGCATAGAAATCAGCTTTCACTGTGGCCAAATCCTCCACCTGGGGGAAAATGATGTAGCTGCGAGCTGTGCATGTGTTTAATCAGGGCAGACAATACTATGGTCAGTACTATTGAGACCATTGGTTGATACATTCCTGCTGCCAAGCCCACTGTCACTTGGAAGGAGCCACTTGCCAGGAAATGGAGCACAGATAGGACTTGCACAAGAGGGGGGATCCTGGTGGGCTGACGGATAGCAGATACCAGGTCAAGTTCCAATTGGGCACACATTTCTGTGATTGTGGCCCTGTCCTGTCTATAGGTGAGGATAATGTGCCTGTTCTCCATTGTTGCCAAGTCCCCCAGGTGACTGTACACGGGGGATGTCTCCATCTCTTATTCATCCGCAGCGGTTGCAAGCTAGGGGGCAAACGGTGAGTAGCTGGTCAGTATTCCATATTTCCAAATACAACACTGCATTGCAAGTTGACTGTAACACAATATTGTTGTATAGGCCCAAATGGTAACTATGGCGGTCATTCCTACCTTGGCGGGCGGCGGTCGCCGCCCGCCTTGCGGGAACCGCCAGAAGACCGTACTGCGGTCAAAAGACCGCAGCGGTCATTCTGTCTTTCCAGCTGGGCTGGCGGGCTACCGCCCGCCCCCCAGCGGGAAAGCACCAGCAACGAGGAAGCCGGCTCCGAATGGAGCCGGCGGAGTTGCTGGTGTGCGACGGGTGCAGTTGCACCGTCGCGATTTTCAGTGTCTGCCAAGCAGACACTGAAAATCAATGTGGGGCCCTGTTAGGGGGCCCCTGCAGTGCCCATGCCAGTGGCATGGGCACTGCAGGGGCCCCCAGGGGCCCCACGACACCCGTTCCCGCCAGCCAGGTTCTGGCGGTGAAAACCGCCAGAACCAGGCTGGCGGGAAGGGGGTCGGAATCCCCATGGCGGCGCTGCTTGCAGCGCAGCCGTGGAGGATTCACAGGGGCAGCGGGAAACCGCCGGCTTCCCTTTTCTGACCGCGGCTTTACCGCCGCGGTCAGAATAGCCCCAGAAGCACCGCCAGCCTGTTGGCGGTGCTTCCTCCGTCCCCTACCCTGGCGGTCTCGGACCGCCAGGGTAGGAATGACCCCCTATGTGTACTGTGACGGAGTTAGGTGCCATGGCATGCCCCCTGCCCTGAAATGGCATCTGCCTGTCCTGTATGGAGGGAGAGGTGGAAATGAGGTAATTCCACTGATGTTGTGCGCCGTTGCGGGAGGTGGTCGAAAACCGCCATGCAAATCCTCATTGGATCCCATTGGGATCTAGATGTTACAGTGGCCAATGGTGATGACCGCCGGCGGTGACGGTACGCACCACTGCAGACGTGACCGCCATTTTCTATCTGTTCACCCACTTGCTACCTGATCTTCAACAGGAGACGACCTACACTGCAAGTGCTGCTGTGACCCGTGTCTGAACCGACCAGGGCTCGTGTCACTGGGGAAAGGGCCCCTTCCTTCACCGCTGTGGAGTTGGGGAGACTGGTGGATGGGGTCCTACCCCAGTACCCACTGCTGTATGGGCCTACAGACCAACAGGTGAGTACACTGTGAGCACAATGAATGGGGCATGAATCCATGGAGTGCTGTGTGTGAGGGCCTCGTGTGGGGGGGTTGGGGTAAGGGCCCCGGGCAGCGTGATGCATGTATGGTGGGCAATGTCTTTGAGTAAGGGGATGTGAGGGCTATGGTGGGCTATGAGTGTAACAGGCAGGACAGTCTGACTGATACCCTTTCCTATGTGCATTTCTCTGCAGGTCAGCGCCCATCAAAAAAAGGGTATATGGCGTGCCATTGCCAAGGACGTGCAGACCCTGGGGGTCTACGGCAGGTGGAGCACCCACTGTCGCAAACCCCCCTTTTTGTTTTGTCACCCTGTCCTTATGTGCATTAGCATCATCTGGCAGAGGAGCAGAGGCACCGGCGACAGAGAGAGCTGCATCCCACAGGGCCCAGGAGGCCGAATCCACCGACGGTGAGGGCACCAGTGGGACGGAGGGCGAGGGGAGCACCACGGCAGAGACTGGAGGTGACAGTTCGGACAGTGATACCTCCTCCTCTGATGGAAGCACCCTGGTGGTGGCAAACACATCTGTGCCCACCCCATCTACAGGTACAGCCGCCACCCTGTACCAGCAACGCCCTCCCAGTAGCCCCTCAGCGTGTTTCCTGTGCCCGCTCACCCAGTGGGGTGGGCATCTCCTTCACCCCAGGCACCTCAGGCCCTGCCACAGTTAGCCCTGCTGCCCTGAGTTAGGAGGCTATTGACCTCCTGCGATCCATCTCTGTTGGGCAGTCTACCATTGTGAATGCCATCTAGGGGCTGGTAGCCCATTTGTAACAAACAAATGCATTCCTGGAGGGCATTCACTCTGGAATGGCAGCCTATCAGAGATCAATCCTGCCTCTGGCCTCCTCCCTGATGGCAGCCATTGTCCCTGCTTCTAGCCTCCCCCTCCAACCGCCTCTGCCCACTCCCTTTCCCTTCAACCCCAACCTATCCCAAACACAAGCCCAACACATCATCACACAGGCACTCACACAAACACCATCCAAATGCAGACACACCAACATCCACTGCCTCCACTGTGTCCCCTCCTCCTCCTCGCCTACCTCCCTCGCAATAGCATCTACACTCACACCTGCATGCACTACATCCTCATCCACTACCACTATCACGCCTATCACTACCGCCCCTCACTGGCAGTCACCACCCTCACTTCCATGCACACGTCCCCTGTATCCTCTTCCACTGGGTCTGAGACCCCTCCTCCCAAGGTTCACAAACGCCAGCACTCAGACACTCAACAGCCATCCACCTCACAACAGCATCCAGCCCATGCACCTGCACCCAAACACAGCAGACAGACACCTCCTACCACCACTTCCTCCACTCCCAAACCTTCACCCTCTTCCCGCCCCAATGTCCCTAAGAAGCTTTTCCTCTCCACCATTGACCTCTTCCCTACCCCTCCTCCCCCCGTCCTACACATCAGGCCAGGGTGAAGAAAACCCACGCAAGCACCTCAGCCATCCAGTCCAGGGGCACAGTAGTGCAGACAGCTACTGCAGGTGGGAGAGGATCCCAGGCACTAGGCAGCAACACTGACAGGGTGTCTGTACCAGGTGCATCAAGGAAGGCAAGGAGGCACCAGCAGCTGCGACCAGGAAGGGCAAGGAGGCACCCCCAGCTGCTACAGGGAAGAACAAGGAGGAACCCCCCACTGCTACAGGGAAGGGCAAGGAGGCACCCCCAGCTGCAGGTGTGAAGGGCAAGGGGCAATCCCTGTCTTCTGAAAGGAAGGGCAAGGGGCCTTCACCAGCAGGCAGGAAGGACAGGGGGCCTGCTGCTGGGACTCATTGGGAGCCCCCACCACCAACATTGGTGGTTCAGCAATCTGAGACTGCAGGGGATGAGCTGCAGCCTCACCCCACCACTGCCAGCACTGCCACCAGCACCACTGCCAGCAGCAGCAGCCCCAGTGGGCAGCCATCCGAGGCTGCAGGGGATGGGCTGGAAAAAGTACATTGCAAAAATTCTGACACCAGCAAAGCAACATCATCAAGGTGGGGATGTGTCAAAAGCTATCCTATCAATCAGTCTTAGGCTGATTTTTACAGAGTATCAGCTCCCTAACAGTTTCGAAAACACTAAACTCCACAGATCCTCACAACTACAGTTCATTGCACAGTCACAGCCATGCAATCACATGACATACTTACACTCATGAGAAGCAGCTGTGGATGAGATCTTCTCGCAAGTCAGATCCTTCCTCTCCACCCCTGTCATCCTCAGTTGGCATTCTAAGATTCTCGCTCAGTGGCACTCCAGGCTACCCCTCCTCTGGGATGTACAGGATAGTCCTCCGCAGTGTGATGTGGAGCATGCAGAATACCACAGGGATCTGACACACTTTCCCAGGAGAGTAGAGGGGGGGTCCACCAGTCCTATCCAGACTGCAAAAATTGGCCTTCAGAAGCCCAAAAGCCCGCTCCACTGCCCGCTGTGTTCCATGGGCATAAATGAAGCAGTCTTCCCTGATGTAGTTGGATTCCACAGCGGCATCAATAACCAAGAACAGTTTGGATATACTGAGTCTCCTGTTAAGGAATGGGACATAAGTGTAACAACGAGTCACTCACTTCATGATTGTAGCACCTGATATTTCTCACACACAATCAGTACAGACATCACTTACCAACCAGCCAGGCCCTCTCTAGTTGCAGTTGTGAAATCAATTGGGGTATGGTGCTGTTCCGCATTATAAAGGAATCATGGGCTGATCCAGGAAAACGTACACACGTATTTGAGATGTAGGGATCCCCCAAAACCAACTTGAACGTTGATGAAATGGAAGTTTTTTCAGTTGCAATAGACTTGTTCAGCGGCCTGTGGTGGCACCAAGCCAACATGTGAGCCATCAATGGCCCCCACCACATGTGGGAAGCGGGCAAAAACATAAAAGTCAGCCTTTACATTGGCTAAATCGTCACGTCTGGGGAACTTGACATAGATGTCCATGTCTTTCAACATTGCTGAAAGGAATTTTTTAAACACCAAACAGAACATCGGTTGGGACATACTACCAGTTAGGGACACTGTGGCACTCACTATGCCATTGGCGGTAAATCCCACTTATCGCCGTGCTGACTGCCGCCAGCATACCGGCGCCACAGTGGATGACCGCCACCCATATTATGACCCACACATAGCAATCTGTCACTTTACAGCCACACACACAAGTCCGCCAGCCCAAAGGTCAGTGATAAACTGGCGGTAGCAAAACCCACACCGTTACGCCAACAGAACTACGCCCACAACATTATGGCCCATGAATCATCGTGGCGGACATTCAATGGAGCTAAACCATTAGCGGTACATACCGCTGCGCTCAAAATACACACAACCTAACAAAACTACACACAGTGGACAATTCAAACTACACACACCTGACACACATACACACACCACACCCACAGCACTATAAAACACCCATCCACATTACCCGCAACCCTTTACCATTACAAACAAGACCCACAAGACAGATAGCAAGACCACAGACAAGACCACAGACACACACCACCATCACCTATAAACCATCACGCACCCTGCATCACACACCCCAACACAGCACCAGACACACCCTCACCCACACCACTCACAATACACCCATGGCACTGCAATGACACCCCAGGTTCTCTGAGGAGGATGCAAGGGTCATAGTGGAGGAAATCATCCGGGTAGAGCCAAAGCTATTCGGATCACAGATGAAGCAGATGTCCATTGCTAGGAAGATGGAGCCATGGTGGAGAATCGTGGACAGGGTCAATGCCGTGGGACAGCACCCCAGAACAAGAGATGACATCAGGAAGAGGTGGAGCGACCTATGGGGGAAGGTACGTTCCACAGCAGCAAGACACCAAATAGCTGGACAGAGTACTGGCGGTGAACCCCCACCTCCTACCCCACAACTAACAACATGGGAGGAGCAAGTCTTGACAATCACGCATCCTGAGGGCCTGGCAGGAGTAGGAGGAGGACTGGATTCTGGTAAGTCAACTCTCTATTACTACCATCCCCCACCTGCATGCCATCACAAACCCCCACCCTTACACCCAATCCCATCACTCCACCACCTCCCACGTACCCCACCATCACAACCCACTCATCCCAATACCAATCCCTGCATGCAAAACCAATGCATGGACACCCGTCACAGACCTACATGGACACCCATCACTAAAGCATGCACATTAGAGAGAATCACCTAGCCCACAAAATCACTACTCACACAAGGCAAAGCTGTCAGGGCAATAACAACCATACAAGGCAACACACCCATTCACAAGAAGACACACACAGAAACAATAACAATGCATTTACATCCCCACAGGTCGCCCACCCAACGTCACTGGAGAGGAGGTGCCAGCAACTTCCAGTCCACCCCCAGCAGAGGCCCACAGTGATGACAGCAGCTCTGGACGCCTGGATCTGGATGACCAACCTGGGACATCAGGGATCTCCGGACAGTTGGTAACCCAGGCACAGTCCCATACCACCACAGAGCCTCCCCCCTCAGGAAACACCAGCACAGTACCCATCCAGTGGGCCCATACCTCTGTCCCTAGGACACATCAATCAGCAGTGTGTCCACCACTACAGGGACCCTGGCGACCCCACAAACACAGACCGATCAGGGACCTGGGGTCAGTGCCAGTTGGCAGATGGTTCAGGGGACAGAGGCACAGGACAACAGGGAAGCTGGGAGGACTGCTGTGCGACAGGAGGAGGACAGGCCCAGGAAACCGACTCTCCAGGAGGCACTTACCAACATCCTGGGAGCATACCACCATTCCCAGGAGACGATGGGCCAGATATTGGACAAGTTGCAGGAGACCCAGCGGCTGCAGTGGGGACAGTACCTGGGGATCAGGGAGGACTTGAAGGACATCCACACCACCCTGGTCACCATTGCAGGGGTGCTGGCAGGCATGGCCAACACCATGAGGGAGGCAGTGGCACACCAGTGGGCCCCTGACACTAGCCAAACCAATGAACAGCCTTCCACCTCCGCTGCCGCTAGTGGACAGGAGGCCCTGCCACAGGAACAACAGGCCACCAGCACCCCACCCCCTGCAGAAGGAGAACCACCCTGCAAACGGTCCCTGCGATCCAGGCAGAAGCCAGAGAACATTGCCAAGACCCCGCCAGGAAATAAGACTCTCCTGAATGTCATCCTTTTGTCCCACTCTGTCACCCTGTCCACCTTGAACTGACACCTTCCTGTGCCCCCTTGGACAATGCACCTGTGACACAAATAGACTGGACTCTATCCTGGACATTCCTCCATCATTACCACCGCCCATTGCAAATCCCCCTGTAATCATTAGCACTTAAATAAACATAATTTGAATAAATACAAGTATGGAGTCTGTCAAACCATTTAACCATGTATTCGTTTGACAAGCTTTAAACACTGCAAAATAACTGTATAGTAATGTATACATAGGAATGAACTGTAGTTGGCTGCAGTCAACACACCAGGAGCGATAGTGGGGCACAAATATCTGCAAATAGAGATGCCAAAGGGTACATTAAGTGGCCATAGAAGTGGGAAAATCAGCCTGTCAGTGACAATGTCAAATCCAAAACCGTCAATGTAAAGTGTAATTACAGTGTCTTACCTGTGTGTCATTGGAAGTACTGTCATACTATAGCACTTCTATTGTCCTCATCCTCTGCCTCCTCATCTTCACTGTCCACAGGGTGCACTGCTGCCACACGCCCATCTCCAGCCTCATCCTCCTGCAGAAAAGGCACCTGGTGATGTAAGGCAAGGTTGCGCCACATACAGCATGCTACGATGATCTGGCACACCTTCTTAGGTGAGTAGTACAGGCATCCACCTGTTAGATATAGGCAATGAAACCTGGCCTACAGGAGGCCGAATGTCCTTTCTATTATTCTTCTTGTTTGCCCATGTGCCTCATTGTAACGTTCCTTCCTCTGCCTTGTCCTGGGATTCCTCACAGGGGTCAGTAGCCATGAGAAGTTGGGGTAACCAGAGTCACCTGAAAATATCGAGGGACAACTGTTAGACACACGCTAACCCTTAGCACCCACACCATACACCAACAACCCCTGTTTGGGAACCAGGGCTCACCTATTAGCCACACCCGGTGCTTCTGGAGTTGAGCCATCACATTAGGGATGCTGCTATTCCTCAGGATAAAAGCATCATGGACAGACCCAGGATACTTTGCATTGACATGGGAGACGTACTAGTTCGCCAGGCACACTATCTGCACATTCATGGAGTGAAAGCTCTTTCGATTTCTGAACACCTGTCCATTTCTCCGGGGGGGGGGGGGATGGATGCAATATGTGTACTATCAATAGCCCCAATAATGTTGGGGATATGTCCCATAGCATAGAAATCAGCTTTCACTGTGGCCAAATCCTCCACCTGGGGGAAAATGATGTAGCTGCGAGCTGTGCATTTGTTTAATCAGGGCAGACAATACTATGGTCAGTACTATTGAGACCATTGGTTGATACATTCCTGCTGCCAAGCCCACTGTCACTTGGAAGGAGCCACTTGCCAGGAAATGGAGCACAGATAGGACTTGCACAAGAGGGGGGATCCTGGTGGGCTGACGGATAGCAGATATCAGGTCAAGTTCCAATTGGGCACACATTTCTGTGATTGTGGCCCTGTCCTGTCTATAGGTGAGGATAATGTGCCTGTTCTCCATTGTTGCCAAGTCCCCCAGGTGACTGAACACGGCGGATGTCTCCATCTCTTATTCATCCGCAGCGGTTGCAAGCTAGGGGGCAAACGGTGAGTAGCTGGTCAGTATTCCATATTTCCAAATACAACACTGCATTGCAAGTTGACTGTAACACAATATTGTTGTATAGGCCCAAATGGTGACTATGGCGGTCATTCCTACCTTGGCGGGCGGCGGTCGCCGCCCACCTGGCGGGAACCGCCAGAAGACCGTACTGCGGTCAAAAGACCGCGGCGGTCATTCTGTCTATCCAGCTGGGCTGGCGGGCGACCGCCATAAGGCCGCCCGCTCCCCAGCGGGAAAGCACCAGCAACGAGGAAGCCGGCTCCGAATGGAGCCGGCGGAGTTGCTGGTGTGCGACGGGTGCAGTTGCACCCGTCGCGATTTTCAGTGTCTGCCAAGAAGACACTGAAAATCAATGTGGGGCCCTGTTAGGGGGCCCCTGCAGTGCCCATGCCAGTGGCATGGGCACTGCAGGGGCCCCCAGGGGCCCCACGACACCCGTTCCCGCCAGCCAGGTTCTGGCGGTGAAAACAGCCAGAACCAGGCTGGCGGGAAGGGGGTCGGAATCCCCATGGCGGCGCTGCTTGCAGCGCCGCCGTGGAGGATTCACAGGGGCAGCGGGAAACCGCCGGCTTCCCTTTTCTGACCGCGGCTCTACCGCCACGGTCAGAATAGCCCCAGAAGCACCGCCAGCCTGTTGGCGGTGCTTCCTCCGTCCCCTACCCTGGCGGTCTCGGACCGCCAGGGTAGGAATGACCCCCTATGTGTACTGTGACGGAGTTAGGTTCAATGGCATGCCCCCTGCCCTGAAATGGCATCTGCCTGTCCTGTATGGAGGGAGAGGTGGAAATGAGGTAATTCCACTGATGTTGTGCGCCGTTGCGGGAGGCGGTCGAAAACCGCCATGCAAATCCTCATTGGATCCCATTGGGATCTAGATGTTACAGTGGCCAATGGTGATGACCGCCGCCGGTGACGGTACGCACCACTGCAGACGTGACCGCCATTTTCTATCTGTTCACCCACTTGCTACCTGACCTTCAACAGGAGACGACCTACACTGCAAGTGCTGCTGTGACCCGTGTCTGAACCGACCAGGGCTCGTGTCACTGGGGAAAGGGCCCCTTCCTTCACCGCTGCGGAGTTGGGGAGACTGGTGGATGGGGTCCTACCCCAGTACCCACTGCTGTATGGGCCTACAGACCAACAGGTGAGTACACTGTGAGCACAATGAATGGGGCATGAATCCATGGAGTGCTGTGTGTGAGGGCCTCGTGTGGGGGGGATGAGGTAAGGGCCCTGGGCAGCGTGATGCATGTATGGTGGGCAATGTCTGTGAGTAAGGGGATGTGAGGGCTGTGGTGGGCTATGAGTGTAACAGGCAGGACAGTCTGACTGATACCCTTTCCTATGTGCATTTCTCTGCAGGTCAGCGCCCATAAAAAAAAAGGGTATATGGCGTGCCATTGCCAAGGACGTGCAGACCCTGGGAGTCTACGGCAGGTGGAGCACCCACTGTCGCAAACCCCCCTTTTTGTTTTGTCACCCTGTCCTTATGTGCATTAGCATCATCTGGCAGAGGATCAGAGGCACTGGCGACAGAGAGAGCTGCATCCCACAGGGCCCAGGAGGCCGAATCCACCGACGGTGAGGGCACCAGTGGGACGGAGGGCGAGGGGAGCACCACGGCAGAGACTGGAGGGGACAGTTCGGACAGTGATACCTCCTCCTCTGATGGAAGCACCCTGGTGGTGGCAAACACATCTGTGCCCACCCCATCTACAGGTACAGCCGCCACCCTGTACCAGCAACGCCCTCCCAGTAGCCCCTCAGCGTGTTTCCTGTGCCCGCTCACCCAGGGGGGTGGGCATCTCCTTCACCCCAGGCACCTCAGGCCCTGCCACAGTTAGCCCTGCTGCCCTGAGTTAGGAGGCTATTGACCTCCTGCGATCCATCTCTGTTGGGCAGTCAACCATTGTGAATGCCATCTAGGGGCTGGTAGCCCATTTGTAACAAACAAATGCATTCCTGGAGGGCATTCACTCTGGAATGGCAGCCTAACAGAGATCAATCCTGCCTCTGGCCTCCTCCCTGATGGCAGCCATTGTCCCTGCTTCTAGCCTCCCCCTCCAACCTCCTCTGCCCAATCCCATTCCCTTCAACCCCAACCTATCCTAAACACAAGCCCAACACATCATCACACAGGCACTCACACAAACACCATCCAAATGCAGACACACCAACATCCACTGCCTCCACTGTGTCCCCTCCTCCTCCTCGTCTACCTCCCTCGCAATAGCATCTACACTCACACCTGCATGCACTACATCCTCATCCACTACCACTATCACGCCTATCACTACCGCCCCTCACTGGCAGTCACCACCCTCACTTCCATGCACACGTCCCCTGTATCCTCTTCCACTGGGTCTGTGACCCCTCCTCCCAAGGTTCACAAACGCCAGCACTCAGACACTCAACAGCCATCCACCTCACAACAGCATCCAGCCCATGCACCTGCACCCAAACACAGCAGACTGACACCTCCTACCACCACTTCCTCCACTCCCAAACCTTCACCCTCTTCCCGCCCCAATGTCCCTAAGAAGCTTTTCCTCTCCACCATTGACCTCTTCCCTACCCCTCCTCCCCCCGTCCTACATATCAGGCCAGGGTGAAGAAAACCCACGCAAGCACCTCAGCCACCCAGTCCAGGGGCACAGTAGTGCAGACAGCTACTGCAGGTGGGAGAGGATCCCAGGCACTAGGCAGCAACACTGACAGGGTGTCTGTACCAGGTGCATCAAGGAAGGTAAGGAGGCACCAGCAGCTGCGACTAGGAAGGGCAAGGAGGCACCCCCAGCTGCTACAGGGAAGAGCAAGGAGGAACCCCCCACTGCTACAGGGAAGGGCAAGGAGGCACCCCCAGCTGCAGGTGTGAAGGGCAAGGGGCAATCCCCGTCTTCTGAAAGGAAGTGCAAGGGGCCTTCACCAGCAGGCAGGAAGGACAGGGGGCCTGCTGCTGGGACTCATTGGGAGCCCCCACCACCAACATTGGTGGTTCAGCCATCTGAGACTGCAGGGGATGAGCTGCAGCCTCACCCCACCACTGCCAGCACTGCCACCAGCACCACTGCCAGCAGCAGCAGCCCCAGTGGGCAGCCATCCGAGGCTGCAGGGGATGGGCTGGAGCCACCCCCACCACTGCCAGCACTGCCACCAGCACCACCACCAGCACCACTGCCAGCAGCAGCAGCCCCAGTGGGCTGCCGTCCGAGGCTGCAGGGGATGGGCTGGAGCATCCCCCCACCACTTCTAGCACCGACACCTGCAGCGCCACCACTGAGCAGCCGTCACCGCCAGCGGACAGTGTGTAGTCCTGCCTCCATGGGCTGTTGTGCATCCTGGCCCCTGCAAATCCAGTGGGTCTGACACCCAGGTGAGAGACTGTGACCTTGCACTCCCCAAGATCTGCATCACAGGGCACAATGCCCACTCCAGAACCAGTTGAAGAAGCCATCCACTCTCTGCATCCTTCCCAGGTTGAAGCACACTGGGCTTAATGCCCCCTCTAGAACCAGTGGAAGAAGTCATCCACTCACCGAATCCTTCCCAGGATGAAGCACACTGGGCACAATGCCCCCTCCAGAACCAGTGGAGAAGCCATCCACTCACCGCATCCTACCCAGGATGAAGCACACTGGGTTCAATGCCCCCTCCAGAACCAGTGGAAGAAGCCATCCACTCACAGCATCCTTCCCAGGATGAAGCACACTGGGCACAATGCCCCCTCCAGAACCAGTGGAGAAGCCATCCACTCACCGCATCCTTCCCAGGATGAAGCACACTGGGCACAATGACCCCTCCAAAACAAGTGGAGAAGCCATCCACTAGAGAGACTGTGGCTTTGCACTCCCCAGGACCAAGCAGTGGGCAAACCACCCACTAGAGAGACTGTGGCTTTGCACTCTGTAGGACCAGGCAGTGGGCAAACCACCCACTTGAGAGACTGTGGCTTTGCACTCCCCAGTACCAGACAGTGGGCAAACCACCCACTAGAGAGACTGTGGCTTTACACTCCCCGGGACCAGGCAGTGTGGAAACCACCCACTTGAGAGACTGTGGCCTTGCACTCCCCAGGACCAAGCAGTGGGCAAACCACCCACTTGAGAGACTGTGGCCTTGCACTCCCCAGGACCAAGCAGTGGGCAAACCACCCACTTGAGAGACTGTGGCCTTGCACTCCCCAGCACATCGCACAGGGCATGTAGCCCTCTCCAGGACCAGTGGTGTTATACCATCTTCCGGCTGAGGTGCCCCCCATTCCCCAACCCCCTGAGGTGCCTGTGTATTTTCGACCTGATGCCCCTGCAGTGTTCTCTCCGTGTTGTTGCAGGAGTGAGATGGGGCCTTGACCTATGTGTTGTGGCCCTGTGGACATTGAGGACTGGCCAGTGTCCCTTCATTTGTAAATATGTATATACTTTTGTAATTTAATGCACTTTTTCATGTTCTTTAATCATATTACACTCACTTTCTTCCAATCATTTTGTCCTTGCATTATTCCTGAAGGGTGCAGTGTGGATATGTAATGTTTGTGCATCTGGTTGTGTATATGGTGTTGGTGGTGGGGGTGTTCAATGCTGTGTGTGTGTCACTCTCTTTTTCCTCCCCCCTCCCTTGTGTGCTAGGCAGCACTCACTGTGGTCGTCTTTGCCGGCGTTGGTGTTCATAATGCTGGAAAATGTAGATGAGCATGGAAAATATGTGCAACTCGGACTCCGTGGCATCGTGGTTGTTCCCTGTGTTTCAAGAGGTGAGTCCTTTGACTTCTGTGTTCTGTTTCCGCTGTGCTTTTGATGTGGCTCTTACTGCCCTGGAAAAGCTGGCCGATAGGCTGGTCATAATGCAGTGGGCGGTACATTGTCTTCCACCTGGCTGGTGGCGGTTACCACCATGGTGCTTGTTGCTACCGCCGTGGCGGTCGGTGTGTTAAAGTGTCTGTCTGTCTGAGCGGTTTCCACCATGGTCATAGTTCCATTTTTGTTATCGCCGGCCTGTTGGCGGGTATTACTGCTGCTTTATCACCGACCGCCAGGGTTGTAATGAGGTCCTGGATGTTGGAAGGACCGTATGGCCAGGAAGTGCAATACTGACATGACTTGTACAATGGGTAGTATGTAGTATGGATTACTGTTAGCTGGCATTAGACCTGGCTCCAACTAATGGCATGAATCCACTATTGTTTGCCTATTCAGATGGTAGAGCTGGATGATGTGGTGTTCCTTCATGGTCTGACCGTTGTCACATTCTCCCTCTCCTAATGTACCTACGTGTGGAAAGACATGGGCCCTCATTACAACCTTGGCGGGTGGCTTCAGCCGCCCGCCAAGGTTGGACCGCCGGGCGGCCGCCAATGCACCGCACTCCCGCTGCGGTCATTTTGAGATCCTCGCTGGGCCGGCGGGCGGAAACCTGGTTTAGCAGACAGTGAAAAGCTGCACGGGCCGTGTCAGGAGGCCCCTGCACTGCCCATGCCAGTGGCATGGGCATTGCAGGGGCCCCCAGGGGCCCCACGACTCCCGTACCGCCAGCCTTTTCTTGGCGGTTCAAACCACCAGGAAAAGGCTGGCGGTAGGGGGACTCGTAATCCCCTGGGCAGTGCTGCAAGCAGCGCTGCCCTGGCGGATTAAAACTGCCGGAACTGAAGTGGCGGTAAACCGCCGGTCCCGGCGGTGCGACCGCAGCGCTTCTGCTGTGGTTGTAATGCCATGGGAAGCACCGCCAGCCTGTTGGCGGTGCTTCCGTCGGAACAGCGGGTTGTAATGACCCCCATGATTTGGAACATCAGTCAGTGTGTCCACAGCAACATACATGATGCATGCCAACAATATCATGTGACAGAGTATTTCTGACTGGATTACATCGCACCCAGTACACATCACAGCTGGCAACTACACAAGGGTCAAATGTGACACCCATGGTTGTGAACATGTGTCCACAACATGGATTTGGGCGACACACAGCTATCTGCTACCCGATTGCCCCACTAAATGGGACTGTATTATTTGACCGTCAAAAATACCGTCAGCGGTGATGGCTCGTGCACAGCCATCATATGCCATCTGTACCTTTGCTACATACTACACTGGTGGTTGTATAGTCGGACCTACACAAAAAGACAGATTAAGGATGTTTGGGATGATACTAAACTTATATTGTTTTTGTGATGCATACAACAGGGCCACATACAGTCTTTCAAGCTGTCAAAATGGCGGATGCCTGACCCATTCCACTGGACATGAGGAACCTTCCGTGGCCACTGGTAGAAGTCGTCTACTGGGTAGGCGGTTCCAACCTTGGCGGACCCAGCCATGGCCTAACATTATTGCCTGTGGTGGTTGTGGCCCAATGGCTGTGTACATTGTAGGTGATGACCACATACGTGTCCAGCACGTTGTGCAACATCAGTCACTTTACTTCTGACACTGCTGCCAGCAACACCTCCAACACTTCTGCTGCTGTATGCTGCCTCTGGGCGCAATCATTGCGTCCAGCAGGTGAAAGGGCCCCTGCCTTCTCTACAGAGAAGCTGGAGAGGCCTGTGGATGAGGTCCTTTCCCTGTATGGTCAGCTCTTTGGCTCACCAGAGGAGCAGGTAAGTACCTCATAGCACAATAGCCTCTGTTCAACAATATTGTTTCCCTCCTCACAGGCCACACTGTGCCCCTGTGTGCCAGTTAGACTTCTTGTTTGCCTCTTAATGGGATGTACATGGTGCAGGTATTGGAGACCATCTCTAAATGTTGTGTTGTATGATGTTTTTTCGGGCCCTAGATCCTCCTTGTGTTGGATGCACATAACTAGGCAATGAGACTTTACTGCATTCCAATAACATTTCTTTGTTTATAATGGTTGTAAATGTTAGACAGCATGTATGTGCATGACAGCATGAGCTGTGTATGCATCTTCTCTGAGTCATTTTAGGATCTTGTAAGTAATGTCTGTTGTGCCACAGATCTTTCACCACATCTGGCTTTGCCAAACTATTCTCTTGAAAGCATATCATGACTCACTGTGCCCTTCAGGTTGCCACACTAGCCACATTGCTCATGGCCACATAATGTACTGTCATGCATGGAAGTAATGGAAATATGAGTGCCATGTAGGTTCTGTATGGTCAGCCTGCAGAGACCAGGGTCTGTCAAATGTACCTCCTAGTATGGGGCATAGGGGGTCATTATGACCCCAGCGGTCAGTGTAATAGTGGAGGTAGTACCGCCAACAGTTTGGCGGTACATACCTCCACTATCATGACATTGGCGGTTTGGCCCAACCCAAACCGCCAAGTAAACACACCAACCGCCACAGTGGCAATGACCGCCGGGCTGGAGACTGCAGTCTCCAGCCCAGCGGCTGGCACTTGGTCACCCATGGAATTTTGACCTCGCCCACGCCATGATTTCCGTGGTTTCTGTACCGCCACAGAAACCATGGCAGTAGGCACTACCAGTGCCAGGGAATTCCTTCCCTAGCACTGAAAGAGGTCTCCCCTGCTCCCTCCCTTAGAGTCCACCCCCACCCTCCCCCTCCCATCACCGACCCCCATATACACACATACAAGCACATACATAGGCACCCATACACACACGCACACACACATTCACCCACGCATGCATACCTTCATACACACTCACAGCAACACTCACGAACATATATCCAGGCACACACGGAATCACATGACACAACATGCATGTACACACACACCCACTCATAGACACACGCATTACACATGCATGCATGCATTCAAACACAGTCACACACCCCCCCACACACGCACACAACAACCCCCATCTCCCTCTCCTGTCAGAGAACCCGACTTACCTGCTAGCAGGGGGTCCTCCGGCAGGAGACGGGACGCGGCGCTGCTGCCAGCAGCAGCGTCCGTCAGCAAAACACCGCCAGGCCGTATCATGGTGTGCTGCTGCTAGCCACCTTTCCGCCATCTTACTGTTTGGAATTGGGCATATGCAATGGGGTTAACTTTCATGTGGTGCCACAGACAGGAGTGTATCACCATTGATTGGTGGCTCACACATACCCTCATCCGTCATTGCATGTCATTTGGCATGTACAACTGCAGTAGCAATGAGGAACATGATAGGTAGGACTAGAGCTTTTACACACAATGTGCATTTACATGCCATTGATGTGCATCATGTAGCAAAGTGCACTGGACATGTGAAATGGGGAAGGTTTGTTACCTGACTGTTGGCATGCATCATGGAGTGACTTGAGGTTATGTTGGAATCACATGTAGTTGGGTACATTCATTCGCTCATGGACATTGGATTTCCAGGAACACAAAGGAGACAGTGATGTAGCTTACTATTGGGCAACATGTTGAGGGCCTTCTCCAAGCACTCGCAAATCCCTGGACCTCTCCAACATACAAAGGACTAAAGGATTCTACTGATGAAATCAGAGTATGCCATTTTAATGGGTGCCAGACAGTAGTAGTGATTTACCTGGGGCAAGCTGATTAATTGTGTTGTGGGTTTTAGAGACATAGCTCCCTGATATTTTGCACATTTTGTCTACCGTGTACATTTCCAAGCCAAATGTGTAGCATATCTGAGAAACATTAGTACTACCTCAATGACTCCCTTAGGACAATTTACAGATGATGAAGTGTGCATTGTTGATATGTTTCCAGTATGACATGAGTATTTCCATGTCCCCTTCTTCAGGCTACTCTACTGCTGTCAGCAACATGGCAGGAGTTTGTGTTATTGTGTATGTGACAAATAGATGTTTGCATGATCTTGTGTGGGATCTGTGGGAATAAACTTGGCATTGGCCTACTATTGTATGACAACAGGTAACTGAGGTAAGTTCCATGAGGCAAAGCACTGAAGGTGATGTGTCTCCAACTTGTTTAATGGTTACTGTGATTGCACAACTTCACCCAAGCAATTGGAGTTGTCTGAAATCCTGCTTTTCCTGTGGGCAAATGTTGACAGTTCATGTGGCATGCATGCATATGAAATGGTGCATTTTAGAGACACTTTGATGTAGTTTGATGCTGGGGCCTACTTGAAGTCATGTTAATGTTTGCTAATCTCAGCTGTTGTTCAAGTGTGATCAGGAACATGTGGTGACCCTTTTCCTCTTTGTATTTGCAGCATCATCCCAGGCAAGCAAAGGAGATAGGGCACAACCTAGTGGGTAAGCATCTGGCCACAGTACCTTCAGTCATGACACCACCGGCATGGAGGGACCCAGTGACATGGAGGGCATGTGGAGTGCCACAGAGGCCACGGGATCAACCTCGCTATTTTCGGATTCTACCTCTAGTGGCCACCTCCTAGTGATGGCAGACTCATTAAGACCTGCTCCTGTACCATCCTTGTCCACCACCCCGTTCTATCACCACTCTCCCTTTTACTCCCCACCCAGGTGGCCATGCTCGCTCACCCAAGAGGGTGGGGGTATTCTTCGCCCTAGGTACCTCTGTCCCAGCGAATGTTACCCCTGCTGCCCTCAGTAAGGACGTCAGTGACCATCTGAGGAGTATCTCTGTGAGGCAGACTGCCATTGTGAATGACATCCAGAGGTTGGCAAGCCAACTTCAGCAGACAGCTGCTTTCCTGGAAGCCATTCATAGTGTCATGTCTGGCCTGCAGAGATCTTTTCAGGCTCTGGCCTCCTCACTGAAGGTAGCCATCCACCACACAATCTTCCCCCCACCACCTTTCTCTTGCCAATCCAAATTCTCTATGAACCTACCTGTCCCAATCGCACAGACACATCCACATGCACCCACCTCAACACACACAAGCAGCACACATCGACACAAACACCACAAGACACACCAGCACGCGCACACTCAACATTCACCCTCAGACACCAAATCGGCCACCATTTCAGCAGACATCTCTACCACCCCCCACCGACCCACACATCACATCCACCATACCCACAGACACCAATACAGTACCCATTGACACATCCACCACAACCACCCTGCACCCAGACAACAGCTCACTATCCACAGACCCACACAGCTCAGAAACCATACCCCCAAACACAAGCACAACACCCACAAACACATCCACCACAACATCCAAAACATCAACCATACCCAGAGACACCACCCCAACAGACACACACATATCTCCTACTCCCTCATCACCCAGCACCTCCACCTCCCAGCCCCCAAGACATGCGAATGCCCACATTCACACATGCAACAGACACCACCCAAACATAAGCACTCCCTCAACCTCCAAATCCCCAACCCCTTCTGATGATCCTACCCATTTTCCCTGGGAGAGTTTCCTTTTCGACCTTGCCCTTTCCCCTGTTACCTCCAAACCCCCTCCTAAACCCGAGCCCCAACCCACACTCCAACCCATTCCTTACATATCCAAGTACTCCCCTGTCACACCTACTCCCCCCTGCAAACACCCATACCTCTCCCCAAGAAGAAGCCCACACCTCCGAAGAAAAAGCCCCCTTCCCAAACCCAAATCTACCCATCCCAAATCGGATCCCACCCAAGCATGACCCCTGACGTGCCTGCCTGCCTGTTTAATGTCCCGTCCTATGAAGGTTTCCTGGCAGTGATTGGAGTCATGGTTGGGCACAGTAATGTGGCTTAACTCATATGGACTGGTCAATGGCCTTTGCTCTCCATCATTTGAATTGAATAAAGCCAGTTGTTGTTTTGTTGGATACACATTTGTTCTGCCATAACATTTCTACCTTTATGACGTTCCTGAGTAATGTGTGTTGTATGCCTGCAGTTGTGTGAGTTTCACCCTAATTGCTGATCCATTTGCTGTTGTTTGCAGTATCTGACTTTGTGGGAAGTGCAGGTGTCATCCAAGACAAGGGTAGATGTTCACAGTATGGATATGTGGGTGTTAATCCAATTGAGGTATTATTGCATTGTGCTTTGTTTGCTACGGTAAGTATTTCATTATTTCATCTTGTGTTGGCCAATGTCAGCATGTATAGTGTTAGATTTGTCCCTCTGATATTGATTGTACATTTGTCTCATGTGTGGGAGCTAGAGCTTTGTTTGTCCAAACAGGGAGGGTGTTCAGTTGTGCTAGCTTCCTTTGCATTTGACTCACCAGGTGTCCATTTTGATATGTGTACCTTGCAGCTACTTTATCTAGATGTATGGCCCATGCTGTTGCTGTTGTATGTGCTTTCTTGACTTGCACATGCACATTTGGCACATAGGCCTGTCACTTGGCTCAAATATTGTTTGTTCCTGAGATACATGAAGGGCCAGTTCCTGCGCAAATGGTGTTTTAGGGGAAAATGCAAAGTGAAATGTGTTCCAGGGGAGCATCCTTCCATGAGTGCTCCTGATACCGCCATCCCTATTGTGCAGGTATTGTTTGCATTGTGAAATTTTGATATTTGTTTCACAAACTATTGTGCATCCCATTGACCTTCCATTGTGTTCCAATGTGGGTGATGTGTGGGTCCATTACAGGGATGTTTCATGTAAGGGGCATTTGTGTTCCATGTCACATCCATACATATTTGTCTTCAATATGATGACAGTCAAGGCATGTGATGAATGTGATGGTGTCAGTTGAATTGGTAGATGTGATGTTGCTGCGGTGTTGCTGTTGTGTGACTTTATTTTCTGTACACTTCACTGTCCCCGTGCCTGAGATGGGCAGACGTGTGTTTTTGTGGAGTGTGGCAGTGCAGTGTCAGTGACCTGCCAAAAGGGGGCGTTTGATAGCTGTGAAAGTGTCATTCTTTGTGAATGACTCCGACTGTGGACACGATTGCAAGTTTACTTGGTGCCCATAGCGTGAGCCCCGTATCATGTGAATGGAGGAGTAAAGATCTGTTGTTGAACTTAATGACACAGGTAGGTGTGTGCTCTTACTGTTGGTTGCCTCCATAGCGGCATGGATTTTGGGCTCCATCGATGAGCATCAGCAGGATGTGTGTGATGGGCTCCATGGCGGCACAGGATTTGTAACACTGCCTGCAAATGAGTTGCTTCCTTTATGCTCTCCATTTACGCCTGCTGGTACATGGTGGTTGAACGGCCATGGTCAGGTTAGTGGTGTGCAACATCATAATGTGTTCAGCAAAAACACTGGCTCCTTCAACCTGTTTGGCCTGCCTCACCACCGTGGCAGTCTACACTGCCTGCGGGACCATGGCAGTCTTTCCTCAATAGGACTGCCAGCATTGTAATACGGTGGACCGACCACCAAGCTGATGGCAGCCGGGCTGCCACCCCGCCGCCAGTGCAGTGCACGGGTCACCAAACTCGTAATTAGGCCCTAAGTTTGTCTTCATTTTGTTGGTAGAAAAAGCTTTCTATTAGTTATACTGGTTGGCTAGCTCTGTAAAAGGGACATAAGCTAGTGCTCTCATTTTCTTTGACTTCGAAGGTGAATTGGTTGTTAGTGGAATATTCTACACAGTGTAGAGGCGATATTTTTAGAATGGTTTGGATCATGGCTTGCTCAAAGTCTATGATTTGTTTTGAGGGAGTGTAAGGAAATGCCTCCTTGGCATGGTTACCCCCTGACTTTTTGCCTTTGCTGATGCTAAGTTTTGATTTGAAAGTGTGCTGAGGCCATGCTAACCAGGCCCCAGCACCAGTGTACTTTCCCTTACCTGTACTTTTGTTTCCACAATTGGCACACCCTGGCATCCAGGTAAGTCCCTTTAACTGGTACCCCTGGTACCAAGGGCTGTGATGCTAGGGAAGGTCTCTAAGAGCTGCAGCATGTCTTATGCCACCCTGGGGACCCCTCACTCAGCACAGACACACTGCTTGCCAGCTTGTGTGTACTAGTGAGGACAAAACGACTAAGTCAACATGGCAGTCCCCTCAGGGTGCCATGCCAACCTCACACTGCCTACAGGTATAGATAAGTCACCCCTCTAGCAGGCCTTACAGCCCTAAGGCAGGGTGCACTGTACCATAGGTGAGGGCATAAGTGCATGAGCACTATGCCCCTACAGTGTCTAAGCAAAACCTTAGACATTGTAAGTGCAGGGTAGCCATAAGAGTATATGGTCTGGGAGTCTGTCTTCCACAAACTCCACAGCACCATAATGGCTACACTGAAAACTGTGAAGTTTGGTATCAAACTTAGCACCATAAATGCACACTGATGCCATTGTACATTTTATTGTAACATACACCCAGAGGGCACCTTGGAGGTGCCCCCTGAAACCTTAACCGACTACCCATGTAGGCTGACTGGTTTTAGGAGCCTGCCACACACCAGACATGTTGCTGGCCACATGGGGAGAGTGCCTTTGTCACTCTGTGGCTAGTAACAAAGCCTGTACTAGGTGGAGGTACTTCACACCTCCCCCTGCAGGAACTGTAACACCTGGCGGTGAGCCTCAAAGGTTCACCCCCTTTGTTACAGCACCCCAGAGCACTCCAGCTAGTGGAGTTGCCCGCCCCCTCCGGCCACAGCCCCACTTTTGGCAGCAAGGCCGGAGGAGATAATGAGAAAAACAAGGAGGAGTTACTGGCCAGTCAGGACAGCCCCTAAGGTGTCCTGAGCTGAGGTGACTCTAACTTTTAGAAATCCTCCATCTTGCAGTTGGAGGATTCCCCCAATAGGATTAGGGATGTGTCCCCCTCCCCTCAGGGAGGAGACACAAAGAGGGTGTAGCCACCCTCAGGGCTAGTAGCCATTGGCTACTAACCCCCCCCGACCTAAACACACCCCTAAATTCAGTATTTAGGGGCTCCCCAGAACCTAGGAACTCATATTCCTGCAACCTAAGAAGAAGAGGACTGGTAAGCTGAAAAACCCTGCAGAGAAGAGGGAGACACCAACTGCTTTGGCCCCAGCTCTACCGGCCTGTCTCCCCACTTCTAAAGACACTGCTCCAGCGACGCTTTCCACAGGGACCAGCGACCTCTGAATCATCAGAGGACTGCCCTGCATCTAGAAGGACCAAGAACTCCCAAGGACAGCGGCTCTGTTCACCAAAGACTGCAACTTTGCAACAAAGAAGCAACTTTGAAACAACGCAAGTTTCCCGCCGGAAGCGTGAGACTTGGCACTCTGCACCCAATGCCCCCGGCTTGACTTGTGGAGAACAATCACTTCAGGGAGGACTCCCCGGCGACTGCGAGACCGTGAGTATCCAGAGTTGACCCCCCTGAGCCCCCACAGCGACGCCTGCAGAGGGAATCCAGAGGCTCCCCCTGACCGCGACTGCCTGCTTCTAAGATCTGACGCCTGGTAAAGACTCTGCACCCGCAGCCCCCAGGACCCAAAGGATCCGACCTCCAGTGCAGGAGCGACCCCCAGGTGGCCCTCTCCCTTGCCCAGGTGGTGGCTACCCCGAGGAGCCCCCCCCTTGCCTGCCTGCATCGCTGAAGAGACCCCTTGGTCTCCCATTGATTCCTATTACAAACCCGATGCTTGTTTGCACACTGCACCCGGCTACCCCCGTGCTGCTGAGGGTGTACTTTCTGTGTGGACTTGTCCCCCCCCAGTGCCCTACAAAACCCCCCTGGTCTGCCCTCCGAAGACGCGGGTACTTACCTGCTGGCAGACTGGAACCGGGGCACCCCCTTCTCTATTGAAGCCTATGCGTTTTGGGCACCACTTTGACCTCTGCACCTGACCGGCTCTGAGCTGCTGGTGGGGTAATTTTGGGGTTGCTCTGAACCCCCAACGGTGGGCTGCCTTGGACCCAAACTTGAACCCTGTAGGTGGTTTACTTACCTGCAAAAACTAATAAACTCTTACTCCCCCAAGGAACTGTTAAAAATTGCAGCGTCTAGTTTTAAAATAGCTATATGTGATTTATGTGAAAACTGTATATGCTATTTTGCTAATTCAAAGTTCCTAAAGTACCTACCTGCAATACCTTTCATTTGAAGTATTACATGTAAATCTTGAACCTGTGGTTCTTAAAATAAACTAAGAAAATATATTTTTCTATACAAAAACCTATTGGCCTGGAATTGTCTCTGAGTGTGTGTTCCTCATTTATTGCCTGTGTGTGTACAACAAATGCTTAACACTACTCCTTTGATAAGCCTACTGCTCGACCACACTACCACAAAATAGAGCATTAGAATTATCTATTTTTTCCACTATCTTACCTCTAAGGGGAACCCTTAGACTCTGTGCATACTATTCCTTACTTTGAAATAGTGCATACAGAACCAACTTCCTACATTGGTGGATCAGCGGTGGGGTACAAGACTTTGCATTTGCTGGACTACTCAGCCAATACCTGATCACACAACTAAATTCCAAAAATTGTCATTAGAAACAGATTTTTGAAATTTGAGTTATTTTTCTAAATTTTTAAAAGTCCTGCTAGGGCCTTGTGTTAGTCCCTGTTAGCATTTCTTTTAGAGTTTAAAAGTTTTGTGAAAGTTTGAATTAAGCTCTAGAGACAGTTTTAGATTCTTAAAAAGTATTCCAACTTTTAGAAACATAGGTGGTCATTCCAACCCTGGCGGTCGGTGTTAAAGCTGCGGCCAAACCGCAAACAGGCTGGCGGGAAAAAAAATGGAATTCCGACCCTGGCGGAAACCACCAACAGCGACCGCCATAACAACACACCGCCCGCCACGGCGGCACAAACAAACAGCGCGGCGGTCACTGCCAACAGAAAGGCGGGAGACAATGTACCGCCCACTCTATCACAACCTACCAATCCGCCACCTTTTCCGGGGCGGTAGCCCCGCCGATAAAAACACAGCGGAAACAGCCATTTCGAAGGGAAAGCGCTCACCTCCATACAGCCCACGAGGATTCAGGACAGCATGGAACCCGAACTCCACATACTCCCAGCGATAGTGTTCCTACTCCTCTACCAGGAGCACGAACGCCAGCGCAGAAGACAACGGTGAGTACTGCACCTACGACACAGGGGAGGTGGGAGGGGAAATTATTAAGGGTACACACATACGCGACACACCCACCCTCACCCTCACCCACTACAACACACACAGCAATGCATAGCAACACATCAGAGTGACACCCCCCAAACCCCCCGGAAGAATGGAAATACAAAAGTAAATGATTCTAAACATTGGAATATATTGTAATACTGCCATAAAAATATATATATACACATCAAAAACTCTTACACACATAAATGTACAAGTCCGAGCATTGTAGCAGGCATTGTTCGTGGACCACTGGGCCCAAATCACATGGGCAAAGCCCACACAGGATACCTGACTCCAACGGAGAGAACACTGCAGGGGCATCAGATAGCAAAACTACAGGCACCTCAGGGGGAAGGGAAGGGGGGGCACCTCAGCCAGATGAGTGCACAACGCCAGATCCACGAGGGGCCTCCATGCACACTGTTCAATCCTGGGGAGTGCAAAGCCACAGTCTCACAAGTCCAGACAGTGGGTGGGATTCCCACTGTTACATCCTGGGGAGTGCAAAGCCACAGTCTCACAAGTCCAGACAGTGGGTGGGCTTCCCACTGTTACATCCTGGGGAGTGCAAACCCACAGTCTCACAAGTCCAGACAGTGGGTGGGCTTCCCACTGTTACATCCTGGGGAGTGCAAACCCACAGTCTCACAAGTGGATAACAGTCTCCACTGGTTCTGGAGGGGGCCTGGTACCCAGAGTGCTTCGTGCAGCCCTGTCCGACACAGATGCGGGCCAGCCCCTGCTGCTCATGGGCCAGCGGTACTTGAGATGAAGGGCCCAGCGCAGCAGTGCTTGAGACGGCGGTGCCCAGCGCAGCGGTGCTTGAGATGAAGGGCCCAGTTCAGCGGTGCTTGAGATGAAGGGCCCAGCGCAGCGGTGCTTGAGACGGCGGTGCCCAGCGCAGCGGTGGTTGAGATGAAGGGCCAAGTTCAGCGGTTCCTGAGATGAAGGGCCCAGTTCAGCGGTACTTGAGATGAAGGGCCCAGTTCAGCGGTTCCTGAGATGAAGGGCCCAGTTCAGCGGTACTTGAGATGAAGGGCCCAGTTCAGCGGTGCTTGAGACGGCGGTGCCCAGCGCAGCGGTGCTTGAGATGAAGGGCCCAGTTCAGCGGTATTTGAGATGAAGGGCCCAGTTCAGCGGTGCTTGAGACGGCGGTGCCCAGCGCAGCGGTACTTGAGATGAAGGGCCCAGTTCAGCGGTGCTTGAGATGAAGGGCCCAGTTCAGCGGTGCTTGAGACGGCGGAGGGCAGCACAGCGGTACTTGAGATGAAGGGCCCAGTTCAGCGGTGCTTGAGATGAAGGGCCCAGTTCAGCAGTGCTTGAGACGGCGGTGCCCAGCGCAGCGGTACTTGAGATGAAGGGCCCAGCGCAGCGGTGCTTGAGACGGCGGTGCCCAGCGCAGCGGTGCTTGAGATGAAGGGCCCAGCGCAGCGGTGCTTGAGATGAAGGGCCCAGTTCAGTGGTGCTTGAGACGGCAGTGCCCAGCACAGCGGTGCTTGAGATGAAGGGCCCAGCGCAGCGGTGCATGAGACGGCGGTGCCCAGCGCAGCGGTGCTTGAGATGAAGGGCCCAGTTCAGCGGTTCCTGAGATGAAGGGCCCAGTTCAGCGGTACTTGAGATAAAGGGCCCAGTTCAGCGGTGCTTGAGACGGCGGTGCCCAGCGCAGCGGTACTTGAGATGAAGGGCCCAGTTCAGCGGTGCTTGAGATGAAGGGCCCAGCGCAGCGGTGCTTGAGACGGCGGTGCCCAGCGCAGCTGTCGTGTGGGCTCTCATTATCCTAAATGAGACTACTGGATTTCTAGGCAGCAGGATCGATAACGGTGTGGGGGACTGAGTCTGACCCACTTGTAAAGAACTCTGTCACCCTAAATCTGTTTTTTGCTCCGGCTAACTAGCAGTGCCTCATTTCTCCCACGGAGAAGAAATGATTAGGCAGCCGAGCGCATGACATCTTTGGAACTTCTCAGGGAAGTCGTGGTCACTCAGATCCAAACCAACTCTCTCATTTACAATATGATCTCATATACAAATGACAAAGACAGTATAAGTTTTATATAATGTTTTAATAAAACGACTGTATTTTAGATAATAAGGCGTGAGCCGCAATAACCAGAACAATACAACATAGTAGGATTGAAATAGTCACCAGGAGAGTAAAACAAAAGAACAAAGCTATCATAGTGCCTAACAGTTTCTACTCTCCCTCTGCTTGTTCTATTTAGAGCACAGCATGTTAAGCTTCTAGCTTGCCTTTCCGAATCACTGGGGAGACATCAGCCCTCATATCTGAGCAAAGGCCTGTGATCAGGTTCAGCATCTGCAACGAGGCAGTCAGCGTCTAGTTGTGGTTCCCTGGTCGGAATCTCCCTCTCTCGTGTATTGGGACAAGGAAGTGATTTTATAACTAACATGTCATCGTGATCACAAAATGTCCCTACGCAGGAATGCCAAATCTAAACTCCTACCCCCAAAAATGCTTCTGAAAATAGAGTGTATAGCCGAAGGTATCAAACCGAATATGGAAGAGAAGGTGTGAGCGAAACCAACACCAACGGCTTTGAAAAAATTAGCAATACCAGCAGTGCTGGATGCATTAAATATACGTCCCACAAGTTCACCGAAGTGACTTGGAAAGTTAGTATTCAAAAGGGACTGTATCTCCGCCGATGACCTTGCCACCTGAAGTGCGTAGGTCTCGCTAGCAGATGTAAGGGCCACATGCTTTTGAAACAATAAAGCTTTCAGCCGACTCAACTTGTCGAAATCAACCTTGGAAGTAGCAATATGAGGCCAGATGTCCTCTACCTCCCTAATTTGAGTGGGGGGAAACAACACATTCCCGCAGCACGTAACGGCCTTGTTGACAACGACAACGTAAACTATTCATGCACACATGCCACAGCAGCGTTCGCTGTTAAGAACAATGTAACTGCCGTTAGAAAGCACCTGGAAAGTGTTTTTAATAACCGGGACTGGAACTCCCTTCAAATAACAAGCTAAGTTAGCAATCAAAGCGTTACATGCTCCGTGCAAGGACAGCTGTTTACAAACCATGGAATGGCTGACAGTAGCTTCGCATTCGCTACCGCTAAGAAAAACCTCCCTCAAACCATTAACTCATCTGTATTGAAAGGGGAGCTCCCACACCTCATGTATGTAACTGTCTCCCAATAGTTCATATCTACCCACCGGAATGTGCTTCAAACAAGAAGTAAATTGCAGAGTGGAGATAGGCAAATTAATAACCCCATGAATCAACCACTCAGCTGACGGAATCTCAGCCACCGTGAAAGGCAGTTTCTCCAATTTCTCAATATTCAACATAACATATGTCGCTTCCTTTGTAGCCATCAACTGTTGTTGACGAGTCAAATTAAAGGAGATAAAGTCCAACCCAGTTGCTTGATGGACCGCGTCTGACTCTGCCCATGATATAAAGAAGATATGTCCGATTTAATAATGTCAATAGCAGAGGAAACAATGCTGTCAATCGTGTAAGCAGGGTCAGAAAGGGTATGCATGCCATTATCAACAACAGACAAAGGCTCTCATTCCAACCCTGGCGGTCATAGACCGCCAGGGTGGCTGTCCACGGAAGCACCGCCAACAGGCTGGCGGTGCTTCATGTGGTATTCCGACCGCGGCTGTAAAGCCGCGGTCGCCCAGCCGGGTCCGGCGGTTTCCCGCCAGATTAGCCCCGGCTGGGATAATCCTCCATGGCGGCGCTGCAAGCAGCGCCGCCATGGGGATTCCGACCCCCTTCCCGCCAGCCTGTTTCTGGCGGTTTTCACCGCCAGAAACAGGATGGCAGGAACGGGTGTCCTGGGGCCCCTGGAGGCCCCTGCACTGCCCATGCCACTGGCATGGGCAGTGCAGGGGCCCCCTAACAGGGCCCCAGCATGATTTTCACTGTCTGCATAGCAGACAGTGAAAATCGCGACGGGTGCAACTGCACCCACGTCGCACCCCTGCAACACCGCCGGCTCCATTCGGAGCCGGCTTCTGTGTTGCAGGGCCGTTCCCGCTGGGCCGGCGGGCGCTCTCTTGGCGGGCGCCCGCCTGCCCAGCGGGAAAGTCTGAATGGCCCCCGCGGTCTTTTGACTGCGGAGCGGTCATTTGGCGCATAGGTTTGGCGGGCGGCAACCGCCGCCTGCCAAACTTAGAATGACCCCGAAAGTCTGCAGCAGATTTTCCTGATCAATCTGCCTCAACCGGGCTGCAGCCTCCTGTTGTGAAAGCTTCCAAATCTCATTATAAACTTCGTATAAAAATCTTTTCTTCCGTGGTACCTTGGGACCTGACAAAAAATCTTGTAAATCAGTATCATTAGACAGCAACGTGAGATGTGACTTAACTGCATCCAGCGTGGATGACTTCAACCATTGCTGACAAAGCTTCCCCACGCTGTATGTAGTTATAATATCAGCATGTTCTGGCGAAATGTAACGAGGGTCTGCCTTACTAGTCCTGAAACCCCCTGAAGAGGTGACAAAACGTTGATGACACTCATTAGTGTCTACGGGCCATAATAACCACCCGCCCGGATGTAACGATGAAGTGTTAAGCGTACCATTCTGGACCCAATGTGTAAATTCACTAAAAGTAGCATTCACATAGTGCTGCCAGTTGTTTAATTTGGAATGGACAGGTATACTAGGCAAATTCAACTCTCTGATTGTCGCCAAGCCCAAACAGCTAGTCTGTTGTACTGTGTCATTGAGGAAAATCATCTGCACAGGGTTAAGACATGCTCTAAATAATGTATCCCTGCCTTGCATCTGCCAATTTCTCGTACCCCAAACACTTTTCAAGTCAACAGTCTTAAACCAGTAGTCATACCCCTCGACCGAAAGTTTAGATACAAACAAATTTGAATACAGTAATTTAGTATCGGTCAATAACATTTGCTTATTAGAATACGGAGTAACTTTAAAATAGTAAGACCTAGCATTTCGTTGATTATGCCCAGAAAAATATGCAAATTTATCATAATACGTTTTCGAACTCCCTTGTGGAGGAGTCGAGCAACGTTCCCATTGCACATAATTAAATATGGACTTAGGGCTACTAGCTTTATTAATAAAGTGGTGTCCATAATAGTTGTAGCAAAACATGTCACCATGATTATCTCTAAATTGGTAAGCATCTTCATCGTCATAGACAGTATAATATTGCAAATCTATTAGCATAGAATCTACTGTCTTCACATCCCAATCATCAGAAACAATGCCTGGTATAACAATATCATTCATTGATAACTTGAGGACATACGGTATTTGAATCAATTCAGTGGGACCATATATATCAAACATTACTTTATCCCACACAATCCCATCCGGAATCGGTATTGCAGAAATGTTTACATTGGACAAGTCTCTTCGAACCATATGAGACGAAAAATGTGGTTTTAACACAGCCTCCACGTGCTCAATGTCAGATCGATCAGGAAGAAAATGACCATGTATTACTAAAAAAAAAAGTAACCACAAATCCCAACCATAAAAAAAGAGTCATTACAGCCATAAAAAGCCACAAATAGTTCCAAGGAAAAACAAAATATGTGCGTTTAAGCCAACCCAGCAGCTTACGTGGACCTCGGACAGAAGATATTGAGGACGAGGAGCTGGACACTGCATCATCAGCGTCGTTGAAGCAGCCAGAGGCAGTTCTTGCAAAAGGTGCAATTGTGAACAAAGAAGCAGATGGAGGCTCTCGCCTAGGCACGCTATAAACCACATGTTCAGAAACATCAGTAGAACGTACAGCAACTTGATCAAAAGAATCCAAATTAATCGTTGTCTGTGGAACAATCGCAAGATCATCTTCCACCCTCCCCAAGCTCGGAGAGGAAACAGTGTAAATCACCTGCAGCGGGACTTCTTCCCCAGTAGCGAGAGGGATTCCGGAACTACTGGGTGTCCCTCTTGGTCTGCTGTGCAGAATCGGCCACATGTTGTAACTTGACATTATCAATGGAAACAAAGCGATTTCCTTTGGCCCCTTGCAGCGGCGGTAAAATCACAGTTCTCGTGCCGCTAACCCCTAACACAGGGACAGGTGCTCAATAAGAAGGACCAAATTCTTTCTCTACTGCGACCTTGTCACGCACTAGATCCCCAATCCTGGGTATCCAACTAGTAGGAGTTACTGGTTCATCCTTAATTCCTGAGGAGGCAGCACTTGCAGAAGAGTTATCTTCACGGAATTGTTGTAAATCCTGCAAAACAGTGACACGATCATTTATGTCAAAGGGCGTATCCGCCGCCTCCACACCAGGACCATCTAGATCAGGAACATACATTCGTGTTCCAAACAGGCACTCATATGAAGTACGACCCCCCAGTGACCTTCTAGGCAAGTTATTAAGTGCTCTCTGTACTCCATACAGGTGGGCTAGCCAACCACGACCCGTACCTATAACTCTGGCCGTTAAGGATTGCTTTAAATCACGATTCAAACGCTCCACGACAGAATTTCCCTCGGGATGAAATGGAGACGAGAATTGGAGTTGGACCCCCAACGAAGCCATGGTGCCCCTGAATGCCTTAGAGGCAAAAGCAGGGCCCTGGTCCGAATGAAAAGCCACCACTGCAAATGTATCGACAAAGATGCGCAAATCTTTAATAACAGTTCGAGCGTCAGCCGAGCGTTGTGGCCATACCCACACAAATCTGGAGCCCCATATTCATCTTGAATTTGTTTAAGCACTTCCGGTAAATTAGCTAATGTCGGTGTACCGTGTGCTGTAGTGTAGAGCGCGGCAAACACCGTGCCCCAGGTATTACAAAGGTCCACCGGAGGAACCATCCCATACGGCAAACACATCGTCAATATTCTATGTTTATCCTGAGGTCCCGTATGGGGAAACACTGCTTCCAGCGTATTCATTTTCTGCGCCAGCCAAAATGGAGTCTCCTCACGTTTAGCCAGTACCTTACCCATAACTGAGTGTACAGTGGCTGGATTGATACCCGGAACCACTGCTTGTTGGTGAGCCAGAGCAGCACGGGCTGCATTAGTATTTAATGCCTGCATTACAAACTGAACCAGTCTTTTGTATGTAGTTGCTAAGTCTATATATAAACGACGCACGTCAGCCACTGCCAAATTTGCAACCGCAGGATATGGTGTATAAGTAGCCAATAAAGGCCAGGTCGGACCATCATTACTCAGTGGACCTAACCTTACTTGTGCTACTGTGTGTGGGAGGGCACCATCAAGCCAATTATGGTGTTCTTGATAAGATAAAGGTATCTCTAAGTATGCGTAAGCCCTGTATTGTCCAGGGGCATTCGCAACAGTGAATTTGTGAAAAGTATTTGCTCCCCCATCAACTGCTGGAAATATGACCCAAGAATGAAAAAGTTCTGTTCTATAGGCTGCATGGGCGTCCACCACAAAAGTGACCGGACCCCCCTGGACTGTCAGTCCATGTGCTATCAGATGTCCTGTGAGTGGGTGACGCATATTGATTGCTATATTCACTACATTAGGATTCGCCATTTGTTAAAAAAAAAATAGCTCCAGGTCAGAGAAGGCACACCAATATTGGGGTTTTTCCTTTCAAAGTTCAAGCTTGAACAACCAACCACTAAGCAATAGGATGTACCTATCCAGTGGTGGCGGAAACCCTCAGCCCCACGGACGTCTCCGCATACGGAACCGAGGAGTCAAAATATATATGAGACCGGGAGAGTCAGTCGGACCTAAACATTAGAGCCAGACCAATCGTTGGCGGCACCATGTCGCGTGGGCTCTCATTATCCTAAATGAGACTACTGGATTTCTAGGCAGCAGGATCGATAACGGTGTGGGGGACTGAGTCTGACCCACTTGTAAAGAACTCTGTCACCCTAAATCCGTTTTTTGCTCCGGTTAACTAGCAGTGCCTCATTTCTCCCACGGGGAAGAAATGATTATGCAGCCGAGCGCATGACATCTTTGGAACTTCTCAGGGAAGTCGTGGTCACTCAGATCCAAACCAACTCCCTCATTTACAATATGATCTCATATACAAATGACAAAGACAGTATAAGTTTTATATAATGTTTTAATAAAACGACTGTATTTTAGATAATAAGGCGTGAGCCACAATAACCAGAACAATACAACATAGTAGGATTGAAATAGTCACCAGGTGAGTAAAACATAAGAACAAAGCTATCATAGTGCCTAACAGTTTCTACTCTCCCTCTGCTTGTTCTATTTAGAGCACAGCATGTTAAGCTTCTAGCTTGCCTTTCCGAATCACTGGGGAGACATCAGCCCTCATACCTGAGCAAAGACCTGTGATCTGGTTCAGCATCTGCAACGAGGCAGTCAGCGCCTAGTTGTGGTTCCCTGGTCGGAATCTCCCTCTCTCGTGTATTGGGACAAGGAAGTGATTTTATAACTAACATGTCATTGTGATCACAAAATGTCCCTACGCAGGAATGCCAAATCTAAACTCCTACCATGTCTATCGGCAATGTACCAGACTGTATCCTTGACTGAAGCACAGAGTGAATATGTTATGGAGAACTCCAGCGCTGAAGTAGGCTAAACAGTGTGATATGAATAAAAAACAACACCGTAGAACTGGCTATTTGAAAAATAACAGTACGAAGCCTAATAAAAAGCATTTAGAGCAAAGTGCACAGAGGGTCTAAGCTGTCAGCAAATGAATAAAATACATTCAGGGCAAAGTGCACAAAGGCCTAAAGCCTGAAGCTAATGTGCAAAGGATACGTAAAACTAACCACACTACACAGCGGTGCTTGAGATGAAGGGCCCAGCGCAGCGGTGCATGAGACGGCGGTGCCCAACGCAGCGGTGCTTGAGATGAAGGGCCCAGTTCAGCGGTTCCTGAGATGAAGGGCCCAGTTCAGCGGTACTTGAGATGAAGGGCCCAGTTCAGCGGTGCTTGAGACGGCAGTGCCCAGCGCAGCGGTACTTGAGATGAAGGGCCCAGTTCAGCGGTGCTTGAGATGAAGGGCCCAGTTCAGCGGTGCTTGAGATGAAGGGCCCAGCGCAGCGGTGCTTGAGACGGTGGTGCCCAGCGCAGCGGTGCTTGAGATGAAGGGCCCAGTTCAGCGGATCCGGCCATGGCGGGGAGGTCATTTGCCACCTGTCCTGTGGCTGGCGGGGCCCTCCTGGGCTGCAGTGCCGGGCCTGTTGGTGGCCTCCTGCCCACCTGGGATGGGGCTGGCGGGGCCCTCCTGGCCAGCTGGGCTGATGGCGGTGTTGTCGGGCGTGCTGCCCTTCCCAGCCTTCCCTGATCACCTGTGGCCCTTCCCCACCTTGGGCGGTGTGCCAGCTGTCTCCACACTTCCTGCCGCAGCCATGGTAGGGGTTTTCGTCCCTGGTGTTTTCACCCTCTCGCGCCGGCCACTGCCTATCTTGGGATGTTTCTCCGGGGGTGGGCTGCCCGTGCCTTGGCTTCGTACCGAACTGGCTGCCCTGGAGGGTGGGGCACTCCACAGTCCATGGCAGACTGTGATGACAGGGGCCGGTTTTGTCGTGGCTGAGGTGCTGTCTGTAGTCCTATGACATGGACGGGGTGGGGGACTTGGAGGAAAGAGGTTGAGTTTGGACAGGAAAAGCTTTTTAGGAGCAGTGGGACGGGTAGGTGTAGTGGGTATGGGAGTGGAGGAAGAGGTTGTGGTTGTAGGAGTTTTAAGTCTGGTGTCTTTGGGTGCAGGTGCTTGGGCTGGAGGCTGTCGTGAGGTGGATGGCTGTTGGGTGGGTGGCTGCCTGCGTTTGTGTATCTTGGAAGAGGGGGTCACAGACACACTGGGAGAGGACGCAGGGGACGTGCAAATGGTAGTGGGGGTGGTGAGTGCACATGTGCGGGGGTGCTGGTGTGTGTGCTGGTGATGGACGTAGTGGCTGAAGATGTTGTGCATGCAGGTGTGAGTGGAGACGTGACAGGGAGGGAGGAGGGAGACGAGGAGGAGGGGGACACAGTGGAGGCAGTGGGTGTTGGTATGTCTGTATGTGGATGTTGCTTCTGTGAATGCCTGTGTGATGTGTGGTGCTTATGTCTGGCTGAGCTTCCCTTGGGTGTTGAGGTGTGTGCAGGCTGGTCTGATGGTGTGTCTGGGATAGGCAGAGGTACAGGTGATAGGGTATGGGTGGAGGAAGTTGGAGGGGGGAGGCTAGAGACAGGGACAATGGCTGCCATCAGTGCTGAGGCCAGAGTCTGGAACGATCGCAGAAGGGCAGCCTGACCAGAATGAATGCCCTCCAGGTATGCATTACTCTGGTGCACCTCTCTTTCGACACCCTGGATGGCATTCAAAATGGTAGACTGCCCAACAGTGAGCGTCCTCAGGAGGTCAATGATCTCCTCACTGAGGGCAGCCGGGGTGACTGGGGCAGGGCCTGAGGTGCCTGGGGCGAAGGAGATGCCCACCTTCTTGGGTGAGCGGGCACGGGGCAAACACTGTGGGGCTGCTGGGAGGGCGGTGCTGGTGCGGTGGGTTGCGGCTGTACCTGTTGTTGCGGGGGGCACAGATGTTGCCACCACCACAAGGGAGCTCCCTTCAGAGGACGAGTCGGTGTCACTGATGTCTGCCCGAGTCCCCGCTGTGGAGCTCCCCTCGCCCTCTGTCCCACTGGTGAATTCGGAGTCCGTTGCATGGCCCTCCATGGCCATGTGGGATGCAGCTCCCTCGTGCTCCGATGCCACTGCTCCTCCGTCTCATGATGCTAATGCACACATGAACAGGAAGACCACAAAAAAAGGGGGGGGGAGAAAATAAAGACATGTTGAGTGCATGCATTGGCGACACCGTTGGCGGACAGGACAGACACAGAAGCCCCCTGCACTACGCCGCGCACTTTGGGTCGACTACTCAATCCGTGGGACATGGCCTACAAGCCTATGGACGACATCTGCACACATAGATGACACAGGGCCATGAATAGCTGTACTTGGCACCCTACAGAGGTGGGGGCGGGGGCACAGGGCCATGCCTTACGGAGGGGCCTAGCCTACAGAAATTGCCCTGCCCTAGGGATACCCACAGCCCTCCTCCCCCACCCAGACACCTCCACTGCGCGCAAAGTCACCAGGATGAGAGTGTACTCACCCCCTTGTGTCTGCTGTGATGTCCTCACGCGCCCATCCAAATCGGGGTAGGCCACCGCCAGGATCCGTGACATCAGGGGGGTCAAAGTCCGACTGGCACCCCTCCCACGTTGGGAGGCCATCCCCAGCTGAGCCTCCGCCGTCTTCCTGCTCCAGCGGCAGATGTCCTCCCATCAATTCCGGCAGTGGGTGCCCCGTATGTGGTGGACTCCCAGGGTCCGGACGTCCTTGGCGATGGCACGCCAAATATCGATCTTCTGGTGGGCGCTGACCTATGTGAAATGTACAGGGGGAGAAAAATAGTCATCACCTTCTGCACGCTCAATGTGAGTGGCCCCCCATCCCTACCCTTGCCATGTGGCACATGCTCTCACCGTCGTTTGATGCATGCCTCAATCGCTTCCCTCCCCACCAACTTTCATCCACCCCACTCAACACAGGCATTGCCCACAAAGCATGATCCCAGTGTACTTACCTGTTGGTCTGGAGGACCGTAGAGTAGCGCGTACTGGGTGAGGACCCCATCCACAAGTTTCTCCAATTCCTGAGCAGTGAAGGCATGGGCCCTTTCCCCAGTCGCATGAGCCATTGTCTCTTCCAGACCGAGGTCACAGCAGCACTTGCAGTGTAGGTCCTCTCCTGTCGAAGATCAGGCATCGAGTGATTAAGCAGATATAAAATGGCGGCCACGCCCGCGGCGGTGCGTACTGCGGCGGTGCGTACCATGACCGCCGGCGCACATCGTCATTGGCTCCTGAGACCCATAGGGTCCAATGTTAACCAATGCTGCTTAGCGCCGCGGTCTTCGACCGCATACCGCCACGGTGTGCCACGCCAGCGCAGTTACCTCACATCCCATTGTCGCACTTCACAGGTCAGGCAGCCGCCATTTCAGGGGCCCAGATGGCTTACTTTCTACTGCGTCACACATACCTAGGCCTTGCATCAACACTCATACAAACCATTCAATGGATTGAGAATCGTGTTATGTGCAAGCTGTGGTTACGTACCTGTGGGTTGATTGACTCTGTGCTCGCTGTTGTCCTTCATAGGCACCGTCCGCTGGGATATGCGAGGAGATGGCGGAATCTTCCCGTGTACAGACCGCTGGTGGACCTGTCGACAATGGAGGAAAGACATGTCATACTGACATCCAGGCTTGACCGAGCCACTATTCATGAATTGTGTGCCCAGCTGGAGCCATACCTGATGTCACCAATCCACCAACCCACAGGGATCCTGCCTCAAGTGCAGGTGCTGTCAGTGCTCCATTTCTTTGCAAGTGGGTCATTTCAAACAACAGTGGCCATATCATCAGGGATGTCCCAGCCTATGTTTTCCAAGGTGTTGTCCAGAGTGTTGTCTGCCCTGCTGAAACACATGCGCAGCTACATCGTTTTCCCTGAGGTGGGGGATTTGCCTACAGTGAAGGGTGATTTCTATGCCCTTGGACATATCCCCAACATCATAGGTGCCATTGATGGGACCCATGTGGCTTTGGTTCCCCCACAGAGGAGTGAACAGGTGTACAGAAACAGGAAGAGTTATCATTCGATGAATGTACAGATGGTGTGTTTGGCAGACCAGTATATCTCCCATGTTAATGCCAAGTTCCCTGGCTCAGTGCATGACGCGTACATCATGCGGAATAGCAGCATCCCTTACGTGATGGGTCAACTCCAGAGGCACCGTGTGTGGCTAATTGGTGACTCTGGTTACCCCAACCTGTCATGGCTACTGACCCCAGTGAGGAATCCCAGGACAAGGGCAGAGAAACGGTACAATGAGGCCCATGGCCTACTAGGAGGGTGATCGAGCGGACCTTCGGCCTCCTGAAGGCCAGGTTCCGCTGCCTCCATATGACAGGTGGATCCCTATTCTACTCACCAAAGAAGGTGTGCCAGATCATCGTGGCCTGCTGTATGCTTCACAACCTGGCTTTGCGACGACCGGTGCCTTTTCTGCAGGAGGAGGGTCCAGATGGTGGTGTTGTAGCAGCTGTGGAGCCTGTGGAGTGTGAAGACGAGGAAGCCGAAGTAGATAACAGGAACACAGTAATACAGCAGTATTTTCAATGACACACAGGTAAGAATACACACCGGCATATTACATATACTTAAACACTACTACCTCTCTACTGTCTGTCCTTTTCCCCCAGTGTATGGTAACTGGGTTGTGACTTTCCCTTCCGATTTCAGAGATGTGGGACCCACTGCGTGACATCTGCTTTGTTTCCCCATGGACTACAGCTGTGTGACAGTGGTATGTTGGCATCACAATGTAAATAAGCATTTTGGCACGGTAATGTCTAATACATTTGTACAAAATCACAGCCAGACTCCTGATTGTTTTGTGCAATAACTGTGTTTATTACAGTGCTCTATATTGTTGGGTGGTTGCAAATCGGTGAGGGGTGATGGTGGAGGATTGTCCATGGCAGAGTCCAGAATATTTGGATCACAGTTGCATTGTCCAAATGGCTGTGGGAAGTGGAGCAGGGGCAGTTTAAGGATGGAGAGGCTGGCAATGTGGGACAGTGGGATGACAATCAGGGAGGTATCCTTTCCTGGTGGGAGTCTTGGCATCTTACTCTGTCTTCTTCCTGGATCTCAGGGCCCGCTTGCAGGGTGGTTCTCCTTCTGCAGGGGGTGGGGTGCTGGTGGCCTGTTGGTCCTGTGGCGGGGCCTCCTGTCCACTAGCGCCGGCAGAGGTGGTAGGCAGTTCTTGGGCCATGCTAGTGTCAGGGGCCCTTTGTGGTGCCACAGTGTCCCGCAATGTGGTGACTACCTGATTCAGAGCCCCTACAATGGTGCCCAGGGCGGAACTGATGGTTCGTAGTTCCTCCCTGAACCCCAAATACTGTTCCTCCTGCAGGAGCTGGATCTCCTGAAACCTGGCCAGGACCGTCGCCATCGTCTCCTGGGAATGATGGTAGGCTCCCATGATGGAGGAGAGGGCCTCGTGGAGAGTGGGTTCCCTGGGCCTGTCCCCCCCCTGTCGCACTGCAGCCCTCCCAGTTCCCCTGTTTCCCTGGGCCTCTGTCCCCTGGACCGTGTGCCCACTACCACTGCCCCCAGGTCCCTGTTGTTGTTGGGGTGGTGGGTTAACCTGGGTGCCCTGTAGTGGTGGACACACCGCTGATTGACGTGTCCTGGGGACAGAGGGATGGGCCCGCTGGGTGGGTGCTGTGCTGGTGTTCCCAGAGGGGGGAAGGTCTGCTGTGGCCTGTGGCTGTCTGAGGGGAACCGACTGTCCTGAGGTCCCCGATGGGCCGGGCTGGTCATCTAGATCCAGGTCGACAGAGGTGCTGTCATCACTGTGGGCCTCTTCTGGGGGTGGAGTGGACATTTGTGGACCCTCCTGCACGGTGACGTGGCGTTCGGGTCCTGCAGGGGTATAAATGGGTGGTTATTGCATCTGTGTGTGCCATAGCGTGCAATGGGTGGGTGCCCGTGTACCCCAGTGCTGGCATTCCTGTGTGGGGGCTTTTGTGACGGTGGTTTGGGGGGGATGGGGATGTGCAGTGGGCATGCTTTGGTGATGGGTGTCCATGCTTTGTGTTCGCATGCAGGGCTTGGGGTTGGGATGGGTGGGTTGTGATGGTGAGACATTTACAAGGAGTAAGTGTGATGGGGGTGAGGGTGGGGGTATGAGTTGGCATGCTGGTGGGGTGGGGGGGATGAAGTAGTGAAGATGAGACTTACCAGAGTCCATTCCTCCAGATACTCTTGCGAGGCCCTCAGGATGCAGGACCGGCAAGACCTGCTCCTCCCATGTTGTAAATTCTGGGGGAGGAGGTGGGGGTCCGCCGCCAGTCCGCTGCACCGCGATGTTGTGCCTGGATACCATTGAACGCACCTTCCCCCGTAGGTCGTTCCAACGCTTCCTGATGTCGTCCCTATTTCTTGGGTGCTGTCCCACAGCGTTGACCCTGTCGACTATTCTGCTCCATAGCTCCATCTTCCTGGCAATGGTGGTGTGCTGCACCTGTGTCCCGAAGAGCTGTGGCTCTACCCGTACAATTTCCTCCACCATGACCCTGAGTTCATCCTCAGAAAACCTGGGGTGTCTTTGCGGTGCCATGGGGTGGTGTGGGTGATGTGTGGGGTGGATTGTGTGGTGCTAAGTGTGGTGATGTGTATTGGTGTGTTGTGTGAAGTGCATGGTAATATTGCTGGGTGTATGTAATATGCACGTCTGGGTGCTCGGTTCTCTATTTCTCTGTGAGTGGTCCCGATTCTCTAGGAGTGGAGGTTTGTGTGTGATGTGGGTGTGTGTTTTATATTTAATTGGGTGTGTGGGAGTGGTGTGTGTATGTGTATCAGGTGTGTGTGTTTCGAATTGTCCAATGTGGCTGTGTTTTGTAAGTGTGCGTGTATTTTGAGCTCAGCGGTGTGTACCGCCAATAGAATACAGCGGTTGAAAGACCGCCACGTGGATTCGTGTGTCGTGATAGTGTGGCCGTATTTCTGTTGGCGTGACGGTGGAGGTTTGGTCATCGCCAGTTTCTCGCTGGCCTTTGGTGTGGCGGACTTTTGTGGATGTCTGTATTTTGGCGGATTGCCTGTTGTGGGGCAGCCGCTGCGGTATGTTGGCAGTCTTCTGACAGCGGTAAGCGGCTTTTACCGCCAGGGTTGGAATGACCCCCATAATGTCTAATGCAGAAGAGAGTGTGATGGAACTCGACCTCACACCTTACCTCCATCTTAGAATGAGGGAGTTAAGGTCTCTCTGCAAATTAAAAAATGTTAAAGCTGGTTTAAACCCTACCAAACTACAGCTCCAGGAGCTGTTGGCAGAGTTTGCCAAAGCCAACCCCTCTGAGGATGACCTCCCAGAGGAGGAAGCTAGTGATGTGGAGGAGAATTCCCCCCCTCCAGTCCTAGTTAGAGAAATCAGGGCTCCTCAAACCCTGATTCCAAATGTGATAGTCAGAGATGCTGGTTCTCTCACAGGGGAGTCCAGCAGCTCTGCAAACATTGAGGACAGCCTCAATGAAGATGACCTCCTGCTAGCCAGGATGGCCAAAAGATTGGCTTTAGAGAGACAGCTCCTAGCCATAGAAAGGGAAAGACAAGAGATGGGTTTTGGTCCCATCCATGGTGGCAGCAACATAAATAGGGTCAGAGATTCTCCTGACATGTTGAAAATCCCTAAAGGGATTGTAACTAAATATGAAGATGGTGATGACATCACCAAATGGTTCACAGCTTTTGAGAGGGCTTGGGCAACCAAAAAAGTAAACACATCTCACTGGGGTGCTCTCCTTTGGGAAATGTTCACTGGAAAGTGTAGGGATAGACTCCTCACACTCTCTGGAAAAGATGCAGAATCCTATGACCTCATGAAGACTACCATGATTGAGGGCTTTGGATTCTCCACTGAGGAGTATATAATTAGGTTCAGGGGGGCTCAAAAATCCTCGAGCCAGACCTGGGTTGATTTTGTGGACTACTCAGTGAAAACACTGGATGGTTGGATTCAAGGCAGTGGTGTAAATGATTATGATGGGCTGTACAATTTATTTGTGAAAGAACACCTACTAAGTAATTATTCAAATGATAAACTGCATCAGCATCTGGTAGACCTAGGACCAATTTCTCCCCAAGAATTGGGAAAGAAGGCGGACCATTGGGTCAAGACTAGGGTGACCAAGACTTCCACAGGGGGTGACCAAAAGAAAGGGGTCACAAAGCCTCCCCAGGGGAAGAGTGTTGAGACATCCAAAGGGAAAAATAGTAAAGAGTCTTCTTCAGGCCCCCAAAAACCTGCTCAGGAGGGTAAGCCCAGAACCTCTTCACAATCCAATTTTGGGTACAAGGGTAAAAACTTTGATCCTAAAAAGGCCTGGTGTCGTAGCTGTAATCAGCCTGGACACCAAACTGGAGACAAGGCCTGTCCCAAGAAAAGTTCCACTTCTAACTCTACTCCAGCTAACACTGGAATGGCTAGTCTCCAAGTGGGATCAACAGTGTGCCCAGAGCAAATCAGATGTCACACTGAAGCTACATTAGTCTCTGAGGGTGGGGTGGATTTAGCCACACTGGCTGCCTGGCCCCCTAACATGCAAAAATACAGGCAGCAGCTCTTAATTAATGGGGCAAGTGTAGAAGGCCTGAGGGATACAGGTGCCACTGTCACCATGGTGACAGAGAAACTGGTTTCCCCTGGTCAATACCTGGCTGGACAAACCTATCCAGTCACCAACGCTGACAATCAGACTAAAGTACATCCCATGGCTATGGTAACTTTAGAGTGGGGAGGGGTCAATGGCCTGAAACAGGTGGTGGTCTCCTCAAATATCCCTGTAGACTGTTTGCTTGGAAATGACCTGGAGTCCTCAGCATGGGCTGAGGTAGAACTGAAAACCCATGCAGCCATGTTGGGTATCCCTGAACTGGTGTGTGTCAAGACAAGGGCACAGTGTAAGGCTCAGGGTGAAAAAGTGGTGTTGGAGCCTGAAATAGGGGCCCAACCCTCCAAGAGAAAAGGAAAGACAACTGGGGAACCAGTTGCAACACAACAAGAAAAAGAGAACCTCTCTTCTCATGAAGAAGTTCTGCCCTCTGAGGGAACTGAGCCTCTGGAGTTAGGACCTTATCAGGTTGATCTCCGAGGCCCAGGGGGACCCTCAAGGGAGCAGTTGTGTAAGGGGCAAAAAACCTGTCCCTCTCTTGAAGGCCTTAGGCAGCAAGCTGCTGAAGAGTCCAATGGAAAGAAAACAGGAACACATAGGATCTATTGGGAAGATGGACTCCTTTACACTGAGGTAAGAGATCCCAAACCTGGTGCCACTAGGAGAGTGGTAGTGCCTCAGGAGTTTAGGGAGTTCATTCTGACCTTAGCCCATGATATTCCTCTTTCTGGGCATTTGGGACAGACCAAGACGTGGGAGAGACTAGTCAACCACTTCTATTGGCCCAACAGGTCACAGAAGGTCAAGGAGTTTTGTGTCTCCTGTGCCACCTGTCAAGCCAGTGGTAAGACAGGTGGACTCCCAAAGGCCCCCCTCATTCCACTTCCAGTGGTGGGGGTCCCCTTTGAAAGAGTGGATGTGGACATAGTGGGTCCACTTGAACCTCCCACAGCCTCAGGGAAGTGTACATACTAGCAGTAGTGGATCATGCTACTAGATACCCTGAAGCAATTCCCCTTAGGTCGACTACTGCCCCTGCAGTAGCCAAAGCACTCATTGGTATTTTTACCAGAGTGGGTTTTCCTAAGGAGGTGGTGTCTGACAGAGGTACCAACTTTATGTCAGCATACCTTAAACACATGTGGAATGAGTGTGGGGTGGCTTACAAATTCACCACACCATACTATCCACAAACCAATGGCCTTGTTGAGAGATTCAACAAGACATTAAAAGGCATGATCATGGGGCTCCCTGAAAAACTCAAAAGGAGATGGGATGTCCTCTTGCCATGTCTGCTTTTCGCTTACAGAGAGGTGCCTCAGAAGGGAGTAGGGTTTTCCCCCTTTGAACTTCTGTTTGGCCACCCTGTAAGGGGACCACTAGCTCTTGTGAAAGAAGGCTGGGAGAGACCTCTTCATGAGCCTAAGCAAGATATAGTGGACTATGTACTAGGCCTACGTTCAAGGATGGCAGAGTACATGGAAAAGGAAAGCAAAAACCTTGAGGCCAGCCAACAGCTCCAGAAGTTTTGGTATGACCAAAAGGCTGCTATGGTTGAATTTCAGCCAGGGCAGAAAGTCTGGGTTTTAGAACCTGTGGCTCCCAGGGCACTTCAGGACAGATGGAGTGGCCCTTACCTAGTGCTAGAAAAGAAGAGTCAGGTCACCTACCTGGTGGACCTAGGCACTAGCAGGACCCCCAAGAGGGTGATCCATGTGAACCGCCTAAAGCTCTTCCATGACAGGGCTGATGTGAATCTGTTGATAGTAACATATGAGGACCAGGAAGCTGAGAGTGAACCTCTCCCTGATCTCCTCTCCACAGACCCTAAAGATGGCTCAGTTGATGGAGTGATCTATTCAGACACCCTCTCTGGCCAACAGCAATCTGACTGTAGGAAGGTCCTACAACAGTTTGCTGAGCTCTTTTCCCTAACCCCTTGCCAGACACACCTGTGTACCCATGATGTGGACACAGGAGACAGCATGCCTGTCAAAAACAAAATATTCAGACAGTCTGACCAAGTTAATGAAAGCATCAAGGTGGAAGTCCACAAGATGCTGGAATTGGGAGTCATTGAGCACCCTGACAGCCCCTGGGCTAGCCCAGTGGCCTTAGTCCCCAAACCTCACACCAAAGATGGAAAGAGAGAGATGGGGTTCTGTGTGGACTACAGAGGACTTAATTCTGTCACCAAGACAGATGCCCATCCCATTCCAAGAGCAGATGAACTGATTGACAAATTAGGTGTTGCCAAATTCTTAAGTACCTTTGACTTAACAGCAGGGCACTGGCAAATCAAAATGGCACCAGGAGCAAAAGAAAAGACAGCATTCTCCACACCTGATGGGCATTATCAGTTTACTGTTGTGCCCTTTGGTTTAAAGAATGCCCCTGCCACCTTCCAAAGGTTGGTGAATCAAGTCCTTGCTGGCTTGGAGTCCTTTAGTGCAGCTTATCTTGATGATATTGCTGTCTTTAGCTCCAGCTGGCAGGATCACCTGGTCCACCTGAAGAAGGTTTTGAAGGCTCTGCAATCAGCAGGCCTCTCTATCAAGGCATCCAAATGCCAGATAGGGCAGGGAACTGTGGTTTCCTTGGGACACCTTGTAGGTGGAGGCCAAGTTCAGCCACTCCAGCCTAAGATCCAGACTATTCTGGACTGGGCAGCTCCAAAAACCCAGACTCAAGTCAGGGCATTTCTTGGCTTGACTGGGTACTACAGGAGGTTTGTGAAGGGATATGGATCCATAGTGACAGCCCTCACAGAACTTACCTCCAAGAAAATGCCCAAGAAAGTAAACTGGACTGTAGAATGCCAACAGGCCTTTGACACCCTGAAACAAGCAATGTGCACAGCACCAGTTCTTATAGCTCCAGATTACTCCAAGCAGTTCATTGTGCAGACAGATGCCTCTGAACATGGGATAGGGGCAGTTTTGTCCCAAACAAATGATGATGGCCTTGACCAGCCTGTTGCTTTCAGTAGCAGGAGGTTACTCCCCAGGGAGCAGCGTTGGAGTGCCATTGAGAGGGAGGCCTTTGCTGTGGTTTGGTCCCTGAAGAAGCTGAGACCATACCTCTTTGGTACTCACTTTGTAGTTCAAACTGACTACAGACCTCTCAGATGGCTGATGCAAAGGAAAGGTGAAAATCCAAAACTGTTGAGGTGGTCCATTTCCCTACAGGGAATGGACTTTATAATGGAACACAGACCTGGGACTGCCCACGCCAATGCAGATGGCCTTTCCAGGTTCTTCCACTTAGAAAATGAAGACTCTCTTGGGAAAGGTTAGTCTCATATTCTTTTGTTTTGGGGGGGGGGGTTGTGTAAGGAAATGCCTCCTTGGCATGGTTACCCCCTGACTTTTTGCCTTTGCTGATGCTAAGTTTTGATTTGAAAGTGTGCTGAGGCCTGCTAACCAGGTCCCAGCACCAGTGTTCTTTCCCTAACCTGTAATTTTGTTTCCTCAATTGGCACACCCTGGCATCCAGGTAAGTCCCTTGTAACTAGTACCCCTAGTACCAAGGACCCTGATGCCAGGGAAGGTCTCTAAGGGCTGCAGCATGTCTTATGCCACCCTGGGGACCCCTCTCTCAGCACAGACACACTGCTTGCCAGCTTGTGTGTACTAGTGAGGACAAAACGACTAAGTCGACATGTCATTCCCCTCAGGGTGCCATGCCAACCTCACACTGCCTATACAGTATAGATAAGTCACCCCTCTAGCAGGCCTTACAGCCCTAAGGCAGGGTGCACTGTACTATAGGTGAGGGCATAAGTGCATGAGCACTATGCCCCTACAGTGTCTAAGCAAAACCTTAGACATTGTAAGTGCAGGGTAGCCCTAAGAGTATATGGTCTGGGAGTCTGTCATGCACAAACTCCACAGCACCATAATGGCTACACTGAAAACTGTGAAGTTTGGTATCAAACTTCTCAGCACCATAAATGCACACTGATGCCAGTGTACATTTTATTGTAACATACACCCCAGAGGGCACCTTAGAGGTGCCCCATGAAACCTTAACCGACTACCCGTGTAGGCTGACTAGTTTTAGCAGCCTGCCACACACCAGACATGTTGCTGGCCACATGGAGAGAGTGCCTTTGTCACTCTGTGGCTAGTAACAAAGCCTGTACTGGGTGGAGGTGCTTCACACCTCCCCCTGCAGGAACTGTAACACCTGGCGGTGAGCCTCAAAGGCTCACCCCCTTTGTTACAGCACCCCAGGGCACTCCAGCTAGTGGAGTTGCCCACCCCCTCCGGCCACGGCCCCACTTTTGGCGGCAAGGCCGGAGGAGATAATGAGAAAAACAAGGAGGAGTCACTGGCCAGTCAGGGCAGCCCCTAAGGTGTCCTGAGCTGAATTGACTCTAACTTTTAGAAATCCTCCATCTTGCAGTTGGAGGATTCCCCCAATAGGATTAGGGATGTGCCCCCCTCCCCTCAGGGAGGAGGCACAAAGAGGGTGTAGCCACCCTCAGGGCTAGTAGCCATTGGCTACTAACCCCCAGACCTAAACACACCCCTAAATTCAGTATTTAGGGGCTCCCCGGAACCTAGGAACTCAGATTCCTGCAACCTAAGAAGAAGAGGACTGCTAAGCTGAAAAACCCTGCAGAGAAGACGGAGACACCAACTGCTGTGGCCCCAGCTCTACCGACCTGTCTCCCCACTTCTAAAGACACTGCTCCACGACGCTTTCCACAGGGACCAGCGACCTCTGAATCCTCAGAGGACTGCCCTGCATCTAGAAGGACCAAGAACTCCCGAGGACAGCGGCTCTGTTCACCAAAGACTGCAACTTTGCAACAAAGAAGCAACTTTGAAACAACACGTGTTTCCCGCCGGAAGCGTGAGACTTGGCACTCTGCACCCGACGCCCCCGGCTCGACTTGTGGAGAACAATCACTTCAAGGAGGACTCCCCGGCGACTGCGAGACCGTGAGTAGCCAGAGTTGACCCACCTGACCCCCCACAGCGACACCTGCAGAGGGAATCCAGAGGCTCCCCCTGACCGCGACTGCCTGCTTCTAAGATCTGACGCCTGGTAAAGACTCTGCACCCGCAGCCCCCAGGACCCGAAGGATCCGACCTCCAGTGCAGGAGCGACCCACAGGTGGCCCTCTCCCTTGCCCAGGTGGTGGCTACCCAGAGGAGCCCCCCCTTGCCTGCTGTATCGCTGAAGAGACCCATTGGTCTCCCATTGATTCCTATTACAAACCTGACGCTTGTTTGCACACTGCACCCGGCCGTCCCCCTGCTGCTGAGGGTGTACTTTCTGTGTGGACTTGTGTCCCCCCCGGTGCCCTACAAAACCCCCCTGGTCTGCCCTCCGAAGACGCGGGTACTTACCTGCTGGCAGTCTGGAACCGGGGCACCCCCTTCTCCATTGAAGCCTATGCGTTTTGGGCACCACTTTGACCTCTGCACCTGACTGGCCCTGAGCTGCTGGTGTGGTAACTTTGGGGTTGCTCTGAACCCTCAATGGTGGGCTGCCTTGGACCCAAATTTGAACCCCGTAGGTGGTTTACTTACCTGCAAAAACTAACAAACTCTTACTCCCCCCAGGAACTGTTGAAAATTGCACTGTCTAGTTTTAAAATAGCGATATGTGATTTATGTGAAAACTGTATATGCTATTTTGCTAATTCAACGTTCCTAAAGTACCTGCCTGCAATACCTTTCATTTGAAGTATTACATGTAAATCTTGAACCTGTGGATCTTAAAATAAACTAAGAAAATATATTTTTCTATACAAAATCCTATTGGCCTGGAATTGTCTCTGAGTGTGTGTTCCTCATTTATTGCCTGTGTGTGTACAACAAATGCTTAACACTACTCCTTTGATAAGCCTACTGCTCGACCACACTACCACAAAATAGAGCATTAGAATTATCTCTTTTTGCCACTATCTTACCTCTAAGGGGAACCCTTGGACTCTGTCCATACTATTCCTTACTTTGAAATAGTGCATACAGAGCCAACTTCCTACAGGGAGTAAAAATTACTTGTTTGTTTTATATGGTTTAAAAGTTTGTAGGATGTGTTGTTGTAATGAAGATGCAGAGTCCAGAAATGAAGAGTAGGTTCTTTATTAGGAGTATCCTATCCACTCACAACTGAAGAACATCCATCTCTCTCCACAGCCTGAGGCAGAGGAACACTCATACACTGGAAATCTGATATTATGTCATGAATGACATCTACCTCAGGAATGGAATCCCTTACATTGTACCATCCAATGAGATGCCAAAATGACAACTACCACACACCTCCCCTCTTATGGACAAGATACAAGGTTATAATGTTCAAAAACAAAACAAAAGGGAAAAGAACAGGGAACAAAAAACATATCAATAAACTTAAAGTCATGAAACTCTCTTTGAAATAACTACACGCTTGAGATTCCACACCCTCCCATCCTTAATTTTGACAGCATTCCTGAAAATGTGATGACTTCAAATGGACCCATGAACTTACTTCCACTTTTACATAGAGTTGGTTTCCTGACTAGAATTGTATCCCCAACCTTCACTCCAACATTAAATGTGTTCTTCTTTTCATCAAAATATTCTTTCCTTCTTTGTATACATTTCTTCTCACAGTCACTTCCCCCACTCATGCTGCGCCAAGAGACACTGTCATTTTTTCCCCAACACACCCAAACTGATATACCAAAACCAAGATACAGTTGGATCCACCTTTCCCATGAATTGGTCCAACAACATCAACAGCTACTACATCCCAAGGTTTGTTTGGAATATCTATAATACACATCGGTGGTACTCTAGTTTTGTACACTTTGTCACTATTGCAACAATCTGGCCATTCCCTGACAATCCTTTCAATCATTAAGTCTATGCCTAGCCACCAATAGTTAAGACAAATTCTAGCTTTCGTCCTACTCATCCCTTGATGCCCCTCATGTCCCAATTCTGTAATTTTGTCCCTCAGAATAGCCAGAACTACTAATCTGAAACCACGCAAAAGAAGACCTTTCTCCATAGACAACTCATCCCTCACTGTCCAAAATCCTCCCAATTCTTCATCTTGTCTCACATTCGACTCCCACCCATACCTAACTCCTTCACACACACGCTGTAACACTGAATCTTCAACTACCGCTCTTAACCATTCGTCCTATTCCACAATTCCACCTGTTACACTACACACACTAATTTCATTTTCCTGACTCTTTTCTAAGCATTCTTCCTTTCTCAGAACTAAGGGGGTCATTTCAACATTGGCGGTAAAAGCCGCTTACCGCCGTGCAGAAGACCGCTGACACACCGCCGCGGCCGCGGAATACCGCCACTGCCATTATGACCCACAGCTCGGAATCCGCCAAAATCCAGACATCCATGCAAGTCCGCCACACCAAAGGTCAGTGATAAACTGGCGATAACAAAACCTCACCGTCATCCCAACTGGAATATGCCCACATTATCACGACCCACGAATCCACGCAGCGGTCTTTCAACCGCGGTATTCTATTGGTGGTACAGACCACCGCGCTCAATATACACACACTCTTACAAAACACATCCACATTGGACAATTCCAAAGACACACACCTGATACACATACACACACCACACCCACACATCCAATACAATATAAAACACACACCCACATCACCCACAAACCCTTACGACAACAATTGCGACAGAAGGCCAGAGAGAGACACCACCAGAAACAACAATAGCATCCACAGGCACTCAACACCATCACTCACACAACATCCACGCTCCTCACACAACACACCTCTAAATATCACCCCACACATCACAACACACACCACCCCACACATAACCCACACCACCCCATGGCACTGCAAAGACACCCCAGGTTTTCTGAGGAGGAGCTCAGGGTCATGGTGGAGGAAATCATCCGGGTAGAGCCACAGCTATTTGGATCACAGGTGCAGCACACCACCATAGCTAGGCAGATGGAGCTATGGTGAAGAATCGTGGACAGGGTCAACACAGTGGGACAGCACACAAGAACTAGGGATGACATCAGGAAGAGGTGGAACGACCTACGGGGGAAGGTGCGTTCCGTGGTCTCAAGACACCAGATTGCAGTTCAGAGGACTGGCGGCGGACCCCCACCTCCTCCCCCAGAACTCATAACATGGGAGGAGCAGGTCTTGGCTATACTGCATCCTGAGGGCCTCGCAGGAGTAGCTGGAGGAATGGACTCTGGTAAGTCAAATCTTTCACTACTTCATCCCCCACCCACCTGCATGCTATTACATACCCCCACCCTCGCCCTCACCCCCATCACTCCAACTCCTCACATATGTCCCAATATAAAAAACTACACATCCCAAACCCAAGCCCTGCATGTAACACCAAAGCATGGACACCCATCACCAAAGCATGTCCACTGCATATACCCATACACCCCCTAAACCATTATCACACAAGGTCCCACTCAAGAATGCAAGCACTGGGGTACAGGGTCACCCCCCCATTGCACACCATGGCACACACAGATGCAATAATCATGCTTTTACACCCCTGCAGGACCCCTACCCAACATCACCGGACAGGAGGGTCCAGACATGTCCACTCCACCCACAGAAGAGGCCCACAGTGATGACAGCAGCTCTATCCAACTGGATCTAGATGACCAGCCTGGCCCATTTGGGACCTTGGGACAGTCGGTTCCCCTCACACTGGCACAGGCCACTACAGAGTTTCCCCCCCTCTGGAAACACCAGCACAGCACTCACCCAGCGGGCCCATACCTCTGTCCCCAAGACATGTCAAGCAGCAGTGTGTCCACTACTACAGGGAACCCAGGCTAACCCACCAACCCAACAGCACCAGGGACCTGGGGGCAGTGATAGTGGGCACACGGTTCAGGGGACAGAGGCCCAGGGAAACAGGGGACCTGGGAGGGCTGCTGTGCGACAGGGCGAGGACAGGCCCAGGGAACCCACTCTCCATGAGGCCCTCTCCAACATCATCGGAGCATACCACCATTCCCAGGAGACGATGGCAACAGTACTGGCCAAGTTTCAGGAGACCCAGCGGCTGCAGGAGGAGAATTTGGGATTCAGGGAGGAACTCAAATCCATCAATTCCACCCTGGGCACCATTTTAGGGGTGCTGAAGGAACTCCTCAACACCAGGAGGGACACTGTGGCACAACAAAGGGTCACTGACACTAGCCTGGACGATGAACTGCCCACCACCTCCGCTAGCGCTAGTGGACAGGAGGCACCGCCACAGGACCACCACACCAGCACCCCACCCCCTGCAGATGGAGAACCACCCCGCAAATAGTCCCTGAGATCCAGGACAAATACAGAGAACAATGCCAAGACCCCGCCAAGAAATGAGACCCCCCCTGATTGTCATCCTTCTGTCCCACTTTGTCACCCTGTCCATTCATCAACTGCCCCAGCTCCACTTCCTATGCCCCTTTGGACAATGCACCTGTGAGACTAATAGACTGGACTCTGCCATGGACATTCCTCCACCGTCACCCCTGACCATTTTACAACCCCCTCCAATATTTAGCACTTAAATAAACACCCTTGAATTACAACACAATCTGGAGTCAGTCTGTGCTTTCACCAATGTGTATTTGCAATAACTAAGGAAAATAGCAATGTCCATTCTATTGTCAACATACCTATGTCACACAGCTCTAGTAGATGAGGTAACATAGCAGAGGTCACACAGTGGGACCCACATCTGTGAAATGGAAGGGCAAAGTGACAATTCAGGGTCCATACACTGGGTGAAAGTGACAGACAGATGATAGGTAGACGAATTAAATCAGATGTAGCAGGCAGTGTGGTCTTCTTACAAGTGTCTCACTGGAAGTATTGCTGAATCACCGTGTTCCTGTTGTCTATGTCCTCTTCTTCTGCTTCCTCGTCTTCACTGTCCACAGGCTTCACAGCTGCCACAAGACCTCCATCTGGACCATCCTCCTGCAGAAAAGGCACCTGTTGTCGCAAAGCCAAGTTGGGAAGCATACAGCAGGCCACGATGACCTGCCACACCTTCTTTGGTGAGTAGAACAGGGAACCACCTGTCATATGGATGCACCGGAACCTGGCCTTCAGGAGGCCGAAGGTCCTCTCTATAATCCTCCTAGTTCGCCCATGTGCCTCATTGTAGCGTTCCTCTACCCTTGTCCTGGGATTCCTCACTGGGGTCAGTAGCCATGACAGGTTGGGGTAACCAGAGTCACCTGCAAAAGGCGAGGGACAACTGTTAGACACAAACTAACTCTTAGGGACATCCCTAGACCCAGACACCTAGTCACACTGTATTGGGTCCATGTCCTCACCTAATAGCCACACACAGTGCCTCTGGAGTTGCCCCATCATATAAGGGAGGGTGGGCAGGAGGCATCTCCTTCACCCCAGGCACCTCAGCCCCTGCCCCTGTCACCCCTGCTGTCCTCAGTGAGGAGGCCATTGACCTCCTCAGGTCCCTCACTGTTGGGCAGTCTACCATTTTGAATGCCATCCAGGGTGTAGAGAGGCAGTTGCAACAGACCAATGCATACCTGGAGGGCATTCATTCTGGTCAGGCAGCCCATCAGTGAGCTTTTCAGACTCTGGCTTCAGCACGGATGGCAGCCATTGTCTCTGTCTCTAGCCTCCCCCTCCAACTTCCTCCACCCAGACCCAAACCCCTGTACCCCAGCCTATTCCAAGTCCTGTTTCCACCGTGTTTTTGTTCGCGGTGAATCCGTCGGGGAAAAGGTGGCGGGTTGGTGCCTTGTAATAATGTGGGCGGTACATTGTCTTCCGCCTGTCTGTTGGCGGTTACCACCAAGGTGTTTGTTTCTACCGCCTTGGTGGTCGGAGTGTTAAAGTGGCTGTCTATGTTGGCGGTTTCCGTCACGTCGTGATTCAATTTTTTTGACCGCCGGCCTGTTGGTCCTCATTATTACAAGCCACCAATCCGCCACCTTTTCCGGGCGGATTCACCTCTGTACACCCCACGAGGAATCAGGACGCCATGGAACCCGAGCTCCAGATTCTTCCAGCCTTTATCTTCCTTCTCCTCTACCAGGAACAACAAAGACGGCGGCGAAGAGCACGGTGAGTACTGCACCTACGACACAGGGGAGGGGGGAGGAAAAAAAGAGTGACACACCCACGCAACACTCCCACCCCCACCCTCACCCACTATAACACACACACAAGTACATGTTGATACATTACATTAACAACCCCTGGAAGAATGCAAGGACAAAAGGAAATGAGTTGAACGATTGTAATATATTCAAATACATTAAAAAAATATATATACATATATAAAGATAGTCACACTCTAAACAAATATATACACCAAGAATACAAGTCCAAGGTATTCCACCATCATAGTCCGTGGACCACTGGGCCCAAAATGCATGGGCGAGGCCCACACTCAATACCCGAACAAGACAGAGAGAACACTGCTGGGGCATCAGATAGAAATAAAACAGGCACCTCAGGGGGAAGGGAAGAGGGGGCACCTCAGCCGGATGAGTGCACGACGTCAGATCCACGAGGGGGCTCCATGCCCATTGATGTATCCTGGGGAGTGCAAAGCCACAGTCTCTCAAGTCTCTCCAGTGGGGGGTTGCCCACTGCTGCATCCTGGGGAGTGCAAAGCCACAGTCTCTCAAGTGTCTCCAGTGGGTGGGTTGCCCACTGCTTTATCCTGGGGAGTGCAAAGCCACAGTCTCTCAAGTCTCTCCAGTGGGTGGGTTGCCCACTGCTTTATCCTGGGGAGTGCAAAGCCACACTCTCTCAAGTCTCTCCAGTGGGTGGGTTGCACACTGCTTTATCCTGGGGAGTGCAAAGCCACAGTCTCTCAAGTCTCTCCAGTGGGTGGTTTGCCCACTGCTGTATCCTGGGGAGTGCAAAGCCACAGTCTCTTAAGTCTCTCCAGTGGCTGGTTTTCCCACTGCTGTAACTTGGGGAGTGCAAAGCCACAGTCTCTCAAGTGGATAACAGTCTCCACTGGTTCTGGAGGGGGCTTTGTGCCCAGAGTGCTTCATCCTGCCAAGGACTGAGGTAGTGGATGTGATACTCCACTGGTTCTGTAGGGGGCTTTGTGCCCAGAGTGGTTCATCCTGCCAAGGACAGAGGTAGTGGATGTGATACTCCACTGGTTCTGGAGGGGGCTTGGTGCCCAGAGTGCTTCATCCTGCCAAGGACTGAGGTAGTGGATGTATGTCTCCACTGGTTCTGGAGGGGGCTTTGTGCCCAGAGTGGTTCATCCTGCCAAGGTCAGAGGTAGTGGATGTGATACTCCACTGGTTCTGGAGGGGGTTTGGTGCCCAGAGTGCTTCATCCTGCTTGTGGCGGCCTCAGTAGCGTCGGATCTTTGGCGCTCACTGGCCTGGGGTGCTTGTTCCGGCGGTGTCCTGTTCAGCGGTGCTGGTGGCGGCAGTGTCCTGTTCAGCGGTGCTGGTGGCGGCAGTGTCCTTGGCAGCGGTGCTGGTGGCGGCGGTGTCCTTGGCAGCAGAGCTTGTTGCGGTCTTGTCCGCCGTGCAAGTTTTCTCAGACTTGCCTGTTTTACTGTGCCCCTTCCCCACCTTGGATGGTGGCACAGCTGGCTCCACACTCCCAACTGTATCCCTATGAGAGATTTCTTTCCTCTCTCCTGCCGGGCACTGGCCAACTTTTTGTGCTTTTGAGGTGGGGACTGTCCGTGCTCTGGCTCCTTGGCACACTGGCTGCCCTGCTGCCTGGTGCTCTCCAGAAGCCGGTTACTACTGGCACCACTGTTCCCGCAGATGTTGTGGCTGAGGCGCTGGGTTGGGACCTGGAGAGGCAGGCCCTAGGAGACTGAAGGGGTGGGGGAGGTGAGGGGAAGAGGTCAAGGTTGGACAGGAAAAGCTTTTTGGACACACTGGGATGGGTAGATGGAGGGAGTTTGGGAGTGGAGGAAGAGGTAGTGGTTGTAGGAGGTGTACGTTTGGTGACTTTGGGTGAAGGTGCATGGGCTGGAGGCTGTCGTGAGGTGGATGGCTGTTGGGTGGGTGTGTGGCTGCATTTGTGTACCTTGGGAGGTGGGCTCACAGACACACTGGGAGAGGACACAGGGGATGTGTGAATGGTAGTGGGGGTGGTGACTACACATGAGCGGGGTGTGGTGGTGGGTGTTCTGGTGATGGAGGTAGTGGCTGATGATGTAGTGCATGCAGGTGGGAGTGGAGATGAGACTGGGAGGTAGGAGGGAGACGAGGAGGAGGGGGACACAGTGGAGGCAGTGGCTGTTGGTATGTCTGCATGTGTATGATGCTTGCGTGAGTGCCTGTGGGATGTGTGGTGCTTATGTTTGCCTGAGCTTCCCTTGTGTGTTGAGGTGTGTGCATGCTGGTCTGATGGTGTGCTTGGGATAGGCTGAGGTTCAGGGGTTTGGGTCTGGGTGGAGGAAGTTGGAGGGGGGAGGCTAGAGACAGGGACAATGGCTGCCATCAGTGCTGAGGCCAGAGTCTGAAAAGCTTTGCTGATGGGCTGCCTGACCAGAATGAATGTCCTCCAGGTATGCATTGGTCTGTTGCAACTGCCTCTCTATACCCTGGATGGCATTCAAAATGGTAGACTGCCCAACAGTGAGGGACCTGAGGAGGTCAATGGCCTCCTCACTGAGGGCAGCAGGGGTGACAGGGGCAGGGGCTGAGGTGACTGGGGCAAAGGAGATGCCCACCCTCCTGGGTGAGCGGCCACGGGGCAAACGCTGAGGGGCTGCTGGGAGGTAGGGGGGGTGGCGGCTGTACCTGTAGATGCGGGGGGCACAGAGGGGCCCACCACTGCAAGGGAGCTCCCATCAGAGGAGGAGTCCGTGTTCCTGGTGTCTGCTCCTGTCCCTGGCATGGAGCTCCCCTCGCCCTCCGCCCCACTAGTGGCTTCTGACTCAGTTGTGTCGCCCTCCAGGGCCATGTGGGATGCAGCTCCCTCCTGCTCCGGTGCCACTGCTCCTCCGCCTGATGATGCTAATGCACACAAGCACAGGGAGACCACAAAAAGGGGGGGAGACAGAAGAAAGACATGTTGAGTGCATGCAATACCGCTACCGTTGGCGGACACTACAGACACAGAAGCCCTGTGCACTTGGAGTTCCCTAATCAATCACAGGGACATGGGTTACAAGGCTATGCCCGATTGCTGCACACGTGGATGTCACAGGAGCCTGACTAGGTTTAGTTGGCTCTCTACACAGGTGGAGTGGGGTGCCAAATGACCTGCCTTAAGAAGGGACCTTGCCTACTAAACTCGCCCTGGCCTAGGGGAACCCACAGCCCACCTCCCCCACCTCCCCCACCCAGACACCTACAATGCGCACTGAATCAGCTGAATGAGTGTGTACTCACCCCCTTGTGGCTGCTGTGATGCCCTCTAGCGCTCATCCAACTCCGGGTACGCCAACGCCAGGATCCAGAACATCAGGGGGGTCATGGTGCGACGGGCACCCCTCCCACGTTGGAAGGCCATCCCTAGCTGGGCCTCCGCTGTCTTCTTGCTCCAGCGGCGAATGTCCTCCCATCTTTTCCGGCAGTGGGTGCTCCGTCTGTGGTAGACCCCCAGAGACTGGACTTCCTTGGCGATGGCATGCCAAATATCCTTCTTCTGGTGGGCGCTGACCTACCGGAATAGTACAGGGGACAAGGAGAAGTTATAACCGTCCGCACTGTCACAGTCATTGGCCCGCATCCCTACCCTTGCAATGACGCACATGCACTCACCGTTGTTTCATGCACGCCTCATTCTCCCCCCCATCTGTCATCCACACCACTCCAAACAGCCATTGCCCATACAGCATGCTCACAGTGTACTCACCTGTTTGTCTAGAGGACCGTAGAGTAGCGTGTACTGGGGGAGGACCCCATCCACTAGTTTCTCCAACTCCTCTGTGCTGAAGGCAGGGGCCCTTTCCCCAGACACACAAGCCATTGTCTCGTCCAGACTGAGGTCACAGCAGCACTTGCAGTGTAGGTCCTCTCCTGCCGAAGATCAGGTATCAAGTGAGTGAACAGAGAGAAAATGGCGGTGACGTCCGCGGTGGTGCGTACCGTCACCGCCGGCGTACATCGTCATTGGCTCCTCAGACCCATAGGGTCCAATGTTAACCAATGCAGGATTGCGCTGCGGTCTTCGACCGCCTACCGCGACGGTGTAGAACACCAGGGCAGTTACCTCATATCCCCTTGTCCCACATTACAGGTCAGGGAGACGCCATTTCAGGGGGCCACATGGCATTAATTTTGACTGCGTCACACATATCTAGGCCGTGTTTAAACACTAATACAACCATATGTCGATTTGAAAACATTTTATGATTAAGTTGTGCTTATGTACCTCAGAGTTGGTTGACTCTCTGATCGCTGTTCTCCTCCATAGAGAACGTCCGCTGGGGCAGGTGAGGAGATGGCGGCATCCTCCGGTGTACAGACCGCTGGTGGACCTGTCGACAATGGAGGAGCGACATGTAATCATCACCTACAGACTTGATTGTACCACAATCCTGGAACTGTGTGCCCAGTTGGAGCCAGACCTGATGTCAGCTATCCGCCATCCCACAGGAATCCCCCCTCAAGTGCAGGTGCTGTCAGTGCTCCATTTCCTAGCAAGTGGGTCTTTCAAACAACAGGTGCTACCTGGCATCAGGGATGTCCTAGCCTATGTTTTCCAACATGTTGTCCAGAGTGTTGTCTGCCCTGCTGAAACACATGCGGAGTTACATCGTTTTCCCTCAGGTGGAGGATTTGCCTACAGTGAAAGGTGACTTCTATGCCCTGGGACATATCCCCAACATCATAGGTGCCATTGATGGGACACATTTGGCCTTGGTCCCCCCACAGGAGTGAACAGGTGTACAGAAACCGGAAGAGTTACCAATCGATGAATGTGCAGATGGTGTGTTTGGCAGACCAGTACATCTCCCATGTGAATGCCAAATTTCCTGGTTCAGTACCTGACACTTACATTCTGAGGAATAGCAGCATTCCTTATGTGATGGGGCAACTCTAGAGGCACTGTGTGTGGCTATTAGGTGAGGACATTAACCCAATAATGTGTGACTAGGTGTCTGGGTCTGGGGATGTCCCTAAGAGTTAGTGTGTGTCTAACAGTTGTCCCTCGCCATTTGCAGGTGACTCTAGTTACCCCAACCTGTCATGGCTACTGACCCCAGTGAGGAATCCCAGGACAAGGGCAGAGGAACGCTACAATGAGGCACATGGGCAAAATAGGAGGATTTTAGAGAGGACCTTCGGCCTCCTGAAGGCCAGGTTCTTGTGCCTCCATATGACAGGTGGTTCTCTATTCTACTCACCAAAGAAGGTGTGCCAGATCATAGTGGCCTGCTGCATGCTTTACAACTTGGCTTTGTGATGACAGGTGCCTTTTCTGCAGGAGGATGGTCCAGATGGAGGTCTTGTGGCAGCTGTGGAGCCTGTGGACAGTGAAGACGAGGAAGCAGAAGAAGAGGACATAGGCAACAGGAACACGGTTATCCAGCAATACTTCCAGTGAGACACAGGTAAGAAGACCACACTGCCTGCTACATCTGATTTAATTCTTCTACCTATCATCTGTCTGTCACTTTCACCCAGTGTATGGACCCTGAATTGTCACTTTGCCTTTCCATTTTATAGATGTGGGTCCCACTGTGTGACCTCTGCTATGTTACCTCATCGACTAGAGCTGTGTGACATAGGTATGTTGACAATAGAATGGACATTGCTATTTTCCTCAGTTATTGCAAATACACATTGGTGAAAGCACAGACTGACTCCAGATTGTTTTGTGATTCAAGGGTGTTTATTTAAGTGCTAAATAGTGGAGGGGGTTGTAAAATGGTCATGGGTGATGGTGGAGGAATGTCCATGGCAGAGTCCTGTCTATTATTCTCACAGGTGCATTGTCCAAAGGGGCATAGGAAGTGGAGCTGGGGCAGTTGATGGATGGACAGGGTGACAAAGTGGGACAGAAGGATGACAATCAGGGGAGTCTCATTTGTTGGCGGGGGTCTTGGCATTGTTCTCTGTCTTTGTCCTGGATCTCAGGGACCTTTTGCGGGGTGGTTCTCCATCTGCAGGGGGTGGGGCGCTGGTGTTGTGGTCCTGTGACGGCGCCTCCTGTCCACTAGCGCCGGCGGAGGTGGTGGGCAGTTCATCGTCCAGGCTAGTGTCAGGTGCCCCTTGTTGTACCACAGTGTCCTTCCTGGTGTTGAGGAGTTCCTTCAGCACCCCTACAATGGTGCCCAGGGTGGAATTGATGGATTTGAGTTACTTCCTGAACCCCAAATACTGTTCCTCCTGCAGCCGCTGGGTCTCCTGAAACTTGGCCAGTACCGTTGCCATCGTCTCCTGGGAATGGTTGTTTGCTCCCATGATGTTGGAGAGGGCCTCGTGGAGAGAGTGTTCCCTGGGCCTGTCCTCCCCCTGTCGCACAGCAGCCCTCCCAGTTCCCCTGTTTCCCTGGGACTCTGTCCCCTGAACCGTGTGCCCACTACCACTGCCCCCAGGTCCCTGTTGGGTTGGTGGGTTAGCCTGGGTTCCCTGTAGTGGTGGACACACTGCTGCTTGACGTGTCTTGGGGACAGAGGTATGGGCCCGCTGGGTGGGTGCTGTGCTGGTGTTTCCAGAGGGGGGAAGCTCTGTAGTGGCCTGTGCCAGTGTGAGGGGAACCGACTGTGGGTGGTGTGGGTGATTTGTGGGGTGATATTTAGAGGTGTGTTGTGTGAGGTGCGTGTGTGTTGTGTGAGTGATGGTGTTAGGTGCCTGTGGATGCTATTGTTCTTTCTGGTGGTGTCTCTCTCTGGCCTTCTGTCGCAATTGTTGTCGTAAGGGTTTGTGGGTGATGTGAGTGTGTGTTTTATATTGTATTGGATGTGTGGGAGCGGTGTGTGTATGTGTATCAGGTGTGTGTTTTTTTAATTGTGCAATGTGGATGTGTTTTGTAAGAGTGTGTGTATTTTGAGAGCAGCGGTGTGTACCACCAATGGAATACCGCGGTTGAAAGACAACTGTGTGGATTCGTGGGTCGTGATAGTGTGGGCGTATTCCTGTTGGCGTGATGGTGGAGGTTTTGTTATCGCCGGTTTATCACTGACCTTTGGTGTGGCGGACTTGTGTGGGTGTCTGGATTTTGACGGATTCCGAGCTGTGGGTCATAATGGCAGTGGCTGTATTTCGCAGCCGCAGCAGTGTGTTGGCGGTCTTCTGCACGGCAGTAAGCAGCTTTTACCGCCAATGTTGTAATTACCCCCTTTGTGTCTTTGAATCTGGCCTACTGTCCTTGATTAATTTTTTCTTTCTCTTTATCACTATTTGCTTCTTTTCCTAAATTTTCTTTTCTTGTAGAAATTTTATTTATTGCAGTATTTTTTCCTCTTTCTAGCTCTTCAACAGAAGCTAAAGTGTGTTCCACACTCTTGGCTAAGATGATAACCTCATGTAAGGATGGGTCATCTTTGCTCCATAGTTCTTGTCTGATTTTATCACTAGAATACCTCAACATAAACTGATCTCTGATCCGCTCATCAATAGTAGCTCCAAATTTACATGTAGATGCCAACTTCCTTAGAGCCGTAATACTTTCACCAGGTTTTTGCTCCCTCATGCCAAAATGGTAACTTTCCAAAATGGTGCTAATTTTCGGTAAGAAATGTAGGTCTAGTTTTTTTAAACATATCTTGAACTCATTTGGATCAGTTCCTTCATCACCTAGGTCGGGTAAAGTTTCAAAAATTTCTTGTATTCACAGCTGAAACAATGCATAAGCAAAGCTGTTTTTCTTTCATTAGACAGGTTAGTTCTACATACCCTGGAGTAGTGCAGAAATGTTTTTTTCCATTTTGACCATTTTATGGGTGGTACTCCTGGCAGTTAGAAAAAAAGGTGGAGGTGATATATTCTGCATTGTAAGTTGCAAAATATTCTATAATTGTGTTAAAACAACGTGCATAGTCAGAGGAAAACAAGAAAGAAAATTCTAATTTTCCTATCTCTTATAATAATAAACAAAGTTTTATACCGTCTCCGTCATTTATTCTGGTGAAAACGATTGGGTTTGTTCCTGATGGTGATATGTTGAGATCCTGTTTCTGTCTGTGTCGGTGTGGGATGCAAAAGCAATTGGTCTGATATCTAAAGGAAATATCCCTTATTTTATACTTTGATGTCGAAAGTAGAGAAACACTGCGGGTATGCAGATTTTTGTGAGCTCTTCACTCACCCAATACAACCGGTACATGCCTTGCTGATAAGCGCGCAGACTGAAGAGTAAAGAAGGAAGGACACGCGCGAGTAAGTGCAACGTGCATGTAAGGGTACGCGTGCAGTTCGTGTCAGATCCAAAGAAGAAAACACACACGCACAAGAGCGTGGCCAGGAATCCTTTCTTTTGTGAAGGCGCGTGGTCTAATGCAGCACGAGAGTGGTATGTTAGTTTTTTAATATTAACGTTCTGCGAGTTGAAAGTTAGCTATAATTCTTTATACATAAGAGTTCAAATTGAAAAGTTAGGATTCGCTCACCAGAAGTCGCAGTTTAGAGGAGTTGAAAATAATAGTTTTGCTTTAAAGTCTTCAGTTCAATAGATGGTGATGTTCTCAGATTGTTCATCCAAATAGTTACACACTTGTAACTGTGTTAGGACACTCCAAAAGTCTTCACCTCGTCGCCAAATGTAATGAAGATGGAGAGTCCAGAAATGAAGAGTAGGTTCTTTATTAGGAGTATCCTATCCACTCACAGCTGAAGAACATCGAGCTCTCTCCACAGCCTGAGGCAGAAGGACACTCATACACTGTAAGTCTAATATGATGTCATGCATGACATCTACCTCAGGAATGGAATCCCTTACATTCTACCATCCAATTGGATGCCAAAATAACATCTAATCAAATCAAATGGTAGTAAAGCACGTTTGAAATGGATATTGGTGTGTTGATATTTACCATGTATGCTGTATATCTGAGTGAATGTTTTTGGACACATTTTGAAGCTCCCATCCATCATCCAGGTTTGACATCGGATAAATTCCATTAAGTTGTTTGCTGTGGATAATATTAGGATTCCTTTCTCATTATTTAGATTGCCATGTAAAAGGAAGGGTTCCTCATTATGTGTTACCGCTAAATGGTCAGGTACGTGTCTGTTTTGGTATCTTCTAGGGGCAGGTGGGTTATTGCTTGTGGGTTTTTAGTATATGCAATTAAACATTTTAAAGTAAGGTTTGGTGATAGCTGACATGTTAGGTGTTTGGGGACTTTGGTTAATATGTCTTTCAGGATTTTGCTTGTGGGTTCATGTGAGCTAGTGCTGACCTCTCTTATTTCTTGCAAGATTTCTCTAACTTCTATTTCTGCCACATTTGAAGAGAGGTCGTGTTCTTTTCCATGAATTACAACATCATCTTTTGTTGTTGCCCTCCCCTTAGAATGCTTTGGGATAATAGTCAGTACATTTCCAGTATGCCTCCTGTGTCATTGAATCCATGACCCTAATGACCCAAGGTAAGCTTATAATATTATACAAAGCGCTTCATGCTGGCAAAGTATTCTCTTCTACAGGGGTGCAGCGACCCTTTGTGGTTGGTTCTTTGGCTGCACTTTGTAGCCTGAAAAATGTTTCAAAAGAAGACTCCAATTCATGTTTAATGTTTTTTTAAATAAAGCTTTCTTAAAAACATTTTGCGACAATCACTTTTATTAAACATTGCAATGTGTGAATTTATGAAATATACATTTGATTATAGTTACAGGTGATCTTTTGTCAAAGCCAGTAGCTAGTGAAACCAATAGGCTACTACTTTTTATATTTTGATATTTTGGTGTTCTTGTATTTTGGTATTCTGACCCTTTGACAAAGCCAGTATGTCTGCCTAACCTAAATTGACACCCTTGACATTGTTACATGATATAGTCAGCTATATGCACCTGAGGGGGTCTTGCGCCCCACACCACAGCACACCTGGCCACAGGTGATGTATAACAGGGAGTTAGATGCCCACGGGGTGTTGGACGTATGGTCAGGCTGCAGGCCATGCTCTAAAGGGGAAATAGCGCCCACAAGTGGTTGGGTGCTGATCCCCATGCCATGCACAACGTTGGACATCTTACTTTACATAAAAAAAAAATCAATTCACAAAAAAAAAAACAAAGGTTAAAGTGACGCTACAGTTAGGAATTGTAATAATATCCTACTTTACATTAAAAAAGCCTTTAAAATTCACAGAAAGAAGTAAATGTTAATGGAAAGTTATAGTTATGTGAAAATTTCAGATAAAACATACCATTTTAAACTAACAAAACTTTTGAAATTAACCAGTTATAGTTATTTCAAGTTACTGTAATTTGTGCCCTAAACTAAGTATAACTTATGCCTTTGCCATGCACTGCTAACCACCTCACATATTACATCAGTGATAATATCACTGAAACATCTGAAATGACATTATTGATACTAACTTTGTGCATGGCGGGCGTGATTTATAGTGACAACAGGGCACAAGTTATAGTTACTTTAGGTAATTATAACTGGTGAATTTGGTATGTTTTATCTGACATTTTTTCCTAACTATAACGTCCCTTTAACCTTTGTTATTTCAGCCATTCCTGATCCAGATCTTCTGATAACGAGGTTTGATTACCTAGGTAACGTCCTCTCTCTTGAACTACAAGAGCTAAATTTAAAAACCCTCAGTAGCAGTAAAAATCAAATTTCCCAATAAAATATACTCACCACTTATTTCCAAAAAACCCTAGATTATACCTTTGCCACCATACCATTATTTCAATATTGCATGGACTTCATGTTACGGGACAGAATGGAAAATTATCATAAACCACAGATTATAAAATGGTGTGTGGAAATTCCGCTGCTGCAAGAAACTGTATCCCTGAGGAATTTAGAAAGCCTTAATGTCCTAAAAAGAATAAGAATTTGGCAGCAAAGGTGCAATAGCCCATATGGAAAGATGCTAAAAGATATCACGATCAAGTAAAGCTCCTAAAAATAGAAGTTAATACAAGCCGGGGAAAAAGACACCTAGTTTGCAAAATTAAGTGACTTAGGGCCATATGTACGAAAGCTTTTTCCCATAGACACAGAATGGGTAAAATCCTTTGGTACATCTGGCCCTTATAGACTGTAACAAACACCAGTACCAAGATCGTGAGAAAACAGAAGTTGATAAAAAGTTGGTTCACAAGGGAAATTAGGATTATCAATAGAACACAAAACTAAAAAAAGGATATTTAGAGCTCCACCAATGTCTGCAGATATAGAGCAAAAATTTAAAATTCTAAAGAATAGAAATTAAAACTGTGCCAGACTAAAACACAGCATAGTCATAACACTTGGATCGCCATACTAACAGTGTAAAAGAAAATTACTGAAAACATATTTTGGCAAATTGTAAAGAAACTGTTAGGCTTGGAGCAAAGATTGAACTTTTATAGTGTAACCTCCAAATAGTGAATCTTCTTTGTAAGCTCTGTACAATATTGGCACAGCTGTGTCCGAGCCCCATGGGCAATGTTTCAAGCTGTTTAACCACCAGAAACTGCAAATTGACCAGTTTCATAAACATAAGCAGAAGATGTGTGGCCCTGGTCCCAATGGACTCTCTAGGGATGCTCTAAAATTAATCCTTCATTGTTGGAATTGCTACTGCATCCATTATTCACATTTATTACACCCTCATCAGATATCACAAATTAATGAAAAGGTTTGTCCATTCATCCTTTTTTCCACTCTAAAACCAAACAACTTCTCTCAGCTACCGAATTACAGCGTTGATGCAAAATTAAAAATCTATAGTAAGGAAACCCTTCCAGATGAGTTGAGTGCTATACAAATACACATAACATTACTGGAGGAGAAGCAGAATTGGGAGAATGAACATAACATTCATTCAATAGAAGAAACTGGTTTCAGAACAGGGTATGACATTATCGGTGATGGCAGAGGCCCTCATTATGACATTGGCGGTAAATCCCACTTACCGTCACGCTGACGGCCGCCAATTTACCGCGGTGGCGGAAGAAATCCGTTCACCATATTATGATACACACACACCAATCCAACAGAATACAGCCACACACACAAATCTGCCAGACCAAAGTTCAGTGATAAAGTGGCGTTATCATAACACACACCGTTACGCTAACAGAACTACGCCCACCACATTATGACCCATGAATCACCACGGCGGACATTCAACGGTGGTACACCTTTGGCGGTACATCCCGCCGCGCTCACAATGTACACCCACAGACAAAGCAACACCACATTGAACAATTCAAACAACACACACCTGACACCCATACACACACCACACACCCACAATGCTATAAAACACACACCCACAGTACCCACAACCCTTTACGACTACAAACCATTGCCACGGAGAGACGCCAAGACCACTGACACAACTAGAGCCACACACTACTCACACCTATACACCACTCATTCACTCCACATCACACACTCCAACACATTACCAAACAAACTCTCACCAACACACCTCGCAGAACACCCATGGCACCACAAAGACACCCCCGTTTCACAGAGGAGGAACTAAGGGTCATGGGGGAGGAAATCATCAGGGTAGAGCCACAGCTATTTGGAGCACAGGTGCATCGTGGACAGGGTCAACGCCGTGGGACAGCACCCCAGAACTAGGGATGACATCAGGAAGAGGTGGAACGACCTACAGGAGAAGGTACGTTCCATAGCAGCAAGACACCAGCTCGCTATCCAGAGGACTGGCAGTGGACCCCCACCTCCTCCTCCACAACTCACAGTATGGGATGAGCAAGTCTTGGCAATACAGCATCCTGAGGGCCTGGCCAGAGTCGGAGGAGGACTGGACTCTGGTAAGTCAACTCTCTACTATCATCCCCCTACCTGCATGCCATCACATACCCTCACGCTCACCCCATCACTCCACTACATCCCACACACCCCACCATCACATCTCACTCATCCCAATGCCAAGCCCCGCATGCTGTACCAATGCATGAACACCCCTCACAGCCCTGCATGGACACTCATCACTAAAGCATGCACACCATAGAGAACTAACAATCCCACCATACACTAACATACACAAGTGAAAGCTGGCAAAGCAAATCCAACCATAGAGAGGAAGCACAGATGTACAATAAGTCAGACACAGAAACCATAACACATAATTTACATTCCCACAGGTACCCCGGCCAAAGTCAGCGGAGAGGAGGTGCCAACACTATCCAGTCCCCCAACTGAAGATGCCCACAGTGATGACAGCAACTCTGATCTTCAGGATCTGGATGACATACCTGGCCTATCAGGGACCACTGGACAGCCGGTCACCCAGGCCTAGTCACACACCACCACAGAGCCTCCCCCATCAGAAAACACCACCACAGCACCCACCCAGCATCCCCACACCTCTCTCCCAGGACACGTTAATCAGCAGTGTGTCCACCTCTACAGGGACCCCTGGCCACACTTCACCCCCAAGACAATCAGGGACCTTGGGTCAGTGGCGGTGCGCACATGGTTCAGGGGACAGAGGCACAGGCCACCAGGGACACTGGGAGGACTGCTGTGCGCCAGGGGGAGGACAGGCCCAGGGAACCGACTCTCCAAAAGATCCTGGGAGCCTACCAATATTCCCAGTACAGAATGGGCCAGATCCTGGACAACGTGCAGGCGAACAGGTGGCTGCAGGAGGGACAGTACCAGGGGATCAGGGAGGACTTGCAGGCCATCAACAACACCCTGATCTCCATAGCAGGGGTGCGGGCAGACATGGCCAACATTATGAGGAAGGCAGTCTCACACCAGCGGGCCCCTGCCACTAGCCAGACATCTGAACAGCCTTCCACCTCCACTGTGGCTAGTGGCCAGGAGGACCTGCCACAGGACTCACAGGCCACCAGCACCCCTCCCCTGCAGAAGGTGAACCACCCCGCAAACGTTCCCTGCGATCCAGACTGAAGCCAGAGACACTTGCCAAGACCCCTGACAGGAAATGAGACTCTCCTGATTGTCCCCTTTGTGTCCCACTCAGTCACCCTGTCCACCTTCAACTGCCATTGCTCCACTTCCTATGTCCCCATGGACACTGCACCTGTGCTACAAACAGACTGGAACAATACCCTGGACTTTCCTCCATCATCACCCTATCCCATTGCACTTTCCCCCTATATGTTAGCACTTCTATAAACACCCTTTGAAAAAATCCATTATGAGTATGTCATGTATATCAAATATGTATTCATTGAAACAGGTACAAACATTGCAAATTAACTGTACATATAATGAGCATAGATTAATGACCTGTAGCTTGCTGTAGTGATCACATCAGGAATATATGTCCGGTCACCAACATCTGCAAAATGAATTGCCAGAGGGAACAGTAAGTGGGCATAGAAGTGGTAAATATCAGCATGCCATTGCCACACAGATTACAACCTAAGTCATTGAAATGTAAAGCTACACTGTCCTACCTGTGTGTCATTGGAAGAATTGACGGATCACAGATGTTCTGTTGTTCTCATCCTCTGCCTCCTCATCCTCACAGTCTACAGGGTCTACTGCTGCCACACGGGCATCTCCAGTTTCCTCCTCCTGCAGAAAGGGTGAATGGCATCTGAGGGCCAGGTTATGCAACATGCAGCATGCCACTGCTATCTGGCAGACCTTCTTGGGTGAGTAGCACGGGGATCCATCTGTTAGATGGAGGCACCGGAACCCGGCCTTCAGGAGGCCAAAGGTCCTTTCACTTATCCTTCTGGTTCACCAATGTGCCTCATTATAACGTTCTTCTTCCCTTGTCCTGGCATTCCTCACAGGGGTCAGCAGCCATGATAGGTTTGGGTAACCAGAGTCACCTGCAAATATTGAGGGACAAGATTTAGCCACACACTATCGTATATGGCCCACACCATACCCATACACCAACATTACTGGGTGGGAACCAGGGCTCCCCTATTAGCCACACCCTGTGCCTCTGTAGTTGGGCCATCAAATTTGGGATGCCGCTATTCCCCAGGACAAAGGCATCATGCACCGACCCAGGATATTTAGCATTGACGTGGGAGATGTACTGGTCGGCCAAGCACAACATCTGAACATTAATGGAGTGGAAACTCTTACGATTCCTGAACACCTGTTCATTCTCCCAGGGGGAACAAATGCAATATGTGTACTATCAATCGCTTCAATTATGTTGGGGATATGTCACATTGCATAAAACCTGGCCTTCACTGTGGCCAAATCCTCAACCTGGGGGAAAACAATGTAGCTGCACATGTGTTTTATCAGGGCAAACAACACTCTTGTCAGCACTATTGAGAACATTGGCTGTGGCATTACTGCTGCCAAGTCCACTGTCACTTGGAAACCAGTTGCCAGGAAATGGAGTACTGATAGCACTTGCACAAGAAGGGGGATCCCAGATGGGTGATGGATAGCAGATATCAGTTCAGGCTTCAATTGGGCACACAGCTCTGTGATTGTGGCCCTATCAAGTCTATAGGTGAGGATAATGTGCCTGTCCTCCAGTGTTGCCAAGTCCAGCAGGGGTCTGTACACGGAGGTATGTCTCCATCTCCTATTCATCTGCAGCGGTAGGAATCTAAGGGACAAAAGAGTGAGGAACCGGTCACAACCTGAACAATAGAGCTACAACAGTAGTTTGCGTTCTGTAAACATGTAATGGGTCAGTGTGATTTGTCCAGTATGTGCCAATATCTCTTGTGACGCAGTATTATTCCAGAGGCCTGTCCCCACCCCCCCTGAAATTTCATCCACCTGTCCTGTGTGGAGGGACAGGAGGAAAGTGAGGAAATTCCGCTGACATTGTGCGCCATTGCGGGACGCGGTCGGGAACCGCCATGCAACTCCTCATTCGTTAACATTGGGCTCTATGGGGTACAGTGGCCAATGGTGGTCTATGCCGGTGGGGACGGTATGCACCGCTGCGGACGTGACCGCCATTTTCTATCATATTCCTCACTTGCTACCTGACCTTCTATAGGAGAGGACCTGCACTGCATGTGCTGCTGTGACCTGTGTCTGGAACCTACAATGGCCTGTGTGAAAGGGCCCCAGCCTTCACTTTGGAGGAGTTGGAGAGACTGGTGGATGGGGTCCTACCCCAGAATGGACTGTTGTATGGGCACTATGCATGTGGGAAGGATGCATGGAGTGGTGTGTGTGAAGGCCTCAAGTAAGGGGGGTGGGTGGATGTACTCTTGGCGGTGCACAGATTGTGTGCTGGGCTACGTGTGTGCCAATGGTGATGGAAACGGGTATGGTGGGCCATATGTGTAACTGGCTGGACTCGTTGTCTAATGGTATTTCCCTGTGTGTATTGCTTCTGCAGGTCAGCGGCCATCAAAAGAAGGGTAAATGGCATGCCATCGCCAAGGAGATGCGAACACTGGGGGTCCATGGCAGGCGGAGCACCCACTGTCGTAAACAGTGGGAGGACCTGAGACACGGAGGGCATGGAAGACGGCGGAGGCCCAGCTGGGGATAGTCCCCCAACGAGGAAGGGGTGCCTGTCGAACCCTGATCCCCCTGATGGCCCGCATACTGGTGGTGGCCTATCCAGAGCTGGATGGGTGCTTAAGGGCATCACAGCAGCCACAAGAGGGTAAGTACAGTGCCCATCATTACAACCTATGCATGGTAGGGTGGTATCTGGATGGTGGATGGGTGTCAGTGGGTGCCCCTAGGCCAGGTCTGACATTGCAGCGTAGGTCCCCTGGTGGCTAGGGTTCTGAAGGGATAATCCTGCCTACCTAGCTTGTAAGCATCCACTACTGGTCAGGGCTGCGTGGGTCCCAGGTGTGCTGCAGTTGCCGGTGTGTGCCCTTCCCCATGCCTTGGTGGCTAGCAATATCACTAGTAGTGTAATGCATAGAGCGTAGGCCTGTTCCCTGTGTGTGAGTGTGCTGTGTATGCCAACGGTGTTTTTGGTGCAGCCATTGACCCTGTGTATCCTTTGTCTCTCTCCCCCTCTCTTGTTTTGTCATCCTGTCCTTATGTGCATTAGCATCACCTGGCGGACGAGCAGAGGCACTGGCGACAAAGAAAGCTGCATCCCACAGGACCCAGGAGGCATAGTCCACAATCCCAGGCACACATGCAAATGAGCATGCACTCAAGACAACACCCTAGAGTGTCACAGGCAAACACAAGCACCACACTTCATCCTACAGGCACTCACACAAACACCATCCAGTTGCAGACACAACCACTCTTACTCCTCCTCCACCTCCCACCTAGTTACGTCCACAATCACACCTGAATGCACTACATCATCATCCACTACCAGCATCATCACCACACCAAGCAGAACACACACCTCACTGGCAGACACCTCCACAACATCCATGCACATGTCCCCTGTGTCCTCTCCCACTGTGTCTGTCACCCATCCTAAAGTACAAAATAACACAAGCACTCAGACACCCAACAGCCATCCACCTCACAACAGCAAACAGCCCATGCACCTGCACCCAAATCCAGCAGAAAGACACATCCAACAACCACTCCCTCAATCTCCACTCCCATTCCTTCTCCCTCTTCCCAGCCCAATGTCCCTAAAAAACTGTTCCTATCCACTATTGACCTCTTTCCTACCCCTTCCCCCCATCCTGCACATATGGCCAGGGTAGGAGGAACCCAGCCAAGCCCCTCAGCCACACAGTCCACGGGCCCAGCTCCATCTACAATCACTCGTGGTGGAAAGGAATCCAGGCCACATTGACTGAAGGGGAAGGAGCCTGCACCAGCCAGCCTAAAGGGGAAGGATCCCGCACCAGCAGGCAAGAAGGGCAAGGAGCCTGTACCAGCAGGCAGGAAGGCCAAGGAGCCTGCACCAGCAGGCAGGAATGGAAGGAGCCTGCACCAGCAGGAAAGAAGAGCAAGGAGCCTCCACTAGCAGGCAAGAAGGTCAAGGAGTCTGCACAAGCAGGCAAGAAGGTCAAGGAGCCTTGGCCAGCAGCTGTATCTGAGCCCCTACCACCAAGCATGGTTGTTCATCCATCTGAGGGTGCAGGGGATGTGCAGGAGCCTCCCCCCACCAGCAGCACCACCACCACAGTGCATCCATCAGAGGGTTCAGGGGATGTGCAGGAGCCTCCCCCCACCAGCAGCACCACCACAGTGTATCCATCCAAGGGTGCATGCGATGTGCCGGAGCCTCCAACCACCACCAACACAGTGCAGCTGTTACCTCTGGCATATGAAATGTAATCCTGGGTCCATGGCTGCTGTGTGGCCTGTCCACTCCACAACCAGTGGGCAAGTCACCCACTCGAGAGACTGTGGCCTTTCAACCCCAGGACCAAGCACAGGTGTCTTGCCCCGTCCTGAACCAGTGGGCAAGAAACCCACTCGAGAGACTGTGGCCTTGCACTCCCCAGGACCAAGCACAGGGACTGTTGCCCCTCCAGAGCCAGTGGGGAAGACACCCACTCGAGAGACTGTGGCCTAGCTCTCCCCAGGACCAAGCACAGGGCATGTTGCCCCCTCCATAACCAGTGGGCAAGACACCCACTCGAGGGATTGTGGCCTATCACTCCCCAGGACCAAGCACAGGGCATGTTGCCCCATCCAGAACCAGTGGGCAAGACACCCACTTGAGAGACTGTGGCCTTGCACCCCCCGGGAACAGGCACAGGGCATGTTGCCCCCTCCAGAACCAGTGGTCATATTTCTGCTCCCGGCTGAGGTGCCCCCGTCCCCGTGAGGTGCCTGCCTATTTACCAACTGATGCCCCTGCAGTGTTCTCTCCATGTTGAAGGAGGTGACAAGTGGGGCCTTGGACTTTGGCCTGTGACCATGTGGCCCACTCAAAATGAGGACTGGGCTGTGTCCCTTGTTCTGTACATTTGTATATATCTGTTACATTGCCTAAATGATAATTTATACTATGTTGATCTTATTACATTCACTTTAGTGAATAATTTTTGTCTTTGCATTAGTCAGCCGATTTAGGTGGATTAATTTGTTTTCTTGTGGATCTGGTTGTGTGTATCATGTGTCTGAGGGGGTATGTATGTTGTGTGTGTGTGTCACTGTCGTTCACCCCCCATTATGTGCTAGGCGTCTGTACTCACCGTCATCGTCTTCGCCGGCGTTGGCGTTCGAGGTGGAGCAGAACGTAGAATATCATTGGAAAAACATGCAGTTAGGTTTGAATGGCGGCATGGTTCTTCCCTGTGTCTCCAAAGGTGAGTCCTTTCACTTCTGAGGTCTATTTACGCCAGCCTTTTGATGCCGTTGGTACCACCCCGGAAAAGGTAGTGGTTTGCAGGGTCTTAATATGGTGGTCGGAACTTTGACTTCCGCCTGGCTGTAGGCGGCTACCGCCTCGGTGACTGTTGTTTCCACCCTGGTGTCGGTGTGGTACATTGGCTGTTTTTTTATATCTTTCCGCCATGGTCATAATTTGATGGTAGATACTGCAAGCCTGTTGGCGGTATCACCTCCACTTTATCACTGACCACCAGGGTCGTAATGAGGGCCAGAGTCATCAAAAAAGGTAGAAACTGGGTACTGTTTGTATGCCTCTGGACTGCTCCAAGTCATTCGGCAGGGACAACAAAGACATTTTCCGATCAAGCTCATTAAAAAAATGTAGTCTATCAGCACTGTTAAGGACAATCAAAACACTTCATAAGGAAACCTGACTAGCAGTAATAGTTCGTGATGGTACCCCTACAACATGGAAAATCAACACTAACATGGGGCTAATCAAGGACGTGTGTTATTCTCCTCTTCTCTTTATTCTATATGCAGCAGACCTTGGTTCCTCCCTAAAAAAAAAATAGATCTGTCTTGGTTCAGTTAGCCAACAAGGAACTTTCACACATAGGATATGCAGATGACATGATAATCAAGGACCTAAATCCAATAATGCGACAAGACTCACTAAATGCCCTCAAACGTACAACCTTCAGAAAGATTTGATTGTCAACATATCTAAAACAAAGATTATGCTGTTTGATAGATGGAACGAGAATTTCACCTAGTATCCGACCTCAAAAACACTTAAGTTAGTACAATCGTATGAATACTTAGGGGTTACATTGGAATCAGGGGGCTGTCACAACACCTGATTAAATAATTCTGCGAAAATAAAGTTGTGTAAATAACCGTTTTCCTTCGCCATCCTCATGGGCAGCTGCTAGCCCCTAAAATAGACCCACTTTGAAAGTAATTAAAACAAAATGTATTTATTTATCAATGTTTAGATTAACACTATCCCTGAAAACCCTACATTCTTGGTTGGATTGCTAAATGGGCACCTTTATTTACAGTTTTTTCAATTTACACAACTCAAACCTTCATGTTAAACTTTAATTTGGCTTGATGCAACACTTGTTGCTGTTGTACAAAGAATACTTAAAATATGTACTGAAGCTAAGTCAGTGTCCAGTTACAATACTAAAGTGCTTGATTTGGAACACGAACATGACAGAAACCAACTTCTGGCAAGATCCCATTTTGAACGTACCATATAAAGTTGGCTTGACAACAATCTGGTCATTAGATATGAATATGAAACATTAAAATTTTAACTCACTGCTGAAATAAAACCTTTATATTTAATGGGCAACCTACAGAAAGTTAGTTGACAAATTAAAGCAAACAGTACTTAATTTGTTTTAAATAAGTGCCAGGGCGCTTGTCAGGAGGCCACTGCAGCTTGCACTACCAATTGCCCCTGCCAGCTCTGCCAATTACAGTACCATCACAGCTAACCATCACACTCATACAAGTGTCACAATTCAAACATTAAGGGGGTCATTCTGACCCTGGCGGCCGGTGGCCGCCAGGGCCACCGACCACGGGAGCACCGCCAACAGGCTGGCGGTGCTCCCACGAGCATTCTGACCGCGGCGGTTCAGCCGTGGTCAGAAGCGGAAAGTCAGCGGTCTCCCGCCGACTTTCCGCTGCTCGGGGGAATCCTCCATGGCTGCGGAGCGCGCTCCGCAGCCATGGGGATTCTGACACCCCCTACCGCCATCCTGTTCCTGGCGGGTCTCCCGCCAGGAACAGGATGGCGGTAGGGGGTGCCGCGGGGCCCCTGGGGGCCCCTGCAGTGCCCATGCCCAAGGCATGGGCACTGCAGGGGCCCCCGTAAGAGGGCCCCGCAAAGTATTTCAGTGTCTGCCATGCAGACACTGAAATACGCGACGGGTGCAACTGCACCCGTCGCACCCCTGCAACTACGCCGGCTCAATTCTGAGCCGGCGTCCTCGTTGCAGGGGCATTTCCTCTGGGCCGGCGGGCGCTCTTTTGGAGAGCGCCCGCCGGCCCAGAGGAAATGTTAGAATGGCCGCCGCGGTCTTGTGACCGCGGTGCGGTCATTTGGCGGCGGAACCTCAGGCCCTAAGGGCCATATTTATACTTTTTGACGCAAAACTGCGCTAACGCAGTTTTGCGCCAAAAAAATTAGCGCCGGCTAACGCCATTCTGAAGCGCCATGCGGGCGCCGTATTTATTGAATGACGTTAGCCGGTGTTAGTCGACCAGCGCTGCCTGGTGTGCGTGAAAAAAAAACACGTACACCAGGCAGCGCCGGCGTAGGGAAAAATGGCGTTTGGGCGTCCCAAAATGGGGCAAGTCAGGCTGAGGCAAACAAATCGTCTTAACCCGATTTGCGCAATTTTTTTTTGGCGCCCAGACGCCATTAACATGACTCCTGTCTTAGCAAAGACAGGAGTCATGCCCCCTTGCTCAATGGCCATGCCCAGGGGACTTCTGTCCCCTGGGCATGGTCATTGGGCATAGTGGCATGTAGGGGGGCACAAATCAGGCTCCCCTATGCCACATTTTTTTTTTTTTTTTAAACTTACCACAACTTACCTTTTCTTCCCTGGGATGGGTCCCTCCAGCCTTGGGTGTCCTCTTGGGGTGGGCAAGGGTGGCAGGGGGTGTCCCTGGGGGCTTGGGAGGGCACCTCTGGGCTCATTCTGAGCCCACAGGTCCCTTAACGCCTGCCCTGACCCAGGCGCTAAAATCCGGCGCAAATGCGGGTTTTTTAGTCCTGCCCACTCCCGGGCGTCATTTTTGCCCGGGAGTATAAATCCGACGCAATAGCATCGGAGTCATTTTTTAAGACGGGAACGCCTACCTTGCATATCATTAACGCAAGGAAGATGTTCACGGAAAAAAATGACGCTAACTCCATGAACTTTTGCGCTAGACGCGTCTAACGCCAAAGTATAAATATGGAGTTAGTTTTGCGTCGAATTTGCGTCGAAAAAAACGACGCAAATTCGGCGCAAACGGAGTATAAATATGCCCCTAAATGTACATTAAAAATTACTAATGCATGTCACCCACGGTATTCTTATAGCTGTGGGCACCAAGTATTAGTATTTATATTTAATTATTAAACAACTGTTCTTGTGTTCCTCACAAATTATACAAACAGCGCCACCGTGTGTGGCTGTCTGTTATAAGAGCCAGTGTTGACAATAAAGTGCCTATGCCGAGCCCGGGAAACCACCGGCTCAAATTAAGCACTGGAAGCTAAACAAATATCTCGTAGACACATTAATTGAACAAATATGGCAACCATTTTTAATAATCCCTGTACACAAAGGCAATCCTTTGAAAATGTGTGAGGCTTTGCCTCAAAATCCATCCATTTCTTGGAATTGTCTGGCCACATGGAACTACCCGTGAACGAGGAATCAAAGGCATGCAGATTCTGGTGTTTTAAATATGAGTCTCTATCTTACCTGCTTTGCATTTCACAGGATTCCTAAATTAGCAATGGTTCTGGCTGCACCCAATATTTAGAACCCTTGCCATTCAGAATCCGAGGGGGTGCTGCCATTTGCATAATGAGAGGTGACAAAGCCCAGCTGGTGGTCAGACTTTGAAGTACAAGCATAACACTTTTTTAATAACTGCCTTTTACCAAATAATATTTTTAACACTTATTTCAGTTGTAAGTTTTTAATGCATTGGCAATCTTATTGTAACAATGTTTATTTACAAAAACAAATACATGCCATACCTTACATATGCATAGACCTAGGTTGATATGTACATGATTTAAAGATGTAACCTAGCAGAGATTGGATTGCGGAAATATCTACTTGAGGTACATTGATGCCTCATATGACTGTGGGGTGTGTAGAAAGTAGGTAAACTAGGATCAAGGGTAGCCTCAGAATAGTTGTGTGATTTATGTTAAATACTTCAGTTTGGACTTATTACTAGTACACATACAGTTTAAAAACATTATAAAGATTTTAGTTATAGAGTGTTAGCATTATATTTTTCTATAGCATTTAATGGATGTGCATTAACTTACTAACTTGAGGTGTTTGGGGTAGTAAAGTTGTGTTGGGTGAGTATTTTATATAGTATCTAGTTTGAGATGTGGTGCCAGACAGGGAGGCTGGGTAAATTGTTGTTAAATGTGCTTTGATGTATATAATGTTAAGTTTAGTGTCACTTGTAATTAACATAGTGCATTTAAAATAGTTGCACTCATCTTCTCTTTTGTGATGCACTGTGTTGTTGCTCATTGTAGGAAAGTACCCTCTTTTTGACATGGTTACCCCCACTTTTTGCCTGCTGTCAGTGTGTTTTGACTGTGTTCACTGGGATCCTGCTAACCAGGACCTCAGTGACTGTGCTCTCTCCCTCTAAATTTGGTTGCTTGGGACTTCACACACCTCACCTTTGGCATACTGGTGCCCCCGCCCTGTAAGTTCCTAGTATATGGTACCCAGGTACCCAGGACATTGGAACATGCAGCATGTATTATGTGACCCATGGAAGCCCGTGTAAAATGTGTTTGCAGGCCTGCCATTGCAGCCTGTGTGAAAACATGCATGCTTGCCTTCACTTCAGGTCACTGCACCAGGTCACTGTAAACCACCCGTATGGTAGGCCCTCCTACCTCAGAGGGCAGGGTGCAGATACCTGTGTGTGAGGGCACACCTCCATGAACAGAGGTGCCCCTACGAACTCAAGCTTCATTTTCCTGGATTTCATAAGTGCAGGGATGCCATTTTGCATCTGTACTGCAGGTTGGTCACTACTTGTGTCCAGCTACGTAATAGGAACTCCGAACCTCGGCATGTTTGGAATCAAACATGGTGGAATCATATCTCAATACTGTTGCCAGTATTAGTTGTATGATTCCATGCACTTTGGGGGCTCCTTAGAGGACCCCCAGCTTTGCTCCTACCAGTTTTCAGGGTTTTCCAGGCAGCCCACGCTCCTGCCGTCCTACAGACGGGTTTCCACCCCCATGCTGCTTGACCAGCTCAAGTTGTGGAAGGCAGAACAAAGGATTTCCTTTGAGAGAGGAAGGCAACACCTTCTCCCTTTGGAAATAGGTGTTACACGGCTTGGGAGGGGTAGCCTCCCCAAGCCACCGGTATGCTTTGATGGGTGTTTTGGTACCCTCCTTGCATAAACCAATTTTCACCAGTCCAGTCCAAAATCATTTCCCTGGCTCCTTCTAGCAACTGCAACATTTCCCTGGCTGCGCATCCTCTGAGGGCAGCAAGTCTTCAGTCTCCACCAAGAAGCTAGAAGGAATCTCCCTTGGAGGGAAGGAGTCACTTCCCTGAATCTGCAGGCACCGGCTGCATCCATGATCAGCCGTGAGAATCCTCTCTCCTGCAACCCAGTATGGATCCGATAACACAGATTGTGGTCTGGAGTGGTCCCTTCGGTCCCCTCTACGAGCTGTACAACTTGAAAGGTGTTGAGTCTTTGCCTCTCCTTGTAGGATGTTACCCATCTGCACTGTGACTCTTCCAGCTACCAAGGCTTGTTGGCTGTTCTTCCAAGGGATCTTCAGGCTCTGTGTAGCCCCGGCCCCCAGCACTCCATCCTGCAAAGCTCAGTCTCCTGCCTGCTGCTCCTGTGAAAACGGAACATCTCTCAGTGTATAAAAGTAGGCCTCACTGTGACTCCTGTGCCTGATGCCTGTGAGTTGCATGTGGGGGCTGCATCCATGACTTCTTGCTCTCCTGACTGCTGGGGGTCACCTGAGACACCCCTCTTTGGGTTGAGTCCCTCGGACCTTCCTGGTCCACAGCAGCTCTGCAAATCTTCTTCTGCAACTCTTGCCTTTGCCAAGGCGTGTTGGTGGTGTTTCCACACCACTGATGGACTGCAACTCTTCTTCTGACGTGGCATCACTTCTGGAACTCCTCCGTCGACCGGCTCCTGCATCTCCTGAAGGGTTGGTAGTTGCCTCGCCCCAACCAACACTCCAACTGAAACTGGACTTGGTCCTCTTCATTTGCAGGTCCTCCTCTGTCAGGGTCCATCATCTGTTTCTTGCAGTCTTTCGTGGGTCTTGCACAGTCCTTCTACAAAGTTTACTGGTGGGGTTGGGAAAAAACAGAGCTTACCTTTTCTCTCCTGGTCGCTGGGGGTCACTCCTGTACTTACCTCTTAGGGTCCCTAATTCCTCCAGCTCTCCTCTACAGATTCCACTTACCTGGGTGGGGGTCCATCATTCCCATTCTATTTTTTTAGTATACGGTTTGGGCTGCCCCCATGGTCACTATAGTCTATTGTTATTGCACTGTTTTCTATTGCTTTCAATGCTCATTCCTGATAACTAAGGCATTTATAATAGTGTGTTTACACACCTGCTAGTAGAGTATTGCCTAAACAGTATTTTTTGTATTTGTGTTACTGTTGGAAATGGCCCTATTTGCAGGGTCATCCCTACACCTTTTTCCTCCTTCCTCCTATTTTTTCTGACCAGTTTATGTTCGCTTTAGGACTCTTGGCACTGTATCACTGATAACCAGTACTAAAGTGCATATGCTCTCCGTGTAAATTATATTAGTGATAGATTTATCCATGACTGACATTTTTTATTTACTAGTAATTCCCTAGTAAAGTGCACTAGAGGTGCCTACGGCCTGTAAATCAAATGCTACTAGTGGGCTTGCAGCACTGGCAGTGCCACCCACATGAGTAGCCCTGTGAACCTGTCTGAGCCCTGCCACTGCAGTGTCTGTGTGAGCAGCTTTAATCTGCCAATTCGACCTGGCAAGTGTACCCTCTTGCCAGGTCTAAACCTTCCCTTTTACTTCATGTAAGGCACCCCTAAGGTAGGCCCTAGGTAGCCCCATTGGCAGGGTGCAGTGTATTTAGAAAGTAGGACATGTACTGCTGTGTTTTACATGTCCTAACAGTGAAATATTTCCAAATTTGGTTTTCACAGGTGCAAGGCCTATTTCTCTCATAGGTTAACATGGGGACTGCCTTTAAATATTCATAAAGGTCATTTTCCCCTTTGAGAGCAGATGAAAATGTGGAGTTTGGGGTCTCTGAACTCACAATTTAAAAAATATACCTTTTAGTGAAGTTGTTTGTTAGATTTTTAGAAATACTTCCCCCTTGCTTTGACCATTAATCTATCCACATTTACTACCCTGGTCATAAGGCTTACAGGGTACTTGCCTCATTGTTTTTTATACTTTTAGAAAGTGGGCATTTTCTTGCTTAAACCATTCTGTGCCTCTGCCTGCTTGTGTAGTCCACGTCTGGGTGAGACTGACAGTTGGGCTGATGTGAATTCCCTCTAGACAGTGACACAAAGGGAGCTGGGGTGTAGCCTGCATACCCTGATGCGCCATCTGGACTAGAGTGGAGGGATGAGTGATCACTTACACCTGAAAGGACTGTGCCTGCCCCCACACAAAGCAGTCTCCGACCCCCTGGCGTGTGCCTGGGGCCAGGCCTGGGCAAGGCAGGATCTTGTGAACAACAGAGACTTTCCTTTGAAGTGTGCCTACTTCAAAGGCAGAACTGGGTATAAGTAATGGACCCAAAACCCCAGACTTTTAGAATCTTTCTGGAATCAAGAGGAACCTCTGCCAATGAGAAGAGCTGAAGAGCTTGAGGAGGAGTACTGTCCATTTGCTGTGATGCTTTGCTGGGTTGGCCTTAACAGAAAACAAAGGGTAAACTTTGCTGTGTATCCTGCTTGAGAACGTTCTCCAAGGGCTTGGAGTAGAGCCTCCCTCCTGTTGGAAGTCTCAGGGATATCAAAGATTCAGTTTCATCTGCCTACAGCACTGGGAACTGTGTGTTTTGTGCTGTTGAAGAACAAAAACCACCATCCCGCCACCAACGATGCTGCTGGCATGCATCCTGACCTGCCAACCCCACAAGGAGTCGCACTGCCTCGCTTCGCACCGCAGACCTGGTCTCATCGACGCAGCCATCTGACACCGCCACTGTGCCACTGCTTGCATCATGACCTGTGGGCCCGCACTCTGGCATCGCCTTGATCACACCACAGCTTGGGCATCCCTGACGCGCCGCTCCTTCTGAACCCAGTGCTGCTGCCTGCATTTTAGCCTGTGGACACCACTCGTGAGGTACACGAAGCACCGTCCTGTCTCACACCGCAGCCCCAGCCCACCAATGCCCACCAACGCCAGCACCATCGACTCCATTGTCGTCAACAGACGTCCCTGTCTGCACTTGGGCCTAGTGACGACAGCGCTTCAGCAACAACGACTCCGCTGCCTGCACCGTGACCTGGTGACACCGCACGTCGCACCGCCCCACTTCACACCGCCGCCCTGGTCTCACTGATGCTGCTGGACGGCATCACGAGTCGCTGCCTGTACCGTGACCTGTGGGCACCGCACGTCACATCGTTCCACCTCGCACCGTAGTCCCACGCCATCCACGCCAGAGCTCCTGATTTCATCAGCTCGGAGCTCGATCTGCAACACGTGTGACTTCAAGGGCCCGACGACCCCCGCACCCACTCCCAAACCAACACCACGCTGCCGCTCTCTGGATCTCATTACGAGGATCACGATGCCCTGCATTTCCAAGGTACTGTTTGTGGGTCTTCCCAACACCGTAGCTGGCCCGCAACACCACAGCCATCCTGAACTGTTGGTTTTGTTGATCACAACGCTGTGATAGCCCCAGGTGGAGCTATTGACTTCAAGGAACTGTATCTTTATGTTAATTCTTGCAAAATTCATATCGTTATTACTGTATGTTGGATTTATTTCATTTTGGTCTTGTTTTACATAGATATATATATTGCCTACTTTTCTAAAACTGGTGTGGTGTCCTTTTGTAGTGTTTTCACTTGTGTTCCTGTGTGTTATGTGCAAATGCTTTACACATTGCTTCTGAGATAAGCCTTACTGCTCATGCCAAGTTACCAAGGGGGTGAGCAGGGGTTATCAGAGCGGGTATCTCCTTTAACCTGACTAGAGTGAGGGCCCCTACTTGGACAGGGTGCAAAGCGACTGCCAACTAGAGACTCCATTTCTAACAGTTACCATAATAAAGTACCTTTATTTTTGTAACACTATGGTTCTTGCATGTGTGTAAGTGCTGTGTGACTATAAGTGGTATTGCATAAGCTTTGCATGTCTCCAAGATAAGTCTTGGCTGCTCATCCACAGCTCAGTGTTACAAAAATAAAGGCACTTTATTTTAGTGACACAAATACCAAAAATATCATAGAGGCTATAGTTCCTTAGGAGGTAAGTATTACACAAGATATATACACTAGTATGCAGAAATAGGCATAAAAACAGTTAGAAAACAGTGCAATTAGTGAAAATCACAATAGAGAGAGCTAGGCCTAGGGGGAGAACTAACCATATACTAAATAAATGGAATGCGAAAGTCGGTCCCCCACCTTGGTAAGTGTCAGCACTGCACCCAAGATGTTGAAGTCAGGTTCCTGGAGGATGAAGGTGATGTCCCATGCAGGAAGGAGGATTGCAGTCAGGTTTGCATCTTCGGGTTCTGCCAACAAGCCTTGGCACACGCAAAACTCACGGTTAGCCAAAAGTGGAGCTGCCGGGGACCAGGAAGGACCAGTTGGACTCCACCCAGGAGGGGAAGTCAGAGGGGGCCCTCAGCAACACAGAGAGCCCACAGAAGCCCTGGAAGCACCCACAGGATGGGGACAGGAGAGTCACAGAAGAGTCTCATGCAGCACTACGAGAAAGGCTCCCACAACGCCGAAGTACCACTCAGGGAGCTGTGCGTTGCAGGAAGGAGTGCTGGGGCTGGAGCTTCAGGATGCCTGAAAATCTTGGAGGAAGGACACCAACAAGCCTTTGCAGCTGCAAAGGATGCAGTGCATGGGGTACTGTCCTGCGTGGGCAGCAAGGGCTTACCTTCTCTGGACAGTTTGAAGAGAGGACATCTGGACCACTTCAGCCCACCACTTGTGATGCAGGATCCACACAACTCAGCAGAAGAGGGAATCCACCCAGCCGGTTGCAGTTGGTGCCTGCAGAAGCAGGGGAGTGACTCGTTCACTCCAAGGGAGATTCCTTCTTTCTTCTGATGCAAGCTGAAGATGGGCTGTCCTCAGAGGATGCACGACTGAGGTAATATTGCAGTTGCTGGAAGGAGCCAGAGATACAATGTTGCAGAAATTGCCTTGCTTCTTTGTTGAAGCTTATGGGGTCCTGAAGAGTCCAGATGCAGCTTCTTCGGTCAGAAGTTGAAGTGGAGGGTGCAGAGGATTCTTGCAGTCTGAATCTGAGGAACCACCCAAATGAGAGACCCTATATAGCCCTGAAAGGGGGATTGATCACCTAGCTGGGTGACCACCTATCAGGAGGGGGCTCTGATGTCACCTGCTGGCACAGGGGTGTGGAATTTATTAAAATATCTACTTGTCCAGGGGACAGGTTGCTTCTCAAATCTACTTGTCCTGTAAAAAGATCTACTTGTCCCTTTGGTGCCATGTAGTGTGGCGACAAATTATGGCAGCAATTAATAGCCTCTCTGATTATGCCAGGGCTACTACCATAGTAGGGCTTGAATACTTGGAGTTTCAATCCCTACTGTAGCAATTTCCTTATTTTGCCACCTTTCTGCAGATCTGCATACTGGGGCTGGAGGAAGCAGTAAGCAATAGTTCCAGGGCTGGAATGCCTTTGAGTCTGCAAACCTACTAACCTGCATGTTTTAAAGATTTTTACCAGCTTCTCTCTAATATTTTCCCATAATAAGAAAGGTTGGACATTTACTCCTGACAATGGCAGAATTAGAACTTCTTCCAGGGTTGGGAAGAAAGTGGCTGGAGGGAAAATGAACTTGCAAATGCTCAATAGATTTTCACATGAGCAAATCTACACATCGTATTTACCCACGCTAAAATACAGTTCACAAATATTTTATAGGGGTACGACATATACCATGGGTGCACTTTTTTGACTTTCTTTAAGAATTTGGGGCCACAAGTAGGTAGGTTCAGATTTGTGACCTGCAAATTGCGAGTCGCAAATCCGAATGTAGGATGGTGTCCTTGACACCATCTGTGATTCGCAAGGGCTTCGCAAATGCCCACATCATGAATAATCATGAGGTGGGTCGCAATTTGCGACCCCCTCACGAATGGTGGCCTGCTGGAGACAGCAGACCACCATGTCTGTGACTGCTTTTCAATAAAGCAGTTTTTTTTGTAATGCAGCCCGTTTTCCTTAAAGGAAAACGAGATGCATAACAAAAACAAAAATTGAAACGTTTTCGTTTCATTTTTTCAGAGCAGGCAGTGGTCCACAGGACCACTGCCTGCTCTGAAAAAATGTTTACAGTGACATTCACAATGGGAAAGGGGTCCCATGGGGATCCCTTCCCTTTTGCGAAAGTGTTAGCACCCATTTGAAATGGGTGCAAACTGCGATTGGTTTGCGCCCGCGTTCGCGGTCACAAAACAATCCTACATTGCACTGCGAGTTGCAATTAGGAAGGGAACACCCCTTACTAATTGCGAGTCGCAAACCCGTTTTGTGATTCGGTAACCAGGTTACTGAATCGCAAAACTGGGTTTGTGCATCGCAATGTGCTTTTTGCACGTCGCAAACAGCGAAAGTCGCTGTTTGCGACATGCAAAAAGCTACCTACATGTGGGTCTTGGTCCCTAATTAGGTCTGGTGTTAACAAAGACATTTTGTTTTTATTAAACTTCTATTTCTCTCTCTTTCGGCTGGCTTTACTGTGAGTGATCGCATTCTGCTCTTCCACAAGGAGCATATTGCCACACAAAGTAGTTTTGTTCAGTGTCAGGAACTACAGTGGCAATCAGTGACGTAACGAAACTGGAGGGTGCCCCTTTGCAAAGAACATGGAGGAGCCCTCTCTCCAGACTCACTCAGGGCAGGTGCTGTGCTGACGGGGCCCCCTGGAGGGCGGCTGCGGGGCCTTTGTTATGCCGCTGGTGGCAACGTGTGCTTTAAGAGTTCAAAAACTTTTTGGGGGGGTTTTGCCAATGTTTGTTACAATGTTGAGGGCCTGGTAGCTCCCACAACAATAAAGTGTTACAAAAGCCATGTCAAAACAAGACACGCATTGATGAAACTAAAAGACTTATAAAAATATGTCAGATCAGTTGGCTTTGTCAGTGTTTGTTTATTTTCATGCTTCCCATAATCGTGTTGAAAATGGTTACACTGATTTTCCATTAGAAATATTTTTGGGAAATACTAGCATGCATCAACACATTTTACTAAATGACACTTCATTTGCATATAATCAGAGAGCATTCTGGGAGCATTATACTTAGCCTCTTAGCCTAAACTTTTCAAACATGTGTGTACATGTTTTTTTGTTTTGTACTGGAACAACGTCAGTAGTGAAGTGTGACCTTAAAACATTTATTTACAGCACGCACCCTAATAATGAAGGCTTTCAAATAATGAACCATAAATACAAGTTCGAACACAGTTATCTTTTGGAAACACATTACCTCAACTGCAGAGAGTTCAACTCTCTGTAAACAGGGCCACTCAGATGCTCCCAGAGTTCCTGACAATCTTGAATCCAAGATGGCAAAACCCACGGACCCTCTGGAGGAGCTCTGAGCACCACCCCTGGGGTGGTAATGGTCAGGGGAGTGGTCACTCCCCTTTCCTTTGTCCAGTTTCACACCAGAGCAGGGACTGGGGGTCCTTGAACCAGTGTAGACTGGTTTATGCAAGGGGAGCACCAAATGTGCCCTTCAAAGCATTTCCAGTTGCTTGGGGAGGCTACCCCTCCGAAGCCGGTGTAACACCCCTCTCCCAAAGGAAATGCTTTGTTCTGCCTTCCTGGGCTCGAGCTTCTCAAGCAACAGGAGGGTAGAAACCTGTCTGGGAGGTGGCAGCAGTTTAGGCTGCCTGGAAATCCTCAGACGGCTGTAATGGCAATATTGGGGGTCCTCTAAGGAATCCCCTGAGTGCATGGAATCATACAACCAATGCTTGCAAAAGCCTTGGGGTATGATTCCAACATGTTTGATACCAAACATGCCTATGTTTGGAGTTACCATCATGTAGCTGGACAAAGGAAGTGACCTATGTCCAGTACACACGTAAAATGGTGTCCCTGCACTCCCGAAGTCCGGGAAAATGGGCCTGGAGTTTGTGGGGGCACCTCTGCTAGTGCAGGGGTGCCCTCATACACAGGTACTTGGCACTCCGCCCTCATACACAGGTACTTGGCACTCTGCCCTCTGGGCTGGAAGGCCTGCCATAGGGGTGACTTATAAGTGACCTAGTGTAGTGAAAAGTGGCAGTGAAAGGGCACTTGCACCTTTTCACACAGTATGCAATGGTAGTCCTGCAGAACCCTCTGCTTGGGCTCTCTATGGGTGGCAAAATGTATTCTGTAGCCAATAGGGATCTCCTGGAACCCCAATGCCCTTGGTACCCGGTACCATATACTAGGGACTTATAATGGGGCATCAGTGTGCCAATTGTGGGTGAAATACAGACTTTTGGGAGAGAGAGCATAATCACTGGGGTCCTGGTTAGCAGTATCCCAGTGAACACAGTCAAACACACTGACATCAGGCAGATAAAGGGGGTAAGAAAGAGAGTGTTGTAGGAAAGAGGGTACTTTCCTACAACACTGTACCAATTGACAGATAATAGAGGCCTCGTACTCCCAGGTATAAAGGCAGACCACGGAGCCAAGCAACTCCAGTTCATCAGTGACTGAGGTTTCACCCTGTATAGTAAGCCGGTGACTGGACTGGAAAGAGCAGAGATGATACAAGTCAGGCACATAGATTATATCTATGGGAAAAAAGGGTAGGAAATACCCGTCTACACTGATACAAGTGACCCTGAAAGTGTGGTATGATGCCACTAAAGCCCTAGGCTGGTAGGGGAAAATTACAGTGGCTACACAGCTATGGAAGGGTTCAATACTAAAAGAAGTCAGCAAGCTTGTAGCCCACCCCTACCCTAAGATTTACCTACCTTCAATTGATACATGCCCTCTAGGTAGAAAGGATAACGGGATAGATGTCCCCGAGCACAACCCATTGGAACATTGGGTGCTTATTAGCGAGATTAATCAAATGTCAGTGTCTCAGCTCTATCGTACCATTATCAGTAACACATCTGCTAACCTCCAGAACCCCTGAGGTAGATGGGGGACAAATCTGAGACCAATCTGGGAGCACTACATAACACTGGCCTAGCATACCTCAGCAATCACATCTGCTTTCACAAGCCTTCTGCTCATCCGGACTTGCATGAATCCAATCCACACTAAGAGACAGATCCGGTGGTTGAGTCCATCGCTGGTAAAGTGTGGGATGACCTGCAGCTACATATAAGAGCCTACTCCTCCCTTCTTGCATTCCGCAAGAAGCTTAAGACCTGGTGTTTCAAGTAGTCCCACTAAGCCCTAGGCATGGCTAGACTCACACCTGCTCAGCGCCAAGATATCTTCCTGGGTACAAGTGCATTCTAAAAATCTGCATAACATGGCGGACATTGACTGGAAATCAACCTGATGCATCACAGAGAAGTGGCAATCAAAGCTGGATTGAAGATAATACAGTTTAAAATATTACACCAGCTATACTATAAAAGAGCAAACTGTTTAGATTGGGAAGGGTCATGGATGCATACTACCTGTGACGCACCACTGAATAGGTGTTGGAAAGTGGATTATTGGTAAGGGCAGGTCATACCGACACTTAGCAATAGGCCACAAACCCTCACCAGCTCCAGTCAATTTCTCAATAAATTAATCCTTGCTCAACCCTTGGTAGCTTGGCAATGAGTAGTTAGGCTTTACTTAGGAGACAGGTGTGCAACGCATTTAATATCAAGAAAACAGTAAATAAGTAAAACACAACACAAAAAAAATCCCACACCAATTTCTGAAAATAGGGTATATTTTTATTCTTAAAATGGCACTAAAAAGGCAAAATACAATAAAGGGAACTAGAGATATGAATTTTTAAAGATTAAGGGCCTCATTACGAGTTTGACTGTCTTTTGGCAAGACCGCCGCTGTGGTGGCTGCCAGAAGACCGCCAAGTTGGCATTAATATGACCGCTGTATTACGACTCACACAGTGAAGTCCTCCAAAATGTAGCCAAAATTCTGAAACTGCCAGGACACTAGAGGGCAGGAAAGAGGCGGTCCCACCACCATCACCGCAGCCCGCCAAAAAACCTCAGATCCTGGTATGACCCACAAATCACAATAGCTGTTCTTCCATGGCGGAAGACCAATGGCGGTGGGAACCACGGATGTTGGTGGTCACATCAATAATACACCACACCACATTGAATAGTTTGAAAACCCCACACCTGACACACTTCTACACACCTGACACACCTACATACTGCACTATAACACACACCCCTTCACACCCAACAATCCTTTGCAACCAGAAGGCCATGCAATGCTAGATAAAGGCTGCACAAAAGAAATATTAATCATAAAATAGGCACCCCTACACACTTCACATA